>NW_024543060.1:69393333-70689166 GCF_018167655.1 Microtus oregoni | reverse complement strand
AAGTCTGGCACATACTTTGAGGCAGGACCAAGGACCTTCCCACTATATCTAGGCTGAGCAAGGTATCCCTCTGTTGTGGGAACTCATTCTGTGTATGTGTTACTTTTATTGGTTAATGAATAAAGAAACTCCTTGGCCTGTAATAGGATAGAGTAGAGTTAGTCAGGGAAAACTAAACTGAATGCTGGGAGAAGGAAGGTGGAGTCAGAGAGAAGGCATGTAGCTATGCCAGAGAAAGATGCCAGATGGAACTTTTCCCAGTGAGCCACAGACATGTGATGATACACAGATTAATAGAAATGGGTTAAATTAATTAATGTAAGAATTATCCAATAAGAATCTAGTACTAATTGGTCCAGAGTGATTTAATTAATACAGTTCCTCTTTGATTATTTTGGAGCTGAGGGGCCAGGAACAAACAAGCAGCCTCCATACAAAAAATTGGCACCCAAAATGTGCTAGCTAATTCCACATAAAACCTGACAGGGCTTAGAAAGGAATTCAGAGTACTAAAAGACAAAATTTAGCCACATATTTTTGGATGGGCTCTCCTCGATAGCAGCATGCTGCAGATCCTTTAAGAGAGATTTTCCTGACTCAGTGGTAGCAGCAAAAACCTGTGCAGCTCCTTTAAAAAGGCTTCCTGGTTTGCCAAGGAAAAGAAATGGCAATACCACTCTTGGGAATATACCCAAGAGATGCCCTAACATATTACAAAAGCATTTGTTCAAGACTATGTTCATAGCAGCATTATTTGTAATAGCCAGAACCTGGAAACAACCTAGATGCCCTTCAACGGAAGAATGGATGAAGAAAGTGTGGAATATATACATATTAGAGTACTACTCAGCGGTAAAAAACAAGGACATCTTGAATTTTGCATGCAAATGGATGGAAATAGAAAACACTATCCTGAGTGAGATAACACAGACCCCAAAAGATGAACATGGGATGTACTCACTCATAATTGGTTTCTAGCCATAAACAAAGGACATTGAGCCTATAATTTGTGATCCTAGAGAAGCTAATAAGAAGGTGAACCCAAAGAAATATCCTCCTGGATATTGGAAGTAGACAAGATTGCTGGGCAAAAATTGGGAACTTGGGGGTTGGGTGGGTGGGGGTAAGGGGAAATGGGGAGAGAAAAGTGAGAAGGGGAGGATGGGGGTTGGGGGAATGGGATGGTTGGGATAAAGGAAGGGTGGATATGGGAGCAGGGAAGTATATATCCTAATTAAGGGAGCCATCTTAGGGTTGGCAAGAGACTTGACTCTAGAGGGGCTCCCAGGTGTCCAGGGAAATGTCCCCAGTTAGTTCCATGGGCATCTGAGGAGAGGGAACCTGAAATGACCCTATCCTATAGCCATACTGATGAATATCTTGCATATCACCATAGAACCTTCATCTGGTGATGGAAGGAGATAGAGACAGAGACCCACATTGGAGCACTGGTCTGAGCTCCCAAGGTCCAAATAAGGAGCAGAAGGAGGGAGAACATGAGCAAGGAAGTCAGGACTGCAAGGGGTGCACCCACCCACTGAGACAGTGGGGCTGACCTATTGGGAGCTCACCAAGGCCAGCTGGACTGTGACTGAAAAAGCATGGGATAAAACAGGACTCTCTGAACATGGCGGACAATGAGGGCTGTTGAGAAGACAAGGACAATGGCACTGGGTTTTGATTCTACTGCATGTACTGCCTTTGTGGGAGCCTAGCCTGTTTGGATGCTCACTTTCCTAGACCTGGATGGAAGGGGGCAGACCTTGGACTGCCCACAGGGCAGGGAACCCTGACTGCTCTTCAGACTGGAGAGGGAGAGGGAAAGGAGTGGGTGGAGGGGGAGAGGAGTGGGTGGAGGGGGAAGAAAATGGGAGGGGAGGAGGAGGCAGAATTTTTTTTCAATAAAAAAAGAGTTATCTAGAAATATGCATAAGCTAATAAGGCAAACAATGATTTAATTAATACAGTATCTGAGTGATTATTTCAGATCTAAAAAGCCAGAAATGAATAAGTGCCTTCCACCAACAGGTAATGGAGGTTCCTCTCTACTAGACAGAACAGTAAACAACTTATCACTCTGAGGTTACAGGAAGCAACAATAGTTTAGGGTCTTTGCTGGAGTCATCCTTATGGATTCCTGGGAATTTCCCTTGTGCAGGGTTTCTCACTAACCCCATAATGACTCTCACTATCAAGGTATCTCTTTCCTTGCTCTCTCTTTCGGTCCTTCCCCCATCGAGGACACCCTGTTCCCTCATGTTCTCCATCCCACTTCCCTCTGCACCTTTCCCATTTTTCTCTCCTTTCTCCCCCCTCGCAATTTTCTCAGAAGATCTTGTTTATCCCAAGGATATCCAAGAGGATCTTTGTGTGTCTCTCTTATGGTTCTCCTTGTTACCTAGCTTCTTTGGTGATGTAGACTAGAGACTGATTATTCTGCGCTTCACACCTAATATTCTCTTATGAGTGAGTACATAACATGTTTGTCTTTCTAGGTCTGGGTTACTTCACTCAGACATGGGATGAACTCACTCATAATTGGTTTCTAGCCACAAATAAAGGACATTGAGCCTATAATTTGTGATCCTAGAGAAGCAAATAAGAAGATGAACCCAAAGAAAAACATATAGTTATCCTCCTGGATATTGGAAGTAGGCAAGATTGCTGGGCAAAAATTGGGAACTTGGGGGTGGGGTGGGGTGGGGATAAGGGGAAATGGGGAGAGAAAAGTGAGAAGTTTTTTTTTCTAGTTCCATCTATTTTTTTTTGCCAATTTCAAGATAACATTTATTTTTTTACTACTGAATAATAGTCCATTTTGTAAGTGTACCACATTTTCTTCTCTATTCTTTGTTTGAGGGCCATCTAGGTTCTGGATATTATGAATAATGGTGCTATAAACAGAGTTGAGCAAATGTCCTTGTCGTATGATTGAGCATCCTCTGGGTATATGCCCAAGAATGGTATTGCTGGGTCTTATAGTAGATTGATCCACAATTTACTGAGAAACTGCCATACAGATTTCCAAAGTATTTGTTCAAGTTTGCACTCCCACCAGCAATGGAGGAGTGTGTAGTAATGGGGGCGGCGGGGCTGCATTCCCAGCACCCCGGCTGCCTGCTCGGCTAGCTTATGCCCCAAAATAATTACACAGACACTGTATTCTTTTAAGCACTGCTTGGCCCTTTAGCTCTAGCACTTACAGGCTAATTCTCACATCCCGATCAACCCATCTCTAATAATCTGTGAGAACCGGTCTTACCGGGAAGATTCTAGCCTAGTCCATCCTGGGTCGGAGCTTCATGCCGGGAGCGGGGCATGGCGTCTCTCTCAGGCGTCTGCTCCCTAGAGGAGAGCTGCCAAGTCTCTGAGCTCACTTCCTCTTCCTCCCAGTATCCTGTTCTGTTTTCTCCTCCCACCTATCTTCTAACCAATAAAATGGGCCAGGGCAGTTCCTTTATTAGCCAATGACCTTCCTCCATCAGGAGTGTTCCCCTTACTCTGCATCCTTTCCAGCATAGAGTATTATTTTTTTTTATCTTAGCCATTCTGACTGCTGTAATATGGTATTTCAGAGTCATTTTGATTTGCATTTCCCTAATGGCTAAGGATGTTTAATTTCTTAAGTGTCTTTCTGCAATTTGAGATTTCTCTGTTGAGAATTCTCTTCTTAGATCTGTATCTTATTTTTTAATTGGATTATTTGGTATTTTGATGTCTGTTAGTTCACTTATTTCTTCATAAAGTGTCTGTCTCACAGACCTGTACATTGGGGAACGTGGAATGTTTCAAGTCTCCTATTAGTGTGTGGGATTTGGTGTGTGATTTAAGCTTTAGTAATGTTTCTTTTACATATATGGGTGCTCTTGTATTTGGGTCATAGATGTTCAGAATTGAGACTTCATCTTGATGGATTTTCCCTGTGATGTGTATGAAATGTCCTTCTCTATCTCTTTTGTTTGATTTTAGTTTGAAGTCTATTTTTTTTTTAGATATTAGGATAGCTAAACACATTTGTTTCTTAGGTCCATTTGCTTGGAAAATCTTTTCCCAACCCTTTACTTTGAGGTAATGCCTGTATTTGAGATTGAGGTGTGTTTCTTGTATGCAGCAGAAGGATGGATCATGTTTTCATATCCATTTTGTTAGAACATGTCTTTTTATATGTGAATTATGTCCATTGATATTAAGAGATATTAATGACCAGTGATTGTTAATTCCTGTTATTTTTCTAGGGTAGTGTTTGCGTGTTTTCCTTCTTTGGGGTTTGCTGGTTTGAGGTTATCTGTTTCCTATGTTTTGTTGGTGCAGAAAACTTTTATAGGAAATCTTACAAGAGTCTATGAGAACTACACTCATGCTTTTTAAGGTCTGTGATCTTAATACCTAACCACTCTCTTCTAAGCAACACACCTCTATCTCAACATATCAAATTTTCAGCATAGACACCTTCGATGAGGTATACTGAAACTATATCCATGCCAAGTGTACTTTCTTAATGAAGATCTTCATGGCCTTTATTATTCATGATGTCATTAGTATTCATCTCTGATCCTCATCAATGTCATTCTTTAATTTTTCATTCCCTCAAGAGATGAACAAGCTTTAAAAACAGCCATTGAAATGAATCATAACTAAGTAATCAACCCCTTTGAAAATGTCTTTTTCATTTTTAGACATTTTCAAATTGTTCTTTTAAAGTAGGAGGGAGGATCGTCTATAGTGGCTGGTCATTTAACATCTGTCTTTGCAATGACTAGGAAGCAAGACCAATTAAGCCTCCTTCAGAGGCAGCTGTAGGAGAAATTATCAGACTGGGCTATTTTTGATGATTATTCTCAGTATCTTCCTTCAGCCCTGGCATTGGGATTCACCTTGAAAGCAAGAGACTGTTCTCTAAGGCATCAGATGTCTGCCATAGCTCCAACCAACCAAGAGGGTTTGCAAACTAGAAGCACCCACTTTAGAAAGGTTGAGCCTTTGAAAATAAATCTATAATGTGTTTGGAATTTCATATTTTCGCAAGATTAAGAAACATAGGAAGGTTAAATAAATCCTGATTTACAAGAGACTTTCCAACATAAAGAACTGTGACTTAGGGAGTCATGCACTCTCTTGTCTTTTGCCTCAGATCCTTCTCCTGATGCTGTAAAGACCCAATGGAAGATGCTACCTGAAGAGATTCAGTGAACAGGACTCCATCACTGTGTATTTGAATTTCCTTAATACTTTTCAGTTTAACATATGCCATCTGTGTGTTAGGGCAAATGGTTTCTGTGCTTTTCATTTAAACAATGTCATTTTTTAAACATTCATTTAAACATTGTCTAAGATATTTATTTTTTTAACCTCAAAGCTGAAAAGCTGCAGAGTGTTTAAAATATAATATCAATAAAAGATCACATTCTCCTTGCTGTAGGGAAGATAACTGGAGAATTACAAAAATAATCATTAACTGAGCTTGATATGTACACCTATAGTCTCAACTCTTGGCAGGCAGAGGAAAGATTACTAGGGGTTCATAGTGAGTTAGGTTAATCTATTCTGCTATCTCAAAACAAAACAAAATTCTAGCACATGCATTATGATCAAATGAAGTAATTTCCATATAGTCTCACTTATAATCCAAAACACTAAAATGACAATTCCTGGAACGTGATCCCTGCGTAGCATTGGCATCATCTGGACATTTGTTAGAATACATATTTTGAATTTCAATTTCTGTTCTAAATCTACCAAAGGAGAAATAATGGAGAAGCACAACAGTGGGTTTTAATAATGTTTCTTCAGGTACATTGAAGTAAGGAGTCTTTATTGTAGTAGAATAGCAGTTCACTTACTGAAGAGCCACTGTCATTAAAATGGAAGATAAACCGAGGGATATTGCAAGAGTTAAAAATTGTCTTTAATATGGGAATACAAAGGAAATTGGATGCAAAGGGTATCAAAGACTCACAGAATTTCAGACAAGGTGAAAGCCATGTGTCACACTGCTTGCCCCAGAGAGATGTGGACAACTGCATATGCTTGCTTCTGCCCTGACTTCCCAAGAGAGCAAGTCTGCCTCTTCTCTCTGCTTATCAGTCCATATGCAGAACCTCATACCACCCCCTAAGGGCCAGTAATCCAAAAGCTGTTGGCTGAAAGAATTCCCACAACAGGAAGACTCTAGCAAGTCTGAGGAGACAATGGTGCATCAAGCTATTTCACAGGGCCCCTGACAACTACTGGAAAGGAAAGAGCCTGCAATCCTGATATGGCTGCTCTTTGTAGATGTCTAGGTTAAGCTAACAATGATGGTTTTTGTCTACATGAACAAAACAAAAGCTTGTTTGTTATACTTGCATACTATCCCCCTGAGGTTGGTGCCAGTCAATCTCCCTGGTTTCTAAAAGCGGTTTTCGAGTTACTAAATACAAATTTCTACACTGACTACAAAGTACATATACCCCCAAATTCAACATTCTCCATTGGGTTCCTTAAGCATGAGCCTTGATGAGGTATCTTTTGGATATGATCAATTTTGAAATTACATAATTTTACATGCACTTACCTTTTCTTGTCTGTATTAAAGAACAAAAGAATGATCTTTTAAAAATTGTTTGAAGTCCCATTTAGATCTGAAGACAGGTTGGCTTCTATGATTCTGTCTTAGGTAGCTTCCAAAATTAGAGGCTAGTTTATGTAACTCTATTACTATTCTCCTTTCCATAGGCTGTTGCTGAAAGAATACAGAGGCTCTGCTCACTTATTACACAAAACGGCTTTCCTGGTGGTATCATGGCTGTTTCTTTAGACTTTCCTGAAGCAGAAATGCTGGGTTTAATGAAGCTTTGCACAGACCCTAATCTCCTGGGGGATTGGCTCTGTTCCAAACAGCTTAGCCACTGAGTCATCATCAGACTCTTATCAGAAACCAGCCTGAGCTCCTCTCATTTAATCAGAACTCTTCTTGCTTTATGGTTCATATTTTTCTTTTTATATGGTGGAGAGGGGACAAAGTTCATGGTTCACAATCTTATTTTTAGCCACTGTTTTTGATGAGGTGTGCTCATTTTGTTGCTTCTGGGAGGGTGAATGTTTTGAGATTGTCTCTTGTGAGTAACTCATCCAATATGTACACATCTCAGGGAATGACTGATTCTCTCTCTCTCTCTCTTTGTGGTGTGTGTGTTTGGGGTTGGCAGGGGAGAAGGAGGGATAATTGGATTTCTGGAATTGATCAGTTTTTCACCAGATGAAAGGAAACACCCAATCCCCTCACTGCAGTGTCTAAATGCAGGTGATGTCATCGGATCTGCATGTGCTTCCCATGGATCTGAAACTTACGCCCATTCTTATTCGGTAAAACCTTTAATGATTTGGGATTGTTAAAAATTACGAACAAACAAGCAAGATTTGTGTATGCAGGATATGCTAGGCAGGATAATGCTATTAGCTGCTGTAACAAACCTTCAGATCGAGGTACTCAAGTTTACTGTTGCGGCTCTGCACCTCATGTGTTTTGTCTGTCTCATTTTGAAGTGATAATTTAAAGATCAGAGTGTTACTATTCTGAAGTTTCCTTTTGACTCTAAAATTAGGTAGAGTGAGCAAGGGAGAGAAAAAGAAGATGAGATTGTGTATTTTAAGGTCATCTTTGGAAGTCAAAATGCATTCATTTTTTATTGACCAAACTATGCATGAGGTCATAACTTCAAAGACAACTGGGGTGCATATTAATCAGTTCTACAGAAGCAATAGTCAGATCATTGAGTGGAGAGATTGGCTAGGCAACGCCTTCACAGGTTGTCAATTCCTACTTTATATGTTTTTCTTCCAACATTTTCCAAGTTTTAGGTTGCTGACTCCCATCAGTCATGACATCAGTTCAATACCTAAGATCTTTGGGAAAGTTTTAGCTTTATTGAAATCACATATGATATTAGTTGCAGAGACCTATTTTCAGGGAAGTGTCTATGTTTACAGCCTTTTTCTCACTACCACTCAATTAGGTGAGGTGGAAACAATGAGAGTATAATTACAACAAACTCCTCATTATCTCTCATTCTTGTCTCTGAAATTGGACTTGACAGTCTCCTCTTCCTCACCTTGAAGACTACATGAAAAGACAACTACATCACCTCACGTAGGGACAAAGCCTTCAGAGTATTCTCCATTGCCAGTACTGTGGCAGATGCTACCAATTGCGTGCATAATTGGAGCACTGCAAGAATCCGGGGTCCCTCATGCACACAACATACAGTCAGTGTTATTAAGGTTGATACAAGCAAACAATAATATAGGAGCTCTAAGAGCCTTATGGTCAGTGACCTCATTGTGAATAACCCACAGGTGTGTGAGAAGATTCACTTTTTTTTTTTTTACATTCGACATTGCTTACTTCACCTGACTAGTTTACACACATCCACAGATTAAATGAATCCTTATTAACCCAGTAAACAGCATTTGGGAGAACAGATGGCTTTGAGTTGTGTGTATATTCTTTCTCTAGGCCTCAGTGATATTGAGCAATTACTTGCTATGTAATGGTTGCTTCAGGAAACAGAGCAATTTATTCCAAGACTATGGGGTAGACACGTACTACATGGCACAAAAGCCTAGTCAGGCATAGGCAGATGACAAGTGACATCGATACTGCCACATTAAATCCTGGCAACAGATCTGATTGCTGATCCAACATGCACGATGCACATTGCGGTTCTTGATTGTTTTAAGAAGACATTAACTTTTATTTTTAGCCTTCTGTTTTTGATTTAGAGTTCCAAATCAAGGTATTCAATAATACATCCTGATTAGGCTACTTCTTTGAGTTATATTATTCATGATGTCTGATTCAACAGACAATTTGAGCAGGAAAAATATCTTCTAATTTGCTTATTATGTGTACAAAATATGTTTCTCTCCTAGAGACTTTAGGCACTGAGTACTGATAATACCACCTTTGAAAAAAAAACATTATAACTGGGTCCTGCAAAAAGAAAAATATGATAACCGATGTGGTATTTTGGATTACCAGATACGTTGATTGCTTTTGTTCTTGTTTTAAAAGTATGGAAGATGTCATTGTCAAAATCTGAGGGAGCTAACAATTCTGATGAAAAAGGAGCTATATTTACTCTCTCTCTCTCTCTCTCTCTCTCTCTCTCTCACACACACACACACACACCACTTTATTATTTGTTTTGTTTCTAAATTAGATGAGTTCTTTCTTTGATGCTGAGGGGCTCTCGACTTTACCAGTAAATCACAAATGCTGGCAAGACAGGGATATAAATTTTTTGGTTTTTATTTGTTTTGTCTTTTGATACAGGGCTTCTCTGTGTAACAGCCCTGTCTGTCCTGAACTTGCTCTATAGACCAGGCTGGCCTCAAACTCACAGAGATCCTCCTGCCTCTGCCTCCCAAGTTCTGGGATTAAAGGCATGGGCCACCACCGCCAGGCTTTATATTTCTATTTTCAATTACAGTGTTGTTGGTAGCTTAAGACATAATATCTCTGTGCTCTCAAAGAAGCACAGAATCACCTCCATCTCAGAACTGCGTGTCTTGATTATCTGTGGGATTAGGATTAGCGATAACATTTCCACATTCAATTTTAGCTGATGTAATTATTTGCTGTTTAAACATTTCAATTCTCTGCACTCTGAAAAGAAATTCTAAATGAGATTAGTGATGCATTTTAGGTTCCCACAAGCTAATTTTTGTATATTCTCTTTTCATCTAAAGGCTAGTACTGGGGTGGTGGTCAGGAGAGGATACAGGCTTTAATGAGGCTAAGATGAGACACGGTATGCCTGCATCTCCACATAGAAATGCAATGTGCTTTGATCACAGTAGGTACCTCTTCTCTCACTCTTATTCTCCCCCCATGACCTTCTTGGTCCTCACTGCTCATAGTCCTCGTCTTTTCTTTGTCATTCCTATGTATTACATATTTATAAGCCTATGTATTACATATGCTTATATGTATTACATATGTAAACCTATGTCTATATGTTTGCCTATTCCACACATGACAGAAAATATGATCCCTGTCTTTGTGGTACTAACACATTTCCTTTACCAGGATGATCTCTAACTCTTCATCCCACTCATTTTCTAGAAAGTAATACAATTGTCTTTTCCTTTATGACGGAGTAATTCTCGTGTGTGTGTGTGTGTGTGTGTGTGTGTGTGTGTGTGTGTGTTCTTTATTCATTCATCCTCAGATTGGCACCTGGACTGATCCCTTAATTGCCTTTTGTGAACAGTGACACTGTAAACATTCGTGGACAGAGGTCTGTATTGTTTGTTAACGACGATTCTTCTGACACCTAAGAAACAGCACATCTGGGGCACGAAGTCCTATTTTCTTTCTTTAAGTAAATTTAGTGACTTTAGTAATTTCCATTCTTTCCCATGATTAGCAAGAGTTCTTTCTCTCCAGTTACTTCACAAGCATTTTCCCTTTTAACACATTTTAATTAAATATTACAAGACTTTTTACACTCTCCTTCCTCCATCCTCCTCGCCAACCCCCAAGTCTCCTTCCTTGGTTTCTGAATGACAGTAATTCTGACTGGAATGATATCAACGCAGGTGTTTTAAAACCCTTTTTTTTTTCCAGATAGTGTTTGTGTGAGTGTGTGTTTGAGTGTCTTGTGTGTCTTTGTGTTTGTGTGTATGTGTGTTTCTCTGTGTATGTGCTTGCATGTAGGTGTGTGTGTTTGTGGGATGTATGTGTGTTTGGTCAGCAAGTGTCTTCTTTTTTGAGACAGGGTCTCTCTTCAACTCTGGAGTTCACTTATTGGCTAGATTGGCTGGCCACGAAGACTGTGGGATCCACTTCCAGTGGACCCTGACCCCCCAGTGCCAGCATTCCACATGCATTGCCACCATGGCTGGACTTATGTGGGTGCTGAAGATCTGAACCGAGGTTGGAGTGGCTGTGCAGCCAGCACTTCACTTGCCGAACCATCTCCCTTAATGTAGTTTTGATTTTCATTTCCCCAACTGTTAATATTTAACTCTATTTCATGCAGTTATTGGCCATTTGTAATTCCTATAAAGCATTTCAAATTTTTAAATTTTATTTTATGTATGCGAGTTTTGTTTAAATCCACATCTGTAAAACACTTGCCTATCTGGTGCCCACAAAGCCAGAAGAGAGCACTGGTTCCCCTGAAACTGGATTTGCAGATGATTTTGAGCCACCTTGTGGGAGCTAGGAATTGAAGCTGAAATGGGTTTCTGTGAAAGAAGAGCAAAGATCTTAACCACTGAACCATCTCTGTTGGGTCCTGAAAATACTTTTTCTAGCTGTACTGGCTTATAGCTATAGCTCCAGAAGGTGAGACAGTAGGAGGGTGAGACAGTAGGGTTGTCGTGCCCTAAAGTTAAGACACTCCATGCCAAAAATATGAGATGAGCTACACTTGTTGAAGTTTAGAAAGAGTTATGAAGACTATTAAATATTGGTAGTGGGAGTGATAGAAAGGGGAGATATTATATTTATCTGTAGGTGGATAGTGTCTGGATTCTTTCTTCACTAGTTTATATAACAGTGTATTGAATTGATATATAAGCATCTATCAATTATTGCATTTTAATCTCATTAACTATTTCATATAGTAGGAAATAGTCATTGAGGAATTACTGCCAAAAGACACTTTCCTTTCTTGAGGCTAACCAGCTGCCAGGACTGAAACGGTTCAGCGATGTTTGTCCCCTGGTGCATCTTGTATAATCTCCTTAGGCTGTGAGTTTGTCCTTTGGTTTTATTGTTGCACAGGAGGTATCACTTTTCTGCCTTTTCATTTTAGAATACGCTATGGAATATTCTTTTTTATACTTTTGACCTGATGCACTCTTTGAAGGACAGAGAAAAAGAGTGAAAGATGTAAAAGACGCTATCACTGAAAATGTTGCTATAGCTGTCCACTGTTGTTCAGAGCCAGGCCAACCTTAACCTTGTGCTCTTGGAACAGCAGTCTAAATTACTTCGGAAATGGTGGTGCACTTGGTACTGAACTTTCAGAAAGTGTAGCATTGTAATTTACGGTCTAAGTTTAGAACTGCTAGGAAATGGCGATCTTCTAACTGGATTGTAGAAAAAAAAATCAACAGCCAGGAAAAGCCTACAGGCTGGAATTCTACAGTTCTACGATTACTGTTTGGTGGCCGAAATAACAACATAACAGTGGCAGCCTTGCTATAAGTAGATATATGAAAACAATGATCTACAGCAGGTGCAAGTTCGTTCCTTACACAACCAATTCAGTGTACCACTTACGAGAATTATTTATGATATAGAAACATCCAGAACATAATTTATGTTAATATTATGTTGTTTTATATTTTATAATAAGATCCAGGTCAATATCTAAGCCAAAGGCAACTTAGTTTAGACTTTATGATTAACCAAAGAATAATTTAGCTAGCACCTGCGGATTATTTCAGAAGTTAAGGACTGAAACAGGTTTTTATATTAAATAACAGGAATATCAACATTGTAAAATGAAGCAGTGAGTGTGTTGTTACTACATAATTATTTATGGGAAAGTTGTGACATCAATATCTGTTTAAAGATGTGGCTAAGTAGGGTAGCATAGGTAAGGACGTTTCACTTGGACTTTTATACTAAGTTATTGTAGATATCATCTCAAAAATGATTCATGTAACATTAGTTCAGGTAAGATTCAGTACAATAAGCATGGGAAATTGTTTGCCGCAGATGAAAGGTAGAGAGTGTTGAGTGTATTTTTTTATTGACCTTAAGATAACCACTTATCTCACATATACCATAGTTCTCTTTACTTTAATGATAGTTTTGAAATTTAATTCTGCTAGATTCAAAATAAGGGTTTCACAATGCATCTCCTCTGGTTGTTGTAAGGCTTAAATACCACTGTATGTAGCCTGCCGTTTACAGTGTCCAATAGTCAGTATGTGTTTTCTGTGTAGACTTACATCCTTAGGTTCACTCTAGTTCTATATTTTCTTTAAAAGTATTCTTATCATTTTTTTGCAGCTAAAACCACAGATTATCTGGACGTGATGGCCCACACCTGTAATACCATCATTTGTAGGGTAGAGTCAGAAGAGTTGAGAGTTTAAGATATTCTCAGCTGTGGAGTAGGTTTGAGGCTAGTCTGGGTTATATGAGATCTTGTCTTAAGATAAATGAATACATAAATATATATTAAAAAATCAGCTGACCTGATTGTGGTAAGCATATGGAACATACAGGGATGGAGTTGCTTCACTAAGATTAATGGAATGGAATTAAAATATTCCTTGTGGAGTACATGTTTTTCACAGTGATAAAATAGTCTTATATTTTAATTTTATAATAATTTTAAAAAATCATGTGTGTAAAATTAGAAATCTTGTATTATCTGGTCAGGTCAACTTAAAAAAAGTCTACCAAACTCAGAAAAGATTGATGATTACAGGAATGGAGTAATATTTAAGAGGCTGGATTGAATACATGGTTGAAAGAATAACGAATAATTTCATTAAAAATATAAAGTCCAACCACATTTGAATAATTTATTTTGCCAGAATACATTTCTTCTTCTCCCTACTCATTCATAGTCTTGGATCTTGGGTTTGATTCTCTCTAGTGATTCATGTAGATGGATTGGGAATGGATGGAAACCAACCCTAGAAACTGCCTGCCTAGCAAATTTATGCCTCACAGTATCTTCAATAAGCTTTGCCAGGAAGGTCAAACTCAACAAGTCAAATGTCACACGTTTTATAGTTTGATGCGCCATTCTGAAATCCTCCCGATAGTTGAAGACAATATGTTGCATCTGAGAATACACTCAGTCCATGAGAAAATACAAAGTTTGATTTACTAATGTAAATTACCATTAGTAAATTAAGTAATGGTAAATTGGTAAATTAAGGCAGAAAAATGCCATCCTGGTATTTCATCACAAGGCTCTCCTCAGTACTATGTTGCAGTTTCTAAAGTTTGTGGACGTTCTTCAAGTTCCTGTCACAGAGGTCCTTGCCAGATCATTTTGTTGGTTCTAATTGTCAAGGAGCCATCTAGTTCGTGACTTACCATCTGCTGGCAAGACTACCTGGCTAAGCAACTGTATCATCTGGAGTCCAAGAGCTTAAATTCTGGATCAGTGAAGTATTCACAGGGCTATCTGCTATGCTTGGAGTGGTTGATATATCACTTCAATTTTAACATTAGAAAACAAAACTTAGGGACGCTACTGTATGCCTTAATCTTGAGTTTGTTCTCACTTTCCTGCAATGTTACCTAGGCACACCTTGCCATTTGATTGCTGTTATGACATGCTAGTTTGTTGTGGGTAGAATTTTTAAAAGACTTTCTAGCTTTCAAAGTCCCTTTCTAAAATGTGAACAAGCCACCATATGTCCCAGTTAGTTTTCCCATCTTGTTAAGTATGGTGTCACAGTGTAGCTATTGGAAACTTGCTTCTCAGTCTCCTCTGTATCTTCATCTGAACCATCCACTCAGCCAAATTTTAATAACAGATAGTGATCAGGCCAGTCCTTCTTGAGGCTGTCTTCTATTCTTCCTTTAAGTGTTAATTCACTTGATGAATGAATTTTTTTAAGTGTGGCTAGCAAGTACTCTGTGGATCTGTTTCATTAAGTGATAAAATAAGTGCAGAGCAATGCAGAAAGTATTTGGCCAACATTTAGATGCTTGTGTAGCAGTAGGTTTTTGGAGCAGGTGGAGATAAAGGATTGAAGTGATGATATTAAGAGCTCCATTATCAGTAAGGAGGCTTGTTGCCTATGGAGTCCATCGAGTGGAATATTGAAGGGAATTGAAATGAGACGTTACAAGATCAGGAGAATGTAAATCACGTTGAATGAGGGTGAGTGGGTGCCCATCCAACAGAGGACGTTAGCAGATGTAATATTTTCAGAGGTTTTTGGTGAGAGAATTCATACTAAAAATTTGTGTCAGCAACACAAGCAGAAAATTATGATTCTCAGTGGAGCATTTTTAGTAGTATTTCTAGTGCCTTATTAGAGGTGTCTTGATTTTTCAATGTAAAACAGAAATGGATGAGTATAACTAAAGCACTTAAACTGATTCTCTCCCTCCCTCCCTCCCTCCCTCCCTCCCTCCCTTCCTTTCTTCCTTCCATCCTTCCTCCCCCCTCCCTCTCTCCTTCCCTCCCTTCCTTCCTTCCTTCCTTCTTCCTTTCTTTCTTCCTTCTTTTCTTTTGGGGTGAGTCACCCAGCAAGTTCCTTTGTCTTTAGGAGGAAAAACATCATTTATATTTCTTAGTACAAAATCCTGCATTAGCATTCTGGTTAATAAAAATAGGTCAGGTAAGAGAAACCCTGTCTCAAAAAAACCAAAAAAAAAAAAAAAAAAAAAAAAATAGGTCAGGTAGACTCAGGGTCTTATCATCACGAAAACATTCCTAACAAAAGTCACAGTGAGCCTTAAGCCACCAAAGAAACAAACTTCGCAGTTTTCCTTAGCTAATCTCAAAGTTACTTGCTCACCCACTGTCACTGAGT
This sequence comes from Microtus oregoni, assembly GCF_018167655.1. Taxonomy (NCBI): domain Eukaryota; kingdom Metazoa; phylum Chordata; class Mammalia; order Rodentia; family Cricetidae; genus Microtus; species Microtus oregoni. Next base: position 70,673,656 of record NW_024543060.1, on the reverse strand, counting down.
TAAAGTACAGTGAGCGTGTATTCAAATGTATGTATCGAAACAAATACTATGTTGTACTTAAAGTCAAAGAGTAAATCAGTAGCTATACAGGGAAGGAGTATAATGTAGAACACACATCTGTCAAATTACTGTTTCCGGCTCTGCTCATCCACTTACAGGTTTGATTTAAAGCAGGGGAAAACTATGCATTTTTTCCCCCGAGAAGAGACAGGAAACTGCTTAAGCACACTGGTCATGGTTTCATTTTAAAAAATGCTTACAGGGACGCGGTCTTGGTATTTATCAGGCAGTCAGACCCATTAACTTGAGATGACATTATTTCTAGTTGACATACAGCATCCGAGGCCCGTTTTAGATAACATTTAAATTCAGACTTGGTTGCGCAGCTGGTCTGTCGACCCATCACAGAAAGCTCCCTCCTCCTTTGATTACTTATTTTTTCAATTACTTTTTTTTATTACTGTAACCTGATTTTTTTTCCTGAAGGAAATATATTTATACAATAAGAAATTCAAAAGAAATGGGATAAACAAATCAAAAGTAAAACTTTCCTAACTCCCACTGAACCCAATTTTTCTTCTCCAAGAGCACCTATTGTTGACAATTTCTTATATAATTCTCCCCCGATACACTAAGATTACAAGCATGCAGATATACTTCTTATTGCTTTTACAACAGAATATGCCATGATTTGAGCATTGCTCTCCCTAAGTAGATGGCATTATATTCAGTATCTGTTTAACCAGACTTAGCATGTGTTTTTTAACAGTGTATATTATTCTAATGAATGTATGAGCATAATGTATTTTGAGTAGACTTGGTATTAAATATGCGTCTTATTTCCAGTGCAGTATTGAATTTTTTTTTGCAATCTTTTGTTTTAGTTAGATGCAAGGAGAGTAGAGGTTCTGAGTAAAAGGTTACATGAATTTTAAGTTGTTATAAATATTGTGAAGCTGCAGTAGACAGTATTTTAGCTTACATTTCCTCCAAAGGCAGGCAGGCATGCAGGAAGATGCCCCCTTTCCTTATTCTTGCTTATAATGTATAAACACATTCAAGTTCTTCTTCTATATGACAAGTTAAAATGGTATCTTAAAATTTTCAAATCTCTTCAATTAACTTTGAAATTTTACTGTGTTTTACATCTAATTTCTTTTTTTAAAAAAATATTATTTATGTTTATTTTATGTGCATTGGTGGTTTGCCTCCATATATGTCAGCATGTCAGATTCCCTGGAATTTGGAGTTACAGAAAGTTGTGAACTGCCATGTGGGTGCTGAGAATTGAACCTGGGTCCTCTGGAAGAGCAGTCCGTGCTCTTAACCACTGAGCCATCTCTTCAGCCCGTATATCTACATTCTATAAAATAGTTTTATCCCTTGGCCCAGAGGATGACAGTGTAATGACATTAATTCATTCTTTATTAATTATTAAGAAACCTTTTCTTAATGTTTTCTATGAACAGATAACTGAATTCTTACTGAATAAATATAAACAGAATATCTATCTATCTATTTATAAAAATACAGACTTATGGAGCCAAGTTCATATATATATATACATATACAATATTATATACGTGTGTATAAAATATAAGCATGAACCATAAATTAATGATGAGACCATAAATTTTAAAGAGAGATCAGAGGGGTAGATGAAAGAGTTTGGAGGAAAGAAAAGTAACAGAGAAATCATGCTCTTTTATTACATCCTAAAAAGAGAAAGTACTACTATGAAGGGGGCAAAACTAAAAATCATTAGGCACTACTAAGATTAAAATGTGTATGCTTACCAATCATCATCAGAGCGGCTTTTTCTGGCAGCTGATGGGAGCAGATGTAGAGACCCACAGGGAAGCAAGCATTAGGCAGAGAGAGAACCCAAATTGGAATTCTCCATTATATTCTTTTTGCTTAGAGCTTGAGGAACCCTAAAGAAGGGGATGGAGAAAGTATTATAGGAGTGGGGGTTTGGACACCAGGACAACATGGCCCACAGAATAAAGTAAGTAGGGCTTTTATGGGCTAACAGAGACTGAAGCAGCGATCATCGGGCCTGCATGGGCCTGTGCATATAAGTTATGGTTGTTAGCTTGGTGTTTCTGTGGGACTCCAAACAATGGAAATGTGGTTATCTCTGCTCTCCGGACACTTTTCTTCCTACTGGGTTACCTCATCAAGTCTTAGTGTGATGGTTTGTGTCTAGTCTTAGTGTATCTTGGTATGCCATGTTTGTTTGTTAATTTTATCTAAATGAATCTAAAACTTATGTGGACTGACATAATAGTATATAAACTTACCAGATACCTGGGCCATTGAGATTGCAATGATGATTGAATGGTAAATAAAAGTTTTAGATTATGTAAGATAAAAGAACATGGGTAGAATTTAACCAAATTTATTTTTTAAAAAACACAACATGAATAAACATACATATTGAATATTCCCACATATGTAAGGCTGAAACAGGGATATGGGGTAACAAATCAGAAAACTATTGCTATCTTTTTCCTCTGGATGTTAACTGTAGGTTTTTATGGAATAATAAAATTTACATATCCATAAACTTAAGATGTGTTTACAGTTGTTTGAACATAGGTTGTTGTTGTTGTTGTCGTCGTCGTGTGTGTGTGTGTGTGTGTGTGTGTGTGTGTTGCAATAAAACTTGGAATCTGTCTCCTGCGTCTGTCTCCTGCAGGGGCTCCATGGCTTCTTCTCTACTCTGCCTATTCTCTCCTCTCTCGGCTTGGAATTCCTGCCTTACAGTTTTATTCACTAACCAATAAAAGTAACACATAGAGAAGGATTTCCCACATCATTTGTATTAATTTTTAACCAAATAATAAAAAATATTCAATCATATTACAGAAGAGTACTATCTGGGGTTAGGAAGGGTCAAAGAAGTGGGCTCAGTGGAGAAAAGAATAATGGATGGGGGGGAACAAATTATAACATACCCTGGCATATGGAAATGTCATAAGAAGACCTGTCTTCTAACAGGTTAACAGATTATGTCTGCTCACAAACTTTAATAAAATATAGGTTTTAATCAAGATATAAATAATTATATAAATAAAGACATAAGCTATGCTTATGGACTAGAAATCTCACTGCTATAAAGACAAATTTCCCGTTTCTTTTCCTTGTGCGTGGGATAATATTATTAAAATCCTGACAAAGTATCCAGAAACCTGAAATGCTAATGTAAAATTCATATAGAAGCAAACCAGTTTAGGAATATGTATGACATTTTTTGAGACAACATAAAGTGGGAAGATTTATTCTATTTTATGACAGCTTATTATAAAAGATCGAAATTTAGAGGAATACAAAAAGAGAAATATCTAGTAATGAATTCACATGAGGCATTTTAAATGTAAAAGAAAGCTGGTATGTGGGCATACACATCATCCCGCACATGGCAACATATGCTTGTATATGTGTAAAATGCAGTGTAAATATGAAAGAAAACACAATTTTTGAATTAATTTGTAATTATCCAATAGTGTGTGACTATTTCTTAAACCAGCTAAGTAAAAACTGTAAGAAAAGGCTTTCAGTTTAAAGGTATTAAACGTAGGAACTTCTATTCATCAAAAACCAATTATACTATGAAAAATACAACCAGCAGCTGGAAAGTATTTGCAAAATGGAAACCAAAGACAATATACCCTTACCTATACTCATAGCTAAGAATGTCTGACTGTATGGTAACGCTTGAAGAAATCTCACTAATAGGTGCCAATCGTTGATCAGTGTACTCCCAAGTCCCAGTGTAACACAGAAGAAACAGTACTCATCTTTTCAGCAACATTTATTTAAAAATGCATAGAAAGACAATTTGGACGTGGTGTATTTTACATTTTTTATGTTTCCCTCCGGGACACTTTGAGAATATAAATTAGAAGGATAAAAATGATCTGTCCTTGGGTGAGAAGATGACTACCCAGATCCAGAGACAAGTCTATTACACTTGCTGTGTGAGACAGCGATGCAGGATGGGATCATGTCTGATGTGACTAAATCAGATTTGGGAGCCCAGCAGACTTCTGCCTGCTTGTCATCACGTTTGCTTGCATTATATATTCTTCGAATGTTGTGTGCTCCGATTATATCAGCGCATAGTGTGAGCATGTTTCTTTGGTCATTATTTTCATTATGGCATAACTGATGCATCATCTTGACAATGAATTAGCCGGGCGATGGTGGCGCACGCCTTTAATCCCAGCACTCGGGAGGCAGAGGCAGGCGGATCTCTGTGAGTTCGAGACCAGCCTGGTCTACAAGAGCTAGTTCCAGGACAGGCTCCAAAGCTACAGAGAAACCCTGTCTCGAAAAACCAAAAAAAAAAAAAAAAAAAAAAAAAAAAACAAACAAACAAAAAAGACAATGAATTAGATCTCCCTTGCTACTAAGGGAAACGCAAGTGAAGGCTAGGGAGAAAGAAAACCCCCTTCTAAACTATCAATAGTCTCTCAAGTCAAATTTCTTGTTTTATGGAACGTGTTCGGGTAATATGAACAGAAGGAAGAAATAATTACTTGGCATTTAGTCTATCAAGAAGGAGAAATGGATGGCAAGATGGCTCAGTCAAAAACAGCACTTGCTGCCAATCCTGATGACCTGAATTTGACCTTGAGGCCGTACACGCTTGCAGGAGGCCACTGGCACCCATTAGCTGTTCTTCACCTCTAATGTGTGAGCATGCATACACATATAAACTGATAAGAAAATAAATAAATGTAAACCTTAGAAAGAAGGAAAATAAAGGTTGTAGGGTTCCACCAACTTTGTGGGGTGCCTTCAACATTCTATTGCTTTCTTGTGGGTCTTCCTGAGGGTTGCATAAGTTCTTTCTTCTCTCTGGATGTTCTAGGGGCGGACCCGAAGAGATTCTAAATGTATTAAACCCAAGCAGCTGATTCATTTGTACCTGGTAACTCTCTCTGCCTCTGGTTTTCTATTCCAAATAACTCAGAGTGTGGAGATTTTTTACTTCACAAAAGATTGTATAATAAACTATCAGGGTCATAATGTAAAAACAACTGTCTTAGTATAAAAGTGCATAAAACGTGATCCTTGAGTCCACCTTTTCTAATAAAACAAGTAAGTTCATTGCCCACATGTTCTTCCTTCTGTATTCTTTATTACCAATAAAAATAATATCTTGCAGTCCTTTTAAAGATTTATTTTATTTTTAAAAACGTGCATGCAGATTTGTCTCTATGGGGACTTTACATATCAGTGTAGGTGTCCAACAAAGCCAATTTGTGAGATCTCCTTGAATTGGCTCTTGTGAAGCTTCTGGATTAGGGGCTGGGGACCAAACTCCAATCCTCTCCAAGAACAATGCAGACTCTGGTGTTCTGTGCCATCTCTCCAGACTACTAAGATATTCTAATAAATGAAATAATATATGTTTGGCCAAGTTGGTTTTTATTTTATGTATTTCCACAGTGTCGCTTCTTTGCATTCACCTTAGAGAAAAATCAGTACAAAGGTTTGGTAGTGTCCTTATATTGCATATTCTAATGTTTTTGAAATATGTATTTATCTAAAATCATGTTCCAGCACAGCACATTTTTGCTTTAATGTGCACAGTTGGTATTACATTGATCAGATAGTTTGGATCATCCTGCTTCCTATTCTCATTTTGCAAAGCCTCTGTTGTTCTTCCTCACTTTTACTGATGTTATGTTACACAACTTTATAGATTATAATGAATTTCAAAGCTAGATGCTTTTCTACATATATTTCCCACCATACCACTACCTTTTTACAGTGCTTGTGAAGGAACCAACTAGCTCTCATTCATTCTGTAATCCCTTTTGCACAGAAGATAGCTATTATGGGACAAATTACAGGGACATCTGACCAATGGAATGTGAATGAAAGTCATATTTCATTTCTAAACCAAATAATTTAATAGAAAGTGTGTTGGTTGTTTTAACGTTTATGACCTCTGTGATTTCTTTAGGTGGAAGCAGAAATTTCAGGAGGGCCTAGTGTGGTCCCAGGAGTTTTGGATACTAAATTACCACGTGCAGAAATTTGAACCGTCCACATTTAACTGAAATTTAGTGAGAAGCTCTTATTGTAGATGTAGGGTTGGTTTGTTAAAATAGCTACCATCACTCTACCCATTTGCACTTTTCTGGAAAAAAAATTCAAAGGTACTAATGACTTCATGTTATCTGGAAGAATATTTTAGACTATTTAATATATCCTATATATTTTCATAACATCATCTACCTGAAGCTATGTGGTACTACAACCATGTGGTCTATCTTACTGGATCACTGTTACTAAAGCCTCCTAGGCAACCACACATATATCTTCTACAGAGTTCTCAGAGCATCATCATGCCCCTTCTCTATCCTATACTAGGCTTCAAGCTTCTTAAGTTCTTGGCAGTCTTGCATTGCTGATAAATGTTTCTAACCACCTTAGTTTCATGATAAATATTTCCTAAAACTGAATAAGAACAAGGCCCTTAAGATTTTCAGCTGGTTTAGAACTCTTGGAAGAGATTTATTAACAAACCTTAAAAATGACAAAATTGCTTGGGAAAAAAAGGTGTGTTAGACATGATGGTAGACACTAATTGGACTCAAAAATATGTTTTAGGATGACGATGTCTTAATTATCCTGAGTAAAGTCAAACACATAGAGTTATTAGCCACTTGTGATGCACATACATCCTTTCAGAGACAAGGAGAGAAACGGGAGTCCTATTAATTTAAGAAAAGTGTCAAACGTCTGTGCAGTTCCAAAGGAGAAGTAACAAAGTAGAAAGACAGATGTGTTAAATAATTGTTCAACCTCTGCCTCATATGTTTACATTTACTGTAGGAATATTTATACATATTAGAGTTTGTTGTGATTGTTCTAGTTAATAAATCCCTCATTTAAAATCCACTGAAAACATACACCCATGGTCTGAAATTTTGTCATAAAGCCTAATTTATTCAGACTTAGTCTGCGATAGACTAATAACTTATTTGTACAGAAGTTGTTTTTTTGTGGTTATTTTAGCCACTCAACATTTATTGTCACTTATTCTGACACATTACACTGTTGAGAAGTTTCTTTCCTCCTGTTGCTATGGCATCATGAGCATCTATTGCCTGTCTCCAGTTGAGAAGTGAGGCTGTCTTCGTTTTTACCTTGACTGAGTTAGTCTTCAATTCTCCCTTCGGTGAATTTTTATCTTCTCTCATGTTAGACAGAGCAGAGACCTGTAATTGTCACTGGAAAAGAGCACAGCTTGTTGCAAAGTTTTTATTTTAGCATTATTTCAACATCTTCTGATCATTATCCTTAGTATCATTTAGTAGCATGACTGACAATTGAATTAAATTCTTTTAAAATGTAAAAAAAAAATCAGGCAAGCAGGCATACATAACAGTTAATCTCTGTTCTCCTGTGTTTGGATTTCAGAATTATTATTCAAGACAGGCAAAGGAAAATGAGGTAAAATATACAGTACATCCAGATATTTAAATTTTCCGAGGATTCTCCGCGCTACTCTCTATACAATCCTTATGAGAACTCTGAGACAGAAAGAGGACGAACAAATGCATGATTCTTACTCCTTCAATGAAAGGAATTATATCTGAAAGAGTCGAAGGTAGGAGAGTGGGGATATGGGCAAAATGCTCGCAGTGCAAGCATGAGGTTCTCAGTTCAGATCCACAGCGTGCATATAAAAGCTAGTGTGGCAGCCCTGCCTTGTAATTGCAGTCTGATGACAGCAGGGTCCCACTGCTGGCCAGCCAGTATAGAAGACATCAGGGGCTCCACATTCAATCTCTTCATCTCAAGAAAGAAATAAAATTGACATTAGCTGAGGAAGACAACTGATAGTGACGACTGACTACCATGGATAGGCATGCAGATGTGTGGACTTAGCTATGCATGTGTAAGCACAGGCAAACATGGCACATACTCTCACAGACAATGGACACTAGAGAACCAACGTGTTTTCCAAACATAGCAGCTAAATAAGATTATTTTGCACATGAAATCTAAACGTTCATTGCTAAGCCATATCTGCATCAATTATTTAGTGTATTTAATTTGTGTCTATAAAGTTAAAGATTAATTAATTTGGACTCAAGGTTGAGGGCTATCCCATTTCACCCTTCCTGGGTCAATAAATTTCTGCACTAAGGAGATGAGGCAAGGAAAAGAGGAGCTGTTGTCCCGTCATGGTCATGATACATATTCAGTCCTGAATAAGTTAAAGATATGAACATCATTATATATTATCATTTAGTAGCTATCTATCTTTTAAAGCTATAATAAATATTATAATATATAATTAAACTATATAAAATGTTAAAATGTAATTTTATATATAAATATATACATCTAATTGCAATATATATATATATATATATATCCATGTACTTATATCATAGAAATTAGTTTGGTTTTTATTATTAAAAATGAAGAATGTTCCCACATGTAAATTTAAAATGTTATGTATGTATGGCCAGACAATATGACTCAGTGGGTTAAGGAGCTTGATATCGAGAGTGACAAATTGAGTTCAGCTCCCAGAACCCATATGGTTAAATCAGAACTTACACTACCCACAAGTTAGACTCTGACCTCCAGACTCACACCATAGCACACTGGTGATTGTGCATACATACACACACCCAATATATATCAATATGTTTTAACAACTCATTGTTTCTCTAATGTCCATTGTCTGTGGGTGTGTGTACAGTGTTTGCCTTATATACCATGCATGTGTAAGTGCACACATCTGCATGCCTGTATATGCCAGTTAGACATCACTCTCAGCTCTCTTCCCTGGTTAATCTCAAGTATTTATTTCTTAAGACAAAGGTTGAACATGAGCCTCTGAGGTCTGCCATACTGGCTGTACAGCAAGGAGGTATACATTTAGAGATATATGACTTTCATGCTTTGTAAAATTACTCTCTTTGTTTCTATTGTTTTGTTGCTGGAAAAACAAATGAATCTGATAGCCCACCATCATTTACCAGAGAGACTTTTTCCTGGAGGACAATTGAATTATTTATCCGTTTGCTATTTCATGCTTACATGTGCCTTTTATTTTCCCTTTTTCTTCCATGCACCTTGTTCTGAACCTTCAGGCATCTCTGTCGTCCTGAGAGGAACTGCATTGTTAATAAGACAGACATTTATTAGTGTGGATGCACAGTGGTGAGCATAAATCTACGAAGCTCTTCCATCCATTTCCTCGTGATCTTACTGAAATGCAAACCTTCCAAGTATGAAACCTGCAAAGTGGCACCATTTCCAGCACCTACTCTGTGGAGTTTTAGCTTAGGGATGGATAGCCTCTGCCCCGGGTACAAAGATCTCCTTTATTGTTAGAGTGTTGTCATCCAACACATTATGGCTTTATTGACATGACTTTTGATACTCTTACACATCATAAGAACACAGAAAACATAGCAGATCAAGCCTAATCATATTGGATCAATGACATGTATCACAAACACAGTAACCACCATACTTTGTTTGAAGTGACAAGTACTTCTTTTCAAAGGCTTGATCTTTTTTTTTTTTGCTTAGATCTTTCAATGTTCAAGTTTGTGTAGAGACTTGAATTCTCTTTTGTTTTAAACAAGAAAATTCATATTTTATCTCACAAGATGGTTTTTCCTTTCATTTCTATTATCTAGTCTCAATCTGAAATTGTAAAGAAGTGTTACTAAGCAACCAGCTTCTTGAACGAGTCTTCTGTAGATTTTATAGGAATGATAATTAGTACTTTATGCACTGTACCTACTGTCGGGGCTAGGTGCATCCTGCCTTAAATTACTCTGTATGATGTAAAAGCTGCCTTCTTAAGTGATGCTTTGCCTCGAGAGTCTCACTGGGAAAATCGCTTTTGATTCTAATTTGAGAATGGAAAATAATTCTGCGTTTGGGTGGGCACATGAAATGGCACCATGTTTCCATCACCACCCAAATGTCAGAGAATGGTAAGTGAATTTTCCCTGTTTGTAGAAAAGTTTACACTTTTTTTTTCTTTAACCAGAGTCCGTTGGGAATACAGGAATACAGGAGTGCATGGATACATTAAAATCTCACCAGGAAAAGAAGCAACAAGAACTTATGGGGCATACCAGACCATGGCAAATGTATAACTCCCTCACCAGAGGGAGTGAAACCATTAGGGGTTGACAGCAAGCACTGATACAGTGGCAGGACCCTCTGGACTGTCGTCTCCTCCTCTTCTGGAGTGACCATGAAGAAACCATCAAAGAACTCCTGGTTACTCCAACTGCTTCATCTGGAATCAGGTCCATCCCTATCGTTTATCTGTGTGTACTTGGACTGCTGTCTGTTCTCTTGCTCTTGTTTACCTAGTTGGAATCATCTGTCCAACCATGCATCCAACCATGCATCCATGCATCCATCCATGCATCCATCCATCCATATTCCCATTATTTTATCTGGGCCCTGTAGCTGGCTCATTATTTTACCTCCACAGACACATTTGGGTTTCTACCAATTTTTCAGTTTTAGAATTTGAAGTTTTTGCCTCTTAAATCCCTTGTAGCCATTGGATATATGTCTCTCTCTCTCTCTCTCTCTCTCTCTCTCTCTCTCTCTCTCTCTCAAACCCACACACACACACACACACACACACACACACACACACATGTATATTTGTAAGTTTATTGTTATTCAATGAACTTTGACTTTGTGGAAAGATTCAACCTATTCATCAGTTTCTGACACAGTGAAATCATCACATCCATGTTAGCGGGTCTCTTATTGCACTGCCCCCCAGTAAGATTAACTTAGAAATCATTTCGAAATTGCTCTTTTCCTGTGAAAATGCTGACACAAGGGATGAAGGTAATTAATCCTCCCAACTTTTGTCCTCTAATCTCCTGGCTAGTATAGGTAATTGTGGACATGGTCACATGGTTTTAGATCTGAGCATAGCCTGTATGGCATAACTCCTAAAGTAGCACCTTTCTGCTAAGCCTCATGACTTGAGTTCAGTATGGTGGAAGAAGAGAACTGATCCCCATTATTGCCCACTGGTCTCCACTCGCACGCTGGAGTGGATATCCACTGTCACAGAGAAACAATGTGTAGATAAACGTAATACAAAAATAAACAAACACACAAACACCACACTCCAAACCAAAAACTTTAAAGGACTTGTCGAAAGTATCAGCTGCTAAGAGCATGTTGCCTTCCATGTTATGTGAGCTTGGTTCCCAACACCTACATTAGTCTGTTCACAAATATCTATAACACTAGCTCCAGGGGATCCAGAGGCCTCTGGCCTCTGCAGGGACCTATACATAAGCAGTATATCACCACACCAGTTCATATATGCATACACATAAATTGAAATTGAAAATAAATACATTTAAGAAGATGTGGGCATATGTCTACATATGGGAAAACTGATTATCCAAATTGTGCTGCAAGGAAAACAGCTTTCAGTACAAGAACATATGTTCATGGATCACAGGAGCATTGATGCATAAGAAAGTAAGGCCTAAGAATAGCTTCAGGAATTCCAAGCCATTTAAAAAAAGTCATTTAGTGACTTCTTGACCTATGGGAAAAAATCAACAAACATCCCTTGGTTATAGAAATGCAAATACTGCAAATACCATAGTGAGGGCAATTTTAATGCAACATTTTCCCAGTTTGTCTTGAAAAATAATTAACTCTTATTCCCTTGCTAGTTTGGGAGGCTGTGGAACCTCTAAGAGTTGTGGCCTCGATGTTAGAAATGGGTTGCACTGTGTTTCTAGGGATTTATTGACTAGACACCTCACAAACAGAAATTATATACTATATGTGGAATTTTGTGACCGATCCTTTCAAGGAGCATGTTTCTCTATCTGCAGCAGAATGTGTGTAACTCACTGGTTCACGTGTTGCTATTGGTAAGCAATAGTCTAAGGAATGACAAATTTTATCACCCTAGTTACCAAGTGGTTATATTTAATTTGCATAGCAGTTTGAATACTAGTCTCCTGGAGTTCACAGCTGTCCACAGAATTTGACCTTAGTTAGAAATTGCATTTGTAGAAGTATTTAAATGAAAGCATAGTCTGCTATGGTTGGGCCTTTTGTGAATGATTGCCATCGCTAGAAGATGTGTAGAGGAAAGACAGGTATAAAAGGGGAGGAAGACCCCACTACATTAGAGGCAGAATATAAAGTGATTCAGTTTTATTCCGATGAACAGTAAGAATCTCAAGCCAATTTCAGAATCCATTAAAATAAAGGAGAATTTCCACAGGAAGAGTCATTGAAAGAGGTGTGAATTTATAGAGATTTAGATGTCAGAGTTCTGGCATCAGGAATTGAAAAACTGCGAAAGATCCAGTTTCAATTGTTAAAACTATTCAGTTCTGATATTAGTTCTCCCTTAGCAGAAGATGTCCTAATCCTCCCTCAGCAGAAGGTGTTCTGGTGCTCCCTTAGCAGGCGTGATAGTGCTCTCTTAGCAGTTGTTCTGGTGCTCCCTCAGCAGAAGGTGTGCTGGTGCTCCCTTAGCAAAAGATATGCTAGTTCTCCCTCATCAGAAGGTGTGCTGGTGCTTCCTCAGCAGAAGGTGTGCTAGTGCTCCCTTAGCAGAAGGTGTGCTAGTGTTCCCTCAGCAGAAGTTGTGTGGGTGCTCCCTTGGCAGAAGGTATGCTGGTGCTCCTTTAGCAGAAGGTTTGCTGGTATTCCCTTAGCAGCAAGTGAACGGAATCACTCCACATCAGACTAGAAAATCTAAAGACGTTAAATGTAGGTGTGGATCCATGTAGTAATGAATCACAGTGGGATCATGAAGCCATTCTATAGTACAGTATGGTTGTATATACTCAAATTAAATAAAAGCCCATCCCTCAGAAACACCACTCCCATGTGTGTCGATAAAGGAACATGCACAGCCCATTTGTTAGTGTTGGTGATGCTTTTGTCTAGTATAGGAAAAACTCCTTTACACTGTGTTTTGCTTCATTATAGTTTGCAGATTTTATAGACTTTACAATTTGAAGGTTTATGACAACCCTGCCATTCTATGAATATTATTTTTCTAGTGTGTTCTCATTTAATGTCCCTGTGTCACATTTTGGAAATTCTTTCACTATTTATTTTATTTTTCATTGCTATATATTTATGACCATTCTGTGCCACAAAATATTCATAAAAGACAACCAACAATACATGTTGGTTGTGTTCATGCTTCCCTACTTGTGACCAGTTGTTCCATCTCTGTCCTCTTAGGTCTCTCTACTCACTAAGGAATAACAAGCACCACCACCACCAAAAAACAAAAAATAAAACAACAGCAAAAAAAAAAAAAAAAACCCAAGACTTTCACCTCTCTTGGTTTAAGTTATAAACTAAAGCTAGTAAATTTAAGAAAAAATGCATGTCAAAATCTGACATAAGCCTCAAACTAGGCTTCCTGCAACAGTTATTGCAAATGTGAAGAAACTGTGTTTGAAGGAAAGCAGAACTGATGCTCTAGTGAGCCAATGAGTGATTAAAAAGCAACACGTCCTATAGCAATGAGGCGTGAGCCTTGGTATTCTATATAGAAGCTGAAACCGTGTTCTCCTAAACTGAGACTTAATCCAATGCAAAGTCTCTTCTTCAGTGCCGCGAAAGGTGAGAGAAAGAATGAACCTACAGAAGAAAAGTCTCATGTTCATGTTACTGTTCTAAGAGGATTAAGGTAAGAAACCATTTTTAATTTAAAAGAGAGCAAGTGTTGATAAAGAATTTGTACCTAGTTGTTTAGATCTAGCTAGTATAATTGACGAGAATGGGTTACATCAAATCGCAGATTTTTCAGTCCTGAGAATCTTGTACTATAAGACTACACCATCTATGGTTTCCAGAGAAATGTCAATGTGTAGTTCAAAGCGCTGAAGGACAGCCAGATTCTCTTGTAGGAGCCCAAGGAAGGTGGCGAGAAGAAACTGGAGCTAATGTGGGGACTGCAGAGATGACTCAGAGGTTGAGAGCACAAACTGCTCTTTCAGAAAGACCAAGTTCCTTTCCAAGTCCTATTTGGGCGATTTGGGCAGCTCCTAAGTATCTGCAGCTCTAGCTCTAAGGTATCTGAGAGAGGCCTCCTCAGCAAACCTGTGCTCTCTCTGTCTTTCTGTCTCTCTGTCTCTCTCTCTCTGTATGTGTGTGTCTTTCTCTCTGTCTCTGTCTGTCTCTCTGTCTCTCTCTCTCTCTGTATGTGTGTCTTTCTCTCTGTCTCTGTCTCTCTGTCTCTCTGTGTATGTGTGTGTCTTTCTCTCTGTCTCTGTCTGTCTCTCTGTCTCTCTCTCTGTGTATGTGTGTGTCTTTCTCTCTGTCTCTGTCTGTCTCTCTCTCTGTATGTGTGTGTCTTTCTCCCTGTCTCTGTCTGTCTCTCTGTCTCTCTCTCTTTGTATGTGTGTGTCTTTCTCTCTGTCTCTGTCTGTCTCTCTGTCTCTCTCTGTATGTGTGTGTCTTTCTCTCTGTCTCTGTCTGTCTCTCTGTCTCTCTCTCTCTCTGTATGTGTGTGTCTTTCTCTCTGTCTCTGTCTGTCTCTCTGTCTCTTTCTCACTCTAACACACAAACTCACACACACCCACAGTCACATTACTCACAAATTCAAACACTCACACACACATGTAGTCGTTTTATTCTTTTCCTTTGTTTTTGCTTCCGTTTTTATGCTTTGGTGGCTTTCTGCCCAGTTCCCAAATAAATACAAAGGGAATTATTCTTAATTATGAATGCCTGGCTTTAGCTTGGCTTGTTTCTAGCCATCTTAACTTAAATTATCCCATCCACCTTTTGGGTTTGGGCTTTTACCTTTCTCTATTCTATCTACCCTTTATTCTTTCTTACTCCGTGGCTGGTTGTGTGGCTGGATGGCTCCCATTAAGTCCGCACCCATAGATTTGGGCATCTCACCAGAGAGCTGTCTGTCTTCAGTAGATGACAATTCAGAGAGTGGCAACTAGTCTGCATACCACGAATAAGAGACTATGTAGTGTTCATCTCTAAATGGGGTGTCTATCTCACACCCTTTCCCCTCAAGTCTCTAGAATCATTGGTGAAGAAATAGAGAAAAGATTTTAAGAGATAAAAGTAGTAGATGCCTACAGTGAATCGTTTTTTGCCAGCCATGGTAGGGCCATTGTACACATGGGCGCACAATGGTTGTAACAGAATCACAGCACTAACTGTGGTGCTTTGAAAGAGAGTGACTCACATAAATTCATATGTTGGAATACCTGGTCTAGTTGGTTGACCTGTTAGGCAAGGAATAGGAGATAGGGTCTTGTTGGAAAAGGTATGTCACTGGGGGCAGACTTGGAAGTTTCCACAGACGCATGTGTTTCCAGCGTCTCTCTAACTCCTAACTGTGGATTAAGATATGGCCTCTCAGCTATCGTTCTAGTAGTATCCCTGCCTGTCTTCAGTCTCTCCTCCCCACTCCTTGATGTTCATGGGCTCTTATCTCCTCACGTAGAAAAACAGATCCTAGATGATATCACATCTATTTTTCATCATGATTCACTCACTATTTAAAGGCATCTTTTGAAATTCACTACATAAGGGGAAAATAAGAATAGAGCAGAGGAGAAAAATTCATTGAAATTATTATTGCTCTTACACCTGCCACCCACAGATCTGATAGAGATTTATATACATGTTGAAGTAGTTAGTGTTATTTTTATGCTACTAGCAAAATATCTATTCTGTGGTTCATGAATAAAGAAGTATGTTAAACGTTATAATATTACTTAACAACTGTTGAGAACTGTGTGCTTGTAATATGAAGTCACCACAGGAGTCAGTTAGGTAGAAAGGATCCTGGGAGAAGGGGCGAATGTGCTCTAGAGGGAAGATTCATAGGACATAGGTGTTATGAAAAAGAAGAGAGAAAAACAGGATTAAGACTTTGAGCGGAGGGAAAAAGAGAGGTTAATACAAGAGGAGGAGCGAGAAGGTAAGATAAATAACACAAATGATGTTTTACAAAGCTATAGAGAAACACTATTTTCTGAGGTTACTTAAAGCTGCATGAATTGCCGTTGCTTTTGGTTGCCTCCCAGTACTTGAAGTTCGCACCCTATTGCTGAAGACCCCACACATTTCTGACACTGCACTCATGAACACACTGCTCAAGTGTGAAACTCAAAAAGTTAAGCTTAAATCTGAGCAGTCAAAAAGATGAAGGGATGCAGATACAAATAGTTCTGACGCCCACCGAGTCACAAACATGACAGAGTGTGGTCACAGCCTTGCCTGTCTCAACATCTAGCAGCTTGTTACAGTTATGTTAGTTATGAAATATTGTAAAGGGAAAGAACAATCAAGTCCTAAAGAATTATTCCTCTTTTTCTGTTGAAGTTCTTGATATTTCAACCACATAAATAATCAATTTTAGATTGATTTGTTGCTGGGGGATATTTGTACACTGTGTGAAGATGTATTTGCTGTGATGGTTGTAATAAAAAAAATTGAATGGAACTTATCTCCAGGGAGAGAAAGAAAGTAGGAAAGGATAATGGAGGCTCTCAAAAGACATCATGGAGATGCAGAACGAACTTGTTACACAGAAGGGGATGGAGGTAAAAACCATGTGATAAAACAGTGGGACAAACCTAAGCTAAGGACTGACTTTTATAACTAATATTAGCTCAGTGTTGTTATCTGTGGGCTGGCAGCCCAAACAAAATTCTGACTACAATTTGTGTTTTTCTCATTCTCAAGGAGTTAATTAATTTTGCTTTCCTTTTGAACATACCATAAAGATCTGATTATTTTTCTTTATGTTTTGAACTTGTTACATTAATGTTGACAGTCATTATTGTCATAATTTTTCATTTCATGTTTCAAGTCAGTAAAGCCTGTTCTTCTACAGGTCGATATCCAGTTTTTCTAGCACCATTTTTTAAATATGCTTTCTTTCTTCCATTTGATATTTTTTTGCTTCTTTCTCAAAAATCAGGTGTTTGGATTAATATCTGGGTCTTCAATTTGGTTCCATTGGTGCTCCTGTTTGTTTTTATGCCAGTATCAGGCTGTTTTCAGTACTATAGCTCTTTAATAGAGTTTGAAGTTAGGGATTGTGGTGCCTCCAGTTCTTTTATTGTACAGGATTGTTTTGGCTATCCTGGGTCTTTTGCTTTTTCATATGAAATTGAGTACCATTCTTTCAAGGTCTGTGATGAATAAATGTCCCTTGACTGAACAATAGATTAGAAAAATGTGGTGTATTTACACAATGAAGTACTACACAGCAGAAAAAATAATGACATCTTTAAATTTGCAGGCAAATGGGTGGAGCTAGAAAACAGCATATTGAGTGAAGTAACCAAGACCCAGAGAGACAGTTATCATATGTACTCACTCATAAGTGGTTTTTAAACATAAAGCAAAGGAAACCAGACCACAAATCACAATCCCAGAGAACCTAGACAACAATAAGGACCCTAAGAGAGACATACATGGACCTAATCTACATGGGAAGTAGAAAAAGACAAAATCTCCTGAGTAAATTGGGAGCCTGGGGACCATGGAAAAGGGTTGAAGGGAAGGGGAGAATCAGGGATGAAAACAGAGAAAAATATAGAGCTCAAAAAAATCAATAATAATAAAAAAAGAACCTGTTCTTCATTTGTTATTTAAATTTATTCCCTCTGCATATTCATATACTTAGGGGTAATAAAAAGATTCACCAATACCTTCACAACTGTTTATCACAGCCATAAAATCAATTATATACACACCAATTCCATTAAAACTTTAATTTCATTAAGTTTATGGTTTTTTTCTGAAAAAAAATTCATATGTAGCCTCTTTTCTCGCCTGTTGTTGATCTTACCTGTATTATATAGTCTATGTTACCATTAAAAATGGATTCAGTTATATACTATGTTACCATTTATAATAGATTAGAAAATATTATGATTCTCATTTAAAATATTTGTTATAATTTTGTGTGTGATATTCATTTTGGTCCGTATTATAAGATTTTTTTAATGATTGAATTAAAAGTCTATGTCTTCTATTTGATTTTTTTTTGGTACTTTCCTATATGCATTTTGTATTTGTGTGTGTGTGTGTGTGTGTGTGTGTGTGTGTTAGGGTTGACCACATGGGATTAGATAACCCATCAGAGGCTCATCTCTGAAGACTAATTTTACTTCTATCAGCAATCATTAATTGTTTGGAGCACTTCATATTCATATAGAGGTGAAGCTTTGTGATTTCTCCAGTCCATGTTGTTATGTAAACCGGTGGTATCATTACGCAGGTCTATATCTTCTTAAAAAACATATATTCTAAAAATATATCAAAGTTTCTTCTGACATTTTATATTTTTACATTTTCCTTGTTGTAATTATTTTATCATTGAATTTTCATTGAGGGACTTGAAGCTTTTCAATTTTCTGCTTGCTTGTATTATCTAACTCCAAGTAATACATTATTTTGCTTCATATTTAAGACTAAAGTGAAGCAAGCACCACCCAGCAACATCCCCAGCATTAAAGTTTACATTTACAGAAAATTAAGACTCACTTATGTGCTATTTCCTGTCTTTTTCCAGTTTCAATTTGTAAAGATTCAAGATTATACTTGATATATTTATTTAATCAAGTAAGCCTGAAGTCTTCTTCCATTTCCAGGCTTAAACTGCTTCTTTTCTTCACACAAGCTGATTCTGTGTGTCTTCTGGGATATTTTAGACATAATAGTAAAGGAAAGGGACAAAACTAAAATTAAGTAGTACTCTTTGCCAGGCAACGTGTGCACCCCTTCAATCCTAATACACAAGAGGCAGCAAAACCCTGCCTCAAAATACCCAAACATGGGGGTGCTTTTTCAATAAAGAGTGATTGTATTCATTAAGTGTAAGCTCCTTGGCTCCATTCTCAGCAGTTGTTCAGTTGCCTCCCCACCCCCTTCTCTCTCTGTGTCTCTTTCTCTCTCTTTCTGTCTCTGTCTCTCTCTCTGTCTCTCTCTCTCACACACACACAAACACGCACACACACAAGGGGGGGGGAGAGAAAGTAACAGAGAGAGAGAGAGATTTATTGAGCTGCATGTTAATTGATACACCTAGCATTAGAATACTTCCTTGATAAGCATTTCTTGAACTAGGCTTTGTCTTAAGTTTAAAGAATTATAACTTCAATGACTATGTGGCCACTGGAATTCGAGGTTAAAATCTTTCAGCATACTACAAAACAATCATCACAGAATCACTGTGGCCATTTTAATGCTTGATGTGCATTATATCAAAAAATCTAAGTCAAATACTGTCATGCTTAATATACAGATAAAGAAACCAAAATATGGTGATGGTAGATATTGCAATTAAAGCACATAACAAGGAATAAGCACCCGGCTGGAATCTGGTTTACCCTCCAAGCTCACAGTCTTTCAACACATGAATGCATTATTTTATACCTATGCTCCTGGCTACTACATTTCCATGCAGTTTTAAGGATCTGCAGTGCCTCCCTTGCTTGCTTTAGAAGAATAATCAGATGGCACTAAATGTCACCCTGATGCTTCATTCCTCTTTTGCATGAGAAATTCATTTTATTCCCAACATTACCCTAAGATAACTAGGCATTTACAGTAGCAACTGAACACTGCCGACCTTCAGGTTCAGCAGTTTCTAAGGCTCTCTCTATCCTTGCCAAGAGATGACCTGGAGGACCCACAGGGGGTGCAGTTGGAAGAGTAACACCCAAGGGTTTTACCCAGGAAAGCTCCACCCACTGGTATAGGAGCAGACTCACACTAGCAATAGGAAACAGAGCAAGACATCATCTTGAGAAATGAAACAAGAGCACCCACAATTTAGCTATAATTAAAATTACAAGAGTTAACTGGGCGTGGTGATTTGTGCCTGTAATCCCAGCACTCGGGGAGGATTGAAGTGGAACGCTGACTCAGTAGGATTGCCATAAATTTAAAACTAATCTGAGCTGTGTAATGAGTTCCAGATCAGTCTGGGCAATAGCATGAAACTGCTTCCCCTACAGCTCCACTCCTAAAAGACACACACACACACACACACACACACACACACACACACACGAAATATAAGCCCAAGGAAGAAAGGACTAAATACATAAAAATCCACTGTGTGCATTGATACCCTTCATAGAGTTTCTGAAGTCTTTCTGATTTTCTGAAACTACTTTACCATATTTAACCCCACACCCTCTCTTTTCCTTTTTTTTTCTGTTCTTCTTCAATAGCCTCTTCCTTAAAAATAATTATAACCATGAAATTTGAATGATAATCCCATTTGGTAACTTACTATTACTGAAGAAAATAGAACTTAAGAAGATTGCTCAAGGGCTTGTTACTGAATCAATTTTTAATTCATTCAGACATTATGAAGATAAAAGAGATCACCAAATAATGTTAAGTAAATGAACTTCCAAAGCTCTCATAAATTATCATGGGTAGAAATATGTTTATTAAATTAGTCAAAGATTTTAAAAACCTTGCAAAGAAAATTAGACATGATTGTCATCCCTAGAAAACTGTCAATATTTGAAACAGAAGCGACACTAATTATGAAAAAAATCATCAAAATTAAAGGCTAGAGAATGTGTCTCAACCCATGTAACCTATGCTATGGTGTTAGTACGTTAGTACTGTTGGGAGCAGTGAGACCCCAGATCCTGAATTTCTTGTAATCCCCTGATCTGAGTGCCTACAGCTGCTGTGAGCACGAGACCTTCAGGAGTTCCTGATGGCAGGAGAGTGGTTTCTGGTGGGTTTGGCTGGGACGTGGCTATCTCTATATAATCTGCCCCTGAACACAATAAAGGGGGCATTCTTGTGGAATTCAAGGATGACCCGTGTCGCTGTCTCTCTGTCTGTGTGTTTTTGTGTATTTTAACCTCCAGCTCCCTTGCCCAAAGCTTGGGAACTGGGAGCCAGCACACAGAGCTCAGACACGGGGTGGGTGGGTGGGTGGGGTGCGCGGCAAGTACTACTTTACAGAAATGTCAAAAGAAAAAAAAAAGCAATAACACAAAAATATAGAGCTAGTTCCAGGACAGGAACCAAAAAGCTACAGAGAAACCCTGTCTTGAAAATCCAAAAAAAAAAAAAAAAAAAAAAAAAAGAAATATTAACACATCAAATCAGTAAGTTATTAATTGGTGACATGAATCTCATGATCAACTATGATTTTTCAAAAGCTGAAAAATCTGCTGAACATTTGGAAGAATAATTCAGTGTATTATATTCACAACTAAAGAAGAAAAACACATGTAACTCAAAAAATGTGAAAAAAGCGTTGGATTTCTACTTTTTTTATGTTGAACTGCTTTGAATCTTGTTCTTGTTTATTGCTGATTTGATTGCCTTACAGTGTTCCCTTACTTTACGTTCAGTGCGTTTTTTTAATTAATTAATTTATTTATTAAAGATTTCTGTCTCTTCCCCACAACCACCTCCCATTTTCCTCCCCCTCCCCCAATCAAGTCCCCCTCCCTCGTCAGCCCAAAGAGCAATCAGGGTTCCCTGCCCTGTGGGAAGTCCAAGAACCTCGGATTTCTACTTTTTGATGAAAAGTTCTTGATAATGAAAATAACAATGAGAGAAAGGAGAAGATGTAAAATAAGAAAAAGGAGTAGGGGAAGGAGGAGAAGGAAAGCAACACACTGTATTAAGACCCCTCTTCCAGTCTACTGTTCCATTCTTGCAAAACCTCAAGATCAGCGGTGGTAAGAGACTGAATGATTTGCCCTAATAATAGGTACACACAATTGTGTAAATGTCAAAACATTTCAGCATTGCACAGCAGGCTTTAGTCAACGCAGTAAAAATGAAAAATAGAATGTGTTAGAGAAACATTACTATACATTTTCTCTATTGCTCATGATATATCCTCATAGAAATGCTAAAAATTACACATAAACAATCTACTGTTACTGACAAGTAGTTAACACAAAGTATGCAAATTTATTATATAAGTCCAATTTATACTTTTTTACATTTTAAATTAACTTCAACTGCTATATAAGCATAACTTTTGCATGTTACTAGGGTAATACTTCATATATCAGCACAGGGATAAGTTGTTATGAATCTAAAGATTATATTATGTGCAGAAAACAGAGAATGCAAATATCCATCAAGTATATATCGTCAAACTACTTTTGACTGAGTACTAACACTCATTATGTGTGAAATGGCTTTGCGGTGACCCCAATCTTCAGTAGCTCTCTAAAGTGCATGTTTTGAAGGTTTGGCCTCCAACCAATGTCCCAGTAGTTGGTGGTGGGAACTTTTAGGAGGTGTGCTCAGTCTATATAAAGCTGAGTCCTTAAAACAGACAAAGGATCTGAGTCCATCTTCTCTTTCCCTCTTTGCTTCCTAGCCACCCTCAGGTGAAATGTTTTGGAACACCTTGTATTCCCCATCACAATGTTCTATTTTATTTCCCACAGTCAAACCTGAGGGCACCAAGGAATCATGAAGTCAAATTATGAGACTCTACCATTTCCTTTTAGTTCTGATTATCTCCATTATTTTTGTCACATTGGCAAAGCTATCTAACACATACTTCATTTACATGGCAATTTCAAATAGTATCAGAGTGTGTATATGTACCACAATTTCATTATTCGTTTATCCATTGATGTAAACCTAGGCTGCTGCCATTTCCTGACAATTGTGAATATTTTATGGTGATCGACGTGGATGAGCATTCCTGGCAAGATGTTACCACTGGTGTAATAATAGTGTGAATATTATGTCAGTCCTCCTCGACATCATGGGCTCATTCTCAGTACAGGAAAAAAGCAGATGAACAAAAATATCCTTACCTAAGTCATAGGCAAGAAACTGCTACATTTTATTAAATGAAAAAGTAGTAAGTTGTGTATGTACCTTTAAGTTTGCACCCATAGATTTGGGTATCTTACCAGAGAACTGTCTGTCTTCAGTAAATGACAATTCAGAGTAGCAACTAGTCTGCATACCACGAATAGGAGACTATGGAGTGTTTACATCTAAATGGGGTGTCTATCTCACACTCTTTTCCTTCAAGTCTCTAGAATTATTGGCAAAGAAATAGAGAAAAGATTTTTTTTTAGTTTTAAAAAGAATATTTAAAGTTTTATTCTTTTTTTTGCCTTTTTTTTAATTGAGAAAAGGAAAAAAAAAGTATCCGCCTCCTCCCAGCCTCCCATTCCCCCCCCCTCCTCCCACCCTTCTCCCCCTCCCCCAAACTCCTCCCCCCTCCCTCTCCAGTCCATAGAGAGGTCAGGGTTCCCTGTCCTGTGGAAAGTCCAAGGTCTGCCCCCCTCCGTCCATGTCCAGGAAGGTGAACAACCAAACT
The DNA here is from genome assembly GCF_018167655.1 of Microtus oregoni. Classification (NCBI taxonomy): domain Eukaryota; kingdom Metazoa; phylum Chordata; class Mammalia; order Rodentia; family Cricetidae; genus Microtus; species Microtus oregoni. The sequence continues at coordinate 70,650,297 of NW_024543060.1, read as the reverse complement.
GGCTAGGCTCCCACAAAGCCAGAACACGAAGTAGGGTCAAAACCCAGTGCCATTGTTCTTGGCTTCTCATCAGCCCTCATTGTTCGCCATGTTCAGAGAGTCCGGTTTTACCCCATGCTTTTTCAGTCACAGTCCAGCTGGCCTTGGTGAGCTCCCAGTAGATCAGCCCCATTGTCTTAGTGGGTGGGTGCGCCCCTCGTGGTCCTGACTTCCTTGTTCATCTTCTCCCTCCTTCTGCTCCTCATTGGGACCTTGGGAGCTCAGTCCAGTGCTCCAGTGTGGGTCTCTGTCTCTATCTCTATCCATCACCAGATGAAGGTTCTATGGTGATATGCAAGATATTCGTCAGTATTGCTATAGGATAGGGTCATTTCAGGTTGCCTATCCTCAGCTGCCCAAGAGACTAACTGGGGACATCACCATGGGCTCCTGGGATCCATTCTAGGGTAAAGTCTCTTGCCAACCCTAAGGTGGCTCCCTTAACTAAGAATTGTGGCTCCGTGCTCCCCTATCCAACCTTCCTTTTTCCCAATCCTCCTGTTTCCCCCCTCCTTCCCTTCTCACTTTTCTCTCCCCATCTCCCCTTACCCCCATCCCACCCCACCCCCAAGATCCCAATTTTCTCTCCGGCAATTTTGTCTACTTCCCATAGCCAAGAGGATAACTATATGTTTTTCCTTGGGTTCACCTTCTTACTTAGCTTCTTTAGGTTCACCAATTGTAGTCTCCGTGACCCTTATTTATGGCTAGAAACCAATTATGAGTGAGTACATCCCATGTTCATCTTTTTGGGTCTGGGATACCTCACTCAGGATAGTGTTTTCTATTTCCATCCATTTGTGTGCAAAATTCAAGAAGTCATTGTTTTTTACCGCAGCGTAGTACTCTAATGTGTATATATTCCATACTTTCTTCATCCATTCTTCCATTGAACGGCATCTAGGTTGTTTCCAGGTTCTGGCTATTTCAAATAATACTGCTATGAACATAGTTGAACAAATGCTTTTGTCATATGATAGGACTTCTCTTGGGTATATTCCCAAGAGTGGTATTGCTGGGTCCAGGGGTAAGTTGATCCCGAATTTCCTGAGAAACCGAAACACTGATTTCCACAGTGATTGCACAAGATTGCATTCCCTCCAGCAATGGATGAGGGTACCCCTTCCTCCACAGCCTCTCCAGCAAAGGCTATCCTTGGTGTTTTTGACTTTAGCCATTCTGACAGGTGTAAGATGATATCTCAAAGTTGTCTTGATTTGCATTTCCCTGATTGCTAAGGAAATTGAGCATGACCTTAAGTGTCTTTTGGCCATTTGAACTTCTTCTGTTGAGAATTCTCTGTTCAGTTCAGTGCCCCATTTTTTACTTGGGTTAATTAGCATTTTAAAGTCTAGTTTCTTGAGTTCTCTATATAGTTTGGAGATCAGATGTTCATGGGTTCTTATCCAATGAAACCAGAATCTGTAAACAGATATCTACTATTATAATTTGTCTTTCCCAAATTGGCCATGATATCTTATCACAGTGATCATAAATTAGCTAATAGGGTCAGTGAGTAGGCTCTTGCATTGCATGCCTGACTGTGTTGTTTTGGGGGAAGACTTTGGGACTTTGGACTGGGATATATGTAAAATGCTGTAAGCAAGCCTTAACAGGCCATCCTAATAGAATCTTGGAGGATAAAACTTCTGAGAGGAACATGGATTATGAAAGCCCAGCTTTTAACTATAGACTAGAAATTGTTCCCGTGATATTTGGCAAAGAATGTGACGGCTTCCTATCCTTATCCTAAGAACCTGCCTGTGGTTAAATTAGAAAGTACCCAGTAATTTCCTTGGCAGAGAAGATTTCAAGACAATCTAATATTGAGCTGTTTTATGGTTATTAGTAATCAGCCTTATGAATGTCTACCATGAAAAAGAGAAAGCATGACAAGAAAAATACAAAGTGTATAATTTGGAATGAAAAAGAGACCACGAGGGGTGCACCCACCCACTGAGACAATGGGGCTGATCTACTGGGAGCTCACCAAGGCCAGCTGGACTGTGACTGAAAAAGCATGGGATAAAACCGGACTCTCTGAACATGGCGAACAATGAGGGCTGATGAGAAGCCAAGGACAATGGCACAGGGTTTTGATCCTACTAAATGTGCTGGCTTTGTGGGAGCCTAGCCAGTTTGGATGTTCATCTTCCTAGATATGGACGGAGGGGGGAGGACCTAGGACTTACCACAGGGCAGGGAACCCTGACTGCTCTTTGGAGTGGAGAGGGAGGGGAGAGGAGTGGGGGGAGAGGGAGAAAGGTGGGAGGAGGGGGAGGGAAATGGGAGGCTGGGAGGAGGCGGAAACTTGATTTTTTTTTCCTTTTCTCAATAAAAAAAATATTTAAAAAAAACAAAAAGAAAAAGAGCACCTGGGAATTTAATGCTAGAGCCAAAGCCTGTGCTGAAGGAGAAAATGAGTATTCTGATACTAAAAGTAAAAAAGGAAAAAGTGCCCTGAGAACAAGGCCTTCTACAACTCAGGTAAACTTCTAATTTGTAAAGAGAAAAGACCTGAAAAAATTTCTAAGATGATACAACAGAGGACAACTATTGCAAATATAGAGAGCAAGGCTCAACCCCAAGCAGGCAACCTCTCTTAGAAGCCTTGTCCGCATGATGCTGACTTTAGAGGCTGGTGCCTATGAGCAAAGGGGTTGTATTGTCTTCCTCCGTGGTTTAGGAGACCATCTGATGCCTGGTGGATGCCAGGGGAGTGCCTACATGGAGGCACAGAGAGTCCATTATGCGAAGTTATGCAAGTGAAGTCTGAGTCGCACTGGAAATCCCAAGACTTTGAAGATGCCAGAGCTATGAGACTTCTGCAAGGAGAGCTGCTGAACAATGATAGACCTCTCCTGAAAGAGAGAAGTATGAGGTAGTTGGAAAAATCAGAAGGTCAGAATCATCAAAATATGCTGACATTAGATACAGTGTTTGGATATGGATATAGAATTGGACTGTTGAGTTTTGGTGCTGTTTTGGTCCAATATTTTTTCACAAAGTTCCCTTTCTTCCCTTTTATAATGCTAATGTTTATTATATGCCATTGAATATTTGAAGTGTATATTTTATTATTGATAATTTTCTATCTAGATGAAGATATGATGAAAATTACAATTATAAGCATATATTTATATATTTTTTCAAGTATTAATATATGTGTGTGTGTGTCTGTGCACATCTGGAAATCAAAGGTTGACATTGGGTGTCCTCTTCTGTCACCTTCTACTTTATTATTTTTTTTTTTTGAGTTGGGATCACTTTCAGTTAAACTTGCTCTTCATCAACTGGCAAGGATGGGTGACCAACAAGGATTCTCCCAGTTCTGGATGCTTGGAACCCACAGTCAGCTCTTCATTGTTGTTTGTGCAAGTACTTTCTCACTGTTACATCTCCCCAACCCATCCTAGCATGTGTGCTTTATTTATATATTTTTGGATAACTCTAGGAGGCCTTGACTATTAGTTAAATAGTATGTATAGCTCTTGGCTACCATCCACAAAGTCCTAGAGTCAGCGGTTTAGCTCTCAGTGTGGGACATTAAAAGAGGTATTCAGAGATGAAATATGGGGTAATATTTGAAACTTCAGTAAGCTTAATCTCTTAGAGTTAGTGCTGAAGAAATTGCGGAAGTGACAAAGGAAACATTTCTGTAACTCAGTAGTAGCTAGAGATCAGAGTGGGGGGGGGCACCAATATAACTACTATTCTAATTTCTTTACCCTAGCCTACTCCATAATCATTTTTGGAAGCTATGTACCTTTATTCCTAAATTTGAGAAAAGAAGTCCTATTTTACTTTTGTGTTCCCATAAAACCTTTAAAAATACTTCCTCGGGGATTTTTCAATATAGTATAAAGGAAGTTACATAACCTGTCAAGGGAATAGTGTTTTATGAATTCATTAAGAAGTTTCTATTATTAATGATGTAGATTTGTATGATCCTGTGCTGAAAGTTCGTGATTTTTCGTTATGCACCAATGTGTTTTACCATGTGAATAAAAGCAATAATTCAACAGGACAAAAATAAACTAATTCAGACCCTAACAACAAATGAGTCATTTTTTGTTAGTGGAACAAAGGGAGATTGCATGGTAGGTGCCCTACGGGAGGTGTTAAAGGTCTCTAATGAACCACAGATCAGAAGCACAGTACCTCTACAGATGGTTGCAAGTCAAAGCTGTCATTGAAAACAAAAGGAGTGCAGGTCTTTTTAAAGGAAAATAAGTATGAGAATGTCAGTGACTTCCCACAATGTTCTAGGGTCTCTCTTACTTCATTAATAGACATACAGTGATGTGGCCTCATGTCAAAGCTAGTCTTTGTCATCCTTCTGAAGTTCTTAGAGTATACACAGTGTACTTGTGTTCTGTAGAATAATAACAAAACCTATAGTCAGTTTCAGAATTGAGAGCCTTCGGCAACGTGGCTGAATGAAGTTCTGGTGTTGTGAGAATTTACTCAGCCAATATGGTCCCTTGAATCTGATCTCACATAATTTAAATAATAAAGTAAAAGTAAGAAATATTTTTCCTATTGATGGATTTAAAATATTAATATACAGATTCATCAATCAAAGGGAAGTGTCCTGTTTTCATGTAGCAACAGAGTTGCTGTTCCTTCACACTCATCAGAGCTCTCTGGCATGGACACCAGGATTACCTAAATCTGTGACATTAGCAGCTACAAATTTGAAAAGCATTTTACTTCCTAAACAATGTCTTAAAATATCAACTGGATATTTGTAGTTTCTAAAAGAACAATATTTAAGCGATGGAGCTGTAGAAAAAGGTACTATTCAGTTATAAAGGTGTCATAGATTGTCTTCCTTATTGTGGACTAATACTTTGTTTTCAGATAGGTTGCTTGACAGTGATTAAATAAATCTGTTTTTCCATAGAAATAACTTTAAATTATGTTAAGTAACCAAAGTATACTTGTTTTGTGGTGTTGGGATGAATTTGTTTTTAGAACAAAATATAAAACTGTACAGATCAATTTGTAGACAAAAAATTCATAGGAGCTAAATAGCTAAGAATGAAAGTAGTGATAGATGTAGTTTCTGGGGTGTACTGCCTGCTTTAGAAATGCTGCTGTGGTGTGATATCCACACAAAATAGAATGACAAAGGGTTTTCTTAATCCTCTTTCATACAGCTATTAATTACATTTATTAAGACTGAGTCCTTGTGATCAAATATAGTCTCCCATTTTGTGAATTTTGAAGCACAAAAGATTGAAATAATATGAACTTACTGCTGTGGTCCTAGTTTACACAAATATATTAATAGTAATAATAATAATGATAATAATAATAGTAATAGCCAAAAAAGTTTTACTGGTTCCTGATTACTTCTGGAAAAAAGTGGAAGCCAATCAACCATTTGGAATACCCAATATTACGTCAAAGGAATACTGAGAACACACTTTAAGGGGTTTATTGAATACCAAGCATAGCTCTAAGCACCCAATAAGCAACTTCAAACCTCACAACCATCTTATGAGAAAGGTGATGTTACATCTGAGTTTCATATGAGAAGCTTACACTTAGAGAATCTAAATAGCTTCTCCATGAACTACAATAGGCAAACTTGGTTCCTAAGTCTGTGCTTTTAACCAGCTCATGTGTGCTAGGTTTCATCTTACATAGTATTTAGGATACAAAATAGACTCAGATTATCAAACAAAATAATATCCTCTGAAAAGGAACTATATAGCTAAAGTATAGGAAACGCATTTCGAGTACAGCTTATATTAGCAATGCCAAAGAAAGAGCATTCAGCTAGAGCAGAGATGGATCTTATATGTGCTCCTCTGACATCTGCTGCCATTGCTAGGGAAGCTGGAACCACTTTTCACATCCATTCTGTTAGTCTGTGTCTTTTTATTGGGGAATTGAGACAATTGCTGTTGAGAAATATCAATATCCAATGATTATTGCATCCTTTTATTGTGTTGTTGTGTCTCTGTTCACCCAAGGACTGTCACTTTAGGAGATAAAACCAAATCTTAGCCCTGGGGTGTCAGTTTACTCTTAAGAATCCCAGGCAAGATCAATGAGATTTTTCTAGAGTTAAAGCATCTTTGAAGTTCTAGATTAATTGACGAATGACTAAATGAATGGATGAGTAATAATTAAATAGCACTACGGCATTCAACAAGCTAATGCAGAATCTGTGGAACTGAGAACCTTAAGGTACAAAGATAGAGAGATGCCCTGAGACAACAATGATGACAGGGGTACACATTGTCTCCATTTCCTTATGAATGAAATAACACCTTTGGGTGTTTCTCCTGAGCAAGGATAAGGACTCCCAGTCCATCCTGTGATCTTAGCTATCTGTGTCTATTCGCAGAGTCCTTTTGCAGAAGCATAGGCAGTGACATCACAGTTCTGATCAATGGCTCTTCAAAGACTTCTGTTGCTATAATCCAGAAAACCCAAATGGCATAGATAACACAGATCACCCTTTAGAATGTTTTTTAAGGAGGACCAGTAGAGCCATATCATATTCATTAAGAGTAAAGGTTTTACCCTATATGTCAAAATTATTTGAATTTAGCAAGATTCCAAAAGTACATATTTAGTTTTCTTAATTTAACTAAATCTCGTATGCTTTTATGAAACTGACATTATTCATCATTTTGTGTTGTGTATTCACATGCAGGAGAATAGCCTTCTACTTTGTTGTTGTATGATAGTATTCTACTTTGTTAGTATAAAGTTCATACCTACAGATACATAGATGTGGGAGAACTATTTAAGCACACTGTGTTCTGTTGGAAAAACAGTACTAATTGGATAGAAGCTGCTAAACTACAAATAGAGACACAAAGAAGAGCAGAAAGTAGATGCTAGGCAATGCTAGGAAAAGATTCTTGGTTCCAGAGTTGGTCTCTCCATTGAGAATGACTGAAGGGGAAATCTGTATCTACCCTTGTTTTACTTATGTAGAGAGCCCCAGATTAAACTCTGACTGCTGAGTTTAGATATAAAATAAGATCACATGGCTCTCTGTTTTTCCTATTCCTTTCATTCTGTGCTTACCAGACAAATAAAGTTACATAAATTTAAGACTAAAAAAATTTTAAAAAAAGTGCAAGTGCAGCTAAAGACTTTGTTATCTCACCTACAATCCGTGGCAGCACTGGGAAGTAGAGAAGGATGTACACACGTTTCACTGGGGTTGAGATACCAAAAGCAGCACTTCTGGGTATATGGTGTGTGTCAATGCCTGTTGTGCACCAATGCCTGCCTTAGTGAAGGTGGTACCCCAATTTTTTTCAGTACTTTATTTTCTTAGCATATTTATAACTTGCAAGGGGTCGTTTGTGGGTGGCAGGGAAGTCTATATTAATCCTGTGGCCCCAGGAAGGGATTATCAAATTGTCTAGAGACGGTAGATAGGTATTAAGTGGTTCTGAAATCCAGGGAGATGACTTTGTGCCAGAAAGAAGAAAATGGGAAATGTTTGTTTTGTTGTTGAATCAAAGAATAGCCTAAAGATAGCATAAAACATATTTGTTATTATTTTGTTACATTGACTCTAATTTACCCAGAAGTCCTTGAGATGACGACCAAAATTAGGTATTTCACAATGACCTGTCTCAAATTCTGTTGTGATACGGCTAAGATTAATGACATATAAAGATCATTCCCGTGTTGTACAACAGTCTGTGATTCCAACTGAAGCTGGAAATTACTTACTTTTCCCAAAGCTTTCATCTCTCCATGTCTTCTTAGTTTCTCATATATCAATACAGAATAAAATACTCAATCTGTCTAGTTCTTCCAGCTTCATTTGTGCCATATTTAGTGATGCTTCTTGGATATCTTAAATATTTCTCTGTTTTGAGTCATAAATATCAAAATCTGCATTTTATTATTAATTTTAAATTTATACTAAGGAATCCAGAACAAAAAGTAGAGTACGTGATGGTATTTAACTCGAACTTGAAAGGTACTTTTTACTTTCCAGATACCTGAGGCCAGCACTATCTTATTGTTATACATTTTAAAATATGACATTTATAATAGTTTTCCCCAAGGTATTGTATTTAATTTGGGACAGTAATGTTGACATTTACATTATGAAACTGGGATAGCTACAAAATATGCTAAAATATTTCACATATGAAGTAATTTTTTTCTTTAAATTTAAAAATAGCAAAAGTAAAAACAACAGGAAATTTCTGCATTTCTAGAGGAAAGTAACAGGAAACAAAGTATTTTTAGTAAACTTAGATACAAGCAAACTTACACAAATTGTATTGTACAAATGTTTATGTATTGCTGTGAGCCTTGTTCCAGATGGGTGTAATGGCCTGAGACAGATGTGTGAAGTTAGCCCAATAAAGAAACTGTGACCACCTGTTGTTCAAACAAGAGGCCTGGAATAGCCTGGGCTGTTTTTATTTAGACAGTTCCAATGGTTTGCATGAGCAATTTTACAACCAGATCCATTTCCTTAAGTTTCAAAAAATGGTTAGAATAATTACCAGTTTGTCACTTCTTCTTTCCCCTTCTGTCCCCCAATTTTCCCACAGGTAACCATTACAAATGTTATACAGTATATTCCAGGTATATAGAAGTGATTTAAAAGCCAATTCTAAGTAAAAATTTTCAGAACTTGTGACCAATTCTTTAAATAAAGCAGAGTTTACATAAGAGAAACAATAGAAAAATATTATAAAACCTCATGTTTAGTTCTGTGTTTTATAAGAAACACCAGCTAAAGTCATCTGAGAGGAGGGAATCTCAATTAAGATAATTCCTCCATAAATTCAGGCTGTAAGCAAGCCTGTAGGGCAGTTTGCTAATTAGTGACTGATAGGGGAGGGTTCAATCCACTGCAGGTGGTACCATCCCTGAACTGTGGTCCTGGGTTCTGTAAGAAAGCAGGTTGAACAAGCCATGAAGAGCACGTACTGGCTTTGTGGGAACCTAGGCAGTTTGGATGCTCACCTTAGGAGACCTGGATAGAGGTGGGCGGTCCTTGGGCTTCCCACAGGTCAGGGAACCCTGATTGCTCTTCGAGCAGATGAGGGAGGGGGACATGATCGGGGGAGGGGGAGGGAAATGGGAAGCGGTTGCGGGGAGGAGGCAGAAATCCTTAATAAATAAATAAATAAAATAAATAAATAAAATTAAAAAAAAAAGAGCAAACCTGTAAGAAGCATCCCTCCAGGCTTCTGCATCAGCTTCTACTTGTATATTTCTGCCCTGCTTGAGGTCCTGTCCTGACTTCTTCAGATCATGAACAGTGATATCATAGTGTAAACCAAACTTCGTCGTCAAGTTACTTTGGTCATGGTGTTTCATTGCAGCAACAATAACCTTAATTAAGACAATATATAATGCTAAAAATGTACAGATACTTTTAATAAATTTCAAGATTAATGGCATAATAATTTTATGCATAAACTAAAGCAATCTACGAACAATACTAAAATGATAAATTTTTTACATTGTCCTTATAATCTGTATTAAGCTTTAGCACTCAATATAATCAGTACTAAGTTATAGCACTCCTTGTGTCCTAATTGTTCATTATCTAAAAGCTCTGTTTGCCTCTTGCCTCTCCTACCACTCAGATGCAACCTTTCTCCTCTAGTATTTCTTTTTCAGGAATTCTGGCCAACCTTTTATAATCAATTATAATGTAATAATTGTTTTTCCTTTAGAAAATGAGTTTTAATTTTCTCATATTTAAAGTTTTACACGGACTTTTTCCAGATTATTAAGTTTTAAAAGTTTATTACTTATTATGTATACAGTATTCTCCCTGTATTGCCTGCAGGCCAAAAGAGAACACCAGATCCCATTACAGATGGTTGTGAGACACCATGTGGTTGCTGGGAATTGAACTCAGGACCTCTGGAAGAGCAGTCAGTGTTCTTAACCTCTGAGCCAGCTCTCCAGCCCCAGATTATTAATTTTTATACTGCAAAGGATTTAACTCAGGTTCGTTCATAGGTTACACAAGTGCTATACCACTGAACTATGCTGGCATCCTAAGACTACTTCCTTCTTTAAGTCCTTGGCTTCAGTATTGACTCCTCCAATAGTCCTTGTTTGGCAACCACAGCAAATGCAAACATACATTAACTTCTGCACCAGCTGTTTCTGGCCCTTGAAAATTTTAAGATTAGTTATTCAATATTTGTATATTAATATCTATTTGCTCTGGGTACCCATTTGGATGCAAGCACATGAAAACAGATTTCATACTTACTTCATTCTGTCATTAACAGTGTCTATAACAGACTCTACCATTCATAGCTAATAACAAATACTATATTCATTTATAACTTTTGTGATTTATTTTCTTCTTCATACAAGAGATATGAGACTTAAGTTTACAGAAATATTTAAATTATTGTTTATCTTTATTGCATTTTACATCCATTTTATCCTAAAGAAGGTATAAATGGTTAACAATTATTAAATATTCTTACAAAAACACTTGTTCATGTTTTACTTACTTTTAATTGAATAATATTTTATGCAATTAAAGACTATGTCAAAATATTTGTGTACACTATTTAAAAGCATACTAATGATGTTTTAGTATTTGACATATGAACTAGAATGATAGATAATGAAATTTTAAAGTATTATATTTTTGCTTAATATGTGTGTGTTCAAATGCATGTATGCCACAATGCATGATTGTAAGCCAGTAGACAACTTGGAATAATCGGTTCTTACATTCTACCACATGGGTGCCATGAAATTGAAGTCAGGACATCAGGTTGGTGGGAAATGCCTTCACATTTTTATAAGAACAGAAAACATTAAACTAATTAATGAAGGCTGATAAAAAGAAAAAAACTCAACATCTTTATCATTTAATAATAAAGTACAAATTCATAAGGAGTTACCAAACATCCTTCCCTTGGCTAAATGCCCTTTACTTATTATTAAAACATACAATTAAAAACTCAAAGCACATCTCAAGCTAAACTTTAGGTTAAGATGAAATATAAAATAAACAGATTGAAATATCACAATTTTATCTAAATCCATGAGAAAAAAATGAATAACAGGCCTCTGGTTTGTTATCTGGATTTCTTCTAAGGCTTAGTCTTCATGCCTGTGTGCCTTTTCTAAATTTTTTTTTAGTTCTTTCACATTAATTCTCGGGGGTTTATATAGATCCATTCAGCGATAATTGTATGTATTTTATATATACATGTATGTGTACCTGAATATGCAAATTTTTATTATATATTGTGTGAGAATTCAATTTAATAAAAAAGTCTACTTTTCTCTATTAGGTTTACTTATAGTAAAATTTTCATGGATTCTCAGCAGAGTTTCTGAAACTTGGAAAGATAAGTGATAAATATTGTAACTCTAGATAAAGAATTAAAAATATTTTCCTTGTAATTAATCTAAATTCACAGATAATTCAAAGTTGTACAAAAATCAAGGAAGGTATTTATGAATATACTCTAAGTATGGGATTGTTTTATGTCTGTCTGAGACACACACACACACACACACAAAAGTGCAAATTACTTCAAAATATTCAAATCAATACTCAGCTCACCATATTTGAAGGAATGTCAGTTAAAATATTGAAATCCGTTTCTATCAATTAATAAAAGTCACAAGTTAAAAGCAGTTGTTTGGATGTGTATATATAACTAAGAGGACTAGTGTGTTTGTTAGAAAATGCACTGAACACGTTTGGAATCATTTGGAAAATGTTTGCCAAACGTCAAAATGTTGTATGCACTACAAGGTACGACATTTCTAAAACAAGCGTCTAAACCATGTACTCAGGCAAGAATGCAAACATACAAAGACTGCTAGAATTCATTAATGGACAAGTGGTCAATCCATATGCACTGGCAGAAACATTACCCTACTGCTTATATGATGCTTTGCCTTTGTTTCTGTTTTCACAATACTATGTACCGAACCCAGGACCTTAATCATGCTCGTCAAGTTGCCTGGCCTTGAGCTATGTCAGCTTAGCGTCTCATGCATGCTATAGATACTCACAGCCCTGCAATATTTTTAATGCCAGAAGAGAGAGTGAGAAACAAGGTCCTCAATACTTGATTTTATTTTCAGAGAAAATAAGACGACATGATCTTTGCAAAGTATAGTATATATAAAGCGATATGAGAGTTGAGAATACAGCCTAGTGGGTGCAATGCTTGCTTACCATGCATGAATCCCTGGGTGATTTGCCAGTGAAGCATAAAGCGGGATGGATGTAAACACTTATAATTCTAGCCCTAAGGAGGATGGGGGTTTCAGAGTTATCCTGAACTATGTGTTTTCCTGAACTATATAGCTCCATAAGGAGCTTTCTGAGACTAGCGTGGGCTACATGAGACCTGCCTCAGTACAAACAAATATACAAACTGATAAGTAAATAGATACAACTATATAAGACAATTGTATTTTGCTCATTAGACCTAAGACTCACTGCTGGAATATTTTCACATTGTTCTTCTAACTGGTTGTGAATGACAAGTGAGTTTTAGAATGGATTTGGAATTTTTAATGATTTTTTTTCTAGTTAGCTCAACTTTTCATGGTCAACATACTGAGAAACAAAAGACTGTTAAGTTACCACTGCACTTAGTGTCAATATAATTTAGTGAAGTGATGCTGCCTTTCCTGCTGATAAGTACTCTAAAATGTGAAATCTGGAAAATACCTAGTAAATCAAATAATTTTATGAGACTGCATTATAAAAACAACAAAAATCTAAGCAGACAGGTTGGGATCAATGCCTATGTGTCTGGAGTTCACTGCTCTTAAGAATTTTCCCAACACTCATAAAACAAATGAACAATTTCAAAAAAAAAAGCAAAAGCAAAGAAAAAACCTTCTTAAACATACTCTATTATAAAAGTCATAACACAGTTGGAATGCATTGTTCTGATGATATTTTGTACTGACTTTCAATTTTCTTACTGCATCACATTATCTAGCAGTGATGGAAATAGTCAAATACCAGTCTGTGTTAGGAAAATTACTCAAAAAGCATGTCTTTAATTTAAAATATCTGACTAGGAAAGGCCCTGATTCCCATGACACAGACTCTTTGATGAAATACAGCCAGTATCAGGACAATGATGCCTATGCTGTTCTATGGACTCAGCTTCAGGACACTGTAAGCTTCAAAAAACAAAACAAAGCAGAACAAAAATCAGTTTCTGACTTAATATACTTCTACTAGGTCCAGGAGGAACAAAATCATGCCTGAATGAATAATTAAATAGAATTCTAGAGATGTCTCTTATCATTTAGTTATCCTATTTCAAATTGCTGTCGGGATTTTGTTCTTCAGTGGGGCTTAAGTGTATTAGCACAGCTTCATTAGGTTCATGTTTAGATCTTTATTTTTTTTTTTTAGCAAGGTTACTTAAATCATTTGCTTTCTTTTTAGGTTTAATAAGTACATATCCACTTTGGGGCGTAGAGTGAGTCCAAGTTACAGAGAGAATACCCAGTTCATATGAAATTTACTAATTTTGTTATGCTGTACTGCCACCACAGAGCATCAGAATTTGTTTACAAAGCTTAGTCACTCATCATCCATTTCTTCTCATTCAGTGCCATAATCTCATCATCAGGGTCCAATTTACTGTCTTTTGAGGCAACTGGAGAGCACGGGGTTCTTTATACTTTGTGTTTCACAACTGAAGCATCATAGCTCATGAAGAATAAGCATGGAGATGCTGAAACTCTTGCAGAACTCATGTTATCAAATCAGATTCAGTCTTACTTATGAAAGTTTAAATGATTATTTCAATCATGGTCAGTAATTTTTCTTAAGATTAATGATGATTTTATGTTATTTGTGGCTATTGGGAAGGGTGATGTTTCTCTGATTTTTCTCTCAGTCCATTTATCATCTATGTAAAGGAGGTCTACTGGTTTTTTTTTTCAAGTTAATCCTACATTACTGAAGGTGTTTAGGAGTTATAGAAGTTCCTTTGTAGAATTTTTGGAGTCACTTACAGAAACTATCAAAATGGAAAGATCTCCCATGCTCTTGGGTAGGCACAATTAACACAGTAAAAAAAAAAGGCAATCTTACCAAAAGCAATCTGCATATTCAATGCAATGCCTATTAAAATTCCAGCAAAATTTTTTATAAACTTCCAAAGAACAATATTCAACTTTATACAGAAAAGTAAAAAACTGAGGATAGCCAAAACAATCCTGTACAATAACAATAAAAAAAAAACCTTCTAGAAGCATCATGATCCCTGTCTTCAAACTTTTATACAGAGCTAGAGTACTGAAAATAGCCTGGAATTGGCATAAAAACAATAAGGAGGACGAACAGAACCAAATTGAAGACCTGAATATCAATCCACATCTAAACACCTGATTTTTGACAAAGAAGCAAAAAAAATATCAAATAAAAAAATAAAAAATCTTCAACAAATGATCCTGGAATAACTGGATATCAACATGTAGAAGAATGAAAATAAATCATATCTATCGCCATGCACAAAATTCAAGTCCAAATGGATCAAAGACCCCAATATAACACCAACCACACTGAACCTCATAGAAGAGAAAATTCAATGAATTCATTGATACGGGAGACCACTTCCTAAATTTAACCCCAGTAGGACAGACACTGAGAGGAACAATCAATAAATGGGACCTCCTGAAACTAGGAAGCTTCTGTAAATCAAAGGACACAGTCAACAAGACAAAACAGCAGCCTACAGAATGGAAAAAGATCTTCACTAACCCCCTATCAGATAGAGAGTTGATGTCTAAAATATACAAAGAACTCAGGAAGTTGGTTATCAAAAGAACAAATAATCCAATAAAAATGGGGTACAGACATAAATAGAGAACTCTCAACAGATCAATCTAAAATGTCTGAAAGACACCTAAGAAAATGCTCAACATCCTTAGCCATCAGAGAAAAGCAAATCAAAATAACTCTGAGATTTCATGTTATACCTGAAAAAATGGCCAAGATCAAAAACACTGGTGACAACTTATGCTGGAGAGAATGTGGAAAAAGGGAACACTCCTCCATTGCTGGTTGGAGTGCAAACTGGTAAAACCCACTTTGGAAATCAGTATGGTGATTTCTCAGAAAATTAGGAAGCAACCTTCCTCAAGACACAGCAATACCATTTTTGGGTATTTAACCAAACGATACTCAATCATACCACAAGGAGATGTGCTCTACTATGTTCATAGCAGTATTATGTGTCATAGCCAGAACCTGGAAACAACCTAAAGGCCCTTCAACTGAAGAATGGATAAGGAAAATATGATACATTTACACAATGGAGTTTCACTGTGGATAAAACAATAATGACATCCTGAAATTTGCGGGCAAATGGATGGTTCTAGAAAACATTATACTGAGTGAGGTAACCTGATGGAGGAAGGTCATTGGCTAATAAAGGAACTGCCTTGGCCCATTTTATTGGTTAGAAGATAGGTGGGAGGAGTAAACAGAACAGAATACTGGGAGGAAGAGGAAGTGAGCTCAGAGACTCCACAGCTCTCCTCTCGGGAGCAGACGCCTCAGAGAGATGCCATGCTCCGCTCTCCCGGGCAGACACACGCGATGAAGCAAGCCGCCAGGTTAGACATGCTGAATCTTTCCCGGTAAGATCGGTGCTCACAGATTATTAGAGATGGGTTGATCGGGATGTGAGAATTAGCCTGTAAGGGCTAGAGCTAAAGGGCCAAGCAGTGTTTAAATGAATACAGTTTGTGTGTTGTCATTTCGGGCATAAGCTAGCTGGGCAGGCGGCCGGGGTGCTGGGAACGCAGCCCCGCCACCCCTATTACTACAGTAACCCCGACCCAGAAAGACAAATATCATGTGGACTCACTCATAAGTGGCTTTTAGACATAAAATAAAGAAAAACCAGTATACAATTTACAATCCCAGAGAACCTAGACTACGAAGAAGACCCTAAGAGAGATACACATGAATCTATTCCACATGGGAAATAGAAAAAGACAAGATCTCTTGAGGAGATTGGCAGCATGGGGATCATGGGAGAGGGTAGAAGGGGATGGGAGAGGAAGGGAGAGGAGAGAAGAAAAAAATATATAGCTCAATAAAAAACAAATTTAAAACATTTATGTTGATTTTAGATACTTTTAGGGTAGAAACAATTACATGCCCCTTATTTAGAGAAATGTCCAAGGCCTTAATTAAAAATGGGTGTGTGTGTAATACAAGTCTCTTAAACAAGGAAGAAACTAAGTTATAAAACATATAACATGTTTCCTAATTTTACCACAATTTAGATGTTTTAAACAAAGGATTTCTGTGAGTTCAAGGCCAACCTGGTCTACAAAGTGAGTTCCAGGACAGTTAGAACTATACAGAGTAACTCTGTCTCAAAAAAAATGCCATCCTAGGCAGTTTGGATGCTCAACCCACTATACCTGGATGGAGGTGGGGGTTCCTTGGACTTCCCACAGGACAGGAAACCCTGATTGCTTTTCAGGCTGGGGGGGGGAACTTAATTGGGGGAGGGGGAGGGAAATGGGAGGCGGTGGCGGGGAAGAGACAGAAATCTTTAATAAATAAATAAATTAAAAAAAACACACAAAAAGAATTAAATTATTGACTTACGTGAGAAATACAATAGCATAATTTTTATGAATTACTTTATGCCTCATCAGTTCAGGACAAAGTTTCTATCTAGCATATTAAAACTTTGCTGATAGAAAATCAGTCCAAGCAGAAGACAAGAGTGCCATAAATTCATTTCATGGATTCTTTTTAGGCAAGCAAAACAGGACATTAGAGCCTAATTTGTACTGATGTTTTAGCTCAGTTATTCCTTTTATAATAGATACAATTTCTTCTCTGTGTTTTAACTTAAAGTATGCCTGAGACATCCCTGTGTGAATTAAATGGATCTTTCACCCTCCCTCAGCCTAGCCCCGAAAATTTCGTTTTTTATTTTCCATTGATAAAAACTTGGGCTATAAGAATGCCTGCCTTATAATACTTCAACACCTAATTTGTTATCACTTGTGGATTAGAGACCAATTCATAAAGCTATTGCTCTAGTTTATAATGAAAGGACAAAAGATATTCTGAGAAGTTACAGCTGTCTATTCCTAGAAAATCCGAACAGATTTAGATCATAGGCAGGTTATTCATTACCTAAACTAGTAGAGGTATTTTACAACTCAGACTATTTCCTGATTATCTTAATAATGGTAGTAATATTTTACTGACATAGACTTGGCTGAATTATTTATAATTAAATTATTGAATTTATAACGTGAATTATTGATCATACAGAAATAGACCTTTTGCACAATATTTCTCTGTTTTATGATCCATTTATAATAGCTTTAAATTATTCAATGATAATGAATAACTTTTGAATTTTATTAATAATTTTTATAAAATTTTATTTTTTTCTTAGTCCTATATAAATCACTTCTTGCTGTCTGATAGAATTATCTTTCCTGCTCTATGATGGACTAAACCTTTAGTTTGTCATTAGGACCTCAGGAAGAAGGGCAGACATTATTCATGTTTCCCCTGGGGAAGGAATTTTAACAACATATGCAAAGTCACCACTCTGGCAGAAAATGCGAAAGGGCACATCTCTCATTTATTTTCATTTAGGGCATGATGCATAGTGGAACTTAATTCCTATGAGTAACAGCTATATTGTAGACATTCACTGAATGTAGTGTGCATGCAGAATTTTATAGTCAACATTTAGGTTGTATGTAAGCAAGTTGCAAGTGCATTTGCTTGCCTTGATTGGTCTGATCTCCAAAGTCAAGTGATTATAATGTAGCACCGAATTCTTAATATATTATCAATTAATGAATATTATTTTTAATTTCATATTTGATTTTTCATCTGTCTTCTTATCTTTTAATTTTTTGTACATGTATGGTATATATAAGTTTGTGCTGGATAAACATATGCGGAACTTCACATTCATGTCTGTGAATGTGAGGCCTGTTTTGTATGTTCTCGTCCCTTGGCATTTTCTACATTTTAGACTTGGCTTCTAACTCGACCTGAAGTCCACTGGTTCAGCGAGACATGCTGGTCAGAAAACTCCTGGGATCTTCCTGTTTCTACCTCTCCAAATCCTGGATTATAAGCATGTGCCACCACACCTGGCGTTTTACTTGGTTGCTGAGGATCAAACTCAGGCCTTGTGTTTGTGCAGCGGAAACTTTAACAGTTGAGCTGAAACCCCAACACACACTCATCTATTTGAACCCTTAATTAACCACACTATACATTTCCTTAACTTGACCACAAACTTCAAGTAGTTTTATTTACCAAATACTATATACTTCTTATACTTCCTTCTTTTGTTTTTCTGGAATATTTTGCTATTTTGATTTCCATACTACTTAATACTTATATTGTTTTTATGATGCTAGAGTATAAGAACCTATGACTTAGGAAATACTTTCAGCCTCTCAATATGAGTACTTCCAGACATATTTGGCTTGTAAGCATCTCCACCCTCTTCCCTTCCTCTACTGAATTGCCTCTATCGTTACTCCTTCCTACAACTTCAACTGTGTTGAAAAGGAAGAAACGAGCATCTTTGCAATACAGGGTGACGAAGCCTGAAAATTTATTCGATGTAATTGAGCTACATTTCCTTTGCAATTAAAGAATTTTTCTATGAAATTTTACAGATAATAAGAAAACATATTCTAAGATAAATTCTCCTCTTATAGATTAACCTTTTGAATTAAACCTTGAAATGCCTTTCAGATGAAATAAATCCAAAAATAACAATCATAGGAGCTAGGAAAGAGAAGAAAGTGTGTTCCGCTTAGTTTCTCAAGGCCATTATTATTATTATTATTACAGTATTATTATTGTTAATAATACTGAACTACTGCATCTTTCAAATTCATCTACATTCTTCAAGTTCAGAACTAACAAGTTTAGTCCAAACGATTTTCATCCTGAAGTCATATTTGTTTACACCACAATTTATTAGGTATACAGAATTTGGGTGTGGGGACGGATAGATGGGAATGTGTGTGTCTGTGTGTGTGTTAAAGGTTCTATTATTTGCCTTTTTAATTAATTAAATGTATTTATTTATTCTGCATCTCAAGCATGTTTTCACTCCCTCCTCTTCTCACATTCTCTCCCTCATCACCTCCACCCCTCCTCATCCACTCCTTCTCTGTTTCTGTTCTGAAAAGGATAGGACTCCCATGGGTGGCAACAAAGCAAGACGTATCACAATCACGTTTATATAGGACTAAACTCCTCCCCTTGTATTAATGATGGGTAAGGTAACTCAGTGTGAGGCTTCTGGACGCCAGCCAGAACCTTAGGGACAATCCCTGGAGTCCCACAAGTAGATCAAGCTACACAACTGTCACACATGTAGGGGAGCTAGGTCGATTCCATGCAGGTTCCCTTGCTGTCAGTCCAGAGGCTGTGAGCTTCTTCCTATGAGCCCAGGTCAGCATAGCGGAACCCACAGAAATAACTAACTTGAGATAATTTGCTTTCTTAACTGCTTGCTACACACAACTAATTCTGACTCCTTGCCCTTGTCACCATATCCCCTGTTTAGATCCTTTAAGACTTTCAAACATTACATATATCTTTCCTTCCTATTCTTAAGTCCTCATATTTTGTCGATTTTCCTCAATATGGTTTTGCTTTGATAGAATAGTCTTGAGTGATACACTGTTGATTAAACATATGCATGTAGCCAGTCATCCTGCTATAACATCTTAACTTCCTCCGGTGCACTGATGCCCACACACTCACTATGCCTCTGACCTTCTTTCCACTAAATTTAATCATTACTTCTACCAAACTGAGCTTCATTCCTTGTTGTTGTTTTTTTTCTGCTGAGTAGTACTCTAATGTGTATATATTCCATACTTTCTTCATCCATTCTTCCATTGACGGGCATCTAGGTTGTTTCCAGGTTCTGGCTATTACAAATAATGCTGCTACAAGCATAGTTGAACAAAGGCTTTAGTAGTGCCCTCTGATATCTAATCACTCTTTTTATTGTCCTCAGAATAACTCGTGTTCTTCTTTGCTTCATTTTTACACCTATTTTTCATTTTCTTTCCTTTCTTTTCTTCATTCCTCTCTCATACGTTGCATCCCAACCACAGTTCCTCCTCCCTCCGCTGTAGTCAGTTATGTTTTATGAGTAATTTCAGATAGTTGGAAGTATGAACATATGACGGTTATATTTATCCCCAATTTAACACTAAATGGGGCTAAATTATACGTTTATGCAGGTGGGCATAATACATGATTACAGTTGGTCTTTAAAGTTGATTCTTCCCAGCTTATGCCCAATCTTTTGTCCTATTTTAAACTGGCCACAAACTAAGAATACATTAAGCCTTGTTCTTGAGATAAGGTGGAATTTTCTGTTACCATCTTCCCTTTATTATACTAGATTCTAAACACTCCTCACTTGAAAAGAGGAAAAGAGACAATGGTGATGGAGACCTCAACCTCTGTTTTTCCTTAATTGTGTTGAAGTTCACACTCTTGGCTCTCTGGATCAGAATACTTCCATTCTCAGGGATTTTTCTCTCTCTAAGAATCTCCTAGGCTCTTGGTTGTGAAGAACAAGGTTATAGTCTCTCCACCACTTCCACCAGAGTCTTACACCACTGCGATCACCACAGCCCAGTCTCCCCCCATCCTGTATAAAACAGTGGTGACATTCTACAGGTCTGGTGTACATTTGTAAAGGAGCAGAGATTTCTGGAACACTAGCAGACATCGCATCCAACAGCCTATCATTCACTTGTCAGATCTTTCTGTACCCTTCTGTTTTAGTTTTGTTTTTGTTGCTGGTATAAAGCCCTGACCAAAACTAACCTGGGGAGGAAAGAGTTTATTGTGGCTTGCAGGCTCCAATACACTAGTAAGAAAAGCCAGGGCAGGAGCTCAAGGTGAGAACCTGGAAGCAGGAAATGAAACAGAGATTGTGGACTGTTCCTTGGCTTCCTCCACGGGTCATGCTCAGCTTACTTTCTGAACATCTCAAGCCCCCTACCGTGGCTGGTACTGCTCATAGTGGGCTGGGACATCCCACATTAATCACTAATCAAGAAAATGCCTCAGACGGGCCCATGAGCCAACATCATGGAGGTCATTCCTCAGTTGTAGCTCTCTCTTCTCAGGTCACGTTAGCTTGTGCCAAGCTGGTATAAACCAACCAGCATTCTCCACCTACTTCAAGCAATGGATTTCTATAGTTCTCCAAGATTCCGGTCACATATTTCCCTGTGAAATATCTCCTTATAATTCTATACAGGTTTAGTGTGTCTGGTGCTTGAGTCTCCTTTCTTCCCTGTCCACACTCCTAGCACACCAGGTACCGAAGCTTTCCATAGTATTTATATTTACTGGTTCATTAATGGAGATTTTGATTTGCTAAAAGACACAAACTTGGACCACTTAAACCAATTTGACAAAAATTTATGACCAGGACGTCTACATTTCATTTATAAATTGATCTTACAACATTTTAAAATCCTGTAACCTTGAAACTCTTCATGTTCTCTTCTCAGCTTTTATACATTTCCCCAAAAAAGCTTTGGAATCACAAGGAATATATCATTAAGAAAATAAAATTTGTATTCTCATTTAACTTACATACCATTAGGCAGGACACCCACCATTATGAAAGTATTAATTAATTTTTAAAAAAGATGTATGCTATGTGTTGCTTTCAGATTTGACCACCATGAGTCAGAACTGTTGACTAAGCATGAAATTGCTTTATCAAAAACAACATAAACAAAGTGTAATGATTATGCCATAATTCTGGTTAAGTTGTACATTTTTTTGGGGGGAGGGGGGTTCGAGACAGGGTTTCTCCGTAGCTTTTGGTTCCTGTTTAAAGTGGAAAAAAATCAAGAAAAATGAATGAATAAAAAATGAAGACAGAGGAATTAAGAAAATATAAAAGGGTCTAAAAATATGGAGAAAAATAGGTACCAGAGGCCATAAGAAAGAGAGAAATAGATCAGCATTTTGTTTGTCTAGTCCACTTGATAACTGAGTGTATAAAAGAACAGATTTGCATTATTTTTTCTTAAAAAATGTGATTGGACCATACATCGGCTGGGAGGGGAGCTGAACCACTAACAACAGTTCAGGTTAGTTAATTCCGGAATCTTCTTCATACTTTTGGACAATGTTCCTTGATGCATTTCCTTAAAATACTCCTACTCAGAGCACAATTTCTGATTGTTAAAAATGATACGATTATTTAACTATAACATTTTAAAGAGTTTTAAAATCAGCTCCATCTAGCAATTACACTACAAAAATAGCAGCCATTGGTCTGTTGAGAATTGGACTATGGAGACAGGATTATTGGATTCTGCCTTTTTAAGGATTTATGAAGACAAGTCTCTCTAATAAGACCTACCACAATTTAGGACTATGGCAGTCCATCAGTAACAGAAAGACCCTGATCTAAATCCTTCTCAGATCTTCTGGTTGTCAGTGTAAAGATTTCTGAAATTTGGAATAAAATCCGTGAGCAAAACCAAATATGGATATGACTGTATCACATTTCTATGACCATAATGGGAGTGAAATTCATTTTAATCCTCTTGACAAATAAATATGCTATTCTTAGTGAAAGTTACTTTATATATGACTCAAACCTTTGATTAACTACCCTAGAATATAGTTATTAATATGAATAGGAAATATATATATATATATATATATATATATATATAATGATACTAGGCAAGTAAACAACCAAATGCTATATTGAAATTCAGCCCTCTACAGGGGCATAAGGACTGATTAGTTCATAGTTCATATAAATAGGTTAGCCCCTGATATGCTCAGGTATTATTTATATTGAGAAAAACAATCACCCACCACTGTGTAATGCCAATATTCAGCTTCCCATTGTGTGAATAACTTTATTTTTATATTCAAAATTCAATAAATATTGTTACGACTAAAATAAGCACCTCCTTAGAATAAGTTGTCTCCCACCTACAGAAATTTACACCCTTGTTATAATTAAGTGAGCAATAATAGCGCCTCCTCTTAACACTCAGAGTGTGTGGGCTCCGGGAAGACAACACACAAACCTGGCATTTTTTAAAGGAATCTAATAATAACAACATAATATTTTTTATTCTTCCAGATGCCCACTTTTCAGTATTTACTTTTATTTTTCCTTCTTTAATGACTTTCCTTTTCAACTGTGCAAGAGTCTAAATTACTAATCCTAAACCAAATTTATGAATAGAAAAATATTCTCATCCCTTGCCATTTGTTTGAAGTCATGATAGCAACAAATAGAGTTCAGTCTTTATTGTAAACATTTAACTGCATCAAAAATCTTAATATTGAATATTGGAATTTTATACTACTGAAAGCAAGTTTAACAGTGGTCAGCCATTCATAGAGGTCTTACTGTTTAGGGTGTTTAGATATAGTTCTGGTAACCCTATAAGATAGATGTAGTATTTAATCTACTTAAATTGTAGTGTAAAACATTTTAATAACTTAATGATAACATAAAATTCAATAAACCTTTATGGATTCAAGATTTTCTAAAAAACTTAATAATTCCTATAATATCTATCCATTACTTCATTGTGCAAGATGACACACACTAGGAAGAAGTGACAGATTTCTGTAGAAAAACCCAGGGGAAAAATATGAAAATATTTTAGGTGATTTTAACTAGTGCAATTCATTTCTGGTTTTTATATAACTTTTGTATGGCTCATATGCAAATAATATATGTATTCTTGATTAACTTTGAGGAAAAATACAGCTTTTGAACTAGTGAAATATGTAATGTTATATTTTGCTCAACTATAATCACTGAGATTTTGCAAAACTTTCTAACTCAGCAAAAAAAAAAAAAAAAAAAAAAACCTTATATAACCACAATGGCCACAAATACGTGGGATAGCATATTACTTTGCAGTGATAAATACAAAACCAAAACCAAACCAAACAAAGCAACAGCTTCAAATCTACTTCACATGTGTTCGTTCATTCTAGAATTGTTCTAGAAATGGCAAAGGTTGCCAGGCCTAGAAACAAACAGCTCGGAGCTGAGCCAAAGATTGATTTAATTT
Organism: Microtus oregoni; assembly: GCF_018167655.1. Classification (NCBI taxonomy): domain Eukaryota; kingdom Metazoa; phylum Chordata; class Mammalia; order Rodentia; family Cricetidae; genus Microtus; species Microtus oregoni. The sequence goes on along the minus strand of NW_024543060.1, from coordinate 70,626,153 downwards.
CTGTAATTCTGGTAAAATGTTTAATTTCTGCTTGAGTATGTGTTTACTCAAATTAACTTTTACATAGTCTTTCAATTCTTCAGGTTTTGGATTTATAAATTGACTGTCACTGTAGCTGTTTACATTAATTAGGTAGTACATAATCCAGGTTCTTTTAAAAATCCACACTCATTAGTGTCTATGATTTGGTTGGCTCTAGCATAACAATTATGTTTCATTATTAAATCATCTCTCACACATACCTGATGGATCTAAATATTTATCAAATAAAAATGCATACTTGACACATACTGAACAATGAGCACAATAAAAATCCTGATGAAGTTGTTGCCTGGATTTTCAATGGAGTGCATTAAATTATCCAGGAGTCTAGAGCAAAAGTGGTGTTTCTAAACCCAAATGAGTATCATGGAGCAGACAGTGGAGTCTTGAGTGGTAAAGCAATCAAGTAAAGTGAAGTTTTGTCTACTGTAGTTCTTCAGGGGATCTAGTGATAAGTAACAAAAAAAAGAAAGAAAGAAAAGAAACAAGGAGAATAAAACTAATGTGAATTTACAAACTATAGCCTCACTTGTAAAATTAAAAGTTGTCACGAAGCTAATAACAAAATGCAATGCCACCTAAACTGCGATGAGACAGAATTTTCGCAGAAAAGAAAACCATTCAGTTATTCTACTATACGGCATCATGTAAATGATTTGAACTACTATTTATGTGATACCATAAATTTGAATGCTACTCACGGGGTTCTTGTTCAGTGTTTTTATGCTTGTAGGTACTTGATGGATAACCAAGAATTTTTACTAGATTGTGTATTCTAATTAACCAGGGATACTTTCTTTTTTAGCCCAGCATTTTGGCATTAAACTATACTCAAAGACAAATTAAAATATACTTCCTTTTTATTGATTTTTATTAGCATGGATACCTTGGGGGAGGGGTAAAGGGGGAAGGGGAGAGAGAAGAGGCAGGGAGGGGAACAGAGAAAAATGTAGAGCTCAATAAAACATACTTCTAAAGAAATAGTGATTACATGGGAAATGAGATTAAAATATCTGTTTAGTAAAACCAAATGATGTTAAGTGTACATGAACTTGGCTATAATGTTTATTAAAAGTGACAGGGGGTGTACAGCCTTTCTCGTGTATGATAATTCCTTGGCATCCGTTTGGGACTGTTTAATTTTTTTAGAATTAATATTTATTTATCACAAGAGGTACAAATGTCACATTACTTTTTAAAATAACTAATTTCATAGGTGACAATTTCCAATTTGAATGAAGGAATATCATAAGGGACTTCCCCCTGACTTCATATCCCAGTATGCCTTGGTAATTCTAGTATTCTTAGGATTACTAGCTATAAAGAAATTTGTTAAAAATGAAGATCGCTGTTTAGCTGAGTAAGGAGCAATTACAAAACAGAAAATATTTGTACAATGGAAGCATTTACTTTACAATTGAACCAGAGTATATGGAACCAAAATATACATCGCACACAAAAATAGCAGTATGTGTTATTATTACTTTTAAAAATTTAAATCCTTTTGCTCCATAACATCAAGTCAACTCAGTCAAATGCATCTGCTGATGAGTAAATGCTCATGTGACAATATTACAAACAGCATTTTGATTGGAATAAATAGAATTAGGACATTCAATCCTTCAAAATAAGACAAAAAATGTTCAAAAATGTTGAAATTTAAAATCTTAATATGCAAATAATAATGTATATTAAATAATAGTTAAAAAAAAAAGATTCCTTCTTGGTCTAAGCCAGATGTGTTTGGCATTGCATCAAAGAGATAACCCTAGAAAGAAAGCCTTACCGGGAAGGCTGAGGAACCAAATTAAAGTAGTAGAGGGAGAATCTATGTCTTCTTTGCTTTTACCATTGACAGAGGGGCTCCTCTGTTACTCGGACTCTTTGAGCATAATCCTCATTGTACCACAGGGGATATTAGGTAAAATTTAAAGGATCTTCTGCTTATGTAGCATCCTCTCTTAGGAGAGCATTGGCTTTTCAATGGGTTAAAGACAAATGAGTACAGTCTCTTCAGACTATGTACCCTCATTACTTATCACTATACCTCCTTACATACATGTCTTCATTTTTCTGACATATTTTCTGCAGTGGTACATCCATATCACAAGCATTGAACTTCTCCAACCCTCACCCAGCTGGGGAAAACAGCACAAAATTAACAAACATAGAAAAATAAAGCCCCCCCCCCCAAAAAAAAAACAAAGAACCCATGATGGTATCTGGTCGCCCCCTCTATGCTAAGAAGAAACTTTAATTGGTGAGAAAGCAGCAATAGAGAAATGTATTTGGCCTTGAGTCAATGAAATATCTATTCATTCAACTTCACCAAGACTAAAGAGATGCTGTTAAAACAAAATTGCCACCTGTGCCCCTGTCTGTTGTCAACTGGTCCTGATGAGATCGGGCATGTTCTGAGTGGTATGATTGAAGACTCTCAACTGCTTCTGAATTTAGAAATGTAAGTGGATTATTTAGACACACTTACCAACTCCTTAAAAGTGTTAGGAACTCATTGAAGGAAATTTACTTGGAAATTTTTTAACAGATGTTTATACATACCATTATGATTTTATACTAAAAGAATAAAGAAACTATAGTGGCTTCACTGGGATTTATCCCCAGTAGAGTCAAGTATAGGGACATTTGCTCCCCTACTGGTGGCACTTTGGGGGAAGGTTAGGGAAATTGGGGACGCGGAGTCTAAGAGGAGGAAGTGAATAATATGTTTTGAGAGTTTATATCTTTATCTCTCTCCCGCTCCTGCTCTCTATTTCCTGGTTATAATTGAGATGTGAGTTCTCAGGCTCCTTCTTCTGCGACATACCAGACTGTTGCCATGACTTCCTTGCCATTATGAACATTTAGTTTTCTTGAATTGCAGATGAAAATAAAACTCTTCCTTAAGCTGCCTGCTTATGACATTTTAATCACAACAACACAAATTAACTGATATGGAAATTGGCACTGGAACTGGGACATTCTTGTGAAGAACCTGCCCATTTTGGTGGCTGTTGTAGTTTTGTTAATTTGTTTTCTGTTATTGAAGAATGTAGGAAGTTTGGAATTTAGGACTACAGAATTGTTGAATGCTGCAATCAAAACTTAACAGAACAACCTAGCAGGAGTCTTTAGGACAGTAGCTCTTAGAATAATAGCAACCTTAGAGCCTAGTTCTAGATGTTTTAAAGTAGAGCAAAAGATGTATTGGCAGCTGGGCGAGAGACCATGTGTTATCGATGTGATATTTTGCAAATGATCTGTTTTGGGGGTTTTGGTGGTTTTTTTTTTCTGTTGTTGTTTTGCTTTGTTTTTGCACATGTTCAAGTAGTTTAAGAGAGACTGATTTAAAAAGTAATGGGCTGGTTTCCTTGGTGGGAGGTTTTAAAACTATCAAGGCTTTAATACTAGTAGTACTGGTATAATTATTACTAATTCCTCTCCCTTTTGTTTACACTGGGGCAGAAAGAAATACAAAATGCAAAGCTTGAATAGAAAAAGAATGCAAGGAATGTGTTGTTCCCAAGAAATGTACTGAAAAAGAAGACACAAATGTTGAAGAGAGAAGCATTATCAAAAGGAGACTATACCCTACTTCCAGTTCCTGATCTCGTGTGTCCTGTACGCAGCTGAGATGTGAGTTCTCAGCTTCCTAACCCTGATGCCATTCCTGTCCATTGTCATGCTTTTTCTACTAACTAAACATCTCACCCTCTGGAACAGTAAACCAAAATAAACTCTTCCTCTAGTAACTTTATGTCTAGATATTTTATCACAACCACAGAAAAGAAACTAATACAGGAACCGTGCATTTCCATAACAAGAATACTTTAACTTGTTTAAAAAAAAATAAGACTAGTGAGATGGATAGGATGGGAATGTATTTGTTGTAGAAGAAGAAATACAAGTTATATCATCTTTTGTATTCCCATAAAGATGAACAAGAGAACTGAGTTCACCTATTGTCCTCTGATGTCTCCTTGCAGCCCATGACATTATACACCCACTCACAAAAATTAACAAATAAAATTAAAATTTTAAATCTACATTTGGGAAAGTTTTTTTTTTAAGAAGGTGGGCATTGTTCATCATGTCTTTAATCCCAGCACTTGGGAGACAGAGGCAGGCTGTTCTCTGAGAGTTCAAGGCCAGCTTAGTCTCCTTGGAAAGCTCCAGGACTAGAGCTACACAAAGAGACCTTGAAAAAAAAAGGACTCTAACTATATATCATCTATATATTCCATTCTATAGTATTTATACACAAAATTAGCAATAAATATATATATATATACATGAAAAATATTTTAAAACAATAAAAAGAGAATCCAGTGCCTATGTTTTTTTTGTTTGTTTGTTTGTTTTTTAATTTTGTAGACAGGGTTTCTCTATACCTTTTTTGGTTCCGGTCCTGGAACTAGCTCTTGTATACCAGGCTGGCCTCGAACTCATAGAGATCAGCCTGCCTCTACCTCCTGAGTGCTGGGATTAAAGGCGTGTGCCACCACCGCCCGGCTCAGTGTCTATGTTTTAACAAAGTTTCAAAGTAAGACTATCAAAATACATGAAGATAATATTAGTTACCCCTACATTATTATGACCAAATTATTTTACAGAAATAGCTTCAAAGCAAAAAGTTTTACTTTGGCTCACACTACAAAAGAATCAAAAAATGCACCAGGAAAGGAATGGCAGAGTAGCTCAGATCACAGTAGCAGTGGGACTATGCTCTTTACATTAGGGTGGATCAGGAAATGGAGAATATATCAAGAACCATGACATGACATGGGGTGTCATCTCCAAAGGCCTTTCCTTAGTGGTCTACTAATGCAAGATGGCCCCACGTCCAGTATCTCACCCCTCCCAAAACTGTGCTACCTTCTAGCGATTAAGCTTTGCAAACATGAGCTTGTAGAGGACATTTGAGTTTCAAGTCACAACCCTGACCTATACGTGCCATAGTAACAGCAACAGCGAAGAAGGGATATATTTAAAAGAAACAGTAAAAGAAGACATTGCCAAAACGTATTTTCTATAAGAGATAATATCTTCAGGGATTTTTACATCAAAATTTAATAAAGCACAGATTCCATGAAATGATGTACCAGATGAGAAGACATCCGATTTAGGTGAAATGAGAAATGAGATGTCACTGACAGACATTCAAAATATAAAAAGTGAGTGAGGTAAGAGTATTTTAGAATTAAAACTACAAGGGAATAATAAAAAGTGCATTAGAGTTCTTATGTCTGATTGGATGGAATTTTATGATTTCAGTATGTTTTCAATATCCCTACCTGCCTCTTTATTCCATACAATAAAGAAGACAAGACTATGACAACCCTGAAGATGTTAGCAGGACCTTCTTTCTGGTGGTTGATGCTGACTCACTGAATGCTTGGGTCTTTTCTTTGCTGTTTTTGGACTAGTGATAAAAGACACATCTGCACAAGGTAAGGCTTGGCACTTTTTAGCTCCCTTTCTCATGCTCTTTCCCCACAAGGCCATGATCATCCTCTCAAGTAAGCCTGTATTGTTCTAGCTCTCACAGGAAAAGAAACTGTCTTCTTTCTGATTGTGATTTATTAACTATACAAACAATGGGTTTCATTCTGACATTTCAAAAAGTATTCCTCTCTAGCAAATGGTCTTGCCTCCTCTCTCTCCTCACTGGCCATTCCTTCTCTGAAAATTATCCGCACTCAACATTTATGTCAATGAAAAATTATAAATTCTTTTTTAAAAAGAAAACAATAGACATATCTTGCTAAACCTTAATTTACTTATCTTATGTGTGATTATTTTTAACTAAAATATTTCTGTGTACAAATTATCAAAGGAGCAAAAACCGTAGTGAATGTAAGAGAAAACATTCAAGTAGAATATTGTAACTATATTACATTATATAGTTACATATTTAAGCATATTAATATAATAAATATGTAAATATTCATTGTTCACATGACAAAAAATGACCTTGACCAACCTTCATGGATTTTACTAACATCTTCAGTGTGTCAGGGGATGTAAACAGAAAATGTGACACTTTGTGGCTTTATCAGTTACATATTTGTTTAACTTAGAAAGATTTTCTCAGATAGGACATAGTCTGTAACAGACAACACTTCCTGGGGAAGCAAACTAATGATAAAAGCTTTATTGTTTACCCAAAATGGAGCTACCTAAAGCATTTCAATAATATGAATTCTTCACTGAAATCAATTTTGAACACAAAATATAATTTACGTAGACATCTGAATATAGCGAACAAATGATGCACAGATTTCATAAGACTATAAAATCTAAGATCACAGTTTATTTTAATTTAGAACAAGGCATTATTACTATGTCACTAAATTTCATTGAAGACGATAAATATGTCAGTCACTGAAAATATTCTGCAGTGAAACAACCTGAGCCTGGAAATCTAATTGTGCATATCTGATCTGGATATTATCTAGCGATTATCCAGATAATTACTCTTCTCACTTATTCCTTATTTGCCATTTCTGAGGAATTGGTACATTATTTTTGAATTATGGCAGTTTTATTACTCTACAGAGATGTATGAAGTCCCATTGAGAGGCTTGCTGTCTCTCTAGGCTCTTCTGAGCTTCATAGGTTGGTGACTTATATCTCAATATTCATGCTTGGGCAATAGGAAATGGGGCTGGGAAGACATTTTTAGAGACACCCAGGCTGCTTAAGTTAAGAAACACCACCAAGGAGATCACAATCAGAAAATTATTTCATTTCTGTGGTTGGATTCTTCCTGCTAACTGACTACCATGAGTATCCAGGACATTTGCTAAAGACCGCTTCTAAAAAAAAAAAAATCAGTTATCAGCTTGAATAAAAGACTATCTGGTTGTACACAGATATCATGGGTCAGAGCATCATGGATCTCTGAGGCATATTTCTGTGGGAGCACACTTCAGCCAATGGCCTTTAAGATACTAGCCCACATGGGTGTGGTCTCTGATTCTGTAAAAAGCAGCTGTAAAGTGTGCACTCCTCTTGCTTCTGTCTCCCTCTTCCAGCTGCTAGACTCTGTTCCTGTTCAAGCAGAGGACTATACTCTAGGGCAGTGATCTGTAAGTTTTCCCTTAAATAAATAACCCTTTTATTATTTCTAATTCTGAACTGCTGTGGGATTATTTTTTGACTTCCATCCTCAGCATATGGTGAAGTGGTAGCCATCACACTTCCATTGAAATCTGTGTCCTGAAAGCCAGAAGGGATAACCGCGAGACTTGACTGAGCTAGGGGAGGGTTAAAAATGGCTCCTTTTTATTCTCCCCTGTGTATGTGTAAGGCCATCGGCCCCTAAAGAGGAATGGCTTTGTGTCTAGAAATCAATTTAAACTTGATTATTTTAAGACCAAAGAGAAAATGGCTTTGACCATAGACATGAGCGGGGCATGGTAATAAGCATGATCATAAGCATAGACATAGAAATAAGTGTGGCCATGGTCACAAGCATGGTCATAGTCATGGTCATAAGCATGATTATAGTAGTAATCAAAAGCATGGTAATGGTCATAGTCCTAAACATGGTCATAGTCATGGTTATAAGCGTGGTCATGATCATAAGCAGTCATAAGTATGTTCATGGTCATAATTATGGTCATGGACATGGTTATCATGGACATGGCCATATTTGTAAGTGTGGTTATAGCCATGGTCATGAGCAACACAGAAATAAAGACAAAAACAATGGAAAGCAAACTGACTGAAGAACAGTGCCTTTAGCAAGTTCTTTTTTTGTTTGTTTGTTTGGTTTTTTTTTTTTTTTTTGGTTTTTTGAAACAGGGTAGCACGTTCTTTAAAGACAGAATTGTTCCATTTTTATAAGTAGTTAACTTTTCACAGGATTGTGCCAAGGACTAATAAAAAACTAGCTTTATACTGTGGTTCAAAGCCAATACAATAGTAAACAGCACATATAATTTTCATCCTGTCTCTTAGAGTGTTATCAGGTGAATATCACAACAGAGACTTTCAAGTGAATTAAAATAATTCTCAAACAGCTCAATTATTGTGACTCAACTGTAGAGCCTCTGATTCCCTGATCTTATCTTCTTCAAAGTTTAGACCACTAGAAGAGAATGTATTTGTTCTAAAGTATGAAATGGTACTGGTATTGTGGCTCAGTGGGTAAAAGTGCTCTCTGACATGGCTAACAGCCTGGCTTAAATTCCTAGTACTCACATGTAGTAATAGAGGCGGCGGGGCTGTGTTCCCAGCACCCCAGCCGCTTGCTTGGCTAGCTTATGCCCCGAAATAACAACACACAAACTGTATTCATTTAATCACTGCTTGGCCCATTTCTATCTAGCCTCTTCTAAGCTAATTCTCACATATTAATTTAGCCCATTTCTAATCATCTGTGTTGCTCCCCTAGGTGCGCTTACCGGGAAGATTCTAGCCTATGTCCATCCTGGGTCAGAGCTTCATAGCATGCGTCTGCCCAGGAGCCAGGAGCATGGCATCTCCCTGAGGCGTCTGCTCCCGAGAGGAGAACTGTAGAGTCTGAGCTCACTTCCTCTTCCTCCCAGCGTTCTGTTCTGTTTACTCCTCCCACCTATCTTCTAACCAATAAAATGGGCCAAGACAGTTCCTTTATTAGCCAATGACCTTCCTCCATCACTCACGTGGTAGAAGGAAAAATACTGACTCCTACACATTGACCTATTATTCCTCTATGCACATTTACATTCAAGCATACTTCCCTCTCTCACACACAGAGATAAATCTATTGTATTTTTTTTACAAACTTACAAGCCCTTTTCTGATTTCCAGGGTTTTAACTAAAAAAATATATGACTATACAACTTTTATTATTTACTTAAACATTATCCTACTAATATTCTGCATTAAATAATGTTAGTATTCTGTATTATATATTAATATTCTATGTTAGTATTAAAAATATTAAAATATTTTAGCCTGATACTTAATAAGTTGATGTGGAGGGGATAATAGTTTGTTAGAACAAATTTGAGAAAGGTGTGTGTGTGTGTGTGTGTGTGTGTGTGTGTGTCTATGCTCTTGTGTATGTATTATATATATACTTATGAGGAAATGTTTTTATTTTTCCAAGTTTCATTTATGTGTGTCTAACAAAGTTACATAAATTTAAAGTATGCTTAGTGACAATTTAACATAGGTAGAACTGTGAAGAGATGATCATAGTGGATGGCTTCCACACAAACATCCTCTCTCAAAGACAGCCTTGTGCATATGTTGAGAAAATGTAACAGCTGCTGTCTGTGGATAATATAGTCACTACACATACTGTCAATTTGATTTCTAGAATTTATCCATTTTATAGGTAAATATTCATTCGACCAGCTACTCTCTCACCTCTTACTTCCCAGTAAACACCAGTCTAATCTGTTGTTATAAGTTGAGCATTTTCAAATGTCACACATATTAGTTGGATCCCACATCATTTGTCTTTTTAGTCTGGATTATTTCACTTAACATAATGTCTTTCATGTTCTTCCATGTTGTGTCAATGAGCATGGCTTCATTGCTTTATATGCCTGAACAACATTCTACCATTTGTATGCATTTTATTTATGAATTCATTTATGAACAATCATCTGTGTTGTTTCCCTATCTTATCTGCTTTGAATAATGCTACAATGATAGGATATAAAATCATTTTTGGTGTAGTGTTTTTATTTTCCTTGGCTATATAGCAAGAAGTAGGGGTGCTAGATTTTTTCATTATCTCTATTTGCAAGTATTTTGAGCAACCTCTAACTCTGTTACATTTCAGTTTCTACATTCCCACTAATAGGGAACAGATATATATATATATATATATATATATATATATATATATATATATATATATATTGGTTTTTTCGAGACAAGATTTCTCTGTGGTTTTGGAGCCTGTCCTGGAACTAGCTCTGTAGACCAGGCTGGTCTTGAACTCATAGAGATCCGCCTGCCTCTGCCTCCCGAGTGCTGGGATTACAGGCGTGCGCCACCACCGCCCAGCCACAGAGATACTTTTTGCTCCACATCTTCACAGACATTTGTACTTGGACTTTATTGTAACAGTCATCCCAATAAATACAGGGTGTTGTGTTACTGTGTTTTGATTTGCATTGCTTTGCTGCTTAATAAGGCTGAGAGACTGATCATATCCATTGACCAGTTTTGACATTCTTAGAATAATATCTATTAGATCTTTTGCCCTCTTTTTTATTAGCTCATTTACCAAGAGGAATGCTTTTCCTGGTTTCTATTTTACAACATGCAGCTGATGTTTTATAATATAAGGGAAGGGAGTCAAGGATTTGCGCTGTTAATTTTCAGTTGCATGATGTAAAAGAGGATCAATGGGGTGAAAAAAATCCCACCAAATGTAATACTCTAATTCAACCATCCATTTTCTGAAATTGTAGCAATAAGACTTGATGTTTACAAATCTGATCTAAACTGTTTCTTTTTTAAATTTTTTTCCATTTATTTATTTATTAAAGATTTCTGTCTCTTCCTCGCCACCGCCTCCCATTTCCCTCCCCCTCCCCCAATTCAAGTCCCCCTCCCTCGTCAGCCCAAAGAGCTATCAGGGTTCCTTGCCCTGTGGGAAGTCCAAGGACCACCCACCTCCATCCAGGTCTAGTAAGAAACTAGACCATAAAAGGCTAATCAACCCAATTATAAAATGGGTCACTGAACTGAACAGAGAATTCTCAACAGAAGAAGTTCAAATGGCCAAAAGACACTTAAAGTCATGCTCAACTTCCTTAGCGATCAGGGAAATGCAAATCAAGACAACTTTAAGATACCATCTTACACCTGTCAGAATGGCTAAAATCAAAAACACCAATGATAGCCTTTGCTGGAGAGGTTGTGGAGAAAGGGGTACACTCATCCATTGCTGGTGGGAATGCAAACTTGTGCAACCACTTTGGAAAGCAGTGTGGCAGTTTCTCAGGAAATTCGGGATCATCCTACCCCTGGACCCAGGAATACCACTCTTGGGAATATACCCAAGAGAGGCCTTATCATACAACAAAAGTATATGCTCTACTATGTTCATAGCAGCATTGTTTGTAATAGCCAGAACCTGGAAACAACCTAGATGCCCTTCAACAGAAGAATGGATGAAGAAAGTATGGAATATATACATATTAGAGTACTACTCAGCAGTAAAAAACAATGACTTCTTGAATTTTGCATACAAATGGATGGAAATAGAAAACACTATCCTGAGTGAGGTAAGCCAGACCCAAAAAGAGGAACATGGGATGTACTCACTCATATTTGGTTTCTAGCCATAAACCAAGGACATTGAGCCTATAATTAGTGATCCTAGAGAAGCTAAGTAAGGAGAACCCAAAGACAAACACATAGGCATCCTCCTGAATTAACCTTCATCAGACGATGAAAGGAGACAGAGACAGAGACCCACATTGGAGCACCGGACAGAAATCTCAAGGTCCAAATCAGGAGCAGAAGGAGAGAGCACGAGCATGGATCAAAACTGTTTCTAAGATTAATTCCTTTCTTTCCCCTTCAGATACTCTTGATGTCATATTTTTTTTTTTTTTCAGGATCCTGCCCCAAGAGAGAGAATCGTCTCTTCTCTCCTGTTCAACCAGAGTTTTTCACTACAAATTCTTTGTCCATACTGTAATCTTTGCATCAACATCTCTCAGAGTCATATATGAACCCCACTCTCCATAATAAACTAAATGCTGAATGCTTCTGAGTAGTCTTGCTTTGTTCGTTCTACTTGTCAGAAACCAGAGGTTAATGTGAATAAAAGTGTGGCGCTTATGGTGGAAAATAATTGGTGTTTCATTCTATTGGATAGGACAGAGTATTTAATGTTCAGTTTTGAGTAGGGGGTGTTCCCTTCCGTGAGGCCAAACTCTGCATCACAAAGAATAAGTGAAAAAATGCCAGGTGGTAGTGGCACACGCCTTTAATCCTAGCACTTGTGAGGCAGAGACAGGTGGATCTCTGTGAGTTCAAGGCCAGCCTGGGATACAAGAGCTAGTTCCAGAGTAGCTAGGACTGTTACACAGAGAAACTCTGTCTTGAAAAAAAAAACAAAACAAAAAACAAAATACCAAAGACTAAGTAAAAAATTACAAGCAACACCAAGTTAGATGAAAATGCCACCATATTCTCAGCAAATATTTTTATGTTTTGTTTTCCAATTAATTTGGCAACTCCTAACCCAGAGGCCCATTTTGTCTTCATGAGAATACCTGAATGGTACATGAATTGTTGTTTGTTGTACAAATCACATGAACTATGTTTCTACTTTGTTTCTAAAATATATTCAGGTATTATGATGATGAAAAATGGTTGCATAATGGGGAGTAATAAATAGTACTCTTTCAGTTTGCTTGAGTTCAAAATATAAGTTTTTCCAAAATAGAAGTCAACTACACAGCTTTATGAGCAGTTATGACTGCATTTTGATATATGGTTTATGTGCAGATATGCTGGTTGATTGGAATGCACAGCCGTGTTTTACTGGTAGAAGCCTCACTGCTACCAAACAAAACATATAAAGGAAAATTAGTGACTTCAAATGTACTTAGAAGGTTCAGGAACTAAAACCAAAAGACATATGTAAGCATGTTCTATTGCTCTATTTCTTTAAGATTCACAAGACTCAAAGGTATTTCTTTTCTTCTTCAGAGAAATAGGGTATAATAAAAAGTTGAACATGTGTTGTTATATTTTTATTTGTACTTTTATATCTTTCTAAATTTACTTCTTAGTATTTTCATCTACATTTACTGTTTAAATAACTCTATGCTCTTTTTATTTCCCTACATTGAATACATATATAACATGCTTTATATTCAACAGCCCTATGGGAAATAATAGATAGTATTAGTTTCTCTCTATTCAACATTAATTTAAATTTATTTGTTGAATGTGGGCCATTATTGGATATATATATAATGAAACAAAGTCCCGAGACTAGGAACTCTTTTTTGAAATGGATGTTTTTAGCATCACTTGAAATAGACTTCAAGAAATACTAACAGTTGCAGTTTCACTTCACTTGCTGTGAGAAAATATCCGGACAACCAGAAAATTAGGAGATAGATGGCATACTTTAGCTCATAATTCCAGATGATAGTTCTTTACTGTGGAGAAGTTATATCAGCAACAGCTTGAGCCAGCTGTCACGTGGTATGCACAGCCAAGAGCAGGAAGAAATGAGGATGTTCCTTGATCATCTGCTTCTTTGTGCTCAGCTGGATTTTTCCGTTGATAGTTCACAACTCCTTGCCTAGGGAATGGTGCTGCCCACAGTGAGTCACAGCAATTAGCTTAATTCAGACAATCCCCCACAGCCATTCCCATAGATCATGGCAATCCTTCATGGAGACTCTCTTCCCAGGTGATTCAAGGTGTTTCATCTGACAATTAATATTAGCAATTACATTAAATACAATTATAAATAGTTCTGGAATTATAGATAAGTTTAAGAGACATCACAATTCCAGACAGTGACACTGTTATGCAGACAGCCTAATTTTACTCTCTTAAGCTTATTTCTTCCTAAGAACTTTTAAAATTATCCACTTCTACAGAAAGAAATGGAAAATAACTTTTAAGAAAAGAGTCTCCTCCATGAGTCACCTCAGAGATGAGAACTTTTCAGACCATGTCTAGAAATTTTAGGAACTGCTTAAAATTTTCATTATTGGACAGAACTAATCCTTGTTCCAAGCAAAAAGTTAAGGCAAAAATTGTAAGAAAGGAAAGAGGAAACAAACTTTGAGTATTGGAGATTCAGTAGTCAAAGTAAACAGAGTGGAGACAGGAAGTGTTTAACATGGGAATGGCAGCAAATCATACTAATGTCAGCTAGGATCAAATAATAAAAAAAAATCTATCTACCATGGAATTAAAAGACAGAACCCTTTCCTGTCATAATAGAAATGGATCTGAGCTACTGACACTGTGGTCTTCTCTAAGGGATTGGAAACTCACAAATTACCTGCACAGTAAAGAAGTCTCTTCTAGTTTAAATGTATTGCCTCCATGCAAACTGAAATTTATTAACATACAATTGTTATGTAAACTTATAATTTTTTAAGTGCATGCTTCATACAAAGCATGTCATCTCAGAAAGAGATACCTCTAAATAGCCTCTTTCTTAGCTATAAAGCAGTTGTTTTGGTTGAAATGATCCATTCTCAGGGAATATTTTTCACCAGGAAAAGGTGTTCAGAAAAAGAGAAAAAAATTGTAATGAAAAGGTGAACGATTGCTGAGATACATTTTCTTTTGACAAATCGTGATTTAGATAATCAGAATTCTAACAATCAAAGATGACTTGCAAAAACAAGTTTTTGAATAATATTACATTTCTTTATAAAAACTACTGAAGAATATTTATTAAAAAGAAAAAAACAGCTGTACAATTTGCACTTCTACTAGCAATTGAGGAGTTCCAGCATAAGCTGTTATCAGTGTTTTTGATCTTAGCCATTCTGACAGATTTAAGATGGAATCTCAGAGTAGTTTCAATTTGCATTTCCCTGATGACTAAGAATGTTGAGCAATTCCTTAAGTGTCTTTCAGCCATTTGGGCTTCCTACGTTGAGAATTCTTTATTTAGGTCTGTACCCCATTTTTTATTGTATTATTTGTTATTTTGTTTTGTTTCATTTTTGATGTTTAGTTTCTTGAGTTCTATGTATATTTTGGAGATCAGCCCTCTGTTAGATGTTGGGTTGGTGAAGATCTTCTTCCATTCTATAGGCTGCTGTTTTGTTTTGTTGACTGTGTCCTTTGCTTTACAGAAGCTCCTCAGTTTCAGAAGGTCCCATTTATTAATCGTTACTCTCTTATGAGCAAAGGCATCAAGACCACAATGGCAAAACCCACAGAATCAGCTGACCCAACCTTGTAGGAGCTACTGACTCTGGACTGACAGCTGGGACCTAACCAAGCCCTCTGAATATGGGTGGTAGTTGTGTGGCTTGGGCAATTTGTGGGGTCACTGGCAGTGGGAACAGGATTTATCCCTAGTGCATGACACAGTAGCGGGGGAAGAGCCTTGGTCCTGTCTCAAAGTGATGTGGCAAACTTTGTTGACTCCCCATGGGAGGCCTTTTCCTCTCTGAGGAGTAGATGGGAGGTGGGATGGGGAGAATGTGGGGGGAACAGAGGAAGGGAGGGAGAGAACTGGGATTAGCATGTAAACTAAAAAAGATTGTTTTAAATAATAAAAATAAAGAAGAGTCAACTTTTCCTTCACTTTTCTCCCATGTAATCATCTTTCAATCATGATGACATACTGAGATAATTATCTTGACTCAAAGGCTACAGCTATTGTTCACGGACACTTGGTCTTCTTACTTTCTATCCATGGTAGCAGAATCATGTGAAAAGCCTGTGGTGTAGTAAAGACAGCCTACACTCCCTATTGTGTTTGGAAGTTTGAAGAGGTGAGGAAAAGAAAGTAACAGGGGCTGTAGCCCTAGTGTCACTTGAAGAACAGATTCCTATACTCTAAATTGCTCAACTATGTATCACCTTTCACAGGCTCTATCCCTTCCCTGTGTCTGTGTGCTGGGACCATGCCTTTCACACTCAGGCCTTTGGAGGACAATTCAGAATGAAGCTCTAGCATTTCCTGTATCTACATTTCTATTTTCTTAGAGTGCAATATCTAGATGCAAAATTATTCTGGAAGCACCTAGTTCAAAAGTAGCTGCATATTGTTAGCATTATTTATTTCTTTAAATGTTATTTATTATTTATTGTGTGTAGGGTGTAGGATATCCTCATGCTACGACATACAAATGGGAGTCAGAGCATGACATGAGCGGCAGGTTCTCTTGCTCCAACATGTAAGTTTTAAGAATCACACATAGGTCATAGGACTCAGTAGCAAAGACTTTTACCTACTGAGCCAACTGGCAAGACCTTTATTTATTGCATTATTCTAGTTTTCCTTTCCCTTCTGTGAGGATATATGGTGTGTGTGTGTGTGTGTGTGTGTGTGTGTGTGTGTGTGTGTGTGTGTGTTGGTAACTTTGTCTCTTTGTGCGAGGGGGTGTATTCTCTGTGTGCCACAGCATCCATGTGGAGATCTAGGACAGCGGCAAGTGTCAGGTCTCAGAAGCCACTCAAGACTGGCTCTTTTTCCTGTTTGCTGCTTCATAACCAGGCTAGCTGTGCTGTGAGCTTCCAGGCATTCTCATACTTCTATCTGCAATCTTGCTGTGGGAGAGATGGGGAGACTGGTATGTGACCCCCATGTTTGGCTTTATGTGAGTTCTGGGGGATCCAGCTCAGGCCCCCCCACTTGTGCCGACAGCACTATCCCCACTGAGCCAACATCCCAGCCTTGTTTCTTCTTTTGCTTCCCCAATCCGTTGTTACCAAGTAGAGCAATTGAAGAGGCAGGAGACTAGGTTTGGAGCCAACATGATGTTATTTTTAGATGAAAGAGGTAGGCATTACCGAATTTGTGCCTTCCTCCTGTGCCAGTTTCCCACTGCTGTGTAATCGCTTTGTATCGTGGGCACTTGCACTGTGTGACATGCGTGAAAATTACTAAGTAGCATTGCAGATTTAACTAATTAACCCCTATCAGTGAATGAGCAATGCAGTTTTTAAGGTTTCCTTGGGTATAATAGCAACTGACCCCTTGAGAGCTGTGCCCTTGGCATACTAACAGTTCTGCGCTTCCAGCATCAATTTAAAGCATCCTTTACGTAAAACTAAAAAAAGATTGTCAAAGTATTCTTAGTTTTGTACTACATTATTTTAAACTTGATATTAAATGATCAATTTTCTGGTAATATAACTCCTATCTGACAAAGTAAACTTCTGAATATCCCTGTCAAGCACAGCATGAACATCTGGATTCTGAAAGGACATGCTTCTTATCTGTTTCCGTGAAATTTTCATCAGTGAAATTTCTGTTTTATCCGTGGTGGTGCTGGTGGGCTTTGCCAAGAGCAGATTAAGGAGTAAGGAAGCTACAACGAAATGCAAGAAAAGCAGAGAAGCATTTTCTAAGTTATTTATCATTTCAGAAAGCAATAAATCTGCAGAATATTCAGTGCTCTGGATGCTCTGTAACTGACACCGGCTAGCTAGAATGTTTCCGTGTCCTTCAGAGCTAAATTGCAACTGGAGGATAAATATGCAAACGAACATTGACTATTTAATTCTCTCCTTTCTCTGGAAAATAACATCGACATTTCAGAGGGAAGAGATAACCATGATTTGCCTGGGAGTAGAGAAATGTAAAACACGCCCTTTAGAGGTGTAGCTGTTTGGGCTCATTATCTTTCTTTTAGAACAAGAATACTGTCACGAGTGTACTGTCTGCAGTTTCAACAACAGCGGAGCAAGAAGCCTGCGTCTTTATGATGCGAGCTTCCCAGGCAGGCTTGCATACAGCAGGCAATGTCCGCACACCGCCCGCCATTCTGTATAGATGCTTCCTTGGTATTGTATAACACATAGCGCTGAGGGTATTTTCGAAGGTCCTGTGGTAATTGCCCCTCTGGTGGTACAAAAGCTAGCAAAGATGGCTTCGCACAGGACATCTAAGCCTCAGTTATAGAGGCTGGCAGATCTGAAGAACAGAATGAGTATCTGTCTGTGGAGGGGCTGATGGGCATTTACCTCAAGAAATGTTTTAATACCGAAGCAGCCGGGCAGTGGTGGCACACACCTTTAAAACCTGCGAGGGTTCTAGGATAGCCTGGTCTACACAGAAAGAATTCTAGAACAGCCAGGACTACACAGAGAAACTCTGTCTCAAAGAAAAAAAAAAAAGTAAAGAAAAGAAAAAACACCAAAGGAAGATTAAAGATTCTTGAGTTTAAAAAATAATTGGCATATTCTAGAAAGTACACATTGTAAATGGTGATTATTGTCATATCTAGCACAGCTCCAGGGACAGACCTGAGTGGGCAGGGACAAAATGAAGAAAAGGCAGACAGAGGCCCAGAAACCCAGTCTCTTTGCTGGAGATTCTGACGGCAGCCTGGAGGCTCATCCTGTTTATTATCCACAGCTGAACAAAGAGGCAGGGTTATTACAGACAGATCAACAAGGAGGGAGGGTTTACTGGATCAAAGGGGCAGGTTTAGCTCATCTCAGTAGCTAAACTGTAGGAGAACAGTTTTCAGGCTATAAACATCCAAGCTCAGAGAACTGTGGCAGACCTTTCTTTGCCTTTCTGCCATGGGTCTGAGGCTCTGGGGCCTTCAGCATTTCCCACTTGTGTTATTCAGGATCTCACACATTCAGGACTTTCTCAGGTTAGAAGTCAGGCAAAAGACTTTATTATTATTATTATTATTATTTTATGACAGTAATTGTTAGAAGCAAAAGAAAGGCCGTTGTGTAGACAGACACTGACTCAACATTACTCTCGGGAGAGCTTTATTTGAAGAGACAGCCTTTTTTAGTTAGCCTCCCTTTTGCTTTGTTGAATACCAACTGAAAGCAAGGGGGAGAGGAAAGGGTTTATCTGGCGTATCCTTCCACATCCTCCCAGAGGGAAGTCATGGTAGGAACCTCGAGCAGGAGCTAGGAACATAAGAAAGGGAGGAACACACTCCTTAGCTTGCTCTCTGTCTTGTACTTGGCTGGCTCTCTTATACAAGTCAAGCCCATCTTCCTAGGGATGAGGCCACCCACAGTGGGCTGGGCCCTCCCACATCGGTCCTCAGTGTAGAGGATGTCTCATGCAGATGGCCACGGGCCTATTTGATAGAGGTAATTCTGAAATTAAAGCTCTGTCTTCCCAGGTGACTCACAGTCTTTTCAAATTGACAATAAAATCTGACTCAACAGAGCCTCAACTCCCAGCAGATGTGATGGAACTATGAGATAAAAAACATTGGGCAAGATGCAGTATCACTTTCTTTGCAGTTTGGTGGGGCCTCCAGTGCTGCCTTCTAATGTGGGAAGTCCTTCTGTATATGTGTTGCTTTTATTGGTTAATGAATAAAGCTGTTTGGGCCTATGGCAGGGCAGAATATAACCAGGCTGGGAGGGAAAGAGAGGGAGAGAGTAGACAGAGTCAGAGAGAAGACACCATGGAGCTGCCCTAAAAGTAAGAAGTTACCATCCATGAGCCTCATGGTAAAATACAAAATAATGGTTAATTTAAGACATAAGAGCTAACTAGAAACATGCCTGAGCTGTTAACCAAGCAGTGTTATAAATATTGTTTTTGTGTGATTATTTGAGTCTAGGCAGAGGGGAAATGAAAGAGCAATCTCCTGATACAGCCTTCTTTTAAAATTTAGGAACTGGGGAGGAGATTTCCTTTCTTCTTCTTCTTTTTTAAATTAGTTAATTTTTTTCTTTTATTTTACATCTGAATTGAGGTTTCCCTTCCCATTCTTCCTCTTCTCTACCTAACCTCCATCCACTACTTCTCAGGCTGGCTCCATTCAGACATTCAGAAAGGGGCAAGACTCCATGGACCGCAACAAAGCATGGCATATCAGGTTAAAGCAGGGGGAACCCACAGAGACAGCTGACTAAGCCTTGATCATGGGAGTTCAGGAACTAAGAATCAACAGCTAAGGGGCCAGCACGGGACTGACCTAGGCCCTCTGTATATATGTGATAGGTATGTAGCTTGGTTTCTTTGTGGAACTCTTAGCAGTGGGACTAGGACCTGTCCCTGGTGCTTGAATTGGGTTTTGAGAACGTACTATGTTGACTCACATAGCCTTCATGCAGGGAGAGGAGATTTTCTGACTCTTACAAGTTTTCCGGGGGTGGTGGTGGTGGTGGTGGTGGAAATATTCACACCACGTCATCCTACCTAGCCTAAGCCTACCTGTCAGAGGCCGCAGAGACAGACACAGTTGGGACCACAAGCTTATCTTAAGCTTCGAGGGTGGGAAAAGGGAGACCACAGGAAAGAATGCTTTCTTATCAGCTGAGAGAGAGAGAGAGAGAGAGAGAGAGAGAGAGAGAGAGAGAGAACGGGAGGAGGGTGTGACCTAAGAGAGGGAGCTGGTGTTTAAGAAAGTTTGTGATCTACCAGTTATTTTTTTGCAACAGTCAGATTTGGTCATATATATTATAGTCTGTACAGTTATAATAGATTTCTTTAATCTTGTAAACCTTAATTTATTAGTTCAATCAAACAGTTAAGATTTAGGACTTTCCTGTTCTACCAGCAATCAGACACCTCTGAGTCAGAAACACCAGCTTCGCTACTGTGTATCCTCAGACTCATCTGATTTACATAACACATTAACTTTGTTATTTAAGGAAATTAGGGGAAAGGTTACTTGAAGCAATTATTTTTATAATAAAATCTTTCAAGTGAGAAAATAAGATTGCATTTCTCCATGGGAAGTTTTTGCAAAGCTTTGGGCATCCTTTTGCCCAGAGTAATGTTAGCTATATTAGACACAGACACACTCACAGACTTGCAACTGAGATTCTCATCAAGATTAGCTTTGAAGTTAAAACCTCAGGGTACTAGATTAAAATGATTAATAAAATACTGAATATGTGTAGCAGTACATAAAATAGCGTGGCTAATGTCTACTACATATATGAATATATGTGTATATATATAGATGTGTGTGTGTGTGTGTGTGTATCTTTCCAAAGCTCTTAAGGGTCTACTATGTGGGAGGATTTTTCTCTGAGCCTGCACTACATTGGGGATTTAAACAGTCCTTTATAAGCAAGTAAATAACTACCCTGCGTATAAAAGCCATTGTGTGAAAAATAGTGCACTGGATAAGAGGTAGAGAGAGCAGAGAGAAGGGCTTGCAATTTTACATGAGTTGGTCAGAATCTGCTTACTGAACAGGTGACATTTAGAAAAGTACAAGGAAGTTGATGGAGTTATTTGAGCAGGAATTTGGAAGACTTCAACAGACACAGAACGTTCATGAAAGACCCTGAATTAGTGCAGCTAGTTCAAAGTGAAAAGGATAGAGATAATACTGTAGCTAATAAGACCTACAGTCAGTACAGTCAAGTAGGGCTCAAAGGGATTGGAAAGATGCTGGCCTTTATTTTCAGTACAATGTGCAATCTCTGGGATTCCACAAAGACCAACCTGCTCTACAGAGTGAGTTCCAGGACAGGCTCCAAAGTTACAGACAAAAGCAAGCAAGAAAAAAAAAAAGATGATTTGTGCTTTTTTTCAGATTTTTGAGACAGGATTTCTCTGTGTAACATTTCTAGATGTCCTGGAACTAGCTCTTGTAGACCAGGCTGGCCTCAAACTCACAGAGATCCACCTGCCTCGGCCTCCCGAGTGCTGGGATTAAAGGCGTGCACCACCACATGAGAACAGACTGGATGTCTGTGAGATCCAAAATAAAAATCAGGGTCCATTTAGGTGGCTCCGATGGTGGTGCAAATGGGAAATGATGCATGGGGTTCTGGGAATATATTCTGAGGCATTATGGAAGAATTATAGAAAGACATGGAAGATTACACTAGGATTTAAGATACACTGAGGAGTCATGATGACTCCAAGATGTCTTCCTTGACCAAGTACAAGGATAAAGTCCTCTAACGAGAAGTGAAATGACTTGAGGGTGAAAGGGTTTGGAAAGCAGGAAGGTTGCTTTGGTACTGTGGCATTCATTCTTTAGGTACCTGGGGGGAAATACTGAATGGATACAAATCTGAACTTCAAAAATAGACTTGAGCAAAGACGGAAATCCATGGCAGTGTAAATACCATTTGAAATTGGTCAGGTTTAGTATTCAAAACCACACAATGAATACTAGTGCACTGAATTTTTCAAATATTTCACTCTTTATTGCAAATCAATAAAACATAGTTCATTCATAGTCCATACCTTTTAGCTCTCTGTGTGTACTTGTGAAGATACCCTTAATAAAGTAGACCCTTTAGCTAAATGTATGGCCCTGCCATTGAATAGGCACATTAACAATATATAACTTAGCCCAAATCAAAAGAATACACCTTGAGCTCCCTCTGCTGTTCCTAGACACTCACTGAAACAAAATTGGACTTGGTATTTTTCTTTTCTTTTCTTTCTTTCTTTTTTTTTTTTTTTTTTTTTTTTGTGGAGAAGACTCAAGGGCTGGGCGGTGGACCTGGGAAGACTGGAAAGGGAATGTAATCTATTTATTTAAAATAAAATTAAAAAAGGAAGAAAGAAAATTGACACTCATGAGCCCTAGATAGTTATCAGACATTTAAAGAAAAATAGACAATGTAAATTGAACATGAATTTGGTCTGTAAACAGTATTAAGTTTACAGGTTCACTTATTTCTTCTATTTTAAGTTACAAAATATACTAAGACAATAAGATAAACAGTGGTGTGAAAAACACTTTGAGAAATTAGAGCAACTATATCCTTTATAATTAAAAACGAACAGTTAATTCCTTATTTATCAACAAAGCCATCCATCATCCATACAAGAGGCAAATCAAGATAGAACATCTACTATTTAAAAGAAAACCCATAAACATATTGCCTTTTCAAAAGACTACAAATATTTTATTTTATTTACGATTTATTTCTGAAAATAACAGAAAATGCATAGGAATGTAACAATAGCAACCAGATAACAGATGAACCAATACATTTGGAAGTTATATAACAGTTTGAGATACAAACAAAATGTTCTCTGTATACTGTAGCTGATAATAGTCTACAACTATTATATTTTCTATAATGACACAGTGTATCTTAGTTGACAATTAGTTTGAATGTCTGTTTATTTAGCAAACTTCAACTTCTTAATGGTAACCAATGGCACACGTGTGTGTGTGTGTGTGTGTGTGTGTGTGTGCATTATGTTTAGAACCCATTCAATTGCATGGCTGAAGAGAAGCAGGCAATCTCATTGCTCATCATGAACACAAGTGCATTAGTACGTTCTTTAGTGATTATTAAAAATTGAAAACTTATTTTAAAAATAAAAGTTGTTGGAAAATAGTATATAATTGTTTTCTGTGGAATTGATCTCACAGACAGAATAAAAGTAAAGTCACTTTGTTTTTTAATTGTGTCCTCATTACTGCTCTCAAATTACTGAGGGAAGCAGCAGACAGAAGGGCAGGTAACCAAGTGAGATAATGGTCATAACTAAGTCAACCATGCTTCTTCTTTCTGTTTGTCTGTCTTCTCATTTTCCTTCCATCAATCAAAGCTCTTAAATAAAATGGAACATTGTGTATATGTTAATTTTCCTTCTTATTTGATTCCCCACTTCCCCAAGTGTGTTCTTGGGGTTTGTGTGGTAATTGTTTTGCTCTTAAACATCCTTTCCTTAAAGAAGCATTTGCAACGGCATGTTGGTGTGCTGTTTTACATCCCGTAAGTGCAAGACTTCCATCTTTAAGAGAGAAACCGAACTATGTCAGCACTCAGATCTATCTTGTGAACTGTTGATAGTTGGAAATTATTTTGCCACCTGTCCTTAATTATTTTTCTGGTGCTGCAATAGAACCTCATGACCAAAGTGACTTACGGAAGAAAAAGCTGATTTTGACTTTCATGACACAGAGATCAGAGTCTCTCATGGTAAGAAATAATGGCATCCAGTGGTAAACATGGCAGCCATAGGAGCAAGCTAAAAAAGTGCTCTCAAACTCAAACAAGAAACAGAGAGAACAATCTAGAAGTGGTGTGAAGCTTTAAAGGCTCAAACCCACCTGTAGTGTTGTGCTTTCTCCAGTAAGGCTTTACTTTAACTTTCCCAAACAGAACTACCAACTGGGGACCAAGCATTCAAATGAAGGAACCTATCAGAGGCTCATGTAAACCACCACACCAAGCTATGAAAAAACAAAACAAAACAAAACAATAGTGGTCATGAGTTTTAAACAAAAATAAGCTAGAAAGATCAATCTCATAGTGTAAAAATTATGGTTTTTAATATAATTAGAGGAAAACAAAGGCAAGGAAATGGCTGCCCACTGAATAAACCTCCCTGTCGTTTCTATTAAAATTTTGTTAATTCATTTAGGTGAGGTGATTTTCTTTTTTCACAGACTTTAAGTGAAAGGGACATGTAATTTCAGAGATTTGGAGAATAGGACTGGTTGTTTTCCAGCTGCATGACAGCCAAAGAAGATGGGTTACTATCCAGAACCCATCCAAAGTGAAAAGACAAAGGTCAGCAGGAAACTTTCTGAAAGGGAACAGAACAGATGGAGAAAAAATTCCCTTGGGCAAGACATGGGGATGGTACCTGGGTTGGCAGGAGGAAATTAGAGAGATCATAAAGTGTAGTTGCCAAATTTAAACTTCAAGTCCTCTGAGGCTAATGGACATATTTTCTAAACTCTTTCTGGTACCTGGAACATAGGACCGCAAACAATATTCTTTGGAAATATTTTTTTTTCTGTATAAACACTCTTATTAGAGTACTGCCTTTAAAACATGGTGAAGAATACTTTGGGAAAATGTAAAGCAATCATGACAGCATGAAAAATCTTGTAATAACTGAAAAAGTTAAGTTGAGTGCCTCTTCTAACAAGCCTGAAGAAAGTCTGAAAAGATATAAATAATTGTGAGTGATGTTGAGAAAACTGTAGAACTGGAAGATGAACAAGAGAGGTTTCTGATATGAGAAACTGTTATAGACCGTATTCACTAAGAATTGCAAAGGATAGAGTAGATACAAAAAGATTGATAGATTTGATAGAAAACTTAAGTGAACTCAACTTTGAATTACTGGAGATTTCCAAGGGAAAACAAAGGCCTATTAGTTGGACCTAAAACATACAGGTTGGAAACACATGAAATCACCTGTTAAAACAATGTCACAACTATAAATTAAGTTCAACTTTGTTAGTTTGTTATTGAGATCATCAGAAGATGTGTCAATTTGATATCATGGGGTGCTAAACAGGAATTTTAAAGGGGATTACCTCATAAGTCTGCCTTTATCTGTTGTGATTACAAAGACATTAGAGAGCTTTTAGATTTGATCTTTTACTCAGATTTCTTTCATCTTAAAGAAACTATCTTGTTTCCCTTTAAAAAGTATTGGACTTTTTAAATGTTTCGTAGTTTCCACGTTTCTCAAGCAAGAGCAGAGTGAGCGAAGCTTGTATTTATTTCTAGACCAGTTATTCTAGAAATTATCGTTTGTCGTCATCACTCCATCCTTGGAGGGAACAACGAATGTAGCCTCAATGCATAAGCTATGGAAATGATTAAATATCAGGCAAGTTTGGCAAGTACTGAGCTGAAACAACAGTAGGCTGGAATCATAGGCGCGACAAGTCTCCAGTACATTTGGGAGGAGTTAGTCAGCATCCGAACTCATCTGTGATGGTTTATTAAACCCCTTAATTGATGTGGGAAGATTACACGAAAAGTGGGCAGCACCATGTTCAGAGCTTGGGACCTGAACAATATGAAAAGGAAGCTAACTGAACACAGATCTTTATCACTCTGAGCTTCCTGATGGTGAATGTGACATGGCCAGTTACCTCAGGCTCCTGATTGTGGGACTTCCCTGCCGTGATAGAAAGCTGCCTTGAAATATTGACCAAAAGAAACCCTTGTTTTTAGGTAGAGATATACTTTTTCATAATCATCACAGACTTGCATCAAATAATATCTGACCTCTAGAAGAACATTAGGTAGTTTCTTGTAGAATTATCTATTATATTTGTGAATGGGATAGTTGAAATGGAGGAAGGACAGATATGAGAGCAAGGAAAGAGATATCTTGATTGAGGGAGCCATTTGGGGGTTAGCAAGAAACCTGGCTCTAGAAAAATTCCCAGGACTCCACAAGGATGACCCCAGCTAAGACCCTAAGTAATAGAGGAGAGGGTGTCTGAACTGGTCTTGCCCTATAGTAATACTGATGATTATCTTAAATATCACCATAGAACCTTCGTCCAACAACAGATGGAAACAGAGGCAGAGACCCACATTGGAGCACTGAACTGAGCTTCCAAGGTCCAGTTTAAGAGCAGAAGGAGGGAGAGTATGAGCAAGGAAGTCAAGACCACAATGTGCCCGAGCTAATGGGAGCTCACCAACTCCAACTGGACTGGGAATGAATAAGCATAAGATCAAACTAGTCCCTCTGAATGTGATTGACAGTTGGGGAAGACTGAGGGGCCAATGACAATGACACTGGGATTTGTCTCAACTGCATGTACTGGCTTTTTTGGATCCTCTTCTCTTTGAATATATCCCCTGCTCAACCTATATGTAGTAGGGAGGGCCTTGGACTTTCCACAGGGCAGGGTACCTTGCCCTCTCTTAATATTGGAGGAGGGTGGAAGGACAAGATGTGAGGAAGGAGTGGGAGAGGAGTGGGAGGAGGGGAGGAAGTGGGGATTTGGATTGGTAATTTTTTTAAGTAATAAAATAAAATAATAATAAATATTAAAATTAGAAGAGGTAGTTGTTGAAGAGCATTAATATGTGTAAATGTGCTCAGTTGGATTTCAACCTCAGGCATGCTCATCTCTCAGGGATTTCTTAATTTCAACAGTTTCATATGGTAGCTTCTTAAAAAACAAACAAATACAAAACGATTCCAATAATTAAGAATGAAATACTAAGAATACATAGCTTTTTGTTAGCTCAGTTGGAAGAAATCAGTTTCATTTATATACTGTTGCTGTTTTTTTATATGTTCTGATGTTGTTCTGAAGCTATTTATCATTACGTTCACCATGAGAATACTCCTGCTTGGGTTCAGTCTTCTTTCTGTCTTATTATGCTTAGAGATCTCAATAAATACATACCATTTTGGTGACAAATATCTAAGAGTTGTATTGTGTATTTAGATCAAATATTTATTGTGTCTTTTTTAACCTACCAATATAGAATTGTTGATCATTATTTGTGGCTTCTTCCTTTCAGTTTAATATTTTTTTCTTAAGTCAATGGTTTTCAACTATACAATGTTTGAAACTATTTTCATGGAAATAGAATTAAATGTTGTAATGTTGCATTGGTAAAGGTCATGATCATAAAGTCATTGAAAAAGAAATTGAATGTATACAATGTCTGCTGGTTGTCAGGATGTCAAAAATAGCATTTGTGTTCAAAAGTCTTAAAATAATTTATAACAGTTACTTCATTGTGCAGAATAAAATTAGTTCATGTTTACTTAAATATGAACCAATTTGTATAAATTTTACTAGTAAAAATATCTTCCAATAGTATCTTCACACCTTTAGCTGAATTTGTGTGCTAAAATTCTCATTCACTAGAAGTGTACGTTTGGGGTATATAGTATTCTTTGAGTCATGTATCCATCACCACAAACCAAATTTCTAACATTTTCTCTACCTCCAGAGGACCCTGTTTGAGTGCTACTCACTTCTAGCTACTCAGGCAGCCCCATATAAATATCCCTGTGCTTTATGGGTCTATAGTTATAATCCAGCTATTTCATTCTAATGATGTATAATACAGTATTGGATCCTTCCTTCCTTCCCTCCTTCTCTGCCTCCCTTCTCCCTTCCTCCTTCCTTTTTTTCTTTCGTTCTTTCTTTTGAGTGATGTTTAATTAATTAGTTGGCTAATTAACTAATTTTATTTCATGTAAATAGCCCCAATCTTCCCCTCCCAATCCCCATTCCCATCTACCCCACTCACCTCTAACTCCTCCTCAGTCTCCCTTGAGAAAGGGATTGGCCTCCCATAGGCTTAAACAAAGTATGCCATATCAAGTTGAGGCGGGACCTAGCTCCTCCCCTTGAGTCAAGGCTGGGCAAGGTAACCCAGCATGGGTGACAGGTTCTCAAAAGCCAGCTAAGCGCCAGGGACAGAACCTGATAACACTGCTTGGAGCTCTATAGAAAGACCAAGCCACACAACTGTCACACACATGCAGTGGGTCTGCGTCGGTTCATGGAGGTTCCCTAACTGTTGGCCCAGAGTACATGAGCTCCCAGGAACTCAGATTAGCTGTCTTTGTGGGTTCTCCTTCATGACACCCCTGGCTCATACAACCCCTCCTCCCTTTCTTCAGCAAGAATCCCCGATCTCAGCTCTGGGCTTGGTTGTGAATGTCTGCGTCTGCTTCCATCAGTTGCTGGGTAGAATATCTCTGATGACAGCAGGTGACCAGTTCAGGAACATTCTTCATTTTTGCTGGGAGTCTTACCTGGGGCTCTCCTTGTGGATTCCTGGGGTTTCCCATGGTACCAGGTTTCTCCCTAACCCCAAAAGTCCCCTATCAAGATATCTCTTTTGTTTCTTTGCAATTCCATCTATCCTGCAACCTGCCTCCTGCACCAAGTCTGCCCTCTCCCTCATGTTCCTGTTTCATGCCCAACACCAGTTTACAAAGGAGATTTCTTCTATTTCGCTTTCCCAGGGAAATCCATCCATCCCTCTTTGGGCTCTCCTTGTTATCTAGCGTCTCTGGGGCTGTGGATTGTAGGTTGGTTATCCTACACTTTACTACTAAAATCCACTTGTCAATGAGAACATACTATGTTTGTCTTTCTGAATCTGGGTTACCTCACTCAGAATGGTTGTTTCTAGTTCCTTCCATTTGCCTGCAAATTTCATTGAGGTCATTGTTTTTACAGCGGATAATACTCCATTGTGTAAGCGTCCCACATATTCTTTATCAATTCTTCTCTTGAAGGACATCTAAATTGTTTCCAGGTTCCGGCTATTATGAAGAATGCTGCTGTGAACGTAGTTGAGCAAGAGCCCTCGTGGGATGATTGAGCATCCTTTGGGTAGATGCCCAAGAGTGGTAATGCTGAAACAGTCATACTGATTTCCAAAGGATCTGTACAAGTTTGCATTCTCTCCAGCTTGTTTCACAAACACAAGCTGTCATCAGTGTTTTGTTTTTTTTTTATCTTAGCCATTCTGACAGGTGTAAGATGGTATCTCAGAGTTATTTTGATTTGCACTTCCCTGATGGCTATGGAT
The DNA here is from genome assembly GCF_018167655.1 of Microtus oregoni. Lineage (NCBI taxonomy): Eukaryota > Metazoa > Chordata > Mammalia > Rodentia > Cricetidae > Microtus > Microtus oregoni. The sequence goes on along the minus strand of NW_024543060.1, from coordinate 70,597,233 downwards.
GTTGAACAATTCTTTGAGTGTCTTTCAGCCATTTGAGATTCTTCTGTTGAGAATTCTGTTTACATCTTTACCCCATTTTTAATTGGATTATTTGGTATTTTGATGTCTAGTTTCTTGAGTTCTTTATGTATTTTGGAGACCAGCCCTCTGTTGTTGATGAAGATCTTTTCCCATTCTGTAGGCTGCTGTTGTTTTTTTTCTTATTTACCATGTCATTTGCCTTACAGAAGCTTTTCAGTTTCAATCTCAGTGTCTGTGCTACTGGCGTTATATTTATGCGGTAGTCTCTTGTGCCAATGCCTTCAAGGCTACTTCCCACTATTTCTTCTATCATGTTCAGTGTAACTGGATTTATGTTGAGGTCTTGATCCACTTGGAGCTGAGTTTGTACTCGATCTTTCCCATATGACTTCTTACATGTGTTATAAGCTTGAGGTTTATTTCGTAGTATTTCCAAGAGTCTACTCTTTATATTCCTTTGGTAGATTGAATACCTAATAGTTATATCACCTGCATTATTTTATACGTTCATCAGTTAATGGGCTTTTGAATAGTTTCTAACATTTTGTTTTGTCAAGTACTCTTCTATAAATTATCTTTAATAAGCCTATGTTTGAAAATAACATTTTTATTTTTCTTGGATAGATACTATATGTGAAATTACTGGATTATATGACAGATTTACACTTACCTATTCAAGAAACTGAGAATGTTTCTAAAATTATTGCCCTATATTACAGTTCCACCAGCATATAGTTGGTGCTTGCTATAGCTTTTATCTTAAATACCTCTCAAAGACTCCAGGGGCATAGGCTTTGCTAGTTCCTGTACTGCCACTACTGGGAGGTGGCAGAAATTTTAGGCGGTGGAGTGTGGTGGGAGAACCTTAGATCATTGTCATTGAAGACATGTCTTCAAGCAGAATGCTTGCTTGGATTTTAATTTTCTCTTGTTGTCTTGTTCTGCCGCATCTTGTATTCATGACGTGTTGCCTTGCTATAGAGGATCATGGGCTGGAGCCTACAAAACAGTCATCCAGAACAAGCCATTTCCTCTTCCAGGATTGATTTTCTCTGATGTTTGTTATAGTAACAGAACACTGACTAATACGGAGCTATTCAAATCACTGGATCACAACCACAACTTGAATTTCAATGAGTGGAAAATTATAAATACATAGCACTCATGATGTTGTATTTCCATAACTAGTATCATTCTACCTTTAGCCTTTGAAGGCCACTTGTTTTCCAGAACTGTTATTTTCTGCATGAAGAACTTCCTATGTAAATCAGGGTCAGGATATCAAAAACAAGAATTGTTTAGCTGTAGGCATTTTCAGATTTTAGATTAAGGAAGTGCTTTGTGGAAATTAGTCACATCTGGCAGGGCCACTTACATCACTGCACATGCTTGGAGGAATAAGTAGCTTGAAAGATCAGCAAAAGAATTTTGCCTTCTGGCCACATTTCAAGAGAGTACATTTCTAAACAAGTAAAATATATTTCAGAATTATGTTCATAATGTCTTATCTCCCCTAAAATAAAGTCAGCGTTATCCATCTGCTTTTGCAATCATTTTTTGAATGGAAAAAATATGTACAGTGAGCAAGATAGGAATACTAGCTAAATAAATCTGTAGACTGAAAAGTCAGGGTCACCTTGACATAAATTACCTCCGAATGTTATTGTTTTTATTATAATTTTTCTGTCTTTGCTGCTTAAAATATACCATGAAATTGATATTAGCATTTCTAGTGATATTTTTCCTTTCTTTTATTCTAACACATATAAGAGCACATCACTCTAAATTCTTAGATCGTGATTGGGAGAATGAATATAAATGCAGGCAATGCTCAAAATTTGAGAAGTACAACTTAAATTTTTCATTTTTACATGTTTATTGAACAAAGGGAAATAATTAAAATCTGTCTTTAGGAATTGTGTATCACAAAAAATAGGAAACTACACTTATAGTTAATAATGGAAAGAGTATAGTTATTTTCTAACATAAATAAGGAATTAAAATATAGTAAAAAAAAAACACTATTAAGTTGTACATAGTACTATAGGAGTACCAAGAAGCTTCAGCAGGACGCAAGCCCTTGAGAGATAGAATGCCCCAATTTAAGAGTAATGGAGGGTCTACTGAGAAGTAGATACGTAGTAGATATGTAAATAAGTCGATGTGGTGTTTGGTAGTGCTGATAGTTAGAGATGCCCACTGAAAACCATACATATAATAATTATAAATGACTACGCCTACAGGTTAATTATTAGAAGGCTTTACTTTTTACATAGCAAACTATACATCATGGTGTCTTCATCTTTTTTTCAGAATAGACCCATTTTTTTGGTAATAAGTTTCCATGTGGATGTCTGGCCATATAATGTAGGTACACAAATCACACACTTACTTATAATAAATCATGAAAATTATTTTAACACAATTCTTTGCTATCCATAAAATTTTATCCTTTATTAAAGGGGGAAGCATATTTGCATGCTAGCTAGATGAGTCTGTTTACTTTTATATATAAAGGATTAGATCTTGGCTGGTTATTTGGTGCTCAAAATTTAGAGTTTTAAAGAGTTGAATGACACTTTTTATCTATAATTAGCAATACCCTGGAACACTGTTTCAAATAAATAGGTAGCAAAAAATGGCAGAAGTATGTGTCAGGAAATTTTAGAGATATTAAAAATTCTGTCTTATTCCCAAGTCAAATTTCACTTAATATATCTTTATGAAAGTCAAGTCAGCAGCTCAAAAGAGTTATTTGTCAAAATCAAACATTTTAACGTGATATGATCCAAACAAGCACCCATTTGGTGTACAATGAGGAATGACAGTTTGAATGCATCAGAAGTATTGGTTTTCTGTGAATAAATTATTAGGTTTCTATAAAAAATGTTTTTATGTAAGTAGAAAACAAATTAGATTTATTAATTTACATTAGTAAATTATCTGAGCTAAGATATTTTGAAGATGGATGCCAAAGAGAAATCACACACACACACAATGCTGCTTGGTTTTGTGTGACAAGACAGCATGCTCAGGGCAAAGTTATCTTCAGTACCACAGATGCCATGAAGTCATATGATATACCTGGTTTCATTCTGAAGTTTTTTTAAATCATTTTTTGCTCATTGAACATTCAGAAACCGTTTCCTGTGATCCAACTTTTTTAAGTTCTCTGAAGCCACATGGGCTAGCAATCTGACACCAACATTTTAACAAACTTTTTTTTTGTGTAGAAAAGTTGATGCACAAGCACCTACAGTTCAATGTCTACCTGCACATATATATATCATTCCACTGTTAGCTGTTTATCCAAATTATTTTAAAATTGCTTAGAATGACCCTCTAACATGCATCGATAAGTAGTCATCATCCACATTGTGTAAACCAGTGTGCTCAGAAAAAAAAAAAACAAACAAAACAAAACAAAACAGTGAAAGTATTCCAGGAATAGAACAGGATATGTGGCATCAGAATAGTGTACGGGCAGTAAAACTAAAAACATCTAATTCACAGGATCTGGTAACTGAGTATATAGTTTGGTATTTTTATTTTATCTAAGAACAGGGAAATACAACTAAGGGTCAAAGAAAGAAATGTAAGATTTCCATTCTGGCCAATAAGAAGATGCGTTTGACTACTGGGTGGAGATTAAGTGGGAAAATGAAGTTGGGAGAGCAAGAGGTGAAATGGTTTCTGTTGTTCCAGCAGCCAGGATTAGAAGGATTGAATGCAGGAAATGAAGAGGAATTTCTGACTAGAACAGACAGAACAGAGCGGCTCTTAAAATGTGAGTAAGTGGAGAGTCCAGCATACCTTCAAAGTTCATGATGCACACTATTTGATTCATGATATATCATATGCTAACTAGAATATGACAAAAAGAATGGAATTATATTTTAAAAAATAACACTACTACTTTAGATATTGTGGGTCTGAGACTCCTGGGGAATATCATGGGGAGGTGTTGACTATGTGGTTATGTGTTTATGGTTCTGTAAGTCAAGAATAGGCAAGATTTACAATATTATGTTTTTCATGGTTGTAATGTTAAGTTCAAAGGTATGATGAAATAAACAGTTGTTTATGGCAAGGACGATTTCCTCAAATGTTATAAAATTTCCCAATAATGAAAATTCATACCCATTTGCAAAGTCAATTAGTTTGGGATATATGAAATAGACCAGGACCTAAAATATTGTGATGTAGGTTTACCAAGCGTGGGTTTTGGCTGCACATTAACAGTATGAAAATGAAGATGAAGCTGTTTCTAAGGGTTTTCCTTTGGACACATGTAACCACAGCCTTGCTACTTTCATCAAATTTTGAAAATACTGGTTTAAAAATAAGAAAAAATGATTTATACAGGCCTGGTATCTTTTCCCTGTATCTCATTAATTTACCTTTTCTATTTCTTTGCTAAGACATAATGATCAGGGCAACTTATAGATGAAAGAATTTATTTTGTGCTTATCATGTCAGGGGGTTAGTGTCCATGACCATCACCTGGGAAGCATCACATCAGGCGGGCATGGTGCTGGAGCAGTAGCTCAGAAAGATCCTATCTTAAGAGCAAGGCAGAGATAGCTAATTAAAAATGATGTGGACCTTTGAATCTTATTTTTTATCATTTATTTTTTATTGAGAAAAGAAAAAAAAAGTATCCGCCTCCTCCCAGCCTCCTATTTCCCTCCCCCTCCTCCCACCCTTCTTCCCCTTCCCCCCACTCCTCTCCCCCTCCCACTCCAGTCCAAAGAGCAGTCAGGGTTCCCTGACCTGTGGAAAGTCCAAGGTCCGCCCCCCTCCATCCATGTCTAGCAAGGTAAACATCCAAACTGGCTAGGCTCCCACAAAGCCAGAACATGAAGTAGGGTCAAAGCCCCATGCCATTGTCCTTGGCTTCTCATCAGCCCTCATTGTTCGCCATGTTCAGAGTCCGGTTTTATCCCACGCTTTTTCAGTCACAGTCCAGCTGGCTTTGGTGAGCTCCCAATAGATCAGCCCCATTGTCTCAGTGGGTGGGTGCACCCCTCGTGATCCTGATTTCCTTGCTCATGTTCTCCCTCCTTCCGCTCCTCATTGGGACCTTGGGAGCTCAGTCCAGTGCTCCAGTGTGGGTCTCTGTCTCTATCTCCATCCATCACCAGATGAAGGTTCTATGGTGATATGCAAGATATTTGTCAGTATTGCTATAGGATAGGGTCATTTCAGGTTCCCTATCCTCAGCTGCCCAGGGAACTAACTGGGGATATCACCATGGGCTCCTAGGAGCCCCTCTAGGGTCAAGTCTCTTGCCAACTCTAAGGTGGCTCCCTTAACTAAGAATTGTGCTTTCGTGCTCCCCTAACCAACCTTCCTTTATCCCAATCCTCCTGTTTCCCCAAGTTCCCCCCATCCTCATCTTCTCACTTTTCTCTCCCCATATCCCTTTACCCACATCCCACCCCACCAGCAAGATCCCAATTTTATCCCCGGAAATTTTGTCTACTTCCCATAGCCAAGAGGATAACTATATGTTTTTCCTTAGGTTCAACTTCTTATTTAGTTTCTTAAGGTTCACCAATTGTAGTCTCCGTGACCCTTATTTATGGCTAGAAACCAATTATGAGTGAGTACATCCCATGTTCATCTTTTTGGGTCTGGGACACCTCACTCAGGATAGTGTTTTCTATTTCCATCCATTTGCATGTAAAATTCGAGAAGTCATTGTTTTTTAACACAGCATAGTAGTCTAATGTGTATATATTCCATACTTTCTTCATCCATTCTTCCATTGAAGGGCATCTAGGTTGTTTCCAGGTTCTGGCTATTACAAATAATACTGCTATGAACATAGTTGAACAAATGCTTTTGTCATATGATAGGGCATCTCTTGGGTATATTCCCAAGAGTGGTATTGCTGGGTCCAGGGGTAGGTTGATCCCGAATTTCCTGAGAAACCAAAACAATGATTTCCACAGTGGTTGCACAAGATTGCATTCCCAGCAGCAATGGATGAGGGTACCCCTTCCTCCACAGCCTCTCCAGCAAAGGCTATCCTTGGTGTTTTTGACTTTAGCCATTCTGACAAAGTTGTTTTGATTTGAATTTCCCTGATTGCTAAGGACGTTGAGCATGACCTTAAGTGTCTTTTGGCCATTTGAACTTCTTCTGTTGAGAATTCTCTGTTCAGTTCAGTGCCCCATTTTTTAATTGGGTTAATTAGCATTTTAAAGTCTAGTTTCTTGAGTTCTCTCTATATTTTGGAGATCAGACCTTTGTCTGTTGCGGGGTTGGTGAAGATCTTCTCCTAGTCAGTAGGTTGCCTTTTTGTCTTAGTGACAGTGTCCTTTGCTTTACAGAAGCTTCTCAGTTTTAGTAGGTCCCATTTATTCAACGTTGCCCTTAATGTCTGTGCTGCTGGGGTTATATATAGGAAGCGATCTCCTGTGCCCATCTGTTGTAGGGTACTTCCCAATTTCTCTTCTATCAGGTTCAGTGTGTTCGGGCTGATATTGAGGTCTTTAATCCATTTGGACTTGAGTTTTGTGCATGGTGATAGATATGGGTCTATTTTCATTCTTCTACAGGTTGACATCCAGTTGTGCCAGCACCATTTGTTGAAGATGCTTTCTTTCTTCCATTGTATACTTTTAGCTCTTTTACCAAAAATGAGTTGATCATAAGTTTGTGGGTTAAAATTAGGGTCTTCTATACGATTCCATTGGTCGACTTCTCTGTTTTGATGCCAGTACCACACTGTTTTCATTACTGTAGCTCTGTAATAGAGTTTGAAGTCAAGGATGGTAATGCCTCCAGAAGTTCCTTTATTGTATAGGATTGTTTTGGCTATCCTGGGTTTTTTGTTTTTCCATATAAAGTTGATTATTGTCCTCTCCAGATCTGTGAAGAATTTTGATGGGATCTTGATGGGGATTGCATTGAATCTATAAATTGCCTTTGGTAGAATTGCCATTTTTACTATGTTGATCCTCCCAATCCAAGAGCAAGGGAGGTCCTTCCATTTTCTGGTATCCTCCTCAATTTCTTTCTTCAATGCCTTAAAGTTCTTGTCAAATAGATCTTTTACTTCCTTGGTTAGATTTACCCCAAGATATTTTATGCTGTTTTTGGCTATCGTGAAAGGTGAAGCGTCTCTGATTTCCCTCTCTGCTTCCATATCCTTTGTGTATAAGAGGGCGACTGATTTTTTGGAGTTGATCTTGTATCCTGCCACATTACTAAAACTGTTTATCAGCTGTAAAAGTTCTTTGGTGGAATTTTGGGGGTCGCTTATGTACACTATCATATCATCTGCAAATAACGAAAGTTTAACTTCTTCCTTTTCAATTCGAATCCTCTTGATCCCATTATGTTGTCTTATTGCTACTGCTAGAACTTCAAGCACTATATTGAAGAGGTATGGCGAGAGTGGACAGCCTTGTTGTGTTCCTGAGTTTAGTGGGATGGCTTTGAGTTTCTCTCCGTTTAATTTGATGTTAGCTGTCGGCTGCTGTAAATAGCTTTTATTATATTTAGGTATGACCCTTGTATCCCTAATCTCTCCAAGACTTTTAACATAAAGGGATGTTGAATTTTGTCAAATGCTTTTTCAGCATCTAATGAAATGATCATATGTTTTTTTTTGTTTCAGTTTATTTATATGATGGATTACATTGATAGATTTTCGTATGTTGAACCAGCCCTGCATCTCTGGGATGAAGCCTACTTGATCATAATGGATAACTTTTTGGATGTGTTCTTGGATTCGGTTTGCCAGTATTTTGTTCAGTATTTTTGCGTCGATGTTCATGAGTGAGATTGGCCTGTAATTCTCTTTCCTGGTTGAGTCTTTGTGTGGTTTTGGTATCAGAGTAACTGTAGCTTCATAAAAGGAATTTGGTAATGACTCTTCTGTTTCTATATTGTGGAATACATTAAGGAGTATAGGTATTAGCTCTTCTTGGAAGTTCTGGTAGAATTCTGCAATGAAACCATCTGGTCCTGGGCTTTTTTTGGTAGGGAGGTTTTTGATAACAGCTTCTAATATTTCGCGACTAACAGGTCTGTTTAGATTGTTCACCTGGTCCTGGTTTAACTTTGGTATATGGTATTTATCTAAGAAAGCGTCCATTTCTTTTACATTTTCCAGTTTTGTGGCATACAGGCTTTTGCAGTAAGATCTAATGATTCTCTGAATTTCCTCTGTGTCTGTGGTTATGTCCCCCTTTTCATTTCTGATCTTATTAATTTGCATATTCTCTCTCTGCCGTTTGATTAGTTTGGATAGGGGTTTATAAATCTTGTTGATTTTCTCCAGGAACCAGTTTTTTGTTTCATTGATTCTTTGGATTGTTTTCTGTGTTTCTATTTTGTTGCTTTCAGCCCTCAGTTTGATTATTTCCAGTCTTCTACTCCTCCTAGGTGAGTCTGCTTCTTTATTTTCAAGAGCTTTCAGGTGGGCTGTTAAGTCTCCAATGTGTGCTTTCTTTAAGTGGGCACTTAGTGCTATGAACTTTCCTCTTAGGACTGCTTTCATGGTGTCCCATAAGTTTGAGTATGTTGTTTCTTTATTTTCATTTAATTCAAGGAAGACTTTAATTTCTTTCTTTATTTCTTCCTTAATCCAGGTATGGTTCACTAGTTGACTGTTCAGCTTCCATGAGTTTGTAGGCTTTCTGGGCGTAGCATTGTTGTTGAATTCTAACTTTAATCCATGTGGATCTGATAAGACACAGGTGGTTACTAATATTTTTTTGTAACTATGTAAGTTAGCTTTGTTACCGAGTATGTGGTCAATTTTCGAGAAGATTCCACGAGCTGCAGAGAAGAAGGTATATTCTTTCCTCTTTGGGTGGAATATTCTATAGATGTCTGTCAAGTCCATTTGCTTCATTACCTCCATTAATTCTCTATTTGCTCTGTTAGGTTTCTGTCTGATTGACCTGTCCATTGGTGAGAGAGGAGTGTTGAAGTCTCCTGCAATTAGTGTGTGTGGTTTGATGGCTGCCTAGAGTTTTAGCAATGTTTCTTTTACGTACGTGGGTGCCTTTATATTAGGGGCATAGATATTCAGGATTGAGACTTCATCCTGATGAATTGTTCCTGTTATGAGTATAAAATGTCCCTCTCCATCTCTTCTGATTGATTTAAGTTTGAAGTCAACTTTGTTAGAAATTAGTATGGCCACACCTGCTTGTTTCTTGGGTCCATTTGCTTGATAAGAGTTTTCCCAGCCCTTTACTCTGAGTAGGTGCCTGTCTTTGTGGTTGAGGTGTGTTTCTTGTAAACAGCAGAGTGTTGGATCCTGTTTTTGTATCCAGTCTCTTAGCCTGTGTCTTTTTATAGGTGAGTTGAGCCCATTGACATTAAGTGATATTAATGACCAGTGGTTGTTAACTCTGGTCACTTTTTTAGTAGTAGGGTTTGTGTGTTCCCTTCTTTGAGTTGTGCTGGTGAAGGGTCTCTAGATGTCTGAGTTATTGTGGTCATTGTTGGACTCCTTGGTTAGTGATTTTCCTTCTATTATTTTCTGTAAGGCTGGATTTGTGGCTACGTATTGTTTAAATTTGTGTTTATCCTGGAAAATTTTGTTTTCTCCATTTATAGTGAACGAAAGCTTGGCTGGATATAGTAGTCTGGGCTTGCATCCATGGCCTCTTAGTTCTTGCAGTACATCTATCCAGGACCTTCTGGCTTTCATGGTTTCCATAGAGAAGTCAGGAGTAAGTCTGATAGGTTTACCTTTATAAGTAACTTTGCCTTTTTCCTTTGCGGCTCTTAATATTCTTTCTTTATTCTGTATGCTTTGTGTTTTGATTATTATATGGCGAGGTGATGTTTTGTTTTTTTGTTTTTTTTATCCAGCCTATTCGGTGTTCTGTATGCTTCTTGAACCTTCATAGGTACATCTTTCTTTAGGTTGGGAAAGTTTTCTTCTATAATTTTATTAAGAATATTTTCTGGACCATTGAGCTGCACTTCTTCTCCTTCTTCTACTCCAATTATTCTTAGGTTTGGTCTTTTTATTGTGTCTCATATTTCCTGAATGTTTTGTGATGAGAGTTTGTTGGACTTGCTGTTTTCTTTGATCAGTGCATTTATTTTCTCTATGTTATCTTCAGAATCTGAGATTCTTTCTTCTGTCTCTTATATTCTGCTGGTTATGCTTGTTTCTGTAGTCCCTATTCGTTTACCTAGATTTTCCATGTCCAGCCGGCCCTCTGTTTGTGTTTTCTTCTTTGCCTCCATTTCAGTTTTCAAGTCTTGAACTGTTTCCATTATCTGCTTGATTGTTTTTCCTTGGTTTCCTAGGGTATCATTCACTGATTTTCTCAATTCCTCAAACTTTCTCTTATACTTCTCATCCATTTCTATAAGGGCGTTTTTTACATGCTGTTTAAGGGCCTCTATCACTTTCATAAAGTCAGTTTTTTCTCCTTCTTCTTGATTAAGGTTTTCATGTCCTCCTGTTGTGAGGTCGCTGGGTTCTGGTGGTTTCATGTTGTTTTTCAGATTGTTGGGTGAATTCTTGCATTGGCGCCTGCCCATCTCTTTCTCTGAATGGTCCCCTATGGATCTTCTTTTACTGGATCAGGTCTTCTTGACCACTGATGTACCTTCCCAGTGATGTCACTCCCCAGTGATGGCTCTCCTGGTGGGGTTCTGGATGTAAGCCCAATGCTGGCTCTCCTGGTGCCCAGATCATAACTCCATGCTGCTTGGGCAGCTCACAAACAAAGGGCCCACCTTGCTTGCTGCAGGCAGGCTATGGAGACAAAGGAACTACCGCCCTCCTGTTTGCCCTCTCGATTTGGGTTCGGTCCCAGCGCTTGAGCAGGCTGAGCTGGGAGATGTTATGCTGCCAAAGAGGGGAGGGAGGAAGGAAGATGGGGGGAGGGTTCTGGATGTAAGCTAAGTGGGATAGGAAGAGAGAGGAGGTATCGGGCAGTATATCTGGACCTTTGAATCTTAAAGTCCACTCTTAGCCCCCACCCCATTGACACATCTTTTCCAACAAGGCCCGGCCTTCTAATCCTTCCAAAATAGTTTGACCAACTGGAGACAAAGTCTTAAAAAAAATATGAGTCTGTGAGAGCCATTCTCTTTCAAACTTCTAGACTCATGTTACATTGTTTTTTCATAATTATAAATTTTCAGTGTTTTAACTCCTGAAGTGAGAGACTAGTATTTTCTATAACAATTAACTAGAATGCTGAGCATTTGCTAATGTTTAATAAACACACAGCTGTTGATCATTTGAATAAAAATAGAAAAAATGGGTAATGAGTAATAAATAAATGACTAATGCCAGTTGAAAATTCTTCAGGAAAGTGTGAATATATTTACATTTAGTTTTTAAAATTAAATTTAAATTTAATTTGGAGGCAGAGGGAGAAGAATATATGTCAATCACTGGCCAGTCTTGCCAATTCAGTGAATTCCAGCTCAGCCAGATCTACATCAAAAGACTTTGTCTTTAAAAAAAAAAATCACACACACAGAAATAATAAAGCTATTTCCTGATTATTATGTTTAGTTGTATTTTACAAGCAAAGAGAAAATATACTTCAATAAACATTTAGGATTCTATTAGGACTCTTCTTAAAAGTAGTACATAAACTTGGATTTAGGAAATAAATACTCAGTTGGAAACACTAAATACCAGAAATGTTTAAAGTTATTTGCCATACAGGTAGATCAAGCATAGGCAAGCAAACTCTGCATCCTGTTATGTAATTTCTTTTTTTTTTAAATGTATTTGGGAAGAAAATATTTAAGGAATACATTCAGTAGCTTTGTTCATAAATAGATTTTCAATATAGAAATGTATCAGCCAATGCTCCATTCATGACGAGATAAACATCTCATTTCCACAGGTACTTTTGCTCGATCATGTCCTTGCTTTTGCTAAAATGCCTTTCAGATCTACTGTTTCTAATAGTGAGATCCTTAATACTAAACAAGTGACTAAGCAAACTTCTCTCTGAGCTCAGAGAAACTTTGAAAAAAATATACAAAGGCAAAGAGGTGACTCCATCAATACTGTCTGGAAGAAGAAAGGAAGTAAAGAGTGAGCAATGTTTAGGTTGTGTCCTTGACAAAGTCTTGGCAGTCTGTTGGCTCACCTTGCTCTGGGTCACAGCCCTTGCTCTTTCCTTTCGGTTGTGAAGGGTAAATGGTGCGAATGACTGTTCACTGGTCATGACTTTATGTCCCAGTGTTCTGGAGCAGACAGCATGGCGGGAACAGCAAAACTGGTGAGGAAATGACGCTTATCTTTAAAGCCCAGACTTTGTCCTTCTCAGTGGCCTCAGAGCAATGCCTTTCTGCTTTTACTCCCTCGCCTTTGTTCTCCTCCACAAATAGGGCACCCGGAATCTCTGCTTATAGACGCCACTTGTGCCAGCGGTAGTTTTATCAAACGTTGACCTCTTAAGGGCATTACCAGTCAGAGAGTTTGTTGCGCTTCACTGAAACCTAAGTATGTGCATGGTCGTTGTACCATGGTAGTCTGACAAAATGGAAAGGTTTCATATTAAATCTTCCAAGTTTTTAAAATTCTCCTGCTAACTTTACTGTGAGCGTGCATAAATATTGAGCTCGAGCTAGGAGGAGCGGAGACACTGCCGCCTCAGATCTAATTTAGAGACGCTCAGGTGGAGGGAACACTGCTGCTGACTCATGCCTTTTAATTGCAGTGAGAGTTTAAACACGCTTGGGTGGCTGCCATTGTGTTTTTCCCCTAATATATGTAAGTTAGTGTTCTGTTTGTTTTGGAATGAGAGAAAATAAGTCACATTTTATGGCTAGCCTGAAGAATATTTAGTTTGATCATCTGATTCTGTTCTTATTACTCTGGGGGTACAAAATCCTTAGATTTATTTACAGAGTTTTCACAGCAGAATCTGTTCTCTACAGCTACATTTATATTTAGAATGAAGTATCGCTTCTCAGTAATGAATTACAAAAGCATGGTCACCAGCCTAGGGTACAAAGCATTAAACACACACACACACACACACACACACACACACACACACACACGCAGAAACAAAATTGGCTATTTTTTAAATAACACAATCAAAACCACATTATGTAAATAGAAGCCAAACCTCCTTGAAATAAGGAAAATTAGCAAGTAGCACCCACTGGATTACTTCCACCATGAGACAGACTCAAATATTATGTTAATCCATGGTTTAATAAAGGCTATGACAGTCACATGCAGCGATATATGGAGAGTGCTGGCACTGAAAGCTTCCTGTTTGTGCTGTCAACCAAGGAATCGAATGCACAATATTGGGGGCTAAGGACCTAACCATGATTAACAGGAAGGAAGACTGTCCCTCTAGGAATTTGCATGGCACCTGTGGTCACATGCAATATCAAAGGTGAAAGTAAAAATCTGTAAATCCTCAACAGCCACGGCTAAGCAATGGGTGCGCTTATTCTTTCAAAGGAATGTTCTAGATAGAGAAAAATAATCTACCAGCTTGGAATTACTTGGAAAGTTCTTGTGTTTAGAACACAAACTACTTCCAAGTGTCAGATGGTTTTTGAACTCAGGGCCTTAGATAAATTTCTCTTATGTTTGGAAAAACATCAAAAGGCTAAATGACACTGCGTTAAGTGACATAATCCAAGCACAGGATAGCAAATACAACATGGTATGGTCCTACTTACATACTTGATAGACAACAGCTGAGTTTCCATCACCCCAAAGCAGATTGCAGGTGGCTCGGGACTTCAAGATCAAAACTGGAACTAGAGTGGTACAGGACAAAGAATTAAATCAATAATCTGCTCATCTTCAGATCATGATGAGCGGTCCTTTCAACAATATGTGGTGTTCTGGAAAACTGTAAGCAGGGATTATACCTTTTTGAGAATTCCATATATGAGTACTATGTTTACATTTGTTTTTCCTCCCTCTTTCTACAGCTTCTCCCTCTTTCTCAAATCCATGGTCTCTCTTTTTGAAACTATAATTGCTATAAACAAATTTATGAATGCAAACTATTAGGTCGATTTAGTGTTACTCATATGTCTATGTGTTTATGATTGGCTATTTGGATTGGATAGCCCATCCAATGGAACTCATGCATGCCAGACTAACTGTTCCCCTCTGCACAACTGTTATCTGGAGCTCTTTATCTAGGGCTGGGACCTGGTGAGATTTCTCCCATCTAAGCTGGCATGTCAAAGTTCCACTACCTGGTGATTAAACAATCAAATATAGGTGCCTATAGCAGGCATTCTTGTTTAAACCAAGACAAGGGTATTTTACCATGCTTGATTTATGCCGTTTATGGCCATTATAAGTAGGTATGACTATTGATTGATTCTTCCAAGGCCTATATCTGAAATGTATGTTGTTTTTTGCTATAGGGTCTTACCTTCAAGTTTTAGGAAATCATCAAGGGCCAAAGCAACAGCTTATGTTGGGTTGAGAGTCTCTTGGACTCCTCTTACCAACAACTTGAAAAGAGGTCTCCCATACCTTGGACTGGGGTTTTTGTTAAATAATCTATGGGTTTTATAGTAAGCATAAACATTATCTCCCCAAATATCTTATCTTCATAGATGGATAAACAAATAGAGAAAGATGATGGTATAGGTATATAGAGATATAAATATACTGTATATCTTCATATATGTAATTTTAAGTAAGGATAATATATTTCCTGTGGCCTTTCCAACTGTGTTTGGCATTATTTATTTTCCTTCTTCAATCTCCTATTGCTCTCCTTTCCAACTCTTCGGGTAAGAACCCCCTCTCCCACCTCACTGTCAATTTAATCACTTTCTTCTTTGTAGCTCCTTTGATCTCTCTCTAGAGCTCCTTCTTCTCCCATAGTTTCAAGTCTTCTCATCGCAGAAAAAAAATTATGTGAGGTAATAAATAATATTAATTGGCTCAACTTAAACATTCCATAATATATGAATAATTCAAAAGTATCTTAAAAGGAGCACAGTTTTTATTCTTTCTGTTTGTTTAGTTTTGTACTTCTGGACATGGAACACAACAACACCTCCTGCATACTGAGTAACATTTCCACCACAGAGCTCCCCCTCAGCCTTATTTTCATCTTAGTAAAGAAAATTTAATGAATAAATATTAAAATGAAATGAGTTTTGTCGAAAGTTCTTATATCTAAGAAAGAAGAAAAGGAAAACCAAGTGACTTCATTCTAACTTCTAAAGAGTATTATGTTTGTACAAGCCTTTTAATGTAGGGGTGCATGTTTACTCTAATGTGTTTAATTATACTTTATACAATAGTATATTTAGTCTCTGTTGGGCAAGGTTTAGCTCTTCTGGGGGGTCCGCCACCCAGCTCCCAAATAAACACACACAGGGGCTTATTTTCACACAAACAAACAAACAAAAAACAAAAAACAAAAACTGACCTTAGCTTGCCTTGTTTTTAGCCAGCTTTTCTTAAATTATCTCATCTACCTTTTGCCCCTGGGCTTTTCCCCCTTTTTCCTTCTATATATCTTTCTTTCTTATTCCATGGTTGGCTGGGTAGCTGGGTGGTTGGGTAGCTAACAACTGAAGTCCTCCTCCTTTTCTCTAGTCGCTCCTTCCCTCTTCCCAACATTCTCCTCCTATTTAGACTCTCTGCCTGCCAGCCCTGCCTCTCCTTGCACTTGCCTGCTATTGGCTGTTCAACTCATTCTTGGACCAGCAGGTGTTTTAGACAGGCAAAGAATCACAGCTTCACAAAGTTAAACAAATGTAGCATAAACAGAAGCAACACACCTTAAATTAATGTTCCCCAGCAAGTTCCCGTATTTCTTCTGAATGCCAAAGACTTTTGTGTCATTGTACCACTGGCAATTAGTTCATTGTCACAGTTATTGCAGTTTCTATTTTGTCCTTTAATGACTTATAATATTAAAGTTTAATATAGGAATTCCTTAAATACTCATGAAAGCAAACTTAGTGAAACACAAGTTCACTTCTTATTTTCCAGTATTGGGGTTTGAACCCCAAGCCTCACATATGCTAAGCAACTCTTTCCCGAGTAGCAACTGAAGGTTGGTGTTTCCTCTTACAGTAGAAAAGTGTGTTTCTCCCGTTCTTTGTAATTTCACTCTCATATTATTCCAAATTCAATATTTCAATGAGTGTTTTTCAATCATCTCTGAACAATCCAAATCATCATCATCATCATCATCATCATCATCATCATCATAAAGGCTTGTTTGACTATTGGCTCTTTCTCATCATCAATTTACACAACTGTATTATGAGCTTACAAAAGTGAAATAAAATTAGCATTAAAGCAGAGAGGCATGGGGGTCTCTTGAAACACACAGTGGATTTCCCATCAGTATAATCTCTATGTCGAGACAGGTAGGCACTAAAACACTGGTATTGCAATTGCTGTGAGGGCCCTTCAGGGTCTTGTAAGATAGAATGAAAATTATTGTCTATTGCAATAAGTTTTTAAACAGAAATCAGTTAAAGGAGCTGTTAGTTAATTGGCTCATTGCTTTCCAATTGCAGGTGCATTGTGACCTTTCCTTACGTACAGCGTTGTCCTTTAAACAGTAACCTGAACTCCTTAACATCTGACCTTGGTAGCTGAGTGGAACAAAACTGTCTTCTAAAACAGACCTGGGCTGGGGCAATACTTAAGCTAGGACATTAGTCTTCTAATGTTTTTCTAAATATCTAAAATCAGTGTAAATATTTTTCCTCATATTCTAGTATTTTGTAACATTTGTGTTTTATACAATAGTGATGGCTGATAGAGGGTCAAACACATAAACAGTAGGTTTTTCTTTAGATCAAGCCTTGAAACAATTTGCGGGGCAATGCATTTGAGTTATTACAATCAATCTAATAATTATTATTATTGGGTTATTATTAGATTGATTGTAATTATTGGATTATTATTACATGTTCACTTCAGTTTCCTTCTTGCTTGAATCCCTGTTTTCCCTGGACTCTGGAGATCTTTACTCTGTGTTTGCCCACAGAAGGGAAATCAGTCTTTGAAGATTTTTCTGTTTCACCTTCAAGAAATGTTTCTTTGTGTTATTTTTATTCAAGATAATTAAAAGTGAATGATCAACCAGACACTGTAGTCAACCACATTTTTTTTATGATCCACTGAAAGTTCTTGCATCTATTATTATACCAAACAAAAGTCAGCTGCATTATAAAAGATTTTGGCTCTCAGCCAACCACCTAGGAAATGAAGTCATGCCCTCCAAGTGATCTACTCTCTACGGACTTAAACTGGGAACTATTACAAGCCCTTGTGTGCTCACTTTGCAGCTACCTTAGGGATGATTTTTTTCCATGTCTGCATTCCAGAGTTAGATTAGAGGTGTTTAACTAAATGATTTATAAATTCCATGGTGCATACTTACGAGGGCAGGATAGATTTAATGATAAATAATAGTCTGAAATTTTTTTGGTATTTTTCCACAGTATTTTTTTATATTTCCCTGATAGATCAAATTGTGTGAAACACACACACACACACACACACACACACACACTTTAAAACCTGAGTGTTGTTAAATGATCACATGATTGTAAACCAAAATCTATGCTTTATGAATACATGAAGTCAACACCTATTTCTTTCATTTGTCTCCCTGATATCTCAGCCCTTGGACTTTTATTACAAGGAAATGACTGCCATTAAGCTATGAAGCTATCCCAAGTCAGTTCACTTCCTTTTATTAGGACATTCTAGTGCTGAATAAGAAGTGTCTCTTAGTAACTTTATTCACTTTTGTTTTCTAAGGCACACAGTAAAGGGAACTAATATATTTGCTAGACCCACTAGCTTCCTCCTTGTTTTTAATAATGAAGAAATAATAACTAAAAATTATTTTTCATAAGAAAAGTTTACCATGGGTTGAGCATGCTGGCACACATCTAAAACCCTAGAACTTGAGAGGCTGAACATGAGTTCAAAACCAGATGAGTTCCATGCCAGCCTTCACCTAATAGTAAAATGCCTACAAAGTAAATTCTGTAGGTATTTACTGTCAGTACTTTCAATATATTCTAATATCAGTACCATTAACTGGTAGACCCCATACTACAGTTATGGAATATCTCATGAAGGGTGACATTGGAGATGCTGAGAACTTTATGTGATAGGACTGAGTAGAAGTCATTAGTTCATGGAGGCTGTGATGCCATGAATAAACTAAAGCTGTTCCAAAGGAGATAACTCTGGTCTCTTGGGAGGCCATTGCTTCTTGTAAGAATGGGTTGCTGTCATGGCATCATGCTTGGCTATTTCATCTTGCTTTCCTAAGTCCTCTCCCTTTTGCTCCTTCCCTGATGTTCTAAAATGGTTGACATCATGGTGGACATGGTTGTCATCAGGTTGACAGTGCCTTTCTCTTTGGAGCTTTCAACCACCATAAACATGGTCCACATTAAGTTCTTGACTTTAGAATCAACCTACACTAAATTGTATTGGTACCAGTGTAGTAGCCCACAAGTGACTCAGTTTCTACTGGTGTCTATTCTGACTTATAAGTCATTTGAGTTTAAGCTTGCCTGCTTTGCCTGCTCCAGGATCCTTGACAGCTATGAGAATGTTCTGATTAAGCCCATGAAAAAGAGCACTTTGCACACGAGGAAAAACGCATCATCTACTAAGACACAGGCTGGTGAATGCCAGCCAAAGGCACATCCAAACAGAAAAAGAAACTGTTTCCTGCTAGCAGGACTCACGTGATAGATAATGGGGCTGCTTGCCTCTTTCTCTCGAGGACAGTGCAAGGAGTTGGTTAACTGATAATGCTGTTCTTTGATCTCCTTTTTTGCCTGTAATTAGTATCTATTTTGGCTTGAGAAATAAACTCGGTACTGTGCAGTATTGATTGGGAGTCCTTTCTGAATCTATCCTGTGCTTCTGTCTCAGTTTTTTTATCTGTCATTTCCTTAGCCTTGTGCTCTCCTCTATGTATCCCGGATGATTTTGTTGGAGCAGGCTCTGACATACAGAAATACACAATGATCTATGGCAATGACCTAGATATACTCTCAGTATTCTATCAACTGTTATGTTGGATTTCAATTGCCTGTTTGAACGAATGCCTTGGATATTTTATCCTCTCACAAAAAACTATTATTGTATTTAATCTTTCTGGTTTTTCAAAAATCTGTTTTAGCAATTTTTCCTGTTATTCATATTATCTATTTCTTTCTAGACTTAGCTTGTAACTTTTTCTATTCCCTTAAATTGAAACATTGTCTCTTAAATTCAAACATTTCCTCAGTTGTGGTGCTAATTTTATGCAGTTTTTAAATTTAATGTCTACTCTGGTTTGAAATAAATATTTTGACCCTGCTTTCCTCTGTTTCTATTAAAATGGAATATCTCCCTCTCCTATCCCGTCATTTATTACTTTCTGAATGTTTTGTGTCCACATTTTTCTCTCACTTGAAACATTGTGTTTGTAACTTGATGTTAATCTCTTTCTTATTTATTAACACCTGGGAATTGTGCAAAGTAATAGGTTTCATTATAACGTTTTCACACATATGTATGATGCACTTTACCCTGACGGCTTTATGAATCTCTTCATACTTCTCTTGGGCATTTCCTACACAGTTCTGGTTTCTTATTCGCGTGAGACACACATAGCACCATCAGACATAGGATGAGAACAGATTAGGGTATGAACGTTCATGTCTCTCCAGTTTGTCTTCTGGAAAGGTGAAGTACAATTCGCTGTGTTTTTCTTTTCTTGCCAATAACTGTAAAGTTACTCCAGCGTCTTTTCGTTTTTTATCCAGTGTTTTACCTACTGAACAAAATGAAGCCGTTCCCCTCAATATGTCTTACGTGCAGTAGGTTGTCAACAGTTGTGTGAATAATCAATGGGGACCATAAATAAAGAGGTATCATGGTTCATTTATTGCTCCAATCATTTCCTTCAGGGAGTTTGCCCAACTGGACATCTCGGTTACTAATTTCTCTTTCTCGATATCTACTATGTGGCTTCATACATTTTCCCACTAGCTCGGATTCTAAATCCTGGCACTCTTTTAATGTATAATAGCATGCTATTTTATTATACGTAATAAGTTCATTTTCTGATTTTTATACCTGATTTAATAATATGCCCATACAAAATTAGTCCCACACTGAGTTGCTCGTATGCCTTGATTAAAAATCACTAGTTTGAGTTTATTTTTTTTCCAAAAGGAAACCCAAAATACATAAATATGCACAGAAGTGAGTTTTCATTTCAACTTCATGTAGATTCCATTCTCAAGTGTGCTTAATCATTCTCATCATTTAGGTAATTTAGATTTAAATGTGGTTTTGATTAAATGATTTGATCAGCAACTATTCTTAGTGATAAATGGTAATTTAAACAACTTCAATATCTCAGTCCTGTAAAAACACATTCGAGTTGACAGCTCACATATCAGATGTGAGCTTCAATGGGGGAAGCCAGTGCCATGTTCATCCCATCCTCTGTAATAGAACACTCTTAAATACAACAGATGATACAGTAAACTGGGCTATCTATCTTCACTAGAAGAAAATATCATAAGTGGTACCAGTTTCTACTTTACGAATTATAACTTTATTCTCACCCCATAATATCAGTCACGATGGCAACTACTGAGAAATGTTCTTCCAACTTCTCCGCAGCTAACAGTACCACAATCATGCCTTTTGCTTACATGAAATTTAAACTATAGCAAGCCTAATGTCCACCAATATTGTCTTTGAATGTATAAACACATTTTCTTCCTTAAAGAAAAAGCCTTCCCAGTGCAAGAAAGCTATTTATTAGCTGAGCTTTTCAGTGTTGTAGTTTTGTTCAATGTGGTGGTGAGTCTTCACGTGTTTTTTTTTTTGTGCAGATTGTTACACAGAACGTTAGGACAGATGTGACATTTCGGAGATAATGAATCTAAGGAAATTTAATGAATAAACAAGGAAAAGGGTGGAAAGTTGAGGACTTTGGGGAAGGTGTTTTAAAAAGAGAATAGGAAGGCCTGTGGATAATGATTCAATCAGTAGCTAACAGACCACTGCTGTTATTGCCTTCCACACCGGCTAAATGCAGTTCGTTGTGTTTTATTATTGGCAAATGCCAGCCAGGACGGTGTAAGCCAGAACTGTTCTTCTGCCCTTTTTACAAATATGGCTAAACTTGTTTTTTGAACATGTGTTAAAGTTGTTTTTATAAATATTCTTTTTAAAAGGCCTCAGATTACTGATGATTCCCCTGAATCATTTTCTCATAGTGTGTTTGTGTGTGGACAAAATAATTCCTAACTGGTCACATAACAGAATGCTTTGGAATAATGATAAATTTATAGTATTGCTTGGAAAGCATCATCCAGTGATACTTGTTAAATCTAGCTTGGCAGGCTTTCTTGAGGACCATCACAGTAGGTACAGGATCCGCTGCAAAGGGGATTAACAACAGGGATAAGATGGGTCCCCCTCCAATTAGAGCATAGATAAGCAAAGAACGAGTTGGGAGCACAGGGTGGGGGTGTCAAGGATAGTGAGGAAGACTTTGCCAAAACTGACCTGAAAGCATTCTGGGAAATGAGAAGCCAGAATGGAGAGATGTCACTGGTGGATGGTGGCTGTTGAGGAAACTGGTCAGACAGCAAAGAGGATGAGATATGAGCTGATGGTATCACGATTCAGAAGGATTTGGGGTAAAACTGCATTTTATAAGAAAATAGACAGACACTCTTAGGAGATGATTCAGAACTTTGGCTAGAGTTTTATTAAACGATATGCACTTCTAGATTTGAAGATTATATTCTTTTATACTACAGAGAACTTTTATCTTTTTTTTTTAAAAAAAGCACTTTTTATAGAATGTATATTAGATATATTCCCAAGTGTTTAGCTAGACATTTTAGAAGCTTTTTTTTTGGAGGTAATTTTGAGCTTCCGTGAAATTGAACACAAAGCACTATCTATAATCCTGCACAAACATATGCCACTCACCTTTCATATTCTTCCTGCTTTTAAGGAGTTTCTTCTTTGGAAACCGAAAACTTAGAACATTTCAGCAGCCTTCAATATAAATTCAACATTTTTTTTCATTTTTACATTTTTTGAGTTTCATCAGTCCAGTACATTCAGCATGTTTATGTGGTTCAAACGATTGGAGTCATTTTTATTTTTATTTTTTGAATATGTTTTATCGATATCTCAGCCCTTCAGAGACACAGTGTACAATTCATAGACCTTTTTCTCTTTCCTGAGATCTTGAGTTTCTATTCCTTTCCTCCTGTATTTTTCTTTGGGCTCACTGTGTTCTGTTATGTCTGTTCTTCTACTGAGCTCGGCCTGTGAGCATTTGGGGCATTTTGTTCCAAAATAATCAATGTGTTCTCTTTGGGTCTTTTATTGCTTCCCTGAGAAGGTATTTCATTCATTTATTATTTAAGTTTTCATGTATTTATGTACTTATTGGTGTTTCTAGTCTGACTTTAAGAATGGGAACTGGGGAAAGTGGTTGGCTATACCATTGATTATTTTTGTTTTCTTTCAGAAGTATATTGAATTTTGTTTTCATACTATATATGAGTTTGCTTTTCTCATCCCCCAACTCCACCCATATTCTCTCAGCTCACAACCCACCCAACTCCATGTCATTCTTCATCTCTCAACAAAAAAGAGAAACACACACACATCCTTGCAAAAGAGGAAACCAAAAATTTTAAGCCAAAGACTAAGAAAACAGAAATGCCCAATTTCACTGTTTTCAAGAGATATCTTGTTTTTCAGTGGATTTTTTTATAATAGATATTCCCAAGTGTTAATGTATAATCTATGGACTTCCTTTATAAATATATATTTTCTTCTTCATAGATTGGTTGATTATTAATTGTTTGCTGGGCAATTCCATTTCATGCTGAGACACTAGACTTTGGTACTGTGAATAATCTTAATAGTGTGTGTACGTCAATTGACCTAGTTAGAGTTTTTCCATAATCTCATTGACTCTTCCATGTGTAATAATTGCAATATTACAATTAGCATCTGAAATAGTGTCTGCACTATTTCACTAGGTTGCAAATCTGGGATTTGTCTGGCTAAATCAACATTTAGACTCAAACAATCAGATCTATTCATGTGAAGCTCTGCATATTCCACTTCATACATTCATATTCTCAAGTCTTTCCTATATCACCACTATTTCCCACCTCCTTATATTTCCTTCCTACTTGTTTAGCTAGTTGTTAGTGGAGGGGAGTCGACTTTTTCTTTCTTTCTTTCTTTCTTCCTTCCTTCCTTCCTTTCTTTCATTCTTTCTTCCTCTTTTTATCTTCCCTTCTTCTTGCCCTCCGCCTCCTCCTTCTTCTTTTTTTTCGGTATGTGTGATGTGTGTGATGGGAGGATTGTACTTGTTGGTTTGGGTTTTGTGAATAAACATGTGTGGGACCAGTCACTTGCACATGTATGTGAGGAAGCCAAAATGCACACGGGTCACTGTGATGGCTCATCATTGCTATTGTATTGAGATCTCTGGGGAGAAGAAGCCTCAATTGTGTATTTCCCTCTAAAATATCCTCTATGAGGATATTTGTGGGACACTGGGTTACTGATGATTGCTCTCGGAGGATCCAGTCCACTTTGGGAGTATCACTATTGGGCAGGTGGTCCTGAGTTGTAATAAAGAAGTTGTAATAAAGAAGTCTGAGTACAGTAGTAAGCAGTTTTCCTTCATGGTCTTTGCTTCAGTTTTTGCCTCCTGGTTTCTGACTTGAGCTCTTCCCTTGATTTTTTTTTCAATGATGAAAGATAGCATCTAAATTGAAGTAATTTATTTTATTTACCAAGTTGCTTTTGCTGATGGTGTTTGCCACAGAAAATGAACTAGAACAGCTTCCATCTTTATTTTTCTGAGACAAGGTCTCCCACTGAATCCAAAACTTCTTGATTTTGCTGGATTTGCTAGCCAGTGAGTCTTAGGGTTCCATCAGCCTCTTCCATTTTTCTCCAACACTGGGTTCCAGGGTCTGGTTTAATGCTGACTTTTACATTGTTGCTGAGCATTTGAACTCAAGGCTTCATGTTTGCAAGGCCAGCTCTAGAGCCATCTTCCAAGCTGCACTTTTCTTTATTTTCATGTGCATTACCATAATGGTTATCCCAATATCTAGGAGTAGGCAATATAAAGATAAAAATAAAAGAAAGAAAGAAAGAAAGAAGAAAGAAAGAAAGAAAGAAAGAAAGAAAGAAAGAAACTTCACCAATAGCTCAAAGGCAACCTGAAATCCAGCTTCCTCCTTCATCTTTTGGTTAGTATTTATTTATAAGTGGCTACTCCATGTATTTCCTCAGATTTTATTGCTGTGCTTAACAGTAATAAAACTTGAATTTAATTGGGCTTGAACTTAATTAAATTAAGTTAAGGGCATTTGGCTTTTATGTAACTTTATTTTAAACAAGCTTATTGCAGTTTTTGATATAGGCTTGGAATGACCAGTTTTGGGGGAAGGTGCCTGAGATTGTGGGCAATGGGTCGCCTCTCATATTTACATTTTGTTTGTAGTTTTCTATGAGTCTTTA
The DNA here is from genome assembly GCF_018167655.1 of Microtus oregoni. Taxonomy (NCBI): domain Eukaryota; kingdom Metazoa; phylum Chordata; class Mammalia; order Rodentia; family Cricetidae; genus Microtus; species Microtus oregoni. The sequence continues at coordinate 70,572,680 of NW_024543060.1, read as the reverse complement.
CATTTTAGAGAGCATCTTTTCTGCCTGTCACTTAACCTAGTACAATGACAATTTTCTCACTTGAGTGTCGGTATTCAAAACTTGCTCCCAAAATTTTGCAAAGAGAAACCAAGACACAGGTCAAGGCAGAGAGACAGACACAACAATTTAAATATTTCTTTCTATTAATAGGACAGTCCAAAATAATATTGAGTCAGTCTCTCCCTATTCTTTTTTTCCTTTTGTGTTAATTTCATTTTGTGTGTCTCTACCACTAACATCATGGTTAGAAGATACTCAACTGATCATATTTTATAAATTTTGTTCACTACAATAAAATGACAGAAACTCCTCTCCCTCCCCTTCCTACTTTCTTTTTCTTTATTTTAGTTTTTTCTGAGGTCTCACTCTGTAGTTTGGATTTGCTCCAAACCCTTAGCTCTCCATGACAAACTTTTCTGGGTGTTTAGATCACAATCACAAAGTCACCAAACCTGGGTTGAAAACTGCTCTATTTACAGAGTCCTGGTCTTACCAAAGAGACTGGAAGTTGATTTGTAACATCACAGTCCATTGGTGGAACTGATATAAGATATTTTTTTTCAGTGTGGAGACCAGAATATGATTATATAAATCCCATGATGTCTTTTGTGGTTGATACTAACAACAAGGCAAAGATTTTGGGCTATTTTTATTTAAATACCCAGTCCACAAATCTAGTTCAACATTTTGTTCAGAAAGGAGGGGATATTGTCCTTATGAGGGTTACTTGATCAACTTTTTGTTTAGATAAACTATTTTCTTAAAGTTCCTGGAACAAACCTAAGAATTTTTCTGCATTACTGGGCAAAAATTTCCTAACTTTAATAAAGTCTTTTAGATGCAGATGGCAGGACAATGAAGTTAAAGCAAAGCTAAGAGTTTAAGCTGGATTTAGGTCTCCCACTGATGGTTTCAGGTAACCTTCAGTGCTCTGTTAGACAAACATTTTCCAAGTGAGTCCATTTAGGTTTACTCTTATTCCTAGTATATGCCTGTTCTTGTACATTATATTTTCTGCTGTCTGTGCTGGATAGCCAGATTGTCTAATGTTCGATGAGCATCCAGAGTTGCTGGGTTTTCATGGTTGGTTGCAAAAATTTTGATCAGAAAATAAAATATAATATTTGTCAAATGGGTGAGATTTTTTTCATTTTATTTATGAAAATTAGCCAATGGAAAAATCTTTATCTATGCCGAATTTTCACAAAGTTAAGTTGTGAGGCCAGGCATGGTGGCATGTAGGCTCACTCATTGGAAGGTGGGGGTGAGGGGGATCAGGACTTCATGATCTTCATTAGGTAGGTACTGAATTAGAACAACCTGAGCTATATGAGGCCCTGCCTCAAAAACAATAATAACAAAACAAAACAAAAACCCATGATGTTCAGAAAAATTTAAGGTAATCAATGTTTAATACCTGCTTTTGTGATCCCATCACATATAAGGAATAACCCATGTGCATTTACTAAGACCAATACTTTTTTTTATAGTATCCTGATATTTTTTTTTTAAATCTACTTTGGTGGTACTCTTACAAAATGAGGACTGAAATTCATAAAATACATTTCACTTAATGAACTCCTCAATGGAACAGAGACGATATAATATAAGAAACATATGCTGGGTATGTATAGTATATTATTCCATAATACACATGGCCTTTTAAAATAATTCCCTGTTTCTTTGAACCAAATTTGTTTACTAAATTTAGCTTCTTGTGAAATTATATGACCACTTAATTTTCAAGTCATTTCTGATATCTGTTATATTAGAATCTAGTATAGATGTCTGAGAAGGCCTCATGACAGAGCAACTCTGAAGAAGTTTTGAGAGTCCCTGGACTGTAGGCCTCCAAGGCCCCATCTAGGTTCTGATTTCTGGCAACTTATTTTAGGAAAGAGCTGTTAATTTCAACCTGCCAGATTTAACTGTAAAATTTCATGGCAATTATGTAATCAAACTCCTTGCAAATAGAAAAAGAAACACATGTGGAGGCAGGAATGGAAGCAAAATTCTCAATTTAGTTATGACTGATCATGCATTTTCCTGCTGTAATCAAAGGAAAACATGATGATGTCTTGTTTTGCCTTTCAAGCTGATCTAAATGTCCTTGAAACTGACTACAATCTGACTTAATTGCAAGTTAACTTTCTACTTCAATACATTTCTCCTAGTATGAGGAGCAGGTAGGCTACTCACAAGGTGGAAAAGATTGTATTGTTTACAGTTGGCTTAGCACTGTTTTCATTCAAATTTGTTCCAACTTGTTCACTATTTAAATACATCAAAGGCACATTCGATTATCAATAGGTAAGTTACATAAACATTTCTCACTCTTTATAGTAACTAATGCTATATATAATAATATATAGCAGATTATGCACAAAATTTAAGTAGATGTTTCCTCCATATATCTAACTAGTACTCTTTTAAACACAATACCTTCAAGCAAACTTTCTCAGTCAATTGGTATCTTCAACATTTTGACAAGTGAACAATAAATACTTTTTACAAGAAATTATCTTATTTTTTTGATAAAATTCACCAAGCAATGAAAATAACTAAAGAGTTGAATTAAAAATGAGTACAATTTATACTTTCAAGCATCTATTTAATAGTTACTGAAGCCATCATGGTAATCAAATGCCTGTCTTACTTTTCTTCGTGGGGTCTCCTGAGGTGGCAAAACTATAGCTTCTTCGGCAGATGGAAGTACAGGAATTGGAGAGCTGCTCATCAGATCCCATGATGCAGCTCTTGTTTAGTTTGGTAGGACTAGGAAGGATGACTGACTTCTGCAGAACCACTTTTGTGTCTGTCCCAAAAAGTTCTGAATGAGACTGAAATTAGTTGCACTGAAATGAGATTAACATTAAATAAATAGTAATAATTTCCTTCACCCAAATGGTAGATGGCCCAAGCAGTCACTTCTCAGAACACTGGTTTGTTCATCAGTTATGACTTCCTTTTCAGTAAGAAATAAATGTTGTGCAGCTTCTAGAATTATTTTCTAATGTAAATACCATTCTCAAGGTCAAAGTGTTTGGTTGATCACCTTAATATGATAATTTCCCCTTTACTATCTGCTATCAAAAGAACATACATGCAGAGTGACATACCTTCTCTCATATTTTTCATGGAAGCTAAGAACTTTGCTGTACAGTTTCATTGAAAGAGCCTTGTTTTTCATTGCTTTTGCTTACAATTAATTACCACATTTTATAAAAGATCCACATCATAGACTTCATAATCACTGTAGATCCTATTACAATATTAATTAATTTGTGAAGTAACATTAACAGAATATTATTTCATCATTAATATATTTTATAAGAATTTTATGAACAATAAAGCAGAAATTTACTTCCATTATTTTCTAATTAAAATAAACTAGCCAATTAACTAATAATAACTCATGATATACTTTCGAGTGGAAAATCAAGGAAAGCATTTTATGTTATAAGCTCTTACTAAAATACCTCAGGTTTTTCCATCTGGGAAACTAAGACTAATCCTTTTGATCTTTGGACTTGACAATATGCTAACCAGAGTTATATAAAGAGGAGATTTGATGAAAGTATTGGTCCCTTTGCTTTCAAAACATAAAGTAAATTTGATGTGCCATGTATACTGGGCTTTGTAGTTTTCTGAAGTAAGGCCGCAAAGGTGCCTTTTTGCCTATGCTGTATGAACTAATTCTGATGGTTGATTACAGGTCCTGCAACTAGAAAGTGTTAATGCACGTTCTGAATGTAAACATCTGTGTTTTCTGATGATCTTAGACAAACTCTGTGAAAGGGCTGTTTTCAACTCCCAAAGGGGTTGTGATCCACTGATTGTGAATTTCTGCATTAACACCTTCTTGAAGTCTTGTGACGACAATGTTCCTTTCAGAACTATCTGTTGTGCAAAGACTCAGGGCAGTTTTGCTCTGCTTTCTATCCATAGTCATTTCTCGGGATTTCCCCTCTCACTGTGGTGGATGAGTGGGGATTACTACCCCTTCCAACACTCTCATCACAGAGTTGGACATAGGTTGTTGACCACAATTTACGAGACATCTCTGTAATAGCTGAAAGGACCACACTGAGGACCTGACATTGGACAGCTTCAGGGGAAGAATGCTTGATCCTGATTCTTTTTGCCATAGCCTCTGAGCCCAAATCCAGTCACTCAGAATTGGCCTCCATCTGATCATTTCCATCTACATTTGATTTGTGTTTCTATTTATAGCTTGAACTTAGCATAAGTTACTTTTTAAAAAATCAACTATTTCTAATTGACATTTGTTTTCAATTCTGTGTTCTAATCTTCAGCCTTCCTTTGTTTTGTTTTGTTTTTTTTAAATCTCTTTGGATATTGTTTGCAACATTATATAAATAACTATGTGTGTGTCTGACAACACTAAGAGAGCTCTTCTGTACCTGTTATATCCACTTGCTTTTATTTATCTTATTTATTGTTCTTCATTCATTCCGTCTTCCCTCACTGTACAGTTGTGTGTGACAGACACTGTATTTAGAAAACTATTCAAAGAAATAATCTAAAGCAAAGACCATGCTAATTTCCTGCATTTGTCTGTAATATAATGCCCCTACTCTATAAACATTATAAAATATTTGATAACTTAGTATTCACTACTGTTCTGTATCTCTAGTCTCACATTTTTGTAAATAACAAAAAGACACTGTAAAGATTACAATAGCCAGTCAGTGGTGGCACACCCCTTTAATCCCAGCACTAGGGAGGCAGAGGCAGGTGGATCTCTGTGAGTTCGAGGCCAGCCTGGTTCTAGGACAGGATCCAAAAGCTACAGAGAAACCCTGTCTCGAAAAATCAAAAAAAAAATTACAATATTATTGTGATGGGTATTTTGTTGGCAGCTTGACTACATCTAGAATTAACTAAAATCCAAAATTGGTTGAACATGTCTGTGAGGGATGTTTGCTTAGTCATTTGAGTGGAAAGATCTGCTTCTAATCTGAAGCTTTGAAGTGGGAGAAGCACACTTAATACAGATCTTTTGAGGTGGGAAGACCAACTTCTAACCTTGAACACACCTACCGCTGGAAGTTTGTATAATGAATATGGAAGAAGGAAGCCTCCTTCTGTGCCTGCTTACTCTTGCCCTCCTAGTAAGTCCATTCCTTCATTATTATTAGAGATTATGTCTTCAGTATTCTGCTATATACAGAAGATCAACTGAGATGTCAAGCCTCATGGATTGGACAACTACTAGATTCTTTGATCTTTTATTCATAGACAGACATTCTTGGATTACCTGTTTTACATCCTGTTAGTTATTCTTAAAAAGTCCATATATATATAATCACCTACCTGCCTATGTCTGTCTGTCTGTGCATACATGCATATACACACACATACACAGCCCCACATCTATCTATCTATCTATCTATCTATCTATCTATCTATCTCTATCTCTCTCTCTCTATATATATATAGAGAGAGAGAGAGGAGATTCCTTTATAAGTTCTGTTTCTCTAGAGAGCCTTGACTGATACAGATAGTCTTCTCATTTTATATTTTATCCTTCGGTACCCCATCTTTTTAGTTCTCTTAAACTTTTGTCATAAACTTGCCTATACAAAACACTGTTAGATTTAATTAGGCAGGCCTGAGAGTTAGGACATAAGCAATCTCGACCTTGAGAAGACAGCTCAGTATAAAATACAGTTGCAGAAACAGAAAGCAAATTATGGTTTAGAGATGGCATATTCTACATTTGGAAGAATCAGTACACTGCTCTCAGGTAGTGAATAGACCAGAGAGCAAGGCAGAAAAGGCAGAATGAGTGAAGAAAGATGATGGGCTGGATTTAAACCTTTAGCAAAAGTGGCTCCTGTGTGCTTTTCTCCAGCCCAAGATTCCACTTTTTGTTCAGGCTCTTGTCTGAACCACTTCGGTGATTACCTTTCATTTCCCATACTCCATACTCACCTCCTCAATTAACCATCTATCAGACTCACTTTTAAAATATGCATTTCTGAGTCACTGCCCAGCAAAAACACATCTATAAAACACATCAAATTGAAATACTTGTCGTGGAGGGCAGCACTTGCCATTAACTTGAGCTGTGATTCATCTCGGCTAACTGTCCTCCTAATTTATGTGCTGGAGAAACTCTGAGTGGTTGGCACTTTGTATGCTGTCCACTTTCCTTCTAATTACATCTTATGTGTGAAAACCATTTGTCTTTTTAGAACACTCCATACTCATCTCCTAAAGAAAGTAGATTATTGATTGATGCATTCTGTAAACAGCTAGCGCATCAGTTCAAATACGCAACTTATGCATCTTCTCGCTGCCTACATTTGCAACCGCTCTCTTGCATTGTGCTTTACCGGCAGTCACTCATGTAGGCTGTATGCCCCTTGCCAGGACCTGTAGGGAGGGGCTCTTTTCAGAAAGCACTGAAGGGCCTGACTTATCCCCATCCAGCGTTTTCAGTATGTTCTGGTTCTGTTGAGCTTTTGCTTGTTCTTTTCAGTTGTGCAGGCAGAGTTCTTACCTAGTGTTTGATAATTCCTAAGAGCAAAAGAGTGCAAGTTGAACGCATAAATGTTTAACCCTGGGGCTGATACATTGTCGCTACTGCCAAATTATTCTGGTTAAAATGAGTCATGGAACCAGGCAAATTGCAGTGGAGGGTCTGTACACATCTGTACGTGAGTCACAAGCCATTGGAGGCCACCAATTTAATAAACCATCACGTGAGCTTTCACGGTGTCTTTCAGAAGAGACTAAGCATGGCTGCTCTTACTTTTTTGCTATCCCCCATAAATGTATTTTATCGTATTAGTTTTGAATAATGATTATTTATACCATTGCATGTACTGTATATTGTTCTTCCATAAGATATTCAATGGGGGTCCTTGAGAGATGGCTCAGAGGTTAAGAGCACTGTCTGCTCTTCCAGAGGTCCTGAGTTCAATTCCTAGCAACCATATGGTGGCTCACAACCATCTATGATAAAAATATGGTGCCCTCTTCTGGTGTGCAGGCATACATGCAGGCAAAATGCTGTATACATAATAAATAAATCTAAAAAAAAAAAAGACATTCAATGGGTATTAGCCCAATGAAAGAATTAATGGATTATTGAATGTAAGTGAAGTATAGAAACAGAAGGCATAGTTCATGAAGACTGAAAACGTAAACTGAGCAATCCTCTGTAACTTTTTAAATACTTATTTATTTTTTAAGTATAATGGGATAATAACAAGGACTTAATCTTAACTGTATTACCTAATAAGAATGGATTATTATGCTGGAGAGTTTGGCATACCGCTCCTTAGACAATGAAAATTCAATTACCAGAATCTACTTTGATGGCTCGAAACCCCTGAAGATCTTGGGAGTGGGTCTGATACTTTTTCTCACTCTCAAGAACAACTGTACCTATGTACACATCAAACTCCCACATCATCACACATAAATATACGCCATTAAAAATAATATATGTCTTATTCTAAAAGAATGAAAAGTGCTCTTTTCTTACTTTGTCCTTAGCATATCATTACTCGGCCCTCTGGTCTGCTCTGTAGCCTGTGACGACTGTTTCGCTTTCCTTCACTCCTCTGGCTATTTGTAATATCATTTCAACCTAGTTTCACTAACAGGAAACATTGGGAGACACCAACAAGAAGTAATGTGGGATGTCCTTCTGTATATGTGTTCCTTTTATTGGTTAATGAATACAGCTGCTTTGGCCTATAGGAGGGAAGAATACAGCCAAACTATAAGAGAGAGTATGCAGAGTCAAAGAGATGCCATGTAGCTGCTGAAGGAGTAGCATGCTGACTCTGGTAAGCCACAGCCTAGTGGCAATATATAGATTAATAAAAATGGGTTAATTTATGATGTAAGAGGTAGCTAAAAATACACTAGAGTCATTGGCCAAACGATATTATGATTAATAGAGTTTCTGTGTGACTATTTGGGTCTGGGTAGCAAATCAGTCCCAGCCTACAAACCATGAAGCCTACTGCCTCTTGAATTCTCTGTGCTGGAGTTCTAGTAGATGCTGCACCTCCTGGAAGATGGGCCTCACCTACCTTTCCAAGGCTCCACTTCTCATAATTTCTCTAGCATCTTTCTTCTTCATACACATGGATATTGGGATGAAATTTGTTACCAACTGATGTAAGTCCTTATATGCCACAATTTCCTTAATGAGACTCAGCTCTTTCTTATACAATGTCTTGTAGTTGGTTGATTTTTACTTTTATTCTTTAATTTTTTTTAGGGTCCTGCCAACCAGCTTCTAAATAATCATACACAGAGACTTATTCTTTCTAAAGAATACCCAACCTTAGCTTGATTTGTTACTGGTCAGCTGATGTGGTATTTCCTCTCTGTAAGCTGTGAATACTATTTGTTAATAAAATAAAACTGGCTTGGCCTGATAGGGTAGAACAGATCTAGGTGGTAAAAACTAAACTGAATGCTGGGAGAAAGAAGGGCGGAGTCAAAGATGCCATGACGCTGATGCCAGAGATAGACATGCTGTAATCTTGCTGGTAGGCCACAAGCCTTGTGGTAAAATATAAAATAATGGAAATTAGTTAAATTAAGATGTGAAAGCTAGCCAATGAGAAGTTAGAGCTAATATAATAGGCCAAGCAGTGATTTAAATAATAGAGTTAATGTATGATTATTTGGGGAGTCTGGGTGGCCGAGAAAATAAACAAGTGGCCTCCAACAACAACTAGCTTTTCTTAAATTATCCTGTCTACCTTTTGCCTCTGGTCTTTTTGCTTTTCTTACTTCTGTACATGTTACTTTCACTCCTACTCCATGGCTGGCTGTGTAGCTGGGTGATTGGCCTCTGATGTTGTCTTCCTTCTCTTTATTCTCTTGCTCCTTGATTTTCTCTTCCTTCCTGATTCCTCTTTTTCTCTTTCTATTTATTCTCTCTGCCTGCTCGCCCCACCTGTCCTTTCTCATGCCTTACAAAGAACATAGGAAAGCTAGTAAAGCCTACACGACCTAAAGACAGATCAACAGGCTGGAGGGTGTTCCTTCAAGTTTGAGCTGTGGAAACCTCTTCTGCATTTCTTAGTTCTTTGCAGCTTGATTTGTCTCAGAGTGACTCTCAGCTGCTTAATTGCTTACTCTGAAAAGGAGTAGCCTGTTGAATCTGGTCAGTTAAGGGATTTTCTGAAGCTGTTTTGATTGTTTATATTTGTGTTTCAGGAACTTCTCTGCAGGATGCAAGGTTTCAATCTCAGATTAAACTGTTAAAAGCCCATAAGGTGAAAAGAACATTGCAGTTTGGCTATATACTAATATTTAAAAATATACAGCAACACAACCTTAAAGAATATTGTAAATATTTGTATTAAACAGGATGACAAAATATGAATATGGCTTCCTTGTTGCTCCCACTAAACTTAATTTTTATGTAAGCAATTTAATTTCTGCTCTTATGTAGCAGGCCACAAAAGTGGATCATCCATTCCACTGTGACTACAAGTCAGAGAGTTCAAGCCTATTCTTGCTACTTCAAGGTTATTGACATGAGATTTGACTTAAAGTGTTGTTACTAACAGGATATCTTGACCTAGGGTCTGGTTACTTGCTGTTTTGGGTATTAAAATAGTAATCACATTTTTTGTTCCTTGTCTCGTAAAAAAAAGGGTCTTTGCTTTCTTCCCCTCTTTTGGATTGGGTTCTTTAAAGATAATAATAAATAAATATGGGTGGATTCAGTATTCACTGGACTGTCTTCTTGATCTCTGTTCTGAGTCTCTGTCTTTTTCTTTCATATCTCTGTTTCTTCTGCCTATATTTTCTTATCCACATGCCCCCTACCCTGAAACATGCTAATCCCATTGAGGCTGGACCCCAACACTCTTACACATGGTTTGGATAGTGATAGGGAAACTGTACCTTTCAATTTATATCTATATGCTTTAGCAGAAATAGTGGTTTGTCCCATTCTATAATCAATGGTTTCTCAATGGTTTGAAAAATCATTATATGATTGACCTTGGAAGTCAATGCTGTCTGTGCAAAAGGTCTTACAGTCAAATATGCTTCTAGAATAGACATCAAAGTAATAGATACAGTTGTTTTCAAATAGTTACTTGTTTAAATACTGGTCAGATGCTGACATCTGAAAAAATCCAGAGATGTGGCCCCTCATAATGACTAACTGAACCCACCCTAGAAATTTCTTCCTTAAGTTGAGTTGTAAGGGATTATTTAAGTGATAATTCAATTAACTAAATGCATGTCAGGATTAAACAATGAGGAAATCTCTGACAAGCTCCATGTAACATTTTTTTTTCTATTTAACTACAGACAGAGGGTAATAATAAATGTTCAGCAGTAGCTAGTAGCTCTTGGTTGTTATTCTGTTCTTAATATATTTCATTTTTTCATTGTCTTTTATGTTTTTTGCTTGTTTGTTTTTGAGACAAGGCTTTACTGTATAGGTCTGACTGTCCTGGAACCAGACTGGCCTCAAACTCACAGAGATCTTCCTGCCTCTTCTTCTGGAAAGCTAGGATTAAAACCATGTGCCACCATCGCCCAACTCTTCTTCATTTTTAAAGCCTGTTTTCCTGTTTTGGTGGCCTTTTCTTGCCTGCAAGCTTTATATGTGAAGTAAAAACATGTGCTATCTTTTAAAAAAGGAAAATTTTAGAAACTTACAAGTAATCTTTAAAGACAAAGGAAAGGCTGAACTGTTTGTTCCCAAGCAAACATATTAAACATAAATGTCAGTTGAATACAAGGCCTGCTACAGGACTTCTCTGTCTTCAGAACAAAGTTAACTCTATAGGACTGACTTGCTCCAATCCCGCATTTCAAAGAACTGTCTGTCTTTAGCAGAGCACCTGATTGGCCACAGAAAAACACTTTCTGAGCCCATGAAATAGAGCATTGTTATCAGTCTTAGCAAGAACATGCTTCCTAGAGTATAATGTACGGAGTCGTCCCTTTCTTCTGGATTCTAGTATGGAGACTAGAGCCTAGGTAGCTGGTGATTACAAATTCCAGTCCCATGTACCACAGCCAGAGTAAGCTTCTCTGGTAGTTTTACAGTGCTTGCCAGGCATCATTATTGAAAGGATCAAGTGAATCTTTGTTTAGGATCAGTGTTATGAGACACCGAGAAAGAAGATTTAATCTATTTTTTGTTTTGTTTTGTTTCAGTTTTTTTTTTTTTCTTTCTGGAATTTGGTCAATGTGCCTTTTCCGTCTGCTGACTTTCAGCTGTATCCGTGGCTATAAAAAGCTATTAACATGGATATTACTGCATTGCTGCTCTCTCTGTGTACTCTGAAATTATCAGGCATAAGGAAGTCCAGAGGAACCTTCTTATGCATTTCCTGCATTGGAAAAAAATGTTACAGAATGGTTCTTAGAACAACTACTAAAACAAACATGAAGTTCAAGGAGATTGCTCGGTGGATCAAAGCACTTCCATGCAAAACTGGCAATGTGAGTTCAATCCAAGAACTCATGCTAAAATAAAGCCAGAATCTCTGGCACACATTGTAGTCCCAGGCCCCTTGGTTAGAGTGGAAGTGGAGACAGCACAATCAGCCACACGCTGGGGGGTCTGCCAGCATGAGTGTGACAGGAAGAAGAGACAAGTCACCTCAAGACAAGGTAAAAATGAGAGAACCCATTCCTAAAACGTTACACTTTGACTTTCAAATATGCTTTCCCTGCTCTGTGTCGTCTCTGTCTCATGTCTCTTTCTCCCTCTGTTGTCTCTCTGCTTCAATAATTTTCTAAATTAAAATAGTACTATAATTAATATGTACTGAACTTTTTGTTGCAGGGAATTAAAACCAAATTATTTATTTTGATATTATCCCTCATGCTATGATTACATAAGAAATCATCTTTGTTCTTAGGAAATACACACAGAACTTTTGTGCAGCCAAGGGACATGATCATGATAATTTAATATCAAAGGGTTCAAAAGCATGCACATAGAGATCAGGAAAAAAAGCAAATGTGTTCCAGTGGTTTTAGAAAATTATTATTGAATTAGCATAAAGGATTATAACACACATGTGAGGTTTTTTTATTATTATTCTCATAACTTTTTTTTTCTTTGTGCAGCCTTGACTGTCCTGTAATTTACTTTATAGACCAGCTGGTCTTGAACTCACAGAGATTCACCTGCCTCTGCTTCCTGAGTGCTGGGGTAAAAGGCATGTACCACCACCACCCAAGCTCTCTCAACTTTTTGGAAGTGTTAAATGATATCAAAGCATAAAATTAATATTTAAAGCTTGACCGAGGAGTGTGTGTGTTTAACCTTCATTTATAATTCAGTGTGAATTCACTGTCTGAGCTTTCTAAATATTCACTCAAGAACTGAATTTGGTAAGTAAATAAAAGGTGGAGAACTAATTTGTTTAACAGAGAAAATCAACTTATTGGAAGTTGTATATCTGCTTTAAAATGGAATCTGTCACTTGAAATGACCTATGGAGGAATGTTGAATAAGAGTCATTTAACAAAAGGGCACTCAGTCCCTTGGACAAAATAAAACTTGTAGTTACAAGGATGAAAACAAAGACCCACAGATGTCACTAACAGAGAGCGATGGTGACAATCTAATTTCCCAGGTTTTAGATAAGCACAGGGGTGATGTCAAGCAAGTCAGCATGGAACAGAGGATAAGGTCGAATTCCAGCAAAATCATACACATAGCTCTGGGAAGCAGGTGACAGGCAAGTCTAGGGCTTCAGACCAACAGTTTCTAAAGTATCTTAAGCCTGAATTATAAAGAATAGGAGATGTGTTTCCTAAGGTACTGGAAATCAAAATACGAAAAAGCAAACAACACGTTTCTTCAGAATCATACAGACCATAGAACTCTGTCATAGTTGTGAAAACAGGCAGTGTGTAGCAGGGATACAACCTAGTCATTGTGGTAGTTCCTATGGTTACTCACCTGCTGAGACCCAACAGCATGCACAGGACTGATGCAAAATAAATCTTTTGCCCAAACACTTTAAAAGAAAGGTTCCTAGCTTCTGAGAGAGATTGGGTTGCAGGTGGGAATTAAATGATCCCAGCTGGAAAATTTGCATGGCTGGAAGGAAGAGAGTGTCAGGCAGGTGCTGCAGTGACCTTTCCCCCAAGATTTCAATTGGGCTACCAAACAAGGGAGATATATGCTAATGAGGGGACAATGGATTCGGGGTTTGAATAATTCCACACTTGAATTAGTCTCTATCACTCTTGCCTATATGGCTCTGACAGACTCAACTCACTGAAAATGTTTTCAGACAGTTATACATAGACTTGGGTTAAGAATGTTCTATTTTGTGTTTTCCTTTTTAGTGATATAATGACAAAAACTTATATACTTAGGATTACAAGCTGATGTTTGAAATATGTACATTATGGACAGCTAAGGCTAACTAATGTACTCATTACTCTCTACATATATATGAGTCAGAGATACAGTGTTTCCTTCTCAAGGACTTTTAAACAATTTTTTCTATTATAATTGGGAAAAGGTGGTTTCCTTGTCAGCAATGGAGTCTGCTTAGTGTCAGGTGGGCTCTCTCTTTGTGTGTGTGTGTGTGTGTGTGTGTGTGTGTGTATGCCTAGATCCACGCTTGCCAACCTGGGTCAATTGTCTCTGGATTCTTCTCTTATGAACTCAAAGAATGACATTCAGACACAGCAGGAATGTTTGAGACAGGTTTGTTATAGATTCATAGGTGGACATGGAAGAGAAAGGAGAAAGTTCAGGTATAACAGGAAATGGGATACCAGGGGTTAATAAAGCTCTGCTGCAGAAAGTATGGAGTTGGGGTGAATTTGTCCATCTGGTTGTCCCACTGGTGACTTGTCCAGGAACTTCTCAGTTCCATCGTGTGTCCTATATACTTGTCAAGCCAGTATGTATATGGTGGTGGGAAAAGACAATGAGCAACCAGACATTCTTCTGCCGATAGAAACCAAAAGTATTTCTACATTAACATTCCTGGCATCACTCACCTGTGGGAAAGACAGTACTCTTGGCAGGCCAAGGACATTTTCAATCTTTAGCAATGGAAAAACTGTTCACTTTTGGGGGTCTCCTATATTCAACCACGTGGCCAGTTTCTATCTCCTTTTCTCAAAATTGCCAGTCACCATGTTGTGCTATAGCCCTCTAGTGATGTGGGAATGATTTCTTCTTAATAAAGAAACTGCCTAGACCCATTTGATAGGCCAATCCTTGGGTAGGTGGAGTAAACAGAACGGAATGCTGGGAGAAAGAAGCTGAGTCAGGGAGTCGCCATGGTTCTCCCACTCCAGGCAGATGCAAGTTAAGATCATTCCTGGTAAGCCAGCTCATGGGCTACAGCAGATTATTAGAAATGGGCTAATCCAGGTGCGAGAGCTAGCCTAGAAGAGGCTAGATAGAAACGGGCCAAGCGGTGTTTAAAAGAATACAGTTTCCGTGTAATTATTTCGGGGCATAAGCTAAAGCTAGCCATGTGGGCGGCTGGGTGCCGGGGATGCAGCCCCGCCGCTCCTATTTCAACACTCTAGGACTCGCTTCTCTGCCTGTCTCATATTTGAAATCTTCGATTAACCTCTCTCGGAATAACCATGCCTCCTCCCAAAGAAAGAATTAAACAAGATTCAAAAACAAAGAATGACTAAAGAAGGAATCAAATTGAAATACATACCCTTTGAAGCAAAATGAGGGGAGTAATACTATATGTGATACCTCAGATATTATACAGAAAGATAAATGGCCAACCCCACTGGGAAACTGAACAAAATTATGAGCCATATATCACACAAGTGGACATATATTTGACAAATATGAGCCCAATCAGATGGCTCAGAGGATAAAAACACTCACTGTCTAGCCTGAGGTGCTGAGATGGATGCTTGGGACCCATGTAGTAAAAGGAAAATCAATTCCTGCAAGGTATCTTCTGACATCAACACATGCAGACTGATATGTACATCTCCCTTACAAACACCACACACACACAAACACACACACACACACACACACACAAAACATATAAATACCATTGTAAGAGAAAGCATTTTTAAATGAAAACTTTTGCAAAGGACAAGCATGCAGCCATAACAGTTCTCCACTGAATGAGCAAGCAGGTATTTTCTGGTTGCCATGCTTAGGGTGCGACTTAATCCAGAGCTTAAACATTAAAAACTTTGGAAAGATATGTAGGAAAAGTCAGGAGGTAGTGAAACACTTCTGTGTTATAGGCAGGACAACAAATTTCATACACAAGCAGTGGGTAGTGGCACATACCTGCAATTCCATTTCTTTAGAGGCTAAAGCAGGAGAATCAAGAGCTTAAGGCTAGCTTGGTCTGCGAATGTAGACCCTGCCTTAAAAATAAACAAAACATAAAAAACAAACAAACAAAATAAACAACTCCTTATTGTGCTCCTTTTAAGTTTTTCCAAAGAATCTCTTATTACTTAACTGTCTCACTTTTTTACTGATCATTTTCTAAAGCAAAATCAATAGCAGCGAAACCAGACATGCTGCCACACCAAACCTGTGATCCTGAACGTCAGGAGCTGATACAGCTGGACTAGGAGTTTGATGTCATCCTAGGCTACAGAAGAAGACTGTATAAATAAAGAAGCACACAACCCAGCAGTGGCAGGGACAGTTTGAGGTAGAGCAGAGCTGGCAGGACACTGGTGGAGCATAGTTTGAGGGTTTATGCCATAGCTCAGAACGTGAAAACCTGCAGAAAATACCACAGGGCCTATACAAGAGCATTCTCTCTCCATAGGTGGGGTGTGAAATTGCCATGAACCTTGCAGGGCCTGTAAAAGAGCATCCTCTCTCTACAGGCGGGGTGTTAAAGCTGACTGGTTCTGGTCTGGGCTACTCAGAAGTCAGAGAGGCTAGAGGTCTCTCCAAGTGCTCTCTCACGGTGGAGACCACTTATGAGTGGTCCAAAAGAGAAGAAAAGAAAAGAAAAAAGAAAGGAGAAAGAAAAATCCCAGAGCCCCTGGGTTCCCCAAATTAAATTGTACCACACAGCATGTGCAGTGCTCGCTCGGGAGGACCAACCCCGGATTGTGCACACACACATACACACACATAAGTCTTTGTTAAATGTGATATTTGTGTCTAATGCCTGGAAAAGTGCTAAAGTATTTTGAGGAAATTTCCTTAGGGATTTAAGAACATTAAAAGACATTCTGGTGTTTAAGGGTCACGTAACAAAATTTGTCCTACATTGTTTTGTTTTAGATGTTCATCCTCGTGATGAAATACCTTAGGAAACCTCAATGCTTGTTATGCTATTTTAGATTACTCAATAGCTGTTTAAATCTGTTTATTCCTCTCCCACTGTGGCGCACAACGCCCGTCTGCGCTCTGTGTACCACTATACAATTCGTGAACCGGGCAAAGGGGCTGGAGATCGAAACACACAAAGACACACAGAGACACAGGTCATCCTTGATGCCAGAATGCCCCAAGAATGCCCCCTTTATTGTGTTCAGGAGCAGCTTATAAAGAAATCCTTAACTGATAACCACACCTCAGCCAAACCCACCAGAAACCACTCTCCTGTCATCAGGAATTCCTGAGGGTCCCGTGCTCAGAGCAGCTGTAGGCACTCAGATCATGGGAAAACAAGTTGTTTACAAGAAATTCAGGATCTGGGGGTTCACAGCTCCCAGCATCCCACAATTGTTTTTCACATTTTAAATAGATGTCTTTTCTTTTCTTTTTTTAAGAAATCTACACTATTTCATAAGGTCTGTATCTTCTTGCATTATAATGATATACTTAGCTAAATTTTCTATCTCTCTCTCTTTTTTAACTGTAAGTCACTTTCAAGGTCAGAATTTTCCCCAAATCTCCAAGACTCTGCTCCCCCCATTTTCCTTAGACAGAGTCTGTCTTCAAGGGTCTATCGTTGTCTCTGCCTTTGTTCTTACAATCTTCAATGGAAAGAAACTGCTAAACCCAGCCTCGGCTGACCTGGTTAAGATGGGGTGGGGCTTATTCTCTCCCTCAGAGCAGGATTCTTTAATTCTTTCAGCACTTGCTTTTGTAAAGTGTGTGCAAGACAGTCCGCAGTGACCTTCTCTGCTTGACTGACCAGACAGTCAAACCCCTGCTTTCCTTTCCTTCCAGCATTTAATTTAGAGCTCTTTAAATTATTTTGTTTTTGATTTTCAAAACGGGGTTTCTCTCTTTAGTTCTGTCTGTTCTGGAACTCACTACATAGACTAGGCTGGCCTTGAACCAGGAGATTCTCTGTTCCACCTGTCGGCATTCAGGGTCTGTGCCACTACTACCAGCAAGCTCTTTTAATTTTAAACTTTTTCACCTCTACACTTTGAGATGTAACTGATTTTAAAATCCTCTCTCTAGAATTCCTTCTGGGGGACTGCCCCTTTTAAGGAGACGGGTCCAATCCTTCTGAAACATCACTTAAGTGTCCTTTGCTCCCATATCAGTGCAGCAACTGCAGCCTAACTTGGAGTCTGGGACCCTTGAGAAAATGCTAAAGATCTGGCTGTCCTGAAAAGAAGAGAAATTTGAATTTCCTTAAAATTAAGTTATTAGTAAACTCGAAAGAAGTGAAACTAGATTTCCTCTACTTCAGTTTGTGATTGGGGCAGTTGGTCACCAACAAGGCTATGGTCTTTTCTTTCTAGGGCCGTGACTCTCAACCTCCCTAATGCTGCAAACTTCAACACAGTTCTTCATGTTGTGCTGACCCCCAACCAAAAAAATTATTTTTGTTGTTACTTCATAACTATAGTCTGACTACTATTAAGATTCTTAAAGTAGGTATTCAGAATATTTAATATGTTGTGACCCCCAAAGGGGTCACGCCCCACATGCTAAGATTCTTCTGTTCTGATTGTTCTGTTGCACTGCAATTGCATAAACCCAGAAAGCTTTTGCTTTTACAGGTGTTACAGTCTGTCATCTTGAGAGTTCACCCAGGAAAGTTCACCTGACTTCAGATAGGACACCCATAGTTCTTATCAGTCTACCTCAAAGGACAAGAGACCCTACATGGAATTACAGCAAACCCAAATGCGGAGTAGTCTTGTCCTCCCTCCTCCTTCCTTCCTCCCTTTTCTCTTCCCTTGTCTTCCTTTTGTCCTCCTCCTCTTCCTCTGCTTGCTGTATCATTTTATACTGGACCTTTGTAGCCCTTAAGACAAAGTGCAGCAATTACTCCACCATATCCCCCGTGTGTGGCCAGGCAAGGAGGAGCCATGTCAGTGAAGTGCAAGCCGCCTTCCTTCCTCTTCAGCGGTGCAGGAAAGTAAGAGGGCAATTCACTGATCCTTTTACCTCAGCCTTTTTCACACATTTTTACCTAAAGCATCTCTGCTGGGATGCAGAACTCGCTTAGTCTCTGGAACACTAAACACTGAGGTTGTGGCTTGTATGTCTTTGTAATCCCCCAGGGTCATGCATTGCACCCATTAAGACAGGAAAACAGCCTGCTCTTTAGAGTTACAATGGATTTACATGTACGTTTACATCAAAGTGACCCTGAATACATCAAAGATAGCCGTAGCAGAGGAGAGGAGGTCCCCAGCTGAGGTCAGGAAGTCATCTCAAGTGTTGTGTACTTAGAAAGGAGACATGCTGGGCTTAACTAAAGACGGAAACTGTAGATGAATAGAAAGAGGCATGTTCAAGAAGCTTCGGGGTAGATTTGGCATAAATCTCTGATTAAGTCTGGTAAGTGAGAGGAGAATACTAATGTCTAATATTTCCAGCTCTGATCATGAGACAAATAGAAACCAGTATGTGGTATATTGGAAAGATAATTTGTTTCTAATCTTGGATCTGCCTCAATGAATTGTATGACCTCCTACAAGTCTATTACAATCTCTAGCCTGCTTTATTTATTCTTATCCAGTTTACCTTGATAGTCTGTCTCTGGCAATAAAAAGTTAACATTCTTGACGTAAGTGTTTACCTTCACAAGGTCTTCTGTCTTTGAAATCATGACAAGAAGCATTAAGTCAACATCTGTTGGTTCATTGTCACCTTCATATCAGGAAAGGCACGAATTAAAGATAGTTCGCTTAGACATACTCGGAAAGAGTGACATGCCCAGTCAATGTATGGATAGATTTGACATTCACGGTACAAATATCCAACAGGATGACAACTTAATTGTAGAACAAATTGATGAAGAGTGCAGGGCTTGCGTGTAGCTCAGTGTCAGAGCTCTTGCCTAGTACCTGTGAAATCCCAGGTTAGACCCCGTGTTGGCACAAAGGTAGTTTTTGCATTTGAAATCGGAGATGAGGTGGTTTATAGGGGGATGGGGGAGCACTTGCAGTGAAGTCCGAGGACCTGAGTTCCATTCAAGGGACACCCATCATAGGGTAGAATCTTATCTTCTGGTTCTCTGCTCTCTGATCATCACCCGCCCACCAAGAAGCATACCCTAAACATATACATTACACACAGACAGGGGCTCATATACACATACACACATACACATATGCCAAATACACGTGCCCTAAATAAATAAAAGTAAAATTAGTTTTAAAGTAGTCATTTATGAAACATAGCAGATTCCAAACATTTGATTTTTATAGTATTCCTTATTACGTCTCATTGCTACAAGTAACTTTCAGTAGTTAAAATCAAACCTCTTTTCTTTTTTTTTTTTTTTTTGCATTTTTAAATTTATTTTTACTTAAAAAATTTCCACCTCCTCCCCTCCTCCCATTTCCCTCCCCATTTTCCCATCCCCTTCCCTTATCCCCTCCCCCTCCCTCTCCAGTAAGTAAGTCTACCAGCCCATTAATAACATCACATGAAATAATCTGCAATAATCTACAAGATTTAAACTTCAGTAAAACTGCAATAGGCTAGAATTTATATGTCAGAACAAATAATATGTTTTTCAAAAGAATGTGTTTGCTTTTATTAAGGCTTCTGGAACCAATGTTAACCACAGGAAAAACCAATCATTAATTAACGTGTTATCTCTGAAGAATTGGATGATGCTGCCATCTAGTGGACATTGAAAGGCAGAGCGCCTTAGACTACAGGAAGCCAAAAAAAAAAAAAAAAAAAAAAAAAAGTCTTCCAAAGTACAAAATGGGCCTTAGCAGAAAACATTTGGAAATAAGGTTGCATCATGCAGGTCATACAATTGATATTAGATAAAAAATATAGGCCTGTAAAGAAAGATGACTGATATATTCATCATTCTTTGTTTTCAACTCAAGAGTGGTCAGAATCAATTTACATAAAATACTATGGAACACCGAGATTTTTACATTCTTATTTTCTACGTTTTCGGGTTTATCCTATTTTTAAAGAAAAATACTTTAAATTTATACCTTATCTAAATTTATAAAGTGATATTATGGAAAATATGTTTTCACCAAGGCTGGATGTGAGGTTAAAACCTGAGGATCAGTACAAGAAACATCTGTGTCCTGGCAGGCTAACAGGAGAGATCAGGGAGTGGAGCAAAGAATTGGCAGGGCTGTTCTCAAGGCCAGCTGAACGTGGAGAACTCAGTAATTAATGGGCAATCTCGATGGAAGAATTTAATAACCCCCGAGAGGCTTGGCCAGACATACAAAGTAACGGGGCAGGCATTCATGTCCATACTATTCCATATGAAAATAATCCAAGCAAAATGGACATTGAGTCTGTTTAGCTTAGTAATATATGACTGTTACATGGAGGTAGATAAAAGAGAACTTAGCATAAGTACACGATAAAGCACACTAGTCTCCACTTTGCCCAGTGTGTGTGTGTGGGGGGGGGGGGTAGAGAGAGAGAGAGAGAGAGAGAGGGAGAGAGTTGCACACATTCATGCTTCAAGCATCAAAACTCCATGAGAGACAGCATGAGAGGCGCTGGATACTTTGCTGGGCATATGAGTGCACTGGATGTCTTCCTGCCCCATAACCAAATTGCAAAGACATAGTGAATATGCCAGACTTGTAAGTGTAAATGGAAGATAAAGTGCATTTTCTTCTTTTGCACCTGCCTGTGCAAGTACATCGCTGGATTTCCTTGACAACATTTTGAGCAAAGTCTAAATTCTGGTGATGTTATTGAAATTAGAATACACTTAGAATCATCTTTGTACACTTTTACCTTATGGTGTGCAGTGATGTCAGTGCAAACCTCTCTGTCCCTCCTGTTTCATTGGTTGTTTTCCTCTTCCAGATCAGTCCCAAGTTTTCCTTTGGCACCAGGGATATAAATGGGTTTTTTGTTTTCGTTTTTACTTCCTCTCTTTTTTCCAGCTTTCCTTCCAGTCATCCGATCAATTTCATCAGGTGAGCATTAGGAGGAATGATAAACAAAACAGAAACACCTGTACGTGTGCTGGTTGCTTTTAGCGTTGCTGTGGTACAGGTTCAGAGGCGGTTTTTAGTCACAGCAAATCCTGGGTACCTTCTAGACACCCATCCCCTCATCTTGGACAGACTTGTCAGACTACTGTATAATCTATATCTTCAGATATTTCTCACCTTTTGGCTCCTAGCTGTACAGCAGCAGAAATCACATATTTTATAGACTGAGTGAGACTCTGTGTTGGTATATGAACAACATTCTGAGATAAGAAAGCCATGGAACTTCATACATTTTCAAAGACTGCCCAAATGAACTCTAATTCATATATGAGCGAAAGAAACAGACAACCAAGAAGTATGTTCCCAATTAACACATCTGGGTGTGGAGTTTTTCCTTTTGTGTGAGAATTAATTGATAAAATGTGTATACTATTTTTCCACCACTGTGTGGAGCTTCAACTACAAAATCTGAGTTGGGAGTTGAAAACTGCCAAAATACCAAGGGAAACAATGATCCTGAATTAAATTCTGACCATAATTCAGGATCTTTTATAGGGAGGATTTGATTTAATGATAAGATTTTGACTCATTTCATTTTAGAAATGTACACTAATGCGTGAGCGAATTCAGGAATTAACCTCTTACAAGTCACTCTGCATGTAAGAGTTTTCAAAGAACAGTGAAAAAAATGTATACAAGAACAGCAGGACTGGCAATTGCCCTAACTATGGTTCTGGTGGGATTTGGAACAATAGCCATGAAGTACACATGGACTCTTTGTGTTAAAACATGGCCTGTCCTTATTAGGTTGTAAGTTATGTCAGAAGTGTGAACTCCACTTTTGACTCTGCAGACTTGCAAGAGTTAATAGTGGTTATAATTTTTGATACAAGTATGCGAATTAATATGCACATATTAATTTTCATTTCTAATTTTTGGTTTTATTAAGGTTACTAGCAGAGGATGTAACATTTCATTTATGTCTATCTTGTTATTATTTTTACTGTAAAATATCAGTGTGGTAATTAAGTGTAAAATGAGGTTACAGGAGCTAACGTTTCCATTTTCTCAAACATTTTTAAAATGTTTATTATTATTTTTAGTTTTATCTTTTCATGTTCATGTTTTAAAATAATTTAAATTAAAATTTAGTTACAGCACTTCCTCTCTTCCCTTTCTCCTCTCCAGCTTATTCCATGCCTTCACCAAATAGGTTGACTCTTTTTTTTGCCATTACAGAGTATTTTATGTTCCTAGTATTTCCCAGATGTTAAACTTTTGTCAGATTAGTAGCCTGAAATATTTTTCTTCATTTGTAATTTGTGCCTTCGCCTTTTGACTCTACTGTGCTGTTAGTACTGTATTTAATATAATCCTATGCATTATTCTTATTGATAGTTATTGAGCTCTACAGTTTTCTCTGCTCCCCTCCCTGCCTCTCCTCTCTTTCTCCAAAGGTTTAAAGTTCTTGTCATACAAGTATTCCACTTGTTTGGTTAGAGTTACTCCGATATATTTTATGCTATTTGTGCCTATTGTGAAGGGTGTTGATTCTCTGATTTCTTTCCCCAGCCCTTTTATCATCTGTGTACAGGAGGGTTACTGATTTTTTTGAGTTAATCTTGTATCCTGCTTATTGATGAAAGTAGTTATGAGTTGTAGAAGTTCCTTGGTAGAATTTTTGGGATCACTTATGTAAACTATCATATCATCAGCAAACAGTGAGAGTTTAACTTCTTCTTTTCCAATTTGTATCCCCTTGATCCCCCTTTGGTGTCTTAGTGCTATAGCTAGGACCTCAAGAACTATATTGAATAGATATGGAGAGAATGGAGGGTCCACAGCAAGATTGAGGCTGTGATAATTTTATTAGAAGCAATCGGACTTCTTATACCTTTACCAGAAACAGAATATATTGTCAATTGACAGAATCAATACAGTCATAGTTGCCAGGGTACAATAATATTTGCAAGCTATACAGGGTACCCAAGATTAATGTATACAATCAATTGTCCTGTCAAACTCCCATGTTTCCTTGACTTCCAAGGGAACCTTCGGAGAAACACAAAGTGATCTGAATGCTTACTGCCTGAGGGATTGTGTCAGTCTCCCAGTAAGTGGAAGGCACAGAGTGTCCCAAAAGCAATGGACTCTAACCTGAAAAATCTATAACACATGACTCTCAAGTAAGCTAGGGCAGGCCAAATCCAGGGTTCCCTGTATTCGCAATGTTTTTCTTGGAAGCCACAATACCAAGTAGATTCATTTAAAGTTAAAATAAAATGAATTGGAAGAATACCTAGGTCCAGAAAATGTAATGAAACTGACAACAAAGTTGTTTATAAAGCTGACAACAGCTAATCTGCAAGAAGAATTAGACTCATGACTTGAAAGTCCATTTAACGGAAAGCTCAACCTTATATTTAATTATCTCTAGCTTGTCTGCTTAATTTGAATGAAAGAAAAAAAGCAAAGAGGAAAATAGTGTTAACATCTCTGAGTTATGGGAGCTTCATTATAAATGCAGTTGTTGGTTTTCAGACTTCAGCACTGCAGTGTTGTGTTTAGAGCCAATTAATTTCAGGATGCAACTCCCAGAAGAACAAATGCAGTAAATATGACTGTGCCAACCAAATACAGGTTACACAGGCAGATAGCATCAGCCGAGAAAAGGAAATAGCTTTAGCATTGCTATGTCCTTAATAGTAGTATAAAGAGAACCTGTTTCAAATAGAAAACAAACTTCTATAAGTTTAGTGTAAGGTTTAGAGCAAGGGAGTACTTTTCCCTGTATCTCCTAAAGGTGTATTGGACAGACAGATATTTGTTATAGGAGACAAATGTGGTCTAAATCCACTAGTAAAAGTTTGGAACCAGGTAGATTAGTAACAGAATATTAAAGGTAATTCTGAGTATTTTTTAAGAAGGATTAGCTTTCTTAATGGAAGGAACCACTTATCATACATCCATGGATGACGCAAGTCAGCGAAGCTGTGAAAAATGACAAGTGATCATTCATAATCTTCGTTACAGACAAGTCAAGAAAAAAATGGAATGTTAGTATAAATCATTTTTTTTTGATTGAGAGAAATTTGAGAATCTATAGCTTTCTTGTCTTGTCTCCATTTCCTATTTTAGCTCCTTTAAGAACCATTAAGACAAGCTCTGTTTTTTAAATGTAATTTCAAAATATAATATTGTTGACTATAGACACTTTCAGGAAACAGATTTTAGAGGTTATTCTTCAAAATCTGAAATTTGGTACCATTTGGGCATCAGCCATCTGTCTTCTTCCCCCCTCCCCTCTCTGGAGACCAACCTAGACCCTTTCTCTGTCTCTGTCTGTCTCTGTCTCTGTCTCTCTTTCTCTCTCTCTCTCTCTCTCTGTCTCTCTCTCTCTCTCTCTCTGTCTCTCTCTCTCCCTCTGAGTGTGTGTGTGTTTTCCTTGCCTCACATACCATAGAATCATGCGAGATTTGTCTTGGGTGACTGACCTTCATATTTTTTTATGTTGCCAAATAGGACAGAGGTTCACTCTTTTTAACGATGAAATCACACTACATTGTAGTTCACGCCACACTATATATAAAAACGTTTAAATATACATATGAAGATCATACAGTATAGGTTCCCATATGATTTTTTCAAAAATATATTTAGTGTTAACACCTCATAAGTCCTGCCTGCCAATCCTGCTGTTAATCCTTTACGAGCCAGTATTCACTTGTAAGCCCTTGTTTGGTTGGTTGGTTGGTTTGGTTTTGGTTTGTTTATTTTTGCTCTTCGAGACAGATTTTCTCTGTGTAACAGTCCTGGCTGTCCAGGAACTCACCCTGTAGACCAGGTTGGCTTCAAACTCACAGAGATGCACCTGCCTCTGCCTCCCGAGTGCAGGGAATAAAGGCATGCGCCACCACCGCCTGGCTCACCTGTAAGTCTTTATACCACTGTGTTCTACTCTACTCCATTGACAACCACCTGCCTGCATCCACTGGCTTGTGGCTTGTCGTTAATGCCCTGACACCTATGAACATTCCAAATGTAACCCGGAAACCTGAAGTCTCACAGCTAAGATACACAACAGAGAAAGTAGAGAATACATTACTTTGGCACAGGAAAAGTTCGAGCAAGGCCCCAAAGCACAGGCATTAAGACAAGAAATGAGTAGATAGAACATCATGGAAGTAAAACTTCTGCATATCAAAGGCTCCTGCCATTTCCGCGAAGGGAAAGCCTACACAATGGAAAAAAAAAAAAGATAGTTACCATCTTTCAGAAGACTGGCATCAAAAAATATACAAAGAACAAACAAACAAACAAGCAAAAAATTTAAACGTGAAGAAAAAAGCTAAAAATGAGCACGAAACTTAACAGAATGCTCCCAAAATATGAAATACAAGGGCTGTTTGAGACTACTGGTTATTCGTCCAGAGGAATGGGTATCCATTCCCAGAACCCACATGGCAGGTCACAACTGTCTGTGATTCCATTTCCAGATCATCTGGCACACTCACAGAGACATACATGCAGACAAAACAGCAATGCACATAAAAATAAAATTAATAAAAATGCAAAATATAAATGGTTGAAAAGAATTTTCAGTCTCCCTAGCTATCAAAAAAATACAACTTAAAAATATTTGGAGATCTAGTTTTACCTAAATCAGAATGATTAATATTTTAAAAAAGTATGACAACAAATGTTGTCTCAGATGTGGGGCAAAGGGAAGCATCTAATCACTTCTGGTAGGAGAGCAAACTGGTAGAGCCACTGTAGAAATCATTCTCTCTCTGCTAGAAATAGATTTATTAAATGATCTTGAGAACAATCCCAAAGGACTCCATATCCTACTCCAGAGGTATCTGCTCTTCCTTGCTTCTTTGATGCTCTGTTCATAATATTCAGGAAAAGGAAACAGTTTAGATACCATCAACTTATGACTGGATAATGAGATTGTGATACACTACATAATGGGATATTATTCAGCAGTTAAGGAAAACAAAATTATGAAATTGAAAGGTAAATGGAATGAATTGGAAAAATATTCTGAGGGACGTAACCCAGGCAGACATGAGTGAGCACGCACACACACACACACACACACACACAATGCAAATAAAGCAACAGTTCATGTTGCATAAGCAAGGTATCTGAGCGTCACAGATTTTCATACATAAAATGAAATGGTCACTAAGTTTTATTTATCAAGATACTCTACCTTAATTTTCTTAGCTTATTATTTTCTGAAGACCTAGAAAGGAAGGACCCTCGGATATGATATTCACCGATAAGGTGTCAGGAGCAGGTAACACGGAAACAGATGTATAGCTCGAAGTGAATTCACCCGTGTGTGTTGTTTTTCTGCCAGTACACTGAGGACTGATGGTCCAGTTGCTGAAATAGCCTCAATCCAGGGGAAGAGAGGCAGATAGTCTCTACAATAGAGGTACTTCTTTGCCGGCCCCCATTCCTTTGTTATCTGAGTGACTTGTGCTATAGAGCGCTGCTCAGATAGTAACACTTTGTCTCTCCAGAACTTGCTTTCCTGTAATTATGCATCTGTCTCAAATCCCCAGCTGTCACTCCCTACTGGCCTCCTAATTCCCATCATGCTTTGGCAATGAAACAGTAAGGGGCACCCATCTCCTCATAGAACTTCCGCTCTCCTCTGGGCAGCCTTCACGAATGAATCATATTACTCTTTCTTGCTGAGCCTGCATATGCTCAGTGCTTCCTCACGAGATAACCCCAGGAAGTCAGTACCAATCAGGGTTGGCACAGCTTGCTGCAGAGGCTCTGCTTTCCTCGCTCACATCACCAAACATTTTGGGCTAACTTGCTGAATAGCTGTGGCTGGCCACACACAAGCTGCCTTTTCCAAACACCTTTCTTTTAACTTGAGTTAGGTCCGGATCTGCCAAAAGAAAAAAGAAAAAATAAAAGCTGTCTCTGTGGGATACGCGAATGAACACATAGAGATCAGGAAGTATCTGTTGCTTGTCAGTAGTCTGAGGAAGTTTCGGTGGAATGTCTAGCTTCTAATTCTGTTGCAGTAGCAATGAAAATAACACTGCTTCCCCATCGCCACTAGTTCACACATGTGATGGTGATTTTTCTAGGCAACGTGTCCCCCAGGCATATCTCTGGCATAAGTAGCCACAAACTTAAAGGGTGTCCCAGCAATTTTGTGACATGCAAATTTTATTAATTTCATAATGAACCGGGCTGACTGATTTCATTTTTCTGCAACTGAGTTATGACCTGTTTTTGAACAGGCTTTGAACAGCTGGAATGTACTAGCACCTCTGCAAATTCTCAGTATGATGGTACACAATGAAAATTTTGTGGGATGGTTTAAGGATAGGGTCTATTTTTCACAGGGTACTCAAGAATCTGAACCAGAAAATGGATTTAACAAGAAAGTTTTGAAAAACTTCATATTTTATGATGACTCCTTCATTGTCATTTTTTTCTAAACAATGAGGGGGAGAAAATAATCTCCGAAAATCTGTATACCATTATTTGAGAATGCAAAACTAAATATTGATGCTTCATTCAAGAATTGTTTGCCTGTTCCTGTGTCCAGACTATGAACACTGGAAGTTCACAATTCTGTCTTTTAATAGCTAAAAGAACAGCAATTATATGCAAAAAAAAAACCAAAGAATAAAAAAGTTCTGAATGATAGCTCTTATGGCATTTTTCACACCAACACTGCCTAAAGAACTGTTGTCCCCTGGATTCTTCAATAAGTGTTCACCAAATTTTCTTACATACTTAAATGGAAAAAAATTTCAAACTGATGGAGTAATCAAAGCATACTGAAAAAAAATCCATTGGTTCATAAATATCTCTCCCAATAGCTGGCCATTAAATGTAAGTTTTCTTCAATTCAAGACACCATTCAGATTAAGATATTTGCCTTCCGAACATATACAAAATCAAAAATGTATTGTCCAGTGGTGACAACTGAAAAAAAAAACAACGCATTGCTACTCGTTATTGTATTACTATAGTAAAAATGCACTAAACAAATAAGCGTTTTTCGTACAGAACGGAGAGCAAACGCTTCATTTGAGGAAGGGAGGCCCAATAGATTAAAGAGCATGGGCAATGGGATTCCAGGAATAAAATGTTGCTCTGAAGTCTAAGCAATTACACCCTAGGTTTCCTTCCCATGGCTCTTTAAGCAGGCCTGTTTGAATCAGCAGTATATATAAATGGCTACTACATGTATCTTAGCATTTTAGGTCAATTCTTAGTGACTTCTATTACTTTTTAGATTGAAATGGAGACATAAGTAAGAATATGCTAACTATATTAATTTTCATCAAGAATGATCTGTAGAAGTCATGCTTAAATTTTTGGACAAGTCGTCTTGTGACAGCTGACTTCTGAATCACGCTTAGCAGTTCACCGAGTCACCAACACAATTGGTCATTTCCAGTCTTTCAGTAATTCATGGAAGCACCCTCAGATCCTAGGGGAGATGTTTTTCATTGAAGGCAATCAGAATTGAAAAAAGAACACATGTAGGCTAGTCCCATGAACCGTTCATACCCCCAACTTGCTATTAACAAATCATTCAACTTTCTTTGGGTTGGTAAGAATGAGAAAGGATAAAAAGAAAGAGCATGGTTAAGTCAGTCAGAAAGAATATGCAACTACAGAAAAATCACATTGCTACGGCTAGCATTTCATCATGCTGCATTCATTTTAAAAGCGTAATGATAATTTATACTATGCTTTTATTATTGAGGCTTTCTCATAATTTTTAAGAACTACATTTTCAAAAAAAGAGATATATACCACACTTTTGTGCTTCTATCCAAAGATTTTTAGTTATGAAACTGAATAATAAAATGCACACACACACGCAAATACACACACACACGCACGCGCGCCAATATTTATTGCTCATGCCCAGCTTGCTATTCTAAATTTACAGTCAAATAAAAACAGCTTATCTATGACAATCATGACATACTCTGGACTATTTGACTTTGTACTGGGGCTTTGCTCTTTCCTCTCCCTGATTGTTTTAATGCCTCTTTTTAGCTATCATTAAACGTCCTTCAAGTCTTATTTCCAGCATTATTTTATTCTACCAGAATGACTCTCCTGAATCTCCTCCATGCAGTTAAGTGGCCATTTACTGTGAGTTCATAATAACACTCTTCGCAGTATTTGAAATTGTGTGTCATATATTTATTAAGTCCACTGGAATGTAACTGGCTTAGATTCAAGATCTTAAATATTATTAATGTTTGCATTGTCATAATAGCACAGAGCTTGTTCTATAGTAGGCACATAATAAGAGCTTTTAGACCTAAAGAGGAGAGAGTCCATGGGATTAGTAAAGCAGAAAAGATTTTTATCGACGAGAAAACTGTACCTGAAGAGACATTTCATTAAAATATATTTTAGGAGTCATCACACAGATTAATTCACCTCAAAATCTTGGTGATCCTCGTGTTTTAATATGATGTCTATTTTTTTGAAATGGCATATTAAATCATTCAAAATATTAAATGTGTAGTTTTCTGATGTTAATAGGTGATGGAGGAAGGTCATTGGTTAAGTAATAAAGAAACTGCTTGGCCTCATAGGTTAAAACATAGTTGGGAGGAGTAAACAGAACAGAATGCTGGGAGGAAGAGGAAGTGAGCTCAGACTCGACAGCTCTGCTATCTGGAGCAGAGACACCATGCACCCCTCTCCTGGGCAGACGCACGCGATGAAGCAAGCCACCAGGTCAGACATGCTGAATCTTTCCCGGTAAGACCAGTGCTACAGTTTATTAGAGATGGGTTGATCGGGATATCAGAATTAGCCAGTAAGGGCTAGAGTTAATGGGCCAAGCAGTGTTTAAAAGAATACAGCTTCCGTGTAATTATTTCGGGGCATAAGCTAACAGGCAGCTGGGGTGCTGGGGATGCAGCCCTACCACTCCTACTACTACAAATAGGAAAACATTTGAGGCTTAGAGAGTTATCTTAGTCAGTAAAATATCTATGTAGTACAAAATCCTGAATATAATCCCTAACATCCATATAAGCTTCGTGTGGCATGCTTGTAATACCAAGGAGGGGAGGTGGAGATTGGATGACTATCCCTGGAGTTCATGGACTAGCAAACCTTCTAATCATGGAGCCCCATGCCCCAGTGAAAGACCCTGTATCTGAAATACGGTTGGGATATCCTGTAAAACACCACCTAAATTTGATCTCTGTCTCCCACATATGCATATAGAGAAATAAACACACATGCACACACAGACCTCCACTCACACGCACAAGTCATGATTGTGTTTCCCTCAAGGCTTACTAACAATACTTTCAGAAGATTAGAAAAGAAGTTCGCCTTCATGAGACTCAAGTATCAGAGTCCCTAGATATGTGTCCATCATTGTATGCTGTATCCTAAGCATCGTTAGATGGATGATGACTAAACAATAACCACTCAACATTGCAAGTCAGTTATAAATATTACTAAGTTCAAAACCATGGTGGAATAGATCTGTATTTCCATTTTAAGGTGCATTTGTAAGAAACAAGTGTAGAGTATAATAACCCAAATATTTTTTATTTGTTTCTGGCAGGAGCA
Organism: Microtus oregoni; assembly: GCF_018167655.1. NCBI lineage: Eukaryota > Metazoa > Chordata > Mammalia > Rodentia > Cricetidae > Microtus > Microtus oregoni. The sequence continues at coordinate 70,541,735 of NW_024543060.1, read as the reverse complement.
AGACATGAACAAGTCAATGCCTTGTTGATGACATAATGTGTAATGATGTATCTGTAAAGCCGTGTTTGTCACATGTTTGTATCTGGGAAGCGAAGTTGGACAGAGCATTGCTGGCCACCAAGAAAGTACTTTCGGAGTTTTACAATTATCTGAAGTTTTATTTTTTCCTACACATACCTGGTAAAACAAACAAACAAACAAATGCAAAACCCCAAACAATCTCTGATGGAGGAAGGTCATTGGTTAAATAAAAAGAAACTGCTTGGCCCTCATTGGTTAGAAGATAGGTGGGAGGAGTAAACAGAACAGAACGCTGGGAGGAAGAGGAAGTGAGCTCAGAGTCCACAGCTCTCCTCTCGGGAGCAGACGCCTCAGAGAGACGCCATGCCATGCTCCGCTCTCCCAGGCAGACGCACGTGATGAAGCAAGCCGCCAGGTTAGACATGCTGAACCTTTCCCGGTAAGACCGGTGCTCACAGATTATTAAAGATGGGTTGATCTGGATATCAGAATTAGCCAGTAAGGGCTAGAGCTAAAGGGCCAAGCAGTGTCTAAAAGAATACAGTTTGTGTGTTGTTATTTCGGGGCATAAGCTAGCCGAGCAGGCGGCCGGGGTGCTGGGAACGCAGCCCTGCCGCCCCTAATTACTACAAATCTCTGTTCAGTTTGTCATTCTGAACATTATAAAAGAAATATTATACTTCCGTAAAACATTTGGTAAAAAAGTAAGTTACTAGCTTCTCTAGTTAAGAAAAATTCAAGTTTCTAATCTTTTAGTTTATGTCTTAATATATAAAGTAGTTAGGTATTACAATGCTGTGAATATCTGGTGTTTACTAACTACTTAAAAAAATGAAGAAAAAATTTGGACAACTGACATGTCCATGATATTTACAAGGAAACTTTGTTGTCACTTCATAAAATATTAAAATCTATTAGTGAAGGACCAATTTTGATGGTGTTTTTGTTGTTTTAAGATTTACAACTTACCAGGTCCAAATTGGATACTTTGTAGTTGATGGTAATTCATATAAATCAACCATTTCTCACTTAGCAATGCCAAAATAAATGATAAAAACTGGTATTTGCCTCTTTAATCATTGCTAGAATGAACATTTATGTGAACTTGTGGTTTTTCCAGTCGGTTATGCACAATTAATCATTTTCAGAGCTGTTCAATCCTAAAGTGGTTTGACAAATGCTGCACTCAGAAACCGCTTTGTTTGCCAAATTGCATTTTCTACACTTCTATTTTCTAAAATATTTTAAAGCATATTTGCATAAAATTGTATCAAATTAAACAAATTACCAATTTCATTTTCATAGAACTGAACTATCAAAGTTGGTGTAAGTCAACAAAGTGTAAAGTTGTTGGAACTACTTTGCATCACCTGAAGACATGTTCAACCGGCTTGTTTGTGGTACCACTGTAAACATTGCTTTATTCTGTTACTATACCAACGGCTCCTTGCGTGTGATTGTTGGTGGTAATTGTCACCTTGGCACCTAGGTGGCAAACTTCTGAGAAATATTGTGAAGGATTGTCTAGAATGTCTGTGGGGAGGTAGCTTGAATGTATTAATGGAGATAGGAAGATCCACACACTATAGGCAGTACCATTCCCGAGGCAAGGGTTCATAAGCTGTGTACATGGCCAAAAGGAACTGTACCTAACTTTTCCGATTATCATGGGTGTGATGTAACCAGCTCCTTCAAGGTCCTGTTCCTCCACATGGACTGCAACATGAACTGTGAGGCAGAATAAAGTCTCACTTACATGACCTTTGGCAGGGTATTTTATCGCAGCAACCAGAAAAGATATTAACACAATATTGCCTGAAAATTGTCTAGCTTAAATAACTTTTAGTAGTCTCCGTTTCTGAAAAACCTTATACATTTGTTTCCATGGAGATTAAAATGGACTTCTTATAGATTTAGGCTATTCTATCTTCCTGAACAGCACTCTGCAAAAATGATTTTGAGATTAATTACAAGCATTTCAAAGAACAATTATCTGAAAATGTGCTAAACATGCAAATACAAAATAAATTTTAGGCCTTCCCCATTTTATTTCTTCCCTCCTGAATTTTTTATACAACAGCTATTAACATCTCATAATAACTTTTAAACAAATGTGTACTTATTCTTGCTAATGAGTTGTCATTTCACTGTCTGTATCCCTTACACCATAACTAATTCTTAGGCAGATAGAAACTTGAACATGCCGGGAAATTTTTTTTTTTTTTTTGATTTTACGAGACAGGGTTTCTCCGTAGCTTTTGGTTCCTGTCCTGGAACTAGCTCTTGTAGACCAGGCTGGCCTCGAACTCACAGAGATCCGCCTGCCTCTGCCTCCTGAGTGCTGGGATTAAAGGCGTGCGCCACCACCGCCCGGCTCCGGGAAATTATTTTTAAACACTCAGTGTAACTTTTTCTTTCAAAAGCGTTCATCGTTTTCTCCTTTTATTACCATATTTATTCAAACATAGCAATATTTTACTCCAAAATTGGTATCTATTTCAGTAAGAGTAACAAATTGTTTGATCTTAAGTTCTTAAATAGGGAATGAATGTGTTATAGGTTTGCGAGTTCAGGTGCCTATAGAAACATTAGATCCCTTAGAAGTAGAGGTACAAGCAGGTTGGGCCACCTGCTATGAGTGCTGGGAACTAGTCCTCTGCAAGAGTGATATGGACTATTAACCACGGAGCCATCTTTCCCACCCAGTTTCAAGGACTCTTCCTAACGCATGTATTGAAATTTTTTAAGTGAGACAGGTGTCTGGCACAGCTGGATTCTGGGACTCAAAGGATAGCTTCATCCACAAGCTTTTCACTCACTCTCTCGCGTCTTTGCTCCCTCCAAGTTAACTCCATTCTCAGCTGCAGAAACAGGACTTCTAGCTGCCTCTCGTCCAGCCAACTGGGAATGTTTCACTTTCTGTCAGCAAACAGAGACCTCTTCACTTTATTGTATTGCTTTATTTTTGGCAGTAGCCACATGTCTGAGATAGAGCCAGGGAGATAAAATATATTGATTCACATAAATGAAGCAAGTGTAAAGCTTTTTATTTTATTTTATGTTGAAGGGCTTTATTTTACTAAATCATGTGATTTGTGAGTGAAGATGGGCATTTCCAAAAAAAAAGAAAAAGGAAGCATTAAATTTTTATAGGTGGATATAGGAAGAAAAATATCTTTTATGAATTTAATAATCAATTAACTGCATATGCTTATGTTAATGTATCCTTATCCAAATTATCAATTGTATAGATGATTATAAACCAACAAAACAACATGGATATCAATTAGAGGTTAAGAAATGTTTTTTTGATAATGTATGTAAAAGAATACGTATAGTTATATGTCAATTAGTTTACAAAATTAACATTGATCCTGGGCCAAGTCCCAAGGATCAAATACTATTGATCTAAAAAAAAGTAACAATAAAATGACTCCTAATGACATTCTGCTGTACTCGTAGATCAATACCTTGCTTAGCCATCATCAGAGAAGTTTACTCCTACAGCAAACATGAGCAAATACAGAGACTGTTGAGCTATTTCTAATTGGTCTTAAAAATAAAAAAACCCAGAGTCAGATACTAGAACATGAAAGCTGAAAGACAAGGGAGACAGAACCATCAACCACCAGTTCTCACCTCTACAAAATCCTCAGATCAAATAGGATATTCTGTCTCTACACATCCTCAGACTGAATGCCTTGAATTCCTGTCTCCTCCTGCCTTATATTCCTCTCTCTCCAGCAATATCCCTTCCTGTCTCTGCCTCCCTAGTGCTGGGATTAAAGGCTTGTGACTTCCAAGTACTGGGATTAAAGGTATGAGCCACCATGCCTGGCTCTGTTTCTCTTTTAGACTGAATCAATCTGGTAAGGCTCACTGTGGTCTTGAACTCACAGATATCCTTCTGCCTCTGCCTCCGCTGAGTGCTGAGTGCTGAGATTAAAAGTGTGTGGCATCACTGCCTGGCCTCTATGGCTAACTACTGACTTAGCTCTGCACTCTGATCTTCAGGCAGGCTTTATTTGTTGGATTACAAACAAATTATCACCACAGACTCACACGTAGGCATTGCCCAGAGAGAGAGACTTGGGAAACACAGCTCTAAATTGAACAGTGTTTATGTGTGTCTGACAATAGTAGCACACACCCTGTGTGCTTGTTTGTGTGTGTGAATAGGAGCAGCACACACTCTGTGTGTTGGTGTGTGTGAATCTGTGTGAAGAATAAGAATTTAATATATAGTCTATCACCTTATTTACTAATCTCTCCAGTGTAGCATCGGCCCATAGCTAGAACTTAATCAACTCATATTATTGAAATTTTATAACCATTCAACAGCAGCTATTTCCCTCAGTCCCTGGAAGTCATCATTGCCCTGTATGACGTCACATCACATCATGTCACAGTGTGATTAGTTTATTTTACTTTTTTCTTCCTTTGTTCTACTTACTGCTTTGATATTAAAGAAGAATTTTTTTTAAAAAAAATTGATTTCTGCTTCAAAGAGTTTCCCCAAAGTGGGCTGATTCACTCCCATTACCTGCCATCAAGGATGAATACTGCTTTATTGGCTTTCAGGACAGATTAGATTCAAAGTACTGCTTGTAGTATCTGTTTTCCAAAGCCCAGAAGATTGTTTGGAACATATGGGCATTCCTCATGTTCTTTCTCTGATATGAAAGGAATTGGCACTTAGGCTCTGAGAACAAATACAAAGAAATCACAAATCTAATTTGTCTTTGATTTGGGTCTTGGCTAATTATGAAGGAACCTTTCAACAATAATGACTTCAAACATTTAAATACCCCGTGAAACCGCAATTAATTAAGAGACTGCTGCTTCTTCGAACTCTGCAATGAATAGGGAATGAGGGAGAAATTAGAAGTCAGATGCCATGCTCAGAGCAAATTATCAATAATGTCATCTCTTCTGCATTATCTACATGCAAAACTGAGGGACATGATGAGAAAATAATATATACAAAACAGAATTTAAAACTAAATTTGCCATTTATTTGCATTCAATAAAATGCTTGTGAAAAGAATAGTCACACAAGACAGAAGACAATTACAGGATTACAGCCCATAATATTCAAAAGAGCCAAAGTATTTATACCTACTAACTTTTCTGGTTTAAAACTAGTTATTCATCTTCAAGCATGTTAGTTATTCATTTGAACAACAGTGATTTACTTGAATGTTCAAAGCCAAATAAAAATCATATGGGAAGTCAAAACCTTCAGATTACATAAAGTAAGACATTTGCTTGTATTGTTTTAGTGGTCTTCATGGAGGTGCTTGCACAGGCCGTGGTGGCGTGTGGGGGCCCGAGGACACCTGTGTGGGATAAGCTTTCTCCTTCCATCTTTACGTCTTCCAGAAATTAAACTCCCTTTGTCAGGCTTGTGCAGCCAGCAAGCTTGGGTGCTGAGGCATGACACTGGCCCTCCCTAATACCCATTTTTATTCGGAATCTTTCTCCCATTCAGCACCTGAATTCTTTATCTTTAGGAAGAGGAGCCTAGTGGCACAAGTTGGGTCACGGTTAATATATACTTAGAAGAATATGGGTACTCTGTTCTGTTTGCTCTTACTCTGTGCTTCTTGGCCAAGATGAGATGAAAAGATTTTATGTCTGATGTTCTTAATCACCACACACCCAAAGCAACAACACCAGCTAAACATTTTGCATGTGTGTATTTGTGTGTGTGTGTGTGTGTGAGTATAAACTTTGCTTTCTTTTAATCCTATCATCTCAGAGTTTTTTTTTCATTACAAAATAACCATGAGTAACACAGTGGCATCAGGTCCTGTCTCTAATGCTTGAGCTGGCTTTTGAGAACCTATTGCCCACACTGGGTTGCCTTGTGCAGTCTTTGTGCAATAGGAGGAGTTTAGTCCTACCTCAATTTGATATGGCATGCTTTGCTGACACCCGGGGAAGCCTGCCCCTTTCTGAACAGAAATAGAGGAGTGGATGGTAGAGGGGACAAAAGGGGTGCAGGGGGAAGGAACAATAGGTTAAGAGGGAGGGGAAACTAAGGTCAGAATGTAAAATAAATGAAAAATTAATTAACAAAATAAAAGAAACCAACACATTTTTTTTTTGTTTTTCTGCTACCATTTTTGCTCTTATTCTCCCTAGTTTATTTCTATATGTTTTTGGAACAATACAAGTTCCATTCTTGTTTCTTTTTGAGTTACATTTATTTATTTTGTGTGTATGAATGTGTGTATGTGTGTGTATGAATGTATGTGTGTATGTGTGTGTATGAATGTGTGTGTATGAATGTGTGTGTGTTTGAGCATATGTCTGGCATGCTCAGACATGTGTGTGGTGTGAGGTGCTGTGGTTTGCGTGGGGATCAAAGAACAACAAGGAGTTCATTCTTTCCTTACACTGTGGGTCCCAGGGTGGAACATGAGTGAGGAGGTTTGGTGGTATTACCTACTGAGTCATCTTATCAGACTCCACATTCTTCTTGACACTTTGCCCCCACTTTCTCCTTCTGGCAAAGCATCCCTTAGTTAAACACTCAGGAGCATCCAGAAATCACGTTCAGGCTACTCTAGACTTCTGTGATTGTGGAAACATGTTTTTCTACAAGGCCCATTTCACCTAGTAAAATGTGCTCTAGGCGCATCTTCGTGTTACATACAGTAGGATTTCCTTTAATTTTTTCCACTTAAGGTGAATAACTTTCTACTTTTTGTATAGATTTTCTTTTTTTCATATTTCATAATTATATACTGCAGCTCTCTAACTGCTCATTTGCTGTGATCCATTCAAATTTTTTGCATATCTTATCTCCTATAGCAATCATCACAATAACCTAAAGTACACAGATCATCTTAAGATCTGGATTTAAAAACTGCTCAGCTTCATACACAGAATCCAGATTGCTGACTAATGTCACAATTTTTATTTTAATTGTCTTGAGGATCATCTATGTCATTTCCTAAGTGGCTGTACTATTTTACACCTCCAACAGCGCACAGGGTCTTCAGTTTCTCCACACCCCACTTGTACTTGTAACTTGATTGTCAATAGTGACTATTGTAGTAGGTGTAGGGTGTTGCTTCACTGAGGTTATGACTTCTATTTTCCTGTAAGCCAGTGTATTGAGTGCCCTTCCATGTCCTTATTAGTCATTTTACAGATTTTAGCATGACATGGTTTTGCATGTAGAAAATTCCAAAAACCTTCAGAAAACACTCTTAGGACTCATAAATGAATTCAGCAGAATACCAAATCAATGTTCGAGTCATTGTGTTTGTAAGTCCTAATAACTAAGGATCTAAGACTGGATTAGGAAGTGATCTTATTTAGGAGCCCTTCAAACACAATAAATACTTGGAGATAAACTTGATCAAAGAGAGGAGAGATTTGTATATTGAATGCTACAAATTAGTGATGAAAGCAGGTTAAACAAATGAAAAGGTATCCTTTGTCTATGGATGAAAATATTTGGATATATAGAATGGCTGTTTTGTGGTGGAAGAGATGGCTCAGCACCACCTAAGGAACCTGTTACAATGCCTGGTGATCCGACTCTAATCTCTACAGGGTGGAGAGAAAGAATAAATCTCCACTGGTAATATTATGATCTCGGTGCTTTCACTGTGACATACATCATGCAATAGGGTGTATGTGCACACATGTTTACTCCGTACACACACCTGTGAACACATACACACACAGACACACGTTAAATAAAACATAAAATAATAATGATTTTGAGATTTGTTACTCAACCCATCAACATTCCAATGATACTTTTACAGAAATTAAAAATTTAGGTAGAGTCATAAAAGACTCTAAATACCAAATGGAAGAAAAAAGCTGGAAAATTACACTTCTTGATTTCAAAATGTAATGCAAAGTTACAGTGATTAGGCATGGTCTCAGAATAATGATGGATTATGAATCCATCAAAAAAATCTGGGCTTATATGACCACGTGAGTTTTAAAAATAATTTTAAAAAATGCAATGGGGAAAGGATAGATTCTGCAGGAAACAATATTGAAAACCTGCATATCCACAAGCACAAGAATGAATTATTTTCTTATACGGCACATAAATATCAGCGCCAAGGGATTAAATACTGAAATCTAAGTCCAGAGCTATAAAACTGCTAGGAGAAAAAAAAACATAGGAGAAAAGCTTCCTAACATTGATCCTGGCGATGATTTCTTTCATGTCACCAAAACGCAGGCAGCAAGAGCCAAAACAGACAATGTGACTATATTAAGCTAGAAGGTTCTGCACAGCAGAGGAAAAAATGGACAAAATGAAACCATAGCACACACAGCGACTGGATGTTGGCACTAACTTAGCTGATGCCACGTTGACATTTAAGTCTGTGAGGAATTTCTGCAGCTTAGTAGAAAAGACTAAGTAAACAGCCAAATTGCAAAATGGGCAAAGGACCTCAGGATGTTTACAGCTAAAGAAGTTATAAAAGTAGCTAACAATACTAAAAAAGGTGTTTACAGGCTTAATAAACTCTGGCCAGAGCTTTCGCAGATGACCCCACATCCATGAGTAGTATGGGCAATATAAAATGAACACGATGGGTTATTTTTTTTTTCCTAAAGGTCATGAATTGGAGAGCAGCTGGGGAGGAGGGAAGTTGATCCCAGAACTTTCTCAGCACAGACAAATTTAAACACAATTGCATGGTACGTGCTATAGATTATACTTAAGGAAGTACAAAAGCAAGGCAGAAGGCCATATAAAAAGTCAGGGCACAGGCCAGGTGGTGGTGGCAGATGCCTTTAATTCCAGCACTCAGGAGGCAGAGGCAAGTGAATCTCTGTGAGTTCAAGGACTGTCTGGTCTACAAGAGCTAGTTCAAGGACAGTTAGTGCTGTTACACAGAGAAACCCTGACTTTAAAAACCAAAAATAAGTAAACAAACAAATAAATAAATACCAACAAACAAATAAATAAACAAAAGCTCAGGGTACAACCACCAGATCGAGTTCTATAGCTATGTTCTGGCATCCAACAAAAATAAACATGTCTTATAAGTTGAATGTAAAGGTTTAACATAGGAGGCACAAAATCAGGTCTAAGAACAACCCAGGGAACTAAATGCACCTGAGTAAAAGGCCCTCTGCCTTGTTTCCTGGAGTTTCTCTCTCAGTTCCTCTAGGCACTGTTCACCACACATCAAACTTCTGACCGTTTTCAGACACTTCTGTACTCTTATCTCTTACGCAGCTCTTCTTACTCTTATCTTGATGAGGCAGTACTTCATGAGGCTGACTGCGTGAAACTAACCTAAAAGTTCTAAAGATCAAACATTTAGAGACTGACTTTTATTTTCTGGTCTGTAATATGAGCAACAGCTGATCATGGCTGCAACTCTGCTCTTTGGCAAGTGTTCCATTGGGATTCAAGTTGTACTTTTCTGTTACTTTTATTGAAACATACCTGAGGGGATTGATCATCAGCATATCATTTAGACTGCCCTGTACTCCAAATCTTGGGGGAAGTAAAGACTTCCAAGTTTCATAAATTTTCTAAAAGAAGTAGGTTAAGTAAAGCAGTTCATAGCCTCTCTCTCTCTCTCTCTCTCTCTCTCTCTCTCTCTCTCTCTCTCTTCCCTCATCCCCCCCCCCCCCACCCCGTGTGTGTTTGCATCCTACTGGGAAGAAAATAGTTCCAATTATACTGCTCTTAGTGTACCCTGTCCTCCATTCTAGTTTCATAGAAAGTTTAAAAGGTTTTGAAATCAAAAAGGGGAGCATAAGGAAAAAAAAGGAGATCTTAAAGTGATAGGTGAAGAAAGTAACAAACATGGGACATGAATGAATAAATCCAGCTATTGTGAAGAGAAAAGGGACCAACAGAGAGGACAAAGAGAAGAGGAGCAGAATGGTAGAGAGGAAGACCAATAAAAAGTATGTATGGAAATGCCATAATGAAGCCTATTCCTTTGTATGCCTAACTAAAAATGAGAGGAAGGATAGAAGATGCCTTTAAGCCCTTCTCTGCCTTGAACTCAGATCAAGTGTGTATATTTCCTTTTCTTTTACCTTTGGCTATTATTGCCGAAGTCATTTAGAACTCAGATGAGATGTGAGATTTGTCTTAAAATAGCTGGCCAGTTTTTAAGCCAAATAAAATATTGCTACAGTATAATGACACCTTAAAAATAACAGTTCATCTTATAAATGTAATTTATTATCATAGAAAAAACATTTGAAAACAAGAGACAGCTATATTATTCTTCACATCAATGTGAAGAGTATGGAACTGTTTTAAAGTCGGTACTATCCAAAATGATAAAAAATATTGTTGATGTCTGTCATAAGCTTGTTCAGCCCTAGAATGGACTCTTGCAAATTCCTAATTACTAATTATTTTTCCTCTCTCTTCTCCCAGCGCATATTCAATGTAAAAGTATGCTTTTAATTAAGTTCTGCTCAGTAAATAGATATTCAGATGCACATTTTGCACATCAGAATCACAATTAAAGCTGGAGGGTTACTTTTTGCAATGTTATTCTAATTAAAATACTTTCAGCTGTATTTGGCATGCATTAAAATGTCAAGTAATTGACAGCCCATAAGTGAAAAATTGATCCAATTATCAAGCCAGCTAGAAGTTTTTTCCGTTCGTCAACTGCTAAGATTTATTATGGCCATTAGAATTACAGATGTTTATATGTTTGCTTTTAGTAATTGAAATTCATTTAACTTTACCATGCCCTGAGTGTTGTTGCTGCTCTTTAGTGGGATAGACAGTCACTCAATCTTCCGAGTACACATTTACGAAGGACTCCCAACTCTCTCTTCACATGGAGTGGATAATCATCCTTTCACTAGAGTTTAGGGAATAGATTTTTCTTTTTGTGTCTCCAGATGGTCTTTCTGATAATGAGTCACAATGAAACACAGCTTCTCTTGAGATATGGCCTCTATTCATTGTGTTTTTAAGTTAATAATATAAATCTTTATGAATTAATTAAAGTCAAACAAATAAAAGAAAATACAATGAATGTTAACTTTTAACTGCAGTCTTGAGTTTGTTTCTCTTACATTGTAATAAAACATTTACTCTTCTCAATAAAATTCATCCAAATTAAAAAAAAACAATTTTGGATTCTACATATGCTTGAAAAGTACTCAATTTTGCACAACTACTCAAGGAAAAGAATAATTAATAATTAATTATTTCTATTTTGATTAGCACTGTGGGAGGGGTGTACTACTTGTGAAAGACTTCAAAATAGATGTTCAGCAATAAGTAATCAAATCATTGGGTTTTGCATGTGGATATAAATTTTGTGTTGCTCTGAATGAACAATGACTTGAAGAAATATATAATTGATTTATTTCTTAGGAATACAGTAGGCATTGCTCTATTGATTGCATTTTATAAAGTGTAAATAACATCAGAAACTTAAAAAAATTCTTCCCTTATTCAACAACCCTCAACACCCTGTTCTAGATTGATGCTCAACCCCTTACCCCTAACACTCTTTGGTTCCTCTACTCATTTGGTACACTATTGAGACTCCTAATTCAGCCTACTCATTGACACCCAACACTCTTGATTGACACTACCTCTTCCCTTTTACCTCTTCTATTTTACGTTTTTTATAATCTTTGATTTACTTGTTAGAGTTTCAGTGAGGATCAAAACTTGTTTTTCTCAAAAATTTTTCTTTATGAACCTGTACCAGAAATGCTAAGAACTTATTTTGATTTCACAGAGAACTCTCTTCTGGCAGATTCATTTGCACTTAGTCCCTTTGACCTGTGGCTGTCATGGTCTGGGAAGTTACTGTAAATCTTGAATTGGCATGTATTGTGATTTCTTTATGGAATAAAGATGAAATAAAGGGTTAGATTCTTGGAAGCTTCTGGACACACCATTATGATAAACAAATAAATGAGCTTCTTTTATTTATATTTTTGTTTCAATTCACATTTAAGAATATATATTATTAATTATATAATGAATTAGTACTGAAATTAGGAACATCTGATCATGCTGAATAGTTGAATAAAATTACTCAACAGTTATTTTCTCTTAAGACATAACTTAGCTTAATTGAAGATGGACAACAGGCCCTCTACAGCACTAGAATTGGAAGACATTTTAAACACCAAAGTTGCCAATAAAAATTGCAGAACTGGGAATGTCATGACATACTAAGTAAGAAAAAGAGAATTCAGTTGAGAAATGTGAGCTGAAAATGGCAGAAGAATGCTTTATTCTGACTTCATTGGAACCTGTGAATTAGGCAACTCAAAATTCTCACTGCCTGGGTAAAAGTAATTTGAAGGGCAAATGGGGAAACTGAGTAACTGGAGAGGAGGGAGGTCAATGAGAAGGAGGGGGAAGAGGAGGGCAAAATAACAGTAGGAATATATGGAAAAGTCATAAGGAGCCATGCTATCATTTGTTTACCTAAAATTACATATACTGTATATATATATATATATATATATTTCAATCTATCAATGTATCTATTTATAATAGTTTATGTGCCATCCCATAAAACACACATACAAGTAACATTTTATGAGCTCAACAGTTCATATTGAGAAACATGTATGTATATGGAAATATAAATGTGCATATGCTAACAATCAATTAATATAAAAGCTATGAATTTGAAGGAGAGCAGGGAAGGGTACATCGGAAGGGTTGGAGAGAAGACAGGGAAGGAAAAAAATGTTGTAACTAAATTATAACCTCAAAAACAAAAGAAGAAAAAGTGTCTTTTTGTAGACATATACATATTTAGTTGAAATAAAAATTTACCACCTGGTTTGGTAATACTCCTCTCAAGAACCATATACTATCTAACAAATCCCCGACACAAGTCATGAGAAGTACCCAATAACTGTTGTTGCTTCTGTTGATTGCCTCCCTGAGGATGAAGGTTGAGTCTCTATTGTTGAAAACATCATATGCTTTGGACTTGAGACCTAGAAGATCCAAGCTGAATCTGACCTGAAAGTTTCCCCCCTCAAGACTGGGTTTTGGGTTCTAGAAGGGACCATGGACATTTCCAAGGGAAGAAAGTAATCAGTAGTCCCACTTAGATAAAAGCCCATGAAGTACAAAATTGATCAACATGGCATAATAATAATAAGGGTAAAACAATAATGTTCTTTTCTTGACAGTAGCCATCAACTTCCTAATGAGACTTAAGGCCCACTTAACAAGAGTGAAATAATGTGTGGTCCTAGTACTTGAATCGTAGCTGACTTCCCTGGGATAATATGGTTGCAGGAAAATCTACAACTGCCACTTTGCTAAGCCATCACAGTTCTTGATTACATTCTAAATATGTATCCTGACACTCACAGGAAAGTGTAGCTCTCACCTTTCAACAGAGACATTTCTCTGTGCAACAGAGTGATACCATTACAGAAAACTACAGTGGATGGGAATACAGAGACTAAGTGGCTGTATCATGCCCAGCCCCAATGGTTCTGTCTACAACTTAACTCCTGCACTCAAGTCTCAGGAACACTTGGAAGAGGGGGCAAAAAGACTGTAAGAGCCAGAAGAACAAGATGTCATCTGGGAGAGTGTATTTCCTAGAAATCTCAATGAAGCTATACCCATGAAACTCAACAACATGACTGCCAGTCTTAGTTAAGGTTTCTGTTGCTGCCATGAAACACCATGACCAAAAGGCATTTTGGGGAGAAAAAGAGTTTATTTGGCTTATTCTTCGACATTGCTGTTCATCACTGAAGGAAAACAGGACAGCAATGCTAACATGACAGGATCTCAGAGGCAGGATCTGATGCAGAGGCCATGGAGGGGTGCTGCTTACTGGCTTGCTCATCTTGGCTTGCTCAGCCTGTGATGTGGGAAGTCCTTCTGTATATATGTTGCTTTTATTGGTTAATGAATAAAGAAGCTACTTTGGCCTGTGATAAGGCAGAATAGAGCTAGGCAGGGAAACTAAACTTAATGCTGGGAGAAAGAAGGCAGAATCAGGAGCAGCTATGTAGCTGCTGCTACAGACAGACATGCTGGAAGCTTGCTGGTAAACCACAGCCACTTGGTGATACACAGAATAACAGAAATGGATTAACCAAAGATATAAGACCTAGCTAGCAATATGCTTAAGTGTTTGGCCAAGTAGTGAACACAATAATATAGTTTCTTTGTGATTATTTTGTGGTCTGGGCTTCAAACAAACAGCCTCCTACTACAAGCCTGCTTTCTTATAGATCTCAGGACCACCAGCTCAGACATGGTACCACCCACCATGGTCAGGTCCCTCTTGTAGTATCTTAAAAACAGAGGTACGGAATAGAAAAAACATCTGATGTCACTGTTAGGAATATTTTCCTAATGCGAACTCTCTGCCGACACAAATTCCCAATCAAGCCAAATCAAAACAAGCCCTCTGAGTTCTACTGCACCTTCCAGGCTAGGTCCTCACTGGGTCTCTTCTTGGACTCAGCCAACCATGATAAGCTGAATAGGAATGCACCACCCAAAGGAACTTCTTAACTTTCAACCATTATCACCTGCCAGTGTTTGACTCAGCCAGGATAAGCTTAATGAAAGCCTGAGTCTAAGTTGTTATACCGTGAGGCAACACCTGTTTGCAGGAAGGACCACAAACTAAGGCACCACCCAAGAACAGACCAAACCAAAGGAAATTTCTAATGTTCCAGCTATTATAGATATGATTACCTAACAGCACACATTCATCAGGACACCTCTAGACAAATGTCAGCCAATCAGGGCCCTGAACCTTAGAAATCCCCTTATCTCCACCTTTACTACTTTAAAACACAACTCCAGCTGAGCTCAGGGCTCTCTGATTATTCCAATACGTTGGACATGCGAAGAGACCGAGTTTGCAAACTTGTATAAAATAAAGGCTCTTTGCTTTTACATATGGGACTTGGTCTCCTTGTTGGTTTTTGGGGCAACTTAATGGATCTGGACATAACAGTTATCCTGTTGTAGAAACTAGTATTCTTACCAAATAGAACTGAAATATTTTAAAGGAACTAATGTAAATCCTTCTTTAAGATAATTCTTCTCAGATATAAATTGAAAATAAAAATATTATTACTAGTGGATTTCTAAGATAATTCTTCTTAGATATAAATTGAAAATAAAAATATTATTACTAGTGGATTTCTACGTAGAATATAAGATTTTAAAAAGATTATCTTTAAATCAAAAACCAGGAAAATAAATATACCAAGAAAACAAAAGAATCTCAGAAAAAAAAAAGCCCAAATTTATCCTTAGCAAAAGCTGTAATAGCATTTAAAAGATATGACTTCTATTAAAACTTAAGAAACTGAGGGTGGCCTAAAGGAAAACAAATGACATTCAAAATGACTTTTTGTTGTTGTTTTGGTTTGGTTTTGCTATATTTTTTTTTAAGAATCTTGCTCAATTTTTTGAATTTCTACTTAAGTCTCCTTGACAGAGTGTTATGGTGTAAATGGGGCTAGCAGATGTTGGTTAAAATGACTGTGACTTAATGAGCTTCCCAAAGCTAGCAAAGTCCCCAAGTCTCTAACAATTGCTTATTTGTGTGACAAAGCCTCCAAGTGACACTTGACTCCATTTCTCCTCTCTCTCTGCAACCAAGATCCCAGAGAACTGCTAAGCATCCTCTGAGTTCAAAAAGAAATGTTCTGCGCTTTATTTTTTTCCCCATGATTTGTTGAAGTTTGCTTTTGTTGCTAATTGTAATCGCCAGTTTTTAAGAGCCTGATTTTTCTGAACATCTCAATTTTGTCACATTGAAAATTTCAAAAACAACAACAAACCCTGTACCTTTTTTTTTTTTAATTAACAGGTAGATTGCAATTGTTTTCATAGGAGAGTCACCTTTTGATCCTTTGTGTAATTAATATGGATCACAATGTAAACACCCTGAGGAATATTTTAAGATTTCTGAATGATCCTATTAGCAAAAGCCATTTCCACGAGGGCAATACAAATTAAGCTGACCTTTCATTAATTGTCTCTCTGTCCATTGGGAGGAGCCATTGTCCTTCAAGACAGACATAGGATTACATAGAAGCTATGGATGTCTGTATCTTTGCCATGAGGCCTTTATGACTACGGGTCAAAATTCATTCCAGGAAGTGAGTGTGAGAGGAGAGGAATGTATGTCTGAGTTCTTTTTTTTTTTCTATAAACAGTACTTTAATATTTGTATAAATAGACCACAGTATTACCAAAAACAAAACAACAAAAAAATAAACCCTGCAAGAATAGATCATGGAAAATTCTCACTACACACAGGCCTCTCCTGTGCTGCCAGCACCCAGGGCCTCACAAACGGCTCACAAGAAACAACTCCACAAAGCAGTTCCTTGCCTTGAGAGACGTCTACACCTAACAATGCACTGTACAATCTTACACAGTTTAACTGTCTCACATATTACAGCTGAATTTAACTTTCTAGTTGTTTGAGTTTAGTGTAGCAAAATCAATATTCACTGGAAAACCTCAGGATAATCTGTCCTTCGGTTCTCTACCTTTCAAATTTTCTTAGAAAAATCAATAGTTAAAATTTACAATCAAACTGGGGCTAAATTAAGAAGAGGACCAAAAATCAGAGAAATATTACATCTTTAGCCAAATCACTTCAACTTTACTAGTAGTGGTTATCAGTTTGCTCTATCCAAACTAGAAGAAAATATAATTATTACCTAGTAGTCTAAGAAAAGCATACAAAGACTAACCTATGTAATTATTTTTTTTATTTTTTTATGTTTTAAGATATTTATCTTATTCTTTTTTTTCTTTATTTTTATTGAAAAAAAAATTTCCGCCTCCCAGCCTCCCATTTCCCTCCCCCTCCTCCCACTCCTCTCCCCCACCCTATGTAAGTAATTATTATCCCCAAACATTTATGTCACATTATGTGTATGATATAGTATAGGCATGTTTTCAAAAAACCCTTTAAAATTTACATTATCATTGTAGTAAAATACCAACAAAATTTCTAATCTCTATTAATTTATATCCAATAACATAAAATGAGGTGAATGAATATTGAGTCACACAAAGTTATGAGTTCTGGCAAGCACAGGGCCATCTGAAAAATGCATTTTGTCATATCAAAGTTGTATCTTTGCCCTGAGGCATTATTTAGCACATGTAGCAACCAGTTTTAATATCAGGCTATGCATGCTTCATTTTATACTACATGTAGAGGTCAGAACATAGTCTTAGAACTCAGTTTGAATGGCATATTTACTTTATGAATATATTCATTGGAAAACCTGTTAGCAATATTGCACTTCTTCAGTCCTTTTCCTTGGCACTCAAGTCTTTCCCTCTGGAAAGTGATTAAGCCAGAAAGACAACCTAATGATCACTTTTATGAAATCTTTGAAGTGAAGATTTAGCAAAGCCATCTTTTTCAATTAGATCTGATGAGCAATGAGAAGAAAGATTAGCTGATTCATCGCTCCTAGTATTCTGCTATGGCATGGACAGATAAATTCTGTCAATAAACAGAAATTGTCGATCACGGTTGCTTTGCTTATAATATTAGATTGTGAAATGTATTTCTTCAAACCATTCTAGAAATGGACATTATTTGATCAGATTTCAATTTTAACTCTTTGCATAATAAATTATAAAATATTTTAATGGCTCTTAATGAAAATTAAAATTCTTCTGAATCAACAGAATGCCATAAATATAGTATTACTAGTTTCTGTAGTGATATTTCATTTGCATTTTAATAAATAAAGCTTTTCTGAAGATCAAAGAGTAAAACAGCCATACTGGTCAGCCATACATATAAGACAGAGGTAACACACAACTTTAATCCCAGTAGCCACACTAGTTAGCTATAGAAGCCAGGCAGAGGTGCACGTTTTTAATCCCAGAACTAGAGAGGAATATAAGATAGGAGTAGAAAGTTCTCAACTCAGTCTTATTCTGAGAATTCAAGGTGGCAGTATCACCATTTTGGTTTGATGTGGAGGTAAGAGTCAGTAGCTGGCTGCTTTGCTTTTCTGATCTTCATGTTGAGCCCAAATATCTGTCTCTGATATTTTATTATTCATGCTACAAATGTCTCCCACATAGCTTAATAAATCAGGTTGTTTAGTACTATACTGTTGTATATGCTGTACCACAGATTTATGTCAGCCACTTAGATTTTTCCTTTTCTTGTCTTTTCTGGAATGCAACGAAATACTGAAGAAAAAAAATCATAATTCTGCTGAGAATCAGAAGCTACACATGAGTCCATGCTCAATTTTTCATATTTAATGTTGGCTCTGTTTTCTGGTTCTGCATATTTTCTTTACTAATTACATTTGTTTTTGGACAATTTTATACATGATTTTAATAAATACTAATTGGACATCCTCTCATCCTCTCTCTCTCTTATTTTTCTCCATCCCTGTCTATCCCTGGTTCTCTACAAATCTTTCTCATAAGCATATTTGCTTTGTTTTGTAAACTGCTGTCTCAGAAACCATCACCATGCCAACTCTAAGAGGATTTAATTGGGGCTTGCTTACAGTTCCAAAGGTGAAGTCAAGTATTATGGCAGTGAGCATGGCAGCACATAGCACACATGGGGCTGGAGAAAGAACTAGAGTTTTACACCTGCATCTGCAAGCAGAAGGAAAAGAGAGACTCTGGACTTGGAAAGGTCTTTTGAAACCTCATAGCCCACCCACAGTGATGCACTTTCTCCAATGAGGCCACATCTCTCAGCCATTTCAAATAGGGCCACTCCCTGGTGACCAAGTCATCAAATCTAAGAGCCTATGGGGGCTATTCTTATTCAAGCCACCATAACCACTGTGTTTAACAAAGGTCTTTTGAGTGACCCTTTGTTTGGACCTATCCACTGACATCTGGTAGCTTAACTAGTGGGTATAGAACTCACAAGAGTGGCTGCTCTTCTCTCAGAACCTATCAGTAATCACTTGCTCTTCAATATGTTGTAAAGCCCCATGACTCCTTCTCCGCACACTACTTAATGCTTGCCTGCCCCCTTGAGGGTTCAGAGCCAGTGACTACTTACTGTGGGCTCATGAGAGGATGCTTGTGCCAAACCTAGAGGATGGCATTTTTCAGTCCTTTATAGCACAACACAGACAGAAAAAAAACCCTCTGCATAGCAGAGACGGTAGGAGGTCCTTGGAGCTGAAACACCATCTCTCCTTGAGGGTTAGGGTTTTAAGAGTCTTTAATGGTATTTTTCTTCCCCTACTCTAGAGTTGGTCAGTTTGAAGGAAGACAGGCAGGCTTCTGGGCCCACAACTTTGGAATAAACATGGTTTGCTCTAGCCTTGAACTTGTTGGACCCATGCATAGGTGTGTGTCTGTGTGGTGGGGTGCTTAAAGGAGCGAGAAACCCCCCCCAGGCCTCTATACCTTTGTCTCTAGTCGGAAGTATGAGGAAGAAGCTGGAAGCTGGCCATCTTTATTATGTTTGTGTTTGCAATCTCTTTATCTATCCCTTAGTCCCTTAGTTTGACAGTTTGCACATTTAGAAAAATGCATCAGTAATTGATTTTTATTATTTTTTTTATTTTGACATTATAATAACATCATTTCTGTCTTTCCTTTCCTCTCTCTCTAAACCCTACCATATCTTCCTTTCTCACTTTAAAATTAACGATTTCATGACCTCTTTGTTCATTAATTGTTGTTATATGCACCCCCAAACCCCCCACAGGCACACACACAGATCCACATACAAACACACACACACACAGACACACACACATACACACACACATACACACACACAGACCAACACACACAGATACACACACAGACACACACGTAGGCATACACACACACTCACACACACACATATAGACACACACCCAGACACACACCCACAAATACACACAGACACACACATACACAAACATAGACACACAGAGAGACACAGATGAACACACAGAGACACACACACGCAGCCAGATACATCATGCTCATTCTGCTCTTGATTTTCAACTGCTCAGAGGCTTCTGCCAGGCTTTAGAGTCAGGGGATCATTTTCCTTCCCATGTACATTTTAAATTCTCTTTTTCTTCTGCTACAATTTGGTCCAAGGCATCCATTAGCAGGCTTAGTGCTGCCTGCATAACGAGTTATATTCCGTTGGTGTTCTGGAAATCATTTTCGTTTCATTCAATATCTGACTTATTTTTTGTTATATACTACTTTATGGAAATTTGAGGAGACTGGAAGAGAGATGGAGACAATCAGTTTTCAGTGAGTTTTTTTTATTGTGAAATAGAAGCCAGCAGAAATAGGATAATCAGAAAAGTGGCATTAATAAGTTTATTCCCAATATTGCAAGCTAAGGCCTTCAGAGAACATTCAGACTCTTAATGTCAATCCAAAGTTCTTATCTTCTGACTGGTGGATTACATGGGGAACTTGCCCAAATCTTGTAACCTTAAACCTCACCTCAGCCCTCTTGACTTTTGTTGTACAAAACGCATATCCTGTCTGATACACTCCAATTGGCAAGACGGTAATAAAGCAGAGCCACAGAAATGAGAAAGCAAGGTTCATGACTTTAGGGACCTCCCCAGAACTAAATCTATGATGGATTATGTTTCTGGCAGGCATTGGGGTCTCCATGCTAGGCTTTTAGGTCAGAATATTGCCTTGGTGCCTCTAGCATGGTGTCCATTGCACTAAGTTCCGGGGCTTCTTTTGAAAAAATCATGGCTTTCATTGAAAAAGCAAAGAAATTCAATCATCTTTAAGTATCACTTGTCCTTTGGAGGGGAATTGATTTTAAAATTTGCAAATTCTCTTCATGCCTATTACAAATGCAACTGAATTAGCAAAATACATTTAAATGAAAGCTACAAAAAGCATTTTAACTTAACTCCATTTTCTTTGAATATGAATCAACTTACATTAAAAAAAAAGGTCTCAGTCAGCCAAGTTGTGCACTTTGGGGATAGGAGTAATAGGGAACAAATATGAAGACTTGGAACTGGTCCCAATCCTGTTACTGTTAGCCACAGGCATTTTACCCTTGTCAGCAAACTGGCACACAATCATTGGAACATCTTCATAAAAATCCAGGGCTAAAACTATATTGTATTATAAAACATTATGTGAATTATAAAATATATTAAATAGGGATTATATTCTTTGGACGAATTTAAATTGTATTTCAGGCCTTGTGTAAAGAATGCACTTGTGGTCAAATAATTTGACCCAGATCTTCAGTTCTTCATATTTCAAGATATGGAACGAGAAGGATATTAGCATATAGCCCAGTATTTCAAGTCATATCTGGTTAAACTAATCTTTTTTGACCTGTGCCAGAAGTCTCCTTATACAGACTTTTAAACTAACATTCTCCGGCAAAATGATTCAAAATACCAATATTTCTTTTACAAATAATGATACTGTGGTACTGCAACCATCAAAGAATATATGCACTGTTAAATGCAAATACAAAAATACCAAAAATATTCAGAAAAGTAGGTGTTGTTATGACAATGTGTTCCAGTATGGAAGGTCAGAAGCAGAAATCTGGAAGGAAGCTCTTCATGGTGTTATGCACGCAATTTTAGAATAAGACATAGGTATATCAGCTTTTTGCTAGAAAGTGAAACAACTTAAGGTTGGTTTGTTTGCAGAGATCAGAGTATCTACGAGGAGGAGAAAGGAGAATTAGAAAGAAAGGGTGATCAAGGACTAAGGAAGATCCTAATTCCCAAGTGAGATGAGAAATGATGTCATCATCTGAGGGTTCCAAGATGTTTTATACCCTGGAGCAGGATGATGAACTAAGCTTCTGACAGAGTCAGGACTTGATCAAGACATGAGATCCAGATCCAGAGAAGATCCACTGCAAAAGTCTGTTGATTATACACAGAAAGCAATGAGAGATCATTCCTTATTTGGTATCCTTTATAGTTTCCTTAAGTTGAACACAATCTACTTTTAATCCTCTTCTGTTGGCTTGAAGATGCTGGCAACCTCTTGGAGAGAAAGGGGGTTCATTCTGAAGGCTTTGTTGTATCAGACTGGTGTTTTTCAGAGTCCCCGTGGCAACACTGTGATGGATTCCTGGGGACTATGTCACCAGTACAATGCTTTCATCACTGTAGATAAAATGTAATCGTCTGGGACTTGAGCCCACATGAAAAGTGTATAAAACCAGCAAACTGGAGCTGAGGCAAGAGGATGAATGCACATTCATGGCTAGTGTTGGCTATACAGGGAAACCTTGTCTCAAAAAAGCCCTCTACTTATAAAAAGGAAAGAAAAGAAAGAAGGAAGAAAAGAAGAAAGAAAGAAAGAAAGAAAGGAAGAAAGAAAGAAAGAGAAAGAGAGAGAGAAAGAGGAAAAAAGAAAGACAGAACTATAAATCTAACATTGGATTTCGTGCTTTCCTTAGGCTTAAACCTCTCATAAAATTATAAAAATCCCTCCTAATTCCAACATTATCATGCATCTTAATGTCGATGATTGCTTTTCAGTAGTAATGCTTTAAAAATCACGTGAGTGATACAGCACTTACATTACAACTATTCTTTAGATAGTTTGCTCTCTCCATCAGGACCAGCTAATTATTCATGTTGGCAGAAAAGATTAGTTGAATCTCACTTTTCAGTCTATATTATGATTTAACACATGTGAGTAGAGAGAAGAAAATTAGATGGTTCCATTCTTTGGAGAGGGGAATAAAGTAGTTCACAAATATCATTAGAATTGCAGCTGTACTTCCACCTGCATTACACCTTAAAGCAAAGGTATTAAATATGGCAAAATTGACATTTTAGGCCTTCCATAGTCTCACTGTTCAATGTTTGGAATGAGCTTTTAATGCTGTTTTTACCCCTGTCTTTATTTTTTTCATTTACCATGAACCAATAAGTGATTGAATTTAGACCTAGCTGCCATTCTTACCTTTTTCTCATTGTTTCCGTGTTACATTATAGCTTTAAAAATATTAACATTTTCTTTAATTTCTTTTATTCCAATTAAGAAGTTCCGTCTTGACTTTTTTTTTATTTTCAGCATCTTGAAAAACGAGAGTTACAATGCATAAATTCATAGGTTCTTTTCTTTATTTGGATGGGTGACATGAATTTTTATTTATTAATTTTTTAATTACCATTGTACATGGTACTTACTGGGAGGCAAGCACAAAATACACAAGGAGGATATCACATCGCATAATTCTTTCTTCCTTCAACCTCCCCACCCCATTAACCTCCCTCTGTGTCCCTAGACTGATCACTTATACATACATGTAATATATAGATGCATGGTTTATGTATAAATCTATATAAAATTAAGGAACCACAAATGAATGGGCATATCTTTATACTTCTGAGAATGCTAATTATGAATAACTCTCGCTGCGTCTGTGTTCCTGAAAGTGGCATGATTTTATTACTCTTTATGGCTAAAATAATTCTCCGATGGTTAGTGATGTTGAACATCTTTTCATATATGTATTATACATTTTTTTATTTTTAGAGACAAGGTTTTTCTGTAGCTTTGAAGCCTGTCCTGAAACTAGCTCAGTAGACCAAGCATCCTCAAAAATAGACATTTGTATTTCTTCTTTTGAGAAGCTTCAGTCCATTTGTTGGCCTGTTTATTAATTGGTCTGTTTTCTTTTATCTGGTAGATGTTAGTTCTCTATTGGATGTATAGATAGCAATGGTTTCCTTCTCACATTGTACTTATCAGTTTTGTTTTTCTTTTTGTTTTTGCTATTCAGAAACCATATAATTTTATTAGAACCCATTAGGGAATTATTGGCATTATTTTCTGGACAACAGGAGTATTCATTTCATCCCAAAAAGTAAAGGTCATTACCTATGCCTATATTTTCTTTTTTCTTTTTTTTTTCTTTTTTTTTTTTTTTTTTTTGGTTTTTTCGAGACAGGGTTTCTCTGTGGTTTTGGAGCCTGTCCTGGAACTAGCTCTGTAGACCAGGCTGGTCTCGAACTCACAGAGATCCGCCTGCCTCTGCCTCCCGAGTGCTGGGATTACAGGTGTGCGCCACCACCGCCCGGCTCCTATATTTTCATCCTCCAATGGACTCAGGTCTTAAAGATCTTTAATCTATTTGGAGATTACATTTACCCAGTGTGATGTATTGGCATCTAGCTTCATTTGTCTACATGAAGATACAGAGCTTCTCAACTCAATTAGCTGAGTTTATATTTGATTAAAGAACTTGTTGTTCATTCAATGAATTTTTTTCATTTAAATGTGACATTCAGATGACTAGAGCAGTATGTGTTTATATCCTATTGCTTCTCTTCCACTGGGAGGTGAGAACTCCTGATTGTATCAATTCTTTCCAGGTGGCTGGTAGATTTTACTCAGTTTTGCTTTGTAAAGTTTCTTATTTTACTCTGTTATTAACTCTGGAGTTTTGCCCATCATCAACCTTTTCCTAAAGCTATCATGCAGTTTCCCCAGTTTTTTATCCAGAGATTCTAGCATTCATAATTCCAACAGATGGACTTATAGTATGTATATATGAACATTAAAGGATAAGCAAAGGTACTTAAGCAAATGCTAATTTAGTTTACCTTAGAGAGTAGCGGAGATATGAGGAGAAGAGATATTACAAGTATTTTTTATCATTTTTAGAGTGCTTAATTTGTAAAGAATGAAAAGTACATCAAATTAGAAACTTTATATGAATGTAGGTCGGGGAAAGTTGAATTTAATTTTACCTGGAACACCAGTAAACTAATTTAAACACTGAAGTCTAGTTTTGTTTCCAGATCTTCACTGCGATTCCCACTTGCACAATCCTATTAGGGTATGGTAGACTCCAAGGAACTATATTTTAGCAAGCTTTTCTATTTCTTGTATAAACCCTGAATTAGAAACTCCCTTCTTAAGAGAGTTGTTTTAGGAACAAAACAAAATCCTGAGCAAAACAAACCTGAGAGCACTATTCAAATTACTGTCAAGAAAGAGTTAAAATAGAAGACATTGAGGTATAAGGCAGATATACTGATAATGTTAACAGCATTGGTGTCATTCATTAATTAATCAATCAAAAAGCAATATTTATTTTAAAATCCTTTCTTTTGAGCCCTTAGTCTAAATCGTTTTTTAAAACTTTGTTTTTGCTAATCGGTGAAACTAGCCTGAAATAATTTAAAAGAATGGCAGCTTGGTGAACCCAAGGAAAAACTTATAGTTATCCTCTTGGCTATGGGAAGTAGACAAAAATGCTGGGGAGAAAATTGGGATCTTGGGGGTGGGGTGGGATGGGGGTAAGGAGAGATGGGGAGAGAAAAGGGAGAAGGGGAGGATAGGGGGAACTTTGGGAAAAAGGATGATTGGGATAAAGGAAGGTTGGATAGGGGAGCACGGAAGCACAATTTTTAGTTAAGGGAGCCACCTTAGGGTTGGCAAGAGACTTGAACCTAGAGTGGCTCCCAGGAGCCCAAGGCGATGTCCCCGGTTAGTTCCTTGGGCAGCTGAGGATAGGGAACCTGAAATGACCCTAGCCTATAGCAATACTGACGAATATCTTGCATATCATCATAGAACCTTCATCTGGTGATAGATGGAGATAGAGACAGAGACCCACACTGGAGCACTGGACTGAGCTTCCAAGGTCCCAATGAGGAGCAGAAGGAGGGAGAAGATGAACAAGGAAGTCAGGACCACGAGGGGTGCACCCACCCACTGAGACAGTGGGGCTGATCTATTGGGAGCTCATCAAGGCCAGCTGGACTGGGACTGAAAAAGCATGGGTTAAAACCAGACTCTCTGAACATGGTGAACAATGAGGACTGATGAGAAGCCAAGGACAATGGCATGGGGTTTTGATCCTACTTAATGTGCTGGCTTTGTGCGAGCCTAGCCAGTTTGGATGTTCTCCTACCTAGATGGACGGAGGGGGGAGGACCTTGGACTTTCCACAGGGCAGGGAACCCTGTCTGCTCTTTGGTCTGGAGAGGGAGGGGGAGAGGAGTGAGGGGAGGGGGAGAAGGGTGGGAGGAGGGAGAGGGAAATGGGAGGCTGGGAGGAGGCGGAAACTTTTTTCCTTTTTTTCAATAAAATAAAAAAAAAAGAATGGCAGCTTGGATAATACTGTAACATGAGCATGAGAAAATATATTTTTGCTACCTGTTCTTGTTTCTTTAATAAGCTGGTGTGATTTTTGTATTGTGTCCCTTACTTATAATATTCTTTAAACCTTTTCTGGAAGCAGTAAGAATCATGTTTCATGCCCATTAATTCCCTAGAATCTGATATTTCTGAACTTTCCAACATAGGGAGGATTTCAATGTTTTTAATAAATCCACACCCTGCTGATTTTCCTGGACTCCTGGCATTCTTGTTTACAGCCTTAAAGGGAACATGCCAACATCTGTGCTTGATAAATTGCTCTATATGCATCGTGGCTCTTTCAACAGTGTTCGGATGTTCAGAAAGCTAGAGATAAATAATTAATGAGCACAAAAGCAGTCGTCTCCTTTATTGTCAGCTGTGCAAGGAGCACATAGCACAAGCTATAAACCAAGCTTTCCTCTCGCTTACAACTGCTTGCTTCTCAGTAATTTAGTTGATAGCAGACTCTGCCACTCACCACACCTTGGGGCTTCTAACAAATCTTCATTTCATCTACCTTTAATTCCTTCTGCCACATAAAAATCACAAATGCTGAAGGTTTCTGTCCTTCAAATGCCACTGGAACAGGGCTTCTAGAAACAACAGCCTGACTTATATGTGGTCAGGAACAGCATAGCTACATGTTATGTTTTGCTTTGGAGATATTTGGTTTTGTAAAGCTTTTTATAATATTACAAGCTGAAATTTCAGGGCTAGGGAGATTGTTTTTATTTTTTATGGATTTTTATTGAGCTCTACATTTTTCTCTGCTCCCCTCCCTGCCTCTCTCCTCCCATTCAACCCTCTCCCAAGGTCCCCATGCTCCCAATTTACTCAGGAGATCTTGTCGTTTTCTACTTCCCATGTAGATTATATCCATGTATGTCTCTCTTAGGGTCCTCATTATTGTCTGGGTTCTCTGGGATTGTCATACAAAGGACTGGAGCTTGGCACCCAAATCCTAGTATGGGGCCCAAACCACCTGACAGTCTGTTCCAGAGGTTGAAAGTCTTATGACCTCTGAAGGCCCCTGCATTAATATGGCACACATAAACTCATGCACTCAATATCATACAAATAAGTAAACAACAAATAAATATAAGCAGTGTGTACCTCTAACTAACCATATAACAGGCTCACAGATGCATCATTTCTAAAATTTAACTGTTTTGTTAGAATTCTTATATGGATATGTCATTAAAACTTAACGTGCACTTTTAAAAATACAGAAAAACAAGCAAGAATAGGTAATTTGTTATAAATTTATTTCTGCTAAATAACTTTGTATATTAAATAATTGAATATAATCTGTAGAAATAGTTCTTTTTTTGACTCTAACATAAAACCTTAAGATAAAGACTACTTTTATGGGTTATTCATATTTTACAACTACTCCTGTTGTAAAAGTGAACTCAATATATACCTTAAGAATGACAGCTATTAAAATATAAA
This sequence comes from Microtus oregoni, assembly GCF_018167655.1. Taxonomy (NCBI): domain Eukaryota; kingdom Metazoa; phylum Chordata; class Mammalia; order Rodentia; family Cricetidae; genus Microtus; species Microtus oregoni. The sequence continues at coordinate 70,514,170 of NW_024543060.1, read as the reverse complement.
AAAGTGTGAAATAAAATGAAGAAGAGTTGTCTCCATGCAAGGCATAGTTCATTATAGATTTCAGCCCGTTAGTCATCCAATTGCCTGGAGAATGTGTGTTATTTCTGTCTTCCAGATGAAGGCTGTGAGGAAAGGGAATTTTGCACTTTTCTCTAGTTCTCAATACACATGAATACCATAACCAGTGTTTATAGCTACAACTTTCTTCCTCTAAAGTTCATGTTAATTTTATTGTAGGCTCTTGTGTAATACTTGATTTTACCCTGTGTAAAGACAATATCACCTACTTGAATAATACAAGAATTTTTAACAGCATCATTAAAATGTTGTGCTATATTAGGATTCGACTTTTACAGCTTTGAATATATGTTTGACCCTTTTCATAGTAAGCACACATGGTTAGTCCCACTTTTGTCTTTAGAAATAACAATATTTACTAACAAAAAAACTTACTTTGTATAAGATGTTGTTTTAAAGCTACACACTTTGTAGAATGATTTAATTGAGCTAATTACCCCTAAGGCATTTCATGTTTGCTTGCAGTGAAAATTATACTTTCTAAGAAAATTCCAGGATTGCATTATTACTAACTATAATCATCATGGTGTCCTTGTACCTCCTACAGTAAAATTGCATTTTTATCTGGGTTATAGTGTATAATCTATTAAATCTACCTACCTATCATCTATCTGCCTCTATCCAGCCTCCATCTATCTATCTATCTATCTATCTATCTATCTATCTATCTATCTATCATCATCATCATCTCTCTATAATCTATCTTCTATTTACTATTTATTTATCTAAACTAAAACCTATATCTACCCACCTATTTACCCATCTATTTATCTATTAAATAGTTGTATATTTCTTACCTATTATTGAACATATTTAAGACATCATAATTTTCTATATGAAATTTCTATTTGTGTTTAATCTATCACTCAAACTTGACAAAAGGAGTTGAGCCCATGCTCCTTTATAAAATATATTTGAAATTATTTATATTTTGAACAGTTTTAGATATGCAATCATATTCATTTTGACTTAGTGTATGTACCTTACTTACTAATCTTTAAGCAGTCATATCAGTTACGATTTTTTCAGGTTTTATTTTAAACTGAAAATTTTTATGATCTGTATACATATTTTGGTAGGTACTGATGAAATTCCTGAAGAAATCCAAGTAATAATTTTTGAATACCAAATTTGTAGGATCATAGCAATCTATAGTAGACATATACTATTGAGACTTGAAGAGTTTTTAAAAACCACCATTCAGTGAATTTAGGAGAGCCTTCCGTTTTCCATTTTCCACAGGCCATTGTCCTCATTGATTTATATTCATTATTTTATAGTTTATGCTTCTGGTCTGGCCCCTGGAAGCATCTGAATTTGAAAGGAGCATTATTCCTCTGCTCTACCATTTTTTTTTAATCCATGCAAGTCTCTGAGATTTATGAACTCATGCCCAGGGATTATAAATTATCGCTATCCTAAGTTCAAGCACATTTCTCTTAAAAATTTTGTTCTTAAACATGTTTTTGGTTTAAAACTAAGGCTATTAGCCTTGAAACTAATTTTTCTTTCCATCTTTTGAGAAGGTGCTCTGAGTCAAAATATTCTAGGAGGTTTTATCAGGGACTTTGGACAAGATTCCGAGATTTTCTGTTTGTTCATGAGCAACAGCTGAGCTCATGAACACCGAATCTCTATCCACTACAGAGACTGGGGGTGGGGGGTGGGGACGACAGATGTCTTTTTTTTTTTTCTTCTTGTTAATGTCAAAGGATGGGTCCTAGGATAGAGATGAAGATGTTTCGGGCTATAAAGTGCTTGCTTAAGAGGCTGGGGAGGATTTACCAACTCTGAGAATGATGCTTTCCCTCTACATATTTGTTATGACTAGGGAAATAGTGTGCTATCCCGTGTGATTATTTTCAATTGCTTGGGATTTAATTTTATCAAACATAAATACATGACCTGATATAAGACAGTAAGCAGAAGTTTAAAGTCTTGTAGATATTTTTTTTAAAGATTTATTTATTTATTAAGCATACAATGTACTGCTGGCAAGGAAGACACCAGGTCTCATTACATTACAGATGGCTGTGAGCCACCATGTGGTTGCTGGGAATTGAACTCAGGACCTCTGTAAGAGCAGCCAGTGCTCTTACCTTCTGAGCCATCTCTCCAGCCCTTGTAGGTATTTTTTAAGTTTCAATTCTTTCTTAATATTTCCTTAGACTGCAAATGATAGGGTGCCATATAGATCAAGAGATTAAAAGGTAGAAAGCAGGCATTTGTGAATCATTTGTCTGTTAACCAAGGGTAAAGGCTTTCTTAACTGTCCCTCCTGTTTTCTTGCGTTTACACTGGTTTCTTATTTAACACGTGCAACCAACTTCTTTGTCGTGGAATAGTTATTTGAGAAAAGACACACTTATATTGTGTTTCTCTGCATTTGGAGCAGGTAAATCCTCTCCCAGTCTTTTAAGTGCTTTGTAGCAGGAATATCTTTATCTCTGTCCTAAGACCAAAAACTAGCAAGAAATGATAATATCTATGCCCCAGTCTCTCTGGAGGAGGAGAGCCCTGACTCAGCCAGTGCTCCTGAGCAAAGAGAGGAGCTCTGCTCCTTGACCAAATTCTTCCTAACATCTCAAATGGTTAGACCCAGGGCCACTAAATGGAATCTGTCTGCTGTTGAAGCCATTTTCAAGTAATTATTAGCTGTTTAAATTGTGCATTTTTCTTTGATATGACTAACTAATTTACTTCCTTTTTGGAGAGAGAGAGAGGGAGAGAGAGAGGAGAGGAGAGGAGAGGAGAGGAGAGGAGAGGAGAAGAGAAGAGAAGAGAAGAGAAGAGAAGAGAAGAGAAGAGAAGAGAAGAGAAGAAGAAAAAAGAAAAGCACATTGCTCTTGTCTAGTTACAGATACATTTATTGCTTTAGGGTTGTCCCAAAGACAAGGTTCTACTACGGCTCCTGATGTTTCGATATGCAAACAACTTAGAGACGTTGAATACTTTGCTAACCACCATGGAGCAAGAACAAACTTAAGATGCCGGCAACCCCAATGTCAACCCTTGATTTTTACATTTTCACATGAGGGTAGTTTGCTTAGAGTCAAGCAACAGCTGCGTATTAGAGAGTGCTATCTCATTTTCACAGCTGTATTTAATTTCCATTTTTTAGTCCACCTTTTTAAAAAAGATTCCTGAGGATCTGAACTGAGTGAAGTAAACAGATCTCTTTTGAAAGGCTTGAGATTCTTCCTAGAGACACAACATCCATCTTTATTCTCTCCGGGGTGACGGTCTTTCTTAAGTTCCAGGTTAATTTATCACATGCCAAGCATTTTGGCTTCTGGCTATCAAAGACTTGAAAATGACATAGTCCCTTTCTCCAAAGGTTAAAAAGCCTGTGTCATTTCCCAAATAAAGTAATGAGGCATACAAGGTAAATTGCCGCAGCAGAAGCAACGAGATCCGTCAGCTGACGGGGAAAGTTTTTAGTAGTGATATTGATGGCTCTGTCTGTCCAATTTATTCTTTGTCGGAAACAACAAAAGAGAAGAGCCTCACAGCAATCCACTAGACCATTGCAAGCATCCACAGTGCGCAGGCTGATCATCATCGCTCTGGGCATATGGAGACATTGTAGTGTCTGCTAGCTTCATTGTCACTTAGTTTAACACTTTGGTGGTTTAATAGGGAGTGGCTTTTCAAAAACATATTCAAATTTTAATTGATACTAATTTATAAAAGGTCATTTACGTAGATTTGGCCTGTCTGCTGTTTACATAAGATGTGTAAAATTTCGTTTGTTTATTGAGAAAAATGACCTTTTCTCCATTCTTGAAAGCCATGTATCTTTTCATTTCTTACCCTTTTTGTTTTGTTCTGACTAATTTTGAAACAGGTTTCATACAGTCCTAGGCTAGCCTTGAACTTGCTATGGAGATCAGACTACCATGGAAGTTGCAGCAATCCTCCTGCAGTTCCTTTTGCAGCTGGGATAATTAGCATAGAGGGTCATGCCTGGAGACCCATCTTTGTGTTATACCCAGAGTTGTAACTTGAAAACCTTAATTTTAGGCAAGTATCAGTTATGTAAAAAAAAAAAATGAGTCAAACAATGATATAAATGTATGAAGCTATCACGGTGAAGCCTACTATTTTACATGTCAATTAAAATATTAATTACAGTTTTTTTAAAGACATAGAGCTAAACACTCACACCCATGTATCTTTCTCCACCCACACTTTTCTGTGTTCAGGAATCTATTTGCGAGCACTTCAGTTCTAGAGAAGTAAGCTGACTGAAAATGTATACCCTTCTATATTCAGCCTGTAGAAGGCTTTCAGGGGAAAAAAAGCATATGTGAAGAATACTTCAGATAATATAAGAAGAAAAAATTAAAGGCATTATAAGCTTGAAATTAACTGCAATTATAAATTTAACTTCACAGGGACACATGAAGTCTCATTTGAAGACAGGAAGCATCCTGCTTTGAGAATGCAAGGTATGTTTCTTTTTGTTGAGTTTAAGAAACTGATATAAATCAGGATCAGCATTCTACTTAAAATTGGAAGGCGAAATTATCTTTCTGACTGAAATAGTGACACATAATTACTCATTCTCAAAAGAAATCATTAACAGCAAAGCATTTTCTAACACATTCTTTTCTAGGCGTGATGTCTATCTTGAAGAGGATGATTTAATGAAGAAGATTCCGCCATCGTCTGGAACTTATCCGAACAAACGCGTAACGAAACACCCAACCCTGAGTAGAGTGAGCACATTTACTTCTACAATGGCCACAAAAATATGAGATTGTGGCTTTCACCGAATCAAAAGGAGTAGAGAAACAACCTATGTATTCCTCACTTTAGTAGAATTTATTCTAAATGGCAATAGCATGGTTTTTACTCATTCTTTATTGGATCCGACAAGAATAGGAATTGCCTAAAAACAATGGCAAAACAACAACAACAAAACAGAAAAAGTTTCTTTAACCCAAATGAAAAATCCATAAAGAAAAGAAGATATAGAAAAGCACATATAGAGATGGTGTTCTGAATTGCACACTGAGGACGTGAACATTTATTTCACATTTATTTCCCATAATTGAGAGAGAAAAACTCTTCCCAGTTTGAACTACAATCACTCTTTACAACTGTGTGTCCTCACTATAATAATAATCTATGTTTCATTTTCACTAGAAATAGGTCGTGTAATTGGCTGCTTCAGACCATAGACCACAGTTGTATCTTTATCAGAAATGACAACTCATTTTCCTATATTTCAACATTAATATAAATTAAGCAATATTATTATCCAAGAAAATCTTTATTATACAACACTGCATACATATCTATCATCCAGCATAATCCAAAAAAAAAAAAAAAAACCAGGAAGAATCTCCCTCTTTGGGAGCAGCAGTTCTATATCCTTACATATACATTTCTTTAATACTTGACTCAACTGCGCTGTGAATGCAAGTGTTTATACTTATGATTTCCCTGAGAAATAAAGTATTTTAATGTGACCACATTTTAATCAACTAGTATAACACTTTAAAATAGACCTCAATGTCTAGGCCCCTGTCCAAAGCAACGGGATACATGGTAGAACCAAGAGCATGAGACAAACTGAGAAACGTGACACAAGAAAGTCAATGATGATGCATGACATTTTCAAGCTGTTGCTGCATTATTTCATTTTCTACAGTTGTCATTTTTCTCACAAAGTATATGCCAGCTTTCAAATAATGAGTGCCACACTGAGATTGCACTACAAAGTGACACTATTTTTTTTTCCTGAGGCAATGCTGATTTTTTTCGAGCAAAATAAATAGTCTGATGGCAGATTATTTTCAGTATCTAGTTTTTTTATTAGGCTACAAGATTTTTGTTTTTTTGAAAAATAAATGTTCTCATAAAAGTTAGCAGTATTACAAAAGGAAAAGTTTGTTGTTCCTTAGCCCAGCTGAATTTATATAGTTTCTTACATGGTGATATTCTTATCTCTAACTATTAATGGCAATATTGAATTGATAACCAGAAATTACCTAAACTCTTGCATTGTCAAATAATTTCCAAAAGACTTTCTACATGCATCAATTTCATGTCCCATCAAACATCACTGAAAAGAACAATCAATTTAAACCAGTTAAGATAATTAAATACATGTAAAAATCCTGTCACCATCTGGTTCATTTTTTTTTTTTGTGGAGTATGAGACATGCCATGGTGTAGAAAGTTAAAATTAGCCAAGAGGAAAGAATTTTGCTCTTCTATTAGATAGTGGGGGTGACTGAAGTTAGCTTTGACACGTATATATGATTTAAAATAGTTAAAAGCTAGGATATTTAACATTTTTGTAATCAAAAAGGAAATCATACTTGTTTGAGGTTATAGGCATAGCACTCTATGAGAAGCATGCAGTCACTAACAAGACAAACGTGTGTTAAAACTGTGTACGAAGCTCCAGAAATGAAATTAACTATAAGTGCATTTTTATAGTAGGAAAGAGACAGAGAGCATTGAAATTTCTACAAGAAATAATAAGATTTAAAAAACAAAAGAGAGTTACCTCTAAATTTAGGAGTCCTCTCTATCTCTGTTAAAAATTTTTCATCCAAGTATTGACTTTTTGGTGAAAAAATATGATTGAAAGGACAGACATTTACAAATCCTAGAAGAGCTTTTGGACTATTTTATTCCTGACACTGACATTTCTGGAATTTTCCATAGTCTCATAGATCCAATCAAAGCCTTTGCTTTTCTCAGCAGGCACAACACTTGATGAGTCAAATCAAATGCTAGACACTGAGAAGATACAGGCCGTCAGACTATTTATTTCACTCTGGTAAATCAATGATGACTCAGAACAGAAAGTCACTGTTGAGTGCCAACTCAGTCAGACATCCATTATTCACAATCTGGCAATGCATTTTTTTGCTGAGAACAGATGATAACAGCAGACTACAGATATCGTTATTCGACAAGTTCATTAATAACTCTGTTAATCAGTTAGTTTCCTCATCTCTAAATTGAGAAGATGCTGAGGTAGATATGTTGAGGGATTTACCAACGCAATTCATGTGACATGCCAGATACTGCCCCTGGGACACTGTGGGGGCCAAGAGTTCACAATATTGCTATTGTATTCACCTCGATACATACATTTCTTGTCCATACCAAACGTTCCTCCAAAGTCTCAGCCAAATTGTATTTCAATACTGTTTCTTGGAGATCCCTAAACTGATGTCCAATGCAGCCTGTGTATGGAACTGTAAGGCAGATGTAGGTAGTTGTAGAGAATTCTCTTCTTGTACCAGCAGGAGGATGAAGCAGAGAGTGAAAGAATTTCCCATTTCATTTGTTTTTATTCCTATTCTTTACCACGTTAGCTGAAAATATCCAAAAGGATAGGCATTTTCTCTGTTGTTGAGTGCACACTATATCTAGCAATGCCAGATAAAATAAATATCTAGTAAATCTTTATTCGCAGAAAGGATGATGTAAAATGGGACAAAAACCAGAGAGGCCATATCTGCAGAAACTTGTGGTAATCAGAGAGAACTTGAAGCTATTTTAATTGTGAAAAGCAACTGCAAATGGCCAATAGGTTGAGTAGAGCCAGTCAATATGAGGTCATTTCATGACAGGTGATTGGAAAACCAAAAGGAAAATTATCCATATTGACTAGAAAGCGAAATAACATGGCATAATAATAAATTTTATTTATTTATAATTTGTGTATGAATTTTATTGAGGTACAAAACTGTAGATACCATATGAGGTTCCAGCACCTATTGTTTTACAGTTCATGTAACAGAGTCTTGAGAACGTACCTCTATATACAAGCATTTAGCAAATATCCCTTGGCTACTGTTAAGAGTCAACTGAGTTTCATTTACAAATGAGACTTTTCATTTCAGCTTTTCAGAGACACAGACTTCTAAATCTTCAGCGTTCACCAGGTACTGAGCACAGTGAGCAGCAGAGAGACCCCGTAAGCCAAGGTGCAAACCTTTCTGGTTTAAGGTTATTTTCCTCTATGATAACCTCTCACTGGTTTTTCCTTGCATATCTCTTCCCAATTGTTTGTTTCCCCTGGTAGCTGGAATTTCCGAGTTCGAACAATGTGATAAATGACTTCCCACCCTCTCTCCTGGATGCCTTCCAAGCACATGGCTTTAATTCAGCTATTTGTACGATCTATGGGACATCTCTTGATTTTATGGGATACATTAATGGTACAGAACATTTGATTGTGCATGGGGAAACATGACCACGCAATTTCTCTAGTTTATCTTCTGTGTAATGTGTCTTTTAAGCCATCTCATAAATAAGCCCAGCCATTTCCCTCAGCTTGTCCTCCCTTCACAGACACACGCTGGGAGCAAAATGTGCGGATTTGTTTTTCTCAACATTACCCCACCCTCAGGACTAGATGGGCAATTGCTTCCCCCTTTGAATTCATTTTGTGCTGTCTTCTGTGTTGGTGAATATTTATGAACTGTTTTCACTACTATGTTTTAAATTTCAGGAGTTAAAATCAGGATGCTGAAGGCGGTATGCCCAGCCCTGTCTGCTTAGATTTCATGTTGAATCACCATAGCTCGGATGTTGTCATGCCAATGATGCTGCGGGTCCTGGTGTGGCACTTATGTACGGTGTTTTATGACACAAAATCTTGCCTGCCTGCTTCATGTAGGAATCATGTTAATTAACCTAGTCTTCTAAGTAGATGAATATATCCATCATAAACAGCAAAGTCTTAAAACTATCTCTGAATGGACACCATTTAAAATTTAGTATTTCTGTCCTGTGCTTGATTATAAGATGTGGTGGGACATAAAAATCTCATCACAAACACCATTGGCAGGAAGATTCCAGAAAAAAATATGTTTTGTGTGTTGTTTAGAGTTCTCAAATATATACTACAGAATTTTGACAATTAGTAAAATGGAGGTTCCTAGGTATTCATGTAAACCTAGGAAACCACACACTAAACGATTTTATCTCAGTTCTATATATTCATTTACTTGCATGCACAAGCATGCCCATTGTACACATATGAAGATCAGAGGATTACTACAGGGGATGGATTTTTTGTTCCACCCTATGGCCCTGGGGATTGATCATCAGGCCTTGGGGCAGGTGCTTTTGCCCTCTGAGTATCTCATCTACCTGAATTTAGACTTCAAGAAGTGCTTGACTATAATTGCGTGGGTTGGAGGTGAGGAAAAGGCTAGAAAAATTTACCCCAGTGTAAAGTGATGACTACTGATCAGAAATTGCTGTTCTTAAAGATGTTTTTATGTTGTTTTCATTTTTTCCATTTCTCTGAGTCTGGCAGCTGCCGCTGTTCACTGCTGCCAACATTCCAGTGAGGAACAACAGTTTCCCATGCTGTTAATATGTTCTAAAATGAATCATGGTCCAAAACTATAATAAATATCACAAACGCAGATCAATTTGGGTTCAAAATTACCGCAAATAATCTATAACAAAAAGTTCAAAGGTCTCCATATGCATGTGACAACCATTTGTATAATTGCTGCATTACAGAAAACGGCTTTGATTTTTCATCCCCTGTTGCCCTTACAACACTCTCTGCAAGTCTGGTTTCTGCCCTTTGATGGCAATTCATAACATACTATATCTGGGGATCAGTTTCAAATATGAACACCTCCAATCAAAGTGAAATTAATCTTGCACTCCATTTGAGCTCTCGCCACTCACTAATTCACACCTAAGGGTACTGTCAGTCCCCAGAGAGAGCAAGAAGCGCGATGCAGCTCCAAATCTGCTGTTATTGTGAACTTTGTTCCTAGTGCTCCCTCTTTTACCATTCCCTGAACAGTTTCTTCTGCATGGTTCTCCCTTAGTTATGGCCATTGTCTGTCTTTGATATACTTGCTGGAACACATCAGTGGTTCCTTTGGAGGTCTTGAACACTACATCATTTACTTTGGTCTGTCATATGATTTATTTTCTAGGAATCCGTGATTCCACCTTCATGAACTCATGTGCCGGCTGAATCACTGAGCTGCGGGTTCCTCATGCCTCAGGTCTCCCTGATTTGTATCTTTTAGGGGTTTCTGTGGAGCTAACACAACGCTTACAGATCCCATGCCCTACAAAAGAGGAGAAATGTAAGTGTACCTCATGCCCTGCCTTTACATTTCTCTTTTCATTCTGGTTCATTCTGACAGTTTTTGACTTGGGGTTTCTCCGGAGATGGAGACACCTGTTTTTCTGTCCTTCCACCTCCAAGAAACACATTTCCCCAAAGAGCTTTCTTTTTCTGTTGCAAAATTTGTTTGTTTCACTTTTCTTTCTCTTTGGAAGTGCTGGGAATCGCATCCAGGGCCTTGCACTTGTAGGCAAATGCTCTAATGCTGAGTAACATGCCTAGCGTTCCCCATAGCTTTGTATTATTCACCCGCATGTGACTCTAAGCTGTGTGACTTAACTTCCTGGGACTCTTTAATATCTTGAGGTAGGTAAAAAAAGGACCCATCTTTTTGACTCTATGATTGAGAGAAAAATAGAAACAGGGTAATGCCACAGTAGCGCGTATCACTAATGAGACACTAGCTTGGAATATCATGTACAGCCTGGGGGGGGATGGGTATTGATAGAGCCTTGCTTGGCCACCTCTTCGTGAGCACTAGTGGGTTTCCTTTCACATCAGAGTTATACTTTTCGCTGCCTGTCTTGCGGCATCAAAGAGTTAATCCTCAAACTAGACAAAAAATAGTCCTCTTACAAGGGTACTGTCTGTGAGGATGCAGGAATGCTACAAATAAAAGTCTTCCAGAACATAAGAGATTCACATTTCTTGGTATCCTTCACTTGCTCCCAAATATTCTTCCTTTGCTTAAGGTATTCCAGTCTGAAATATTGATGTCTTGATATGCAATGGATGTTTCTTACTCTGGAAATAATTAATCTTTCAGAATCTGTCTTGTGCAAGCTTCACATCAACAGCATCAGAGACTCTTCACTCATCTATAGGATGCTATACCGAGAGTCCTTAAAGAACTGTAAAAAATACGTGAATTTGCCAGGAGTGATATTGTTGCTTTTCCTAATTTCTTCTGAATTCTGTCGTGTAATTAATCTGAGCTTGGTGTTCTGTCAACTTCAATAATCCTGACGACCTTATTACATTCTCCAGTGGAGAGATAAGCATTAAGTGGGTACCTGAGGGAATGAGATTCCACTGTCATTATTGCCAGCCCATGTTTTTAGAAACCATTTCACCCTGTGTGTATATGAGAGATTGTATATTAAACTGGGAATGAATAGAGCTGTTGTGTTTGCCAACTCATTTTTATAACTGGGGGCAGGGTTTTGGAGGAGAGCTAGTGAAGATTCTAATAAGGAGGAAGAAAATTAAACTGTGTCTGCGTAGGTAAAACCGAGAGTCTGTTTTCATTATTAAAGCTGTTTGTCATTGCAGCCAACACTGGAGGGAGGATCGCCTGTGCCTGCAGTTTCGAAAAACAACATCCTTTCAATGTCTCTCTGTCTTTTGACTTGATTGTTAAGATAGTGTGTGATTGGATACCTCGATATTAACAATAAACAAATGGGCATGCAGGGTCGAGCAGCAATTCCAAAAATGAGGAAAATAATGGAGGCTGAGACCCATGTGAAATTTATGCAAAAAAGTTGGGTTAGTCAAATGACGAGCAGATGCAGCTGAGCATTTTCATCATTTTTGTTAAATATCCTGAAAAGGATTCTGGCTGGTTAAACAGGAAAATTGCATCAAAATGAACCGTGTACACGAGTGAAATATTAATGGCTGGGCTCCATTCAATAGCCTATAGATAACGCAGCTCCTTTTAGCCTCCAGCTGTGAAAAGCTATCTTTCCAGGGGGAAATCAGACTTCCCGTTTGATTTTATGTCAGCATAATTTACTATTTATTCATTTTTATTTTCTTAGTTTTTCTGACACCTTTTCCTTTCAGGGATATCTCCGGCATTGTCAAGAGTCTGCTTAGCGACAAGGGTCAGAGTTGGTACCTCTGACCCAATAGTACCTAACAGTCACTGGTGGGTAGTGTACTCCTCGAGTCCACTGGGGCCTCTGTGCCTAAAAAGTCCTTTAAGGATTCTCATGTATTTTTCTACATGGTTAGAGCATGCCAAGGAAGGACTGAGGAAGACAGGATTAATCTGGCCCTAGAATCTTGGCCAGATTATTTATATATATATATATATATATTCTTATATAGATGCTTTCTCTTTTAGGGGAACAAATAAATATACATAGCCATTAGGGCAGGATCACTATAGGCAGAATGCAAAATTTATACAATGAAGTTAAATGGGCATCAATACTGGTAAATCAAAAATCAAACTACAAAATGAGTGTCTAGTTATATCAACAGCACTTTTGTGGAGGCGAACAGCCCAAAGACCATGCCACAGTATGTCTCAGCCAGTGAACCCACCATCCCTACAATTATTACAGGGTGTTTGGAAACAAAGCAGGTTTAGAAAATGGGACATTAAGCAACTTATTCATCCAGCTACTGAATCCAGTGGTTTGGCCTTTGAGTTTACATTAAACAGTCTCACCATATTGTCTTCATCAACCCTAGAGTCGTGGAACAAGAGTTGAAACACAACTGAGGCCCAGTAGTACCGGAAAATGGAGCTTAAGGAGTGGTTACTTCAGCTGAGATCAATTCCATTTCATTAAGCCATTTAAACCTTCAGGCTGAATGAATTACAAGCCGTTAAGAGTATGGGGTGCATCTTTTTCTGCCGAGAACTTTGAATGGTCCTGATCCTTCTAGTATCCTTACTCACTAGAGTATTAAAAGCAATTGGCGATGGGGGTAGAAACTGGAGACATGAAAACACACCCGGAAGAGATGAGTACAGAGGAGTCATGCCAGACAGGAACAACAGTTATCTTCAATGCCCTAAAAGAGCATTGTAGCTTGCATGTGTGAACCTTAAGAAAGAAGGGAAGCTTAGTTCCACTATTGCAGAGATTATTTTTATACTACAAATACTTTAAAACTTGAACACTCTTATAAGAGTGACTGATACCTAAGAAGGATCCATTAATCAATCATTGAAGAAATAATGGAAAGAGGGGGAAAGTGTGAATGAACATTGGAGAAAAAAAAATAAGTGTGCTTAAGTAGATGATACCCAAATGTCACTAAAATAGCAAGTGGAGAAGAAAGAGTCTGGGCATTTCAGATGAGGAGAAAAAAATAAGTCACGGTGTTTTGGCTAATTTTATGTCACCTTAACATAGCCTAATGCTACCTGAGAGGAGGGAACCCCAGTTGAGAAAATGCCTTCTTAAGATTGTGCTGTCCCAAGCTGGTAGAGAATTTTCTTAATAAGTGATTGATATGGGAGGGGTCAGCCTATGGTGGGTGATACAATTCCTGAGCTGGCTGTCCTGGGCTTTATAAGAAAACAGGTAAGCAAGCCATGTGGACCAAACCAGTAACCAGCCCTCCTCAAGGACCTCTACATCAGCTCCTCCCTTCAGGTTCCTGCTGTTTTATTTCCTGTCCTGACCTCCTTTCGTGATGCACACTGATGCAGCAGTGTAAGCCAAAGAAACTCTTTGCTTCCCAAGTTGCTTTCAGCCATAGCAATAACAACCCAAACAAAGACAGGCAATTTTTGTTTGGTTTTGTCTCGGAAAGGCCATACTTACCTGGAACTTGCAAACCTCCTTTGGTAGCCTTATGAGTGCTGGTAATACAGGCATGTTTCTATTATGTCTAGACTATAAGTTTGTTCTTGATTAGGCCTGATTCTTTGTTTATAATTTATCCAGTATCCTCATGCTATTTTTTTTTTTTTTGGCTTCAAGAGACTTGTGTTATTCCAAACAAAGGCTGTTCATGAAAAACTCAATTGTAGCTTTCTCTTTTGTTTTATTTTGTGTTTTAATGAAGGGGAAAGATGCCACTATTTGACAATTTCATTTCACAAGCTGTTCATCTCCAAAGTTATTTGGGTTATTTGTTTCTGAATATATGCTCTATTGAAAGCAAAGTAAAAAAGCAAATCACTGCAACCTGGCTGTGTGCATATTTCATTAACTCATTACTAACAGTAAGACCTACTCTGTGGCCAGCTATAGTGTTATGAATTTAGTTAGTCATTAACTTTCAATATAAAATAGATTATGTGCAATTTTGCTTTTTAGAATTTTTAAAAGTATTAAATTCATTGAAAATTATAAATAAAAGATTTGGTATTCAATTTGCCTCCTTTAATTTTTTTTTAAAAAATTACTATTATTATCATTGTGATTATGTGTGTGTGGTTATTTGGAGCTAGTAGACAGGAGAGAAAAATCCACCTATGTGTGTGTGTGTGTGTGTGTGTGTGTGTCTGGTGGGAGGACAGAGACACCAAGCAATGCGTGTGTGGAGGACAAGGGATATCTTTCAGAAGTCGGTTCTCTCTTTCTACCATGGGCCTTGGGGATCAAATTCGGTATAGCAAGTGCTTTTCTGAGCTAAGTCAGCTCACTGTCATGTTCCCTCCTCTTTGACATTTCTCAACTGATCTGATATCCTCATGCTTGTATTTATCCAACGTGTTGGTTTTATGTGATGGACTGATAGCCTGTGTTTTGCTTCTGGGCCTGCTGTGGTATTAAAGTTTCTATTATTTTCACAAAAAAGGTGCTAAATTTTTGGAGAAATGTTTTTGTTTACACTTATTTTTTTAGTAGGAAATGTAAACATTAACCACAATTATCTGAACACTTGTCAGAACCTACAAATATCTGACTATGCTAAGAAAATGCCCTCCCTGTAGATTTTGGTTATCAATTTTGAAGAAAATCTCTATTTTAAATATAGAGTTGTATTAGGTTACTAGAGCTACTAAAACAAACAAATGAAATCACAGATTGGGTGGTTTAAAGAGAGAGACTATTTTCTGAAGATCAGAAGTTCAAGATCAAAGTGTTCACATTTTTCTGAGGTATCTTTACTGAGACAAGCAATGCATCTTCCTTCTTTGTCCTGAATTGCTCATTCTTCTCTCTCTGTCATGATGTCTGTATTTTATTATCTGTTTCTTATAAGAACACCACTCTAATTGAGCTAAAGTCCACACATACAATCTCATTTAACCTTAATTCTTTATTTAAAGGCTCTGTCTCCAAATGTAGCTATATCCGGAAGTACCAAGCCTTAGGACTTCAAAATATAAATTTGGAGAGGTGATACATAATTAATGTCATAATATTAAATTGCTCATAATGAATGCCTTGAAGAATTTTTATGACCCTGCTGTGCTAACTATTCAGACACATCCAGCCAGGGTTATTTAGAGTATTATAAACAGATGGCTGGATGCTTTTGAGAAAGTAAAGAGAGGTTGTAGATCAGAGGGTCTATAGTAAGCACATAATTTTGTTACTTCAGACGATGAATATATTTTAATGAAATGATTACATCACATATTTATAAAACCACGAGTCTTGGTATCGGCAAGCCTAAAGTTTTCTACTCCATGTTTTATATCATAAAATGAAAACACAGAGAGGAGAAGTGTGTAGACAGTTTCTGTGAAAATCATTTTCATATATGTTCCCATGCCGTTTTGTTTAGGAAGAATACAACCACCCATGTTGCATTCAGAAACTTTGGGAAAGGGAATACATATGTACAAGCGCATTTTAAATGTTTATTTTGTTGTGCATTTTATTCTTCTTATGTATTGTTACACAGTCTCATCAGGAAATCGGTGAAGACTTGATATGAGATCCATTGTCTCACACACAAAAAAGAAAGACAGAAAGAAAGAAAGAAAGAAAGAAAGAGCGAACAACCCATGGAGAATTGACACCTCTGACCCTTGACCAGTCTGCAGTAAATAAGAATAAATAAAATATCATGGATACTTTAAAATCTTGTCCTAGTAGTGACCTTAACTAACTCTATAACACACCATTCAAAATATAATGGTATGAAGAATGATTCCACTCTTAAATATGGGAGAAACTTGAGTTTGAGACCAATTGTCAGTTCTGAGAAGACATTGTTCTGGTACAACTGTTCAGACCTCTTGGAATTTAGGCTGAGGTTTTAAGTCAGTTTTCCAATGTCACTTTGCAATAATTGAATAAATTCATTTGATCCTGCTTTGTGATTACACTTGAATTATCTTTCAGATCAAAGGCACATTTTGTTAAGAATAGTCAAGGCGTTTCACTTATTTTCTGTCTGAAATGCTCAGTAATTGGTTGACCTCTTGCAAAACCACTGAATTAAAAGACATGAACAAAGTCATTGGGAAGAGACTGAGTGACATTTAAAATGATAGCTTTAGTGATTCATAAGCTGGTTGCCATTTTCTTAATAAATAAGCTGTCTTTTTTTTCACATCTCAACGTGATGTTTCCACTGTGTGAATTCTGCTGTAAAGTGATTGGTAAAAAAAAAAAAATCTGAACGTGACATTTATCAGTTATATTAAATTACTTGCTACTCTTGAAATTGGCTGCTATTGTCTTGTCACTGAATGAAATTAATCAAAATATAAATTTTTATTCATTTTCCATGATGTCAAGAACATATATGCTAGACTTGATTTTTAAAGAGTCTCAGGTGGACTAATATTTCGAGTGCAACAGTAAAAACCAAAAGACAGAGGCAGGCGTGTCACAGACAATATGGAGAAATGTTTTAAAGACAGGTTTCTTTGCCCCTGTGGCTAAATTGCAGACCTTTAAGAATTTTTACATGTTGTTGTTGTTGTTGTGGTATTTTATGTTTTAGTATAAACTTTCTTTTGCTTTATTTAACTCTCAAAGAGAGAATTTTTCCTCTTTGTAAAATTGAACTATAAAATGTGTGACTACTTTGTTATAGGGGTGTATACCTTCACAGCTTAGCATTGTACATTTCTACAATGTTGTAAGCATCTCATTAACGCTAGTCTCTTGAAAACTTCCATTAATCAAACTCTAATTGTCAAGGAGCTTCCTAGGTGAAGGAAGCTCTAAGGGAACTATTAATCCACCTTATTTACATTTTTACAATCTAACAGAATGCTTCAAGTTCCACTATCTGGAATTCAAACACACTAGCAAAGAAAGACCAGTCACACATAGCTGTACTTCATAAAAATAGATACTAAAAATCTTGTCTTATTTAAAGGTTGCTTAGAAGTATGAGCTCTTATATTTGTTTGAAAAGTAAATTAAAAATTAAAACTTAAAAATCTCTGTATACTAAACATTTTGAATATATAAATAATGAGAAAGATTTCATAGTTTTAATAAGTTAAAGCTTCCATCATTCTTTGCTACCATCAAAATGTTTCCAACATTTAACTTTTCAAATTATTCTAACAAAATCTTATTCAGTTTACAAAGTACAATTACTCTTATAATTCAGTCTATAAATGTATATTAAGTTGAGACATTGTTTTAAACAGTATACAAGACAGCTATGTTCACTTTTCATGAGAGCTATTTTCTAATAGAGAACTCTGTACATTGTAAGAAACTGCATTAGGGTGAATAATCCTTGCTTTCAAGAAGTGTGGTTTCTGGTTGACAAGAGTGTATTTGAATAATTGTTCAAGAGAGAAAGATTGCAATTCTGTCATCCACACAGCACACAGCTTGTGATTTTCACTGAATGTGGGAATAGAAGTTACCAACCAAGCTGTCTAAATTGTTAATCAGTGAGTTGCTTGGCTAAAACTAGTCCCTCAATTAGGCTTCAGGTGCTTAAATAACATTGTATCTTCACAGAAATGAACTAGCGACACCAGAAGCATCCATGATTAGATTACTTAAGACATTCGGTGAACTTTTATTTATAACCTAAACTCTAGTAATAATCTACATCCCACTTCTACTTCATTTAAAATTGTTATCATGTATCATCTATGCATGCATGTAGTATGATATATGTAGTTATGTATCATCTTTCATCTATGAATGTATCTATCATCTATCTTTGTATCTATCTACCTATCATCTATCCATCATCTATCTGTCTATCTATCTATCTATCTATCTATCCATCCATCTTTTTTCTTTCTATCATCTATGTATGTCTATTGTTTACCTATGTGCCTGTGTGTTTATCTATCTATCTATCTATCTATCTATCTATTATTATCATCATTATTTATTTATTTGTGGCACTGGAAGCTCATGCATGCAGGATAAAAACATTCTGTATATAAAGCCCTTTCCTTCTAATTTTTATTTTGAGACAAGATCTCACTGAATTTGTCCAGGCTGTCCTTGAACTTGTAACTCTATTGCTTCACCCTTACAAGTATCTGGGAAACAGAAGTAATCCCCATTGACTTTGGTGACTAGATAATTTAAGATGGCCACTGAGCTTTCCCTGCTCTAGTTCACACATGTGAGTAATCAACCTTTTGCATGAGCACAAGACAGCTGTGACTAAAGGTGGAATCCCTATAATTGTTACACTATTCACCTTTAATTTACCCAAAAAGACGACATCATGGTGAGCTTGCCTTGTGACATGGTTCCTAAAGTGAGTGAAGCCAACTGTTGGCTTCCACATTTTGAGATAAGGGGACTTTGCGTCAAGGAGTAGAGGATAGAAGCTAGTAGCTAGAAGTAGTCCTTTGTTGATGGCAAAAAATGTGAAAACTCAAGCATACACGTACAAGAGAATTTACCTAGCAACCCATGAACTTGAAGAGCTCAGCTTGATTCTTAGATTCCCACCTGAAGAGGATCTCAGTAGGAGTTTTAGTTGATTGGACTCTTGACTGATGGGAACCACAGGTGTGTTTGCTTTAGTTATTTAAACCTTATACCACCTTATACCTCCTGGGAGAGGGAAAATCAGTTTCCTCCAACAAAGTGACACTGGGTATATCAATCTCCACAGGGCATGCATTGTATACAGGAGTAGTTGGCCAATATACAGTTTGGACTTCACAGTAGTGTGTGTGTGTGTGTGTGTGTGTGTGTGTGTGTCTGTGTACACATGCTCACTTTTATTTGATTAAAGTTTGTTTTTTTGTTTTGCCCTGCTTTTGTGGATGTGATTAAATTTTCTTTTTTTCTTGTTTTGGGGGTTTTATTGTATCATTTTTTTCTTTTTTTGAGAACCAATTTATTTTAATAATGCATTATTATTTTGTCAATAACTAATTCTTTATCAGTAAATATTTAAAGTAATGAAATAAGGTACTTTTAATGAAATTACATTTTGATAATTTTTGTTAATAAATTTAAATCTTATAACTTTTCCATGATCTAAAAAGGAATATTGAGTCTAAGAACATGAGTCATTAAACAGAGAAAATTATGCTAGTTTTATCCTCATGTTGTGCAACCTGAATTAACTAAGCTAAAGTTCTTCTGTACATTGTGTAATCTTCATGTCTCAATTCTTTAAAACAGAACAAGTATGATATTGATGCAGAAGATAGCTAACAATATGTCGAACTTTATAAATAAGAGTTTGAGACATCATATTTAATTTGTTTTATTTGATTTTTGTTTGTTAAAAACTGACAAAATGAGGAGAGGGGGTGGGAACTGGGATTGATATGTAAAATTTCAATTAAATAACAGTAGAAAAAAAGCCTTCATCTGAGACGAATAATGTTTATGTGATTATCATTCTAAAAGCAAAAGTGACTGCAAACAAAAGGCACACATACACAGGTCATGGCCTGGAGGATGAACAAACCACTTCCAAGGAGATGTGGAAGGCTGAGTACTTGGGCTGAAGCTTACCTTGCATTTGTGTTTGGCCTTTGTTCTTAGACCTACAGAGATAAACTGTTCATTTAACTAAGCAGGTCTTGATTACGAAAGCTGCATTTTCTTAAAAGAAAGATATGTGAAAATGTTGAATAGTTTTAGCTGCTATAGGTTCAACCAATGAAGTTTTCTTTCTTTAAAAAAAAAGACTGTCAAAAGGAGGATCATGTCACATATCAATGTCATTAATTATAACTACAATGTGATGTGCAATTGTTTCGAATTCTTGAGATTTCAATTAGGGTATGCTTGTATGAAATAAAAGTAAGGTTAATTTATAGTTCAGACAACTACATTATACCAAGAATTTAACCATAAATGACCATCAAATACATCAAAATATCCACTTTCACATAGAATGTGATCATAAGGATGGAATATTATAGAAAAATCCAGACATATCTTCAACCAGTTAAAACCATCTTGTAATTAATCTAAATGAGAAAACTAATCATACTTCCTATAATAATGATACATATTTGTTTCAACAATATTTACAGTAGGAACTGAACCTTAAATTGGTAAGTACACAGATGTATAATACATACAATGTAAAATGTCTAAAATTTTAAATTTACATTTTCACAAACATTGAAAAAGTAAGATTTTTTGTCATTGAAAAAAATACGGTAAATATATCAGGTATTTTATGTTGACTCATGATTGGGGGTTACGACTTTTTTTTCCTAAGAGAAAATGTTTTTTTTTTTGTATGTGTGTGTAAGCATACAGTAATATGTTTTTTCTCACCTTTATTAATCTATGAAATATTTCTTTGAAATTATTATAGAATAAGAAAGTGCTTACATGTATTTAAATTTCATTTCTTCTATCACTAGTAAATGATAAAAACAAAGCGATTATTCCATGCATAAGCATGCCCACATAATGGTAAATATCTCATTACACAGGTAACATACTGTGCAGCGGCAAGATACTGTATGTTCCGCATCTCATGCCTTCAGAACCATTTTCATATTTTACTATCATCAAAAGTCACTTTTTTAAGCCTCTTTAAAATGCCTTCTACTTCACACAAACTTACTGCATATCCAAAAACATATTAAAGAAGTGAACAGTCAAGTTCGAGTTGCTTGAATAGTGACTTACCAGCTGCAAATTCCTGCAAACATGTTCATTTCCAAGTCCATAATTTGTTGCCTTGATGTTAACTCTATCCAAACCAGTATCACTATGCTATTTAGAAAAAACACTGCATTCTGTGTCAACTAGAGTTTACCACTTTGTGAGTGGATGGTCTGTATTCATTTTTGATAGAGTATCTGTTTCATAGCCTCTTCTAACCGAAACAGTTGCCTGTAGTATAAGAATGTTTAGCTGGGGCCCAGCAGTGGTGGCACAGGCCTTCAATCCCAGCACTTTGGAAGCAGAGACAAGGGGAATCTCTATTAGTTCAAGGCCAGCCTGGTCTACAAGAGCTAGTACCAGGACAGCTAGGGCTGTTACACAGAGAAACCTTGTCTTGAAAAGACAAAAACAAAACAAGAATGTTCAGCTGGACTTGACTGCTCATGCCTGCAGTCCTGCACTCAGAAGACAGAGGTGCAAAGATTGCAGAAGTCTGAGCTAACTCCACCTACACTGTGAGATGCTATCTCAAAAACAATCGAACACACAAATGAAAGAATTAGAAAAGAGTAAGGTGTTGGGGGTATATGCCTTTAATCCCAGCACTAGGAAGAGAAAGGGTGGCAGATCTCTTTTAGTTCAAGGCCAGCTGATGTACAAAGTGAGTTCCAGGACAACACAAGTTCCTAGAGCTCCTTGAAATAATCTTTTCACTTATCATTTCTTTGCCTAAAATGCAGTAGTAAAGGGCCTGTGCCAATAAGAAAGCTTACCATCTCCTGAAAACTCCAAGAAATAGCAAATCCCAAATGATGGGCAAGGGGAAAGTGTAGGGTTTATGTTAAGAACATACTTCTTTTAATGCAGCTAGAATTAATTATCCAAACTTTTACATTGTTTTTTCCTCCTAGCAATCCAGCTCAATGCCTTCCCCTTCCTTCCACTCTCAAGCTTCCTCAACTCTCCACACCACATCAGTGGTGCTCAACCTTCCTGAAGCTGCGACCCATTAACACGGCTTCTCTAACTGTGCTGACCCTCAACCGTAATACTTTGTTACTACTTCAAAACTGTAACCTCGCTGCTGTTATGAATAGTAATGTAACCATCTGACATAGGACCCTCAAGGGGTCATGCCCTGAATGTTGAGAATCACTGGTCTACAGTGACAACTCAGCCTAACTATCTTCTCAGCAAATGTTTCATTTACCCTGGTCACCTCCCACTTCCTCTTAGGCTAAAATTTATTCAGCAATTACAAGAGTGAGACATATTGCTATCTACTTTATTTTAAAAGCAATGTTTGTGTTCATTAGAAATAATCTTTCCCAAGTCACTAATTAATGGCAGGCTGAGGATTGGGAGACATATTTTGAGTTTCGCAAGACCCAAGATCTTTTTTTCCCCTTATACTGGGTGCTGTATCTTTTATGGAATTAATTTTAAAATTTTTGTTGTTATTGCTGTTAACTCGGTACCCTCTCTCCTTAATTCTTGATTAAATAATTTTTATTGAGTGTATATTTTTTCTTTCTCCCTTTTACTATGGTCACTTCTTGGGTTTTTTTTTTGTTGTTGTTGTTTTTATATATATATATAACTTCTGTATACTGTCACAAAACACTACCTCAAGAACCAATCCATACCTGTGAGTTCTGTTTTTAAGTTATCTGGAAAATGAACGTAGTTTTTCTTAACTGATAAGCTTTTGGATTTTAAATAGGCAAATATAAGATTAATAACAATATCTGTGGAGTTATTTAATAAAAAAACATTTCAGTATGCAAAGCTCTAGATTCTAAGTGACCACAAACATAACCATTGAAGCTGAAACTGTACAATTTTTGAACAACAAATAGAAAGATTTGGGATCCTATTCAGTGGCATTTCAATAATGTGGGCCAAAACACTAAAATAAAATTTTTATTTTTGGTGTTCGAAGCATGAGCAAATGGGAGAAAAGAAGCAAAATTGGTATTTTAGTTCAGTGGAATCTTAAACATTAGGAGACAGGTCTTGCCTAATGCATCCAGGATAACTGTCTTTGCTTCCTTCTCACATGTGGATGACATTACAGCGCAAGAGTCTCTCCTTGGTGAAGTATCATACCCTTTAATGTTGATGCGCTTATTATAGTACTAGTCTCTTAGTGTGTTACTTAAGACAGCCATCACTTCTGATCTGACAGTTCCCTGCTTAGATGACTGACTGGGTCAAGCCACCCAAATATTGCACATACTTTGAAGCCGGCAGATTTTGATACTTCAATTAATTTGTAAGTTCCTTCACAACAGTATTTCGACTCATGTTGGGCTTGAAGAACAAGGGCTCAGGCAAACTGTGATTACCAATCAACTTTATATGCATTGTGTTAACAACATTTCAAAATATTTGTGATCCATCTTAAACATGTAGCTGACTGGCAGCTCTACTTTCCTCTGACACTTTATTCTTTTTGTCAAAACAAATTTCCTTGTTTATATGGATCATTTCTCTTTGACTGAGTTTCTTTGACTCCTTATCCATGGTCTCTAGAGTGTGAGCCATGCTACCATACCCATGGTCAGCATCCTCTGATCAAATGCATTTCTACTTCCATTGTTAGTCTTCCCTCCTTCCCTCCCTGCCTCCTTTCTTCTCTCCCTCCTTCCTTTCTTCTCTCCTTCCTTCCCTCCCTCCTTCCTTTCTCTCCCTCCTTCCTTTCTCTCCCTCCTTCCTTTCTTCTCTCCCTCCTTTCTTCCCTCCCTCCTTCCTTTCTTCTCTCCCTTCTTTCTTCCCTCCCTCCTTCCTTTCTTCTCTCCCTCCTTTCTTCCCTCCCTCCTTCCTTTCTTCTCTCCCTCTCTCCTTCCCTCCCTTCTTCCAGTTTTCTTCCTATTCAGTCCTCTTTCTTTTCAGTTTCTTCTCTTGCTTTTCTTCTCTTCCTTCATCTCCTATTCTTTCTTTCATTTCCCCCTCCACTCTCTCCCCCACCTCACATTGCTCTAACTATAGCCTGTAGGCTTACCCCTTGGAGGCAAGTCAGTAAAACAATTACTGTATTAAGTCAGCCCCTTCCCTTGAATCCTTGCCTTCTGTTACCAGTGTTTCCCCCACTATTCATTATTTATTTATGTTTTTTTTCAGATTCACTATTGCTTTTGTATTCAATATTACATCTGTATTCTCTTTTCACTTTTTATTCTTTTAGCTTTGCGTGTATGCGTTGCATGCAGTACATGTACCTGTTAGTATGGGGATGTGACATGTGCAAGTTGGTACATGCTAGGTAGGGGTTAATGTTGGGTGTCTGGATTGCTCTACATTTTGTTTGTGGAGGTTACAGGGGTATGTCATCACCACCTAGCTCTTTTCATGGGTACTGAGATCTGAACTTGGGTACACATGCTTGCTAGAAAGAATTTTTAGCAACTGACTGATCTCCCTGTCTTTCCTAGTCCTTTTAGGTTAAAATTCAGCTATTACTTTAAGGTTTCAGTTGTAGCAATCATATTCTGTACCCAATAATAGTCATAAGAAAGGGGTCTAAAGTCGGTGTTAGGAGAAACAATGAACTGTAGAAACAAAATTACCTGAAAGTAAATCATTGGATAGGAGGGCTACAAGCAAACTACCTAATGAAATATATATTTGTTATTCGTTCATATTTTGTGAAAGCCAAGGGACAAAGAGGCAGACATGAGTTGCAAAATACAACTTTCAACGCACACTTAACTTTCAATAGAAGAGAAGGGAATCGAAAGCCACTACAAGGATGTTGATACATACCATTTATTCACCTTCGGCTGCCATGCCCTTGTTTTCCCATCCGTTCTCTCTGAAGACAGGAAGGCACACATCTACTTATTTAACTCATTACGCCTGCCCACCCTTTCATTATGGACGGAGGTTATTCAACAAGCTTATATGTATGATTTTAAGTTGTGAAGGACAAGGCCTATCCCCCCATTTCTATAATGGGGTCTGCATTTTCACTGTGCCTTTTCGTGCTCACTTCCCTATTTACACTTGTGTCTCGGACTTTATGTGTATTGCAAGCAGAGTGGGATCAGGGGACTTGTTTTGTGGGGACGACAGTCAAACTCTTGCTCACTTGCTGTGGTTGAAATTTGTTCCACTTGACTGTCAGAATTGTCCTTTTTAGTAAGCTTGCTAAGTAGCAGGTTTCCTCACAAGGTTTGTATAAATAATCCATGTTTTCTGGACCCTCACTTCCACCCCTCTATTCCTTTCTCCACCTTCTTTTTATGTTCTGTTCTCAGCATTCCTCCAACTTTAGGACTATTTGCTCCCTAGCCTGCATCTGCTAAAACCTTTATCCCATCAATGAGACACTTTCTAGGTTACCTCATTTAGTGTTTTATAGTTCCATACTTCTCTGTGCAAATTTCATATTGAAATTTTCCCAATAAATTGAAATTTTGTAACATATACATTTATCTTAATAAATAAATAAGCTCAATAAATTCCATTCCATATCTTATGTTCATTCTCCATTTATCTGTTGGTGGACATTTAGTATGATTTCATTTCATTGCCACAATGAAAGAGTAGCCATACAAACTGTGTGTGTCTGTAGTAGGACATGGTACACTTTGGGAATGTGCTCGAACAAGGCCATCACTGTTTCAGTCTAATCACAATGAGGACAAACTGCTGTGCCATTTGATGTTAGCTTACTTTTCTCTGAACTCAACAGGAACTTCTCATCATTTTGGCCATTGGAATTTTTTTTAAGTGAGTTATTATACTCTCAACGATTGCCAATTTTACAATTACTTTTCTACATAGTAGCTATATCCTACAGGACAGGAAAGCTATGACATTAGGTTATTGCGCATTTCTATTTCATGAACAGGTTTGATTTTTATCAGCACTAATATTTATTTTCATTTGCTCCATTTAAATTTTTTTTTTACCTGCACACATTCAAACATCCTTCTATATTAAAAAAAGTTATCTTTCTACAATTGCTAATCTGCAGAGGAAACTTTATAACTTTAGAGAGATTTTATTATTCACCTATAATATATAAGAAAATACATACTGCCTTAGTAGTCACTAATATCATCAGCTTATCTTACATCAGTGTGTAATTCTGAAAGTCATATGTGAAATAGCCACATTTGTTAAATGCTTCTCTATTTTTATATTTCACTTTTAACAGAAAACTTAGTTTGGTAAACTTGAAACAGTATCTATTTTATTCTAATCAGTATCATTTTTAACTCATGTATTTGGTGCAAGGATATATTTTCTACCCAGGGCATCCATCCTTTCTCTCTCAATTTGGGACATTTTCAATACACTAGGAAATTTCACCTCTTTTGCCTAAGATCTTAAACCTTTGTTGGTATATTATTTCACAGAACAATCATTTGTTATATTCCATTGCACTTGTAAAATGTGATACACACACATTCCAGAGAGTGGTAGTTGATCTTAGAATCAGCAACACTAGCGCAGTCTCTCAATACAGTATTATGTCTATGCAGTCTATTAAAGTATCCATATAAAATTCACCCGAAAACAGTGTAAATTTAATTCCCATTAATTTATTCTGGATTTTTTTTTTTTTTGAGTGTGAGACGAGATTTCTCTCTGTAGTTCAGGTAGGCTCAGGGTGAATGATACATCATAACAATCTTCCTGCCTCACTTTCCCTAGATTCCAAGTGGTAAGTCAGTGTGCAGAAGTGTCACTTCTGTGTTTGGAAGGCATCCATTCACTCCCAGGATCAGCATGAAGCAGGGTAACTGTTGCACACTGCTTCCTCGCCTCAATGTAAAAAAAGGCCTCCAGTCCGTTTCTAAACATTTCAAAAATCATTATTTTTCACAAAACTACCTGTTGCAATTTCTATGATTTTTCTCTAATACTCCTTGCGTGTTGGCATGTGATTAGCTTGATCTTACCGACTTTTGGTATTTTTGAGAGGTGGCTTGCTACCATTTCAAGTCTACCCAAATATATTTGGGATGAATGGTTGTGTGATAGTTTGCTCTATCTATAAAATTCTGTTGTCGTTTTTATTAGGGTAAAAGTAGTATGCGAATTTTTATAGATGTATTCATTAATCCTGAAATTCTTGAAGTACTGCCTCCATTTTATGTTGTGACAGTATCTCATACAACCGAGGGTGACTGGATCACCGCTGGCTATGCACTCCTGATAGTTCTGATTCTAGCTCAGGAGCTGGGGTACAGACAAACACCACCAGGCCTGGCCTTTGACTAGCTAGCTGCATTTGAAAGATTTATTCTTCACTCTGAGATTGGCTACTATAACGTTACTAAGAATCATGCCTATTTTTTTTTTTCATCTTAACTGCAGGAATTTAGCAACTTAATCCTATCGTCATTAAACTATTTCCAAAATTGAATCCAAGCATCTGCATTTTGCCTCCATCACTTCTAACGACTGTAGGGTTCCAAAGTGTCAGCAAGACACATGCCATTTTTATTTCTAAAATCAATTTCATAATCGCTATTTTAGTATTAATATTTCCAAAGAGGCCCAAGCAGAGCTAGAAATGTTTTAAAGATTAGGAAGACAAACTAAACTCCAAGTCCTTTCAGTTTTATGTGTAATCTTTTTGAATTAAGCACATCACGTTAATTTTCGTATCAAAAACAAGGTGAATCGTGAACGACATACCTTGGCCAGCACAGTAATTTCTGATGAAGTATTATTTGAAGGTAACCTGAGATCTGACACTGTCGATGTAGTCTTTTCCAGCATTAATGCGAATATTTTCACCTTGTGTTTATGCACACAGACCCATGCTTGTCATTTAAGACACCTTTAAAGGAAATCAGATGACAGCAGGTTCAAGGGGAAGACTGCTTGCAGAACAAGTCTGCCTGAATCCTTACGACTTCAGCACTCTTTCTACCTTTCTATTTAGTAACTTCTAATACAACGAAATCTAGCATATAGTTATGAAATACTTGATGTCTTTTCTACCTCAAAAGATATTAACTATAGAACACACTTAGGGTCTTTATCTCATTGTAGAACAATCTTAGGCCTAAATAGAGTAAATCTAAATCTACAAAATAGGATTATTTTTTCATCAGCGAATTTAAATATTCATTTATAGTAGATCCCTATATAGATTTAAGTAATGGAAATTTAAGTAAAAAAATTGTGAGAATTTTCATTATTTCTCTTAGTATATTTGTCACATACTTTAATAGAGGCCCTTTTTTCTTTTTACACATTTTCTCAACAAACAGGATTGTTTATCTTCAGAGTACAATGACATTTAATTAAAACTTAGCATATATTATACGTCTGAAGACCATCTAAAGTGTCCCAAATAGAGTTTTCTACTCTGGTTCCATTTCCATGGTTTCTTTTTATTCATCTATTTCCAACTTGGAACTACTAAATGAAGGAAAGCTGGTTAAAATGGTGACTGTGCTCCAAATTTAGTAGATTTATGTACTTTCTAGAAAGTGCTCCAACTCTAGATTAAAACAAATGAGAACCCTAAAGGCGTGGAGCAATACAGGACCCTGCGACTGTAGGAAGGCAGAGCACTGTCTGCTGTGTATCATTTACTTGTCACAAGAGCTTGATGATGGATGGTACATATATTGACAACAATGAGCTCTATTCAAGTTAACCTATCCCAGTGGACTTTTAATAGGTCTGGACTGTATTTATTTGATTCCCTTCTTACCTCATATATAAGAGAGAAGATTATGCATTTTTTTTCCCCTCACTGGATAGTATAGACAGCTAAATTTCAAGGATTAGCTTGAGAAACAAAAGCTAGAAAGAACTCCTTTATGGATTCTAAACTGCCTCCCATTCAAGGACCGAGATTTAAGAGTGCTTAAACATTTATTTTGCTTTGTCAATGTCTGGGAAATTTGCCATTAAAAAATGAGTCAAAATATATACTTTTTAAATTTTATTATTACTGTTTAGCAATGGGAAAATGCAATTTATTTACACCAGCAGCCATATGGGCAGGGGAACACACATAGTTCATTAGCTATCTGTATAGGATTACTTAGTAAAAAATAATCTCCAAAACAAAGGACAGTGGTAAAAGTCACACTACCCTCCCCCAATGATCCCAGCATGCGATAATGCCAGGCAGTGGCCCCTGGGCATGCGATGGTGGGAACTAATTTATGGAAGAAAAACCACAAAGCACAGAAATTTAAAGAACCCCTTTCCCCATACACACACACTCAGATACATAATAGGATTACAGAGTGGTCAATACAACTAATTGAAGAGGAAGGATAGAATTTTGCTGTTACAGAAGCAGGGAAGGGAGCGTTCCTAACCACTGTCAACTATATGGCAGAGAACATTAGCTCCCAAACAAGTAGTTCTTCCCTCAGGGCAGTAATAGCTGAACTGAGCCCACCTTCTATCTACACAGGGTGGGAAGTTATGGCCCTAATGGAAATGAAGGAGACAGAAAACAAAAACGGGAAGTAATATGAGCAAACCATTACGCCAAATTACCACCCACTTCTTATGTTCTACCCAGAAAAGACCAGAGAGAAAATATTAAAGTCACATTTGAGCTCCCTATCTGAAGGCAAGAGTGAGCGGGCCATGGCCTTCCTCCCTTTCATGTTTCCCAAGCACTTTAAATAGACAGGAGTCTTAAGACTGCTTTCTCTTGAATTCACCGAAGGTGCGTGCAGAACTCATGTAGAAAGGTATCTTTTAAAAGTATTTTTAGTTCCTGGCCAAGGTTTCATTTTTTTCTAGGCTCTCATAATTCTTGGGACTGAGGATCCATCAAACTGTAACTAGGCCCCAACCCTGAGCTGGAAAACTCTGAGAAGGCAATAGATAGTCTCAAGGTCCAATCACTATGGTTTCCTTAACTCTTGAGTACAGTAACCCAAATCAGTCCATAAAGTTCAAATAGAACCTGGGAAAAGGCAGATCCGTACTCAACAGGGTTAGAAACTTAGAGCAGCACTAACTCCATCCTGTGTATACCAGCATTCGTGGTTCTGCTGTAAGTCCCAAGAGGCAATATCCATGTAGTAATAGGAAGGAAGAACTAAGACAAGCAGGGGATAGACTAGCAAGACAGTCCTATATAAGAGAAATACATAGACATGAAACCACCTTGGAAATACAAAGAGTTACTTTCCCATCCCGATCCAGAGGGAGCCATGTGAATACCCTCCTACTAGTCCTCCATAAAAACAGGTAAAACAAAACCAACAACATAAAAACTTAAAGGAACACCAACAAAAACGAAAATAAGCAAACAAATCAAAAAAGGAGAAAAGAAACTTGTGTAGGCTTCAGACGCAGGGCACTGGAAGGTGAACTGAAACCGGTCAGGAGAAAAGCTAGCGTGGCAAGCAGCACCGGGGATCATGAGCTGCACCGGATAGGCAGTGGAGCAGTGACAGGAACATGGCCAAGCCAGACGGATGAGGCTGGACCCTTTACTGGGGTACAGAATGAGGTAAGAAAACATTTCAAATAAAGCAGCACCGTTCTGTTCTGCTCACCTCAGGACTCCCACCCTCCTACCCTCCATCAGCCCTCACTTAGGGACTACAGAGGACAGGTCTGAACTGACACTCACTTCCTCTCCACTTCTATGCCAGCCTCCAAAGCCAGGGAATTTTGGAGGTCTTTTCCTAACTTCCAACAACAAAAAGCCAGCCCCTGCTGCCAGGAAGGTCCAGCGGACCGAGTGAAGCACTGTCATTCGTGAGGGCCAAGAAGGTGGTGGCAGTCTTCATTCACCATAGCAGAAGAGATTCTGCAATCATACCAGGTAAGCAAGGCCTCTTTCAGGGCCCTTAGCATTGAACTCATTCACATTACTGAGGGCAGATGGAAAATGTTCCCTCCTGGCTCAATTTTCAAACAGCCTTCTGCTTGGCCACTGGGCCCTTCTGTAGTTCAGTGGTGTCCCTGACAGGACAGAGGCCTGGCATAGCGATCGAGTCTGACCCACAGGCTGGTTCTATCGCCAGTAACTCAAAAGCAGGAACAGACTGTGCCACCAAACAAGTCCACGGTGATTCACGGTAGGCCTCTTCCAGGTGGAGATGGCATGCGGTTGCAGATGTCTTTCTCCTCACAGCATCAGAACTAAGTCTTCAACTGTTTGTATGCCACCGTGTCCTTTGCCAAACCTTTGCCTCTGAGTGAGATGGAAAGACAGAGCTTCGGGCGAGTCAAAAGGCGAGGCCTTGTCCCCACATCAGTGGAAATCACTGACAACGCTGGACCTCTGAGAAACAGGTGGTTCTCCACTTCTTGTGGACAAGGTCCAGGGCTTCCTACCAAATTCAAATAGGAATTGATATTTTTCTAGTATCCAAGTCTCATACCCGACTTTCACTTGTATCACGGAGGCCCAATTGGGTTGGGGCTTAGGAATCAGAGGACCTGTCCACTCTAGTCGACTGATCATGGCCTGACCAAGGACATTATCCAAACTCTGCAGGAAGTCCTTGACATCAAGCAGATCCAAATCTGAGAAACAAAAGAATTGTAGATGCTGGGCACACAGTTGCTCACCTGTGTACTGACGACGGCAGCACGGGGATCTTGTACATCCAGGTGTATTTATAGAGCTCAGAATACAGCACGAGGCCTGTGGACACAGTCCTGCCCAGGATTTCAGAGCTGGCACTGGGTACCCTTTCGAATGGATCCAAATTCCTAAATTCTCTTCTTTGGGCTTTTTTTGTTTGTTTGTTTTGTTTTGTTTTTCAAATGCTAAGATCTTTAAGGGTAACTGGGACTTTTATCTTTTTTTTTCTCCCCCCCCCCTCCAATTTAGCTTACTCCTCCAAGCCACGGGACCAGTCTCCATTATTGTCCTGGTCACTGTAGCCCTCTCTCACTTGTTGGGGACTACTGGAATTCTGGAGGTGAACGCTGCAGCTCCGGCTGGGGCGCATTCTCAGGATCTCCAGGCAGGGAGCAGAGCGGGTGGCGGCGTGCTCCTTTGTCTTCCACTGGCTGGATGCCAAAATCCTTCACGCTGCCCGTGTCTGCGAACTCCAGGTAGAAGTAGCCACACTTGACAGCCCGGTGCACCTCAAAGCAGAATCCCAGGCAGGAATCCTCTATCAGGTCTACATAGATCTCCTGCGCGATGGCCTCCAGCTTGCTAGTATCCAGGTTGGCCAACGAAATCTCCTCCATCTTAATCGGGGAAGCGGCTGTGCAGAGGGAGCTGCTTTTTTTTTTTTCTACTCACAGCAGAGACTCGTCGGGCTCCGCGGGCCGCGCTAGGCCTTGCAGGCCTCTCCGGGGCCGCGTCCTCCGGGTCGGCGACAGCGGCGTCCGCGGGGACAGCAACGGTTGCTCCGGAAGCCCCGACGCTCGCTCGGCTCCGAGGATCACCACGTTCGCGATTCCGAGCTGCGGCCCGGCCCCGGCTCAGCGCTCAACCGTCTCAGCAGCGCCTCACCCAGCCGTTCCGGCCTCTTCCTGTCGCGGACGGTCTGGGCCCGCCCCCCCACTTCCGCCCCGCGGTGCGCCTGCGCACTGGGCTCGGCGCGGAGGCTGGGCAGCGGCTATGGCGCAGATTGCTGGCAGGGAGCGTAGCAGGGGCTTCTCTAAGAACTAAACCATGCTTCTCGTTCTCTCGGTTCTCGAAAGGATAGCAACGATCCCGTAATATCTTTCTTAGCATTTTAAACATTCGCTAATGAGTTCACCTACGTTTAATTGATTCCCACCGTAAAGGGAGGAATAATAATGACTTGTTGCGGAATGAATTGAATAATGATTTTAGGCATAGTTAGTTATTCAGATACGACTGAAAATTTGACTTATAGGATTGACTTATAGTAATTTACTGTACTGCCGCAGTTGTCATTTAAATCCACTAGATGGTGCAAGGAAACAAATTACCTTATAGTTTGAGTCTTTGAATGAAAAAAAAAACCTAGAATCTTGACACTAAACACATAATTCAAATATATTGATCAAATAAACCTAAGGCATTTATCTCACTTAGAAGACCATTATGTCAGCGTGACTGTAAGGAAATGAGTACATACGTCTCTAAAATCGCTAGATGATAAAAACGATGTGAGCATTGTTTGGAGGAGTCGGGGAGCAGAAGCTTTTCCTGAAGTTACTCTGCTTTTTATTGTGAGAACTGGAATTGGCCCACAGGATTCCCTGAAGCCAGCCAGCTCCTACAACTTTCCTCATTTGACTAAAGTAAGTCCTTATTCTGTGGTTAAGGTCACTAGTAAAATACACTACTGACCACTGTGGATCAGAACAGCTCAGCTCTTCCTAATCAGATTAGTTGTGAATTCAAAGATAAGAAAGCCACTGTATTATTCTTCCTCTTTTTCGTCAATTATTTGGTTCCCCTCCCCAACTGCTTTACTTTTGCAATTTATCAAAGTAGAACTCTGGTTAAAGAAAAAACTGCATTGCTCACTTATAGCTTTCTTATTCAAGGATTCCAATTTAGAGCAAAAAGTCATTAGAACAACACTGTTAGTTTCAACATTAATTGATATCTACGTTTTCATGAGTACAGAATTATCTTTCACTGATTGATTTATGAGTGGAAATTATTTGTAAACAGTTTGATTTTCTGATTACCTATTTAATCATTTTAGAAATAACAAATTGTCAGATACTGATCATTTTGAAGGCTTATGAAACTTAATTTTTGTATACCCGAAGGTCTTATTTTTAATTTGAAGTACAACTTTTTGATAAACCCGGAGTTTTCTTTAATCTATACGTTCTAGATTTTTAAAAATTGAACATATTTTGATACAATGTAGAATCTCTAACAGCCATACAATAGACCACATAATTTGATTAAGAGCCTATGTTCCTGAACCAGATTGTAAATGCCTATGTAAATCTCGGGTTTGAATCCATTTTCTTAAAAAAATACCAGCAATAAATGCCACCAGATAGTTTTGTAGTGAGACACATGGCAAATGCATGTAAGAGTTTTCACACAGTGCCTGGCATGATGTGGCGTGGTGCAAACTGTTATACACCCAGTTCAGTGAGAAAAACATGGTGATGCCTGTGAGCATTTTTGTGCAGTTCTTTCCTCTCGTTCCTTATTCAAACTTAATCTAAAACAGTGCTTCTGAGAGCACACGTTTGGATCACGGAAACCTTTATGAAGTTTAGCCTTTGTTTGTTTATTTTCTGCAGGCCTTGGGTTGGGTCTGAATATCTCTCATTCTTCCTAGCCTATTTTGATATAAGCTGGTGATGATGCACTAAGTGCCAAACAGAAGTTCTCACTCACAGACAACTGTCCTTTGTTATCATTGATGCACATTTTTTTTTCTTGCCTGGTCATCTAAAGAGTCGTTGTTTACTTAATTTTAACCAAAAATATATGTGATTGTTTTTCTGAACCTTGTACTATGAGAGTTGGGAACTGTCTTCTGTTTAGCTAATAAACTCAATACAATTTAATAAAAACTTATCTCAAAATATGTGTGTTTTAGGGTTAATTCTAAGTCAAATAATAAGATTATAACCATTTTAAAATCTTGCCAGTGTTTTAGTCCATCTCTTATTCAATAAAAACCATTGTATGGGAAATTTATAGATTCACTGCAATTTTATCTTATCTTCTATTTGTATTACTAGCTAAATGTCCTTAGTTTGTGTTAAAAACATACTGGAAATTTCACTTTAAATCAACATTATCAGAAAAATCAGTGAGAAATAATTTATTAGTTTCTTAATTGAGTGTTGAAGGGACTAAATTTACCAATATTTAATTCATTTTCTAAGTGCAAAGCAAATGATATGGAATACTTCCTTCTTCATAAATGCATTTGCATTAAAATATGAAGTGCACCAAAGGGATAAACTAAAATTTCAACCATCTTTGATTCTTATTTCTCATTACCCAAAGTGTACCATGGAATGAGCCACTCTTTCAAAGAGGAAAACATTTGAATTCTTATCTGAACATGTTTTTTAATAGCTGTAAACTATGTATTTTAGTGTAATAATCTTTTTGTACACTGTGAAGATATGTCTTTGCCAAGGTACCTTCTGATTGGTTTAATAAAGAGCTAAACGTTCAATAGCTAAGCAGGAGGTACAGGTGGGATTTCCAGGCACAGAGAGGACTCTGGGAGCAACAGAGGCTGTGAAACAAGTCAGACATAAAGAGGAAACAGGAGGTGCAAGATGAAGAGATTTAATGCCACATGATAGAGCCTAAATTAATATAAATGGATGATTTAGGTTATAAGAACTAGTTACAAGCCCAAGCTATTAGCTGAGCTTTTATAATTAATAAAAAATGTCTCCATGTCATTATTTGGGAGCTAGCTGGTGGGACAGAAAAAAGATCCATTGCACATATTTTTATACTTACCTGGCCGAGAAGATACTATGACCAAGAAGTCATTTTCCTCATGGGAACTCATCACTGGGCTTGGGATGTGTTGACGTCTTTGGCTCCTCCAAATGTGAGAACCTTGATGCATTATTAGTGATGGTGGGAACTGTGTTTGTTGTCTCTATAAAATACACAGAAAACACATATATTGCCATTTTCGTGTTCACAGAAAGTAGAGGAATGAGGTAACAAAATGCATCTAGATGGACCTAGAAGTCAAAAAACCCAATTGCCAGTCATGTTTCTACAGTTATTTTCTCAGGAACATTTTTGTATGTTTGAACAGTTTGTATGTACGGGCAAATGCTCTACAAATATCTTTTAAGGAGATTGTGCCACTTCTTTACTATTTCATGTCATTCTTAAATATAAAAGAATAAAATAAAAATTTAATAATTATCTCTAGGTCTACACAAAAAAAAAAACCATAAAAGTATGTTTCTTATTTGGCTATAAGGAGTGACTCCTAAAACATAATGTAGAGCTGTGCGGTGGTGGCGCACGCCTTTAATCCCAGCACTTGGGAGGCAGAGGCAGGTGGATCTCTGGGAGTTCGAGGCCAGCCTGGTCTACAAGAGCTAGTTCCGGGACAGGCACCAATGCTACAGAGAAACCCTGTCTTGAAAAAACAAAAAAAAAAAAAACACAAACAAACAAACAAAAATAATGTAGAAACTTAGAAATTTTCTAGAAAAATCTAGAAACTATTTATGCCCAGGATGTGGTAACAATTAATAGAAAATTTAAAAAAAATCTTAAAAGTTTCAAATGTATAGACACATTTGAATAGTAAAAATAGTTTTTCACATCAACCTTTTCTCAGATTAGCATGTTGACAATTATAGCACTTTCGTCTATATGCTTTCCCTTATGTTTCTTCTTTAGAGACAAGTCTGAACTGTTGTGTTCTCTCCAATCCAACAGTGAATTGCAGGCAGGCCTCATCATTTTTAAGTCTTTTATTGTTCATGCATCTTAAAAACAATGCATTGTTCAACACTATCACAATGTAATGATCTCACTTTAAGTAATTCAGATGTAGTCCAATATTATTGTATGATGTATGACTCATTTGAATGTTACCAGTTGTCCTACATCTTTTATGAAGTTATTTTTCCCATTTGTCCCATGACATTCACATATCTATTTAGATTTTATGGAGCAATTTGATAATAGTATATTCTGAGGATAAAATGTGAATTGAAGGTGAAATAAATTCAGTTTTAAACTAATATTGTGTTATGGATTGAAGGCAAAAATGTATCCAAAAGCTCATGTTTTTGAATGAGTGGCCCTTAGGAACACTAGGTTGAGAGTTGTTTGTAAAGCTGGTGGAACCAGCTATTGGATGTGTGTCATTAGTAGGGAGACTTAAGGCTTTATAAACAGCCCCCACTTCCTGGCCACTTGCTGCACCCTCACTGTAAATGCAATGGAACCAGTTGGCTTTCTGTTCCTGTCATCATGCTTCGTCTTTCATGAAGGACTGTATCCTGGAAGTGTAAACTAAGATAAACCTTTTGTTCTTTCAGTTGCTTTTAACAGGATTTTTTTTCCTTCGGGTGGTTGTTTGCTTGTTTGTTTGTATTACAACAGTAGGAAAAGTAGTCAATACAGATTGATGGGATAAAATGTTTTAAAGATTCTAATTTGTTCAATTAAATCCTGTGATAAGATTATTTTACTAGGTCAGATTAGTACAGTAATGTTGCCTGAACATGAAGACAGTTGTGAAGAAAGCTCATCTATTCAGAGGCTTTACAAGGCTAACAATCAGGGTTCCCTTTAGACATAAAAACTCTCTGTAATGTCTATTAAATCAATTTCTAAGTGACAGTATATTGATTTCCCTTTCTTCCCTGATAAGCCGTGTCCTTTAATAGATCTTGATCTTGCGAACAGTAGTTTTGCTAACCACGGCAGTGTTTGGAAACATAACCCTAGAGATTTGTGAGGAGTTTTATCTTGACCACAAAACTATTGTGCAGGCCAGTCTCGTTTAGTAGAAATATGTCTATTAATTTCTAGTATTCATCCAAGTAAACAGTATGGTTTAATATATTGGAACAGAAGATTATGTGAAAAAGATTCATAGTTTAATCTAACACTCGTCCAACCTACTAGAAAAAGCAATAAATAAAAATAATGCTTAAATGATGGATAAGGAAAATAAAGTCAGAGGTGTCAAGAGAATTGTTGAACTTGTCAGTGGCAAAATTAGGACCAAAAACTGGCAAATCTTCGTACTCAATCTAATTCTTGTCCTGGTACAGAGTCGTTTTCTCAATGTCTGGTTTTATAGCTGCCAAAAGTTTAGTAAAGGCTAGATGTATTGAAAAACTAGAACAAAAATTAATTTATAATATATTTATCACATAACCAATGCAAACTCTACTGGTGAATGAAAACTACATGGAATTCTGTATAATGCTATAATCATTTGTTATTCTAGAAAAAATTGCAATATTTTTCAAATTAGCAAATTATCCAATCCAAACGAGAATCACACACAATTTAGAAATACATAAAATGTCAATTAAGAACTTCTTGCTGTTTTTAATTTTCTTTTTAGAGACAGAGTGTTGCTCTGGAATATAGGGTGTCTTCAAACTTCTGAACTTCCTGTTTAATCCTTATACATATAAGGATTATAGTGGCACACCACCAACCATACCCAGCTTCAATGTGGCATCATTTGTACAACCTTTAACCGGTTGAATTTTTATTATTTGAGTTTTATTATTATTTCTATCTTCTTTCCACCGTGTTTTGCCTTTATGTTACAAAGACAGATTGATGTAATTAATTGAACACACGTTGTTCTCATTTGACTAATGCTCATTAGGTTTGTTTTTGTTTGCCTTCTCCCATGAAGAGCTATTTTCTTAAGCCAAGCTGTTAAACTGGTGGATGGAATGATTATTTCTTGTATTCCTCAGATAGTCATCTGGTCTATGCCAGCAAGGGAGAGATTGATTTTCTTGAAAAAAAATGGTAAATGTAAGATTAAGAGAAAATTTGGGTACTAATTTGAAAACATGAGAGTAACTCAGTACTGGTCACTGATTAATGACTAGTATTTTCTGAGTGAATTATTCTGATTTCTCTCAGATTAAATCTCACACCATTTTGTTTACTCTTGTCCTCCAATTGTGTTGAATCTGTTCGTTGCTTTTCAGTTCTAAGGAAAGTTCAAGAATTATGATGCGTGTCTATTTGGAGGTGTCAATAGTTTCCTTCCAGTCTCTCTCTCTAAATTTCCTCAACCACCCATTTTTATTTATCTTGACCCAATTTTATCAACCCTTGACATTTGTAGTCATCTACCTTTCCACTAATGTATTAGCCACTCCATACTGCTACTAGAATGTTATTTTAGTAAACTATGGGTAAACATATTGCAGCCATTGCATATTTTCCTCTTACTTTTTTGATTAGTATAACTGTCACTTCCAGAGCCTTGGGCATTTACTCTATTAATGCATACAGATTAGATGTGTGTACCTTCATTTGTGTTAAACACAATGCTATGTGCACAGAAGGGTCTTCGTACTTGATAATAAAAACGAGCTTTACTGAAGCAAGATTTAGACTTGCAGTTTTTAGCAGCCTAACTCTTCATATAATTGATGCTTCTGACAGTTGTTTTTCCCCATGAGGATTATTCCAAAGAGCAAAGTCAACAAAAATGCCAACAAAATACATATGATGCTTCTCAGAAAAAAAAACACAACAGAATTGCAAGCATGCATGTAGGTGGTATGAAATATCTAAATAATATGTGTAATAAAAATTGAGATTTGGAGTAGTTAATGTAAAATAATTGCCAAGAAACTGTGAGACTTATACTCGTACTGTGCATGTATGTTTTGTTTCAATAGCAAATTGGAGCAGTTGCAAATGAAAAGGTCTGTTTCATAAACATAAAGTATTATACAACTCTGTAAGCAAACATTTGCTTATGCCATTTTTAAAGTGGAAGGAAAAAGCAGTTGTGAAAGAATTATTAGCCTTGGTTTGCTTGTTTTGTTGTCTAGAATAGTGCACTGTCTTTGAACAAACAAGAGGAAGAACTTTGAAAACACTGTTTCCATAGTTTGCTATTGGCTTTCATTGAGTGTAATTGAGATTTTAGATTTCTTACTTCTGTTTTCTAATGGCATAAAAAATTGACAATGGTTTTAGAGTGATCAATGAATCAGAAGATCAATTTGGAGGAATACATACCTTAAGTTGAATGATAATGAATATTCTCATCAATGAACCTTTTAAAAGATATATTTTATATATTAAAATACATTGTAATTTGCATATATATGAGTCTTCATGTACTCCTGAAGAAAGGGAGGGCATCAGATTGTGAGCTGCCATATGGTTGCTGGAACTTGAACTCAGGACCTCTGGAAGAGCAGTCAGTGCCCTTAACCGATAAGCCATCTCTGCAACCCGATCATCAATGAATCTTCAGAAGACAATACCCACATAAAGTTTCTCAAACTATAAGTGAATAATACATTCCTAAGGACAAAAGGGACATCGCAATTCTATCAATCAAGTAAATGAGATTTTTTTTTAGGTGGTGTTTTATAGCACAAAGCATCTATATACTACTTTGTTAAAGGGAAATGTGATTTTTTTTTTCTAATTTATGTTTGTGTTTCAAATTGACTTGTCAGAAGAAGAATTTTGATATTTAAACTCAATTTTGAGCTTCTAATGTTGGGCTGCTTTCTTTGAGACTTCTTTATTTCTCCTTCGGTAAATCAGTCACAAAAGTAAAATTATTAAATATAAACTCCATTAGACTCAAATGGCAATTGGTAGTGATGATTGCCTTGATAGATTCATTCACGAAATATTAATGAGAAGGAAGAACAGATGGGAGAAATGCTCTTAGGGAAGGTGGAAATCATGATTATATTTAATAGTATTTTAGAATTCCACATTTCTGTATTGTATTTTGGATAGCCATTTTTTCCCCTACGATTCAAACCTGAAATTTTAAGCAGCCATGTATGATTTTTTTTATTAGGACTTCTATTTAAAACACAGATCTGTGTGCTCTGCCTTTGAAACAGTTCTGTGCAGTGATACAGGTGCCAGTCTGTATTAGGAATTGGAAAAAATAAATCGCTTACACCTGACATGTGGTTTCATTCACTCTTTATTTTCCACATTTCCGCTGTGGTTATAGAAGCACACTATGCACTTCGCATCCATAGGTTCTAGAGATAGAGAGCCTGGACACAAGCCGCCTTTGTGGCCCCATGGATTCTGTGAACAAGTCAAACAGCGACAACCTCTCTGAAACGAATTTAAATGATACGTTCCTTATAAGGTCACCTGGAAGTTAAATACAATGGAACTCACTTAAAAGTCTATTAATCATTGATTGATTACTCAATAATCATTTTAGTCAGCATTGCAGCGTGGACAGGGAGGAAGTCCTAAGGCCCGACACCTTGCTACCAACAGCTGTTGTTGGGGAGAGTCAGTTTTCCTTTCTTTCTTAACTTCTTTCTTTCTTTCTTTCTTTCTTTTCTTTTCTTTTCTTTTCTTTCTTTTTTGTTTTCTGATTTTTTGAAACAGGGATTTCCAATGCCTTTGCTGTCCTGGAACTCACTCTGTAGACAAGGCTGGCCTCAAAGTTACAGACATCACCTGCCTCAGCCTCCTGAGTGCAAGTATTTTTTTTTTTTGTTATTGAGAAAAAAAATTTTCCGCCTCCTCCCAGCCTCCCACTTCTCCCCTCTCCCCCACTCCTCTCCCACTCCCCCCACTCCTCTCCCCCTCCCTCTCCAGTCTGAAGAGCAGTCAGGGTTCCCTGCCCTGTGGAAAGTCCAAAGTCCTCCCCCCTCCATCCTTGTCTAGGAAGGAGAACATCCAAACTGGCTAGGCTCCCTCAAAGCCAGAATGTGAAGTAGGATCAAAACCCAGTGCCATTGTCCTTGGCTTCTCATCAGCCCTCATTGTTCGCCATATTCAGAGAGTCCGGTTTAACCCATGCTTTTTCAATCACAGTCCAGCTGGCCTTGGTGAGCTCCCAATAGATCAACTGCACTGTCTCCGTGGGTGGTTGCACCCCTTGTGGTCCTGACTTCTTTGCTCATGTTCTCCCTCTTTCTGTTCCTCATTGGGACTTTGGGAGCTCAGTCCATTGCTCCAGTGTGGGTCTCTGTCTCTATCTCCATCCATCACCAGATGAAGGTTCTATGGTGATATGCAAAATATTCATCAGTATGGCTATAGGATAGGATCATTTCAGGTTCCCTATCCTCAGCTGCCCCAGGAACTAACTGGGGACCTTGCCTTGGGCACCTGAAAGCCCCTCTAGGTCCAAGTCTCTTGCCAACCCTAAGATGGCTCCCTTAATTAAGATATGTGCTTCCCTGCTCCCCTATCCAACCTTCCTTTATCCCAATCATCCCGTTGCCCCAAGTTCTCCCCATCCTACCCTTCTCACTTTTCTCTCCCCCTCTCCCCTACCCCCCTCCCACCCCACCCTTAAGATCCTGATTTTTGCCTGGCAATCTTGTCTACTTCCCATACCCAGGATGATAGCTATATGTTTTTTTTTTGGGGGGGGGTTACCTTCTTATCTAGCTTCTTTAGGATAACAAATTATAGACTCACTGACCTTTATTTATGGCTAGAACCCAATTATGAGTGAGTATATCCCTTGTTCATCTTTTTGGGTCTGGGTTACCTCACTCAGGATACTATTTTCTATTTCCATCCATTTGCATGCAAAATTTGTTTTTTTCTGCTGAGTAGTACTCAAATGTGTGTATATTCCACACTTTCTTCATCCATTCTTCCAATGAAGGACATCTAGGTTGTTTCCAGGTTCTGGCTATTACAAATAATGCTGCTATGAACATAGTTGAACAAATGCCCTTGTCATATGATCGGGCATCTCTTGGGTATAGTCCCAAGAGTGGTATCGCTGGGTCCAGGGGTAGGTTGATCCTGAATTTCCTGAGAAACCGAAACACTGGTTTCCAAAGTGGTTGCACAAGTTTGCATTCCCACCAGCAATGGATGAGGGTGCCCCTTCCTCCACAACCTCTCCAGCAGAGGCTATCATTGGTGTTTTTGATTTTAGCCAATCTGACAGGTGTAAGATGATATCTCAAAGTTGTTTTGATTTGCGTTTCCCTGATCAGTAAGGAGGTTGAGCATGACCTTAAGTGTCTTTTGTCTCCCCATCTCCCCTTACCCCCATCCCACCCCACCCCCAATCTCAATTTTCTCCCCGGCAATTTTATCTACTTCCCATAGCCAAGAGGACAACTATATGTTTTTCCTTTGGTTCACCTTCTTACTTAGCTTCTTTGGAATCACCAGTTGTAGACTCCGTGACCCTTGTTTATGGCTAGAAACCAATTATGCGTGAGTACATCCCATATTCATCTTTTTGGGTCTGGGTTACCTCACTCAGCATAGTGTTTTCTATTTCCATCCATTTGCATGCAAAATTTGAGAAGTCATTGTATTTTACCGCAGCGTAGTACTCTAATGTGTAGATATTCCACACTTTCTTCATCCATTCTTCCATTGAAGGGCATCTAGGTTGTTTCCAGGTTCTGGCTATTACAAATAATACTGCTATGAACATAGTTGAACAAATGCTCTTGTCATATGATAGGGCATCTCTTGGGTATATTCCCAGGAGTGGTATTGCTGGGTCCAGGGGGAGAATGGGGGGAACTTGGGGAAAAAGGAGGATTGGGATAAAGGAAGGTTAGATAGGGGAGCACAGAAGCACAATTCTTTGTTAAGGGAGCCACCTTAGAGTTGGCAAGAGACTTGAACCTAGAGTGGCTCCCAGATGCCCAAGCTGAAGTCCCCAGTTAGTTCCTTGGGCAGCTGAGGCTAGGGAACCTGAAATGACCCTATCCTATAGCAATATTGACGAATATCTTGCATATCATCATAGAACCTTCATCTGGTGATGGATGGAGATAGAGACAGAGACCCACACTGGAGCACTGGACTGAGTTCCCAAGGTCCCAATGAGGAGCAGAAGGAGGGAGAACATGCGCAAAGAAGTCGGGATCACGAGGGGTGCACCCACCCACTGAGACAGTGGAGCTGATCTATTGGGAGCTCACCAAGGCCAGCTGGACTGTGACTGAAAAAGCATGGGATAAAACTGGACTCTCTGAGCATGGCGAACAATGAGGGCTGATGAGAAGCCAAGGACAATGGCACGGGGTTTTGAACCTACGTAATGTGCTGGCTTTGTGGGAGCCTAGTCAGTTTGGATGTTCACCTTCCTAGGAATGGACGGAGAGGGGAGGACCTAGGACTTACCACAGGGTAGGGAACCCTGACTGCTCTTTGGACTGGAGAGGGAGGGGGAGAGGTGTGGGGGGAGGGGGAGAAGGATGGGAGGAGGGGGAGAAGGGTGGGAGGAAGGGGAGGGAAATGAGAGGCTGGGAGGAGGTGGAAACTTGTTTTTTTTCTCCCTTTCTCAATTAAAAAAAAAAGAAAAAAAGTGTCTTTTGGCCATTTGAACTTCTTCTGTTGAGAATTCTCTGTTCAGATCAGTGCCCCATTTTTTAAATTGGGTTAATTAGCATTTTAAAGTCTAGTTTCTTGAGTTCTTTATATATTTTGGAGATCAGACCTTTGTCTGTTGCGGGGTTGGTGAAGATCTTCTCCCAGTCAGTGGGTTGCCTTTTTGTCTTAGTGACAGTGTCCTTTGCTTTACCGAAGCTTCTCAGTTTCAGTAGGTCCCATTTATTCAATGTTGCCCTT
Organism: Microtus oregoni; assembly: GCF_018167655.1. Taxonomy (NCBI): domain Eukaryota; kingdom Metazoa; phylum Chordata; class Mammalia; order Rodentia; family Cricetidae; genus Microtus; species Microtus oregoni. The sequence continues at coordinate 70,470,138 of NW_024543060.1, read as the reverse complement.
AATGTCTGTGCTGCTGGGGTTATACCTAGGAAGCGATCGCCTGTGCCCATCTGTTGTAGGGTACCTCCCAATTTCTCTTCTATCAGGTTCAGTGTGTTCGGACTGATATTGAGGTCTTTAAAAATCCATTTGGATTTGAGTTTTGTGCATGGTGATAGATATGGGTCAATTTTCATTCTTCTACAGGTTGACATCCAGTTGTGCCAGCACCATTTCTTTCTTCCTTTGTATCCTTGGTGCAAGTATTAAAGGTATGTGCGAGAGAGAGAGAGAGAGAGAGAGAGAGAGAGAGAGTCAATTTTCTTTAGGAGTATTGTCTCTTGTAGGTTAGTGCCAGTGGCTGCATCTACACTGATGGCAGCTGCAATTGGAATCCGTGGGTTGTAAAGGAAAAAACAAGAACAGTACATGAAGTTGGAAGGGAAAATTGGGGAGCCGTGAGGGCGAGAAGAGCAGATGTGACCAATGTACTTTGTATACTGCTGTGAAGATTACTGGGTACATAAAACATCATTTAAAAACGTTGTGGGAAAAAATAGTCTTCAGAAGCTTATTCAGGAAGCATAGATAGCAGGAAATACTCAAACTCAGGGCTAAAATCAATAAAATTGAAACAAAGTGAACAATATAAGAAGTCAATGAAACAAAGAATTGGTTCTTTGATAAAATTAGCCTGATAGACAAACCCTTATCTAAACTAACCAAAAGGCAGAGAGGTTAAGCAAATTACAAAATCAGAAACAGAAAGGACATAACAACAGACTTGAGGAAATACAAAGAATCATTAGATCAGCCGGGCGATGGTGGCGCACGCCTTTAATCCCAGCACTCGGGAGGCAGAGGCAGGTGGATCTCTGTGAGTTCGAGACCAAGCCTGGTCTACAGAGCTAGTTCCAGGACAGGCTCCAAAGCCACAGAGAAACCCTGTCTTGAAAAACCAAAAAAAAAAAAAAAAAAAAAAAAAAAAAAAAAAAAAAAAAGAATCATTAGATCATACTTCAAAAACCTGTACTATACAAAATTGAAAAATCTAAAAGAAATGGGCAACTTTTTGATAGAAATTACTTACCAAAATTAAATCAAGACTAGCTAAACAATTTAAACAACCCTAAAATCCCTAAGAAAATAGAAACAATCATTGGTTGGAGAATCCCCCCCCCCAAAAAAAGAAAACCAAAACCCACCCAGGCTCAGATAATTTCAGCACAGAATTCTATCAGAGTTTCAAAGAAGAGTTAATACCAATACTCCTCAAATTTTTCTGCACAATAGAAATATAAGGAATATTGCTAAATTCTTTTTATGAGGTTACAGTAATCCTGATACCCAAACCAAACAAAGATGCAACAAAGAAAGAGAATTGGAGACTAATATCCCTCATGAACATTGATGCAAAAATACTTGGTAATATACTGGCAAACTGAATCCAAGAACACATAAAAAAATTCATCCCCTATGATCAAGTAGACCTCATTCCAGACATGCAGGGATAATTCAGCATAAGAAAATCTGTCTTTGCAATCCACCATAGCAACAAACTGAAAGAAAAAAAAAGCATTAGATACTGAAAAAGCATTTGACAAAACTCAACATCCCTTCATGATATAGGTTCTAGAGAGAAAAGGATTTCAAGAAACATACCTAACCATAATTAATGCAATATACAACAAACTGATAGCCAACATCAAACTAAATGGAGAAAAACTCAAAGTAATTCCACTAAAATTAGGAACAAGACAAAGCTTTCCATTCTCTCCATATCTGTCAATATAGTACTTGAGGTTCAAGCTAAAGCATTAAGACAACAAAAGAAGAGGCAGGGAGGGGAGCAGAGAAAAATGTAGAGCTCAATAAAAATTATAAAAATAAAAAAGAGAAAAAAGAACAACACCAAAGCACACACACAAGAATGCTCTTGTACCCTGTAAAGATTTGTCACTCATATTGGTTTAATAGAATACTGTTTGGTATATTTAAAAAAAAGACAACAACAACAACAAAAAAAAAGATCAAGGGATAAAAACTGTAAAGGAAGAAGTCAAAGTTTCACTATTTTCAGATGATATGATAGTATACATAAGTGATCCCAAAAGTTCTACAGGAAACTCCTACAGCAATTAAACACCTTCAGTAATGTTGTTGTATACAAGATTAACTACAACGAAAAAAAATCAGTAACCCTTCTATATACAAATGATGAATGGGTTGTGAAAGAAATAAGCGAAACAACACACTTTACAATAGCCACAAATAATGTAAAATATATTGGAGGTAACTCTAACCAAACAAGTGAAAGACCTATATGACAAGAATTTTAAGTCTTTGAAGAAAGAAATTGGGGACGAGATCAGAAAATGGAAAGATCTCCCATGCTCATAGATTGGTAGGATTAACAATGTAAATAACAATCTTATGAAAAGCAACCTACAGATTCTGCAATCCCCATCAAAATCCCAACACAATTCTTTACAGATCTGAAGGAATAACACACAACTTTATATGGAAAAACAAAAAAACCCAGGACAGCTAAAACAATCTCATACAATAAAGAAACTTCTGGAAGTACCACCATCTCTGACTTCAAGCTCTACTATAGAGCTATAATAATGAAAACAAGTTGGTGTTGGCATAAAAACAGACACATGGGTCAATGGAACCAAACTGAATACCCTGACATAAACCCCCACACACGTATGAATACCTGATTTTTGGTAAAGAATTAAAAAATATTCAACGGAAAAAAGAAAGCCTCTTCAACAAATAGTGCTGCCATAACTGGATAGTATCCTGTAGAATAATGCAAAAATATCTAAATCTATTGCCATGCACAAAACTCAAGTCCAAGTGGATCAAAGACCTCAATATAAATACAGTTAAACTGAAACTGAAAGAAGAGAAAGTGGGTGCATAAGACCAGGAAACCACTGCATGAATATAACACCAGTAGCACAGACACTGAGGTTGATAATTAATAAATGAGACCTCTTTAAACTGAAAAACTTTTGTAAGGCAAAGGACACTGTCAAGAAGATAAAATGGCAGCCTATAGAATGGGAAAACATCTTCATCAACCCCACATCAGACAGAGGACTGAGCTTCAAATTATATAAAGAATTCAAGAACCTGACATCAAAATACCAAATAATTCCATTAAAAAATGGGGTACAGATCCAAACAGAGAATTCTCAAGAGAAGAATCTCGAAGGGCCAAGATACTCTTTAAAAAGTGTTCAACATCCTTAGCTATCAGGAAAATGCAAATCAAAATGACTCTGAGATTCCATCTTACACCTGTCAGGATTATCAAGGTCAAAAAGCTAATGACAACCTATGTTGAAGGGAATGTACAGCAAGAGGAACATTTTTCCACTGCTGGTGGGAGTGCAAACTTGCACAACCACTTAGGAAATCAATATGGCAATTTCTCAGAAAGTTGGGAATCAATCTACCTCAAGACCCAGCATTATCACTCGTGGGCATATACCAAAAAGATGCTCAATTGTACCCCAAGGACATTTGCTCAACCATTCTCCTAGAAGCTCTATTTATAATAGCCAGAACTTGGAAACAACTTAGAAGCCCCTCAACTGAAGAATGGATAAAGAAAATGAGGTACATTTACACAATGGAGTATTATTCAGTAGGGAAAAAAAGACACCATGAAATTTGTAGGCAAATGGATAGAACTAGAAAAAAAAGTCATACTGAGTGAGATAACCCAGACTCAGAAAGAAAATGTGGTATGTACTTACTCATAAGTGGATATTAGATGTAAAGCAAAGGATAACCAGACTACAATCTTCAGCTCTGGAGAAGCAAGGTAACTAGAAGTACCCAAGAATGCATGGATCTCCCGGGGATGAGGAAATAGATGAGATGTCTTGGGTAAACTTGGAGTTTGGGGCTAAAGGGGAGAGGATGGGGGATGAGACTATGAGGGAGGGATCATAATGGTCGAGTTGGGGGCCGGACAGAGGGGGAAAGTAATGAAGGAGATATTTTGTAAAGGGGGCCATTGTGGAATTAGAGAGAAACCTGGTGCCCAGGAAATTCCCAGGAACCCACAACGATGACCCCATCTAACACTTCTAGCAATAGTGAAGAGGGTTCCTGAACTGGCCTTGTCCTGTAATCAGATAGGTGACTGCCATCCTAATTGTCATCATTCAACCTTCATCCAGTACCTGATGGAAGTAGATGCAGAGATCCACAGCCAAGCACTGGGCTGAGTTCCAGGAGTCCAGTTGAAGAGAGGATGGGGGGATTTTATGAACAAGGGATGGGGGTAAAAGTCATGATGGGGGACCCACAGAAACACCTGGCCTGAGCTTGTGGGAGCTCATGGACTCTGGCTGGACAGCTATGGAGCTGGCATGGGACTGACCTAAGCCCACTGAATAGCGTGACAGCTGTGTAGCTTGGTCTTTTGTGGGGCCCCTAGCACTGAGGATAGATGCATGAGTTGGTTCTTTGGAACCTATTCCCTAAGCTGCCATACCTTGTTCAAATTTGATGCAGTGGGGAGGAGCTTGATCCTGTCTCAACTTGATATGCCATGCTTTGTTGATTCTAATGGGAGGCTTTATCCCATTTGAAAGGAGGAGGAGAAGGAGGAGGAGGAAGAAAAGGAGGAGGAGGAGGAGGAGGAGGAGGAGGAGGAGGAGGAGGAGGAGGAGGAGGGGAAGTGGAGAAAGCTAGAAGGGAGGCGGAGGGAGAAAACAGGAGAAGAGGAGGGACGTAAATTGTGGTTGATATTTAAAATAAAAAGTATGATGAATAAAAAAATAAAAATAAAGAAATAAAGTAGAAAAAACTTAGTCCTCAAATACAAACAGCCCGTTAATCAGCTTATTAGTATATTTATTAAACATTGAGGTTTCTGCATGTGTGTTTCTTCAGGTTGTGACTATGGTACTAAAGAAATCGGGTCCCTCATCCAAATAGCTTTTTAGTGGCGATAATGGATAAATCCAAGCAATTACATGTTATAGAATCTATAAAAAATATGTCAACAATTTAGTATCTAGGTTCAACATCATATGGTCAACCTCATGCTCAGAGAAGGGAATATGCCAGACCAATGAAATTTCATTAAAAACAATAAAATAATAGTTTCAAAGAAAATGACATACTTTAAAATAGAATTGCTTCCTAAGAAAGAATAAATTCCTATGAGATTATGAGATGTTATCTACTTCCACCAGTATATAATGAGTGCTTTGAATGTTGCAAAAGGTTTTCTGTAAAGCATTATAGCTAGAACTAAAATAGAGGTTACCGTATGCAGTAACTTTCAGAGACAGGAAAACTCAAGACACTTCAGAATCGCCTTTGTGCACTGTGCATTTTTTCATTGGAGTTCGACTTGTTTCTATGTGTACAGTAATGTGTAGAGCAAATTTATTTATGTTGCACGTGTTCTATTCACAGAGATCCAAAGGATCCGGGAAGAATATCCTAGAAACCTTGACATTAATCACCGTACAGGTAACATAGTTCTTTTACTTGTTTCTTGCTGGAGAGATCCAGCCATGCCTGGTATGGATTTAAAAGTACTCCTAGATCTTTCCCTCATATTCCACAATGTTGGGCAGTATTTTCACTGACACTCGATCTGCCCCAGCTGTTCATGCATTTAAATGAAAGTTAAAGAACTCTTTTTTGATCTAGTTTTAGTGTTTCCCTAATTTATATGCACGACTCTCTTCTAGAAGAGCTCGTTCAGAGTAATTTTCTCAGTTTTATCTGTCATTGGTATTTTTATGCCTTTATTTCTCAGCCCTTAAAATGTGACACAAATAAAAACAGCTTTCTAAATAAAAAAATTGATTATTTGGTAATACTTACCCAATAAACCATCTCCTTCTGTGAGTCTAAAGGATACTCTATAAATTGGATTTAAAGAGAAAAGTCACACATCTTAATTTATTGGGGTATACAGAAAGCAATATTCTTAGCTGTGTGTTAAAGTTAAATTAGGAAATCTGACACTCTTTGTTCAGATGGCTGGAAACATCTGTGTACACAGTTATCTTCTGGTGATCCTGGGGCTCCTGTGTTTCTCCTCCTGGGATTTGATTAAATGTTATTGTAAGGATTACCTCTTGTTGAATTGAATGGACTCATGACCCCTCTAACACACCAGCAGGTCTAAAGTCTGTCTTAATTTAATGTGTTAATATGTTCTAAACATTCACAACCTCTATAGTGCTCTACAATACACTGTGCTGGCAAAACATAGATTATTTAGAAGAAAAATTATAGTTTTTCTTGCACAGAGGTTTCTTGAATTTTGTGTGTGCGTGTGTGCATGCATGCATGCACACACGTACACACACACACACACACACACACACACACACATGCAGTAGCGCACACATGCATATACATGCACAGGTAATTTACCCATGCATGCCGATGTGGAGACCCGAGATAGACACACTGGTTTATTTTACTGAACCATTTCTCCACATTATCTTCTTTTTGAGTCAGGGTCTCTCATTAAACCTGCAGCTTTCCATTTCTTTTAGACTGTCTAGTCACCAAGCGCTGAATCCTCTTTTATCTGCCTCTTCAGTGCTAAGGCTAAAGATATACTCTGCCAGGTGCCCACCTTTTACATGGTACCAGAACTCTGGTCTTAATGCTGGCATAGCAATTCCTTTATGCCCCGAGTCACTTCTCAAACCTTTGCGGCTTTATTTGCACACTAACTCATTACAAATGTGGTGCACACAGGAATTACTTATTCTTATTGATCCTTAAAGCAGAAATATATTTCTGTTTGTATACTTGAAACAATTTTGTAGAAATTTCATTTAAAATTTGTGACCCATTTGATGCCCTTTAGAATAAGGAAGAAGAATCTGAAAAGAAATGTTAGTACTGTGGATATAGCCCTCATAAATCACCACCGGAAGAAATAATATGAATCTCAGAGACACATAGGTGAAATAATTTATATTATTATTAAACACAAACACATTTACACGTACTATAAAATGCTATTCGAGAATCTGACCACAAAATGTCTTTTTACCTTAAATGAATTTCAAATAAGGGTTATAGATTTTTCACTCTCTCTTTTTTTCTGTTTCTGATACTGCATATCAGCTGGTTATCCAAATGTATATTGCTAGGAATGATTAATTCTTCTTTCTTGAGTTAATAAAGTAACACAATGATATCATATTTTGTGCTAGCCCCTACGCTCCTCCAGAGAGCAAGAGGAGAAACTATCTCTGAATCTCCTCGTAGGTAGAACATTTATACCTATTTCTTAGGCAGCTAAGACAATGCAGTACATTCATGCAATGCGCAATGGTTAAGAATAATCACCATTTCTATATCTTTATACATTTCCTAATTAGAGTTGTTTGGAAGTTCCAAACTCTTCGACTTATCTTGAGATACTTAATGCATGTTGTGGACTGTAGACAGTCTACGTTGCCACACAACACTACAACTAACTCTTTCCATTCAGCTGTGCTTTTGTACTGTGATCTGGTTTCTGTCTATTTCTGGCCTCCAGTGACCACTATTTTATCCTTTACGTCCATGGGATCTGATGTTTTGGATTCTACAAAAGAACTTACTGTGGTGCAGTTCAGATAGACATAGAGTTAGGCACGGAAAGAAAATGCCACCCATAGTTTTGATTTTTATATCTAGCTCTTTAAATCATAATCTTGTCACACAGGAAAAATAAGAACTTTTTAATTTGATGACTTTTAAATACATGTAAATTTTATTTATTTTAGTAATACAATTGACTTGTACATCTCAATAAAGTTCAGCATGATGTTTCTCCAGACGCATACAAGCATCTGTTGATTAAATCACAGTAATTAATAGTCACCTTTCTTATCGCTTTTGTCAGATTTGGTGTGTTCAAATTATTTTCTTCTAGAAATTTCATAAATTACATGACAGATTAACAATAGTAATTTTAAATACAGATCTTATTGTCTATTACTTGCCTTCCTCTATTGTCCAATGGCTACCTAATTTCACACAGAAAAGTAGCTTGAACAGAAGCACGTGCATTTTGAAGCTTTCTCTGTTTTCATTCATTTCAGCTGCAGGGGGGTTATTCTGATTGTATTCTGGTATCAACAATCATTGTTTTACCGCATATTTATTTCCTACTAACATCTTTTCAATTTGAATAGTTTTAGCCTTGAAAAACGTTGCAAATATTGTATTAGAGTTTGCATATACCCCCTACCCTGTGTGTCCCATCGTTCAATTATTACATTCGTGCCATGAATTTCTTACAACTGATGAACCAAAACATTATTTTCCCTTCCTCTATGATTCTCACAGATTTAATTAGCTTCTTTCCTAGTACCATTTTTTTTTGTCTGGTGCCAGATATTATCTAGAATAATCTTTGTATTTAATACCAACCGGGTCTCCTTTATCTCCTCTAGATTGGAAAAGTTTCTCAAGCTTTCCTTATCTTGGATGATAGTTTTGAGGGTCACTGGTCAAATATTTTACAGGATGTCTCTGAAACAGGGTCTGGCTAGTGATCCCCTTTATGGGTAGATAGAGATTATGGGCCTTTGAGTGAAACAGTATAGGACATCAGCATTAAACATGCCACTAGATTCCATTCCATGCCATTGTGCCAGTGACAGCGTTAATGTTGATTTCCTGTAAGAATTCATGCTTGCCTGACTTCTTCACTGATGACTCTCCTACAGACACACATTTTCACTAATTTAATATTCGGAAATAAGCCACAAATTAACACAAAATAGAAGGTTATATTTTACCTCTGTGAGAAGGCAACATCTGTTTAAATTAGTTTGGATTTCCTCTACGTTGATGTTTTTTACTTTTATTTACTGCAGGGCTGAGTCAGAGATATTTAATTTTTGTTTAGAACATATTTCAACACTGTGATATGTTTTTGTTGTTGTCGTTGTTTGACTTGTTTCTTCCTACTCTGACAAGAAAGGTTTCTGTTCACCTTTGAGTGGATCCATTTCTTTGGATTTTTTTATATTGAATTTTTGAGCCTGAAGCATGTTAAAAGTTTGTTTCCTATAATAATAAAATTTTATTCCATATACTCCCTGTAAGAGGTGTAGCTATAGACCCATTGTTACAGATCCTTATTTATTTTATTGAAAATGGTTTTTAAAGTCAAGGTCTGGGTTCTAGATACTGACAATACTAGTGAAGTATAATTCATTCTATCCTTGTTTGTGAACAGAGACAGAATATAATACAACATATGTATAAGAGTGTATAAAATAATCTGTGATATATGTAAAATATATATTTCCATATTATATAAGATATATATGCAAAATACCCATGCATAGTTTTCTCACTCTGGTTATATAAATATGTACATAGGCATATATATGTATATAAAATTGATGAAATGTATGCTTAGTGTATAATTTAACCTAAAAATAAATTTAAAATAACTTTTCAGAAATCGTTAACTGTAACATTAGAAGCAGAGTTATCCTTATATACATCTTCTTTTGCCTTTAGACCTAAATTTAATATTGCCAAGGTCATTTGGGTCAGTGCTTCTTTCATTTCATGCCACACAGTTAAATTACAAAATGAAATAAAGCACAATAATTCTGTATGCTTTTTTCATCAGTCTGTGCATCTTTAAGGTACAGAAAGGAAGCAAGATTACTTCTAGGTAAAACTTTGAGTATGAAAAAATAGAGCTACTTTCTTGATGTCATCATGTCCTGAGTGAACCCTGGTAGATTTCTTGGGGTTCTTTTGTCAGCCTAATTCTATCCAGTGGAGGACTGGATGGAAAACTGCATCCATTCCAATAATTTAAGTTCTGACTCTGCTTTCCAAGAGTGTTGTAATAATGAGCGGCGGGCTGTGTCCCGCCACCTGGCTAGCTTGCACGGCTAACTTTACCCGAAATAATTACACGGAAACTGTATTCTTTTAAACACCGCTTGGCCCATTATATCTAGTCTTTTCTCGGCTAACTCTCTCACCTGGACTAGCTCATTTCTAATAATCTGCTGTAGCCCACGAGGTGGCTTACCAGGGAGATTCTAGCCTACATCCATCCTGGGTCAGAGCTTCATTGTGTGTGTCTGCCAGGGAGCAGGGCATGGTGTCTCTGTCTGAGGCGTCTTACCTCACTTCCTCTTCCTCCCAGCATTCTGTTCTGTTTACTCCACCCACCTATGTTCTAAGCTATGAGCCCAAGCAGTTTGTTTATTACTTAACCAATGAAATCAACAGATTGATATATGACACTCCCACATCACAAGAGCTCCATATCCCATGGAAAATAGGGAAAGCACTTAGAACCCTGTGCTTCCTCCTGAGTACTGAAGCTGTGCTGTGACTATTGTTCCAGCACAATGAATCACCTTGTGTATTTCATTGACACTCATGTTCATGTCTGTCAGAAAGAGAAGGCAAGTCTCAGGTGTGGGTAGATGGAGACTAAATTGCCATATAAAGGGATAATTATTATTATTTTAATGCTAGAAAAGTTGGAATAGCTAAAAATAAAGCTTGCTCACTACTTGTTTACCACCCTAAAACTTTTATAAGCATCAGTGTATCTTGACACATTTATGACCCTGTCTTGCGATATTATTGAGCTGTCATAAAAAATTGTAAAACTCTGCTTCCTAGTGCGTGAGTCATGCTCAAAATGCCAAACAACTATTGTATTTTGTAATAATTGGTATCAGAGAGAAAATAGTTGTTCATTTTGTGTAAAAGTCTGAAAATTTTAGGTTAAAAATTTTAGATCATTTCCAACATATATAGAATAATCAAGAATTATTAACCATTCCTAGGTTAGTACATACCTTCTCAAATGTGGAACACTTGACAGAGGTTTTATGGAGAAGTAGAAAACAATGAATAAATATGCATGAAATTAAATTATACCCACTAAATCAACCACTTCTTTAGACTCAATAGTTCACAAGGGCAGGGCATTATTCCTTGTTTTCATGAATATAAAATATACCTTGAAAACCATGGAAATTCTCCGAGACCTAGAATATCATACAAGAAAACAGTAATTGGTATATTATTTGCTTAAAGTATGTGACTTGGAGAATAAAATTAATGTCTTGAAAAGTCCATTTCAATAAATTAGCATCTGCAATATAGTGTTTAGGGACTGTTAGTAATAGAAGAAAAAAAAACTATAGTTCAGTTAGTGCAGCAAGTACAGTGAACACCTTGAAAAGTTAAGTTCTTGCAGTGTTATGTTCTGAAAGGTGAAAGCTTTGCCTGAGAATAAAGGCTTTGCTGGTTACACCATACAGCAGAGCTCTTGGCACTGCACCACCCTCACGGTTTCAGTTTGTGATATGCGATTGTTTTTAAAACGTGAGAATCAGGAATGGTGGTTTTCCTGCAAGTGTGCTTCCAGAAAAATGTCTTTTGTAGACAACCCTTTCTATGTACGATATTCTAATGTCAGCTTTAAGAAAGAGATTTTTATATGGTACAAGGAAAAGATAAAATGCCTAATACTAACCACGATACACATTTGGCCTAATTTACCATAGATTATCGAATAATGCTGTTTTTACTTTCTCTTTTAAATGTTCTGATACTTTTTGTACAGGTGGAAAGGCTTCCAGGCTACCCACTGGAATAATGGGAATATCCCCCTAAATTCATATTACTAGGGTTTGGGAAACATAAAGATAAAAGCTAACCAGGATCTTATGAAACCTGGGCTTTTATTTTGCTTATATTTCTAGGTTATTTCAAAGAATCGTGCATGACACCTCAACTAATAGTTATTAGTTTTGATATTGCACAGGTCAGTGCTGATTTTCTACTTCAATATTAAATTGATCATTATCTTATTAGATACCACCTTATGCTAATATGCTTATTAATACTTCATATGTGTCCGAAGAGTCTACTTATAGAAATAAGTCAATTCATAAAACTTTGACATTTTGGAGTTTGATAAGGATGTGAAGAGAAAAATCATTGAACAAAATCATATGAACAATGGACTTTCCAGTTTAACTGTGAGATAAATGTTGACCTTCATATTACAATAGCCACATGTTTATGGACATTTATTCCACTGGATTTACATTTCCACGGATTTCCACTACAGGTATTTCTTTGTCTTCTCCTCCAATAATCCAGGGCTCTACCTTATTAGATTTGATGTCAGTGACATCTGACATCAGAATCTTGCCACTATGATAGCCTGCCACTATTGATTAGTGGCTGTCAACTTTTTAGAATCTGAAATGTGACTATTCTTTCAGATATTTGGTCTTCTTGGAAAGAGAGTAAAGAGTAGAAGAACCATGGACAATGTGCCATTCCAGCCATCACCAAGCTTTTACAAATTGAGTTCCTCTAGCATATACATTTGTTTGCATCCCAGGGTTAAAGGTTTGCCTCGGGATCATCTCTAACTCAATAAAATATAGAAACAGCAAGGCTTTTCATTTTATACCTACACAGGTAAAGGCAAGAAAAAAAAAGCTTTGGTTACTTTTGAGTTAACAAGTTAATGCTATGATTACCTTTATTAGCACATCATTTAATCCCAACTTTTTCAGCCTGGTCCAGTTGTTGACAGAAATAAAAGAACAAAATTTAATAAATAAAACAACAGCATTTCATAAATTTTACATCAATCTGATAAATTTCTCTTATGGGTAAATCCATTTTGTATGAGATGGGTGGAATTTTTATGGAATTTTATAAAGTTTATTCTCTCTGGAGGATCTATACTTTGCACGCTGTCATCAAAGAGGAGGATGGGAACCTCTTCCATGAGTCTTACATGAGAGGCGTTTTCTTTTGAGAGATGACATTCAGGATACATGTTCTCTAAAAGGTGATCTCTTTAAACAAACTTTCAAAATGTCAGGAGCTACTGAGGGGCCAAGGTATTCCTTGAAACTTGACTTTTTGGAAATTCCAAGGGGACTGCTCTTCTCACCTGCCTGTTACAAATGAAAAGTAGACATTTGAGCTAAGTTGGAACCACAACAATGCAACTGGAATAAACCAGTCTGAAAGAATTTATGGAGATGATTAGAAAGAAATATTCATTATCACCAAGACACTGTATGTGGGGATGTTTACTGAAACTTTTTTCCATGCCCCCAGTTTACTTTCAAGTCCTGATGCCATACAGTTTGCCGACTAAAGACTAATAAAGGTGTAGCAAGTTGGGCTTTTGTTATATGCTTACGCAGATTCATGCATATTCAAACATGGATAATTACTGCACATGCAACTATGCATTCAGTAGTTGTGTGTATCTGACTGCAGGCACGAGCACTTGAAAGATGACGGGCATTTGAACTTGGCATATTTGTTTTCAGAAGTTAAAAGGCAGACATTAGCAGGAAGAATACTCTCAGCTACTTTCATTGTTACAGTATTATATGATTGTTTAAATAAAAACAAATGTTTCATTGAATCATGTATTAAGTGTTTTGTTGACTTTGCTTTCTAATAACACTTTCTAATAACAGGCACTACTAAAATGTACTATAACATAACAATTTCAAAACTCTTCATGAAGGTTAGCTGTTACATTAATTTTGTGCTAATGTCGTTACATTTCAGGGATATTATAGAAAAAAATGTCTTATGCATTTGTAAATTTTGAGATGCTATTAAAATGTCTACTTAGAAGATTCCATTAACTTACTTCTCCACTAATAAATCGTATTCACCACTATTGAAATATGAGCAGCAATTTGTATTTTGTTGCGTGTCAGAAAGCCGATTTCATTTTAAACAACTCCCATTCTTATTGCCTGCCTGTTTTGTCCTCATTCTAAATTAAATTAGTCGTTAGCATGTGAAAACAATGCGTATAAAGATTTCTTGTCCTTTCTGTGCTATGGCTATGCATGTGGCAAACATTTTTCTTTGCGTTACTCACATTTTAGTTGAATTATCTTATTATGGCTTTAATCATAGATTGCAAATAAATGACCACTGTACTTGGCTGTTTTGCTTACTGACATTTTCTTGTGGTATTTTGACAGTTTTATTTTCTTTTTATATGACTGTTAAGTTTATTTTGAACTTAGCATAGACTGGAGAGGTTGCTTTTCTTTCTATGAGAATTGGTTTGGCTTTGAATTCACAGAGCTACACCAGCATGTACCCTGTGAATGCTGAGATTAAAGGTATGGACCTCCATGTCCAGCCTCAGTTTTTCTATTTCCAAAGTGACTAATCAATTTCCTTTTGTGAAAGTTTTAAAAAAGATTATCAGCTCTATCCAATTGTTAAATATACCTCTAGAGTATATAAGATAGTCACAAAAATGTTGGTTACTGATTTTTTTCTCTCAATTCACTCAATATATATAATAGATGACCAAGTAAGTTTTACTATTATCAGAAAATTGGCCCATGGTGTGTGAAGAACAATTTCATACCATTTATGTTTGATTATATAACTTACTGCATTGTAATGAATTTTTAATTCATTACATTATACATTCATTACTATCATACAATTTTTGGCATGGTAATGAAACTACTCAAGATGATTTCATTAGGGGTTTTTCAGCAGAGAACAGGAGCTGTAGGCCATGACAGAGGAGCAGTAAGTTTCAACTGAAGTTTTAGAGGTCAGCCCAGCAGAAGAGAATCCTCTGATGGGTCAGTCTCATTTAGGCAAGGCCATGGGACTGCCGGCCCAGCAGGGTCTTTTGCTTCTGCTGTGCCTTTACATGTTTGCTGGCTCTCTTTCTATGCTGTCTAGCATGGTGTGAGCAGATGTTGGGAGATCTTCACTGCTTGTAATACAGTGTTTATCTCTTTGAAACCTCCTGTTCTACTGGACATTTTTACCTGTGGATTGTCAAGAAGATGATCCCTCATTAAGTTGATAATAACAAAGATGGCTTATACAGAGTATTGATGAATAAAAATAAATACAAGGATATGTGTCATATCCAAGGCCTGTGAATCTCACTAAAGGAGCTGCATGGATTATAGCTTAAGTTACTGATGGAAAATTGAGTCCCACTAGCCCAACCAGTTTAAATTCTTTTAACCTTAATGTTGGGAGATGTGTTCACAGGTTTCATAGTGCATCTCAGATGAAACAAAGCTCTGAAAATAACAAGGTTATTTTCTATTTTCTAAAATGTTTTTTGCTAAATAACTTTCAGGTGAAACACACAAGAAAACAATCTAAAGTTTTAGAAAGGAACATAGTTGACTGTGGAACTCTTTAAGGTCAAAGAACAAGAATAAAACTTACAGGTTGATGTATTCTCCTTGCTAGGTTTGGATGATGACCAAAGGTGATGATTAATTCCTTATACCCATTTATGTATACAATCTCTTGATCTAAAAACCTATTAATGAAAAAATATGTACCATAAAGAATTAAAGTAGAACTGATTCTTTTTCATATGTAAAAGTTTAGGCTTGTGATTACTAAGATTTCTTATAAGATTACCTTTCAAGATAAGTAATAATTGGCCCTTTCTTTGTAACTGCAAAATGCTGCCTGCCAGTCAAAGATCTGACAAAAACACCTTGCTTGCCACATAGTTATTCTATAACAAGTTGCTTGGGTATGAATGTATGTGGATTCTTGAGAGAATTTGTTTTTCACCTATAATACATAAAATGTTTAATAGTGTGAGGGAGATGAAAACCATGTTTTTCCCTATAATCATTCACTTGAGAAATGGAATGTAACTATTTTGACTCTGGTACTGCCTGAGAGATTCTGTTGGGGTATAAAAGCTGTAAAACCACATGAGATGGGGAAGAAAGAGAATAATGAAGAGAAAGAATAAAGACGGAAAACACCAAGAGAGCTTGTGAGTGCCCTTTTCCCTATCCCTTCTCATATAGAAAAATTTAGCCTTGCGAACTTCATGGATTTTTGCCAAGGCCCTGGGCTGGCTCCCAAGATGGGAGTGTACTGGTTGACAGGACCATTAATATGAGACTTCCTGAAGGTGGTAGGAATTGAATCCTATTTTTTATGAATCACATTGACAGCATTGAAGATTATTCATTTCATTTTTTTCTGCAGTTGGAAACACAGGCTTTTTGTTCATTGTCAAATGATAAAAAGAGCTGTGTTAAATTATGCAGTGACTGCTATTGAGATTAATATTTTATGGACATGATATATATATATAATTTTATAATTGAATATTATATATTTATATATGTTTAAACATAGTGTCTCTTGGTCGGGAAAGCAGGTATAGAGTATATTATATATTTTTATAAAAATGTCTTTGTGAAACCTATTATCATATCAAATAAATATATGCATATAAAACACACATGCACACACACATGACAGGATAAAAAAATTAAAAGAACATCTTATAACCAGTAAAAGAGAGAATTAAATAATATTTATCTGAAAGTACTATCCTAATGAATAAAGTCACATATTTATTTTTAATACATTGTGGATTTCTTGCATATAGAAGTTTGAGTTCACAATCTTTTCTATTATAGAATTACCTACTATGTCATTCTCATGCCACATGGCCTTCATTTTTTTCCTGCAAGTTACCTATTTTCATTCTTTTCTTTGACAGCTTCACGTTTTTTCTCCACCTTTGGGTTTAAACAATTCATGTTTAGATTTATCACAGAATATTTTAATCTTTTGCATTCTCCGAGTCACATATCTTAGAATTTGGGAATTTTCATACTTCATGTTTACACAATTTTATGAACTTTTTTTTTGTCTCCTTTCTCTTTTAAGATTCACATCGCACTTATTCTGGCACATTGGATATTTGCGCCCAACACTTTTATGATAAGAGAAACTAGACTACTCACACACACCCAGCATCCTGTCTAGTAGTGGTTCTATTCTATAGAGTACTTTGTCAGCCAATCAAATATCCAGTACTGGGATCAAGGAGGCAGGAAGTCATGGGGATTATCTTCAGCTACATATCAGAATTTAAAGGCAGGCTAGGTTGCATAAAACCCTGTCGCAACACAAACAAAGAAACAATTTACATTATTTGTTTAAAATGCTTGACATAAATTTCTCCTGCTGTTCACTAACTATTTGAAATAAATAAAGATTCATACAAACAAAAATTTTAAATAAATAATTTCCTATCCTAATAGAATTTTATAAATGTACAATCCAGTGTGAGTCAACTGGAGACCGGGGAACAAATAGTATACAGCCATACAATGGGATATTATTACGTAAAAAAAGAAGCACAAATGTTCCAATTTTAACAGAGAAGAATGTCTAAAGAATCAGGCCATATGAAAGCAATCACCTGCAAAATATTGCATATGATTTCATTTCTGCAAAATTTAAAGAAAGTGCAGAGGTAAAGAAAGCAAAACAGACCAGTGTTTCCATGGAGGGTATGCTGGGAATGAAGACACATTTTATTAAGTAAGTTCAAGCTAACTGTCAGAAGCAGAGGAAACACTAAGACAAATGTTGTGAAGGTACTGTCCTGATTGCTCCACAACTTTGTCAATTTACTAAAAATTTTAAATTTTATGCATAGCTACAAGACAAATGTTTATGTTGAGTGAAGATGCAGCAGAAGCAATAAAGAGTAGAAAGAAGCCCGTAGATATGACAATAAACAGCTTCAATTAATTACCTGGTACAAATATGAGTATTTAGTTTGGAATTGCTTGAAATATAAAGCAATTATATTTATATTAATATGTGGAGTGAGGTCATGATTATGTGCATTTTCCATATTTTAGGTATTTGAATTTTCTTAAATGTATCGTCAGTTTCTGAGTGGAGTAACTGTGGCAACTTCCTCTCAAACATAAAATACAGAGGCGTATGTTTCCAGAATCCTTGCCTATGCATGGCAGACATATTTCAGTTTTTACATTCTGGCACTCTAAATATTCCTCCATGTATGCACTTCCAGTTTGTATCTGTTTTACTTCAAGGGACTATGCAACCATTTTCATAGATTTAAAATAGCTTTCTTTTTCTCTGTGCTTTCTGTTCATATTTTTTCCTTTGCATAATCAATCCATTTGTCTCATTGATTTGGAATATTTCTGTACATCATAGAAACTTAGCATTTTATCTGCATTTACTGGTATATTTCATCACATTCCATATAATTTGATGCTGGAATGAGTGTCATTCATTAGCTGTTTCATATTCTATCTATATTATTTGAACTTCCATAGTTTATTTTCAAATAATTGTTGCAGAGATCTGCCACGTTTTTTGAACTTTTATAAGATCATTTTCAATTAATTTTCAACCACTATTTGTCATGCGGAATTTCAATGCAAATGATGGGAAGATTTTGCATTCGTGTATTTTCCTGTGTGAAGCCAGATCTGATTTTCTTCTTTCTTTCTTTCTTTCTTTCTTTCTTTCTTTCTTTCTTTCATCTTTCTTTCTTTCCTTTTTTTTTGAATGCCCATTACTATACTCCTTCTATGACTTGACAACTTCAATAATCAAGTCCTCCTTTGGTGCAGTTTAATTCCCAGGTAGAACTTGACAGGTTCCTGTTGATTAGTTAAATTACGGCTTTACCCTTTGGGCTCATTAGAGCCGTTCATATTCCCTTACCTTCTAATTACTCGATTATTTTTCCTAATTGGACCTTTCCTGTGATAAATCTTGTCAGCAGGAGAAAGAATGAAAGTAGTTGCTAAGATCTGCCTGCCCTACCACTGTTCCCAGCGTGGGACAAACCTTCCCAGACATGAAAAAAATCCACTGCCTTCCACCAACTTCACCTGTGGACTGTGCCCGTCACTCATTTTTCTGCTCTGTGTTCCAGGCACAGATCATTTTATATTGATGTCTGATGGCTCTTTTGAATTTGATCAATAGCAGATTTTGTTCTCAGAGTCTTCCTTCTCTTCTTTCTCTCCCTTCTCTTTCTCCCCCTGCCTCCTACCATAGCTCACCATTTCATCCCTAGAGTTTCTGGTCACTTTTTTTTTTTTTGCTAGAACAACCAAGTTATTTCTCTTAGGATTGCTTGTCACATCACTGGAGAAGGCCTGATTTCCAATTTGATTTCAGCAGTGACAAGAACTCCCAGAAATAAACTCTCTGGGTACTGGTATATTTCATCACATTAAAGCATTTGTGACTGCAAGTACAGAGCAAAAATCAGGAGGACATTATGAACAGAAAAAAGCTGCCAACTACCAATGGGTGGAGCGCTCTCTGTGGAAGCTGAAAGAAACATTCCTTGTACAAGTAGCCTCTGAATCTGTGATAAATCTGTGTTATGAGAGCAATTATAAGATATATTGGAAGCAGGAAGAAGTGCCCAAATGAGAAAAACACAAAGAGGTATAAAAAGGAAATATCTGAATTGATAAGAAAGTACTACAAGTGGGGTAGGCAGGATCTAGCACGTTAATTAGAACTTCTCTGTGTTACTAAAGTTTTCTCAGTGTCAGCAGCTCAAATGCATGTGGAGATTGAACCCAGCACTATCTATAAAGGCTTGTCTAAATTACATTTATGAAAGCTAGAGATATAAATTGAGTTTGTGTGTTGCAAGGTTTTCTTTTTTTTAAATTTATTTATTTATTTATTAAGGATTTCTGCCTCCGCCACCGCCTCCCATACCCCCCCCCCCCCCCCCGATCAAGTCCCTCTCCCTCATCAGCTCGAAGAGCAATCAGGGATCCCTGACCTGTGGGTAGTCCACCACCCACCTCCATCCAGGTTTAGTAAGGTGAGCATCCAAACTGCCTAGGCTCCTCCAAAGCCAGTATGTGCAGTAGGATCAAAAACCCATTGCCATTGTTCTTGAGTTCTCAGTAGTCCTCATAGTCTGATAAGTTCAGCAAGACGGGTTTTATCCCAGGCTTTTTCAGACCCAGGCCAGCTGGCCTTGGTGAATTCCCGATAGAACATCCCCATTGTCTCAGTGTGTGGGTGTACCCCTCGCGGTCCTGAGTTCCTTGCTCGTGCTCCCTCTCCTTCTGCTCCTGATTTGGACCTTGAGATTTCTGTCCAGAGTGCCAATGTGGGTCTCTGTCTCCTTTCATTGCCTGATGAAGGTTAATATTCAGGAGGATGCCTATATGTTTGTCTTTGGATTCACCTTCTTATTCAGCTTCTCTAGGATCGCGAATTATAAGCTCAATGTCCTTTATTTATGGCTAAAACCAAATATGAGAGAGTACATTCCATGTTCCTCTTTTTGGGTCTGGCTTACCTCACTCAGGATAGTGTTTTCTATTTCCATCCATTTGTACGCAAAATTCAAGAAGTCCTTGTTTTTTACTGCTGAGTAATACTCTAATATGTATATATTCCATACTTTCTTCATCCATTCTTCCATTGAAGAGCATCTAGGTTGTTTCCAGGTTCTGGCTATTACAAACAATGCTGCTATGAACATAGTTGAGCATATACTTTTTTTGTATGATAAGGCCTCTCTTGGGTATATTCCCAAGAGTGGTATTGCTGGTTCCAGGGGTAGGTTGATCCCGAATTTCCTGAGAAACCGCCACACTGCTTTCCAGAGTGGTTGCACAAGTTTGCATTCCCACCAGCAATGGATGAGTGTACCCCTTTCTCCACAACCTCTCCAGCAAAGGCTATCTGTAGAAGAATGAAAATAGATCCATATCTATCACCATGCACAAAACTCAAGTCCAAATGGATTAAAGACCTCAATATCAGTCCAAACACACTGAACCTGTTAGAAGAGAAAGTGGGAAGTACTCTACAACACATGGGCACAGGAGACCACTTCCTACGTATAACCCCAGCAGCACAAACATTAAGAGCCTCATTGAATAAATGGAACCTCCTGAGATTGAGAAGCTTCTGTAAAGCAAAGGACACTGTCACTAAGACAAAAAGGCAACTCACTGACTGGGAGATCTTCACCAACCCGGCAACTGACAAAGGTCTGATCTCCAAAATATATAAAGAACTCAAGAAACTAGACCGTAAAAGGCTAATCAACCCAATTATGAAATGGGGCACTGAGCTGAACAGAGAATTCTCAACAGAAGAACTTCAAATGGCCAAAAGGCACTTAAGGTCATGCTCAACTTCCTTAGCGATCAGGGAAATGCAAATCAAGACAACTTTAAGATACCATCTACACCTGTCAGAATGGCTAAAATAAAAAACACCATTGATAGCTTTTGCAAGGTTTTCTTAACCTAGCCTATTGATTACTAATCAAAATAGTACTGTACTTTCACATGAGCATGGAAAGGAAGAAATTTTTTAAATAAGTCCTATTACCCCTTCCCTAGACTCCCATGTCAATATTGACAATATGAATAAATAATCCAAACTGAAGAAGGCTTTCATTTCTGGTATCAACCATTTATTTATTGAACTTTTGCCTTTAGCAAGACGTTCCTTACACTCTATACAACACCTGGAACCCTAATTTGGGGTACTGTTTAATCAAGTTAAGTTAATGCAGTAATATGCTTTTGCTGCTTTCAATGTAAATTGGTGCTTTTTTGGTCCTGGAGTCATTGAAGGGGCATCACTGTGTTTGGGTTTGCTAGTCTTTCTCACTGTGAGCTTTCAATACACATTCACTGGATGAAGAAAAGCACACAGCATCCCCTATTATAGGCTTATGAAGTCAGAAAAAGGCCAAGTAAAGGTAAGTTCTCTGCAGTGTATTCCCCCCCACCCCCCCGTGCTGCTGGAAATTATAGTCTGCTTTCCCAAATAACACCAGCTTACCCTCACACAAATGTCTTCTCCCCATGTGTGTTTTCCAGGAAAGGCTGACAGGGAATATTCCTTGTCCTTGCACAGAAAATGGGGATGCTACAATAGTAGAGCAAGATAACATATGTACACATATGTAGCCAGTCAGTTCCAGCCACTTGAAAGCCTGGCTCTCTATGTTTTTCAACATTACTTTTAAGCTGTTTTTTGATTGCATAAGCTGAACCTATATTCTTTCTTTTAATTTCATTTCAATTAGGTCAGGAAGGTTTCATTTCTATTGCTTTCAAGCATCTCAAGTGGTATACGTTGAGGTACAGTTAGTCTTTTTTTTTTGAATTATAGCAATGTTTTATTAAGAAGAGATTAATCTTTTTTCATCAGATCATCTAAAACATTGTAGCAACTAGGCCCTTAAGTATCAGAAGGGCACTTGTTTGCTTGTATCCTTCACCCCTCTTACTCTTTTTTTTTTAAATTTATTTATTTATTAAGGATTTCTGCCTCGTCCCTACAACCGCTTCCCATTTCCCTCCCCCTCCCCAGATCAAGTCCCCCCCCCCCCTCAACTGCTCGAAGAGCAATCAGGGTTCCCTGACCTGTTGGGCTTCCCACAGGTCAGGGAACCCTGATTACAGTTAGTCTTAATGCAGTAATACAAAGAGAAGTGATTCCACTCATCAATAACTTGACTCAAAAGCTAGAGAAGAAAAGAAAAAGAAAAAATATGGTTGAGGCTCATCCAGGGACAGCAACCCCTGACTATTGGGTGTGGATGTGTTAATAGGCCCTTGTAAGTGAACCTACTACTACCATTTGCTAAACAGTTACATTGTCAAACTGCATTCTAAATATACATATTTATACCCAAAGATTAGTGCTTCATCTATCCTTCATCAGAGAAGCTTCTTACTAAAGTGTGTTACTATAGAAACGTGCAGTTCTACAACCTGCCATCCATAAGTGATGATGGAGAGCTATTCAGCCTAAATGGGATTTTTGTGTCACCCCCTCCAAGGCTCAGATAACATGGAAGAAAAGATGGTAGAAATAATGTAAGAGTCAAAGGATGGAGACATGGTCAGCCAAATATGTCTTCTGACAATGACATGGCTATTGCATTCACAAAACCTCTGCAGGTCTCATTATTTGTACAAGACCTGAACAAGTTTGAGCCCATCCACATTTCTTCATTGACTGTAGAGGTATGGGGCCTCAGGTCTACCAGAAGAACTATGGGTAGTTAATGTTATTGTGCTTTGAGAGTGAAATGTTCACCATACATTCATGTGTTTGCATACTTGATTCCCACTCTTGTTGGGCTGTTTGGAAGTTTGTAGAGCCCTCACAAGTTGCAATTTCATTAGAGGAAGTGAGTTTCTGATACAGGACTTGGCTTCTCATCCTATTCATCCATGCTTTATGATGGTTGAGACCATGTGCTGCCACACTTTTCCTGCCTTGGTGGATGGTGGTTCCTTGGAATCTGAGCCACACTAAACCCTTCTTCCCTTTAATATCGAGTAAGGTATTTTGTTATTTAAGACCATTGAAATACATGTATATTTATATCATGATTCATAATAGTAGCAAAATTAATGATTTTATGTTTTGGGATCATTACAACATGAGCTGTATTAAAGGATCACAGCATTAGGAAGGTGGAGAACCACTGCTCTCAATCATAAAGTACACTTAATAATTGAACATAATTCACTTGTGTTATAATTTTACATTCATAGAAACTTGCAAAAATTAACAGTAATTCTATCATTTCATCCTATTTGGTCCTATTCAAGGACCATGACTTCTTGTACACCATCATTCTAGATCCTTACTGCCACTCCTATTGCTTATTCTGTTGTTACTTGAGTCAGAGATCCTGCATCCCTGGTTCTATATTTCCTGTAGGTCATAGATAGAGTAGATGTTAGAGTGGGTCATCTCAAGGCCCTGGGCAGTAACTGATTAGATCAGTCATAGTTGGGACTCTTCTCTCCTACTCCCCTTCATCATGACCTAATTTATCACCATCCTTTATTGATCCTTTTACTGAGTGTGGATCTTAAGCAGAGGCACGGCCATTCCTGCTCAGTGTTTTGAAAATGAGCCTTCAACTCAACACAGATAAAGCAGATGGCTATATTTCTAGCATTAGAAAGAGGATTTGCTAAAGGTTCTTCCTCTGTGACTACAGAGAGGATCCTGGGGATGGTACCTTGGCTTGGGTTCACTTTAGGATGAGGTAGTTATCATGAAGGTGATAGTTGTACCATGGACGTCAGCAGACCCTTCCCTGGATATTTTACTGTATCCTGGAGAATCCTGGCATTCCCTGTACCATCTTTTAAATGAGGGGATCTTTTTTAAAACTAATAAATTAGCTTTGATTTAATACTGGGAGGTGAACTAAAGGAATGACTCTTTAGTTGCCACTAGCATAGAATCAAAATCTCCAAGACACTCTCAGATAGCCTGCCTTCTTAGTTGTGTTTATATTTTATATTTCTTTAGTTATTTTGCTAACAACATTGATTTTTTTTGAAAAGGAATTATTTTCTAGACTGTCTTCAATTTGACTTTATGCAATGTTTGCTTATGATTAAATTGAGTAACATACCTGGAGGGAACTGAAGAAGAGAAGTACACTTGTCGTAACTCTTTCTCGGGACTACATGTTTTCAACCTGACATCAATGGCTGTTGTTAACTTTGAATATATGGTAATGTGGGTTCTCACAAATTTCTTTACTGTAATGCCAATATTTAATACATTTTTTCTTTGAATACTCATTACATCAGGCCCATACTTAAACAAAAATGAATGGCTCCTACTATTTAAGTTGAGATACCTGTGTATAGATTTTGAAATTCTATAAGAAAATGTGTCTCTTCTCTTCTGGTTATGTACCTATTAAATAACATTATTTTAGTAAGAATGGTGAGGATAAAAAAGTGAGAAATACCTGTCAAAAATGAAATATCGGATTATGAATATTAGAAATGAGATTCATGACATGAAGATATATTTTAAAAACTATACAAAATGCAATATAAAGTGACAAAATGTAACAAATAAAAATAATGAGACACAGCAGACGTGAGATTACCTTCTAAATCTCATATAACTGGAGGTCTGGACAAAAAGAATTTGTTGAAAATGACTCTGTAACGACACATTACTAAAAATAGACAATTATCAGAAAAAGAAACAGTTCATTTCTAAAAAGAAAAATTAGATAACTACTCTTACATTTATCTTTCGGTGAAAGTACTTATGGTTAATGTAAAAGAATTTACCTTTGATATTGGCTAAAAATAAAAATGTTGCATGTTATGTTGAACCTTTTAACATTTTACTTTTCTGCAGGTTGAAAAAAAATCAAGTAGTAGGGATTTCATATGCCATTCAACCCATTTTGAGGAAAAAGCACATTGATTAAGAATTTGGGAGGCAAAACTAACAGTTTTGGCACAGATATGAGAAAAGTCTAGTGGTGTTTAATTTCTAAGCATCCACATTTGGGTTTGCAAGTTAAATTAACAAAACAGGAAGACAGGAAGTCTGGAGAAAATTCCCGTTCAAAAACCATGATACAAACTTTTAATGTGTGGCATAAAACCTCCAAATTGATGAAAAAATAATGCCAAAGGAACAAACAAGCTAAAATAACTTATCAGTCAAGAATTATATACTTGATAAAAATGAGTTCAATTTTGGAAAATACAACAGAAATACTTTAAAGAAATCTATATTGAATGGTTAACCACAATGTAGAAAGTTTAATATATTTCCTTAAGCAATTTTCAAGATTAATATTCAGAATAATAGTGGAACAGCTATAATATTAGTATTCATCTAATCTATACCTGTGAAAATCACACCCAAAACTATACAGAACACATTTTATTTTAGAAGTCCATAAGATACTTTGAGGGATGGTCATATGATTGATTGTAATTAACTTTTTCTTTCATATTTTATAAATGTGGAGAGGAAAATAATCACCAACCAACAATCTAAAATACTTACTTCATTATACATTATACATATTAAGTGTATAGCAGATATTTTCCCAAAAAGGTCTTAAATTTATGCTGAAGAGTTTGCTAAGTGGATAAGATACTTGCCACGTATGAAATCCAAAATTTGAAACCCTAGGACCCATAAAAACATAGGGTATAGGTGGAAAGTTACTTTTAATTCCTATGCTTTGAAGGCAAAGAGAATTTAGCAAGAGCAAGCTGGCTAACAAGATTGCCCATATGGGTGAGCTCAGTGTTCACCTGTCTGAATAAATGAAGTTGGGAGTGACCCAGGAGAATACCTTTTTCAACTTTGTCAACATGGAGCCTCAATATGCACACACACACACACACACACACACACACACAAAGAAGCACACACACATGCAAATGCACCTACATACATGTATACATGCAATAAAGCGTCCATGACACAAGGACATGCACACAACTAATTCATACATAGAAAACAAAAGTCTTAAAGTTTATTCTTATTATAAAAATATACTTGTCTCTCAGAGTTTGACCTTGCCTCTTATATTGGAATAATCCTCTCTACAGACTTGTCTTAAGGGAAGTCGTCACCTAAACTACTGGTAAGATACTGAATTATCACAATCTTTTGACAGAATATTTGACCAAACAAACAAACAAAGCCATATTTTTTGATCTTGTAGCTCCACTTGCAGGTCTTTGTTTTAACAATACATCTACTATATATATATCGACTTTGAAGAATAAAAGGAGCTTGTACTATTATGAAGGGTGAAAATACAAACCCTAAACAAACAACCTTTGTGAAATATGAAATGTACCTGACATTGGGTTGGTGGATAACATTTAGCTGCAACATCAAAAGCAAGTTTGTTGTATTATTTTGGTATTATTGGTGGCATGACATGTACATTGGAAATTAATTTTTCCCGAACTCTTGAGACTAGCAGTAGAAGTGTTTGAGGCGCTATTTTTTCCCAAAGCTGTGGGGGTAGGCTTTGTTCCCCACTTTTCTCCTTGGTTTGTAGCTGGTGGTCATCTAAAAGTATCCTTATATATTCTTTCCTCTGAAGACATGAAGGAAATTTCTTCTCCTGAAGAATACCAGGCATGTTATCTTAAGTCCACTCTAGTGACTTTATAGTCAACCGATTGTCTCTGTAAAAATCTTGTCTCCAAATGTTGTCATATCTTATAGTATTAGTTCTGAGTACTTTAATTTATGAATGGTGGTTGGGCAAAATTTGTGCTTTCTGAACTTGATTTGATTCAACCAAAAGCTTCCATACCATGAGAGATATTAAGAGAGTGAAAATAAAAACAGTGGACATTGAAGAAGTTCTTTCAAATGACATGCATGACCAATGGCTCAACTCCCTTTTTCTGTAAACTTATGCAGAGATCAGTCTGTGCACGTCTCTAAGCTACTCAATATTGTGCAAAACTGACTTATTAGACAATACTGTGAGCTGAGAATTCCATTTTAAAAACAGTGTTTGATTTCATTTTGAAGATGAGGTTGACTTTGCACTTCCATAAACGTCTAAGCAAAATCATTTGTTCAGCTCCACCCAGGACGCATAGACTGACACATAAAATAAAAGCAAAACAATTGGTTCCCTATAAATAGAAGAAGTAAATCAAGGCTTGTGTGTGTAGGGGGGGAGGATGTAGAGTATTAAAATTGCACCTGGAAAACTAGGTCCAAGAACTTACCAGATACATGGGATCCAGAAAAATTTGCAATTTCTTCTCATGGACCCGAAAAAGAAGAAAGAGTATAATACCGAGATGTCAAAAGCACAACTTTTCTATCATCTAACCATGCAGTGCCTGTAGCACAAGACCCCAAGATAGAGAACCCCAGATTTTCCTCAGTACCATCCCGAAGCTTCATCGCTGGTGGGAAATCATCCTAGTTCAGCAGAAGCTTGCCTGCAGCATCCTAGACCTCTTTTCAACAGCTCTCATGACTGGGTCTTGTCACGTCCTTCCCTTCGCTTCTAAAACAATCTCTACCTAACCTGGCTTCTCCAGTTCAACTTTTACTCTGAAACTTGACTCTGTGGAGGCAGCAGCAGTAGTGGTAGCAACAGCTTCCTGTAGACTCCCAGCTAGGTTTCTCTATAGGAATAACACTGATAGAATTAATCTCTCCCCTTTCTCTCTCTCAGTGTGTGCGTGTGTGTGTGTGTGTGTGTGTGTGTGTGTGTGTGTTTTAATGTTCAGTTAGTCCAATGTAACTGTCTACCAATGGAAAGTCCAAGCATCTAGAAGCTGGATGTAGAAGCTGGATGTAGGCTCTGGCCTTTACTCTATCTGGAATCCCAAAGTAGTCTTTAATGCCAGTGAAGGAATAAACTTTCTAGAGAGAGTGAGGAGGCAACTAAGCAAGTATCATAAGATTCCTTTTTCAAGCTTCTTTATATAGTTTGACACCTGGAAGTGTGGCCCAGATTTAAGGTGGACATGCCCACTTCAAATGAGAGGTTAAGAAAAACTCCACACAGGTGCAACCAGCTGCGAAGGTTTCAGTTAATTCTGGAGGTAGTCACGTTGACATTCAGGGGTGACCATGACAGTATAGAAAGAGCAAAATTAGACTGCTGATTAGATCGAGTTGGAGAAAAGGAAGGAAGGATGGGAACAAGGGGGAAATCAAGCCATAAATAATCACTGGTTTAATACGTCAGGCGGGAAGCTAAGTTAACTGATTCCACAAAGCATCTTTGCAAGAAACAACTGGAAAACTAAGTCATAATAAAACAGTCATTTCTATGGAGGAATGGCATTATAAATCCCACATTGGCATTTACACTATCTATTATATATCACAATATTCTGCAAAAGATAAATCCAAAGCAGCTTGTATGTATCTCTTCTTTTCCTACAGAAATATTTTTTATTTTCTTTTCTTTTAATCTCTGGACTATGCTGAATATTTATCTTCTGTGATTTCTTTGAGAAAAATCTAAAGTTACTGTGGTGAGTTACTGATGTTTCTACTAGTGGTCACAAACAGAATAGTGATTTGGATAGAACCCTGTGTAAGCCAGACCACAGCAAAGAGAGTGAAAATAAAGCAAACAGTTGAACATTTGTCCAGTTTCTATTCTAGCTGAGAAGTTGGTAGTCCTTTTTAAATGGATATTTGGGTGGAAGGCATGTTATTATTCTACTGGTGCAAACAGGAGCTATTTACCAGGCCTGCTCCATCGTTCCATTTCCAAGGTTAAAGAAAAAGCAAAACAGAGCAATCTCTTTGTATGTATTTTTAAACATCTGGCGATCCGTGGTCAGGAACCATCAGGGACCAGCGGGGATGCATTTGCCTAGCTAACTGTGAGCAGCTCTATTTTGTATTTCTTCCCTGGGGATGGGTGGAGGAAGAAATCTGACCTTTTTTCCTGGCAATGATAATGGCAGGAGGCGCCCCAGCTTATCATCAAAGTCAACTGGAGAGTAATGTATGCAAGTAATAACACTTTAATTTGTGGCTCTGATGAACCCTAAAATAATGAACAAGGAAAGGATACTGCCTAAGAGAAGAGCAAATCAGGAAACTAGTTCTGATAAGTTGTCCCAAGCAGTTATCATTGGCCCTTGATTCTCAGGTTTTATGTATATATAATTGGAAGATGACTTTTCTACGCACATTTAGCTCTCAAAAATTTCCAGCTAATATAGCAACTTGTATTTTATTTTCTGTGGCCTGAAGATAATTTCGCAGTCCCTTGCCTTATTGATTCTCTTCAGGATGCTTGAAACTTTACTCCCAAGCAGCCAGAAGTCGGGACGTAGGAAGATTAAAGTCCTAACAACTCATGTTATAAATTAAGAAAGGGAGATAAGAATGAGTGAGACATATGACCTACCTGAAATCGGGGTGTTTATTGTCAGTCTGAACTATACTCAAGAATTATGTGGCTTGCTGCAACTTTGATAGGAAATTGCCCAATAAAATTCCTTTATTTCTTTCACATTGTAGATTAGTTTCCCCATCCGGAGCAGAAATATCAGAGAGCAGAAGGACACCTTGCACTAACCACAGTCCAGCCAATCAAATACTGCCTTCTGCTGCCTTATGCTACACTGTGGAGACGAAACACATTTAGTCTTTGAAGAAAGGGCATACAATTGCAGCAGTGTGTCACAAAATCTGTTTAAATCTGGCAAATGTCCTATGATGCTTTGTTAGCAATTATCCATTCACAGTGGTAGCTGATAAGAATGGAGTCATGAATGGTATGTCAATAAAAATGACAAGCACTTGCTGGCAACTGGCCATTCAGTTGCCTCAAATTAAACAGTATGAGTTCCACTGTGGTATTAGTGCTATTACTTAGAAGCCCTTAACTTCTCTACCCCCTGCTAGCCCCACCTCTGTTTTCTTGAAGTAAACAGATTTACTTTCTAATGCAGAGTGATGGCTCATGAAAGGGGTAGCTCTAAAGCTATAGTTCTCAACCTATGGGTTGCTACCCCATAATTGTCGCATATCAGATATTTATATTATTATTTGTTACAGCAAAATTAGAGTTGTGAAATAGCAACATAAAATTTTATGGATGGGGTCACCAAATTATGAGGAACTGTCTTAGAGGGCTGCAACTTTGGGAAGACTGAGAACTACTTTCTTGGAGACTAAAGAAATAGGCACTTCTTTCTAAGACTACAGCAGTGTGAACTGCTCTCAAAACAGATGTAATGATAAAAATAAGAACAGTAAGTTCTAAACAAATATAACTGTCCAGCATGGTTATAAATACCATCTTTTTTTTTAAAGTCAAATATGAGGTCTAATGACATGTCTATAAAGTACTAATCATTTTGCTTCTTTTCCCATTGCTAAATTCTACGGTTGTTTTCCAAGTGGATACTGGCAGATAAGTTGAGCAGGTGACGCAAAATGGCGCACATCATGAAAATACCCGACTATGTTTAAGGTCACGTGATTCATTTATGTTTGAATGCAATTTTATTGTGAGTTTAAGAAATACCAAAGAGAATTTTTAAAGTAAAATATCATTTTGTATCTATTTTTTATCTATCAATGTATAAAGATACACATTCTTAAATACATAAATATAACCTGCTCAGTCTATATAATGTTACTTGTGTGTTTCTCTTCAGGGCTAAACTTCTAGTATTGGATAACCAATTGGTGTGATCTTATCTGAGTGGACTACATCTTCCACTTTCAGCATTTCATAGGTGTGTGTAGTTTTTGTATAAGGTTGAAGCTTCCTGAACTTTATCTCATCCACCTGAGCATGTCCGTTGCTGTCATCCGTGTTCAGCTAATGTTTAGGTAGTCATATTGCTGAAATTTCTTGGTTATAGATTCTGACATTCCTAGGAGACAAAATTCCAAAATGAATGACTCATCTTTTGCCTCTAAGAATCTTCCTGCCCACTCTTCTTTAAGCGTCCCATGGACTTAGGTGCAGGAGCTGTGTTATTGATATACTAGCTGTGGCTATGATCCATATCTATGGATTTGTTTGGTTGTGCTTTTCAGTAATAATTTCCTTGTATTGCAAAGAAAAATAAGGGCAACTAGTAAAAAAATAGGACTTGAATTTTTAAAGATTAACAAGGAGGGCTACATGGGAATGTTTGAAGGGAAAATAGGAAAGGGAGGTGATTAAAAATATGTCATTTTGTTTTACGCATTATTTCCTAACCTTGCCTTTCAATTGCCTCTCTGGTCTTCATAAACATCCAGATAACATGTTTCCAAGCCCTTCTATAACATAACTCATCATGAAAATCTCTATTTCTGCATCATCCTCAACCCTTTCGCTTTCTTTACTTTCATATATCAAAATTCTTTCTTCTTCCCAATTTTCCCCCTATTTCTTCCTCAAGAATCTACAGACTACAGTAATAATTGCAAATGGATAATATATGGAGTTAGGATTTGATTATCTCAAATGCCAGTCTTACTTTTGTTTTAAATAAGCAATTTAAATTATATTGGAAAGGGCCATTTTCTTATTTCCAGTCTTGGGGAAAGTACATCTTTATTTGGAACTCTAGTGAGGAGATAGGAGTTAGCTATCATATTATCTCATTCAGAGAATACATGAAAATTAAATTAGGCATCTTCTCAGTGGAGCAAAATTGTGTTTCAAAGTGTACACCTGCAGGAAAAGAGTTGGTCGTTGAACTTACACATAAACATTCTTTAGAATTTTTTAGTAATCTTTATGGCAATCCACAGTGATGAATGGGAGCTGCCCGTGAACTGAAAAGCTGGATAAGCTCATTAATCAATTCAATATAGCATCTGTCACAGGGAACTGCAGAGTTATCTGTTTTGTCCCCATATCTGGGAAGGTTTAGTTGCCAGATAAGTATTGATAAAAATGCCAGTGTGAAAAAATATCTGAAACGGATGTATAGCAACTTTGACATAATGTACTTGAATTACAAAAGAGTGGCAATATTTGTCATTACACTAACTGTTGTAGTTACCAACGGCAGATCAACATTCTGTAGCAAATCAGAGCTAAGATTTGAAATAAATAAGTATTAAAACATTATTTTTAACTCCATTTAGGAACTGAAATATCAACATCACATTTTTGTTCTTAGGATACCCAAATATTTCCAGTTTCAGCACATTTCCGAATTTTCTTTTTAGTCTTAAGATGCCGAGGTCATGAGCTGAACTTCATTCTTCTCTTAATTCACCTTTTAACATATTACCTGTGAAAATCTGCACAGACACACTCCCAGTGCACAGTTGTGTCTAGTTATCATTTTAAGTTCCTACCTTGGGTTGCAATTTTCACTATACTGATAAAGTATAGGTTATTTTTCCAGCTATGAGTTTCTCACCATCCCTGGGGCTACTGTCCCCATGCATTTTATCTTCTCTTAGAGAATAGGCAGACAGAAGCATCTTGGTACAGGAAAGGGTGATGATTAGGGAGCCAGCATATGGAGAAGAAAATCCTAAGGGGTTTGACTCAGAGCCACAGGCCAAAGTTTACAGATTTTATGACATCTACTAGCTAGGCTGGGTCCAGGTTTCTTGGTATGGTTGTATGCGGAGATGGGGTTTTAGGTGTGTAAGTAAAAATTCATTTTCATTTCTTTCTCCCTCCTTCCTTTTGTCCCTCCCTCTGTACCTCTCCCTTTCTTTCCTTTCCTTTGCCTCTCCCTCCTTACCCCCTTCTCTCCTGCCTCTGTGTTTGTATGTGTGTGTGTCTATGTATATGTGTCTAAGGGACTTTCATATGGAGACCAGAAAGAAGATAGAGATCTTTTCCTTGACCTCATTCTTCTTCCTTTGAATTTGAGATAGGGCTACTCAGTGAACCTGCTGAGTAGGTTCACAGCTAGTGAGTTCCAGGGCCCTGTCCCTCTCTCTGCCTTCGCCCTCACCACCACCCCCATGCTGACTTCACAGCTGGGCGTCTGATCCTAACTTTAAGAGAGTGCTAGGATTCTCAACTCTGCTTCACACACTTAGGAGAATATTACTGTCCTTGCTGAGCCAACTGACCAGTCCAGAATATCAAGAATTAAATGTAATTATAATATTAAATCTTCAATGTGGGAGTGATTTTCACCTTACCAATAAAGTACATATGTATCTATGCCACTGATCAATAACAAAGAAACATAGGTCATTTCTTTGTTACACTCAATTTTCTCTTCTCACCAATACTCTGTCTTATATCACCCAGGACTGAAGCTTTCTGAGTTTTGGAACAAGATAGTGTGCAATCACACACTTAACTCAGTGAGTTTGATTTTAATGAAATTTTTATTTATTTTGTGTGACATCTTTAGCTGATGACATGGTCTTTGAAGGCTGGCTTAGGGCTCTGTTTCTCCACTTGAATCTCTGGATGAAATATCTGAACTTTATAACCTTCAGAACTTACTTACATTTTTTAGCTTCCAGTCTTCTTATATGTCTGTTAATCCTATAAGATGAGGGTTAGTGCGAATCATCCACTACTCTGCTCAGTCTCTGTGCGTTCTTGGCAAGACCACAAGAATAGTCCCCAGGACACCTCCGTCTTGGTACATAGCTTTAATTACTTATCTAGCATAACCCCTCTTTAGTATTTATTAAGTATTGGTAATTGATACTAAATTACTTTTTTAAAAGATAAGCTCTGGCTATAGACCTTAGCTAGGCTGTTCTCAAACTTATGACCCTCCGGTTGGCTTCACCTTTCTAAGGGGTGATTTTTAGCACCAAGCCTGGCACAGCATTTGGTTTCTCCAACTAAAACGTAGGATTCTTTACAATCATGAGCTCCATCTCTGTTGTTCTCATTTGTATCCTCCAGGTGATATAGATTGTTACAACACATATAAGAAGTACCTGCAGAATTAACTAATAAACTATGTGTTTTCAGCTATGAACATATGACAAATTTGGTAAGTGCAAGTCAGGAAGAAAATACTTTTAAAAATAGTTAACATGTTGAATTAACAAGTCAACGTGGTATTCCAGAAATTAGAATTGGCGTGTTTTGTGTTTCAATTGGTTTGATATAATTTGTTGGTCTTGTGCTTTAGTCAGCTTGTGACAACATTACATGTAGTCATAGATTTTAACATAAACTACTTTAACATGTGCAAATAGTTAAGGTATTTTACAGGCTTTCCTGGCTGGTTTGTGTCCACTTGACACAATCTAGAGTCATCAGAGAGGAAGGATGAGGAAATGCCTTCATGAGACTCAGCTGTAAGGCATTTTCTCAATTAGCGTACAAGGGGGAAGGGCCTGGCATAGAGTTCACAGTTCACGGTA
The DNA here is from genome assembly GCF_018167655.1 of Microtus oregoni. Taxonomy (NCBI): domain Eukaryota; kingdom Metazoa; phylum Chordata; class Mammalia; order Rodentia; family Cricetidae; genus Microtus; species Microtus oregoni. The sequence continues at coordinate 70,435,674 of NW_024543060.1, read as the reverse complement.
CCATCCCTGGGCTGGTGCTCATGGGTTCTCTAAGAAAGTAGGCTGAACAAATCAGGGGAAGCAAGCTAGTAAGCAGCACCCCTAGATGGCTTCAGCATTATCTCCTGCCTTCAGGATCCTGCCCGGTTTGAGTTCCTGTCCTGATTTCCTTCAACAATGAACATCAGTATGGAAGTGTAAGTCAAGTAAACCCCTTTCTTTAGAGCTTGCTTTTTCGTCACAGTGTTTAAACATAGCAATAGAAATCCTAACTAAGACACAATTTAACTTGCGATCTTTTGAAGCTCTAATGGAAATTTTAATTCCTTGTATAAGTAGAAACTAAGTAGAGAAAGATTTAAACTGATTAAAAGTTCTGGGCTAATAAGTAACAAACTTGGCAATCAGTTACAGACAATATGAGTTTTTATGTTCATACCTTTCAGTATCTCTATTTATCTATCTATCTATCTATCTATCTATCTATCTATCTATCATCTATCTATCATCTATCTATCTATCTATCTATCTATCTATCTATCTATCTATCATCTCTTTCTTTCTCTGCCTACACACACACACACACACACACACACACACACACACACAAATTTTCATGATTTCAAAAAGTGGCCCAGGCAGGTCTCATCACTCTCCTGTCTCTGCTTTTTTAATGCTAGGGTTATTGGCATGTAGCATTCTTATAGGCTTCTATTTCCACCTATAATCTCTCCTACCTACAAGATGTGCTGGGACAATGGTGCCACAGAACTTTTGTGAGTAGTGGACCAATATCTGGTTTAACTGGAAGCCAGCTCCACAAGAGGGAGCCCATAAACTATACTGCCTGGATGGTCAGAAATCAGAGACTGAGTAGTCCAGAGTCCTACCTAAGGTAGAAGCAAACACAACTGCCCAGCCCCACAAACAAAACAAAACAAAAATAACGAAATGATCCCTAGTGCTATGATGCTATACTTATAAGATCAGGTCCTTGTCCAGTCATCTTTATAGAGAATATCTACAGCAGTAGATAGGAGCTAGTTCAAAGACCCAGAGCCAGACATTATGGAGAGAGAGTTTAAATTTAAGGTCTCCACTGGGTCCCTCCCCTCAGACTGAAGCTTTGGAAACACTGCAGAAAAGGGGAAGTGTGGTAGTTTGAATGTAGTTGGACCCCATAAGCTTATTTGGAGGGGTACCATTAGGTGGTGTGGCTTTGTTAGAGGAAGTATGATATTGTGGGAATGGGCTTTGAGTTCTCATATATGCTTAAGCTACAGCCTGTGCTTCAGTTCACTTCCTGTTGACTGCAGGCGCAGATGCAGACTCTCAGTTCCCTCTCCAGCACCATGTCTGCTGGCACTCACCCTTATCACACCGTTTAGCAGGACTAAACCTCTGAAACTGTAAGCCACCCAATTAAATGTTTTCCTTTATAAGAGTTGCAGGGGTTATGGTGTTTCTTCATAGCAATTGAAACCCTAAAACAGGAAGGCAAAATTGTAGGAGTCAGAGGAGATGGAGAACACTAGGAGAGCATGGCCTACCAATTTATCTAAGCAGGTTCAAACAGGCTCACAGAGACTATAGCAACAAGCATGCGGCATACATGGGTCTGCAGAAGGTCCTCTGCACATGTGTTGTACCTTTCAGCTTGGTGTTTTTGTGGGACTCGGAAGATTGGGAGAAGATGTGTCTCTGATTGTTTTCCTGGCTCTTGGAACTCTTTGACTCCTATTGGGTTGCCTTGTACAGCCTCGATACAAGGACTATTTCCTTATCTTATTGTTATCTTGTTTTGTTGTGTTTGATTGTTGTCTCTTTGGAGGCCTGCTTTTTTCTGAAGGGAAACATAAGGGAAGTTGATCTGGGGAAGAGGGGAATTGGGGAGAAATGGGGAGGAATGGAGGCAGGGGAACTCTGGTTGGGATGTATAGTATGAGAGGAAAATCTATTTTCAATTTAAAAATTAAAAAGAAAAGGAACTAACAATATACCTGTATCATTCAACAACCATTTGCTGGCAGCTCCTTGTAATATGAAGAATTAAATGCTTTTGATTGAAAGACAAACATTGAACAGTTACAAGCTACCTGCGGCTTTTATTTTTGATGGACTAGGCAGACGAGTCAATTACCAGTGAACTGTTAATTATAGTAACCATGAAAAAGGTTTGATGAATAGACCTTCATCCAGAGACTAAGCGAACAAATAAATACATGTCCAAATGGCACTTGCCATGTGTTGTGAAGTGTATTTATTGTTCCCAGGGATCCAGAAAAGCTTTTTGTATATTTAAGCCAGAGTCAGAAGGCTCTGTAAGAGTTACCTATGAGAAAAGGAAGGATCCAGACAGAGAAATGTAGCAACAGTAATCCAAGTTTTAACTTGATTTGTGTTTTGTATTGCAAGCATATTCTGAAAGCTACATGTTTTCAGCGTGACATGATCATTCCAGTTGCCAGTGGCAGACAATCTCATGTAATTGGTCTCCTAATTCCTGCATTCAGGGGTTTTCCTAGACTCCTGGTGACAAGGCCTTCAACAGATAACTGCAACAGGAAAAATGGAAAAGAATCTAAGTAGGGAATTTTCAAACTCGCATAAGTAAATTTTGAATATTTAATTAGAAAACTCTGCTAGAAAAAATATACTGTGTTTTAGAAGAGTTATCTATGAAAAACAATTTCTATGACTTCCAATAATCAATATTATCACAGTGTATCTATTAAGGGAATTTCAATTAAAATAGTTTTATTCATTTTCCCCAAGTCAATTTTCATGGCTTAAAAGTATAATAAGAACTGTTGAAAGAATAAATAAAATAATCGCTATGGGCTTCACAATTATTTAGTATTTTTAGTCTGATATCTGTAGACCATTTTTCTGTCATAATGTTCAGGGTAAAGGTACTTCCATCCATCTTAAATTGTCTTTATATGTACTTATGTGGATATGTGTACTTATACATCTGTGTTTTCTTTATTCTTTCATAGACACCTTGAGATAGAAGATATTATGAATATATTATAAATGTTTATTTTCATCTAGTTCTATATCACCATAATGAATCTCTGGATACAACATTAATCAAGTAGGAAAAAAATAAAGAAAATATTTAATAATTCAATCTAATTTCTTTCTATCCTATTCAGGAAATCATTGGAAGGTGAGATCTTAGAGTTACAAAAACACTTAAATGGGTTAATTTTCTTTTTCAAATGCATTAATCTATGATTGAAGAAAAGAATGGAACCATTCATCTTTTTACTACGTATTGGTCCATTTATTTTCAAGATATGAGGATCTGTCTCGTGATTAATTGCCCAACTTTTGGCAGCTCTGCCTATTGTTAAAGAACCATCAGTAACTTGAGAAGAATTTAAAGGCATTTATCAAAGTTCTCATTTGGAGTCTTGAGAAACAATAAAGTAGATATTGACTTCTCCTGAGGAGTGGATTGTGATTTATTGATTCAAAGGAAGAAGCAATATTTTCCTTTCATGAAAATGATTCTGATGGTCAATGAAATGTAAAGTTCTGTATATTAATTCTAATCAGAAAATATTTAAAATGTAGATGAGGATGACACTGTTTAAACAACCTTCACACCATTTAGCTTAAACATATTTGTGCATTTAAAGAATCCTTGTACTGCATAGACTTTTAAAAGTAGAAAGTGTGGCAAGAACTTTCCAGTAAATGCGAAACAGCTGTCATTATTATGGATGATTTTTTTCTTGTAATTTTTCCATTAAATGATTATGTATGTTTATTTTGACTTATAGACTGATCGAATAAAACACATAGCTTGTGTTATTTCCTCTTTCTCTCTTTCTCTCTCCCTTTTCCTCTCTTCTCTTTCTTCCTTTTCTTCTTTGCTTTGTGGCAGGGTCATACTCCATAGCATAGACTGACTTGGAACACACTTGTAGCCCATGTTGATCCCAGCATTGTGAAGATCCTCCTTGTCAGACCCGAGAGAGCTGTGACTATATCCTTCTGTCTCCCCTCATCTTAGTTTGTATTATTGTTTCCTCATATATATTTCTCTTGTAAATGAAATATTCATCCCCACACACTGACATGTGACTTGATCTACTGAATAAATACACTTAGGTCACACTGATATTCTGTTTGTCACTGAAACTTATTTTAGCCAATGGCATGTGACATACATGCATCAGCCACATCCTGGGCTGAGCTTTGAGTGTGTTTCCATCAATTATTTTTGTTTTCTCTCATTTAAGGTCTTCATAAATGTTGATTCAGGACTAGAAGGTGGACTGAAGAGGGGAGTACCAGCTTTTTGTTGATCTTCACATTTTTTTTTTTTTTGGTTTTTCGAGACAGGGGATCTTCACATTTTTAAGGAAATAAATATCAACTTCTATTAGAAATTTTGGGCTACTGCAATTATGTCAACATGAGGAATATGGTTATTTACATTGGCAAGTCCCTGTACCAAAAACTGAGACACTGAGATGAGACTCTTCCCTTCTTCCAAGATAGCAACTTAGTTTGCCATCGTTTTATCTGCATAGACTGACAGGAATCTTGTTTCATTTAGTTGAAAACAAAGACTAAAATATGTGGAAAACAAGAGGAGATATGATGTGTTTAGTTCCTAAAAGCTCATTTCCTAGACAGTGCTTCTTAACCTGGGGGTTGGCACCCATTCGGGGCTGAATGATCCTTTCCATGGGGGTTGCCTAAGACCATCAGAGAACCCAGATATTTCCATTATTATCCATAACAGTAGCAGAATTACAGTTATGGAGTAGCAACGAAAACAATGTTTTGTTTGGGGGTCACCATAACATGAGGAACTCTATTAAAGAACTGCAGCATCAGGAAGCTTAAGGACCACTGCCCTAGAGTGTGATATAATGGTGACCAAATGGCGGCTGTGTAAGCAGGAGGATACAAAACCAAGGTGCCTTTAGGTTGAACAATCGTTGATCCAATATAGAGTCAAGCAATTTCTAACTCTGTTCCTAGTATACAAAAATGCTTGAGTAACAAACATTTTCAAAAACAATGGTTCTTTTGGCATATACGTGTGTGTACTCATGTTTGTATGGAAATAGTTTGTGTGTGTGTGTGTGTACAACTATGTATTCTGTAGCTTTTCTTTTTACAAAATTATGATCATCCTGTCAATTTTGCACATATGCATCCTGCTTTCCTATTAAAGAAAGATGTGGGACCCTTGATCTCTTGTAAAATAGGGTAGAATCTCATCATGCCTATATGCATTATTTGGACATACATTTTTAAATAATTGCTTAACATATAATGAAATTACTGCAGCTCTACTATTGAATTTGAGGTTGCTTGGTGAAGTTTAATAATATATGATGCTATAACAATCTATATTTCATGAGGTATGTTTTTATATTCGCTGACCTTGGAATTTAGATTTAAGAAGAAAAGTCAAACGTACAGCCCAAGAATTAATTTTGACAAATCTAAAATATTAAATATGTTTCTTTTAAGTATACTATAAAGCAGAGAAAAGTTATCTTTGTTATCAAAAGCAATTAAAAAGTTGTGTGCTTTTTAAGTTTAATGTCTTTTACATGTTGCTTCTACTTGTGATCATTGTTCTGTAATTCCGCTGATAGGCTTTATTGGGCTACAAATCAGTGAAAATGAGTTTTATATATGTGACATAATGAGGACACAGGAGATGGGCAGTAGAAAGGCTGAAGCCTGGCCTGTAGTATGAGATGATGTCATATTTAACAATATTACTTAGATATCGAATACACTAAGAGTGTAGCAATTAGCTATATCCGGGAAAGGACAGGCAGATAATTCAGGGTGTCTGCTAAGATTGGAACTTTGAACCTGTATTTTAATTTAATTATTCTCTAATATTGTACAGGGTATATTTATACTATTAAAGTGTGTTATTTTCACGTGGAGTTCAAATTTAACTAGGCATCCTCTACTTTTATTTCAGAATTATAACAATACTAATCCTAAACGGGAAGTGGAAACACTGAAAACCCATTATAAGTGGCCCAATGAGAGTTGTTGAGAGACTCCCTGGTTAATATTTTTATATCAGCAGATATATTAACTGTTTGTAATCTATGAACCTGGTACTGTTGCTTTTAGAGTGTGGTGGGACAAAGTAGTAAAGTAGCCATAGTAGTTCTGACTGGGGGTTTGTGCAATTTTATGACCCTAGTGAACTAACAAATTGTTTGGTGAATTTTACAGGGACACAATCTTCCTGTATTGTCCCTCATTTAGTTTCATGGTTTTTAAAATTTATTTTCATTATTTCTTTTCTTTAATTACATATATGTATGTATGTAAAATCTATTTTTGTTAGTGTTTCTGAAGCAGATATTTGTTACATAGGGCATTTCAAGCCTTGGAAAAGAATCTTGCTTTTGCCTCTCAAGTGCCTAGGTTGACGACAAGGATGAAGAGATAACATCCAGCCTCTAACTAGTCTTTGATGCTATATTTAAATCATGAGTTGTTTTCTTGAGTTGAATTTCTAGATTCTACATATTTTCCTAAAATTATCCTATTCTTGTTTTCTCATTTAATTTGCTATCAAATACCACATACTTATAATTAGAATCTTTAACTTTATTGAGCTTATTTTATAACCAGATCTATTATAAACTGCTGCATGTGCAGTTGTGAAACATTTTTTTGCAATAATTTTATTCAATACTATATAAGTTTCAGGCAGGTCAAGTTGGTTGAATATACTCTATCACTGTGTATTTGAGAATATAGCTTGCTTTCCCATGTTATAGTGGACTATTTTACTTGAACTTAAGGAAACTTACTACCGAGAGTGCAGTTTTCAGAGTCCAGGGAGCTCAGTTACAACACTCGGTAACTATGGAGGTACCTCTCTGACTCAGGACCTTCCTCTGGTTTCTAATTACCACTATCATCCAATATTCTATTTATTTAAGATCTCCTCAAGTATCTTATTAGTTTATTTATTCGGAAGAACATTTAGTTTATTGAGAGATAGTTTCATCACATATTTAAGCACAAACTTAAGAGAAAGGGAGAGAGGCTTATAAGTAGTAAATATCCTGGAATGAGTGTAGGATGTCCTACTAAGTATATCAACAGCGTGTCCTACTAAGTATATCAATTTATAAGTATATCACTTACTCTCAAATTGCTGAGTATATCACACAAAGACTGTACTTATAAAGCCTCAAAAACAAGTTGCTCATATGTGAGTTCATTAAAGACATCAGTGAACATGCCAGAATGGGTGGGAAGAACCCCATGAGGCCTCCTCAGCCCTATACAAAGAACCCTAGTCAACTTAGATATGGCGGTAACAGCCGGGCAGTGGTGGCGCACGCCTTTAATCCCAGCACTCGGGAGGCAGAGGCAGGCGGATCTCTGTGAGTTCGAGACCAGCCTGGTCTACAAGAGCTAGTTCCAGGACAGGCTCCAAAACCACAGAGAAACCCTGTCTCAAAAAAAAAAAAAAAATGGCGGTAACAGGACAGATGGTACTCCTCAGGGAAAAGCCCTGCAATTGGTTGCCTAGTGCCAAATTACCAGTCTTCAAAACATATATACAGGTAACATCTGTGGCTTCACAAGGCTATGTTTAGTATCATGTGTGCATATACATATATGCTTACAATAACAATTGGTAAAAACACAACCCATGAATTTGAAGGGGAGTGGGGAGGGGTATAGGGGGTGTTTTGGAGGAGGAATGTGGAAGGAGAAACATTGTAATTAACATTCAATCTCAAAATTAAACAGAAAAGAACACAAAAACAATTTAAAAATGATGCCTTTGAAGCTATTCAAGGCATTGCCAGTGAATATAGAAAATATTTTAGGACACTTTGACTGGAAAGTACGTAGTATGCAACTTTCTTTACCTTTTAGGCCCATTCTGAGATTTCAAACATCACCTATGAGAGTGCAGATTTCTTCAGGGTGCTGCAGTTTTGTTAAATCACCGAGGAAACAGGAGGTAGCATGCCTTGTTTGCAAGTGCAGAAGTGTTGCTCACCATGTTCCACTACCATTTATTCATGAAAGGGCACAGGCTGGGAAGGGCATATGACATTTAACTTATCTCTATAGCTATGCCATATGAACTATCCACACAAATGATTTGTGATCCAGAAAATGAGAAGACTCCAAATAACAGGATACTGTTGGTGATAACAGAGTTTGGAAATGTTACATATACAGAATTTCATTTCCCGCCCCCTAGATTTCTGTAGTAGATCCTAGACTTAAGATTGAATCTGGAATTTGCCAAGGTAGCAAAATGTTTACATAACCCTTCATAATATCACAGAGGAAAAAAGCTAATTAGAAAGAAAATATTCAATGTGAAGTGTCTTAGAAAAATGTCGTTATATAAGGAACAAACTTGTAACAGAAATGGATACTTTATCTAAACTTTAGAGACTGACCAATTACAGACTTTGTCAACAAACTCTTAATAATAAAATTTTACAAAAACAGAAAGTTACCACACACACTAGATAAAAATACACAAACGGACCAGTTTTGGGGATGCTCTTCTCAGCCACACCTGATTGTTTTCTCATTAGGCTGGTGTTACTAAGGAGTAAACCAACTTATTTTCAAGAGATTTTATGCATAAGTGTGCTAAATCAGCTCATTATTCAAACTATTTCTTATTTCCAAGATAAAGTTCAATAGTTTCTGATTAATCTTTTCATAAGAAAACACTTCTCATAGAAAAACTTTCCTGTAACATATTGATCTGTGCATGAATGTGAATGAATCACCAAATAATAACTGATACACACGACCTTTCTTCTAAATGGAGTAGACAGTTTCAAAGATATCAGGCATTTATGTGTTGATTCATATGTACTATGCACATATGTACATATTTACACTGATGGCATGGTTATATGATTTATACATCCTCTGAAAAACTTCCAGAACTTTAGTTATATGAACCCTACAGCCTTGCAGCTTAAGTACTTGTTCTCTAAGGGATTTTTATATCACATGATTTATAATAATAATCTTAGCACAAGTGAGTTGCGTCAGTGATACTGTGGCCTTTTCACTGTTTACTTTCAGAGACAGAGACATTTCTGCACATCATAGTCATTTCACATCCAGTCATTTCCTTGCTTGTAAAGAACACTACACCTTAAAAGTAGGAGGCATTGATGTTGCTCAGAAAACATGAAGCTTCAGTGTACACTGGGGAGCAATTAGGATTCTGTCACCTAAGTGTTAGACAATTTCTGCTTAAGCTGGATTCCTGTATCACGGGAGGCAAAAAAGTAATTATCAAAATTGTTGTAAATGAAGCTTGCATTTTAGAAAATAGTTGAACCAATTACCCTCAAAGGATAGATAAGAGCTTGGAAACCTTCAGCCAATTTATTCATCCACTCAGACTTTACTTCCAAAGTGAGCAAGGATTGTTCTATAAATATTTGTTTATTAGTTTATAAAATATGGCAGACTCAAGCTGCAGAAAGTACTTGAGGACAAAATCATTTACAGCTGAAAGATCATTCTGAAGTATGAGACTTTTCTGCTATCTAAGTAGATAAATCCAACAATTTCTAATGCATTCTTTGAGATAGATTCTATAATAACAACACAGAGAATATTTCCAAAATTTTGGCTGGAGATTGGCCTAGTACCCTGTTGCTTTTAATCCAAACGTGCAAGTCACTTTGTACTGTCTATGCTAGAAGAAAACCATAATAAACAGAAGTAACTGAAGAGTTATAATTTTACACTATTACTAAGAGATGCAAAAGAGGAAAAGCAACCAGAGACGGCTCTTCCAGAGGACCTGTTCTCAACACCCAGTTCTGGTGACTCACACACCCCTTTAACTGAGCTCCAAGGATGTCCTATGCTCTCTTCTGACCTCTGTAGGCTCTTGCATTCGCATAACATGTTGAGAAATAAAAATAAAAAGATCAAAGACTAAACTAATAAAAACTTAAAAATTCCTACAAATGATTAAAAATACGCTATTCAAGAACTCTCAGAAAAGTGATTATCATCCTTCTAAGGTAGACTATATTATTTTAGATGAAAGATACGCGGAATTGTCCTTTGAATGACTCATTTCAGGGAAATGAAGGTGGCAAATATCCAAGCTAAAAGTCAGGTGCTTGTTGAAGCTTAGCAATCAGGAACCCTCACAAGGTCTTGATTCTTCAACAGACAATGGAACAAAGAGTTGTATCACCATTTGCAGAAGCATTCCAAATATGCTTGCATTTTGTGATTCACTTTACAATGTGTCCCGAGAGTATTATTGAGTCTATTTAGGTATCTCTGTCATTTAATTCATTCATGCAACAGATATATTTGAGTTATGATGTGTCAGGTTTATGTATTTGGAGTACATCAAATAGATAATCTTGAGAGATCAGGGAGAAATAGCACTATTTTTCTTGTAAAATCAAAATGTGGTCAGGATTATACTGAGCAGCAGAGATAAGGAGGCTGAGATATTCCAGTGAACACTTTTGAAAGCTAATATAAAATGATACAAATCTATAAACCCACTCAAAAATCAAGTCCAAGTGGATCAAAGACCTTAAGATAAAAATCAGATACATGGATCATAATATGAAAGAAAATCGGATATAGCCTTTAACTATTTGCTTAGGCCACAGTTTCCTGAACATAACACCAATATCACCGGCACTAAGTTTCATGAGAAGCGTCTGCAAAGAGAAGAACAGCATCATTATGACAAAACAGCAGCCTGCAGAATGGAAAAAGATTTTCATTAACCTCACACCCGACAGAGGGCTAATGTTGTTTGTTTCCACTCTTTACTCTTTGGTTTTTTGAGAGACCCGCCTCCCAGCTCAGCTCTCAGATAAACCACACACAGAGGCTTATTCTTAATTGTAAATGCCTAGCTTTATCTTGGCTTGTTTCTTGCCAGCTTTTCTTATCTTAAATTATTCCATCTATCTTTTGCCTCTGGGCTTTTATCTTTCTGTTTCTATATACCTTTCTTTACTTCTTTTGTCATGGCTCCCAAGGTGGCTGGGTAGCTGGTCCCTGACTTCCTTCTCTCCTTGTTCCTTCATTCCTTCTCCCTCCTTCCATATTTCTCCTTCCATTTATACTCTGTCTGAAATGTCTGCCTATCCTTTCTCCTACCTTGCTTTTGACTGTTTAGACAAACACTTTTCAGGTGTTTTAGACAGGCAAAGAATCACAGCTTCACAGAGTTAAATCAAAAGCCACACATTCTAACATCATTAAATGAATGTTCCACAGGATAAACAAATGGAACACACCTTAAAATAATTTTCCACAGCATTGGCTAATATTCAAGATATATAAAGAACTCATTAAATTAGACATAACTAAATAATCCAGTTATAAATGGGGTACAGATCTAAACAGAAAATTCTCAACAGAGGAATCTCAAATGGCTGAGAAACACATAAAGAAATGTTCACCATCCTTAGATTAGGAAAATGCAAATAAAAACTACTTTGAGATTCTATCTTACACCTGTCAAAATTGCTAAGTTCAAAACTCAAATGACCACTCATGCTAGCAAGTATGTGGAGCAAGAAGAACACTCCTTCATTTCTGGTGGCAATGCAAACTCCTACAGCCACTATAGAAACCAACATAGAAGTTCTCTAGAACTCTGAGAATCGATCTATCTCAAGACCCAGCTGTACCGCTCTTAGTCATATACCCATAGGTCACTTCATTCCATCACAAGGATACTTGTTCAAGTATGCTCACAGCAGCTTTATTCATAAGAGCCAGAACCAAGACACAACCTAGATGTTCCTCAACTGAAAAATGGATAAAGAAACTGTGGTATATTTACACAATGGAGTATTATTCTGCTGTTAAAAACAAGGATATTATAAAATATTCAGGCAAATGGATAGAGCTAGAAAAGATCATCCTGAGTGAGGTAACCCAGACTCTGAAAGAAAAACACTGTATGATACTCATAAGTAGACATTAGCTAATAAGTAAAGGACAATCATGCTCTAATCCACAGATTCAGAGAGGCTAAGCAACAAGCAGAGCCCAAGGAGGACAAATGGATCTCCTTGGAGAGGGGAAATAGAGTCTTTTGTGGATAGACTGGGGGCAGGTAGAGAAGGGAACTGGAGAGATCAGGAAGAAGGTGGGGAAGCATAGTGAGAGATTATTGGTACAGATAACTGGTATTAGGGTCTATTTAGAGGGTGATGTAGATTCCTAGTGCAGTGGGAACTCCCTGGAATCTATGAGAGTAACCCTAGCAAAGTCTTCTAGTAATAGAGGGTGAGGAGCCTGAACTGATCATCTTCTAAATCCATGCAAGACTCCTAGCATTAACCCAACCACAAAGTTTCAACATACAACAATAGAAAATGGGTTAAATTTAAATAAGAGGTAGCCAATAAGAATCTAGAGCTAATGGGCCAAGCAGTGTTTTAATTAATACAGTTTCTGTGTGGTTATTTAGGCGCTATGCTAGCCAGGTGGCCAGACAAACAAGCGGCCTGCCTCTCCTTGCAACAGTACATGGAAAGTAACTTCTGGTTCCCTTGGGTTATTACAGGAAGATCCCTCCCTACCTCTGAGGAGGGAACAATGATGACTTCCAAAGTAAGTCATCATACTGTAAGTAAGAGCCACTTTATTGAAGAACAATGATTTATCCCATATTGATGATGCTAATAAATAGAGTCTGGTGAATAAATATAAGCTCTCAAGTAAGTAGGGACTATCTAATAAAGTAATGGAGTCCATTGTAAAGCAATGTTCTACAGTCTCTGATTTATCGGTACAGATGATGAAATACAGTAGTACTTTATCTCTTTTATTGACTGACATGTGTGGTTGTGGAAAAGAAATAATCAATAGTTATTTTAATCAAGGGAATTTTCTTTTCTCATTTAATCACAAGTAATTTCTGATCAAAGCAAAATTATTTTGTTATGTCCACAGTGTAGAAACTGAAGCTGATTATTAGTTTCGGCATACTATTCTGAGGATGAATGTTTTGTGTTAATTGGAAACAAATACTTGGGAAAATGTCATTTTATTTCACTAAAATTTATTTTTCTCCTTTTAAATTGTAGAATGTCTATAGTAAAAAATGATACTTAAATATTTTTCATAACTTGACACAGTATTTTGTCTTAGAGAAAGTATATACAACATGATGAAAAGGTACTTAAAGTTTCATTTGTGCTAGTTATGTGACTTATTACTGTCTTTAATGCTAATATATCTTGCAAGAAGATGGAAATATTTTCCATTTTAGGATTATCATTAACCTGTGTAGCCCAGCTATTGATTTTACACTGTAATAATCGGGGGATTTTTGAAACTGAATTATTAAGCTGTGTTTTCATGTATGGCTGAAAATTTTGTTAACTGCACACTGGAGTTATGGTGTAGCTATACATATCAGGCACCAAGAAAGCTGGGGCTAAAGGCAAAGCCCCTCAGGGTTAGAGAGCGTTGTCATGTGAAAAAAGGGAGAGATTTATCAAACTGTGTTACAGAATTCTATTATTCTAATTTTGTCTGAATCTGTGTTTTAGCAACTTAATTCATTATTTCACCACTTGTGAAGTTTTTAGTCTTCATATTAATCATTTTAGATGGACAAATGTTTCTGCTTTCCTGCAGGTTCTGTGCAGGACAGTAAGGAATTGGTATCATATTTTTTGGACTTATTTCATCTCCTAGTCTTCCACCCTCGTGGCATATAACACAAGAGCAGAAGGAGGAGGGTATCAGTTTTGTAATTAATATGTAGGACAAATGCTTCTATTTTGATAATGTCTTCAGTTAAGATCTAGTTACCCATATGTCTCCTTTGTAGATTTATAACATTAATGGTTACAGCTCGAAACTGTGTTGAACGCCTCAGTGAACAGTTAGTTCTTCCTGATCCTTCTTATCCTCAGGTAGAATTCTAATAACCACTTATGAAATATTGGCAAAGGGTAACCTTTTAGTACAGCTCTGCATTTAAGATGAGTACATTACGGAGTCATTAAATAACAGTATTAAATATTGCATTAGCTATATAGGCAGTACTGTAACTTAGAAATACTAGTTTAATATACTTTTAAAATGTAAAAACATTGCTCATCTCTAGCCTACCTATGATATGTATAACATTCTTACCTGGAAGCCAGATCTAGCTTCTCTACATATGTAGAATTTTAGAAAAAGCCATCTAAGATTTTTATCTTGAATCGAATGTATATCATGAATCCCTTGGTTTTATGCTTGTATTTTTATAACAGAGTATACAAAATTATTCTAAAATTACTAGACTAAGGTAACATCTAAAGTTTTATAATTGATTCAGTTGTGTGTTATTTTCACATTGTTTCCCCCAACTTGTAACAGTTATTTTTTTTTTTATAATTGTGGCTTACTTTGGAGGCAATCTCATCCTCTTATTTGGACACACAGCGAGAACAACTATAATAATCATCAGACAACTCAGTTTATTGTAGAAGTTTTAAACCAAGATGATGTAGTTCGATTCTGATGTGGGGTAGAAAGCTAAAGCTTTGCTTTGGAGTCTAAATTAAGAAAATCTGCAGTGAGTAATTCTCTTTTGGAAACTCTGTCTCCGATCTGGTTCCTTTGAGCTCAAAAGAACTTCTCTAGTATCAAGGGAACAGAGAAGTTTACAAATCCATTGAAGTATGTGTGTCAGAGAAGTGGATATACCTGAGTCCAGAAGTGGGGAAGTGTGAAGAATAACATGTACATTATTCTATAATAAAATTATATTTCTGAGAGTTGAAATAAAGGGACAAACTGGCTGAGGGCTGAAATCTCCAAAAGGGTGAGTTAACATTGATCTTTTCTATTTATGACCTGTGCTTGGTAATTTGATGTAGTCATGGAAATCTGATCAGCATATAGTTATTTGAATGTTGAAACAGAAATATACATTATAATACTCCACAACAATTCTCTGCATCAATCCTCTGGAAACTTCTTAGGTTCTTTTATTTGCTTTGTCTTATAAAAGAGTGTTCTCACTCAGTCTGTGTTGGAAAAAAAATTCTGAGCCTTCACATGTTTACCATAAAAACTAATATCTACTTATCATCATATAAAGTTCAAATTGATTTTTCATTAAGTGATTTAGAATTATTACTCAATATAACTTTTTTTAAAAATTCAAATGCTTCTGCAGGGAATCCAAATATCAGCCTGAGTCTAGCTACTATATAGATGGACAACTTAGGCTTTCCTGGGAATATTTACTCCAGTTTAAGTTTGTTAAGTTATATGTCAACTTTTCTATACATAAAACGGTTGTCATTCTGGGTCGATTTCAACCTAAAGTGTTTAACCTTTTCTGATATTTAATCTTTTGGTCACTTTTGTGAAAAGTCCTCACCTCCTCACCCATGTATGCTAAAAAACATCTATGGGTGTTTATATTTGATTTTCTTCTTTTGGAACTCTGGTTATGTGCATATGGGATGTACCTGTACATTGATATCCTTATGTTTCAGTCCTGTTTTAAAGTTTATTTTTATTTCATTTGCCTTTTTTTCTTTTGTGATCTTGGCAAACTGGTCATTGTGTTCCCCAATTTTCCTCTGTGGTATTGTGTCCCTTTGTTTGTGTTTTCATTAGTGATATGTATAAATCCCATTTGTCATCTTTCTTTTCCTCTTTTAGTTTACGAATGCCATCTCTTACCTTTTTAGGATTTTTTAAAATTTATTTATTTATTTTTTATTAAAAATTTCCACCTCCTCCTCTCCTCCCACTTCCTTCCCCTCCCCCCTCCCCCTCTCTCTCCAGTACAAGGAGCAGTCAGGGTTCCCTACCTATCCTATGGGAAGTTCAAGGTCCTCCCTGCTACCCCCAGGTCCAGGAAAGTGAGCATCCAAACAGACTAGGCTCCCACAAAGCCTGTTCATGCAGTAGAATCAAAACCTAGCGCCATTGTCCTTGGCTTCTCCATCAGCCTTTATCGTCAGCCACATTCAGAGAGTCCGGTTTGATCACGTGCTCCATCAGTTCCAGTCCAACTGGCCTTGGTGATCTCTCACGACCCTGTCACCTTAGTGTAAGACAGTTTTGATGCTTTATGAAGTTTGCTTATTTTTTTTTCCAGGTGAAGTCCCGCCAAGGTTTACACTGAGAGGCTGAGTTTGGCAAATCTTAATAGATCTCGATGAAAAGGGATTATACCAGTCTGTAGAAAACATGCTTTTCAGCCGGGCGGTGGTGGCGCACGCCTTTAATCCCAGCACTCGGGAGGCAGAGGCAGGTGAACTCACTCTGTGAGTTCGAGGCCAGCTTGGTCTACAAGAGCTAGTTCCAGGACAGGAACCAAAAACTACGGAGAAACCCTGTCTCGAAAAATTAAAAAAAAGAAAAAAAAAGAAAGAAAGAAAGAAAGAAAGAAAAAAAACATGCTTTTCTCTGCTCCAACTATAGTTAGAGTTTTCTAAGGGAGGCTGTGAGTGTCCCTGCAGGGCAAAGCTGTGAGCGTGAAAAGACCATCGCTGTATGGAAGATGTTTAGGTTTTAATCCCTGGAGAAGGTTTTGATTGTGTGTATTGTGTTGCAAAAACAGGCACACGAAGGGGCAAGTGCAGCTCTTTTTCAAATAGGTATCCCTGAGCCATGCAATTACCTTACTCCCACCAAATTCACATATCTGCACACACATCACATTGTTCTCATTTGCCTTTGTCTTTCTTTCTCAACCCCTCCCCCACACACATGTGTACACATGTAAGATGCAACAAACATGTTGAGGTGTTTCTTCAGTGCGGCAGAGGTTGATATCTGAGGTTATCAGTTTGATTTGTTCTTAATGTTTTTCCTATCAGATCCTAAAATCTCTTAGGTCGTTATAAAAGTACATTGTGGTAGGACTAATATTGATCTTTAGGTTTTCCAGCCAAGTTATTATTTTTTTTAAAGAAGAGGGGATAATTAACTTATTTGGAGAATCATGATAGAGAACTGTACAAAACTACTACTTGAAACCTAAAATTATTTGAACTTTGGTAGGCAAACGTTAGGGGCAGTTGGGCATGGTGGTACTTAGTTGTAATCCCTTTCTTGAATGCTGATTGGCGTTTGCATTCTCTCTGCTCTCACTAAAGATGTCCTGAACACATGAGTTATTGTCTTCTGAAAGTCCCAGTTCTCGTCTCATCCCTCAAATCAGAGATCTCTGTCCAGGATCTCACAGGTCGAGAGTACCCAGAGAAGTACATGAAGCTTTGAACTCAATTGCATCAGCAGGGTCAAGTCTCCTTACTCTAGTATTTGCCTTCTCTTATTTTCTGTGAGAATTCCTGAGGGTACATCCTTGTAAATCCCTGCTTCAGACCATCATGGTCTTTTCAGAATATACTGAGAGAGAATCAAGCCTACAGGAAGAAGTGAGGATTTCCCATTGAGTTGTTTCTTCTGCAATTTGGAGTTTGGGGGCTTTCTTCTGAAATAGTATTCTTTGTCTTTATCCTGTTCTGTAGTACAGAAGTTTATCGAATGTATCAAAAAAAAAACAGGGAGATTGATTTTTCTCTTAGAATAAAATAAATAATGAACTCTTTAAAAATATTTTAGATTTTTTTAAAAATTACTTTTTTATGACTTGCCTCTCCTTTATTATTGTTTTTATATCTTGAACTTACACTAAACTTTCTAAACACAGGTAGGAGGGCTCACATTGCACGAATGTCAATAGCTATCCGGAGCATCAGATATCAGCACAGTGCTAAGACCAAAGGCATGTGAGCTTCACATGTGCAGTCACATCGTGGGGTGATTGTTAGTTGACGTTAGGTGATGGTTAACACAACCAAAGTGATAGGTAGCTACATGTTGATATTCATTCTTGTTCTCAGATAAAGTCATTTAGATAACTTTCTAGTCTCACAGAGAAAATCTCAGAATTTATAAACTTGGAATTTAAGCCACCTACCTAGATTTGAGTGTTTTTCGTGTCCTGTTCATTCTTTCTTTGAAGTGTTGTCTGGCTCTGACCTACTTACTTACTGGTGTTTTTTAATTAATTGCAAATATTTGCTGGCAGGAACCAGACTCCGAATGAAACTTGCTTAGCCCCAGGATGGTTTATGTATCTCACTTTGTCTCCAAGCAATGCCACAGATCATTACCTGCAGTTCAGATTCTATATTCATGATGCATTCTTGCTTTTAGTCCCTGATCTTGATGAATTGTTATATTCACACCTGCTTTTCCAGTCCATCTGTCTTTCCTCCCTCCCTCCTTCTCTTCCTTCTTGCCTTCCCTTCTTCCTCCCTTCTTCCCTCCATGCCAGAGGTAGGGAGTGACATGAAGAATTATTTTCAAGTAATTTCTAGCAGAGGTGCTCACAGGAAAAGGAAACTACGGGAAATAGAATAAGACAAGAGGAAGCTTAAGGAAAAATATGGCACTTCTGGAGGAATAAGGCCCTGTGCTACATGTTGCGCTGTATTTAATGTTCATTTGACATGTAACACATAAAGTTGACTCCCTTTATATCTCATTATCAAAGTCATTAGTCAATGTCTGGAATTGAATGGAGTGACAATTATCGAGGAAAAGGGATAGCGATGGATTGTTATTTGACTAACACTGACTATCCTAGATCTAAAGCATTGTCACAGAGCTATTAAAGAGGACCACTGGGGGCAATAAGACTATCACTACTATCGGTATCCATTATCCACCCACCTGTTTCTTTTTTATACAGAGGATTATTGAATATAAAGATTATGAAGTTCTGGGACTAAAACAGGGTCACCTTTATCTAATGTGTGTTGTGCCACAGAAAATATAGATTAAATAACATTGAAATTCAGAAAATCAAGTTCTGTGATAGGAATCTGAATTAGTATTCTGTACAATTCAAATTCTTTTTTGATGAATAGGATTATGAAAATATCCCTATCTAAAGCAATAAGAAGGTGTAGAGACCAACGGTGGCCTTCAGGAGCTCAGGGAGTGAAACAAGGTACTTGAATGGCACAATAGTTATGAATAATAGTTATTTTGACAAGAAAAAACCCTAATCAAAATGAATATTTTTTTTAATTTTTCTACTGAATGTATATGACTATAATACCAGGGCTTTTTGAAAAAGCTTATAAGTTTCTCTGTCTTCTACTCTTCCTTGGTTTGGGACTATTTCATTAGACCTAACAATATATCCCAGGATTAGACTGTCTCAGGGGCAAAAGGCTACAATGATTATAGTCTCTATTCATTCAGTTTGATTTGTTCTTAATGTTTTTCCTATCAGATCCTAAAATCTCTTAGGTCATTATAAAAGTACATTGTGGTGGGACTAATATTGATCTTTAGGTTTTCCAGCCAAGTTATTATTTTTTTTTAAAGAAGAGGGGATAATTAACTTATTTGGAGAATCATGATAGAGAACTGCACAAAACTACTACTTGAAACCTAAAATTATTTGAACTTTGGTAGGCAAACGTTAGGGGCAGTTGGGCATGGTGGTGCTTAGTTGTAATCCCAGTGCTTTGGGATAGTAATACACTTAGACACCAGTAAGAGGAAAAAAACAACCTGGTCAATATTTTCAAGAACTTTGGGATATTTGCAAGAAGCTAAACCTGAGAACTCATAGAGCAGAAGAAAAAACTGAGATAAAGTCAAAGAGAAGACAGGACATTTGAAGGGATTACACCATAAAACTTTGCAAAGCTGAGAATGGAATAGACATCCAAATATACAGGCATTTAGAATCTCAAATACACATGATCAGAGAAGAAACTTCCTAAAAGCATCTAAAAAAAAACAAAGAAAAAAATACTAAAAGAAGTACAAGAAAACTGACAACTTGGTAAGAAGGGCAAAAATATCAAAATAACCTCAGACTTTTCATCAGCATCCCCAAAAGTTGGCTAGCTTAGAATTAAGTATTTCAAATTTTCATACTCTGAAGTAAGTAACCATGAACAAAGAATGGTATGTCCAGCAGTGCTATCTTTCCAGATTGATGGAGAAATAATGATATTTTAAAATGAATATAGATTACTGTAATTCATAACAAGTAAGCTGTTACTGTAGAAAAATCCTTAAATGAGCCACACACAGAAGGAACAAAATAGATAACCTTCTCCAAGAGAACAAGAAAGTAGATATTCCACGAAAGGAACAGACAGGCATGAGAGATCTGGGAAAAAATCAATTATGCCCAACACAGCAAATCAGCAAATGTCCAAAGCTAACAAGGGAGATAGGAAAAGAAAATGCCAATAATCCAGCAAACAAAATAAAAAAAATGCTTTCAGTAATAGCCTTAATTTTAATTGATGTCAACTCAGCAATAAAAATTCAAACATTAACTGATTTGTTAAAAGAAAAAAAAACAAGAACCAATTATCTGTTATGTCCAGAAATTTTCTAGCAAATATCTGAAAACTGAGTAATAAAGGATGGAAATCAAACTACCAAGCAAATTGAAGCCATAAACAAGCAGGTTTTTAGCTATTTATTTATCTCATAAAGTAGACTTCAATAAATAACCAAAAGAGATAGAGAGGAAAATGCATATTCTTAAACAGAATGTTCCATTAGGGCTCAGTAGCCAAGAACATGTACTTCTCTGGCAGAGGACCCAGGTTCAGTTCCCAGAATCTACATGATGTATCATAACCATCTGGACTCCTATTCCGGGAGATCTGATGTCCTCTTCTGGATTTCATGAAAACTGCATGCACTCAGAATACATATAAAAATGTAGGCAAAACATTAATACAAATAAAAATGTTTTTAAAGGAGTTATAACAATTATAAACACATATGTAACAATATTGAAGCTCCAATTTTATATATATATATATAATTATATATATATCACATAGTATATGTGTAATTATATCTGAAAGTATAATAAATATATGATATATATCATATATTAAAAGGAATAAAATCCAAACAGCTATTGATATAATAACAGTGGAAGACTTTGATACCCTTCTCTCATATTTAGATGGGGTTTCCCAACGAGAAATAGGAAAAATGTTTCACAGCCAAGTATATCAGTTGGATTTAACAGATACATGCAGAATATCCTAGTTAACAGATGGAAACTACACATTCTTCCCAAAGGTGCATGAAACTTTCTGCAAAACTGCTCATATTTTAGGCCAAGTTGAAATCAACAGAAAGATTAAACTACAGAAGATAACAAACATTGCTTTGAAACCACCTGATTTTTAGCAATGGTGTTAAATGTAGGCTGTGAGGGGAAAAAAGACAGTACATTCTAAAAATTGTGCTGGCAAAACTGGATGTCACATAAGGAAGCATGAAATAAGATCCCACTCTTTCACCCTGTTTCAAAAATAATTCAAAATAGAACAAAAACCTTGATTTAAAACTCAAGAGGTAGCTCAGTAATTAAGAGTACTAATTGCTCTTCCAGAGGACCTGGGTTTGATTCGCAAGACTCATATGGTTCCTTACAACCCTAACTAGCTCCAGTTCCATGCAGTCCAGTACTCACTTTTTGATTCTTTGGGGAATGCATGCACGTGTTACACAACATGCATAACAACCATACAAATAAAAATATAAATCTGAAATCACAAAATGCCTAAACTTCAAGAGGAAATAACAGGGAATGTTCTTAAATACACGGATGTAGGCAGAGACGTATTCAACAGAATTCCAATTATGTAAGAACTGTCCTTATGCTGAACAAATAGAATTTACAGAGAAGCAAGAAGATTCTGTACCTCAGATACTTCAGAATGGGGAAAAAAATCTTCACTATCTATACTTCAGAAATGAGACTAACTTCCAGAATTCACTAGGCATTCCTAAATTTAAACATCAAAAAGACCCCAACTTACCAACTCTAAGCAAAATTGCAAATAGATAGGAAGAAATACAAATAGTCGATTTGTAATTGTTTTAATTGTTGAGCATTCATAGTTACCAGAAAAATGAAAAGTAGATATACTTTGAGACACCATCTTATTCCAGCCAGGATTGTTATCTTTAAGAAATACAACAACAAAGGTTGGTATGGAAGGATTAGGAAGCCTTACTGTTGGTGATAGTGGAACTATTGCGATCATCATGAAGACCAGTATGAATTTTTCACACCTAAAAAGTAAAAATAGAAATATGTATGATCAAGCTTTGCATTCTTAGTCATGTACTGAAAGGATGCTACATCCTACCACAAAGATGATTGCACATCAATGCTGACTGTTACCCTCTTTGCAATAGCAAGTGTATGAAACCAGCCTGTATGCTCATCAGCACATGAAAGTAGATGAAAGGATGATGAAAATGTGTGGCAAATGTACACAACTGGATTTATTCAGCTACAAAGGAAAGGGAAATAATGAAGATTTCAGGGAAAAAAAGGATAGATCTGGAAAGTATAATATTAAGCAAAATGACCCACGCCAGAAAGACAAAACCAGCATGTGCTCTCATATCCTGATCTTATTCTATAAGACAGACATATAGACAGACAAACAGACAGACAGACAGGCAGACACACACACACACACACACACACACACACACACACACACACCGAATAATTGGGGGGATGTCAGGGGAAAAATTGAGGTCAGAGGACACATGAAACTTGAAAATAAAAAGAGATGGTGCAGGGCCGTACAGGGTGCAACCAGGTCTAATAAGAGGTGAACAAGTTGGGGTGAAGAAATAATTTCTTTAAACATACTTGTCCTAAAAGATCACAGAGATATCGAAGAGCTTGCATGCTATTGTTTTCAAAACAGTAAAATAAATAACTTAGTAAAAAATCCACTAACTGTGCAATCTAGTTCTTCCCTGTGTGTAAGCTCGTTAGCCTTGCTCTCCCAAGCCCTTACATGTTGGTAATTCCAATTCTGTCTCACACTCAACTCCCTCCAATCTTAAGACGTCCACTGTGTTCCTCATTCACCTGGAGCCATTCAGTCTTCCAGAGGCCATTTCTCCAGGGAACTTTCGCTTAACGTCTCAGCCTACCTCTCTAGAACAAACCCGTCTCCGGGGTCGACTGTGCCCTATTTAGAAAATCGGGAGCTTTTGCAAAACCATTTATATAATTGTTGATCAAGTAATGACCTTCCAGCTGGAACTAGACTGTGCTCCACGAGAATAAAGGTTGCTTCTGGTTTTGTTTTGTTTTATTTTATTCACAGTATTATGTGAGCATCCAACCCATTATAAACCCAGAATGTTTATTTTATTTCCTTAAAAAGTGAGCACTTGGGAGAAATATATATATGAAAATATTATCCTTCAGCTTGCTATGACATGTTTATGTTCACTGGAACAAAATTTTCAAAAAAATATTTTTTCTCTTTGCGTGCCTATATCTCAGTCTCAATTTTTGTATATATTGGATTTCCCTCGGACAAAACTCCTGACTATCTTCTTTGACAATAAATGCTTGCACCAAATATTAGTCCTTAGGATTTTGAATCTTAAACGCATTATACAATGTTGATGTGTAGCTCCATGGATGGAATTGCGCTCAATTTAGGGAGGAATACTGATAAGTCTCCTTTGATAGAGGAAGTTAATTTTTCTTGCTGCAATTTATTTACCCTGGAAATATCAGAAAATTCACTGCTCGGAGGTTGCTTAATCTCCTGGCGTTTAAAGCGACAGTTGGTGTGGTAGAAATGGTGGCACAAGGGAATGTCATTTATTTCCACCAGGCTTCTATAATGGGCAGAGTGCAGACAGCAGATAAAGCTGAATAGTTGTGCCTGGGATAGCGGCTATTTTAATTGCAAATTCACCAGTGGAGAAATTCATGTCACTGCCTTAGAGGAGAAGGAACAGATCACATCCTTCTTATTTCTGAATGCACATTTATTTTATCAGAGGGCCGAGCTGGACCTAACTGAGCTCCATTCCAAGGCTTCCTCTCATTGCAAGTGTCTTAACTCACTTGTTAACTGTAATATATCTTATTGAAGAAATAAGATTTGCTACTCGTGACATCTTTGCCAGATCAGATGCCCAGATTGCACTGCTGGAAAGTGATTTGCACGAAGTGAAACATCCAGCAAGTATTAGCAGTTTAAATACAAAACCCGTCTTTGGTTATTTGTTGTTATTGTTGTGGCGACTTGAAGGTATTCATCTTGGGTCTTGATGTGTCGGATTATAGTGCTTAAAATGTTATAGAGTATACGCCAAGTATTTAGTTCACATTGACATGTTGAAACTTCTTAACAGAGCATCAGATATTGAAATAATTATTCAGAGGATACTGCGGTATTGCAATTGATTGAAATTACTTCATGATTATTGGTAAGGATTGCTTTCAGGCACCTTCGTTTCATCTATGCCCTTCACTATTACTAGGTGTAAGTGATTTATGTGAAACACTTGAGGAGTGTTCCTTCCTAAATTTAATACAGATCTCCTCACATTATATATTCTAAAATTTATCTTTGCTTCAGCATAGATACAAACACATTTTACCCCAAACTCAAACAATAAAGGAAGGAAGAAAGACGGAAAGCAACATGCAGTAGAATATTGTTAGCTTTACTTACCATTTTCTTAAATAAAATAATGGATTTTTAGGCTAGCTCCTTTGTCACACGCATTCCAGGCGAAGCATGTGTCTCATCCCATTACATCTCAATGAACTGTCTGTGGTGCAAGTTGGTAAGATGAGGTCACTTAAGGTGAGACAGGTTGTTTGGATGTGCTTATCCTTGGAAGTAATCACAGTACTACAGAGATGCTCAATCACTAGGAGGGGATGGATGTGCTTGTATCGTGAGTATACAAATGTATTTTTTTCAGAAGTGTTTTTTTTTTCAGAAGTGTTTTTTTTTTTCCCAGCATGATCTCTGTCACTGTATGACTACGATATGATCTCGGTGACCATGACCAGTCTCTGGGTCAGTCACTAGGCATGCATGAGGGTGTCCCGTTGGACATTGCAGTTCTCAGCTTTGCATCTTTCCACTTTGTGCCTGATACAGAGGTCAGAACTGATCCATTCCTTCTGAAAGCCATCTAAAGCTAGACCCCTTGAAGTCTGGGGCATAACCAGTTTCTTAATTTTTTTGACACTAAGTTTTGAGATCTATTACTTACTCAGCAATAAACACCTGGGGAGTGAGTAACGTTAGTTTACTGCCTTTGGCCTCTTGAAAGAAACTCAAGCTAGTCTTAAATCAGTTGCATCATTTGAATCATTATATTTCAATCTTAGGAAACTTGGAAAATAAGTTTACATTAGTCATTTGACTGCTAAATTCAGACTAAGAATTTAAGTTTGAATTTGCATGTTTAATGCCCTTAACTGCTCAGATACTTTAATCTGTTTTTTCTTCTTAAATTCTTTATACGTCATTTTCATTTTCAAATCCTGACCTGTAAACATCATGAGTATACAAATGCATTTTTTTTTCAGAAGTATGTTTTCTTTCAGAAGTGGTTTTTTTTTCAGAAAAGTTCTTTTTTCACATGTTTGACTATATGAATATACTTAAGTACTGAGGATTAGCAATGTGGCTGATTTTTTTTTTCAGTTTTTGAGTACAAAGGGGGTTCATGGTGTTTTGCATGTATATCTAACTTTGTTTTCAATATCATTATTAGAAGCTATACCTCATTGATACATCCTTTTCAACAATAGAGATTATTCATTAGTAATTATTCTTGGGGTTTGATGTGAAATAATCAAAAGGAATTATTTGAATAATTTTTAGTTTAAACTAAAAGTCATAATAAGAGGATCCATGGCATGTGTGGGCATGCACCCACATTAATGTGTGTGTGTGTGTGTGTGTGTGTGTGTGCACTTTGACACTCTATTTATTATAGCAAAGCACAGAGCATCTAAATCCAGGCATTCTCATGGCTTAAAAATAATGAAAGAATTGTGCTTCCGTGCTCCCCTATCCAACCTTCCTTTATCCCAATCCTCCTTTTTCCCTAAGTTCCCCCCATTCTCCCCTTCTCCCTTTTCTCTCCTCATCTCCCCTTACCCCCATCCCACCCCACCCCCAAGATCTCAATTTTCTCCCCGGCAATTTTGTCTACTTCCCATAGCCAAGAGGACAACTATATGCTTTTCCTTTGGTTTACCTTCTTACTTAGCTTCTTTGGGATCACCAATTGTAGACTCCGTGACCCTTGTTTATGGCTAGAAACCAATTATGAGTAAGTACATCTCATATTCATCTTTTTGGGTCTGGGTTACCTCACTCAGGATAGTGTTTTCTATTTCCATCCATTTGCATGCAAAATTTGAGAAGTCATTGTTTTTTACCGCAGCATAGTACTCTAATGTGTAGATATTCCATTCTTCCATTGAAGGGCATCTAGGTTGTTTCCAGGTTCTGGCTATTACAAATAATACTGCTATGAACATAGTTGAACAAATGCTCTTGTCATATGATAGGGCATCTCTTGGGTATATTCCCAGGAGTGGTATTGCTGGGTCCAGGGATAAGTTGATCCCGAATTTCCTGAGAAACCGAAACACCGATTTCCAAAGTGGTTGCACAAGATTGCATTCCCACCAGCAGTGGATGAGGGTTCCCCTTCCTCCACAGCCTCTCCAGCAAAGGCTATCATTGGAGATTTTTTTTTGTTGTTTTTTTTTTAGATTTATTTATTTATTATGTAGACAACATTCTGCCTCCATGTATGCCCACATGCCAGAGGAGGGCGCCAGATCTCATTACAAATGGTTGTGAGCCACCACGTGGTTGCTGGGAATTGAACTCATGACCTCTGGAAGAGCAGACGGAGCTCTAAACCACTGAGCCATCTCTCCAGCTCCCTATCATTGGAGTTTTTGACTTTAGCCATTCTGACAGGTGTAAGATGATATCTCAAAGTTGTTTTGATTTGCATTTCCCTGATTGCTAAGGAGGTTGAGCATGACCTTAAGTGTCTTTTGGCCATTTGAACTTCCTCTGCTGAGAATTCTCTGTTCAGTTCAGTGCCCCATTTTTTAATTGGGTTAATTATTAAGGGAGCCACCTTAGGGTTGGCAAGAGACTTGAACCTAGAGTGGCTCCAAGATGCCCAAGCCAAGGTCCCCAGTTAGTTCCTTGGGCAGCTGAGGATAGGGAACCTGAAATGACCCTATCCTATAGCAATATCTTGCATATCATCATAGAACCTTCATCTGGGGATGGATAGAGACAGAGACAGAGACCCACACTGGAGCACAGGACTGAGTTCCCAAGGTCCCAATGAGGAGCAGAAGGAGGTAGAACATGAGCAAAGAAGTCGGGACCACGAGTGGAGCACCCACCCACTGAGACAGTGGAGCTGATCTATTGGGAGCTCACCAAGGCCAGCTGGACTGTGACTGAAAAAGCATGGGATAAAACCGGACTCTCTGAGCATGGCGAACAATGAGGGCTGATGAGAAGCCAAGGACAATGGCATGGGGTTTTGAACCTAGGTAATGTGCTGGCTTTGTGGGAGCCTAGCCAGTTTGGATGTTCACCTTCCTAGAAATGGACGGAGGGGGGAGGACTTAGGACTTACCACAGGGCAGGGGACCCTGACTGCTCTTTGGGCTGGAGAGGGAGGGGGAGAGGAGTGGGGGGAGGGGGAGAAGGGTGAGAGGAGGGGGAGAAGGGTGGGAGGAGGGGGAGGGAAATGGGAGGCTGGGAGGAGGAGGAAATTTGTTTTTTTTTCTCCTTTTCTCAATAAAAAAAAGGTAAAAAAAATAATGAAAGAATTCAAGATTACAGTACCCAAGTTTAAGTGCAACTTGCTAGATTTTGAGCATGTTAATATTTGATTAAAGATACATGAACATTTTATTTTGATACATTAAACAGTAATTGCCCTCAAAGGACTTAAGTCTTCCAGTGTTTTTACAGTTTTATGTGAAATACACTATTATTTTTTTTAAAAATATAACAGATACACCCTTTGAAACTATGAGGGCTTAAAAATGACACATGTATTTTAGTAACTGCAATAATGCTGTTTCAGATAGTCACTGCAACATAGTAGTTGATGTATCATAAATCAAGAATCAACAAGATAAAGCTGAATTGTATTTGACAGGCCCCAGATGTAAAGGGCAGGGTATAAACAAAACAAAACAAACAAACCTCCCTTACTTCTTCTTGCCAGATTGGTCCATGCTACTATTGTTATATTTAGGAAGTGGTCTCCTGTGCCCATGCATTGAAGGCTACTTCTCACTCTCCTTTTTATTAGGTTCAGTGTGGTCAGATTGATATTGAGGTCTTTAAACCATTTGGACTTGAATTTTGTGCATGGGGATAGATATGGATCTATTTTCATTCTTCTACATGTTGAACCTCCAGTTATGCCAGCACCATTTGTTGAAGATGCTTTCTTTTGTCCATTGTATAATTTTAACTTTTTGTCAAAACTCAGGTGTTCAAGGTGTGTAGCTTAATTAAACTCCACTGGTCAACTTCTCTGTTTTTATGCCAATACCAAGTTGTTTTCATTATTATGTCTTCCCCAACCCCACATCAGACAGAGGACTGATCTCCAAAATGTATAAAGAACTCAAGAAATTAGACATTAAAATTCCAAATAACACAATTATTGGGAAAGAAATGGAGTTTGTTTTCTTTTTAAAAAATTAAATATAAGTAAAATGGAAACAAATAAAAAAGATAA
Organism: Microtus oregoni; assembly: GCF_018167655.1. NCBI lineage: Eukaryota > Metazoa > Chordata > Mammalia > Rodentia > Cricetidae > Microtus > Microtus oregoni. The sequence goes on along the minus strand of NW_024543060.1, from coordinate 70,407,051 downwards.
AGCTTTAGGTCTATATGAACAGGTTTAGGTAAACCACACAGGACAATCTGAGTAGAATTCTCTGTAGAATTCTTTCTAGAGTTTTTTTGAACATTTTACTAAGTCCAGTTATTTTATTGGTTGCAAATTTGTCAGCTCCCTCTCTCACAAATTGATTTCTGAAAGCTGTGTTTATCTGCAAGGACAATGAGCTATTATACATCCTATTTATAATATCAGTATTAACCTGCCTGTAATTATACACATGATTGCCAGTTAATACTTGATAGACTGAGATGATTTGCTTTTTTGATTAGTATTTGGCTATCATCCATCTGTATTCTGCCATAAATTGACCTCTGAAGTTTGATGTGATGATGAGCAAGGCTTGGGGCCCAGCAGGGATGGTTAATATGACCTGCTCAAGTCACACAGGTTCCCCAGTACTTGTCTTCAAAGTGGATTAATATCCATTACAGGCTGCACTAAACATCTAACAAGAAAACATGCATTGCTTGCCCAGTATAGCTCCCCAAATAACGTTAGCTCTCAATAAATACTAATTTTCTCCCAGCCCTTCACTCTCTGGATGTTGAATTACATGTGCACATTATAGACAACATAATTAATAGCTGATGCTGCTAAGATCTTAAAGTGTAGTTTCAGAAGCAGCTTCCACTCTACAAATGCCAGAGCATAGCAGCGGCAACTTTTAGGCAAATGCGCTCAAATAACTCGTGACAGCTATCTTACCACTCAGCAATAAATTATAATAATAGTAATTTCCCTATGAAAATGGAAACCTTTTCATAAAAGAACAGTTCTTTTATCTTTAACTGAATATATCATCGTATATATTGTGCTCTCAACTTGAAAATAAACACATTCTTGGGGAGAAGTTGAAATTTACGATGTTGCTACTTGCAGCAGTGGAAAGCATTCTACTTGAAAGAAATGTAACTCTGTTCTCCGTAGGTCTGACTATGGCTTCCTCCATGAAGAAGAACTACGGTATTTATGAGAAATGCCTCTGGCATTTGGTTGTCGACATGCCTGACCTCAGCTGTTGCCTAGTGATGGTCAGAGTGCTTCTTCCCTGTGCTCTCTCTGTTTCCACATAAACAGTCTTCAGGAAGTTGCTTTGGTCTGTGCTAATATTTCAAGTAACTAGATACTTTGGGATCCAGAGGTTCAAGAAAATATCTCCTGGAAGAAAACAATGCACCACAAATTAAATAGATAAAGACTTTCAGATTTTTCAGAGTAGAGATTTGGTCAACAGAGAGAGCAATGGTCATGCAGAGGGAGTTTTGCATGGTGATGGAGGCTCAAGCTTTCACCTTGAAAATATTTCAGTTTCCTGTTATTTCTAGTTGACATTCTCTGCTTTGCTTGAAAATATTACTTGGCTGAAAACACAACCATGAAGGTGTGCTTGCTTGATAATAGTATCTTTCCTATTTTAGATCAAGTGCATGTTTCTCATGTATCTACTATGTGGGTGCTTTTAAAATGCTATTATTAAAATGTTTCTCTAACTAAACATGATCCCATAACAGATATATTTATGTTACTTATAAAGAGCAAATATTGTGAATTATTTTTATCAACTTTTAATCAATAAAATCTAAACAGCAACTCAAACAACCTTTCTTAATTTATTTTTTCTCCCCTTAGGACAGACTTCCTGAGCATCTGATGAGTTTGATGTGTTGCGATCAAGACACTGATTAAGAAAATCTGGGACCCTGAAAAATAAGATTTATGCCACTGAGGCTGACTCTACTGTTGACTTTTGTCAACCCTCAGAGTGTGTACTAGCTTCCAAATTTTTTGTCGACACTTTCCACAGAAATCAAATGCTGGGAATTTCATCCCTATTGCCCATAGTAATGCTTGTTTTTAAATGAACTGCACCTTAACAGACTCATAGGCCATGTTACAGGACAGCATAAGCCAGGCATGGTGTTACATACATGTAATCAATTCTGGAATAATGATGCAACAGAACTCTTAAGGAAACAAAGAAATCACATATGAAAAATACAGGTACAAGAATTATTTAGTATGTTATAGAAAGATCCAGAAGAGTTCTCCTAAGATTGAAGTTATTTAAAAAAAAATAAGTCATTTCTTATTTTATTACCTTTTAAGTTTTTCTTTCTTATTTTATTTTATGTATGTCGGTGTTTTTCATTCATGTTTGTCTGTGTACCACACATGCCTGGTGTCTGACGAAGTGAGACGAGGACATGAAGTCGCCTATAAGTGGAGACACAGATAATTTTTAGTCACTATGTAATGCTTGAACACAAAATCACGTTCTCTAGAAGAACAGCTAGTGCTCTTAACTACTAAGCAATCTCATTAACCCCATTTTTTGTTTACTTTTAGTATAATCCTACATGTATCCTTTACTGTTTTTAACACCTTAATTATTATATAAATAAAATGAATTTGGTTATGAGACAGTTGAGACAATATATACATACATTTATATATATATATATATGTATATATATATATATATATATATATATATATATATATATACACACACACACACATTTAGGTATATATATACCTAAATGTCTTAAATGATAAAAAGCTACAGGGTACAAACTAATTGTGTATTTGTATACTTCAATTTCATATATTTTAAATTTTGTGTCTATGTGTGTCTGGGGGTGCTCACAGTGTTTGTTCTCATGTGAGTGCAGGGCCACTCATACTCCAGAAGACTCTTGCATCCCCTGCTGGTGGAGTTAAATGTAGTTGGCACCCACTAAACTTGGGTGCTGGGAAGTGCACTTAGGTTCTCTGTAAGAATAGAACACACTTTTAACCATTCAGCCAACTCTTCTACCTACATTAAGCTTCGTCTAAAACTGAGTCCCAGGTAAGGGTAGAACTGAGATAGAACATTGTATTTTAAAGGTGCCCAGTAGAGCATCTTATAGAAGCACAAATCCACCCAATTATGGATATTTTATTGGAACATAGAATGAAACCCAACACAGACCCCTCAGAGAAGGAAATTATTGACACAGGATGGGGATGGTGATTAATGATGAAGAAAACAGAGATGACTGAACAGTCCTTATATCATAGAGAAAATAAAGGACTGTCATAGATATAAGAAGAAACAATTCCTTCAGGTAGAAGAATATCACCAGGGGAAAACAGCTCTTTTCCAAAGAGAGAAAGAGGAAGCGCTTCAGAAGTTACGTTAGTTATATAGTACAGCTCAAAAGTATTGCATAAAAGATGAGCTTCACATAGCAAAGAAAAAAAATAGAATGGAACATAATTCTAGCTGTACACACAGCTCCCCAGTAGGAGTAGTGTAGCGAGGAATCATGCTTGATTCAAAAGATAATCAAGAAGAAAGGGCTTAAACGATGACTCATTGGTGAAGACAACCGGATGCTCAGTCAGAGCATCCAGGTTCAATTCCTAGCATCTATGTGGTGGTTCACACATATGAATTCCATTTTCAGGTTATCAGACGCCTTCTCTGGCCACCTTTAACACCAGACATCATGCACACATGCAGGCAAAAAAAAAAATCCATACACATCAAATAAAATCAATTAATTTAAAGAAAATAAAATCTCGGGGCTGAGGAGGAAATCCTTCCTTAATACGTAAAATGGTGAGCAATTGAGGAAGAAAATCAACCCTTGGTATCCTCATACATGTCTACACATGTGTATGTACATGGATGCATGTGTATACATAAGGACACACACATGAATGTACTCATACTAATATATTCACACACAGACACACACAGAGACACAAACAACAACATACATACACGTGTGTGCAAGTAAGTTAGATGGCCTTGGTACAAAAGACTAGCATTCCTATGTTTAGGATAAATGTCTATCTCTCACAAGCTTCAAATCCAGTTGCAGGTTCTGTAAGATGAGATTGTCTTCCGTTAATCTATGTGACTCAGAGACCATCAGAAAGGCACCAAATGAGGGAATTTATCATTTAAAACTGAACTATCACAAAACGTTAAGAGCAGGGACAAGCACAAATTGGGTAGCCTGAATTTTACATTTCCAGTTCCACTGTAGGAGAGCCCGGTGTGAAGGTGACTGACTGTAGGAGAACTGGACACTGAAGGCTCAAAAAGTGGAGGCAGCTAAAAGTGTCTTTGACAGTGAAGTGCACTGGGAGGGTTATTGTGGGAAGCCTTGCTGGTCAGAGGTTACAGTCTAACACTAACCCCACAGCTTTTTCCAAAGCTAGGTGACCTGAGCGCTCCCTCCCCTGAGCGCAACTTCCTGTTCTCTATCTGCCCTTGTCTGAAGAATGCCCCTAAGCCCAGAGGATTGATCTTATCTGAAAGATGTCTCTAAGTCTGGGTGCCTGATTTACCTTTAGTGTAACTCTTGGCACAGTTCCCTGCTAAACATCTCCAGTGTTGTAGATATGGCAACTAAGCTTGAACCGCGAGCTTTGCTCTAGGACCGTGTTGTCACGTAAGATGTCTTATGATAAGACTGTGTCCCTTAATGCAAATTAGGGTTTGTCTTCAAGCTCCCCAATCATACATATTTCCTATACGCTGGGATAAAGCTGAGCTGATTCACGGAAGTCCTCTCCTGGCGGGCTTTCCCAGCTGCCCAAACCCTGTTCCCTGCTTCTGCTCCCTCCGCCTCTGTAGACCAGTGCAGTTCACTGTCCCTAGGAAGAAGTAGAGCCACAGAAATCTAATAGCCCTGAGCCTGAGGCCAAGGGGCGGATTAATCTCTGGAGCCACTGGGCTTGACTCTGCATCTTCTGTAGAGTCTCAACTCTCAAACTCCTAGCCATGTGTTGACACTGAATTTTACCAGCGGGACAGTTAACTGTTAGTGGGTTCTGGCAATATGGAGACAGCTCCTATGTCTGTACAGATCTCAGTGGTGTTTCTATTCACACTCCTAACCCACTGGAGAGACACCCTGTCATCAGAACACCAGCTAGACCCTGGGTAGGTCCTCGAGAGGCTCCGGAGGAATGGAGAACATGCCCAGTCGACAGACAGCAAATCTAAGAGTGGTGAGCAGAAGGATTATGTAATGTTATGCACATAATATTACACATTAAAGTGGAGGTTGCTCATATAGACACCATATATATGCTTCTGCAGCGCGTGAGTCCCCAAGGTCAGCTGACCCATTCCTTGCCCTCCACCACCTGGACATAAAATTGACAGGGTCTAATGTTGAATAAAATGAAAATATTTCAATATTTAATCTACTTTTGTTTTTATTTTGTGTCTCTTTGTGAATTTCCTTTCCATTTTTACTATATTTTATTAAATCACATTAAACATCTGTATTTTTATTTCCCTTCATAAATTCATCAATGCCGTTTAGACAATTTTTATTGCTGATTAATTTTTTTTTAAATTTTCCTTTCTGGTTTTCTATTTTGTCTTGTATTCCTCAGTCTCTTTTTCACCTCCCCCTATACCTTTATTAATATTTTGATCTTACAATAAATGTTTTTTAAAACATAAAATTATACCTATTTTTTTATTCTCTTTGTTATATTTGTTCATTTTGTTCCTCAGTTTTTGCTGTGTTGGGTAATTTTTTTCTTTATTCCTGCCTTTTCAAAGGGTTTTTTGTCTTCACACTTCTTTTTTCCCTTCCATAATGTTCTCTACTCTTCCTGTTTTTCTTTTATTTGCTTAACATTTATTTTTCGTTTGATTTCTCTGCTTTCTTTCTTTCTCTCGTTCCTTTAATATTTGCAATTTAACTTCATGGAATATTGTATATTATTTTTACCACTTTATATTTTAGGTCATTGGTGGCTCATCAATTGATTTTTAATTTTTTTACACCTTCTAATTTAATATTTTGGGGTTTTAACAGTTTACTTCCTCTTCTTTTAGTCATATCAAAGAGCAATGTCTCAAGAATTTATCAGGAAAAAATACATAAGGTTCTTCCCCCTTGTTGAAGGACTACAGACATTTAAAGACGGCTGAGAGAAGAATAATTGTTTTCCCCCATGGGTTAAATTCTTATTTGGTTACCAAAACAAGTGGTCAGCCAAAAGAATATGTATGACATTAAATGTATTAAGGAGGTTATAGTTACATACTTATTTGTGTTTATATTTAATAATAACTAAAAGAGGCCACGAATTTGTGGAATGGGAGAGGCATAAATAGGAAATAAAAAGAAGGAAATGAGGTTTGGAAATGATGTAAATACAGTACATGCATACAAAAATTAAAAATACATTTAATTTAATAAAAAGATATCTAAGTATAAAGATAAAGGAAATATCCAAAACAGCATATGCAAAGATCACATGACAGGAACACAAAGATTTGAAAGTTAATGATATGGCTCCTTCAAACATTCCTAACAACTGAAATCAAAGATAGGAATAAAAAGACAAAATATTGGACGGAGATCCAAAAGTGTACCATTAAAAATTGGCAGTGATCTCAAAGAAGATAAAAACAAGCAACAAGACAGAGGAAAAACTAAAACCAGAAAACTCAATGAGAAAATTAGCAATATGAGTGGAAAGGCCAGAAACACCGAAGAAATATTCATGTAGTAAACTGAAATTTAGAAAAATTACCCTGTAATTTTAAAAATGACAAAACAACCACAGTGGGAACATAACCAATGGAACTGAACCCGACGAAAAAGGAAGACTATCAGGGATAGAGGAGAAAGTAAAGGAAGTAGTACATTCAATTATCAATTAAACAAAGCAAAGAAACAACTGTAATAACAAAAATAAACTATAGACTATCTTTGCAACTGTTCTGCAAGTATAAATCCATTCAAATTTCTTTTTTTTAATTTTATAAGAAAAACTGAGTAAAACAAAACAATATTTCGCTCAAGGCATGGCTGAGAAGTGATGAGGGTTGCTTCCATCACCTAGTATCTAACATTATGGGGGTTTAGTGGCTAAGATATTTCTCTTTATTAGTGTGACCTCTGGAAAAATACATCTTAAGGAATGAAAGCAGGTGAGCATATGTGGTATGAAGTCCTTCTGTATATATGTTGCTTTTATTGGTTAATGAATAAAAAAGCTGCTTTCAGGCCATGGCTTCAGAATATGGCCAGGCTGGAAAAGATAATATATAGAGAGTGTTGGCAGAGTCAGTGAGAAGCTATGGAGCCTCCAGAGGAGAAAGAGGTTAGCCACCAGCCTGAACCTTGGCAGTAGTCTACATGGTAAAATATAAAATAATAGAACTGGGTTAATTTAAGTTGTAAGATCTTGCTAGGAGTACGCTAGAGTCATTGGCCAAGCAGTTGTTATAATTAATATAGCTTCAGAGTGGTTATTTTGAGTCTGAGCAGCTAGGAATGAACATGCAGCCTTCTATTATACATACATTTGACAATTAGTGGTGAAGTTGTTGTTCCATGTGAGGTTTTATTGGAAGAATTTATTAATAAGGGAAGAGATTCATTTATTGACTTAGAAAATATGTCAGTTTCTCTACCTGCCCCAAAATAATGAGGACTGGAAAGTGTCTGAGGGTTCTTAGTACACCCAACATTATGCATTAACCAATTTGCCCTAAGGTTATGCTAATGCTTCTATTCCTGACAGTTGCATGAATAATGACATATGGAGTAGATGAAGTTCCAGAGAATATCATATCGATCCACTTTCCTAATGTGATGTCAGAAAAGCTTTGAATCAGCCACTTCAGACCTTTTGTGCGCCAGAAAATGGAACCTCCACGTGAGCAGTGGAATGTAGAGCCACAGGTAAAAGTGGCATTATTTTGACACAGGGAAAGCAGGAGATAATAACTATGAAGGCTAAATGTACTTGGCCTCTCTGGGTATTTCCTCACTTTGGGAACAGGCACATTTAGACACATGAACTGAAAAGGTCTGATTGTCAAAAAAGAAGACCTCTTAGCAGTGAAGGACTGGGTCACACAACTAAATAAGCCATTGCGACAAGAGGAAATAAGCCAGACAGAAACTGGATATTAACTTCATTACCAAGAGTGATTGAGTGACGGGTACTGAGCTCTGGGTCCCTAACCAACACGTGTACAATGCATTTTCTGTAAGAGAGAGTGGCCGATGGTAACTATGGAGCGATAGGTTTCTCACTCTAAAGGCAAATATAGGTGCCTATGGTGGTTCCTTCATCCCCCACAATATTCTCCTTGAGTTGAGTCTGTGTCTACTGAGGTCTGATGACATGCCACCCCCACTCGATGCTGCGTCGCTGAATAGCACATCTCTGGACTGCATTCAACTGGGGACAAAGCATGCAGTGAACTAATGCTATCTTATAACATCCCTTTGTGCTCTTAAGAGGCATCTTAAGTGCGAAACTTTTCCTTAAGATTTCTGTCTTTGATTCCATCAGTTACTGGATGAAGGCTCTATGATAATAGTTGGGGTAGTCACCAATCTGATTACAGGGGACAGCCAGTTCAGGCACCCTCTCTACTATTGTTAGCAGTCTGAGCTTGGTTCATCCTAGAGGATTCCTGGGAATTTCCCTAGCACCAGGTTTTCCCTAATCCCATAATGACTTCCTCTATCAAGATATCTCTTTCATTGCTCTCCCACTCCATCTTCTCTCCACCAAGGAAATCCAGTCCAAGAGAGGGAGGAGGGATTATATGAGCAAGCGAGGTCAAGATCAGGATGGCAAAATCCACAGAGCCAGTTGAGCCATTGCAGGAACTCTAGACAGAGAGCTCTGAAACCTTCATGGGACTGAAATGTGCCTTCTGCACATGGGAGACAGTCTTGTAGCTTGGTCTATCTGAGGGGTCCCTGGCAGTGGGACTGTTGTGCCTAAGTCCTGTGACCCCCATGGTCTCAGAATACCAGCACAGAGGCACACTCTTTCAAATGCAAATGCAAGGTTTCACTTATTGTGTATGGACTAGCATGGGTCCCTACCTCATCTGACACAGGAGATGGAGGGAGAAGGACCCCGCCTACTATTGTAAGTGGTTTAAAAAGACAAAAACCACAAAGCAGTCATAAGATTACGGTTTTAAAGTACAAAATTACTTATCCTATATCACAATTGGCTAAAGGTTAGGTAAAGCTTAGCTGTTATTCTCTGATAGGCTGTCGTTGCTTGGGGAGGTTTGTTCACCCATAACAACTGTCCCTTGCTCAAGTCCTCAGGACATCTGCTGACCCTTTGCTGACCATAGGCACTGATTGAAAGCTTATCTGATTGCTCTCTCAATGATTGGTCCATTGTTACTTAACTGATAGGGAAAGTTAGGTGTTCAGCATCTTGTCAGCAATTTTGTGTAAATTGGGTTTTTTCCCCATGAGCTAATATTTCCCTTAAAAGGGGGCTAGCGACCCCTGGCTTTCTTCAAGGGTGGGGGTAAAATTCTAAGTCCCTCAAGGTCCCGGCAGGAAAATAAAATCTTTTCCGGCCTCACAGGACAAGGATCTATCCCTGGGGCATGCGTTAACGTTTTGGAGCCCATGGCCTATGGTGGGTTGCCTTGCTCAGCCTTGATGCTGGGGAGTGGATGGGAGCTTGGTACTGCCTGCCTCAACATAATGTTCCAGGCTTTGCTGACTCCCATGGGAGGCCTTACCCTTTGGGAAGAGTGGATGGAGCTTGGGCTTGGGGAGAGGTGGGGAGTGAGAGGAGGGGAGGGAGGGAGAATTGTGGTTGGAATATAAAATGGATAAAAGAGATTTCTCATTAGTGCGGCAAAGAATCTTTGATTGCGTGCTGGAACCGGAGGTCCTTTGTGCTCAAATGTCATTTTCTTCTTCCCTTTCAAAGCAGGTGCTCTGTGGTCTGAAGCCCCTGCCCCCACCTACTTTTGCTCATTTACCGCTCACCAGAGCTTCTCTCAAACACATGTTCACAGCAGATCTTTGTGGGTATTGGATCCTTTGTTGACTCAAGTGTATACAAAGGTTACCAGTCTCTCCTATGTGGTACTTAGTTTATTCCAATTTGGTATTTATCAGAGTATATTACCTTGTGTTTGTTTAAAGGCTTCCCTTGTAGACTGAGATTTTATTCTGTGGTAAAATGAAAAGGGCTTTGTATCACAAAGTGGAAAGTAGTCAATGAGAAACATATGATTGCTGAAAATGATTGTATTAATTTTATGAACATATATTAAATTCAATATGATATAAATGCACATTCCAGAATTATCACATAGATTTATAATTAGTTTTCTTATTAAGTATTTTATATATTTTTAAAATTCATGTCCATGGGCTTTTACCTGCCTGTTAGTTTATGCGCTACTTGCATGCAGTGCCCATGGAGTCCAGAAGGGATTAGATCTTCTGCAACTATAGTTACAGAAAGTTGTTTCCTGCCCTGTAGGTGCAAGGAATTAAACATTCCCAGCAGAAGAGCATTCTGTGCTCCTAAGCTCTGAGCCATCACTCCATCCTCAGCATCATGAATATTAATAGATCATTTTCAGTAACCAGTGCAGAGTTGTGAGTCATTAGGGATGATGATATTCTTACTCTTCTTTGAATCCTTCGCACACATATCCACAGTCTAGCAACAAAATACAGGCTAATTATTGATTTCTCCTTATTTTTTAATGGTAGTATCTCAAAAAAGTAGGTGTAGTGCATTAAGTAATTATAACCATAATGGACTACGTTATTCTTCTTAACTATGCCAAATTCAGTGAGTTTTAGACAAACTATGTAGTCTCTACTAATACCTTAAGGGAAGAAAAATCCATGAGAAGGCAAGTATCACTAATTGACTGGAATAATAATAAAAGAATAGTGATGGGCCATAAAATATATCCTATGGTTACTGGATACTCCAGAAGACTGTTTTAGATAGGAGAAGTCATTTATTTGGTACTGATTTAGTTCATTTACCATATCCACTTCCAAATGCTAACCACTAAATTAGATAACATGACATCATACATTTTTATTTTAGAACATTTATTTCATTATTGATACTCTTTAATATATTATATATAATGTACTGATACTAAAAATTATTTATTTATAATTATTTTTCTTTAATGTTTTCCATTTTATAGATATTAAAATATACCACATTATCTATTGAACATTATTCTTTCCCTGCTGTCTCTATGAATTTTTCTTCCCACAGAGAATACATAAGACCATAAAGGCAATTGGATTGCAACATACCAAATGAATCAAAAGATATTTTATTTTCATTTGTATGAGAGCATGACAGATGCTGATAGATTATTTTAAATAAAACACTTCATTGTTTTTAGTGTCACAATTAAATTCTTTGCCTTTTTGATTTTAACTATCCATCCTCTGTCACTGACAAATTATTGTTGGAACAGTGGAACAGTCAATAATCTAATAAAACTGCTCTTCCAAAGATATAAAAAGGCTCTCAATATCATTCTCAATTGAAGATAAAAATCCCTTACTGTAGAATCCACAGCTAAGTGGCATGTGATCTTTGATATAAGTCTGGGAGATCAAGTGTATGAAGATCTCCAACGTGAAGCAAGCATTTGGTGGGTAAAGTGAATCAAACTGAATAAAATGCTAAATATTTAATTAGAGAAGGCAGCAAATGAAGCTAAACTCAAACATCATTGTCGTGAAATTAATTCAGTGCTTTATAGCCTCCTATTTCCACAAGAAGACAGCAGCAAGTCTTGCCAGAGCACGGTGTATTTTTTTGATGCTAAGGACTAGTAACAGAAAAAGAGTCCAACTAAGAAATGTCACCCAGGAATGGAGAGATGGCTCAGAGGTTAAGAGCATTGCCTGCTCTTCCAAAGGTCCTGAGTTCAATTCCCAGCAACCACATGGTGGCTCACAACCATCTGTAATGAGGTTTGGTGCCCTCTTCTGGCCATACACACAGACAGAATATTGTGTACATAATAAATAAATAAATATTAAAAAAAAAAGAAATGTCACCCAGCAACTGTCTTTTCATTACTTAGATTTTAAAATTTCTCAAATTTGCTTCTCCTCATGACCCCAGCATGAGTTCAGTCCTCTCTCTGTAGGGAAGAATCCATTACCTTCCCAACCTGTCTACTTGCTTCCAGATTTTCCCTCCTTTAATATTTTTTGATGATTTCATACAAGCCTAGTTTATAAATCTGATACTGTTACTTTTTAACCACATATCTAGTATCATTGGGTAATATAAAATCTGATTTCCACACTATGGTATTCAAAGGCTTCATGATTCCCTTTAAGCCTATTTTTTAAAAATTTTTTATCTCGACTCACACCCTTCAACATCTTGACATGATGTGCTTGATGTTCCTCTAAAGACTTTGATTTATTCCATCTTGCCTTTGCTTAATCTGCTCCATATTCCTGAACGTGCCTTCCTATCTGGTGACAGTTGAATTGCATATCACTTATGCTTCATTTAAAGCTGAAAACCCTAGCAAGTGTGACTAACTGTACCAAAATTAAATGGGTTCTAGTTACAATTTCTGGTGAAATTCTCAAATGATTATGATTGAATGCAAGTGTCTAGTTCAGCACCTGTGACAGAATAAAAATTAAAAATAGATATGCTTTAAATTTTATTAAATTGGGGAGGAGATTTTGTTTTTCACCACTTGTATTTTGCACCTTCGAACACATGATTAATAAACTTGTAGCTTTATCATTATTAAGTACAGACTGAGTTGGGCTCACCACAGTGGTCAGGTCATCTAGAGAGAGAGAGTATGTGGGGATAGGATTTGCTGGCCCGGATCTGGTAGAGGACTGGACTAAAAAGAGCCATATCTAACTTTTGAACAACAGAATTTCTTATTTGTAGGAAGATATTGATGCAAATATACCTTGAAATAACTAGAGATATCAAGGTAATAAAAATCATAGAGGCACAGACATTATGATTTCATAAGCCCAGAAACAGAGTCCTCTTGGAGAATTTTGGAATTAGACAAAGCAGGTGATAAAATCCCAGGCTGAGATTTATAGTCTGGAGTGATGGATGATAAAATGCAGGTCTACGAATGAGTAAACAAATTGTGATCTCTCCATAAATCTGATAGGTGCAGTCAGAAGCAAATGCTTTATCTATGTCTGTGCTGTTCCCTAGGGCTTCATGGTACCTGAAATCTGTTGGGATATTTTCTTTAAGGGAATCAAGATGAATTCTGATCATTCACACAATAAAACAACAGAGAAAGATGTCTGGAAAAAGAGTTTCCTTATTTTTTTCTACTTTAACGTAGGGATCAGTAAACTATGGGTCACCCAACAAATCTAGTTCATTGGTCTAACAACATTTACTGAAGCATACCTATGTTAATTTATTTGCTTATCATGTGTTCTTGTTTTTTTTTTTTTTTTTTCGAGACAGGGTTTCTCTGTGGTTTTGGAGCCTGTCCTGGAACTAGCTCTTGTAGACCAGACTGGTCTCGAACTGTTTTTATTGGACAACGACAGCAGTAGATGCAACAGTAGTGACCACATGGCTTCAGTACGTTAATTACTTCCTATCTGGCTTTGCCAGCTTCTGCTGTAACCTTCAGTTTCTCTTGCGGTCAATCACTAATCTTCATTTTAGTTTGCTTGTAACCCCAATCTCCAGCACCCCTCAGGATTCATTAACAGAAGTTTCACCATGAAAAAATGAAAGAGCACTTGCCCTTTCAGCAATGATTGCTGCTTATATAAAATATTATTCATCGTTAACTCAAAAGCATTAGATTGTAGAAAGGATCTTAGGAGATCAATAAGTTGCAACATATATCCTAAGTTGGACAAGATTCTAGGTGGCATTATTCTAAGTCTATGTATCCAAGAAGTTTCTGGGGTTTCCTGCAGGGAATGGCTTCAGAACTTTTGTGCATAGTCTGAAAATAAAGGCAACATATACAATAATTTTGTATTGATTTCTGATACAATTTATGACAATAGCTGGCAACCTCAAATTGCATCTTTTTGTGCAAGTTTTGGCTGAGAGTTCCTGTTGAAGGTTTCTTTGCCCTTTTTGTTGATAATTGTCAAAATGTATTTAATTATACAGTAAATAACAATAATACAACAAGGACAGCAGTATTATGTCTCATGAATGGAAAAACTAACACAATGCGGATGGGAGAAATTTTACAAGGCCTAGAAGAAGAGCTACAGTTAATCAGTGGCTACTTAGATAGGAGAAATTAGTTTTCTCAAAGAATGAGCCTACTGATAGGTTTTTAGATCCCACATGATCAGTCCTAGACACATGTCCACATGTGCATACGTGTGTGTGTGTGTGTGTGTGTGTGTGTGTGTGAGACCACAATCAGAGCTCAAAGATTCAAGAAGGAGTGGTAGAAGGATATAGGATATGTTGGAGCAGGTATAGGGAGGGAAAAAATAAGTAAACAGAGTACTCATGTAGCAAATTAAAAATAATATAAAGTGAAATATAGGATCAATATCATGTAACACATTTGTATTATCTACATTTTAGTTATGAACCATTCTGGATTTCAGACACCCAGGGCTGTTGTAACAGTCAACGTAGTGATTCTCCAGTTCCAGGAGATGGCATCAGCCCACCAGAGTGACAGGGTGCCTGGGACAGTTCTGTGTAACATCAGGGTGTCTGGGATAGTGCTGTGTGACATCAGGATGTCTGGGATAGTGCTGTGTGACATCAGGGTGTCTGGGATAGTGCTGTGTGACATCAGGATGTCTGGGATAGTGCTGTGTGACATCAGGGTGTCTGGGACAGTGCTGTGTAACATCAGGATGTCTGGGATAGTGCTGTGTGACATCAGGGTGTCTGGGACAGTGCTGTGTAACATCAGCCCACCAGGGTGTATGGGACATGCTGTTCACATTACCATGACCTTCTCTCTTAACTGCTCACTTGGCTTATTCCACAAGTGTTTATGAAAAAGGAAAATTCAAAAGCAGTTTTCAGTACTTTGCTCAGATCCAATAGCTACTGACTTAGACATGAATTTGAATCTCTGTTCTTCTAAAGATCTCGAAGTTCAAGTATGAAATTGATTCTGAATCAGTTCTTTAGTCTTTCTTCAACTAGAAACTTAACCTTGAAGTCTCTCAGGGAATGCTAGCCCTGTGCTCCAGAAATATCTGACATTTAAATTTTAGAGCTATAATCAAATGCATTGTATTATTTTTATGCAGATAGTCATATTCTTGTTTCCTTCCTTCCTTCCTTTCTTCCTTCCTTTCTTCCTTCCTTCCTTCCTTCCTTTCTTCTTCCTTCTGTTCTTCCTTTCTTCCTTCCTTCCATCTTTTCTTTCTTTTTTAATTCTGTAAAGAAAATTGTGGGAGCACACTACATTCTACACCTCTATATTTTTCATTTTGTATATAAATAGAATTGAACCTTATTTAGATATAGAAATGATGCAGATGAAATAATTATGTTCTTTAAATTGTTTCTCTATGGATATAAAAATTACTTTTAAAAATACATTATTATAATAATGAACTAAAATGTATGTGAGCATAGTTCTCATGGGACAAAGGGAGTGATTAGACTGGCTTATTAATAATAAATGAAAGGAACAAGTGAATAAGATGATTCAAATCCACGTTCACTTATTAATGAATCCTAATATTGCACATTTACAAATGAATACTGAACAGTTATGTAATTAGAACAAACATGAGTGAATCTACTCTATGTCTCAATGAAATATCAGGCATTATGTTACATTGATGTAAATGGATTTATATCCTGATCTTTGTAAAAGACCTCCATAGGAACATTTTTACAATTAAACACAAAGAAAGTTGCTGCGTTCTCAACTCCTAGGACTAGTGATCTCTGAAGCATTTCTTGTAATTTGATAAATAATGAGCCACTATTGCAATCAAAGCCAGCCTCAAGAAGTTTCCTCAAGTCTGCCCTTTACTGGCATGGTGACATAGTATAAGGCGTTTAATATCCCTCGATGTAGAATGGGAATTTACTCCCCAGTGGTACTCTACTGCAGTGTTAGGGGAATTAATTAGACAATGAATCTGAAGGCTCCCAGGCTCTGCAAAGAGAGGCACAACGGCAATGCATTATATGCCTGTGAGACAAAGCGATGAGACATCCCCTTTTCCTACTAATCAAAATTATTCCTTCCGAGAGAGTAAATGTTAGCAAGTAAATTAAGACTATTTTTTTTGATAGAGTTTCTAGTCTCACATATCCTAGGGCAGCAAGCAGGAAGAACAAACACATCTCTCAGACAATTTAAATATGTTTCTCCCATTAAGAAAATGGGGCCACCTCAAAGGCATAGTGGAAAAGATTTCATAAAGTCATTAAAGCACCAACTTTGAAATAGTTGGGGCAGACCAAAATGAAAGACTCATATGCAATGAGAAAAAAACAATGGCAACTCAAATGAAATTCTTTTCATCCATATCCAATGCTGATAGTGTTATAATGAAAGACCATACTGTATAGTGTGAGGCACAAAGTATATGTTTTAGAATTCACGGTAATGTGGACGCCTGTGAGTGTTCATATGAATTCAGGCACCCTATGGAAGAAATGGGTTGCCGACAACGTCACCCATAGCAGCCCTCTCAATTTGTTGGCATTCTTATGGATTATGACCTTATTTCACTGTATTTATTGCAGACAGTACCACACAATATCCAGGATTTTTTTTTTTTTTTTTTTTTTTTTTGATTTTCGAGACAGGGTTTCTCCGTAGCTTTTGGTTCCTGTCCTGGAACTAGCTCTTGTAGACCAGGCTGGCCTCGAACTCACAGATATCTGCCTGCCTCTGCCTCCCGAGTGCTGGCATTAAAGGCGTGCGCCACCACCGCCCGGCAACCATATCCAGGATTTTTTTTAGCTGAATTAACTTTTTGCATGGTTATTGTCCAGGCCAATCTAAATTGAAAGCCACAATGCCTTTGGACCAAGGATGACATACGAATCACTGCCATATTCCCCTCTTTGGAGAATCCCTGAAAGGATGAGGATGCATGAACTATCTAATTAAGGATGGTTTACCACTCTGTCTTGAACTGAATTTAAATATGCTTCTACGGTGGTGGTCAAGATGCTGCCTGGTAGACTTGGAATCACTCACCATCTTTTCATTGTCTTGTCTGGGTCCGTTTATGAGTAGCTTAGCCTTGAAAGTAAGGAAAATATCAATTTCTCTCCTTGAAGGAATAAATAAAATTGGGAAACACAGTGTTCTTGTACATCTGGGGAAGAAGAAAATAAAAGAATCTTTTCAACAACTACAAACATTTCTTAATACGTGAATTTATGTTTTAAGCAAGGTTTCCCAGTCCATCTCGTAAAGCCACCTTACTTAAAAAGGCGAGTTTTGAATGACCTAGGATTATGCAAATTTGCCTTCTAGGGATCACCTGGTGTGATGTTTATTACTGATTGTCACGATCTGGTCTCTGGCATGACAATGTTCTGGCCATGTCTGGAAGGAGGATTTAATTGGATTAATTGCGGTGGGAAAACCTCACCTTGAACATGGGTATCATGGTTCCATGGGCTGAGGTCCTGAAGTGAATAACACGGAGAAATGAATCAGCTCTAGTCTTTTACGTCTCGATGGCAGATACAAGTATGTAGATGTTTCACGTTTTTGGTGCCTTCTGCACCATAATAAATTAGTTCTGTTTCTCCATTCTGTGAGTCACAGTAAACCCCTGCTTCTTTCAGTTGCCAGGTATTTTTGCCACAGCAATGGGTAAAGTCACTCATCCCTGGTTTATGCGCTTGAAACATCGGCAGTCCTATGACAATGTCTTTGTATCAATATTTAAACCAGCACTACAATCCAGCAAGATTCTACTTTGATTCTTCTTGGTAGATTGTCATAGCCTTTTAATTATAAGCCACAATCAAATTATTATATTGCAATGTGGAAATTAGTTTTTTCTTAGAAGAATAATTGATTCATATTGAAAGATACAGGGGGTGTGTTTTTAAAAATTAAAAATGTCATATTATTTGTCTATTGTTATTTTGATCTCAATGGCAATATAATTAATTACCTAACCATGTGTCAGATATAAATTGTAAATACATATTTTTAAAAGTTGATTGTACAATGTAACTTTTCTTGTACCAAATACAATTTCTAGTTAAATAAATATTTGTTCAGCATTTAGATTTTTAAGTTTGTTAGAAAGTGATCATTGAAACAGAGAATGATGTTGGGTGAATTTAATGATACCACATTTGTTTTAGAGGAAGTGATATTTTTCTTGATTTTTTTTCACTGTTGATCAAAACACTTGGAGAAATTAGGAGAATGAAGAACACGTTTATCTTAAATGGTGATTTCAAATGAAGGGTGAGCTTATAAAACGATCAATTGGTGTTATTACAAAATTATTATTCTCAAATAAATTGCTGCCTCTGAAATCTTTGCTTTTACGCGATGATTTCACTTTGAAAAATCCGCCACTAGGTGGCAGCGAAGAGAAGCCTATGGCATTTTAGCTCGGAGGAGTTTCTGAAGGCTACAAGTCCAGCTCCTTTGAAGAATTACCATTACACCTGAAGTGTGAGCAGCCAAATCCGTACATAAAAGTAGAAGTACCCTCTAATTAAAAATGATAGTTATCCATACGGGGACAGCAGCAGGCTACGAAGCTGAACGTTCTGGAATTGAGCCAGACTTCTTCAGTGCCATTCTTGACTCTGAAATGGGCGCTAAACACAAGTGAAACTGTGTTGTGATATTTTCATTTTCTCACGCCCTGATAGCAGCAGTTTTGTGTCTGGTAATGAAGATTAGGTATCCGAATTACTTAGCGTGAGGTGCCTCCAGGATTCCGTAGAAGTGATCAGGACTGAGAAAAGTTTGCCTCTTCAAGCCAAACTATTCCAGTAACTGCCTCTGCTTGGTCTCTCAGAGATTCCCCAAAGCAGCGTTGGACCGGGCACACTGGTGTGAATCCGGAGTGACAGAAGGCAAACTCTTGGTTGGCCTCAAAGAAACAGGAGAAAAATAGTACCCTATGGAAATCCTCAGGGATTTCTTCAACAGCAACAACAACAAAACACAAAATTCCTACCAAGGTATATACTTAGAAATATCCAGGTTGGTCAGAAGGGTGAGAAACAATTTTATATCTTATACATTGTGTTAATTACCACATCTTAGTTTGGTTTGTTGATGGTTTAGAGAACGTTAAACTGACATGCTGTTAAAAAATGTTTATTAAGGGGATGTCATTCATTGAAAACATCAAAATGTGTGTCATTATTACAGATGGTTAAAATTAATCAATAATTTAAATTAAAAGGTTTTAATGTTGATTATTCATGGAGAATTAATTACCTTGCTTTTATTAGTTCTAGAAAAATGCCCATACTTATTAGGTATTAAAAATGTTATCTTACTGATGAACTTATCATTGAAGACTTGCTATATCTTTTTGCATATTCTTGCCTAATCACCTGGTTAATGTATAATGAGAAAAGAATCGCAACTTGAAACTTCTTATTGTCATATACCTTATAAAGGGCAGAGACAGAATACCACCTTAAACTCATTAGATTCCATAGTCTAGAATCTGGGCTGTTACACAAATCCTAAGTGATTTGGTCAAAGTGTAGGGATCACGACAATTCGTTTTTTCTTTGAGATAAGCTAAACTTTTTTGAGCTAAGCTCCTTTAGTTGTAGTGTAGGAGAGATTAAATAATTTCTTCTTCACATTTCTTGATGAAAAAGCGTACTGACCCAGATATAAAGTTGAAAGATTCTTGTTGTTGTTGCTGTTGTGTTGGCATTGGTGAGCCCAGATTTCATGCCTGCTTAAGCAAGGACCCAACTCATGAGCTGTGTCTTTTGCTCCCTCCAGAATTAATTTTAAACTTTCCTCCTGAAAAAAATACCATGAACAACACTTATTTGAAAAACAGAAGCCAGGAATTTCCTTCCTCCTTTAGTCCTTCATATGTAAAATTATTGCAAAAAAAAAAAAGAATGCTTAAGCTTGGTTTGCATATTTATGCACAGTGGAAGGATTTAGTGAGGCAAATCAACAATTGGGTGGCCAGAAGACTTTGCAGGAGTCTGTTTCCTCAAGTGATTTCTGTTACTAATTTAATAAATTTCATCATATTGTGAAGAAATAATTTTAAAAAATACACTCGGAATTCTAATTTGCAAATTAAATGAAAGGGTAGAAATAACAAATGTCAACTTTTTACATCGAATTATCAACTGAGAACTTCTCTGAATAATTAGTTGTTTAAAAATGAGAGGGAAAACTGCAATACATGTATGTTCAATATTTACTCAAACAGTGTCTGCTCTAACTGATGGATTCCTGTTTATATATTATCACATTCTCTTTCGGTTGGTTATTTCTCTCCCTTTCTTATCTAACATTTCTTGAAATAGCCTTCTTGTAGTAAAATTTTGGAGACAATTTTTATGCAAATGAAGGTTTTGTTTACTATGTATTGGGGACATTATCCATAGACATTTTCGACTAGGGATATATATATATGATTTTTTTCCAGTGTAACTATGCCTTCAATTGATTTAATCAGCATGGTTTTATAAATTCTGGCAGGATTTTCAACTCTCTTTTTTTCTATATGTGTATTGGAGATAGCCAGAGAATTTACCTTCAAAACTGTTAAGAGGAATACATTGCCTTGGCAAGTTGTCCTATGAAATGGAAGAACTTTGCCAAAGGACAGTACATCAGCTCAACATGTAGTGAAAAATATACAGGACCATCAGACATCCAAATAACCTTAGAGTGTTAATTAAACCTTTAAATGAAATAGGTTAGAAACTGCTCTGATGGAGGAGTGAAGGGAACCTGTAGAGATTTGAAAACGTCTTTCATGGACCTTATCCAGACTGCTTTAATATGTCCCCTCATGTCAATAACCTTGTTAGGTCTATGACTTTTATAATTAAGGGTTCCCTAGTTCATGCTGGAGAACTAGTAGCCTAAAGTCTATTTGCTACCAGAAAAGGATGTCAGTCGGAAACAGCCACAGCTCTATCCCAATTTGCAAAGCAGATTTCAAATGAGCAACATTTCAGAGATGTGAGGGGACATAGATCAGAAAAGGAGGTTGACGAGTAGTGGGCAGTTTTGGCTAAGGTGGAAGCAGAAGCACTAACACAAGATTGTCGGTGTCATGGAGCCACTAAGGTATTCTCGTTTTTCCTTGACTGTTTTCTTTAATAGACACTTAATGTTGAATGCTCTACACCTGCTCTTCAGAACTCACTTCTCTTGGGGCAAAATGTATGTTTAATTTTAATAAATGCCAAGAATAAAAATGAATGTGAGAATCATCATTTTGCTCCAAAGTCTTTGAAACCCTGTGAACTATTTTCTTTTCAGATACTGTGATTGATTGCAGCTTTTTTGAAGCCTAGGCTTGAATAGTGAGATACTCAGAAGTTGCTATAGCCTTTGCTGGAGAGGTTGTGGAGGAAGGGGTACACTCATCCATTGCTGGTGGGAATGCAAACTTGTCCAACCACTTTGGAAATCAGTGTGGCGGTTTCTCAGGAAATTCGGGATCAACCTACCCCAGAACCCAGCAATACCACTCTTGGGAATATACCCAAAAGATGCCCTTATCGTATTACAAAAGCATTTGTTCAACTATGTTCATAGCAGCATTATTTGTAATAGCCAGAACCTGGAAACAACCTAGATGTCCTTCGATGGAAGAATGGAAGAAGAAAGTGTGGAATATATACACATTAGAGTACTACTCAGCGGTAAAAAAAAAAAAAA
Source organism: Microtus oregoni (assembly GCF_018167655.1). Taxonomy (NCBI): domain Eukaryota; kingdom Metazoa; phylum Chordata; class Mammalia; order Rodentia; family Cricetidae; genus Microtus; species Microtus oregoni. The sequence continues at coordinate 70,385,369 of NW_024543060.1, read as the reverse complement.
AAACAATGACATCTTGAATTTTGCATGCAAATGGATGGAAATAGAAAACACTATCCTGAGTGAGGTAACCCAGACCCAAAAAGATGAACATGGGATGTACGCACTCATAATTGGTTTTTAGCCATAAATAAAGGACATTGAGTCTATAATTTTGACCCCAAAGAAGCTAAATAAGAAGGTGAACCCAAAGAAAAACATATAGTTATCCTCCTGGATATGGGAAGTAGACAAGATTGCCGGGTTTTTGTATTTCTCTATGTGACGTGAATTACATTGAAATAAGTGATATTTTGTTTTTGTTTCAGTAAACGAAGTCAAAATACCTCATTCCCCCCCTCAAATACTTTATTTGTTTCACATGGAATGCAGAAAATATTTAAATGATAAGAGCATATTGAATGCCTGGAAGATACTGTAGATTGTGAATAATAAAGGCTCAAGAAGTATTAAAGATTCTTGCACATATTTTTAAGATATATATTTGGGCTGATAGCATGCTGTGAAGTAAAACAAACATTATATAGAGAAAGGGGCAGTTGTATCAATGTAATAAGGAAAACATGTGTCTTTGATTAAGAGACAAGCTGTGAAATAGGGTGGGATAATTGAGCATCTAAAGAAATTGAATTAATTAAATTATAAATTATAATTACATGGCTTGACTGTAACTTTATGCAATGTAGATGCTACATTAGAATCATATTTTAAACTTATGATTGAGTCAAAATTACATAACTGGATGGTTTCATACTATTGACCTTCAGTGTGTTTTCTGCAGTGATTAAAAATTTATGCCATTCTTAGTTTATGTACTTCTTCATTTGAATACTAAGTAAATTGTGTGTGATTTCATCACAGTTACTTGTTTGAGCAAAAACTAATGGTTAAGTAATACACAGACACTGCTTGAACTAACCCTGTTAAACCCTGATGATTTAGTCAGAATGGAGATCTGTGCCTGAGATCCCGTCATCACATCATATTATCTTGTGAGTGAATGTGAGAATGAAGGTACTAGAAAGTGATTAGGCTCAGGCTTTGCTTTCAGGATATTACAGAGAAGCCTGTGCTGTAGGGGAAAAAAGTATGGAGAGCCAAGACCTATATGCAAATCTCCCCTGAGTGCTAGGAGGGCAGATTATGGAGGATCTCAGTAGAGAGAACTGGATATACTATGAGCAGGTTCACATGGAGTAATCTGCTGCTGGAGAAACAGTCAATGTGCCTCAGAGATACGTGGAAGATTATTAATGTACTAATGGCACTAAATTACCCGGAGCTGCGGAGAGTGACCATGGCAATAAAGGTAGTGGACTAAACAGTCAGGAAGGCCCAAAGAATTGACATTAGAACACTCCTAAAAGTAATATTGATAACTTATGAGATACCTTGAAGGAGAACCCTGAAGCCAGACAATGATGGACTGATGGTGGATGGATGAAAACATTGTCCAGGACTTCTTAGTTGAGCACACCCATTATCCTCTGTTAAGCCTAAACCTCATAGCAGCAGTTTGAAGAGAGATTTTGTAGTCACTTAGGCTCTTATTTTTTTGTTCCACTTCCTAGTGTTGTTACATTGAGTAAGCCTGTTTTCTCTGCTTTTCACACACACATATATTATATATTCATGCACATTCACTATACACACATACATACGCATACATATGTGTGTTCCTGTATGTGTATGAGTAGCACCTAGCAAAAGGGGTAACAAGATAAGGAAATGTTTCTAAACTTTGTACTAAGAGCTGTCAAATGCTAGTGCCATAAAATGATGAATAATTAATCATGTTTGCATTTGACAATGTTCAGTTAATTGGTAATGGAATCACATTGCGTGGAACAATGGCTAGGAGAATCTGCCTATGGTGCTTTCTAGAGAAACAGAGAATTTCACTCCACGGATACAGCTTTTTAAGAGATTTGCAGAGATGTGCTATAAAGAAAATAAAGTGAAAATAGGGTTGTTTCTGGAAATATTTTATGATAAGGAGAAACCTTATAGACTTTCAAACAGAGTAAGAGACACTCTGAGTGAAGACATGCATTTATAGCCTCGTGAGGACTATTTAATAATGCCGTTAATTATGGTAGATGCACATGGATACTGACTCATTCTGAATTCGTTAGCACCATTAGTCACGAAATCTCACACTATGTCTGAGCGTTCGCTTTTGTCCTCACATTCTCTGAAGTACAAGGAGGTTAAGTGACTTGCCAATGATCATCAAACATGTTGCTGAAGAAGCCAAGAATAAATCCTTAAGATCCTGACTCCAAGTTATTTATGTCACTGTATTTATTGACTTTACCTTCTGCTTAGTCATTTGTTGGGCACATTTACGATAAAAATAATGAAAAGCGGCACTCCAATGCTTTAAATAGAGAATTTGCTTTGCACGCTGGCAGGAGAGAAGAAGAATAGGTCTGTGAGCTATTCGCAGGGTTTCTAACCCCGTGTTATGCAGTCAATCAGGGTGTTCACTTAATTTTCAGTCTCAGTTTCTCCATGTAAAATTAACGCTACTGTTTCTCAGAGATACTTTATATTTCCCATTTTATCATTCCATCGGACTCATAAAGAGTTCACCAATTATGCTGCATCTGTGCACTTTATAATTTGAGATCTTTTTAATTCTCCTGAGCTATTTTGAATTATTCTTTAAGCAGAGATTTGAAGTATTGTGTCATTATATGGCTCAGTCAGGAAGTTCAAAGTAGGCTTTCTCTCTCCCTCGTAAAATATCAGATAATTTAGAATTTTTCATGTGGAGTAAAAAAAATAATAATTCTGTTATTTCTGTAAAATGAATGCCTGTCACTTGACACACACATTGGGGAATGTTATGCCATCTTGAAGATTTAAATCTTAGGAGAGAACTTGGTTAATTCTGCACTCTCCTATATATTTGCCATCTATCTATCTGTCTATCTATCTATCTATCTATCTATCTATCTATTCATCCACATGTCATCTATCTATCTATCTATTTATCTATCTATTCATCCCTTTATCATCCATCTATTATCTATCTATCTATCTATCTATCTATCTATCTATCTATCCATCTATCATCTATTTATCTACCTACCTGTCTGTCTCTATTTATCATAGATAAATAGATAATAGATATCTATTATCTATTTATCTATGTACAACCACTGTCCAGAGATGTCATTGAGTTTATTTTCTGTTGATCATCTACTTACTAAGATTTCTTTGGAGAAAACTAATTTTCCATTCGTAAGTGGCTATCAATTAAAGAGAGCTTCTGGGTTATGAATTGGGTCATTTGTCTACTTCTCCTTTAAGCTTTAATTCCCCATCTCATGCAGACCAGGGAGGGACTTGAGAAGCTGGCTTATCCTTCATAAGAACGTATGTGCAGTGGGTCCTGCTGTGTTTACAAAGCCTTGAGTCCTTGGTGTCTGTCCTGTATCCTCTCGGACACGTACTCACTTTCTGCCTCTCTTCCACAGGTTTCCCCAATCCACAAAAGTAAGGATTTGATGTAAACATCTCCTATAAGGTTGAGTGTTACAAGGTTGTTAATTTTCTGTACATTTTCTGGCTGTAATATCCCTGTATAGGTTCCCATCTGATGAAGGAAGGAATGTCTCAGGTGATGACTGAGCAAGGCATTTGTTTAGGTGTAGCAGAAGGTCATTTTGTTGTAGTTTCGTTTGTAGCATTTGAATTTTACAGATGGAAAGATGCACACAAAACTAGGATAACTAAAACATTTCTGAATAATAAAATAATTGATTATCATATCACCATTGTGGCCTCAAATTTCACTAAGGTGATATAATGCCAGCAAGGTTAATCAATGGAATTAGCTTGAAGACCCAGATATATATTCACACATCTGTGGACACTTGATTTATTTTTATGAAGAAATCAGAAATACACACCAGAAAAAAAATCCCCCAGCATTTCCACCAATTGGATGCTGATCAAACTGGATATCTGAATATAGAAGAATCCAAATAGATCTATACAAAAGTCAACTCCAAATGGTCCAAAGACTTCATTGTAAGACTAGATACTCTGAAACTCTAAGAGAAAGTTGGGAATAGTCTTGTACTCAATGCACAGGGAAGAACCTTCTGAACAGAGCAGCATTAGCATAGGCACTACGAGTAGCAATTAATAAATGGGACCCTAACAAAACTGAAATGCTTCTGCATGGCACAATACACCATTATCAGGATAAACCAGGAATTTACTGAATGGGAAATTTTTTTTTTTTTACCAATTCCATATTGGATAGAGAGCTAATATTAAAAATATATAAAGAACTCAAAAACCTGGATATCAAGAAAACAGATAACCCAATTGAAAATGAGGTACAGATATAAACAGAAAATTCTCAAAGCAGAAAACTCCAATGGCTGAGGAACATTTTAAAAATGTTCAACATTCTTAGCTATCAGAATAAGAAAAACCAAAACTACCTTGAGATTTCATCTCACACCTATCAGAATGGTGATGATAATCAATAAAACAAATGAAAGCTCATGCTGAGGATGTGGAATAAGAGAAACATGCTCTATTTCTGTTGGGTGCCCAAACTCTTACAGCCACTGTGAAAGTCAGTCAAGATCCTGGGATATCATTATTGGGCATATACTCAAAGGATACTTCATACTACTACTGAGACACATTCAAACATGTTCACTGTTACTCTCTTTATAATAACCAGATCTTAGAAGCAACCTATTTGTCTGTCTATGTAAAAAGAAAATGTAATACACTTACACGGTGGACTATAGATCCACCTTAAAAAATGACACCATGAAATTTGCAAATGGCTGGAACTAGAAAAAACATCATCTTTAGTAAGGTAACCCTGACCCAGAAAGACAAATACAGAATGTGTTCATTTATATGTGGATATTAGCTGCTAAATCAAAGTAAGCAGGCTTCAATCTGTAGAACCACAGATATTAGATATAGGATAAAGGACTGGAGTGGGGTTGGAGATTTCCCTAGGAATAGGGAATAGAGTAGATAAACCTGAAGTACGAGTCAGTGATGGGCATATACTGGGATCGGATGATCAAGGGGGAGAGAAGGAATGGATAAGGGAAGCAATGTAGGAGGGACAGACTAAATTAAGGGACATATGAGGGATCTTATGAAAATCTAATAAAGTAGAAACTTCCTAAAATAATATGTATATGAAGGTGATCTAAATGACATCATCAAATAATGGAGGTAACAGAGCATCAACTGGCCATCTCGCATCACCGAAAGAAGCATCAGTATCAGAAACAAGTTGTATCTAAATGAGGTGTTGGCCAAAGGACTCTATGGGAATCCTCAATCAACCTAGGCGATTGCAGAGCTATAGGCTCTCCATTAACCAACTGCAAAAGCACCATTTCTAAAAATAAAAACTACATAACCCCTTGAATATTAATTTTAGCTGGTGCCTATTTAGAGCTTTCTCCCCTACTGGCTAATGTTCTTCATTCATATTTTTCATTTTGATCATTGATCTATTCATGTTTTCCTTTAAATATTTTCATGTAGAGCAAAGAAGTATTTCAATTTGTCCGCTAATGTATTTCCTCTCCTTCGTTTGAATCCTTGAATTAATACTTTTTTCTTTGTCGTATTTATTTTGCTTATTGTTGGATCCTCTCTCCCTCCCTCTCCTCTGTATGTTTCTGTCTCTCTCCCAATTAAGTCCAGCTAATGGTGAGCATATATATGTACAGGTATGGAATGTCCATTAGAGCATAGGAAAACTGTAGCCATATTGTCACTAAAGAATAATTCTCCTACTCCAGGAACTATAAATGACCATAGCCACTTATTATTGGGTTTCTTCCCCCCCTCCCTTTTCTCAATAGTTCCTGAATCTTGGTGGTAGTATAGTTAATATAAATGTCCATTATGGGCTGAACACTGAAACTTGTATTTTCAGTATTTTGACCAATTAATACTTCTCTCAATTGTTTGCTATCAATTTCAAAAAAAAAGCTTTGTTGACCAAGGTTAAGAATAAGCAGTTTTGGTCTATGTGTGAAAAATGGAATATTTAGAAGGCAATTTGACAGCATGACCCTCCAATAAAATAACAGCAGTAGATTTTACTTTAGGGCATAAGACCTTCCTTCCTTTTTTTTTTTTTTAAAAAAAAAAAACAAACAGGATTACAGCACCAGCCATAGGATTTCTTTTTTTTTATATTGAGAAAAGAAAAAAAAAACAAATTTCCTCCTCCTCCCAGCCTCCCATTTCCCTCCCCCTCCTCCCACCCTTCTCCCCCTCCTCTCACCCTTCTCCCCCTCCCCCCACTCCTCTCCCCCTCCCTCTCCAGCCCAAAGAGCAGTCAGATTTCCCTGCCCTGTGGTAAGTCCTAGGTCCTCCCCCCTCCGTCCATTTCTAGGAAGGTGAACATCAAAACTGGCTAGGCTCCCACAAAGCCAGCACATTACGTAGGTTCAAAACCCCGTGCCATTGTCCTTGGCTTCTCATCAGCCCTCCTTGTTCGCCATGCTCAGAGAGTCCAGTTTTATCCCATGCTTTTTCAGTCACAGTTCAGCTGGCCTTGGTGAGCTCCCAATAGATCAGCTCCACTGTCTCAGTGGGTGGGTGCTCCCCTCGTGGTCTCGACTTCTTTGCTCATGTTCTCCCTCCTTCTACTCCTCATCGGGACCTTGGGAACTCAGTCCAGTGCTCCAGTGTGGGTCTCTGTCTCTGTCTCCATCCATCACCACATGAAGGTTCTATGATGATATGCAAGATATTCGTCAGTATTGCTCTAGGATAGGGTCATTTCAGGTTCCCTATCCTCAGCTGCCCAAGGAACTAACTGGGGACCTCGGCTTGGGCATCTGGGAGCCACTCTAGGTTCAAGTCTCTTGCCAACCCTAAGGTGGCTCCCTTAACTAAGAACTGTGCTTCCGTGCTCCCCCATCCAACCTTCCTTCATCCCAATCCTCCCCCTTCCCCAAGCTCCCCCCATTCTCCCCCTATCCCCCCTCTCTCCCCATCTCCCCTTACCCCCATCCCACCCCACCCCCAAGATCTCAATTTTCTCCCCGGCAATTTTGTCTACTTCCCATAGCCAAGAGGACAACTATATGCTTTTCCTTTGGTTCACCTTCTTACTTAGCTTCTTTGGGATCACCAATTGTAGACTCCGTGACCCTTGTTTATGGCTAGAAACCAATTATGAGTGAGTACATCCCATGTTCAACTTTTTGGGTCTGGGTTACCTCACTCAGGATAGTGTTTTCTATTTCCATCCATTTGCATGCAAAATTTGAGAAGTCATTGTTTTTTACCGCAGCATAGTACTCTAATGTGTAGATATTCCACACTTTCTTCATCCATTCTTCCATTGAAGGGCATCTAGGTTGTTTCCAGGTTCTGGCTATTACAAATAATACTGCTATGAATATAGTTGAACAAATGCTCTTGTCATATGATAGGGCATCTCTTGGGTATATTCCCAAAAATCAGTCGCCCTCTTATACACAAAGGATATGGAAGCAGAGAGGGAAATCAGAGAAGCTTCACCTTTCACAATAGCCACAAACAGCATAAAATATCTTGGGGTAACTCTAACCAAGGAAGTGAAAGATCTATTTGACAAGAACTTTAAGGCATTGAAGAAAGAAATTGAGGAGTATACCAGAAAATGGAAGGATCTCCCTTGCTCTTGGATTGGGAGGATCAACATAGTAAAAATCTCAATTCTACCAAAGGCCATTTATAGATTCAATGCAATCCCCATCAGGGTCCCATCAAAATTCTTCACAGATCTTGAGAGGAAAATAATCAACTTTATATGGAAAAACAAAAAACCCAGGATAGCCAAAACAATCCTATACAATAAAGGATTGTCTGGAGGCATTACCATCCCTGACTTCAAACTCTATTACAGAGCTACAGTGATGAAAACAGTGTGGTACTGGCATAAAAACAGAGAAGTCGACCAATGGAATCGGATAGAAGACCCGAATTTTAACCCACAAACCTATGAACACCTCATTTTTGATAAAGGAGCTAAAAGTATACAATGGAAGAAAGAAAGCATCTTTAACAAATGGTGCTGGCATAACTGGATGTCAACCTGTAGATGAATGAAAATAGACCCATATCTATCACCATGCACAAAACTCAAGTCCAAGTGGATTAAAGACCTCACTATCAGTCAGAACACATTGAACCTGCTAGAAGAGAAAGTGGGAAGTACCCTACAGGAGATGGGCACAGGAGATTGCTTCCTATGTGTAACCCCAACAGCACAGACTTTAAGGGCAACATTGAATAAATGGGACCTACTAAAACTGAGATGCTTTTGTAAAGCAAAGGACACTGTCACCAAGACAAAAAGGCAACCTACTGACTGGGAGAAGATCTTCACCAACCCCGCAACAGACAAAGGTCTGATCTCCAAAATATATAGAGAACTCAGGAAACTAGACTTTAAAATGCTAATTAACCCAATTAAAAAATGGGGCACTGATCTGAACAGAGAATTCTCAGCAGAGGAAGTTCAAATGGCCAAAAGACACTTAAGGTCATGCTCAACCTCCTTAGCAATCAGGGAAATGCAAATCAAAACAACTTTGAGATATCATCTTACACCTGTCAGAATGGCTAAAATAAAAAACTCCAATGATAGCCTTTGCTGGAGAGGCTGTGGAGGAAGGGGAACCCTTATCCATTGCTGGTGGGAATGCAATCTTGTGCAACCACTTTGGAAATCGGTGTTTCGGTTTCTCAGGAAATTCGGGATCAACTTACCCCTGGACCCAGCCATAGGATTTCTTGCTATGGATCATGATTCAAACCCAACAGAAAGTGGTTTAGTTACTCCACAACAGTATTTTAAATAGCACAATGCATATTGTGACTTTGTGTCTAGACCATATTCTCTTCATTAATGAATGTTGAACTTCTGATGATTGGGCACTTAAGTTCCTAATGATCCTGTATGTCACTTTTGAGTTTTGTTAATATTAATTTTTTAAGGATCCTGGGAAGATTGTACACATAGTTTCTCTACTCATGTTCAGGCAATTTGTGTGTTTCACAGAATTCACCTAGTGATTAATAAGAATTTATAGCTTGTTAAGTAATTGAAATCCACAGTGCTTGATATCATGAGATCTGGTCTGACCATCAGTCTCTAGTTACTCAGCCTTGTGGTGTTTCGTTCTATGTACAAGCCTTTTAGAAGCCATGGTGGTTGATTTTATGTGCTGTTATTTAGGTAGGACATCCAGTTATTTAATGAATTACTCATGTATGTATTGCATTGAAAGTATTTGGTAGACATGGTTTGTATTCTCAGCTGTAAGAATAATGCTTTTGAAACTGTGAATTGTTTCAGGCAGTCAGATTAAAGGGGGTTAGAGTCAAAGTAGGGTTTTCTGGAAAGGAAATTATATACTGATTGCAGCATCAACTCTTGCTTAAGTTTTCAGACTGACACATAATTTAAAGTTGGTTATCTCTATCATCTCTCATCTATCTATCTATCTATCTATCTATCTATCTATCTATCTATCTCTACCCATCTCTCATCTACCTATCAATATGTATGTCTAATCTATCTATCACCTATTAATCTATACATATTTATCAATCACATGTCAATATATCAATATCTATCAATCATTTATCATCTATCAATCTACCATTTATCTGTATATCTCATCTATCTATCTATCTATCTATCTATCTATCTATCTATCTATCTATCTATCTTCTATCTATTTATCTATCTATCTATCTATCTATCTATCCATCTAATTTGTCATCAATCTTTACCTATCATTCATCCATCCATCGTCTCTATTACATAATTCTTTTTCTCTGAATTTCTGTTCTGAAATTTCTAGTTGCCACAGTATCATCAATTATAAAATCTAGTCTCTAGATATTTCACTAAAAGTAATTCTCAAATTCAAAGTTTCTTCTTCTGTAGCATGAGTACAAGTTTAATTCTAGTAGAATTCTAGGTTAATGTTGCTTTTCTTCAATATTTACATTGTTTCCTAATGACTTACTGTATATTACTTTCCTTGTATCCATTAATGTATCCCATTTTTTACAAAAGAATATAAAATTTAAGTTTATTTAATTATATACCCAAACTATTGCCTTCAGTATCTAATATGGTAAAAAGTCAGTCACTTAAGGCTCTCCATTTTGAGATTATACTTACAATGTTATTTGTATGCCAACAAGTGTATTGTTGTTTTTACCAAGCCAAAACCAAAAACATTTCATAGATGTTCATTTACCTCTGCTTGCAGGGTGATATATTTTCTGTGAGAAGCCTCTGTATCTGGCCTCAGCTACTGTGCAATCAACATCATTTCTGCCAGAATGAAGAGTCTGAATGACTCAAGTGTCTACTAAAAGCCCAATCCAATGTTTGTTTGATATGTTATACTGTACTTGCTCAGCAATGTCTTCTTTGGGACTCATGGTAAATGTAAGTGACTGAACACTTATCTCTGCATGGTGACTGTGTATGTACCATTTATTCATTCATTTATTTTTTATTGAATTGGCTCATCAGTGCATGGCATGGTTGGAAAAAATAACCTCTGTCCTCTGAGCCTACTGTGGTAATTCCCATTGCCTTTCCTTATTGGCACTTTTCTGGGCTAATGAGTTTATTTGGAACTTTCATTCTTGTGCTCATATACTGATGCTTCTGTTCCTTTATCGATTCATTTCTGGTCTAGTATAACTGGAAAATTACTCCTTTCACAACATTAACTTTCGGTATTATTTGTTTTCCATTCCAGTAAATGTGTGATGGATACAAGATCGAGTTTTTTCTGTTATGTAATAATGATTGAGTTGCATATCATGGACAAATAGGAAATGCTGTATACAAAATGGCCTGATAGAAGCACTTTTCCTTGTTCAAAAACACAGTGTCTTCCATTTTATGTTCATTTCATGCAATTTCTCAATTCTCAATTTAGCTTCTCCTGGCGGGAGTGATCATTACTTGCTTTTGGCAAGGAGCAAAATTGCAATGTAGTCATTTAGTTTTTCCTGTTTCCTTTATCCCATATAAAGTCAACCCTGTAGTAAGATGGTTGGAAAGCTTTCTGTGTGCATTCTTCAATTCTATTCTTTTCTGCTTCTGAAGCATTATGTATCTTGTATTCTTGTTGGTTCCCATGTTACAAGTATGTGTCAGTGTATGTTAGTTCTCTATTTTTCTCAATTATAACTAGAAAACCTGTGGCTTGATTAATTCATATTGTTATGAATAATAACATTATAACACCTCTTTCTAAAAATTAATAGTTCGGCTAATAGTATAGTAAAATAATAAAACATCATTAGCTAATACTTTGCCACTTTTGGTTGAGGTTCATGCTGCCAGAAAAACAATGTCAAAGCTACAAAGTTAGATAATTATCCATCCGATATTTCATTTAGTTTTATCAGTACCTTGGAGGGTGAATGACTGTAGCTCTTCACCTAATGTTTAACTTCACTCAATGAGCTAATTTGTAACATTTTTAGTAATATGTTGGGTGTCTTGTATTGAGACATTAATATATTATCATATATTAAGTAAAATATTACATAGTTAGAATTATGGTATTTCCACTTTTTATCACACTTTTTACTTTGTGGACACGTTTAAAACTACAAATATGAAGATTTTTTTCCCCTGAAACCTTGACAAATTCAAATCAGAACTTCTGCATACACTACTTAAAATAAATATCTCTTGGGGTGATTTCATTTTCTTAGTTATTTTCTGACTACATAAGGATCAAATAACATTTTGAAAATATAGTGTAAATTTTTTGTTCAAGTAAACTGCTATGAAATAAAGCAGGATCCATGTTTCTTTTTGGATATAAACTGTGCATTTAGATAATTTATAATAAGCCTATTCCTTCCATGAAACAAAATATACCTGGCTATCTCTTTCTCCACTTTTATGACAAGAAATTGGAATGCTTTTTCTTTAAAAGAAGTTTTTAATCTTTTTTTATTATTGTTTAGGCAGTCAAAATTATACCTTCATTGATAATATTTTCATAAGAAGATTATTCTCGATATTAAAACAAATTCTTTTATGTGTTTCCCAAGGAAAGTGATAGCATGGATTGGTAAGGATTTTACTATAAAATAATAAAATGTCAAACAGAATGTGATATGAGTCAGGAAATGAATTTACATATTATTTTATTGTCTTTAAATATTACTAGCTTCTGTTTAGTCCTTGACATCTGTGATTATTCTATACCCTGCTCACTCACCTTTGACTACTATGATCTCTTATAAATCATAAGTACTAAATATTAATCGCAAATGCAGACACCTTTGAATCCATGATATTTAAATGTTACTTTTCATCTTCGTGTGACTAGTGTCAGTTAGATGTCGAAGGTCATAATTATTTGAGCATATTGATGTTTTAAGGGTGTAGGTCATGCTTTCTGATCAGCATTTTTTATTTTTTAACCATATTCCTAAATAGTCATCTTATTTTTAATATCTTGATTATAAATTACTTCAGTTTATTAATTACATATCTAAATTTTCTAATCAACTTTCTATGGAGAGATTTATCTTTTTACAGGTGTTACATTTACTTATTTGGGTAAAAGGTTGGCAATTCTTCTTATTACCTTTGTGCGCTTGCTAAAATAATTGAAATAAAATATGCCAGAAAAAATAAGCAAATAATTTATCATGTTGTGTTTCAATTTGTTGACTTTAATCACATTTAAAAGTTTTGGGTTTTTTTTCCTTCTAAAATGATTTGGTCAACTAGATTGTTACTAAGGGTTTTAGTTTTAAATATGTACAAAACCTCATTATTCTATCTAGCTAGGTATAAATCATATATAAGCTGCCTTGATGGGATGAGAAATCATTTAATTTGGTTACAAAGCTATTCACTGGCAGAGCAATAAAACTGAGCTGGTTTGTACTAACAATAGATGCCTTGCCTTTCCACACTGCATTATGCTATCAGTGCAAGCCACATGTAATAATTCTCTATGTCTACCTCAAGCATGTCTGTCACATATGGCATGGGAAGACATATGTGAGTCATTACATTGCAGCAATCGGGCTTTTTAGGTATCAGGAAAATTTACTCTCAGAAATTTATTCTCTGATACACTATTTTTCTGCTTCCATATTAACAATCCAGAACTCTAATATTTGATACTACCTGGCTTCCCAAACCCAGAAATTATTCTACTTTTTCAGCAATGTCTTCATTTATCACATTCCTTCTTAGGCCAGGTCATAATTCTCTTCATATTCTATTGTGTATTCTAATAGTCATTTTTGTCACTTAACAGTGGGGATACATGAGACAGTATCAGTAGACATATTCATCACTGTTCAGGCATCACAGACAATGAGATACAAATCTAGACAGTATAGACTATTAGGAATCCAGGCTAGAAGGTATATGCTATTAGGGACCCAGGCTAGATGGGATAAGCTATTGATTCTAAACTACAAACCAGTGCATAATATCTCTGTACTGGATATGATGGGTGATTGGAAAATAATGACATGTTTTCTATCTAACCATCAAAAAACATAAAAAATTAGGTTAAAAATATGGTTCAACTGTATAGGGAATTTGACCTTATTGCTATGGCAAAGTGGATGGAGATGAGTGAGTGGTGAAGGAATTCCAATAGCTTGCATATCACTATAAGATATTACAGACTTTGGAGGCTTTGTGCTAACCACTGGAATAGTAACTGATCCTAGTGTGCAATGACTTTTTGCCTCATAAACATTGTATGGCTTTTTGACTCCTTTATTTTATTTAAAAGATTTTTTTTCAATTTACATTCCAACCACAGTTCCCTTTCTCTCCCTTCCTCCTATTCCCTCTTCCACCTTCCTCCCACCCAACCCGCAACCATTCCCCAGAAAGGGTAGAGCCTCCCATGGGGAGTCAACAAAAGTGTGACCTATGAAGTTGAGGCAGCACCAAGCCCCTCCCTCCTTATCTAGGCTGAGCAAAATATCCCTCCATAGGAAATGAGATCCAAAAAGCCAGTTTGTGGACTAGGGATAAATCCTGGTCCCACTGCCAGTAAACCCACAGACTTCCCAAGCCACAGAACTGTCACCCACATTCAGCGGATCTACTTCAGTCCTATACAGGTTCTCTAGCTCTGAGTCCAGAATCAGTGAGCTCCCACTAGCTCATGACAGCTGTCGCTGGAGGTTTCCCCATCATTATCTTGACCCCTTTGCTAGTATAATCCCTCCTCCTTCACTTTGACTGGACTCCAGGAGCTTGGCCCAGTTCTTAGCTGTGACCTCTGCATCTGTTTCCACCATTTTGCACCTGTCAGAATGGCTAAGATCACTAATAATAGCTTATGCTGGAGAGATGTAGAGTAAGGGGGACACTCCATCACTGGTGGTGGAAGTGCAAACTTGTATATCTACTTTGGAAATCAGTATGGTGATTTCTCAGAAAAGTGGTAATCAATCTATTTCAAGACCCATCAATACCATTCTTGGGCATATACCCAAAGGATACACATTAATACCACAAGGACATTTGCTCAACTATGTTCATAGCAGCATTATTCATAATAGCCAGAGCCTGGAAACAATCTTTATGCCTCTCAGCTGAAGAATGAATAAAGAAAATGTGAAATATTTATAGGATGGAGTATTATTCATCAGTAAAAATCAATGTTTCTTTTGTAATAGCAAACAGATTGTATGGTTTTATTTATCATGTATTTTGTATGTCACTACTTTTAATTTGCTTCTTAATATTTTTCTCTAAATCTAAACCACAGTCACACACATTGACCTAGGCTTACACAGAGAAAAAATCATCATCACTGTCTCCTACAACCACAGATTGTCTTACAAGGTCTTTCAAGACAGCCTGGGTTGCACACAGCAATAATCCTAGAGTTTGAAGTATCACTTGGGCAGATGGAGAATTATGGCCTAGCCTTGCTACAGAGTAAAATCTTGTCTAGGAGAATACAAACACAAAGCACAAGCAAAAGTAAAGGTCTTCAGGGGCAACAGCAAGCTTGAGATACCAATTTCTGATGATAGTCCCTCCCCATGGATTATTTCAGAAAGGAACTGCTTGAGGTTATGTTAACGTCTATCTATCTATCTATCTATCTATCTATCTATCTATCTATCTATCTATCTAATATCCTGAATGTCATTTCTTCTCCCTCCTCTTATTCCAGTCCTCCTTCACCTCCTCTCTGCCCCCATCCACTCCTCCATTTCTATTCATAAAAGGGCAGGCCTTTTATGGATATCACTTTTATAAAATATAAGATGAAAGAACTCATTCTTCTTTGTAACAATGGTGAAATAATTATAACAATGTAAAATAAAACCTGATTGTTATTGTAAAGTATTGTACAGTGTTTATTATTGGCTCTGCTAAGCTCTCACGCAATGTGTAGCTTTGTTTCATGAAGCTATAGGTTTGTTTATACCAGCACTACCTAAGGCTTGTGAGGCCTGCATTGTGCTTTGGCATTTGATGTGACGATAACCACATTTTGTTCAGCTGCATTATGTATTTCTAGGAATTACTGTCCTACATGTGGCTTGTTGATAGCTGAAATGCCATTGTGTGGTACATGACTATCTGATTCACGCACTCACGATTCTATCTGTATGCCTCCATTCCCCAGTTCAGCTCAGCATGTAGAGGGCTCCAATATTGGCTTTCTTTTATATCTCTACTTAGATTGCTGAACCTTGTGGAGTAAGCTCCGCACTAGCAGGCAGATCAATAGGGCTATTCATTTATAATCATCAGCATCACTGACCCTTTGACCACCTGTGTAATCAATGACTTAAAATAATTTTTCAGCTTTGTAAAATTTCCTGTTCCTCTCACCACACTCTGCATGCTCAGCAGAAGCTCAAATTTTCTCTTCAGATAGGAAAAGAGAGAGAGAGAGAGATGTATATCACAAAGGAATCATCTCAAATTCCCAATCTGAGTCCCTATGCCAGTGTAAATTTTCATACTGCCTTTCTTCCCATTTTTTTTCACAGCATTGTAGTCAATATTCCGCTCAGAGCTGAATCTAAATTTTCCCTGAGATTATCTCACTCTGCTTCCCTTCAGCTCTGTTCATTGCTAAATTCCTGCTTATCTGTATTATACACATTTAAAACACTAACATGGGAAAAGACTTCTCTTGAGGATCCCAGCTTCTTTAGTGGATCCTTTTATTTCATTGTGTGGTTCCCATATAAAAGTTTCCAAAATCATTTGTTTCTGTTTTATAAACTATAAGTTTTATGACTGAGGATTATCTGAATCCACCCCCAACCAGGTAAATGCCACCGACGAATTTGAGGTCAGAGTTTCCTTGCTTAACTGATTTCATTTCGTCTTTATTCTTTTTCTCTTTAAATTTGACTCCAGTTTTTTAAAATTTTTCTTTAAAAAATTTTCCATTTTGTTGAATTGTCTGTACTACTTTTGAGCATTCAATGTCCTCACGGCCCTTTCTGTCTTACTTTTCCATCATAACAGAGCCTGCATGCTTAGCTACACGCAAATACTCCTTCAAGCTTCATCGTCTCCCTCATTTATACAACTTAAACTAAAAATAAATAAATAAATAAATAGATAGATAAGAAACTAACCCAAAATCTCTCAAGATACATTTGTTTTACAAATTTCAGATGCAAGAATTTCTAAGCAACGTGCTCTTTTCTCACTGATCTTTAAGTCCTTCTTTGTCATAAGCAGGGCAATGTATAGATACATAATTCAGAATGCATGCAGCAGCACAATTCTTATTTTAGCTTTGTATTTCACCTCCTCTCTAAGGATGTGGTTTTCTCTCTCTTTTTGCCTCATTGTGTACACAGTCACTCTAATAAAAGAAAGACAGAAATGAATTTGTCTTTTACCTATTTATTTTCTTCATTCCTAGATATCCAACTATTCCTCCACTTCCTCAAGCTCTCATTGCCATTCTAATGTTTTGTATTTCCAACTTTCTTCCACTGTCTGTCTTTTTCATTTTGTTCTGACTGGGATTGACCTATCACTTCTCATATCCTATAGAGTACCTATTAAACATTTAAGAAGTGTGTCCATTCTTGCCACATTTCAATTAGTACAGTGGCCTCTACTAGTAAGTGTTTGAAATGTCTTAATCTAGTTTAAAATTGACTAACTGCCTGGAGATGTATCTCATTCTGGCCTGTTGTCATTGTGCTTCTTAGAATCAAGAAGGAAGATGACTCAGTGGGTAGTGGCCCTTGCCAGCCTAATAATCTGAATTCTAGCCATGGGACACACAGGATGGAAGGGCATAACCAACTTCCACAAGCTGCTCTCTGAGCACAAGTTGCCCTATGAGCTCCACTGTAACACTTATGAGTCCACACACGTGCACAAAATAAGTAAGTTTCTTTAAAGAAAACACAAAATTAGGAAAAAGTACCTTCTCATTTTCTCTTAAAGTACAATGTGTAGCTAGTAACTTGGACTTTTAATTCTTTCTTTTTTTTTCTGGGATATTCTTCACTTGCTCCATTGGTAACTTTTAACCATGGTACTTTTACAGATTTTTTTCCTTACAATGTTTATTTCAGTATTTTTACCTTACTGGCATTTTGCTTTTATATTATGGTTTTTGATTTTGTGATTTTATTGGTTGTGTGTGTGTGTGTTTGCACGCATGTGTTTTTGCTTATTTTTCTGTTTTTGTTTTATTCTTGTTTATTTGTTTTGTTATTTGCTTTTTTGACTTCTAAAGAAATAGCAAAATAGGTATGGAATTGAATGGGTGGGGAGATGGAAAAGGTCTGGGGAGGAAATGAGGGAGGGGAAACTGTGATCAGAAAATATTGAATGAATAAAAACAGTATTATTACTATTGTACCAGGATTTATTTTGCAAGTAAGCAGGCAACTCTTAGGGGACCCTTGATTGATTACTTTACAGGTTAGATAGATATATAATATGCTCTGTTTCATTATCTACATACTTAATGCATAATGGCAATGATAACATTAACTGTTTAAAATCTTAAGCATTATTTTCCTTTCTTACTAGATCATTGACATATTTTTTGAAGTTCTATGCTATTTTCCTCATATGATGACCTGCTCATAAATATTTTCTTATGAAAAAAGTGACTATTGATAATTCAGAAACAAAACCAAAACATACAAAGAAGAGGATTAAGAAGGAGAGCTTGGTTTAGGGTCTATAGTTGTCCTGAAGCATGTTATCTGTCACTACTATCTTTCAACATAATTTAACTATTTTTAGTGCCAGAAAAACACTACAAACTTAAATGTCTCTTGATTTGATTTGTCTCCTAGTTCTGGTCTATCAGCTGTAGTTAGATGCTTTCTCTTTCAGTTTGTATTCAAGAGCTCTACACAAAGGTAGTTGGATGAATAGATAGAGTTTGTGTATGTGTGTGTGTGCGTCTGTGAGAAGTGTGGTACTCTGTGCTTGTGTTAAATTGTGGGTTTCTATGCATGTATTTTTCTGAGTGAACAGCTTGTTCCTTTGTGTGTGTTTATCAATTGTGTGCTTCTCTGCATGTATGCGTATATGTGAATTGTGTGTTCTCCTGTGTATCAATATGAACTGCATGTTTCTCTGTATATATGTTTGTATGCATGTGGATGTAAACTGTGTGTTCTCTTTGTGTGTGTAAACTGAGAAACTCTGCATGTGAGGTTTGCATGTGTTTATAAGTAAACTAGGTTTTCCTCTGTGTGTGCGAATTGTTTGCACTTCAATGTGTGAGTGAATTGTGTATTTCTCTACATGCTTCTGGTGTATGTGGAACTGTGTTTCTGGATGTGTGGGAACAGAGTCACTGCATGTGTATATGTGGGTGAACTGTATGTGTCCCTGTATATGTGCAATTGTGAACTGTAATTCCTCTGCCTCTACCTCTCTACCTGCATTCTCGCTATCAGATCCTTGTCAAATGTTTGTATCAAGTCTGCAGCTTCTCTTTACATCCAATTGACACAAAGTTTGTATAGAAATACCTTTGAATTTTGAAGAGGTACAGTTTATCACATTTTCCCTGAACATGTACATTTTCATATCAAGGGTGAGAATTCTTTATGTTACCCTAGACACTAGAAATCCCCTTTTCTGGATTCTCCGCTTTGTTCCAGGCTGAAAACAAACTGTTCAGTTCTGTACGTGGTCACTTTAGTCACATGTAGCCCTTAATATAGCTATGCTGAGGAACTCTTTTTTCTTTACTATTCTTTGTATAAATTGTTTACAAGCCTTTTGATGCAAAGTAATAGATGAAGGTACTCTTGTAAAAATTTTCAAAAGACAGCAGAGTCATTTGCTCCTTGGTCAGATTATTTTTTGCAGAGCATTTGGATAAAAGCTCTTTCTTCAGGCATGGGAGAGAGTATATTTTGGTTTCCTAAATGTGCATCCTCCCTGAAGGACTTGGGACTCATACATCTAGATCCCCATATTGGCACAACATTAAATGCTTTGCATCTTTTAACCGAAAAGGCCAGGAGCAAACTTTGGCTATGGGTGGGATTTTCAGCATGCTGTTGTGATATGTACTGACAGTGCCCTGTTACTCCAGTTCCATCATTGAGATTTGTAATGGCCTAGACCCAATCCTCCATAAGCTGCAAAGGGCGGCTTTGAAATATTTTGAAATATTCAGCCTTCTGTGTAGATTATTCCCAGAGAGTTCGAGAAAGGATTTGCCTTATTTCCACTTGTTTGTTTTCCCTGGCTTCAAAATCCTCCTGGTAAGCTGATGTTGTCCACACAAATTTGGAGATAAAGTGATTAAGCCGGCATGCCCACAAGCTATTGCTTCCATGAGCATATGAAATAGTCTACCCAGGAAATTATTGGTGCTGGAAAGGCAGGCATCTCATCTGTCTTCAGCTAATTCCAAGCTGCAAGTGTTTCTTCCAGCCTCGGGGAGCAGAAAATGTCCCTCTGCAGATCATATTCAAATCTCCTTGGCAGGGAGATTGTTTCACATCAAGGGATCCTGCATCTAAGAATCGGCAGCATTTTTCACTGTGGCCACTTCATAGAACCAGCACTCCCCACGGTAGTAATTTTGAGATATTTTTATGAAGAACAAAAAATTCCATTTAATTTCAAATATATCCCACAGCTGCACCATGTGACTTGACAAACAGCATGGGAAAGCAGGGAGAGCACGCAGAAGATCAAAAGCCGACAGGAAGGTGACAAGAAAGTGCTTGCATTGTAATTATTGCTGTGAAGTTCCTTGTAGGTAGAAAGGTGCTTGAAGTAGCATCAGCTTGACCCACATTGCCCAGAATGGAACATTAGTGCATTGGTATTGATGGTAACAGTAGAACTGGCAATATAACGAGGATTGTTAGCTGTCCAGCGTCTTGTCTCCAACATTTTGTTCCAGATACCGCAGTATCTAGTGGTGACTAGTGTTGATCGTACAATCTTTTCTCATTGAACTCAGAAGTGCCAGGATGATGCAATTAAGAGGAACAATATTATTAATAAGCACCTACTAAAATTGTTTTTTTTATGGGGTGGCTCATATCCTAAGCTGAGTGGATCAAACTCATTTTTGAAAGATCTTGGACACCGAGAAGTAAATATAAAAATACTTAAAGTTGCCTGAAGTCTGTGGAGAAATTTTTTTACAAGCTACAACAAAGTGGCAGAATAAGAGGCCAAATTCATCATGTACACCTTTCACAATTAAGGTCTAACCTAATTTTTACTTTGATGGAGTGTGTCAAGGTTTTTCTCCAACCCTTATGTTCTGTGATGATTATCCTAATTTCTTCTCTCCCTACCTCTTTTCTTCTTTTCTTCCTTCCATTTTCTCTTCCTTACTCCTTCTCCCTTCCCTTTCCTCCCTTTCCCTTCCTTTCTTTTCCTTCCATCTCCTTTAATTCCATTGTATGTGATTGATAATGCATATTATTGTGACATTATATTTGGACACATGGACAATGAACTGATCACTACACTTAGTGTGCATGTGAGATTATTAATTACATCACACATTCATCTTTTCCTTGTGGTAAAGTGGCCCAGATACTAAAAATCTCTCCTCTAGATATTTTAGAATTTAAATTTTCCAAAGGTATATAAGCTTTAATTCTGTTTAGTCGTAAATTCTCACATACGTTTCTCTCATTGCTTTGCCGCTACTGTTCTAACCTCATTGGTGACTATGGTCACCCTTACACTATTCAAAAATCCTTCCTTATTATTTTCAATGATTTATTGATTTTATACTTAAATACTGTATCTGTATGAATGTGTTCTCTCTCTCTCCTCTCTCTCTCTTTCTCTCCCCTCTCTCTTTCTCTTTCCCAATTTTTCTCTCAATCGATCTCTCTCCCTCTTTCTCTCTCCTTTTGTGTACCTATCTGGGTCTAGAAGCTCCACAACCAAGAATTGATTATCAGAATTTCAATAACAGACGTGTATCTCATCCTGTAATGCCGTGCACCACGCCCCCCATCTGTGCTCTATGCGCTAGAATCCAGTTTTCAAGCTTCGGGCAAGGGGCTGAAGGTTGAAGAAACACACACAGAGAAAGACAGACACACGGATCTCCAATCACTGGTACAAAGGCCCTCCTTTAATAGCACCTTGGAGGCTTAAATACCCAGCAGTCAATGGCCAACAAGTGAAAGTCCCATCCTATGATCCTCTAGGCAAGGCACAGCTTTTAGTAACTTCAATTAGAAGTCTCTAGCAGGGAAGAGCAGATGAAGGCCAGGACTCAATTGGTCCAAACACTGTAATATGGGCTTCATATTCAGTCAAGAAGGTGTTAATTATTCTGGACCATTTGTGCCAGTGTGGTAACCATGGACCTATCTTGCCAGCCCAACAGTTGCTGTCATAGCTAGTTGTATTATTATCTAGATGATATACAAATGATTTCTTTCTCTTCCAGTACTCTATATAGTACCCTCTATATTATAAAACTAGCCAGCAGGGAAAAAATTTTCCAGTCAGTGTCAGTTTCTTTTCTACATATCCTGCGATCAAATTGAGTTGTTTCTTCGGCAATAGAGCCTTACCTTCAAGTCTTACTACCCTCAAGCCATGACGGGCAAACAGAAGCAATAAAAATAGCAACATTTCGTAGGCTTTGAGGTTCTTTCAGACAATACTAACCAAACACATGAAATGAGATATTCATGTCCCACGTCTGGCACTGGGATTTTTATAATGATATAATAATGTGCATGCATCTTATATAATGGTAGCCTATCATATGGGCCTTTTCCAAATGCTCCTAATGTTATTTAACACTTTTAATGTTATTTACCTGTTTCCCATCTCTTCTTCAGACTCAGGATATTTTGTTGTTGTTCATTTTTAAATTGATATTCTCTATATCTATCACATATGAAAGTTTCTATATTTAGAATTCAAAGAAATATTTTTTTTCATTCAGTTTTAAATGTGAGCGAAGATGGTATTTGACAATAGATTTCCCTCATTAGTGAAGACAATGACAACATTTTTCCTCTACTGTATTTGATGTGGTGCGTTGAATCTATCAGGTTTCAATGGTTGCAATTAAACTTAATTATGACACACATTTCTTTTTTTGTGAGTTACTGAATTTAGTTTGCTAATACATGTTCTTAGTTATGTTTATTCTGCTATGATAAAATGCCTTGAGAAAAGTAGCTTAGGAAGGTATAGTCCGTTACTGCAAGGAAGTCATGGGCATGGGAACTTGAGAACAAGTTGCATCTGTACTTATGAAACGGAGGAGGGTGAATGTGTGCACTCCTCTACTTTTGTCCCCCTTAGATAGTCCAGATCCTTGCCCCGAGCATGAAGCTGTCTTTGGTGTGCTTGTCTTCCATTCTCAAATAGCCTGAGCAAGCAAATCCCTCCCAGGAATGTCCAGAGGTTCATCTTGTGAGTAGTCTAGATAGAACCAGTCCACCATGGCTGCCTTCTGAAAGCCTCACATATTCATTCAACAGTAAACCTGAGGTGAACAGGCAGAGTGTAAGGCTTCATGTTCCTGTGATCAAGAAATTGATCTCAATATGCTAAAACTTTCTCTTTCTTTGGTGTCTTCAATTCTGTTTTCTTAACTTTCAGGTTTTCTTAAGTATTTCTAGTAGGATAATTGTCTTTCTCTGTCTGGGTTACCTCACTCAAAATAATTTTTCTTGGTCCATCCATTTTCCTGCAAAATTCAAGATGTCATTATTTTGTTTTTTTTTCTGCTGTGTAGTACTCCATTGTGTAAATGCACCACATTTTCATTATCCATTCTTCAATTGAGGAACATTTAGGTTGTTTCCAGGTTTTGGCTATGACAAACAATGCTGCTATGAACATAGTTAAGCACATGAGAAAACCTGAGTAATTTAGCTTTTCCAGCTGTAATGTACCTTTATGGCTATAGTGCTGTGGAATAAGGGAATACAGAGGGGTGCCTTCTATGATCCTGAGACTATATCTCAGTGTTTGCAAATCTATATCACTGTGTTATGCCATACATAAAGGTTTCTCCGGTGTATAGCTTTCTAATAAACAAGCAAATAAATCTTATGTAGATTTTGAGAGTTAGTGGAGACCTGAAAATGACACATTTATTTCCTTTGTCTACTTGAGATGAAGGTCTGGAAGTTTTCCCCCTTAGGAGACAGGAATTATTCACATACAAATTTCAGAGAATAATTAACCATTGCTATTCTATTTTTCCCCCTGTCCAATTCTCGAACAAATTTTCTTCTAGTATTTACATTAGAAGTAGTGGGCTTAGAACCCATCAGGCTCCTCCTGAGACTCCGGGGGCCCATGGACATTTATTATAGTCACAATTATTCAATTAATAAGAATTGTGGTTCAAATATTCCTACACCTTTCTGACAGCTGGGGCTCCTACTCCAGCTTAGCAGTCCTTGGCTGTGACTTGTGAGCTGCCTGTCTCACCAGATTTCAGGGTGGCAATTTGCCCTGTAATCTCTCTTCTCTGATGAGTTCAATAAAAGTCATTGATTTTCTTTTGTCTTGCTTTGTCTTGTTGTAAAGATTGGAGTGACATCTTCTAAACTCTTTTTTTTTTTTTTCACACGCTCAAGCTGAAAATCCGACTAACTAGTTGCTGCATTCTTAATGTCTAGGGCATTGTAAGGACCTGAGTTTTACACTGGTATTCTGTTTTCTCTTTTTTTTCCCCTCAGTGTACCAATGATATCAATTTTACAGTGTGTTTCATAGTGATTATACCTGATTTGTTTAATTACTTTTCTTTATTTTTGACATATGTGTTTGCTAAAATCTTTATTATGATTTTTGTATTAATGAAAGATATTATACAGATTTTCTGAGAATCTTTGCAATATGTTGTCTTCCTCAAAAGGAAGACAATATTTTTACAGGGGACTATGTCTAAGGACAATTCTCTCAAGCGCAACAAGATTAGTTTAGAGGTCTTGTTCGTTTTTCTTTCCAACTTGCTTGTTTTCAACTTTGACCTTATTCTTACCTCATATCTCCTACCCCTGAGCTCTTTTCAGGTGCTAACTTCTGTCTGGAATTGCTCACTCATGTTCCATAATATCCTTGAAGGTCTTGATTTCCAGTCTCTCTGTAACCATAGGTCATTTTTACTGAATTTTGGAGTAGCTTTGTGTCTTCTTAGCTTCTTCTTCTTGTAAAGATTGTTTAAACATTTCTTGAGCATGTTTACCTTAGGAGCTATGGAATCTGCCTTAACTTTCAGTATGACAAAATACCCAGGATAATCAATTTATAGCAAAAACCCACCTCATTTGGCCCCAAGTTTTAGAAACCAAGATCAGGACTGAGTTGGGTTTACCTATTGCACGTAGACACTGATGATCATGTTGGATGTCAGGATCACGAGGATGTGGCAGAGAAAATGGTTTATGTTGTGGCTAGGAAACAAAAAAAAAATGACTACTTGTCAGGATCCCATAATCTCCAAGAATACAAGTCATATTAACCCCTCCTGTCTGCTAGAGTTTATATAACTTCTCAATAGAGTCACTTTGAGTACTAAGACATTAGATTTTGGACCATTGGAGCCATTTAAGATCAAAACCATGGCAGGATCTGCCGAACACATTTGGAGATATGGTGTAGGGGTATTGGGGCTAACTTGTATTATAACTTCTCTTTGAGATTACAGTCTTCATTTTTCATAGATGCCAGTTTTACTATGCAGATTCTAAAACATTCTCATTATTTTATATTACCCTGACTATATCTGCATGGCCTATAAACATTGATGATATTTTCAACAAAATTGACTAATATTTTAGAGTATTCAAACATCCCAGGCAAAATACTGGATGTAGACATTAGTCTACACTACATCATTCAAAAGCCGATATAGTTTCAGATCACCTTCTAAATTCTAATCCTTATACCCAGATTGGGGTGAATATCAGTCCTCCGCAAAGCTTCCTTTGGCAGGACATGGCAGTTAAAACAGAAGTCAGAACTGGTCAAAAGGCAGAGAATAAATGCCTGTGGAGCGCTAGACCCTTAATAGGACCTTGGTATCATAGTTCATCTTCCATGGCTCTGGGATCACCAAGGAAGAAGGGTAGGAAACACTAAAGGCCATAAGAGCCATAGTGTGAAGAAGAGTGTACTAATATCCTTTCTTTTCAAACAGGGCCACAGTGATGACTCAACATTTAAGATGCTTACTGCTTTACTAAAACCCTGATTTTGCCTTCCATCACCTATATTGTGGGACTTACAGACAGCCATAAGATCACTCTCCTTTCCCCTATTGGGCACCTACATACATATGGTACTGAACACACAAACACACACACCCACAGACAAACACACAAACACAGACACACAAGGAGGGAGATGTAAATAAAATAAATAAAAATAAACCTAAAAATTTTTTTTTTAGATTTTTTTTTTATTGCGAAAAGAAGAAAAAAAAACATAAACAAAAAACAAGTTTCCACCTCCTCCCAGCCTCCCATTTCCCTTCCCCTCCTCCCACCCTTCTCCCCCTCCTCCCACCCTTCTCCCCCTCCTCCCACCCTTCTCCCCCTCCCCCCACTCCTCTCCCCCTCCCTCTCCAGTCCACAGAGCAGTCCGGGTTCCCTGCCCTGTGTTAAGTCCTGGGTTCTCTCCGTCCATATCTAGGAAGGTGAACATCCAAACTGGCTAGGCTCCCACAAAGCCAGCACATTAAGTAGGATCAAAACCCCCTGCCATTGTCCTTGGTGTCTCATCAGCCCTCATTGTTCGCCATGTTCAGAGAGTCCGGTTTTATCCCATGCTTTTTCGGTCACAGTCCAGCTGGCCTTGGTGAGCTCCCCGTAGATCAGCTCCTCTGTCTCAGTGGGTGGATGCACGTCTCGTGGTCCCGAATTCTTTGCTCATGTTCTCCCTCCTTCTGCTCCTCCTTGGGACCTTGGGAGCTCAGTCCAGTGCTCCTGTGTGGGTCACTGTCTCGATCTCTATCCATCACCAGATGAAGATTCTATGATGATATGCAAGATATTCGTCAGTATTGCTCTAATAAAAAGTAGAGATTTATTAATTTATTAAAATATATTCTACTCCTTTGTGCTTTATATTAATTAATATCTATTAAAATACATTTAAACCATCACTAATAAGTAAGAGAACATGGAAATATCTATTCTATAAATGTTAAGATAATAGCTATGAAATACCACTTATAAAGGAAAAAAATTATATTTATTTTAATCTTTTTTGTTATCATTTTTAATATTTTACCATTTTTACTAGTTTTATCATAAAAATGTAATAATATGATATCTGAGGGATATTGGCAAAGTCAGCCACTGGGTCCCTACAGTACTACGAATACATAAGAAGCTGTTCGCACTTTAAAAGCTTTTCTTCATAGTAATTCATAAAAAAAGGAAGGTGAAACACATGAATATGTATTTTTGTATTTGGCTAATATTGTATATTTAGATTTACTTAGAATCCTATTGTAATGCCTCAAGTTTCTAGTAAATCAAGTCATCATAGAAAAAAATATAATATAGAGAATAGGTAGTTGAATACGAACACAGAGTAGATGTAAGATTAAAAGACACACACACACACACACACAGAGAGAGAGAGAGAGAGAGAGAGAGAGAGAGAGAGAGAGAGAGACACAGAGAGAAAGACAGAGACAGAGCTTTTTATATTACATGACTTTCAAATATCATTTATAATTAAGTTTCCAAACTATTTCTACTCCATGAAAAAGGTAATTCAGTTTCCTAAAATTTAGTGCTTAGTGCCTTATTTACCTTTCTCTTGATTTAGGATTTTACCCACTAGGGGTATAATTCAATATAAAGGAAGAGCAAACCATTTGGGTATAACAGTTGACCTAATAATTACAAAAATGTATTCTCTACAATCCTTTCATCTGAATCTTTCAAAAGTATCTATCTCAGTTTCTCAATTTATGATTTTGATTGATTAGGTATTTTAAAAATGATTATTATTTACTGATAAGGTTGAAAGAAAGGTGGGGCACATCTTTAATCCCAGCACTCAGGAAGCAGAGGCAGGCAGATTTCTGTGAGTTCGAGGCCATCCTGGTCTACAGAGTGAATTCCGGGACAGCCAGGGCTACAGAGAGAAGCCCTCTATGAGAAAAAAAGAGGGGGTGATGGGAAGGAGTGAAAGAGAGCGGAAAGAAGAAAAAGAAAGAGGGATAAAGGAAGAGAGGAAGAGAAATGAGGGGGGCTCAGAGAGAAAAGGGGCTAAAGAAGATGAGAAAATTGTTCCATAGTAGTATTTAGGGCCTTTATTTGTTTAGTTATTGAGACAAAAGAGGTTAGTATTTTGCCCTAAGCAGTTTTTGTTAAGAGTAACATTCAATTTTGATGAGGTTAGCAGGCGTGATTTTCCTTCGCAATGGTTCATTGGAGTTAATTGAAGAAAGTAGCAAGGGAATGTTCGTGGTAAGTCTGAGCAATGTCACTGCTTGACGGGAATGGAGCCCTACAGGACCACACAGAACCAGAGCAATAACGATGGCAAAAAAGCTAAGGAACATTTCTTCAGAAGCTGAAAAGCGAATGCTGTGCTGTGTGTTCGCTGCTTACGTGCCTGGAAAAAAAGATGATTCATTAACTTTGACAAATTTGGTCTGGAGAGACGGCTCAGCAGTTAAGGACTGATGTTCTGGAGAACTGATTGGTGTTTTACCGTAGACCCAGATCCAGTCCCCAGCATCAAATGAGGACTAACATCATCCAGTGGAATCCAGTGTCCTCTGCTGGCCTCCTCAGACATGTCTTGCAGGTGGCGCACAGACATACATGCAGGCAATATACCCCTACATGTGAAATAAATAATAAGGAAAGAAGAGGCCAATGAAGTGATAGATGTTGGAGGTTTTTATTTTATTTTTTATTTAAATAACCCTTTTCATTTATTCTGCATAAGTGGCTTTTAGACATAAAGAAAAATAAAAAAGCATATAATTCACAATCCCAGGGAACCTAGGCAACAAAGAGAACCCTAAGAGAGGCATGCATGGATCTAATATACATGGGAAGTAAAAAATGTCAAAATCTCCTAAGTAAATTGGGATCATGAGGACCATGGGAGATGGTAGAATGGGTGGGGAGAGGCAGGGAGGGGAGTGGAGAAAAATATATAACTCAATAAAAACAATTAAGAAAAAAAAATAAATAAAAGAAAGAAGAAAGATTTTTCTGTTTCCCATCTCACATATCTGAGTACAAAACACATCCTAGATGTTCTTCTAGATTTCCATGAGGGAAATAATACTGGTTGACAGCTTTGTATTTAATGAGATGTTTAAGACAGAAAACTCTAAATCTGTTTGCCTCAGTGTCATCCAGAGCATCCTTTATTCTTGAGCCAAAAATAATAGTGTTGTTTACATGATAGTTATGGCAGGGAGGCCTGCATCAGGTATGTACATCAATGAACGTAAAAGATATCAGAGTTATTGTATCTATGATATCTTTTGATATTGCAGCTATGAATGACCATCAATTGAATTTAATCAGTTGTGTAAAGTAAACGTTTTAGCATATGTATATCCCATTTTCCAGTGTTTTCAAAATCAGCAGATTAATAAGATAAACTAGGTAATTGTGTATGGTTGGATCACATTAAAGAGAAGATGAAATAAACTTGGGACTATAGTTTCCTTGTTAATGAGTTTCTCTTGAAAAGAACATTTTATATTTTCAAATTTTGTTTTAATGATTTGTATTACTAACCAGGAAACTTTACTAAACAACTGCTTGATTTGTCAATTGTTGGGTAACTAGCTTGGCTTAAAGAAAAAGAAATAATCATTAGATATAATTCATACTATAAGAATATAAGAAAGAAACACATTGAATGTATCTACACTATATAAGGTTTAAAATTTTCCACCAAAAAAATTTTTTTTTCCATTTTAGCTTCATGAGTTCCAGACTTATACTTCCCATGGTGCATATAAAGGATGATTTACTAATCATATATTTTTAGAATTCCTTCAGTTTTTTAAGGAGTAAAATAAAATTGTTAAACAAGGTAATGAAATAGACAAACATGTTTTAACACTAAGGTTTATAAAATATCTGACATTCATCGTACATTATTTATACCTTCAGAAGGTTTCATTACTAGATGAGAGGTCTCAGAGGAAGTATTAATTTATAAATACTTAGTGTAAACTGAGTGAAGGTATAAAATAGTAATAATTGAATATTATAGAAAATGTGAAGCTGATAACAGTATATAGATTAAAAGACATAAAAGGGAAAAGAAATTCAATACTTAAGAAAATAAAAATAGAAAGAAATATGATATGAAACAGAGAAATACAGGATAATAGAAAAATGAATACACAATGTTCCCCAGGCTTTTAGAGGCATTTTTATTTGAAATGTTAATTTTGTTAATCTCTTAATTTTTAGTTATATCATTTAGAAATAATCTTAATAAATTAATGAGCATGTCTTACTAATATTTTTTAATCTAAAGAAGCAATATTATTTGGCTTTCATTACTCTATTTAATGTTACAAATAGATGCATTAAATGTTTATAGATATGAAACACTTGCTAAATAGCATAATCCATACCTGTCTATAGCATAATTACTTTCAAGTCCAAAGTTGTGGTTTTTTAATAATGTATATGATACAGAAAATCATACTTATATAAAAGCAGAAGAACACATAGAAAGTTAAAGTACTTCACCATGTTCTGAAATCTGCTAGTCTACTTTATGTTTTGTTTTACAATACAGGGTTTTTCTGTGTAGCTATGGCTGGTCTGGTATTTACTCTATAGACCAGGCTAGTCTGAAACTCAAGGAGATCCTCTGGTCTCTGCCTCCCAACTACTGGGATTAAAGGAGTTTGCCATCACCACCTGGACCTATCTAGTCACATTTTATTATCCTTGATAATTTAATTAACTCAGTTATTTCATGGAAGGGGATATTAAAATATGAAAATATGTAATTAATAGTTTTAATATCCTACCAGCATGGTAATGAAGAAACTGATTCAAAGTTAAAAGTTGAAGGCAGCACACAGAAACTTATTCCAGGAAAATAGTTGTCTTCCACCTGGAATAAAAATACTTGAAAAATAACAAGTGTGTGTGTGCGTGTGTGTGTGTATGTGTGTGTGTGTGTGTGTGTGTGTGCATGTATGAGTGTGTGTGTGTGAGAGACACATTGAGAGAGACAGAGACAGACAGACAGACATGTGGAGGACAAAAGAAAACTTTGCGGTGTCTTTCTTAATCTTGTATTCACCCTATATTTTGGAACAGGATCTATTGCTGAACCCACAGTTACATATCTAAGTTAACTGAGCCCCTAGTCGGCTCCAGGATCCACCTGTCTCTGCCACTCACTGCTGGGATTGAAGGCAGATGCCTCCTCACTTAAGCTTTAGGCGGTACTCTGGATAGCACTTCAACTTCTTATTTCTGTCAGTGAGTATTCTAATATATATATATATATATATATATATATATAGAATATATATATGTATAAACACACATATGTAATTTTAATATATGTGTTACATTAAAATATCTGTATTAAAAATTAAGAGATGTGTGTGTATGTGGTGTGTGTAAGTCTAGTGTGTGTCTGGGGAGGTGTTTGTGGGGCATGTGTGTGGGATGTGTAGTATGTGTATTGTGGTGTTTGTGAGGGGTATGTGTATGTGTGTTGTGTGTATGAGCCGTGGGAAGTATGTGTGTGTGTGTATGTGTGTGCATATGTGTCTGGTGATGTGGTGTGTGTATGTGTGTGTGCGCACATGTATGTGGTATGTGTGGATGTGGTATGTATCTGTGCATATTTGTGTGGTGTGTGTGTATGTGGTGTGTGTGTGTGTGTGTGTGTGTGTGTGGTGTGGTGTGGTGTGCACATGGCATCTGCATTTGCATGCAGGAGGTCATAAAGGTCAGAGGTGTTGGGTATCCTGAAGCCACAGCTGCAGTTACGTGTGACACACCTGATGTGGATGTTGAAATTTCCGCGAGGGTCATCTGAAAGGCAGTGAATGCTGTACCACAGACCCATCATCTCAGCTGCATGACGAGGTTTGTAATGAAATAGAAAAATCATCAAAAACAACAAAGCAAAGTAAACGAAACAAAGTTAGAATGATGCACGGACACTTGTAGAAAATTCCAAAATAAGCAATAAGTTCAACTTTTATATTCAACTACAAATTAATAACTTACACAGCTAACATCAGTATACTTGTGGAGAGTTTTGAAATGCATAAAATATTTCAGTGAAAAAATATGATCAAATACATTTAGGTAAGATCCAACCAAAAATGATTGAACAGTGTATGTATAATCAAACCCTGAGGAGGAACAAAGGGAGGATACCACTGAAGCATTCTGAAAGCATATTTTACACCCATGAGCAGCTAGACATTCCTGGAGAAAGAACCAGCCAACTGGAAAATAGATCTAAAGGAGCATCGAAAATGCAGTATTGACAGACAGGCACACTCCAATCAGAGATGAGAGCAAAAATTATTACAAATAGAGACCCTAAAGGACCGTATCATTGGTGTCTCCAGAGAAATGGATAGGAGAAATAGTTCAAAAGCAGTATTTTAAGATAAAATGGCAGCATATTTTCCAGAACTAATTAAATCTACGGTATGCAGGGTTAAGAAGCCTGGCAACATTTTAGCACGACAAATGAGGGAAAATATAGTCAGGAAAGCATATTAGTAGTATTTTCTCCTTTGGAACACAGACATATCCTAAGGCCTAGTGATTTTATTCTAGGATCATTCTGCAAAAGGGGATGCATATGCTCATCAAAAATGTCCTTCAAAATGCTCAGAATCACATTATATGTAGCTGGGCAAAAAGCTCTCAGTGTCTAGTTCTGTAAACCTAGATACTGTTTCTGTCCACCTAGTTGTAAAGAAGAAAATTATATGTATTTTGAAACATGCTAAGCTAAACTTGTAATGTCAATAACATATTTCAGGGAGTTTCACTTGGGACTAAGATAATAGTTACCAGTGTCTCTGGATATCTGATCATATGAACTAGAGAGTTATTGCAAAAATTTGCAAAATTGCTACTAAATTCTTGTTCAATGTGGTAACTGTATGCTATATATCTTAAATGCAAAGTTAGCACTGGAAATGCTAAAGTTTAAGGAGACAGAAAAATATCATTTTAGTAAGTAATAACAGTAAGGGCTTTTTTTCAAATCCATCTTACTTGCACATTAAAATAAACTGATCAATTTATCTGCATCAAAAGTAAGAGCTCATTTTTCCTCCAGGAAATTGTAACATGTGTGAAAAGATTACCCTCAAAATGAGAAGAATAATTACAGCATATACAGTTGATGAGAAATTACATATAGGAAATTGATAGAACATATGCATAAGCAAAACACTCACTTGAAATCATCAAAAATTTTGAACAGGAGTTTAAAACGAAAAGTAGACTCAAACAACAGCATCGTATGTATAGTTGATAAATATCTTTAATGATCATTTGAAAACCAAGCAATTCTGCATGCTGGAGAATGTGATGCAACAAAAATCACCATCCATAACTAGCTGGTATGCATATTTATAGGCAGTTTGAATTCATTTGAGCTTTATTTGCCAAAGTTAACATTATGCCTGAGTGTGCTCATGGGGTTATGAAAAAACAAATCGTCACATGGATGAACGGGCATAGGGGCAATCATAGAGATACTTTTTGAAGATTTGTTCAGAATTGCCCTAATAAGAAAAACTACTCCATACCCGTTTATACTAGAGCAGACAAACATATTTTCGCTAGATGTATTAATGAAAGATCATTCAGCAAGAAACTAAACAAACTAAAGCTAACTTTAATACCATGACTGCATTTCAGTAACAATGTGCATTGCATAAAAGGAAGGCCTTTGATTGATTTTTATTGGTTTTTATGGATATGAAGTAAAAGAGACAGAACTCTGATCAATTTTTATGTGCTTATAAAAGATAGAACCATAAGGAAAATTATGAGAGTGATCATCATAAAAGTCAAGATAATATTATCTCAAAGGCTTGAGGACAAGTGGTCAGGTCATTCTTGCTGAACTTGATGGAGTTCTATGAGAAGTCACTGTGATTATTCACACCACTGTCCAAGTATGTCCAGCTAATTTGTCAGACTCGTGCATTCTTTCATAATAGAAATGGATTAAGAGATAAATTTATGTGTGTGGTCTGTGCGTGCGAATACTATGAGGAGAATATTAACATTGCAATAAAATAGAAATCCCCTGGATAAAAATCCAGTGTTTTACTATTGTAACAACATCCTGGAATGAATAAAAGTGTGATCCAGCTCTGCTGCTCATCAGAATCATTTTGATGCTAAAATAACTTAAACTGAGATTTAGTTTGGTAAGACTGCCCATGGAATGGACAAAATGACTTCTAAAAGTAATAGGTAAAGACCGTGGTTCGAGCACTAAAGATAAATATAAGATTTTTGCACCAAAGGGGAAAAAAAGACAAGCTATACACATAAAGTTGAACCAATTCATGAGGGAAAACATGACTTCACTCCTTGGTTTTCCTCAAAGCTTTACAAATGCAGTTCCTGATCTATTGGGGACACATTCCAAGACCCCAAGGAGTACTTGAAACTGCAGAAAACACAAACCTCACACTTCTCGTTTTTCCTATATGTCAACTATTACATGATACATTTATTAGCAAGGCATAGTGAGAAACAACAGTAATAACTAATAGAAGTTGAAAAACTAGAGCAGATTATACTAAAATTTGCATAAAAATCCCCACAGTATTTTAGATACTGAATTTTCTGCTTATATTTTTTAACCACAGTATACCTCAGGTAACTGAAAGCTTGGATAGAGTACCTGGGCAAATATCCACAATTCAATTTGTTTTAAATCTGTGTCTGTCTTGAATTACTTCAACATATTTCACTGAATCCATTCAATTGGAGGACACTGTGTATAGACTTCAATGACTGTACCAGGATCCTTTTTAAAAAATTGTTTTGTGAAATTATAAGGTCAACATTTATCTTGTTTGAAATTTCCAAAGTTATTCAGCACACTAAAAAAATAATCAGCTGGTTTATAAATTACTTGCACTGTATAATGAATAAACTTTGTCATAGCAGAAAGTGAAATGAAATAATTAGGCCTATACCATGGAAGTGTTCAGAGAGGAAATAGAAATAGTTGTAGAAGGATATTTCACCTCACCATGAGGTGGTCTAGTACTGTATCATGTCAGGGACTAATTCTATCATCAAACACGTTGGAAATGACATGCAAATCGAAGGAACTTCCATATTGAGAAATAAGAAATTCGTAGCTGAGGAGGCCAGTGCCAGGCCTTTGAATAGCTATGGTTCATTTTATATGTACCGTGATATGCTTTTATAACTGAAATAGAAATTAGTTAACGGCACTAGAGATAGAGTTGTTATGCTCATCATTTTCATCCTTTCCCAACAAATTCACTACCTTTTCTGCTAATACCTTGCTTTCTGATACAACGAAGGAGAATTTTTTTTTTTCCATTTCAGAGTAACTGGAATTGCTTTTCAGAATCTCATTAAGTCATTACTTGCAAGTCTAGTTGATTTATATCATACGTGACAAAACCAACCTCCACATAGTTAGGCTACTTTGAGACTTGGCGTTACAATCTCTCTAAATAGTACCGAAGTTGTTTTTGTGGTGGCGAGTTGCTCACTTGGGGTGAGAAGACCGCAAGCTGGCAATTGTCTGGGTCGTTAAACGCTCAGCTGTGTCTTGCCTGAGCTTGCTTCTATGTAGCTCTTGTTGGCCTTTGAGGTGTTTTAATTTGGAAATAGAAAGGCTGACAGAACTCCGCGTTTTAATTTAATCGTATGAAGGGATTGATTGCAGTATTTTGATCTATAAGTGGGCATGTTGGGTACTGAATCACAGTTCTAGTGCTCACTCATAACTTCCCAATGAAGTGGCAGATGCTGTTGTCAGGACAATATATAAATTACAGTGTTGTTACCTGAAAACAGTGACACAGGCATTCATAAGATATTTCTTCCTCTTTCACTCAATCAAGCAACAAGGTTGGGTAAGTAAGTATACTTAATTTTAGTTTTGTATGTTTTATGAGAGAACTTTTGAAAATGAGGGAGCTTTGGCAATTAGAAGGTTTGCTTAAAATCAACTCATAACTGTCCTTTCCTACACACGTGACATGTGTAATTAGAAAATAATTTTGTCTACTTTTTCTGAAGACTAGTGTAATAGTATTACTTCTCAAGTCCCATAGTCATTCTCTGTTCCCTGTGAATCCCTGCAGAGGTAATGACACTTTTTTTCCAACTTCTTACTATTTTCTCTATTTTCTATGCCTTCTTGTGAGCCTGCTTGTTTTTTTTTTATAAGCAGGTTCTTCTGTTTTTAGACTTCACCACCAGCGAATCTTTGCAGTTTTTATTTATTTGTAAAGTGAGATGAAGTACATGACCATGCTACATCTGTTCCTTGTTAAGTCATAAGCCAAATAATGGTTTGGGGCCTTTTGTGATTTGAACAAAGTGTTTGAAAAATATTAAGGATTAATATAAACACAACACTGTAGAGTTATGACTCAGATCATAAGAAACGTTGACAAGGAGAGCTTCCCCCCCCCGTTTATTTATTTATTAAAGATTTCTGTCTCTTCCCCGCCACCTCCTCCCATTTCACTCCCCCTCCCCCAATAAAGTTCCCCTCCCTTGTCAGCCCATAGAGCTATCAGGGTTCCCTGCCCCGTGGGAAGTCCAAGGACCACCCACCTCCATCCAGGTCTAGTAAGGTGAGCATCCAAACTGCCTAGGCTCCCACAAAGCCAGTCCGTGCAGTAGGATCAAAAACCCATTGCCATTGCTCTTGAGTTCTCAGTAGTCCTCGTTGTCCACTATGTTCAGCGAGTCCGGTTTTATCCCAGGTTTTTTCAGACCCAGGCCAGCTGGCCTTGGTGAGTTCCCAATAGAACATCCCCATTGTCTCAGTGTGTGGGTGCACCCCTCGCGGTCCTGAGTTCCATGCTCGTACTCTCTCTCCTTCTGCTCCTGATTTGGACCTTGAGATTTCTGTCCGGTGCTCCAAATTGGGTCTTTGTCTCTGTCTCCTTTCATCCCCTGATGAAGGTTAATATTCAGGAGAGCTTTTAAATTTAAGATATGATTCCTCAAATGGCAAAGCTAAGATTTCCAAATTTTTCAAAATAGAGCGAAGCAAGTCAAATCATTTGCTCCCTCACCTGTCTTTGTACAGATATATGCATGAAAAATTTAAAAAGACAGTTATTAAATTGTAATGCTTAAATAGTAATAGCCAATTAAATAATAGTCAGTTTTCCTTACAATTTTAATCCATAGGCATCATGTTGAGAAAAAAGGCCATGGAAGCACACTGAAGGAGTCTTGTCAGTCACTTAATTTTTTGTCAGTCTTGCAGAAATAATAGCCATAGCTTCTTACTAAAGGCAAGAATCTTGCAAAAGCTGTTTTAAAATATTATGCACTTTTTAATATTTTCAATAGACCACGTGATTTTTTGTTCAATTATTTCTGCATTTTTTAATGCATCCTAAAATGCATGCTCCAGTAGTAATTGCCTGTGCATGCAAATATGATGTCTTCAGAAATTAAGTTGTGAGGAGGTCATGTTATATTAGAATAGGTGCTAATTAAATAAATTTTGACTTGCTATGAGAGGAATTTGGACAGAAAGAGAGAACAACTAACGAAAGAAAGGAATCTACTAACGAAAGAAAGGAATCTAGGGTTAGACTGCTAAAAACTCAGAGATGTAGAGATTCTGGCAACCAGTGGAAGTTGGAAGAGATCCTCCTCTGTGCCCCCAGAAGGAACCTACATGGCAAATTCTGTAATTTTGTGCTAGTCTTTTAGGTAACTACAGAACATTCTCTTCTTATTCATCTATCATATTCAATGTATCTGGTTTTATGTTGAGGCCTCTGATCCACTTGGAGTTGAGTTTCATGCAGGATGATAAGTATGGATCTATTTTGATATTTTTATATGCAACCACCTGGTCAGACTAGCACAACTTGTGGAAGATACTGTCATCTTCCCAGTGTCTCTTTCCGTGTTCGGTTTCTTGGCTTCTCTGGCTCTCTCTGGTTCTTGGGAGAGTGTGGTGGCTATGGATCACCATGTCGATAATGCTTCAGAGATCCTGCCAGGGCGAGAAGGGGATAGTGGGAATCTCTGGAATTTCTAGGTATTGGGAACTGATACTAAGGAATGAAGATGAGCTAGAAGGGGGATCTGAGAGATGCTACAGGCAGGGACCACGTTAGGGGGAAGTGAGTGTGCCACCAGGATCTACATAGAAAGGGAACAGAGAGGAAGAACATGCCATAGACAAAGGTCTGCTGAAAAGCTGGGAGAAAGTTTTAGGATTTGAGTCTGAGCACAGGAGGATGAGTGAGGATTGTCCTCCTATGGCCAATGGGTTTCTAGGGAGTGCCTGTGGGATTGGCAGTTGGGGGCTATTCTTCCTCATTCTGGTCTTTTTAGTGGGGAAACAGCATTACGGCCATTGTACAAACCTGCCGTTATCGATATAGGGACTCAGAGGAAAAGTGAAATCTGTTCAATGAATCACTTCCTGTGTTACAAATCTAGTTTAATGTAATGTCGTATCCAGTGCAGATGGATCATTATCCTTACATTGAATGTGACTTGTGACACAATCTAGGCTGCATAAAATCATTTTAACTAAAAGAGACTTTCATAATCTAAGTGTTCTGAAAGCTATTTTCTGGCATTTTTATGGTTAATTAAACTATGTTTATCACTCTTTAATATTTTTTGAAACATTATTTTTGTTGAAAATAATGTTTCTTATTTATCTTATATATAGACATATAATTATAGATATTTAAGTTGGCTCTACGAAAATTTATATAATTTGAGTTCAGAAGGCATAGAGATAATTCAAAAGGATTTATACCTTATGATCATTTACTCTGGATTTTTATTTTTTGAAAATGATAAGACCAAATAAAAACAAAGAAAACAATTTGTTATTCATATAAAATGATGAAAGCATATAAAGAAGATTTGAAGAAATCAGGGAAAATACAATAATTAAGAAGTTATTGAGATAAAATACTAAAGAATGCAATAGTGCTGGAACTAAAGACACAGAAAGATTAAATTATATAATTGTCATATATATAAAGTATATATATATATGCTTGAGAAAACATATTTATGTTTTCTCATATATGCTTGAGAAAATTTACATATATTGCTATGGTTTGAAGGATCCTATGGAAAACCCATTCATTTAAATTCTTGATTCAGAATCGGTGGAACTCTTTTAGGAAGGATTAGGTGTGACACCATTGGAGAAAGTACACCACTGGGGGTGGACATTGAGATTTCAGAGCCTATGTCAGGTCCAGTCTCTTGTTCTCTCGTTGATCCATATCCTGCCTCCAACATCTTGTGGATCAGATGTAAATTCTCAGTTATTGCTTGAGAACCACAACTGGCTGCCTTGTATAATGTTCTCTATCAAGATAGTTACAGAATCATCCTCTTCAACTGTAAGCAAGCCTCCAGTTAACTCCTTAATTTTTGTGTAAGTTGCCTGGTCGTGCTGTCTATTTACAGCAAAGAACAGTGACACACACACACACACACACACACACACACACACACACACACACGTTCAATGGAAGCAGAGTAATTAAAGAATAAACAATAAAACTCCATAGAGTAAAAGAAAAGTTTTGAAATGTCTCTACTCTTATCTCTACTCTTAGTTCTATGATTCTAGATCATTTGGTCAAGGTGTATAGTTTTACTGAGAACATAACATATTTGTAACTGTTATTGAATGTTTTGCTATCTTGATATTTTGGACCCATTTTAATTAATTTTAAGGAGCATACAAATCAATCGTGTTCATCATGATATCTTTATACATATGTGAAACATACATATCATGTTTTTTCTTAGTTTACTCCTTCCCTACTCCCTCCATCTACATTACTTGTATTGATTCCCTTCTTTTACCAACAGACCTACCTTTTGCTGGTATTTTGAAATTTTAACCTTGATTATTCAATTTGTCATAAATTTTATTTTTTGTAAGTCCAAAGGCTTGGTAAATTTCATCTTCTTTCCTAGATATTTTCCATTTATTTACAGAAGAATCCTTTTCTAATGATTCCATATCACTGACATCTATGGTTCTCTTTTCATTGCCGGCTTGCTTTTCTCTCATTTTAAAAGTTATGTAATCTATTGTACTGTTGAATGTCAGTCAAAACATAAAAAGTATGAGTGGAATTGTCTGTGTTTTCCTCTGTTAAAAATGTGTGAACTCAGCTGGATGGTGGTGGCGCATACCTTTAATCCTAGCATTGGGGAGGCGGAGGCAGAGGCAGTTGGTTCTTTATGAGTTCAAGGCCAGACTGTTCCACAAGAGCTAGTTCTTCGATAGATACCAAAGTTACATACAATGAAAAACCCTGTCTCAAGAAATCAAAGAAAAGAACAACACCAAAAAAAAACATGCAAATTAGAGAACTTTCTTTATAGAAGATGTGAGGCTTAGGTACAGGCGTGAGAAAACCTGGAGTTTAACTGGCCTCTGGATTACAGGGCCCTCTTAGATTTTCACCTGTGGGAGTGAGGAATGAGGGAGTTTCTCCAGCCATTTAACTCAGAACACTGCTTCACTTCTTGCTCTCCTTGTGGCTC
This sequence comes from Microtus oregoni, assembly GCF_018167655.1. NCBI lineage: Eukaryota > Metazoa > Chordata > Mammalia > Rodentia > Cricetidae > Microtus > Microtus oregoni. The sequence continues at coordinate 70,345,091 of NW_024543060.1, read as the reverse complement.
AGATTTAGCCTTCTCTTCTTCCACCCAGGGAATTTTCATAATCTGAGAAACATTATCATTGAGCATACATTCAAGGCTTCTTATAGTTTTTATTTTGTAATTGGTTGGCTCTTTCTTGGGGAAAAGCTTATGTTTATCTCATTTTCACATCAGAATTATAAAGCTGGCTGAGAATGGAAAAGTGAGCTTCATATAGCATGCCACTTTTCTTGTTTTTCTGTTTATTGTATCAGTGATGTTACAGCCATTCCTCAAATGTCTCCAGTTTGGCAAAGGTCAAGCTGCAGGTTGATGCTACCTCTTCAGTCTTTCAGGCATGACTGTCCTCATATTCAAGATAACATTAGAATGGGGTTCTTACTCCTACCAGGTTTATCTGCTTTATAGGAAGCACGTATGAACCATTGGTTCCACCAATACCTCTGCCATCATAGAGCTCATTTTAAGTGTAAAATCACCATTATTTGGAATCTGAAAACTCACAAAATTTCAAGATTCAGTTAACATGTCAATGCTTGCTTTATTCTAAACTGAAACATAAATTAAATACAAATCCATTTAAAATTAAAATTCTCAGCCAATTAGAGATCACCATGAATATTTTATGAAACAATAACCCTTTCCCAAAGAAGAGTTACACTGTTGTACTTTTGTACATGTGTGAATCTCTTTCCTATCTCAATTGAGATTAAATAGTTTCTCATACCTTAGTCAGTGGTTGATTGTGCTTCACAGTGCTTGCTATTTGGTATCTCTCCACATAGGTCTGACTTTGGATATTATGATAAAATAAAAAGAAAATGGCAAAGTTTAAAGATCCCATTCTGAAAAAAGATTTGTAGCACAGAAATTAATTCTCTGTAAATTAATATCTTAATTGTAATATTTATTTATATTTTATGAGATAGGATGAATATCTGAAACAAGGTCTCACTATGTCATCTGGGATTCCCAGTAATACACTTTGAAGCACAGGCTGGCTTTGACATCATAACCCTCTGCCTATAACTTCCAAGTCCTACTAGGGTTACAAGCATGCACCACTTTTATTAGCTATTTTTAGATTCTTTAAGGCCTTCAGAGCATTCAAAGTAGAAAATTATAAGGGAAATCCTTGAAATGATGAGAATGTTCTGAAGCTTGATTAAGGCAATGATGTCACATTTATGAAATTTCAAAATGTCATTGAGTTACAAATTATACTTGGAGAATGTTATGGTATTTAAATTTTGCCATTACAAATCTGCAAAAAATGATATAAAAATCTTTATCATATGGTGATTATGCAACTTTCTATGAATTTTAACTTTTATGCCTTGCTCGAAACTTGCTCTTTGAAAGAGGCAGGATAAGATAGTAAGGTAGGGGACAGAAATACAAAAACCTTAAGTTTTGTATAGTGGTATACACCTAGGTACTTGTGATGTGAAGTAGGAGGATCATGAGTTCAAGGCTAGTCTCAGCTTCATACCAAGATCAAGGCCAGCCTGAACAACATGATACCCTGTCTCAAGCTTGCCTTGTTCCCTGGTTGGTTGCACTATATTATGAGGCTTTTGAGCCACAGCCTTGTTGTAGGAAGTTCATCACTTGGGCCAGGCTCTGTGATATTACACAGTCTCTTGCTCACCTTATTTCCACTTTTCTCTTTCTCTTTGTCATGCTTGCAGGGAAGAACATGAGGTCTTAGTTTTCTGTTCTGGCTACTCTGTCTGTTGCCTGCATGCTGTCCCTTCTATTATGGCGTCTAATACTTTGGAAGTATAAGCCAAAATAAATTCTTTTTTTTTACTATAAGTTTTCTTGGTCATGTTGCTTTATTACAATAGTAATATAACTAATATAGAAGTTGGTACCAGAAGTGGGATGCTGATGTAAAGAAACAGGTCAGTTTTTTTTTTTTTTGGAAAAAAATGTGGAATCTTTCATAATTTGGACTAAAAAGCCAAAAGGATTTAATGCTGTGGAAATGGCTTATTAAGCCATCCTATTGAATACTGAAAGACAATACTGAGACAGAAGACTATAGAGGTCTAGTTCAAGATATTTCAGGGGGAATATAAGACTCTTACAACAAGTAGGCGAACAGCCATTTCTATAATATTTTGATAAAGAATATAGTCCCATTTTTCTCTTGTGTTAAAATTTTTTCCTAAGGATAAATTTGAAGGTAATGGGGTAGTTTCCTTGGGATAGACAGTTTTAAGACTATGCCACATTGGGTTTGTAGAATGGAGTTCTGATAAGGCATATGTAGTTCTAAGATGAAATAGAGCAAGTGGGGCAGAAAGAAATACAAACACAGCTTGGAGATTAAAGGAAGAGTAAGAAGTTGAGTGTTGCAGACAAGAGTTGTGCATAAGGAGAGGCTCCAGTTATTACAGAGATTAATACACTTCTGGAAACCCTCCTATTCTGAGCTTGAATGTAGAAAACAGAGCCCTTAGGGCTAGATCCCATCCACTTAAGCTTACAGCACATGAAGGATGGCTTTTTGCTCCTAGAAAGCAACTGAATATAAAAAGTACAGTTGATGTGATTCAAGGCGGGGGAGGCCGCAGAATGGCAAATTGACAGTTTCACTCACGTGGTGCTGATTTAGAGAATGCAATGACAGACTGAGGGAGTTGTGAATTGTTTCTTTGAAGTTTTGAGAGCTGCTGAGGCCAACCATGATTGGCAGAGAAGGATCTTTATAAATGCCCTGAGAGGCCTTGGTGTGAATCTATGAAAGAGAGGCCTGAAGTTATGTGAAGAACTACAGATGTTGCAAATAACAGAGCTGTGAGACAATTGCTAAGGAGAGTGGCACAGAGGGAGCGGAACTCCCCTCCAAAGAGAGGTGTGTACTCCACACAACACAAATATCACAAAACTTCTGAACCCTACGTGTTTGAGTTGCATTTCACATGCTCTAACTGATGTATAGCAATGTACCTATGTTTCCATTTTTGGTAGAGAAGAAAAGCAATCACTTCTATTGCTGAGTTATAGCTATCCACTAATTTACCCCGTTTATGCGTACTAATTTAGATAGTAATTGTTTAAGTGTGGTAACAGTAGATATGAAAACTACTGTGGATCCATTGTCTGTTCTGTGCAGTGAAATAAATAGCTGATTAAATTTCATAATTGAAGGTTCAAGTGTAAAACTGGTGGAGAAAAATTGATGTAGGAAACAGGAACAATATTAGTAATTTTAAAGAAAATAGAGCTACCTTATTCCTCATGGAATATATTGTTAGCTATGATTAAAATTAATTCTACTATATTTATTAATTGAGGACCAATGAATGCTAGTGTTAGTAATTCGGGATATAAAAAATTTAGTTGTTTTTACTACTTTGTTTTTACTGCTTCTTGTACTGTTTGATATTAAGTACAGCATTTGATGAAAGGTAGAACCCAATGTGCTAAAAGTTAAGAGAGTTTGGAAGATTAGCATGGCCTGGGCATAATTGTTAGAAATATGAGATGATAAGTGGATTCATATGTGAATAACTAATTAGCAAATTGAGTCATATAAAGTCATTTAGAATAATATGATATTGTTGCGGGAGGTCCTCCCACTCCTCCAGCCTATCACCGCTGAGGTACCAGCCCACTGGGGCGTGGTTTCTCTCCCTTTAAAACAGCGGCCACTTCCCTCTTCTCTCTCTCTTCACTTCCTGCTCCGCCTGCGACTAGACTCCTTTCCTGGTTGCGTAGAGGGCTGTTGCCTGGGACAGTGATCTGTAAGTTTTTTCCCCTTTAAATAAATACCACCCTAATAATCATAACCCCGAATTGGTGTGGCATTGTTTGTGACTTACGCCTTCATTTTGGCGCCCAACGTTTGGTTTTAGAACCTCTCCTTTCCCCACTCGCAGCCGCGAGTTCGGCTTGGCGGCCCCAAGTTCGGCTTGGCGGCTGCGGGCTTGGCGGGCGCAAGTTCAGCTTGGCGGCCGCGGGCTTGGCGGGCTCTAGTTCGGCTTGGCGGGAGCCCTCCCCTTCCTCAGCCGCCAGCGGCCTTGGACTCCCCACGTGGATTTAAACTCCACAGGCCCGCGTAGTCTCTGGCCGCTTGGTTTGCTCTTTTCTGAGTCATTTTTAAATCTCCCTTGCAAGTACAGCTCTTAAGTGGCACAAACCAGAGCACGTGGTTGCTGAAAGCTGCAACCCCTCAGGGTGACTTGTTCCGTCTCAGGAATTGATTTAATTAGATTTATTTTGTTGAGAAACTTGAATTTTCCAGTTTTTAACATCTACTAAGGCACTGAAACAGGACCATGTTTTCACCGCGACTCTGCAACAGCGCCACCTGCTGGATAATAGGTAATATTGCAGTTTTTGTTTCTAACGCAAATTTTACTGCTTTGTTTTCACTAATACAATGGATTAGTAAATTTATATTTACTAATACAATGAATTACATCATACAAGGTTTATATGATTATGGGGATACCTTAATTTGCTTGTTACTAGCCTTCAGTTTTCTTTTCCATATTCTATCATTAAGGAAGAATATGGCACTCCTAAAAATGATAGAATCTTTACGAACTAATAATGAACAACTAATTGACAGGATTAAAATTATTGAAAATCAGAGGTTATCTGAACAAGTGGATACTATGACAGACAAAATTGATTCCATATCCAAGGGAATTAGAAAGTTACCTGAAAGGGTTCAGGCTTTTGAATTTGACGTTCAGACTTTATCACAAAGTTTTGATAAGGTAACAGACAGAATGTACCTCCAAGATGGGAATCTACATGATATACAAGAAAAGTTTAAGGAGGACATGTTATCTTTGAAGGAAAAAATTAAAGCTTTGGAATCACAGGTGCAGAATGGGGACCAAAAAATTGATACCTCAGTGAAATCACTGGAGATATATACAGGTCAGGAGATTCAGGATTTAAGAGAGACAATGATAAAAAGATTTGAAAAGATTGGGGAAATTATTGCAGCTGGTGAACAGAGTAAGGAGGCACAAGGACAGGATACAAGGCCTCCACCAGCTATTAGAACTGGCTTACCCAGGGTTCTAGCGACATACCCTATACTTAATTCTGAAAAAGCATCAACATCTAAAGGCTCAAAGGGAGTCAGAGAAGCTAGATGGACGCCAATAGCAATGAATGATCTGAAAGAAATTAAGCAAGCTGTTGTTAATTTTGGCTTGCACAATGCATATGTAAAGGAAATGATAAGGACTTGGGCTTCTAATGCTAGAGCTACTCCCCATGATTTCCATCAGTTAGTGTCTGCAGTTTTAGATAATGGACCTTCCTTGATGTTTGGAATTTATTTCAGAGAAGAATCCAAACATATGGAACAGCAAGGAAGAGCAAAAGGTATTGAGGTTTCCCAAGATCAAATTCTTGGTGCAGGAGAATATGCTGATCCACAGGTCCAAGCTCTTTATGACGATGAACTACTGTGTCTATGTCACCAAGCAGCTTTAAATGCTTGGAATAGGATACAAGATCCAGCAAAAAGGGTTGAATCATATACCAGAATTAGGCAGGGACAGAGAGAACCCTTTATTGACTTTTTGCAAAGATTAATTAAGGCTCTGGACATAGGGGTAACAGACCCAGAAGCTAGACGAATACTTCTTGAATCTCTAGCTTTTGAGAATGCAAACATAGAATGCAAAAAGATAATTGGGCCTTTAAAGTCTAGATCAGCACCAATGGATGAATGGATTCAGCATACGATGAATGTTGAGACGTTTAGCTATAATGATGAATCTTGGGTAGGAGAAGCGATTTCCAAAGCAATGAGGAGACATCAAACTGCCAGGTGTTTTAATTGTGGTAAATTAGGACATTTGCAAAGGAATTGCAGGCAAAGAATTTCTAGGAATAATATCTCTTCTGGGAATGACAAAAATAGGAGACCTCGGCCTTCAGGTATATGTAGGAGATGCGGTAAAGGCAGGCATTGGTCCAACGAATGTAGGTCAACAACAGACAGACGGGGCAATCCGATATCATCGGGAAACTCCTTGGGGGGCCTCTCGCAGGCCCCCAAGCCAACAGTAGCCCAGTCATTCCCAGTCACAGTGGAGAACGTGCCTCACCAAGAAAATTAAAAGCTCCAATTTCTGCTGTAAAAAGTAATACTGGTCTAAATGAAGAATTACGTGTGGAGGATGAGTCAAAAAACCCAATAGGACAGAGTAAACGTATATTTTGGCAGACTTCTATTAATGATCAAAGACCAAAGCTAAGAGTCTGTATAAATGGCACTTTTATTGAAGGCTTATTAGACACAGGTGCGGATGTAAGTATCATTACCCCAGAATCTTGGCATCCGAATTGGCCTCTTCAAGAGGTAGATGTTCAGTTCCTGGGAATTGGAACCCTATCTCGTGTAAAACAAAGCACAAGATGGGTTGAATGCATAGGGCCCGAAGGGCAAATAGGAAGACTAAGGCCATATATAGCCAATATTGCCATAAATTTATGGGGCCATGACCTGCTACAGCAATGGAATACCCAGATTAACATTCCTGTATTTCCAGGAACTCATAATTCTGGGAAGGATATGATGAGGTATTATGGAAAAAGGTCACCAGCCATTCAGGCTGTACAAGAACATACAGAAAATACCAAACCTTTAGAGGTACCAACAGCCCTACCTTTAAAATGGCTAACTGAGAAGCCAATATGGACCAAACAATGGCCTCTAGCTGAAGATAAACTACAGGCATTGGAACAGCTGGTGCAAGAGCAACTAGATGCTCACCATATTGAAGAATCAACCAGCCCTTGGAATTCTCCTGTGTTTGTTGTAAAAAAGAAATCTGGTAAATGGAGAATGGTGACAGATCTAAGAGCTGTCAACAAAGTAATTCAACCTATGGGCCCACTACAATCTGGAATTCCTTTGCCTTCTCTGTTACCAAAAGGATGGCCTCTTATAGTTATTGATTTGAAAGATTGTTTTTTCACTATACCATTACAAGAAAAGGATAGAGAAAAATTTGCCTTCACAGTGCCTACTTATAATAATTCTCAGCCTAATAGGAGATATCAGTGGACTGTCCTCCCACAGGGTATGCTCAATAGTCCTACACTGTGCCAATATTTTGTAAGTAAGCCATTGGAAATAATTCGTAAACAATTCCCCAAGTCCATCATTTATCATTACATGGATGACATCTTATTATCTGATTCAAATAAAGATACTTTAGAAAGGATGTTTGAAGAAGTAAAGAAAGTCTTGCCTAGGTGGGGATTACAAATTGCCCCTGAAAAGATTCAAAGAGGAAATTCTATTAATTACCTAGGTTACAGAATAGGGTTAGAGAAAATTAAAACGCAAAAGGCACAAATTAGGAGAGACCGGTTAAAGACTCTTAATGACTTCCAAAGATTGTTAGGAGACATTTCCAGTCTACGACCAGCTGTTGGGATAACACCTGATCTAATAGTTCATTTAAACAAAACCTTAGATGGTGATAAAGATTTGAATAGTCCAAGAGAACTGACAGCTGAAGCAGAAAAGGAACTGACAATGATTGAGGAAAAATTACAGGAGGCACATGTGGATAGGGTGAACCCAAATCTTAGCTGCATCCTAGTCATATTGCCTTCCAGAATTTCTCCTACAGGGATTCTAATGCAGAGGGAAGATATTATTTTAGAGTGGATATTTATACCTAATAAACCAAGTAAAAAATTAAAAACTTATGTGGAAAAGGTCTCTGAATTAATTATAAAAGGTAAGCTGAGACTTCGTCAACTAGCAGGTATAGACCCAGCAGAAATTATAGTGCCTTTTACTACTGAAGAAATAAAAAAGTTATGGGAAGACAATGAACCGTGGCAAAGAGCTTGTGCTAACTTTTTGGGAGAAATTAATAGCAACTATCCCAAAAGTGATAGACTTAATCTCATAAAAAGAACTTCTTGGATTCTTCCTAGAATTGTACGTGATGCTCCAATAACTGGAGCCCGTACATTCTATACTGATGCAAATAAATCAGGGAAAGCAGGTTACAAGTCAGATGAATTGAGTAAGGTGGAACAAAGCCCTTATAATTCTGTCCAGAAGGCAGAATTATATGCCATTCTTATGGTGCTAAGGGATTTTAAAGAACCTCTTAATATAGTTACAGATTCACAATATGCAGAAAGAGTTATCTTGCATATTGAAACCGCTGAATTTATACCAGATGACACAGAGTTGACTTCATTGTTTATCCAGGTACAAGACATAATCAGGAACAGGCTTTGTCCGATGTACATAACACACATCCGGTCCCATACAGGTCTGCCTGGTCCTCTAGCCCAAGGCAATGCTGAGATTGATCAATTATTGATTGGAAGTGTGTTGCAGGCCTCGGAATTTCATAAGAAGCATCATGTCAATAGTAAAGGCCTAAAGAAAGAATTTTCCATTACTTGGCAACAAGCTAAGGACATTATAAAGAGATGTCCTACTTGTTCTTTCTATAATCAAACACCGTTGCCTGCAGGGAGTAACCCAAAGGGTACTAAGAGAAATGAAATCTGGCAGATGGATGTGTTCCACTTTATGGAATTTGGTAAATTAAAATATGTACACCACACCATAGACACGTATTCAGGTTTTCAATGGGCTACTGCCCTGAGCTCAGAAAAGGCTGATTCAGTAATCACACATTTATTGGAAGTTATGGCCATCATGGGTATACCTGCGCAAATAAAGACAGATAATGGTCCAGCATATGTATCTAAGAAAATGAAACGCTTTTTTGATTATTATAATATAAAACACATTACAGGTATACCAAATAATCCTACAGGTCAGGCAGTTATAGAAAGATCAAATCGTACTATAAAGGATATGCTGAACAAACAGAAAGGGACTGAAAATACCCCCAGAAATAGATTACATAATGCTTTATTAACCTTGAATTTTCTTAACGCTAATGAGAAAGGAACAACAGCAGCAGAAAGACATTGGATAATGGAAAAGTCTGCTGAACTAAATCAACCGATTTATTTCAAAGATGTGCTGACCTCTCAGTGGAAGCCAGGAGATGTGCTACGTTGGGGAAGGGGTTTTGCTCTTGTTTCCACAGGAGAAGAAAAATTGTGGATACCATCAAAATTAATAAAGTTTCGATTTGAAGAGGAGAAACCTCTTGGAAAGGAGAAATGACAACTCATCCACAACGATGATATTCATACAGGTGGTAAGAAAAACATATAGAATGGGGGCAGGGTTCTGTTCTTATCTCCACAGGAAAACACTCATCTTTGAGAAATTCAAGGGACCCTGGATGTTTGGATACTGACAGATGGAAAAATACCTGCCCAATAGGAAATATGAAGACAACTGAATGGATTGTGTAAGTAATATTAAACCATATTTCTAAATTTATAAAGCTGGTTTTGAAGTTGGACTTTGGCTCAGTCCCTCTCCAATTCCAAGCCTGTTAGTAAGAGAAAAACCCAGAGTTTCTGGAGTTTCTGTCTCATGTCAAGAGCCATGATATGGGACAGAAAGAAATATGAGTTTAGAAAACATCTTTGCTTTTCTTCATATCTATCATACTTTTCATTGAATATATCTATCATGTCTTTCATTGAATATATATATATGTTTATATATGTCTATATGATTAATGTTTAAGTTTTTCATAATGAACAATGAGTTTTTCCTGAAGTGACATTTGAAGTTTCCAGGAAGAAGATGGGGCCCCATAACAACAACTCCACCTGGTTGATATGACGTCATGATACTGATAGCGCTACTACAAGACCTGCTTTTGGTACCAGCTGCACAAGACAGTTCCAACTTGGTTAGCTGAAATGGTGCACATTTTATACAACATTTTGGCCAGACCTGCACAAAATACTCAGAGACTATTGGCAATTTTAAAAGACATTGATCTTGAAATTTAACCATCATTTCACTTTCACAGGATCCCCCAGAAAGAACGTCGCCCCCATGACAGCTGGAAGTAATTCTAGAGGACGACGTCCCCTTTCCCAATAAAACTTGCCCTTGGGTTTAGGGACATCATTTAGGGGTTGATTATAATTAGTATACGATTGAGGGTTGGGGGAGGAATTTTATACGCTCAGGGATCATTTTGAAAAAAAAAAAAAGAGGGATGATGGGATAATAGATTTGTAATTGTGAGTTACTGTTTTTAGACAAATACATTGGTATAGATTCTTGTATATTGATACAAAGTTAAATTATATTGACTATTGTACGCATGCATGTTTCTACCTCTGTTTAAAACATTTTTTATGTATTGACATATATTGATATATATATATATATATTGTATATATTTACCATATTGCAGTGTACATTTCTACCTCTGATTAAGATACTTATATAATGATTGTGTATTGATATATATTTACCTACTGCAATGTTTATTTGTACATTGTTTATATATGGAGGTCATTGTCCTCATTTGTTTCACAGTCGTTTATTGTCTTAGTCTTTAAGTTAGATAGATATTGAGAATTATATAGACTAATAGTCATCTAAGTTTGTCATTTATAATAGACTAATCAGGTTCTTTAGATATATAGAGATTATACTCAGTATAGATAGATAATCTTCAACTTCTTCAAAGAGCTGTAGAAAATGGCCTTTAATCTAACTCAGAGTTTTGTGGTAGTGAGACACAATTGCTCCTGGCAACACCACTCTATTCCCGAGAGAATGTTGAGCACCAAAGACACTCCACCTGGAGCCTTTCTTTTTGGCAGAACTGGCGTTTGGGCAAAGAAATGCCCATACCTCTACAACTGACAAAGATACAGAGCATGCATCAATGGATAAATCAGGACTGTCATATCCTGCCAAGACAGGGTAAGATAGTTTTGAAAAGTTGCTTGCCTTAGAAAATGGTATGTCAGTTATGTTAGGCCTTAGCCAAAGTTGGTTGCTTCAACGCTGCTAATGTGACTTTGGGTGATTGCCCAGGTAGCTAGTTGTCTCTGTAATTTGTTGCATGTTTTGGAAGTTGTTTTACTGAACTTCCTAATTACCCAGGTAACATTATTTCCCTTCTCAGATCTTCGATGGGGTTGAAGACTATATAAATGTAGTTACTTTCTCTCATGACTTGGCCAAGTTATTTATTATATAAGACCTAAGCTAGTTAGAATAGGATATTTGTACTTATTGTATATAATTTCATAGTAGGTTTAGAACTCTCTTATTTAAACAAAAGGGGGAGGTGTTGCGGGAGGTCCTCCCACTCCTCCAGCCTATCACCGCTGAGGTACCAGCCCACTGGGGCGTGGTTTCTCTCCCTTTAAAACAGCGGCCACTTCCCTCTTCTCTCTCTCTTCACTTCCTGCTCCGCCTGCGACTAGACTCCTTTCCTGGTTGCGTAGAGGGCTGTTGCCTGGGACAGTGATCTGTAAGTTTTTTCCCCTTTAAATAAATACCACCCTAATAATCATAACCCCGAATTGGTGTGGCATTGTTTGTGACTTACGCCTTCATGATATGACATTGAAATCATGCTTCTTTAACAATCTTGGTAAAGTGAAAAAGTGTGTGTGTGTGTGTGTGTGTGTGCTTGTAGCAACAATTAAAGAAAAAGACACCACAATTTTTAAAGACAGCTAGGAGGATGCCTGAGAAAGGGTGGACAGGGGAAGGGGATAGAGGAAATGATTATAATTTCAAAACAAATATAAAAATAAAAATTGAAATATTTGGAAAAAATTTTACTTAAATGTATCATAAATATTAGTTCAGAGCTTCCAGTGCTCAGTTTGGAGATCAGCTAGTTTTCTTAAATCTGAGCCTTTAAAATACAACTCAGAATCTGCTCTGTGTTTTCGGCGAAGTTGATTTAGCCTTCCCCGTTGCATGCAAACTTTGCTGCTTCTCTCCCAGTGTCTGCCAGCAGCCATGCATGTTCCTGAGAACAGTCTGCAGAGAATCTACTTGGCAGTGCTGAGCAGAGATATAAAAACCCTGGCTTGTCATGCAATCACACAGACATGAAAGCAAATGCCTCAGAATTCAGGCCTAAATCTGTTTCCCCCCACTATATGAGTTCATGTAATTTCTTATTTTTATAACTTAAGGAAATTCCTTTACATATACATAAAATTATTTTTAATCCAAAAGCTATTAATCACCCCAATAATGTACCTCAGCTGTTCCTTACAAAATAAAAATAAAACTAAAATAATTTAAAATATGTGTTTTATCTTTGGTAAATTATTATTACATTTAAAATATAGCAAATGTCATTTTTTTCTGTAATACTTATCTGGAAATTCTGACCTCCTGAACTGAAAAGTCCAAAGGAGTGAGTGTTCCTTTCATGGAGTTGGAATACATGAAATTTAAATAGGAAAACTAAATTGTACACATTCACATAAGACAATAGTACTTTATATTATATACATGCCTGCACACATGTATCATGTATCACATAATCAAATTATGGAATCAAGATAAGCTACAAATCGATGGATTTAAAGTTACAAATATCATGTATCATATATTCAAATCATGGAATTAAGCTAAGCTACAAATTGATGAATTTAAAGCTTCAAAAAGTATGTCTGAGATGAGAAAATCACGCTTATCCATTAGTCCTACTCCAAATATTTGCTCTATAGCAGAAATTCACCAAACATGATGTGGAGTCTGATGACATTGCCTTGAGTTTTTGAAGACTCTCAATGATGAGGGAGTTACCAACTCTAGGCAAGAATCTGCATTGTCTCCCTGTGTTTTGCCTCCTTTCCATTCTTGACTTGCAGGAGCTTAGTTCATTGGGTTCATTCTTAGCCTACTTCATTGAGTTATCCTCTGAGAACATTAATTGTGCCAGTTTTCAAAACAAACTTGTGCAATGTTCATAAGACTGAATGTACCAGAAACACCTGTTCTGAAAGTGACTCCCACACGACCTATCTTATTACTGGGTCTAGTTAGAGAAAGGAAAAGAGAGCATGGTAATAAATTCAGTTTTCATATTTTAATAAATAATGTAACTGATATGTCATTTAATTTATTCTTAAGTGTATGATGAAAATATGCTAGCACATGTCATGTGGAAAACAACGTTTCATCTCTCTCTACCTTCTACCTGGGCCGCAGACAAATTAATTATTTTCAGAACTTACAATGGTATTTATTTAGTGACTGGAAAGGTAAGCTCTCACACTAGTAATCTTTAATTAAGTCAAAACAACATCCACCATTAAATGTAATTTCTTCCCAAACCATATGACGCTGTTGCATTTTGGCAAATAATTCAAGCTTGACAACAATAAAAGTTTTTAAATTGGAAAAGGCTCCAGTTTCCATTGCCCCCACCCTCCCAGGCCCCATTCCTCTAAGCGTTCCGAGGTCACTAGTGTTCCACTCAGGTACATGCCTCAGAAATTTTGGCCAGCATTCCTCGCGTGCTTATTTTCCAGCTGAGTACCACCTCGGTGGTAACTTCAATTGACCTCCACTTCCAAAAATAATTATTTCTCCTCAGCAGTCAGTCTTTCTGGTTATATAAGTTATTAGGCTTTAAGGTAACAAAATTAACAACTTTGAATCATTTTGACCTACAGAAAAAGTTTTTTTAAAGATGGTTAAAGCAAATATTACCATAACATTGAAAATTTCATAACTGAAAAAGTCACTGAACATAACAATAATGAGAAGCTAATTTTCTTGGTACAATAGTTCTGAGATTTTAATTTTCTTAGATTTAGATGTATCTGCTATATATTATGGGTAGTTATTGCTTTATCTAATATTACTATCTCCATGTATATTTAAGGACGATTTCATTCCTTAATTTGGTCATAGAAATAAGGGATCTTATTGTTAGAATTTGATGTTATATTTTTCCAGAAGAAACCTTGAGATCGTTCAAAAGTGAGAAAAAAACTGAAAGATGAAAAGATAGTAAATAATAGTTCTGCTGGGTCACTCAGTGAGACAGTAACAGAAAACATCGACTACGGGGTCTTGGGATAATCACTTTCCTTTTCCCAAGTGCTACCACCCAGAAAGGACACCACCTGTCAAGTGAGACCAATGTTGCTTTACTGACATTGTCATCAAGTCCTTTTTCATGAGGAACTTGTTCCAGCATAAGAAAGGGATCTAAACAAAACTTACCCCACCCTGACAGGAATTAACAGCAATCCCAAATTCAGTTCGGTAAGTGACAATGAACTACAGACAAGGAAGTCTGGAAGTCATCTGTAGATCCTTGATTTTCATCTTCATGGAAACATTGCTCTTTATAAAAAACCAAAAATGGAAACTTATATTGAGTTTTACCACACCTATACTCATATGGTTCGGTCTGAGCTAATGAACTCATTTCAAAATGAGACTAAATGGTTTTGCCATTCTTTGTAATACACGAATCTTATTTGATCAATAGGCATAATTAGTCAGGTAATTAGTAGGAACATTCTCTTACCCTCTCAAGGTGAATCATGAACTTCATATCTATGTGGTCACTTCTTAGCACCTCCTCATGCTATAAGGACTCATTTGCTTGCCTAACTCCCATTAAATTTCAGACTCAGTATTTTTTGTCAAAAATCATTGATGAAATTAAAGAAAAATGGCTATGGGTTTCAAGAAAGACAAAAATCCACACATTTGTTTTTGCATGAAAAACCCCTTCCAAAAAGACAAATTATCATTTACAAACTCCTGAGCCCAGTTATTACGCCACATATTCTTGCTAACTGAATAAAACTGGCTACTGGTTAAGATATTAAAAATGCGAATACTAAAAGGTACACAAAAATAATTAGATTTGAAACTGTGATCTAATTACCTTTCCAACAATTTGATAGTTTTTATGTAAAATTATGTTTACAAACAAAAATGCCAAAGGGTTTTGTAGAACAAGCATCCCTTTTTCTCATTTTGACACTTTTTAAGAAATACAGTTGACGTTATAAACATTAAAGTGAGGAGATTATAAATCATGCTTTTGTGTGTGCATGTGTATGAATCCATGTGTGTGTTTAGGTTAAAGCTTGACATTGGAAGGGCTTCTTGTATAAAATTTCCACCTTATTATTTATCATTTTCTCTCAGCAAACCTGAAGTACAGCAGTTCACCTAATTGTTAGTAATAGACGGTTAGTAATTCCCAGATAATGCCTATCTTCACACACAGGCTACTGGGGGTACAGATGTACATTTTCATGCACTGCTTTATTTGAATGTTGTGGAGTCAAACTCAAGATTCTCATATGTGGACACCATAAAATTTACCCCCCTCTTTTTTTTTTTTAATTTTTCGAGACAGCTTTTCTCCGTAGCTATTTTTGGTTCCTGTCCTGGAACTAGCTCTTGTAGAGCAGGCTGGCCTACGAACTCACAGAGATCCACCTGCCTCTGCCTCCAGAGTGCTGGGATTAAAGGCATGCGCCACCAACGCCTGGCTGAAATTTAACCTTTGAACTATCTACTATGCTCCAGATTGTAGATCTAATATGTAAATCATTCTTTAAGAAACAGAAAAGCAAAAAGTATTAGGAACCTACAACTGATGGTCCTAGATTTATTGGTTGAGCATTGGATTTGGGAGCTTTATGATTGCTCAAAAGCAATCCACATTCCATAGGAAGTTACATTTAAACAACTTTCACCTCTCTGCAAGTAGTATATTCTTCAGAAATGTGAGGTGATGGCAAAGGACCCTATTAACAGCCAACCACGTGAGTGTAAGCAAGAAGCAAGATGTACTCGCCAGAATCGTGTCCATGAATCCAGGATCTGCTGTAAACATAATCGTGACCTTAGCTGGAGTGCACAATAAAATGAGAGAAAGAAAGAGTAATTGTTATTAGGCTGCTGGAGCTAAGAATTATATTCAATAAGACCATGTGTGTGAGCAAATACTGATAAGGCTTCAGAGAAACTAAATGTAAGCAAAATGCTTTAGAACATAGAAAGTTCAGAAGATATTATGAGATTTCTTATACAATTCAGAATAAAATGAAGGAGCTTGAAAGATGTCACATTGGTTAAGAGCACTGGCTATTATTCTGTAACATTTACACAAACTTTTCAATTCTGGAAGACAGGAGTTGAATGACCACTTTGAAAGGAATTAGGTTTTGGGTTTCATTTCATTTCAATTTTGATATTAAATGTAATTATGCTGATATTCAGGGGAAAAAAACAAGCACTAGCGGCTGTTCCAGAGGACCTGGGCTTGATTCCCAGTGCTTACATGGTGTCTTATAATCACCTGTAATTTCAGATTTAGAGAGTCCAGATCCAATATCCTCTTTGGGTGACTGAGGGCACTAGGCATGCAGGAGGTAAATACACACACCTGCAGGTAAAGCCAACATGCACATAAAATAATAATACTTTTTAAAGTATAAAATTAGTTGATGATTTTGAAGAACAGAAGTTTTAAACATGGGACCCTTATAGCTGGAATATCCTTGCTAATGGATTTTCCATGTTCCAGGTATATTTGTTGGCTAATTATTACCAAGGTAGAAAAATAATAGTTGTGCATTTATTTGGTTTCAGGTACAATTTTAAGAGTAAAAACTCTAACTTAATGGCATATTTAACCTTATACTGAGTTTGGTATGTCAAGCATAACTCAAAATGGTGGTTTATAATTATCATTCAAAGTCATTAGAACAT
This sequence comes from Microtus oregoni, assembly GCF_018167655.1. Classification (NCBI taxonomy): domain Eukaryota; kingdom Metazoa; phylum Chordata; class Mammalia; order Rodentia; family Cricetidae; genus Microtus; species Microtus oregoni. The sequence goes on along the minus strand of NW_024543060.1, from coordinate 70,328,473 downwards.
AGGAATAAAAGGTAAATTGATAGATAAGTTGACAAATTGACACATAGCTTAAATATCACCATAAAATTATACATTGTAGATTTCCAAAGTATTTGCAAACTCAGTTTTGTAAGAATGTATTTTATACAGCTTGCCTTGTTAAACACAGTCAAAATAAAATGGAGAAAAACAGAATGCTTGTTTTAAGAATATTCATTTTAATCCAATAAATTCATTCACTAACCTGTATCATAGAAACCATACCTGACATCTTAATTGAATAACCCACAAAGAGGGTGTGATTGAGCCAAAAATTCAGAAAGAAGACAGCAATTCTGTTATCACAGCGTCTCCTCAATTTTATTTACATCTACTGAAAATATAAAAAAAACTTAAGAAAGAAGAAAATAAAAATGCATAGCTTTATAATTTTCATGCTGATCTTTAAAGTTAAAGTAGGAGAAGGAAGAACAGAGTAGTGAGCGGTAAAGATAAAGAAAAAAAATCAAGTTGATAGTCAATCAGAGTCAAAGGCAGATCCTGTCTCCACCAGTCATGCTCATCCTACAAGGAGCAGATTTAGCAGTAAATTGTATTCCCTCTAAACCTTCTTATTACCCCAGCCAGCTTTTTATTATAAAAAGAAAATGAGTGTGGGAAATTCACAGCAATGTGCAAGTGATTTGGCCTCTTGATTTTATTTCTCTTTTAAATATGAAAACGTCCTGCGTTTTAAGCGCCCTATGCTGCAGTAGTCCGGATGGTACCTCTGCTCACTTGAGCTGAAGGGAAACGATACAGAGACTGTTTCAGAATGGAGATAAAATAAAAGAAGAATACGGTGCCGAGGGATGTATTTTTTCCCACCTGTTAACTTAAAGAAAAGAACACAAACTTCGGGAACAATTTCAGAAAGCACACATTTGAAAAGAAAATACTGAGTTATTAGACTGTAGCATGGGAACAGAGGGAATCTAGTGTAGGGCTGCGAGTGTCTCCCGTGTTAATTTCATTTTTTAGGAGCCTAAAGAGTAATTTATCAGGAACTTTTATTGCTAAAAATGAGATGCAGGTTCAGTTCCCAGTGCCATCTGCTGGCTACCCCTTCAAGATGTGCCCCTTAGGGTACAGTAAAGGTTGCACAAAACAAGACAACCCCCCCCAAAAAAAACTGACAAACAAAAAAGAACCACAAAACCACTAAAGCGAGAATACTGCATTTATCACTAACAATATTGCTAATAATGATTGATCAATATGCTATCTATTTATTGATATATTTAAAAATAAATATGCAAAATACATATGTATATAAGAACAGTTAATGTAAAAAGAGATCAAGGGGGCATGTGAGAGGTTTAAGAGGGGGGGGGAAGGGAAGAAATAAATGATGTAACTATAATCTTAATTCCAAAAACTATATATGTACATGATGTTAGTAATGTGACTCAATCCTTGTAATAAGTTTTCCGCTATTAAAGTATATTTTGGTAGCAGTTTTCCACATTAAAAGAATTTTAATAGAACGTTAAAGGCACAGCATTTTCATCACCATTGTTAAATACAGTAAATGGGAGAATAAAAATGTAACAAGAAACATCATGGAAATCTTGACAAGGCACAGAAGCATTCTGTCCCAGAGGTGACACCTTGCCAAAGCCAAAGACTTGGGATTTCATGTATTGACCAACAAACAACACATAGTTTTTTATTTGAATCTTTGAACATTTGTGCATTTTAATAAAGAAAGGATCTATAGTTTCTAACATATTTTATTTTTTTCTTCTTTATTCTGGAAAAAAAGTTTGCTCTATAGGACATGAGGATCTCAAACTCCTGGACCTCCTGCATAGACTCCTGAGTCCAGAGTTTGTGTACCACCTTATCTACCCCAGAACATCCTAAAGTCATCTCAAGATGATCCAGGATCAAATATTATCAGAATTTCTATGCATTCCAAAGACATTGGGTTCACATAAGCTTTCTCAAGGTATCAAAAAGTCATAACATCTTTAATTTAAATGTTATTAGTAACACTAAATGAAATTCAGGTTCTAATTTATATTTGGTATTTAATCAGGCAAATGCATTAATATTTACTTTTATAATTAGGATCCTGTATCTTAATGAAAAGACTTCCAAACAGAATTTCAAAGCTTGTAATTCAGAGTAGTACTAGGATTTTTTTTTAAAAAAAGGACTTAAGAGGCTCACAAATATCAGCCTCACTCACTACTCAGATGAATGTCATGATATGAGTACCAGGTTGAGTGTCCAGCATAGAATTCCAAAGACATATCCCTATAATGTCATACTGGTTATGAATTCCAACAGTTATAAAATGAAGATTATGAGTCATTGGAAGAAGAAAAGTGTGATGCTGTAACCTCTCTTATAAAAAACAAATTTGTATCCTTGTGCATTACTTAAAGCAGAGTCAATTAATAGACAATATTAAAGGCACTCAAAATAAGTTTCCATATTTCAAGACCCAGAAACTATCATAGAAAAACTTTACTGAATCTCAGTGGTCCAATGCTCAAATGTCCACAGATTTAAATAACACACACACACACACACACACACACACACACACGCACACACACACACACACACACACACACACACACACACACAATTTTATGTTCTTGTAAGACTCCTAACAGTGTGAGCAGGGGCTGTCTCTGATTATTTTTGCTGGGTTTTGAGACCCTTATTCTTACACTGGTTTGCCTTATCCAGGATTAATACAAGGGATGGTGCTTAAACTTAGTGCAACTCGATATGCCATGTATCGCTGATATCATGGGAAGACTGCCGTTTCTGACTTAGAAAATTAGAGTAGTAGCAGATTAAGAGGTGGTGAAAAGGAAGGGGGAGGGGCTTAGAGGAAAAATTGGAGAGGAAACTGTAGCCGGAGTGTAATATATATATATATATATATATATTACTCACATATATATGAGTATGCATGTCTATATATATATTGTACAACCTTTGGATGAAATTAATGCCATGAGATTAATGAGGTTATTGATTTCATAAGGTTGACATTATATTTGAAAACTGCTCCACGTATCTGCCAATTTTCTGACCAAATTCTATCGTATACAAAAACAGAGATTTTGAATGAGAGGTAGAAGCCAATTACCAAAGTTTGAGGCCAAAGGAGTATTGATCAAAAAGGTAACTATCAAGACAGCCTCATAATAAGAACTATATTTACTGGAAATCTTCTTGAATGCTGTTTCTAAGTCTTTCATAGGAGAAAGCCCTGATATATGAGTCTTGTAGTAAATACAGTAACAAGGCAGTCACTCTGAGTAGTTTGACAGACTGTTCACATTTAATTGCTGTGCACCTTCTTTTAAAGAAGACTTTTTGACTCTAATGTGTAGATATTCCACACTTTCTTCATCCATTCTTCCATTGAAGGGCATCTAGGTTGTTTCCAGGTTCTGGCTATTACAAATAATACTGCTATGAATATAGTTGAACAAATGCTCTTGTCATATGATAGGGCATCTCTTGGGTATATTCCCAGGAGTGGTATTGCTGGGTCCAGGGGTAGGTTGATCCCGAATTTCCTGAGTAACCGAAACACCGATTTCCAAAGTGGTTGCACAAGATTGCATTCCCACCAGCAATGGATGAAGGTACCCCTTCCTCCACAGCCTCTCCAGCAAAGGCTATCATTGGAGTTTTTATCTACACATTAGAGTATTACGCTGTGGTAAAAAACAATGACTTCTCAAATTTTGCATGCAAATGGATGGAAATAGAAAACACTATCCTGAGTGAGGTAACCCAGACCCAAAAAGATGAATATGGGATGTACTCACTCATAATTGGTTTCTAGCCATAAACAAGGGTCACGGAGTCTACAATTGGTGATCCCAAAGAAGCTAAGTAAGAAGGTGAACCAAAGGAAAAACATATAGTTGTCCTCTTGGCTATGGGAAGTAGACAAAATTGCCGGGGAGAAAATTGAGATCTTGGGGGTGGGGTGCGATGGTGGTAAGGGGAGATGGGGAGAGAAAAGGGAGAAGGGGAGAATGGAGGGAACTTTGGGAAAAAGGAGGATTGAGATAAAGGAAGGTTAGATAGGGGAGCACGGAAGCACAATTCTTAGTTAAGGGAGCCACCTTAGAGTTGGCAAGAGACTTGAACCTAGAGTGGCTCCCAGATGCCCAAGCTGAGGTCCCCAGTTAGTTCCTTGGGCAGCTGAGGATAGGGAACCTGAAATGACCCTATCCTATAGCAATACTGACGAATATCTTGCATATCATCATTGAACCTTCATCTGGTGATGGATGGAGATAGAGACAGAGACCCACACAGGAGCACTGGACTGAGCTCCCAAGGTCCCAATGAGGAGCAGAAGGAGGGAGAACATGAGCAAAGAAGTCAAGACCACGAGGGGTGCACCCACCCACTGAGACAGTGGAGCTGATCTATTGGGAGCTCACGAAGGCCACCTGGACTGTGACTGAAAAAGCATGGGATAAAACTGGACTCTCTGAACATGGCGAACAATGAGGGCTGATGAGACGCCAAGGACAATGGCACGGGGTGTTAATCCTAAGTAATGTGCTGGCTTTGTGGGAGCCTAGCCAGTTTGGATGTTCACCTTCCTAGGAATGGACAGAGAGGGGAGGACCTAGGACTTACCACAGGGCAGGGAACCCTGACTGCTCTTTGGACTGGAGAGGGAGGGGGAGAGTAGTGGGGGGAGGGGGAGAAGGGTGGGAGGAGGGGGAGAAGGGTGGGAGGAGGGGGAGGGAAATGGGAGGCTGGGAGGAGGTGGAAACTTGTTTTTTTTTTCTCCTTTTCTCAATAAAAAAAATGGAAAAAATAGAAGACTTTTTGACAAAAAACTGCAGCTGAACACATTTTTACAATATTTTTATTACTATGAGATACAGAAGAACCGAAATAATATAAATTATTTTGTATTTTAACAGAAAATTCACTAAGCAGAGACCCATCTTTCAGTCCCATTTGACAATATTTGACCTCTATTTGGATAATTTTTGTGTAAATTTACAATTACTCTAAGTCAGAAGTTTAAGACTATGCTTAGGACCTTAGAAGATAAAATGTAGGGGAAACAAATTCTTGTTTCCCCATGCAATCTATGCTAAAATTAGCTTTAGAAAACTAATAGCAGCAGCCACAAAGGAAGCATGATACCCTCTGTCAAAGGAGTTAAAACTAAAGAAGTAGGCAATTATTTATAAATCAGAGTTCATTCAAAAACTCCTGAGGCTACTTTGGATGTAAATAGGAAATATTGAGCTTTCCTTTCTGATATCCAGCTGCATGGAAGATCTGAATAACATAGAAAGGAAAGAGAACAAGGGGTCCTTTGAGGTCTGTCTTTGTAATATAGGTTCTGAAGCTGATGGAATTTGTCCTTTGATTATTCATATTCATATCTGTAAGATTCATAAGTTGTTAAAGAAGTCTATCCCCTTCTAGATGCTTAGTTATATAATGTGTCATAAGGAGTTAACACAAATTTGTTGGAGAAGTTTTTTGTGTTCTCTTGCTTTACTGATTTTTGTCATGTATAAAGTTATCTTAATGCAGTTTCATATTGGTTGTTAGAAAAATCAAACCTCTGTGGTCAACACTACCCACTTAACTTGGAATTTCAACTCTTTAACATAGCTTATTAATATGTTGAGATATTTTTAATTTATCTCTTTCCAATATTTAATATATATATTTGAATATCATAGGGAAAAATGTTTTACATTTTGTCATTTGCCTTTATTTTCATTATGTATTTAATTATTTTTGCTTTTCAACTCTTAAATGTTCTCCTCCGAGAATATCTGTGTTGGCAAATTTAAATGTTAAAGTATGTATTGGCTGAGGGTAAATACTTGAAATATTTATGGTTATTCTAGGTATTTGTTTACCACTAAGCATTCATTTTTAAATTTTAGTTATTGTAAAAATTTTTATGAATCACTACTATATTTAGAACACTTTCACTCCTCCTTCTCTCCCTTTAACTAATCTCATGTCCCTCTCCTGCTCTCCCTTAAATTCATTACCTCCTTTTCTTCAATTATTATTGTTACAAAAAATATACCTATAAAACGTTTTCTATTTAGTGTTGGCCATCTGCGTATGTTTTAAGAATTTCCCACTTGATATTAGATAACCAATTAGAGGACTCTATCGTGGGTAAGACAAATTATACATCTCTCAGCAGTTATTAATTCCTGATAGCTCTTCGTCTAAGCATTGGATTCTAAGATTGTTCCCATTTATTTCATCATGTCAATGCTATTGCCCCTGTTCAGGTCTTGGTTAAGCAGTCACATTGTTGATATTTGATGCATGTTACTTCTCTGTCATATCTAGTAAAGACTACTTGCTGCTCTTGCGGAGGATCTGAGTTTTGTTCCTACCATCACATAGTCGTTTGCCACTGTCTAGACTGTCAGTCTTATGGACTCTGAAAGGCCCTCTTCTGTCTTCTGCCTGCTCAGCAACACTGGAAGTGCACGCAAACATGAACAACACACACATATGTTTACAAATGTCTTCTTACAAAGAAAAGAAAAGCTCATGGTTAATTTGTCTAATTCCTGAATCCTTCCAAACTTTGAAAGAGGAGTTAACACTGTCTCTACATTAAATGATCATTGCTCTGTCTCTAAGTATTTCACTTTGCAGATATCACTGTTATTTTGGCTCTAGCTCTGGTGTCTATCATAGAGAATAAACATTGGCATCCATGTGGAGAGCAAGAAAAGAGGTTCAAAGCAGCATCTCTTAAAACTGAGGGCATCTCTTAAATGCAAAGTAGTTACTCACACCAGGTAAATAAGTCTCAAGCATCCATAGCTACATACTAGGCATCTCACAGACAGACAGACGAGATATCTGGTAACTGATATCTGTATATTGGCAGGACCAGCAATCTTTCTTAACTCTCAAACACAACACTCACACGTTCTCTAGACTGTTCCTTTCATTATTCTTGCTAGTTCCAGAAATCATTTAGTACCTCGTCCACAGTTCATCTGAACTAGGGCATTGCGGTAAGTTGTGAAGAAATAGAAGGAAACACCCATAAGCATTTGTAAAATATCTGATGTGGGTGTTCAAATCAAAGTTGGGTATCTGGAGGATCAGCAAACAGCATAACTGCTGAATGATACACCGTATTGTACACTTCCAACTGCAAAAGAAGTGTTATTACTAATTTACATGTTCATGCCCTTGTAGAAGCAGTGCTCTCAGGAATAGACGACATAGAACATATGTAGGAAGGGAGCTTCCCTTGCATATGACAATGTTGCATCTAGTCCTTAGTATCCATTACAGGGAATCCATGATCCTGCACGAAAGACTTATCTGAACATTTCAATCTTAAATGTTGGACATTGGAAAGGGGGTGTTTCAGGATTGGAGTTGAATCCTCCTTTTTCTCAGTAACCATACATCTTTTTGCTACAACATCGTGTTGCTTATCTCTACTAATCATAATCTAAAATTTTGGTAAGAAAACCTTGTTTGCTGGATCATTCTACTCTTGGATAGTGTCAGGGAAAATCACTGGAAAGCAAATGGTTATGTATTCTATATTTTCTTTTTCCCCTTTCACAACAGGGGACTATTAATGTCATTGATGCAAATCACCCTGTTCTCTTGTCTGCATCCAGCAAATTGGAGTTGTTTTTATTTGCTGAATAACAAAGTAAACAAACAAATTTAAAAGCCAAATCTTTCTATTGATTTCCTTTACACTTCACTACTCTAATTTCTTCATTTTATTCTTTATTTCTTCTCTGCTCACTCCACTTCTGCCTTCTTAATCAGAATTCTCCCAAAAGTTTCTGAATTTCTTGAGGTGATAATATCACATTCTAAATGTATCTACAATGGGTCTTCTTTTGTTCATAGGAATTCTATTTATTTTTATGATTCATATATAAACATACAAATCAACCCTTCTTGAGTTAATAGATATGTAAAAGTGTATGTTAGACATATTCATGTATCTTGTCAAAACTTCCAGGAGATATTAATTTAAGTGTCCAGTCCTTGACTCCAGATATGTAATTCCATGGTGTTTCCTGTTGCAAGAGCTACATCCATAACCCGGTCCTACGCAAAACAAATGCTCTTTTTCACAGATCATTTGCATCCTCTTATTTCCTCCATCTCTTTCTCCTACACCTCATTAGCTTCTGAAGCAGCCTGTCTTATTATTTCTTATTTTAAGCACTTATTGATTTCTTCCTATGTCCACAGACATTGCTATGGCTCAGTTGCATTGCTGTAATTCTTTTAACTTTCCTCTTATTCTTCCTACTTTTGACTTGGAATCCACATTTATTTGTAATATTCAAAATAAAAAATTGATGTAAAAATAAGTTGAAAGTTTCCTATTGTTCTAAATTCCAAAATACCATGATGGCAAGACATATCTAGCAGCTTGAAGCATATTTGTTTTTCTATCATTCTACTTGAATCTTTTCCCATGATTTAATTCAACAACATTTTCCAGGTCTCTCTCTGTCTTTCTCTCCCTCCCTCCCTTCTTTTCTTTCTACCACTCCCATCCTCCTTCCCTCCCTCTTTCTTTCTTTCTCTTCTTCTTCTTCTTCTTCTTCTTCTTCTTCTTCTTCTTCTTCTTCTTCTTCTTTTCCTTCCCTTCCTTCCTTCCTTCCTTTCTTCCTTTATTTCTCCCCCACCCCTATTTTTCTCATCTCCCTGTCTGCCTTTCTTTTTCTTTCTTTTCCACAACTGTCAGTAACTTCCTTTGGGATAAATTAGTTTAATAAATTACCTGGTTTAGATTCATAGATATAACTTGATTCTTTACTTTTATTTACTCATAAGTACACTGTGCCAACAAATTTCAAAGATAGGTTTGCTATTCTACTTTTCTGTGCTTGAGATCTTACAGCTATTCATACTGCCTCATTAGTCTGGTATTTTTAAAGTATTCCTCTAGCATTAACAATTGTAGCTCTCAGAGTAATCACTATTCTAACCCAGATGTGTGCTCTGAGAGCTTCAGTAATAGCTAGCCTGACAAGACATACCTACTGGTACACTAATGATAGGAATATCATTGGGGTAACCAACTTAAGTCTAAGTCTGCTCCATAAGTTAAAGGCAACACGTGGTATTATTATCAGGAACAAGAACTGGGAATCAGATAGATATTATGATGCCCTGATAAATTATCATAGTATTAAATCTGCTCCTAGTAACTTGTCTTTATATTCATGGATCACCACATCTCTCAACCCTCATCAGAGAAGCCTCTTTCTTAAGTAGATCCCAGTCAGCACAGTGACCCACAACTTGTCAAAGTGCAGACAATAAAACAACACAGAATTGTCATCCCTAAATGTGAGTTCTATATTACACCTTTCCTCCTAATGCTCAGGAATTACTTTGGAAGAGAGATGAGAAGATTGTTGGTGCCAAAAGTAGTAGATGCTTTTAAATAAACAGTCTTCTCTGAGTGTAGCAAAGCAGTTGTGCATATGAACTCACAGTAGCTGTGACAGCATGTACACAGCCTCCACTATGTCAATCCAGAAAAACACTAGCATGGATAAAGTGACAGATATGCAATCCATCCCCAGATGAGGACTTATGACCAATTAATAGTTGCCAGCAGATGGTGTGGCTCTTGACAGGTCAACCATTCACAGTATAAACTATGGTAAAATAAAGACAAAGAAAAACAGAAAACAAGGCTTGGTAGATAAGAAAGGATGGTGGATCTGGCAGAGGGCAGGACTGTGAGTATCTCATAATATCAAAAATGGTAATAAAAATTGCAGAAATGAGAGCCGGGTGGTGGTGGCGCACACCTTTAATCCCAGCACTCGGGAGGCAGAGGCAGGCGGATCTCTGTGAGTTTGAGACCAGCCTGGTCTACAAGAGCTAGTTCCAGGGCAGGCTCCAAAACCACAGAGAAACCCTGTTTCAAAAAAAAACAACAAAAAAAAAAAATGCAGAAACGAATGGCCAATAAAATTAAAACCAGACAAATGCAAAACAAAAACTCTATTCATTTAAAACATTTTTATTGTTTTTAAATTTTTTATTATAAAAAATACTTAAATTTTTAAATTTTATTATATATACCCAAAATATTTAAAATCTTTTGAAGGTGTTTACTAGTTTAAATTTTGGTTGATGCATGGATATTTTATTGTCATTGTTGATATGTGACTGCCTTATTGTTATTGTTAGATTCTCAAAGACTGGATCTTACTTGGTTCCTTAATTCAGAGATGTATCACAGCTTTCTTATCCATGGGAGCAGACATTGACTCATCCCTTGCATGAACCTTTCGCTTTCTAAACCATAATGCACTGACAACCTTATTTCTCTCTATATATTAGACTTCTCATTTCTTGAAATGTATCCTCTCTTCAGATCAAATTCTCATGTTTATTAGTATACTAACAGTAACATCATAATGATTGCTAAGTAATAAGTAGCTAATAATTATATAGGCAAATGCTCTTAGATAAATTATTACTCTTATAAATAGACATAAATAAATACTTGTTAATAAGATGTAAAAAGTTAGTACTCCGGTGTCACAACTAGAATTGTTTAAACAGTTTACTTAAAAAGTCAATCATATTTTTTGATTGTGATCCTAGCCTTCAATGACTGAGGTATCTCTCCAGCCCTGACTCTCACCAGCTACATTATACAGAAGAGTGGCCTTGCACCCTGCCTGGGCAGCACACTTAGAGCTAATCCTGTTGTGATGCAGATGAGCCAGGCCGAGTATGTGGCAGAAGGAGAACTGATTCTATATCCCTCTTCCAGGCTCCCTGCAGCCATTGGGAGAACTGGTCCTCCACTTCACCTGGACCAGACAGTTAGTAATAAGTTAACAATTTATTATTTTAAACTGTTCTGCATTAAAGATACTAACTTGTTCACATTTCAAATTAGTATATTATTTAAGCCTTTGTGATAACTGGTCTAAGTTTACACACCAGTAGACACAGAATAAAAGAAAGGAAAGATTGTGCTAATTTATGTTCAAAAGAATAATGTCCATAACTACTCTCATGGGAGCCGATCTAAGTGACAATCTTAAAGGTGACAGATTACATTATCTTTTATAATAATGAATTATTCATTTCAAGTAACCTGAGGAGTTTTTGAATGACTAATGTCCCTTTTAATTTCCTCTAATATAAATTACATGATCAATATTTTTGTTCATTTTTTTGGCTAAAAAACTTACATTTTCCAAATTGAATTGGTAGAACATTTTATGCTTTGAAATACATTTCAAAATTATATTGTGTGTGTATCTCTGGGTGTGATGTGTGTGTATCCCACAACATATATGTGGAGGTCAGAAAATGAATGTGAGAAGTTAATTCACTTCTTCAACAATGATTTCAGAGACACAAACTCGGGCCATCAGGTTTCCATGCCAAGTAAATTTACCCTGAACCATTACTCAGGTAGAATTTTGTGTTTTAAAAATGTATGTGTGTGTCTTTACATGTACATGAACATATATACATGGATAGTCTTTGTCCAGTTTGTCTTATGTGTACAGAATAATTTTTGAAGATATTGATGTATATTGATTTTGTATAAACAAATTAAACTTTATTGTTAATGCTTCTTTTTTTCCTTCATATAGTATCGGTCTCAACAGGATTATGAACATTTTCAAAATATTACTACTTAGTTTGTTACTGTTTTAGCTACCCTGGTATTCTGATGTTTTGTTTCTCCATATGATGTTGATAATTGTTCTTTCAAGCTCTGTGAAGAATTGTGTTGGAATTTTGATGGAAATTGCATTAAATGTGTAGATTGTTTCTGCTGGGATGGCCCTTTCTAGAACTGTGAGACATGATTAATGTTCCAAATGTTGTATTCATATATGTACCTAAATATTTGTATTGAGTCATTAAAGTTCCCAGGATTAAGAGTTGTAGTTAGTAATTGCAGATAAGAGATTTGGGAAGCATTAGCCCCCTACTGAATCTTAGGTACAAATATTTGAGAAAGAACAGAATTATCTGGGAAAACTACAGATATTGCAAGTGTGACTGACAAAGTAAATATAAAATCAGCTCAAAGAATCACTAATACCATAAGAGAGAGAAAACACACACACACACAAGCTACATGAACTTTGCAAATTCTTATGCTGTCTGATCCTTGTCAAGTGAGACTCTGCTTCCACAGGTATATTGCCCCAAGGAAACCCATTGGACAGGTAGTCATATGCTGGTCTCAGTGTCTGTTGTTATGACCCCACTTATTATCTAATTTTGTAAATTAGCCTGAGACTAGGTTGAATGGCTCCCAACACATTTTTTTTTTTTTTTTTTTTTTTTTAGATTTTCCAACTTTGTGGTAGACAGGTTTTTAAAACATGTTCTTATGATTCTCTGGATTTTCTCAGCATCTGTTGTTATGACCCCCACTTAGTTTCTAATTTTGTAAATTTGGCTATTTTTTTCTTTGTTTTTTAGTTCGTTTGAATAAAAGGTTTTCTTATTTTGTTGATTTTCTGAAAGTACAAACTCTTTAGTTCGTTAATTATTTGTATTTTTTCTTTGTGTCTGTTTTATTGATTTCAGTCCCCAGTTTGATTATTTCCAATGTTTTTATGAAAGCACTTATTGCCATTATTAACTTTTCTCTTAATACCGTTTTCGTTGTGTCCCATAAGTTTGAATGTTCTGTGTATTTGTTTTCATTGTTTTTTTATTTCTTTCTATCTTTCCCATTTTTCTTTCAGTAGAGAGTCATTCAGTTTCTTTGAGTTTGTAGGTTTCTGGTTGTTTCTGTTGTTGACATTCATCTTGGATCCATAATGGTCTGATAGGATGCAGAGTGCTAGATCAATTTTCTTGTATCTGTGCTCAAGTAGTTGTCAATATTGGAGAATGTTTCATGAAGTGCCGAGAAGAGGGATTATTCTTTTGTGTTTGGGTGAGGTGTTCTGTAAATGTTTGCTAGATTCACTTGGTTCATAATATCTATTAACTGTAACATTTCTCTGTTCAGTTTTTCTCTGGATTATCTGTACATTGGTGACAGCAGAGTATTGAAGCTTCCTACTCTCAGTGTAAAATGGTCAGTATTTGATTTAAGCTCTATTATTGTTTCTTTTACAAATTTGGGTGCCCTTATCATAGATGTTGTGAATTGAAATACCATCTTGGTGGATTTTTCCTTTGATGAGTATATAGAGTATATAATGCTCTTCCCTATCTCTTCTGCATAGTTCTGGTATTAATTGTATTTTGTTAGATATTAAAATGGCTACACCATCTTTTTTTCATAGGTCCATTTGTTTCAGATATCTTTACCTAACCCTTTACTCTGAAGTAATGTCTATTACTGATATTGCGATATGCTTATTAACTAAAGCAGAAGGGTGAATATTGGGAATTGAGACCATTAAAATTGAGAGATATCAAGTCCCAATGTTTCTTGAGTCCTGTTATTTAGTTGTTGTTGGTGATTGTGGTAGTGGTGGTATACAAGCCTGGATGTGTGTGTGTGTGTGCCTATGGGAATGTTTGTGTGTGTGTGTGTGCGTGCATCTGTGTGCTACCCTATTGATTTTGCTTATGTGAGATTATTTATAGCATGTCTATTTTTTCATGAATATAGTTAACCTCTTCAGATTGGAATTTTCCTTTTATAACTTCTGTAGGGCTGAATGTGTAGATATATTAAGTTTTGAGTATCATAGAACATTGTGTTTTTCCATCTATAGTGACTATGTGACTAAAGGTTTTTCTTGGTATAGTGGTCTAGACTGGCATCTGTAGCCACCTTGAGTCTGTGATGCTGTGGAATAATGTTCTTGTACACTTTGGAGATTTGTCACTCATATTGTTTTAATAAACACCATTTGGCCAGTAGCCAGGCAGGAAGTATAGGCAAGGCAACCAGACTAGGAGAATTCTGGGAAGAGGAAAGGCAGAGACATAGGCATCATCCAGAAGCAGAGGAAGCAAGATGAGAATGCCTTATTGAGAAAAGGTATCAAGCCATATAGGTAAACATAGACAAGAATTATGGGTTAATTTAAGTTATACGAGCTAGTCAATAATAAGTCTGAGTAAATAATCCAAACAGTTTATAGTTAATATGGATCTCTATGTGTTTCTTTGGGAATGGACTGCTGCAAAACAAATTGGGACAGAAAGTTCCATCTACATGATGACACACCATTCCAAGCCCTTCTGCCTTTTAAAGTCTCCATTGAGAAGTCAGGTATATTCTAGTAGGTCTACCTTTGTATGCTACTTGATCTTTCTGCCTTGAAGCTTTTACTATTTTTTCTTTGTTCTGTATCTTTATTGTTTTAATTATTATGTGGTGAAGAGGACATTCCTTTCTTCTCCAATCTAATTGGTGTTCAGTTTGCTTATTTTACCTTTGTAGGTTTCTCCTTCTTTAGGTTAAGAAAATTTTCTTCTATGATTTTGTTGAAATAATTTTATGGACCTTAGACTTAGGTTTCTTTTCCTTGCTCTATCTCCATTATTCATTATTCTTAGGTTTTTCTTTTCATGGTGTCCAGATTTGCTGGATGTTTTGTGTCAGGCATTTTTTTAGATTTAATATTTTCTTTGACAAACCTCTTTCTTGTATTGTATCTTACACCTTTAGATTCTCTCTATGGTTTCTTTTATTCTACCGGTGAGGTTTGCTTCTGTGGTTCCTGTTTTTATTAAAATTTTCACTTCTAGAATTACCTCAGTTTGAGTATCCTTTATTGATTCTGTTTCCAACATCAGGACTTGAAAAGTTTTATTCATTTCCTTCAACTGTTTGCATTTTCCCATATTTCTTTGAGAGATTTACTCATTTCATCTTTAAGGACCTCTCTAATATTTAAGAAGGCCATTTTAAGGTCTTTTTCTTATACTTCAGTGCTTCGGTGCCTTGCACTGCGCCCCCGTGTCTGCGCTCTGTGTGCTATTACCCAGTTACAGAGCTTCGGGCAAGGGGGCTGGAGGTTAAAATACACAGACGCAGACAGACAGAGAGACAGCGACATGGGTCATCCTTGAATTCCCCAAGAATGCCCCCTTTATTGTGTTCGGGGGCAGATTATATAGAGATAGCCACACTCCAGCCAAACCCACCAGAAACCACTCTCCTGCCATCAGGAACTCCTGAAGGTCTTGTGCTCAGAGCAGCTGTAGGCACTCAGATCAGGGAATTACAAGAAATTCAGAATCTGGGTTCTCACTGCTCCCAACACTTTTGGATTATTCAGGGTCTGCTATGGTAGAATAGATGGGCTCTAGTTATGACATAATGATCAGACTGTTATTTACTGTGTTTTTATGCTAGTGTCTAGGCATCTGAGATTTGGGGTGGTTATTCATCTGGGTACTGATTTCTGGATTGGTCTTTGTTGGATGGATATTCTGTTCCTTTGTTTCTGTTTCCTCTCTGGATTTTTAAAATATAATGCCTGTGTGTTGCCTGATATGAAATTTTGTTTGACACTGATAGTTATGGCCACTGTGGTTTCTGGGTAAAATGTGTTTCTGTGTATCAGGATCTGATAACTTAGGGATGAGGATAGACATGGGATTTGAAGGGGTTCATGAGAGGGAAAAAACCAGAATGTTCAACCTCTCTCTCTGTCTCTCCGTCTCTCTCTCTCTCTCTCTCTCTCTCTCTCTCTCTCTGTTTCTCTCTCTGTCTTAGTTTCCTTGAAATGTGGGGGACAATGAAATGAAATTGTTATGGATTTCTGCTATGTCACTGGGCACGAGACCTTCCAAGGCTGGATCTAGATAAACAGACATAGAGAATATTCATAGACAATCTACCAACTTCTGTGACAGGAGTGTTTGTGGGTTAGCATGGTTTGCCTGCCAGAGTTTGTGGTTGGATAAAACAACAAGTGGAAAGAGAGAGAGGTAAGGAGGAGAAGGTCTGTGGGATCCACAGGAGATGTGGGTAGAGGGAAGGAAGTCTGTAGCCGGTGTTCTGTGGCAGACAGGGATGAGACTGACATACATGGTTTGGGAGAGAGGAGGGAGTGATAAAGATCTTCAATTAGTTTACCTAGTTCTCTGGGCTGCTCATCTGGTGTGTTCCCAGGGATTGCTTGCTGGATTGTGTGTTAGAGGCTGGGTTAATGGGACGAGTAGAGGAACAGAGTTTAGGGGAGAAGATCTTTGTGATTCTTTGGTGAAGGGGCTGAAGAGGAAAGGAGATAGCAGTGGGCTTTCTGCTGCAGAACTGGGGTTGAGACTGGGGGCTTGAATCTGGAGGAACAGAGGGGAAATAATATTTTCAGATATTTTGACACTATCAATCTTGGACTTCAAAAATAAAATTATGGCTAATATTAATTTTAACATTTTTGGTGTACTGATTTCATGCCACCTTGCTGGACATTTCATACTACAAGGTGAATCATCTTTATCCCAAATATTTGGAAATAGATCATTTTTAATATTTTGGAGTTGCTTTTTTCCATAATTTGCAAATGTAGAAAAAGTAACTTCGAAAGATTGAAAATGTTTTATTTTCATATATGTATTCCAGATATGTATATACACACACATGCAGGGAAGTTCCTTTGACTGTCACCTGCCACTGAGACGACATATGGATCTCTCCAATTGTAGTATGATCCCTGAATTGACCAAGTTTGGGACCATGCCCTTCAAATTTGGAATTTTGAAACCGTGGTCCTCTGTTTGCATCCTTCTATATGTCCATGTCTTAATTTATGCTTCTTCCTTTTATTGCTTATTCTTCTGCCTATTTTCAGTAAGATATCTGCTTATGTTTCTAGTTTTTACATATATTAGAATATTCTATCTTCCTATTCCCATGTCTTATGGTGGTATTTAAATCTCATTAGATTCTAAATGTTTGTTTTTGAAAACTTTTGTCTACTTTTTTCCTTTTCGCAATGCAATTTTTTCTCATATAATATATCCTGACTTCTCTTTCTCTTATGCCTCCCAATTCTCTCCCAACTCCCCTTTCATCTGGATTTACTCCCTTTCCATTTCCCATTAGAAAATGTAGAATTCTATGGGATAAAAATAATAAAATTCAATAAATAAAATATGACAAAAACTAACACATCAGAACAGATCAAAACAAACAAACAATAGAAGGAATGGAGCTCAAGAAAACACAGGCAGCACTTATAGATGCAGAGACCCATTTGTTCACACACTCAGAAATCCAATAGAAACACTAAACTGGAAGATATATATATATATATATATATATATATATATATATATGCAAAGGACCAATAGGATAAAAATTGAGACAAAAATATGTTTATAAACACACACAAATAAAAGTACAAAATAAGGATCTGATCTTTTAAAAGGCAGGTTTCCTTATCTTATAACTTTCATCTTATGAAATCTGTTATAAAATGTGAAGTCTGGCACAGTGGACTTTTGTGACTGTCCCGAGTCTAGAGAACACTGAGATTTAATTCTGTGCCTGTAACTACAAATGATCCATGTCCCTTGGTCTTGTTGACGATACTCTTTCTTGTTTGTTGAACAATTAAAATATTAATTTGTCTTTATATTGCTGCTTTCCCTCTATCAATCTTCTTATTGTAAAGAATCATTTGCTAGCATTCCAGTTTTTCCTGTTACATGAAACTGTGTTTCACTGTTCTAGCGATTCTTCATGGGAATCTTGTAAAGCATTCTCATGCTTCTCCTTTGCTCTTTTTAAATCAATGTGAAGTTTGTTTTATGTTTTATTCAGTTTGAATACTGATGTAACATTTTACACTTGGTCGTCTTCAGTGTTATCTTCACACCTAATAAAAAATCCCCTAATGTTTCTGTTCTTTTACTCACTGTGTTGTAATTTATATCTGTACATTTATTATTTATCTTAATACAAAAGCAATGTATTTTTCTATCCTTTTGCCTTTCTCACTTATAGATCATAAAGATTTTCTAAATTGTCATCTACCTTCTCTAGTAAGTAATTTATACAAAGTTGTTGAAACTTTTTTGCTTTTGGCTTTCATTGGGTTGAAACTTTCGGTTATGTTTTTTTTGAGACTGAGCTTCTCTTTGTAGGCCTGGTTGTGGTGGAACTCACTCTGTAGACCAAGCTGGCCTCAAACTCACAGAGATTCACCTGCCTCTGCCTCCTGAGTGTTGGGATGGATTAAAGGCATGCACCACATTGGCTTGGTGGCTTGCAATTTGGTTTATTTAGATATCCTACTAATTTGAAACACCCCTAAGTTTTATTTTATATTTTATTTTAGTTTTTATTTCTTTTATTTACACCTGAAACTCAGATAAAGCTCACTCATTATGTAATTGTTCACCTGGTGCTGTAAGCCTATCTCTATCTTTTCACTCTCTTATTTTTCCATCTGAAACTGTGGATCTGATTGACAGTCACAAACACGCATTGGTTCTTGGTTCATAAGAATTCAGGAACTTTCTTTGTAAAGACAGTGATGTTGGCTCCAGTCATGTTGTTTTGTACTCATGCCATTTTCCCCTTTCCTCTGTTTGCTCTGGTGAAGATTTTCCTCTCCTGGGGGAACTGGTGAAGAACATAAAGTGGAAAGAAAATAATTTCAGAATTCAATAAGCTCTAAATTTAAAAGTCTATGCTTTAAATTTCTGTTCTAGAGTTTAAAGAATAGAATATGGACATGGAGTTTTCATATGTATATTTGAGCATTTTTCTGAATCATTTCAATACAAATTCCTTTTTTTTATGAAAGCTCAGCTGATAGCTTAGGCTTATTTTTAACTAGTTCTTTTTTTCCGTCAATTATGTTTTATTTTATTTTTTTGAAGCAGGCAAGAAAGAAGACAGCAAGCCAGGGAGGACTTAGGTTAATTTCTTATTCAAACTGAAAAACTAGAAAAATAATAATGTGCTTAGTATGGAGTAACTATTGCTGCAATCTAGTTCGGTATTTTATTGGAAAATGAAATTTCTTCCGTGTTTTTGACTGCAAATGTCCTTCTATATTTTATTCTGCTTTATCTTGAGAAGGTTTCACTTTGTTATTGCTTATTTATGTTTCCAAGAGTTGCATGAAATTGCTGAAACTTGCCTTTTAGCGATTTTCCAAATATAATTTGAAGTCAGAGTATATGAATGTTTTTACTCAAAAGACAGTTTGAGTTAGCAGGCAGATTTTGGTTTCCAGAGACTATGTGACAGACACAGGAACAGGAAGGCAGTTGAATTTTTGGGACTTTCCAAGAAAGACATTAGAAAAACAAGCGGAGGCAGGTCAGTAGAGCATGGTGATGAACAATTTTGGGGCTGTCACTGTTCACAGATCCATGTAGGTAAAGCTAAATAACTGTACCAAGTATCAAAGTAACAGACATCAGGGTACTGATGGGGATGCCTGGAAAGGTGAGCATGGAGAAACTGACCAGAAAATAAAATGGGAGTTTAGGTAGAGAGACTTCAGGAATTATAAGGGAACAATTTACATAGGGGCCTCAGTACAAAGGGTAGGGGACCATGGAGATGTTCAGACCTATTCTCAAGAACAAAACATTCTTCCTTGATTTGTCTGTATTGACAAAGAGATGACAGTTGTTAGAAGACCATCTAAAAGTGGAATCGTTGCTAGCATGGAAGAATCTGCAGTCTAGAAGTTACGACAAGGTTGCAGTTGGTGTGAAAATTTTAGACACATGTTAATTAACTCACTTCCAGTGCTTTAAGTGTAGTTTATTTCAAATATGTTCACATTATTTCTCCTCTGATTAAAAATAAAGTTTTTATTAACTTGTCTTCCCTTTTCAATTAAAACCTCTTTGCATTGTGGGTGAAGAAAGTCTAAGACGCCCTGTGAAATATAAGCTGTTACTTCTATCCTTGACTCTCTCCCAGAAACAGAAGATAAGACCATGTTGCCAACGACATCACACACTTCAGACTCTTAGGAAAATCAGGCTGGAGCTGACCTGGTAGCCCTCTGTTTGAGGACTTGTCTCATAGTATCTGAAGATGTCATGAAAGCTGCCAAGGGAAAAGAGCAGTCCATAGCACTACCCAGCAGCAAACACAACAGGAAGGGTTCCTTAAGGGCTCAACAGTGGCACTTACATGTTGGAGGTAACCAAAAGCTGTCTAATTAAGCAGTGGAAGGATATTCATTTCTGATACTTTATAACTAGCCAACTTCCATGGCCTGTGAGGTCATGGATCTTAGAAGAGAGTCTACTAATATGAATTTCCTAAATTGATATAGTTTCTAACTGCATTCTAAATACTTGTTCTTATATCAGTACAAAAGTAGAACTCCAAATTCTCATTAATGAAGTACCTTTATGCAACCTATGCAAAACATTACAGAAATTTGTGACTGTTAAAATTTAGAGAATAAACGACTGTAAAACGCTTAACCCTAATTGGTATGTATAAACCACTCTCTACACCTAAGGCTCACAAAATACTGCAAAAGAGGACGTGAAAAGATTGTAAGAGCCAGAGGACCAGGATGCCTGCTACAATATAATGTCATCTACAGATAACAGGGCAGCTACATCCGTGAAGTTAATATGAACATCTAAACAATACTAGGACTAGCACAATGATAGCAACAGTTGATATTTATACATGGATGGGAATATTTCATTAAACCCCACCCCTTAATGACAATAGCTGCTAAGAGAGGGAGATTTAATCTTCTCCAGGGATGAGTTCCCTGGTAGAATATCCAGTCTTAGTGGGCCAGTCCTAAACCCAAGTACATATGAGCAACACCTAATGGACTTAGAAGGCTCTCTCTGTGTGTGTGTGTGTGTGTGTGTGTGTGTGTGTTTTATTTAAAGAAGACGTTATATATTTGAGAAGAAATGGACACAGGAGGATTTGGACAGCAGAGTGGGGATAATAGAAATGCTGAAAATATAGTATTCATAGATGAATGTTTTTAAAATATAAACACCAATAAAGCATGCTATATAAAATCATAATTGTATTTTTTAAAAAGTATTTTTCATTTTATTATTAAATATGTACATTTCTGTGAATGGGATGGATGTATTTGAGTGCAGGGTCCCTCAAAGCCAGAGGTGTTGTAACTTTCCGGAGCCTGAATTACAAGGGGTTGTGAGCTTCCTGAAGACGTGCTGGAAACCAAACAGGTTCTTTTTAAGAGCAATCTGTGCTTTTACTAACTTGGCTATCACTTCAGTCCCATATGATTTACTTTCTAAAATGCAAGAAAACAACAACAAAAAAAAGGTTGTTTTCTCAAAGTTACAGCTCTGAGCTCATGGGAAGTCACCTATAAAAATGTTTGTGCTTGTTATTTCAAATTGTAGAGCATAGCACATAAATTTTAGATCACAGAAGATTTTTAAACATGAAGTATTGTCCTTTTGCATACCCTTTTACTTAAAATACTATTTTAAAAAATATGTCAAACTATGATGTTATTCTCCAAATCAGACATAATGTCTCCTCTTTTACAGAAACCATGTTAAAATACTCTGTCATAAGCATGTTTACTGGCTTTTCTTTGTTTATTCTCAGATTGTCAAAGATGTAGGCATTAATGTCCTTATTAAGTAACCTTTTTAAAAAAGTCATGAAATATAACATAAACAAATTTCTAATTAAACTTTTTTTTGGGGGGAGGGTCATTTTTTGTCTGTGAGGCTGGGAATCATTCCAGGCCCTGTACAAAATTACTAGGCAAGTCTTCTACTACCAAGTCCTCAGAAGCAGTTTTAAACTCAGCTGTGTATTCATTCTTTACAATCTAGAATGCTAATCAAACTGCTGGATGAGGGTCGGGTGGTGATTGCAATATTACTGTTGTTTCTTCCTCACAAAGTTCCTCTCCTGATCAAGATGCTCCTTCTCTTTCAGCTTTTGTATCGGCTTGTTGGCTTTGCAATCTGCAAGCTCTTGATCTTTAATGATCTGTGGCGCATCTGTATGCATAATAATGCCTTGCAAACTCCTCAACAAAAGGATATCATTAGGCACCTATCACAGGGTTCTTTTAATACATTTTCCTTGCAACAATGCTTTTCCAAAATGCAACCCATCTTTGCATAAAAATAAGATTGCAGTGTGTGGGGATAGTCAGGGAGTTATGCTGAACTAATGAGCTTTTCTCTTTCTGGCAGTCCTCTGATGCGGTAATTGGGAATTTAGTCATTTCTTAGATGCAGGAATGATGAGTTCTATACCTTTGCTTAGCATGAAAGATTTCCTTATGCTATAGTCCTCTGGCCAGGCATGTTCATTTGACAAAGCAACCCTGCATCCATTGATTACATTTCATGAATTACTAGGCTGTCTGCTTATTCATTTGCTTAAAGCCATTTATTAAGGCTGAGCTACTTTGCATATAATATAAATTGATTGTGCCCACTTGCCACTGTTATTATATTTTTTACATGAATGGCTCTGAAAGAGTGCGTTATTTTTCTTTCTTATGGTGTAAAACAACATTTAAAATGCTTTTGCATATGGTAGACAGGGTAGTGATGATGTCCCGATAAGGATAGCTAGTCTCTATTTCTTTAAAGTAAATATTTTCCCAATTGTTACTAAAGTTTAAGAATTCTATTGTCATAATTTTAGTCATTCCTTCTCTCTCTATTTATATTGTTCCCAGGTGTGTTTCAGAATTAAGCTAGAGGTTCCATAACCATATGACTGTAGTTTATAGTCTTTGAAAGAAATATTCAAGGTGCCCAAGCTGAGGTCCCCAATTAGTTCCTTGGGCAGCTGAGGATAGGGAACCTGAAATGACCCTATCCTAGAGCAATACTGACGAATATCTTGCATATCATCATAGAACCTTCATCTGGTGATGGATGGAGATAGAGACAGAGACCCACACTGGAGCACTGGACTGAGCTCCCAAAGTCCCAATGAGGAGCAGAAGGAGGGAGAACATGAGCAAAGAAGTCGGGACCATGAAAGGTGCACCCACCCACTGAGACAGTGGAGCTGATCTACTGGGAGCTCACCAAGGCCAGCTGGACTGTGACTGAAAAAGCATGGGATAAAACTGGACTCTCTGAACATGGTGAACAATGAGGGCTGATGAGACGCCAAGGACAATGGCACGGGGTTTTGATCCTACTTAATGTGCTGGCTTTGTGGGAGCCTAGCCAGTTTGGATGTTCACCTTCCTAGATATGGACGGAGGGGGGAGGACCAAGGACTTACCACAGGGCAGGGAACCCTGACTGCTCTTTGGACTGGAGAGGGAGGGGGAGAGGAGTGGGGGGAGGGGGAGAAGGGTGGGGGAGGGGGAGAAGGGTGGGAGGAGGGGGAGGGAAATGGGAGGCTGGGAGGAGGTGGAAACTTGTTTTTTTTTTTTTCTCCTTTTCTCAATAAAAAAAAAAATGGAGAAGAACAGTCTGAACCATTCATTTAGACTAGTAGTGTATTTATGTTGGCATTAAGGAGACATCTTTACTATGAGAAGATGTTGAAAAGCAATATCCTGTGCAACGAGAGATATCGAAAGGGTGGAGTGTCTTTTGTCTTATTTTTATTTTTTTGATTTATTTATGTATGTAAACATTTTACCTACATGTGTTCTCTGGATACCATGAGTTTACTATTTATGGAGTCACAAAAAGTATGCTCTCTATTGGAACTGGTTTTCAGTAGACATGTAGGTGCTGGGAATCAAATACAGGTCCTCTGGAAGAACAACTCATAACTCTCTTAACCACAGAGTCATTCCTGTAGCACAAACTTAGTCCATTTTTTTTGAGGTCCTAGCCTTATCTTGCACTGTTGTGGAAAGACAGGCATGAGTTTCTGACTTCTATTATAGATACTGTAGTTCTGTTCTTGTGACCTGGAAAAAGGAAAACTATTTTCTGCTTTTCTCTTGGTGTCAGGAATGTAAGCAGATGACATCTTTATAAAGGACAGAGGAAGCCAAACCTTTAATAAGGGAGTAGATGTGCTAAAGAATTCTATTATTAAGTATTAACGCATATGATTCTTATGAATGCTGTTCACTTTTTTGGGTGTCTTCACTTTCATACTTTTTGGGGATATATTTGAAAGCAACACAATGTTTATTTGTTATTATTTAAGTTTCAAAAAAGGAGAAATTATGGTAAACTTAAACAGTTGAAGAAAATCATCTGAGTAGCAATGATGCAGAAATAACATGAAGAAGGAAAGGAAACTATATAGAAAGTTTGATTAAAATCGAACATGTCCTGTGTAGATTATGTTTTCCCCAGTTATCAGTCTAGAGTCCATGAGCTCCCACTAGCTCAGGTCATCTGTCTCTGTGGGTTTCCCCATCGTGATCTTGACCCCTTTGCTCAAGTAATCCCCTCTTCTCTTTGAGTGGACTCCAGGAGGTTGGCCCAGTGCTTAACTGTGGATCTCTGCATCCGCTTCTTTCAAATTACTGGATGAAGGTTCTATGATGACAGTTAGGTGGTCTTCAATCTGATTATAGGGGAAGGCTAGTTTAGGCACCCTCTCCACGATTTCTAGGTATCTTAGTGGAACCGAGAATTTATTGTTAGTGCATGAACTGGCTTTTTGGAGTCATTCCCTGTGGGGGGGCGGGGGCCGGAATACCTTGCTAGGCGTCAATACAGGGGAGAGCAGCTTGATCTTGCCTCAACTTAATGTGCCAGACTTTGTAGACTCCCTATGGGAGGCCTGACCTTTCTGAAGAGTGGATGGAGACTTGGGTGGAAGGAAAGTGGGTGAAGGGGAGCAAGAGGAGAGGCAGGAGGGGGGAATGTGGTTGTCATGTAAAATGAAAAAAGAGCCTTTTAAATAGAAAATTTAAAAAGCCTATCTTCTTAAGAGAAGGGAACAGAAGAGAAACACCTAGCAAATGTTATATTACCCAGTTTTAGGAGAGACACATTGAGTCCTACAAGTCTGTCTGTCAGCCACTCAAGAAGTCTTTGCATTTCATCTGGGGCTAGCAAAGACATTGGTGGTCAGAGGATGCACTTTTGCAGTGTCAAGTTTAATGTGCTATAGCTCATTGTTGAACATGTGCCTAGGCTGGCACGGGCTTGGCAGACACTTTCTGGAACTCCTGTTGTGGAGGAGATGTTTTTCCCAGGTGAAAACAAATAGGAACACAAAGTTCCCACCTTGCTGAGATAAAAGGTTCCTGGGAATTGCTGGGTGTTCGATTGCTGTCTTAAACCCCTTCATTATGGACTGGCACTCAGAGTTGTGTTTTTGTTCCAATTGGCATTTTGCCCCCAAAACTAACTGTGCTCTGCTGGGTTAACCATGACAGGCAGGTGGTTTAGAGGGCCCCTGGTTAAATGCAGAGTGACTTGGCTATGGTTAACATTACCTCTACCACAAGAGGGTGGTATGAATCTTTAGATGGCTGAGGTGGTGTTTGTCCCTAATCCATCTTCTTTAGAACGGGAGTCTTTTCCTTCTCATCTCAAGAAGCTTTTACAGCTGTCTTTCTTCTCTGTTTTGTTACAGTGACATCTAACAGTCTCACATTTTTTAAAAAAATATGCATTTATGAAATCAGTAGAGAATGAATATTTAACAGATTATGATCTCTGTTGCTATGCTGGTAAACTTTCTATCGGTTCCTTTAATCTTTCAGGTAGGGCAATGAGATATTTTATTTCCTAAAAATGTCTATGATTAAAAGGAAAGGGAACTGGATAAAGATAAAAATGTTCTCAAATATCATGTCACTAAGAATTCCAAAAATACTATTTATTTATTTATTTTTAATTTTTTCATTAACGGCAACATTGAATAAATGGGACCTACTAAAACTGAGAAGCTTCTGTAAAGCAAAGAGACTGTCACTAAGACAAAAAGGCAACCCACTGACTGGGAGAAGATCTTCACCAACCCCGCAACAGACAAAGGTCTGATCTCCAAAAATACTATTTATACAGGGCTTTTTGCTGAGTCACCGATACAATCAAGAGTTGAAGGTCATGTCCTGTTCTTATGCGACTTAATGTATGAGCGAAGAATATAATCAGCAAATGCATTTACAAGTAGAGAACTGCCATGTGGTGGGGAAACAAAGAAATAATAGAAATCTGATTAATGAAATGTGCAGGCGTTCACCTGGAACACACCATCAGGGCAGAACAAGGAAATTGCTCCAAACTCCAGCAGACAAGCGTAAGCTAAGCCAGAGGCCATGAATGCCAGAGACCATATAGACTTCCTGCAGACCTTCTCTTCTCTCTGTGTTCCCAGATCCAGCTCCCTAGTATCATCCTTATCTTCTCAGCAGAACACTCCTGGCAACCTTCCCTGATCTCACCCCCTGCTGTTTCGATCTCCAGTGGATCCCACAGATCTTCCTCTTTTAACCTTACTCCCTGAAGTTGTTGTCCCAGCAGGCGCTCCCTCCTAATCCAAGGGTCTCTCTTCCCAGGAAAAAAAAAATAGGTTAAAAGTGAACTCATAGCTCTCCTACTCTTCTGTGGGTGGTCCACATTCCTTTTTGGCCTGTTGGCCTCCTGGGCAAGAGGGGAACTAGGCAGAAGGGGTGACAGAAAGCTTTGGGCATGAACCATGAGCAGGGACAGAGGGATGCCTCCAGGAAACAGCTCCGTTGAATCATCACAACTTTATTCCAGAGCATAGGAAATACATAAAATTGGGGAGCCTGGAGACAAATCCTAATTTGCATTAAGGGGCATGATGTTATCACAAGGCTTAGTATGTGACATTAGGGTCCTATAACGGAGCTCCTAGCACAAGTCTTAGCAGGGATCTATGCCAAGGGTCAAGCTAAAGATCAATCAGGTATCTGGTTTAGAGACAGCTTTTAGATAAGGTCAGTCCACCGGGCCCAGGGACATTCTCCATATAAGGACAGATAGGGAGCAGCAAGCTTTAGTGGGAGGGAGGGAGTTCTATATTGCCTGGCTTAGAGAAAGCTGTAGGGCTATGACAGACTGTGACCTCAAATCACCTAGCACAGTCTTTCAACACTGCTCCTGAGATCCAATACCCCAGTTTTATTCTGAGCTCTGTAGCAGTAAATCTTCTGTGGTCTCCATTTCCTCTCTATATCCTCAATGTATAGTACAAGAAAGAATATTGAAATGTGCAAGGGAAAAAGACCAAGTAACAAATAAAGCAGACCTATGAGGATTATTCCTGATTTCTCAATGGAGACTTTATCTCCTGAGAAAATTGGGAGAGTGGGTGGAACTGGAGGAGGAGAGGGGAAGAGGGGAGAGGAGAACATGAAGGAATGGAATATCTTAGATGAAAGAAGGACAGAAGTGGAGAATAGGAGTGAAATATCTTAATTGAGGGAGTCATTACGGGACTAGCAGGAAACCTGACACTATGGAAATTCTAAGAAACCCACAAAGATGACCTAAGCAAAGACCCTAAGCAATAGGGGAGAGAGTGCCTGAACTGGCCTTCTCCTGTAATCAAATGGATGACTACCTTAACTCTCACCATAGAGCCTTCACCCAGGAAGTGATGGTGGCAGATAGAGAGATCCACAGTGGAGCACTGGATTGAGCTCCCAAAGTCCAGTTGAAGAGAGGGGAGGAGTGATAATATGAGCAAAGGGGTCAAGACCATGATGGGGATACCCACAGAAACACCTGATCTGAGCTAGTGAGAGCTCACCGACTCTGGACTGACATTTGGGAAACCAGCATAGGACCAAACCAGGCCCTCTGAACGTGAGTGACAGTTGTATGGCTGAGGCAGTCTGTGGGGCCACTTGTAGTGGCGCCAGAATTTATCCCTACTGTTTGAAGTGACTTTTTGGTGCCTATTCTCTTTGAAAGGATACTTTGCTCAGTCTAGATATAGTAGGGAGGGCCTTGATCCTGCCTCAAAATGATGTGCTAGACTTTCTTGACTCCCCTTGGGAGCCTTACCCTCTCTGAGGAGTGGATGTGCTGTCGGGGAGGGAGTGGGAGATGGGGTGGGAGTGGGAACTTGGTTTGGTATGAAAAATGAGAGTGTATTTTTAATAAATAAACAAATGACAGAAGGACTAGACAGATGTGCTACAGACTATAACAGGCCACAGATGCCAGCCTGGAATACTACACATAACAAAACAGTCAATCACCAAAGACGAAGGAAGTAGATATTCCATGATAAAGTCAGATTTAAATAATTTCTATCTACAAATCCAATTTTACAGAAGGTGCTTAAAGAAAAACACCAACCCAAGGAGATTAACTGCAATCATATAATACACCAGAAAAAAATCAAATGAAGGGAAACACACCCACAAACACTGCCACCATCACTAGCACCAACAGCAACACAAACATCAATAGCAACAAATAGTAAATATCGCCAATTTTTAGTCACTGATGTTTCTCAATATCAGTGTTTCCTTATATTCTTATCATCTCCAGGACTTTTATTTATGAAAAAGGAATCTATTTTCAAAAAATGTTAAAAAAAAACAAAAACAAAAACATGATCCCTTCTGAGAGGAAACTAGGAGGCAGTGGAATGTTCAAGAAGTAGGGCCCAGGGAAAGAAATTAGGTCATTGGAGGGGATATATATCTCTGTTTTCTTTTGCCTTGGAGAATAAAGGGAACAGGCTTCCTCTGCTGTGTATCACTACTATTGCTTTCAATACTGTCCATGTCACCATATTCTAACAGCTCTGTGAAAACGAGACAAAATAAACCCTTCTCCCCTTTAGTTCATCATCTTGTATTTCTTACAGCCATGTAAGGCTGACCCAGAGTCGCTTCTTTCAAGCTGAAATGCTCGAGCTATAATTGTGGAAATAATTTTGCATTAAAATATTCCACATGAAGGCCAAAGAGATAGCTCAGTCAGTAAAGTGTTTCCTGAGATTCCCAGAACTAGAGTAGGCAAAAACATGATGTGGTGGTACAAGCTTTTAATTCTAGTTATGAGTAGTGAGAGACAGGCACCCTGACTAGCTTAAGACTCGGGGCAATTGTCTCACTCATAATGTCAAGTTAGTTTTACCATATGAAAGTAAAAGGTTGATGGGTAGATATGGCATTAGGAGTCCTATGTATACGGCAAAAATGAGACGCGGTGGCTATTTATACACTGTCTATCTACTGCTATACCTGTCTACTTGGTGATAGGTATCTGTGTGTGGGTCCTATGAAATAACAGTTGAGGTTGACCACTGGCCTCCATATGCATATACACATATATGCACCAGCCCAGGTATATACAAACACACATTCTCACATATGCCTTCATATGCACATGTATACACATATGTTCACCAGTCTGTGTACACACATCAACATACACACTCTCACACACATATGCCTCCATATGCACATAAATACAAATTTATGTGCACCGGCCTAGGTACACACATAAACACACGCATTCCTCCATATGTACATGAATATACATATATGTGCACACACATAAATAATCATATATTGGCATAATTTAATGGTAGCATACTGAAGATGAACAACTATAGAGTGAAATATGAAAGCAAAAAATAAGCTTCATTACTCTTCTTAAAAAGTGAAAATAATTCATTGATAAACTCCCATTTTCAAGGTAATGGGTCAAGTTACCTTGGTTACCTTGTGAATTCTGTCTAGAAGCTTCTCTTCAAGTGATCAAGAAGAGAGCAGAGATTGTACTGATTATCCTAGAAAAAGAAGAGAGAGAGTCATGCATTTGCTGCCAAAAGTCTTCACGCTTCACCTTTGTTTAACTGAAGAGGTACTCAGAATTGGTCTTCTTTGCCCAAGTTCCTACCTTCTCAATAATAATCTCCCTAGTGCAGGTACACACTCTTCTGTTTTCTCTGAACTACTCAAAGGCCTGAAAATATTGCTGGGTATCAACTACATACTGGGCAGATAAGATAAAGACATTTATTCAGTGCTCTATGCTCAGCTGAAAAGCAAGGATTAAGCTCACAATTTCTCACATAGCTTTGGGCAGCTTTCATTCAACACCCCGTGAACGATATAGGGTTTTAGTCATGTGATAGGTCAGATGTAATGACTTCTTCTCAAACAATTATCTTTAAATATTTCTATCAAAATTCTTTTCATCAAGAGCAGTGTTCTGCAATCACCAGTGTGGAGCAGATCAACCTTGACGGCAGAAATCTTTATATTCTTCTAAGCTGGAATATCATCAGACTACAGTCTGTCTGCTTTATGTTTTATGATATGACTTGTTTTCCATCTTTAAATTTGACTAAACAATTAAGTTACAAGTTTTGGAATTCTGCCAAAGTGCAATTTTCTCTTTTCACCCAAACTCAATTAATAAACACTTAAAGTGAGACCTGTAAGTTTCTCCATCCTGCTTTTTGTTTGTTTTCAGGTTTGGAATATAGGAGAGCTCAAATGGAGTACAACGAGAACTGTGTCTTAAAAATGCTCTTAGATGTGCTTTTAGATTTGGAATATAGTCTGTAAGCCTGTGTAAAGAATCTACCATTTAAGGACTTCTGTTTTAGTCTTCTGATTGCTAACTATGATTTAGGCACATAATAGTCGTACAAACTCTGGAGGTATCATACTGTTTCACAATTATGCTCTGTTAAATAATGCTTAGGCAGATTACAAGTACTTAGCTAAGTTAATGTGAGCAGCCATTTACAATCTGTTATATTTTGCTTATGGTAATTTTTTAGAGATTATGTTGGATGCACAAATAAGCTAGCTGAACCTGCTAAATGAATGTGTGTGCACTTAATCCTTCTCTCCCTGCATTTAAATAAGTCCAAATGAATTTTTATTTTTACAGCATGTTCCTTTCGAGTCAAAATGAGCACCTTGATCTGTGAGAACTGTACCAAACACAAGTGCCAATTTTCAGATGGGTACAGACATATACATGCATACACTCCTTTGGTAAGCTCCATGGTACAGAACTACAAAGAATATAATATAATAAATATAATATAAGTTATATGTATACATGAATATGTATGTATACACGAACTTGTTAATTTAATGACTCAAAGATAATCAAAATTTCAGTTTTCTTGGTTTCAAGCTGATGACTATTTGCTAGTACGAACATTGTAATTTTCTTCAAGTAGCCTCAAATTTATTTGGTTCTCAATGACAAGACCTCTTCTAGACTGTTGGGATTTGAGCACACCATTTGGATTGCTAGTCTTGTGTTTGTTCATTAAGCTGACTGTTTTGAGATGGTGTTGCCATGTTACATAAAACTATGGGGCCATTTTCCAGCAGTGTCTTCCACAGCTCTGAGTGTTTATGATATTTACATTGTATATCACAGTGTGTTTTTTAGTAGAAAATGTGCTGGTTAGTTCATGTTCTGCGGTAGAACACTAAGGAGAAACATGTCTTCTGTGTTCCTCAGTGCTTTTGTGTCTAAAGCCCTGTCTTTTGTTCATTAGTCTCTGCAACATAGTCCTCAGAGATGTTTGCATTTTTCTCAGAATCATGTCAGTTCCTCCCCACCAGCTGTCTGCCGCTATTTCTGTTTATTCTGAGTAATCAACTCTTCTTGTACATTCCAACAGGCTGAGTTTCTTTGGTCTAGTCTTTATTTTGCTTGGAAAATAGATTGGCTTCACACAAGAGCAGGGTTGTCAAACATGACTGCAATTCCAATTGATGCGTTTGGTCCAGGATCGTGATTGCTTCAAAGGCATTTTGATATTTAAAGACAATAATAGCTATATGCTTTACAATAAATTCTGCCTCATATAGCATCAAAGTCGGTGACAGTGCTTTATTGTTGTTTAAGATAAAACAAGACTTAGTATTCCCGCACGCCTTAAATACCCATTGCCTCTCATTTTGGCATATACATAGGACTCTTACTGTTTTATCTATTCAGCAATGTTTTACTTTCATGTGGTAAAACAAACGTGATTTTATGGGTGAGACAACTTCTCTGAGTCTTAATCCATTTGAGGGAGACTGGTTGAGTTCTTAGCTTTAGCCTCATATGGGCCATATTTCTAACACTTCAAACTTCTCATTAAACTCACAACTAAAGTGAGACACCTGTTTGCATGATGATTTTCCCGGAACTCAATCTCGTTTACTAGTTTGTCTAGTAAAATATAGCTTCACTTACATCTAGGCTGACATTCTTATGAACCATTTTATTAATGTCACCTGTTAACATCTATCAGTATTTGAGGTTCAGAATGTTTGCCCCAAAATTAACTCATGCAAACCAAATCAAATTAGGGATGATGAGTTCCAATTTGTGATCGATTCTAGGTCTTTCATGTGAATGTACATATCATGACATGCCATAAGCTGTTTCTACTCAGACTCACCTGCTGTATCAATCAAGCAATGTGAGTGTTCCTAAATCAGTTTCAGTTGACCTTTTCCCATCTACAATAAAACATCATGGACTGTATTAATTTATAAAACATATTTATGTCTTAACAGTGGAATCAACAATTATTTAAAGTTATTTAAATAATTATTTAAAAAATCAACTCCTTTACTGATGTTAGCGCCACTCATTTGCACTAGAGGAAGGGACATTTGCAGTGACTTGCATTTGTTCTCGGATATTATGAATTGTTTCTTCTTCCTCATCATCCTTTTGATTTTGTTTTTCTCCTGAGATTTTCACAGTATTGTTTAGCTCTCTGAGTTTTGTATTGAATAATGAATTTCTTCCCTTCTTATAGGGAATCCTCTTTAATATGGAGCCCATTCATAAATCTAACACAGCATCGTAGAGCCTGGGGATGAGCTATGGTGGTAAAACAATACAGTGACAGCTCTGATTGCTGCAGGTCAGGAGAGAGCTTCAGGAAGGATAGGATTGGCCCAGCAAGACCTTGGCTTTTGGCAAGATTGTCATTGCGTTGTATTGCATTGGGCCTTTAAACAATCCATAATTTATTGCATGTCTTCTTGAATGTGTACTTCCAAAGCAGAGTCAGCAATGTGCAGACTTCTCAAAATAACTTTATCAAGGTCTTCAATGTGTGGCTGTGAGCTCTAGTAATTGAAGAGTTCCCTATGCTGTCCAAACTTTCTGTGCAGCCTTTTAGTTTCATAAGAAACCAATGTTAGTTAGCTATGAGGGTTGGAATAATTTGTTATACTTCTTTACCTTTAGCAGAATAAGCCACTCAGGGCTAGTGCTTTTGCTAACAGCAATATTTTCCCATTATGTAGAAATACTTTGCAAATTGCTGTACTCTTCTGAATTGTGATTGATATATAATATAGACTAGTCCTGTCTATCATGCTTAGAATTTTGGCATCCTTACAGCTTCGATTCCTGTCCTCTAAGCTAAAATAAATTTAATGGACTATTTTGTATTGTGGGAGATTTTATCTAATTAGATGATATTAATGAGTTCTCAAAATGAGATTTAATAGAACTGGAGTGTGACAGTAGAGTGTAAAAATGATTATGTAATTTGTTTTACAATCTCAGGATAAACCTTCATTTCTATGATGTTCATTTCATTTATAAAGTATTCTCAGACCCACACATGGTGCGTCATAAAACACCTTGGCTTAGAGGACTTCTCGATCCATGTGTTTCATCTGGCCTACCTTGCATTTTCTTACGTGAAACACTGTGTGCATACTATCAGCCATATGCTTCTACTTTGATTCAGCACACACATAAAATGGCTCCCGTGAGGAAGAGAGAAGGAAAGCCCCGGAGTTGAATGAATCTTCCAGAGCAAAAGGAAGATACTACTCTCTCTAATGTAACATAGTCATAGAATCACAGCGCACAAGAAGCGATCTATCAGTCCAGCCTCAAGGTCGGAATTTCCAATTCCAAGAATCACCCAAGAGAGGATTCAGAATTAGTAAGTGCTTCTGAAACTTAAGCGGAGTGCAGTGTGAAAAGAAACACCATTTATAAAAGTGTGGAAACCACAGTGAATGCTGAAGGTTTTCTCCTTTCCGGGGAAATGACAGAAAAGCAGGCATCCACTCCCCTAACTAAAAGCATAGGAAATAGGAAGCGATGGTAATTATGATGTATTAGAGGTATTTAAATTCATTACCTTTGGTTATGCTGAAAAGCCATTATGCAGGGTGGGGGAGAGGATAAACAAAGCAAACACTCCAAAAGATTGAGACAGAAAGAAACTCAGAACAACAGTCTTTATCTGGAAACAAAGTTAAGGAAGGGGTATAAAATTATAGGGCTTCTGATGTTATAGGCTGAGGGTCTGAGTCCCTCTGGAAAGAACAGAAGCCCTAAATCTGAACAGGATGGTGGAACTCTTGGGAAGTAATTAAATTTAAAGTACACCATGAATCCAAGAAGAACCCAACATAACCCCCTCCTCCTCTTCTCTCCTTTCCTCTCCTCTCCTCTCCTCTCCTCTCCTCTCTCACTTTTTTCATTTCTGTCTGTCTGTCTGTCTGTCTTTGACTATCTTTTGTGGTGTGAGGGTACATTAGCAAGGCAGCTGTGCATAAACCAAGAAGGCAGCTCTAATCAGAAACCACCCAAGCTAGAGCTTCCTCTCTTTCTTGCCTAGCCTTGAAGCTGATTAGAAGTAAATCTGTGTTATGCTTAGCACTCTTGGTCTATGTTATTTTGTCACAGGACTGGAAGCATATGAATAGCTTAAATGTATTAATTTAAGGTTGATTAAATGTAAGTTTTTCATTATGTGAAAATTTGAAGGGCAAAATAAATTATTTTATAAAATGAAATTAGTTCTCTTCAATGACAAATCTCTCCATTTGAAATGGAAAGAAATTATATGTAATTCCAAAAATGATATGAATGAAAATAAACAATATTAATTAACATTAACAATTTAATTTCTTGAAATACTTGTAGTTTTGGCACATATTCTAATTGTTAAGGTTCTGATTAGTCCCAGAGAGAATAAGAGGCTTTTCAAGATACTAAAACAAATGGGTTGTAACTGAAATGGTACTTTGTAGTTTCTACATGTTTGAAAATAACCCTACCAGCAAGGTGGTGGTGGCACACTCCTTTCATCCTAGCACTCAGGAGGCAGAGGCAGGAGGTGGATCTCTGTGAGTTTGAGGCCAGACTGGTCTACAAGAGCTAGTTCCAGGACAGGCTCCAAAGCTACAGAGAAACCTGACTGTCTTACAAAAAAGAAAGAAAGAAAGAAAGAAAGAAAGAAAGAAAGAGGGAGGAACGAAGGAAGGAAGGAAGGAAGGAAGGAAGGAAGGAAGGAAGGAATAACCCTACCATTGTATTGTACTATTTCAAAATGGTTTTTCCTAATTCTCCAAACTCCAGACAGAATGGGCAACATCACTATGTACCAAGTAATGCAAAATTTCATGGACTTGGAAATGTCTTGACTTAATTTATAGAGAGTGTAATGTATCCATAGGCGATAATATTGATTTATTTAGTAAAAGGCAGTCAGGTGTAGAGTTTGAGTTTGGTAAGTGCTAGTTAAACCCTAAATTCAAAAAATGAGTGTGCAATGGTATTTTCATGATAAGAGCTTCAGAAGAAATTTCAAAGAGCACGAGGTAGAAAACTCAAAGGGAGGTAGACTTCAAAGCTAATCTATAAAATTGGGTACATATGTTGGGCAGTGGTGCTGTAAACATTTAATCCCAGCACTTGGGAGGCAGAGTCAAGCAGATCTCTGTGAAATCAAGGCCAGCCTGGTCTACAGAGCGAGTTCCAGGACATCCAAGGCTGTGACACACAGAAACCTAGCTTCGAAAAGCGAAACAACAACATCATCAACAACAAAAATGTTTGGGTATCTCGCAGGGAATCCAGTGTCACGATATAAACTTTTCCTTTATTTCATCTAGTCAGCTTTTGCTACAAATACTACTTTATCCTTAAATTATATAACTTCATAAAACTCCCATTAAGCATATAGACAAAATTTTATGATCTAACTAAATGGTATTATAATTTTTCTTTCTTTACATTTGTTCAATTTAGAGAAATTGTAACACAGCTAGCTCTTTTGTCTTCACTGGTCTCAGAATTTTTTCATCTATGCTCTTCAATGGGTTCCTGGTCATTACTTCTAATGCATCTCAACTTCTTACGCTGTGTATGATTTTCCTTCAAATCCATTGTCTTGCTATTCTTTCTATTAACACTCATCTCTTTCTCATCTGAATAATTTCCCCAGCTGTCCCTATCCATCTGTAGTTTTGATCAAGCTGATTTATTATCTTTCACTTTCAGCATCTTCTATTAGAGTTTTGGTTGTGCGCTCATTTATATTTTCCACTCACTGTTTAATGAATATATTGAATAAGAATATCAAAGCACATTCGGATCCCTGGGGACCTTCCTTGATACTTCTATCTTCCAATGAGGCATAAAATAATTATACTTTCTATTTGCTGAATAATTTGTGTATTCTTATGGTACCATTATTTATAAGCAATAAAACCTTAAGTAATGAAACACCCAATTAACTACATTTTTTAAAACCTCAACTTTTAGGGAAAAAGCAAAACAAAACACAGTTGATACCATGTACTGAGATTATAAATTGCTAATTCTGCATTCCTATCTCAGGTTTGCTTTATCTCAGTCTTCTATGTCTTTTATAGCTCCAAGGCAATCTTTAAAGTATTAATGATATTTATAATAATATGCTTAATAATCATATTAGAGAATATAGCAATAACTCTTTCATAGAAGAGAGAAGTGAACTACTAGTGTTACTGGGAAGATTCAATATCGTGCAACCAAGAGTATGCGTACATATATAATCATGTTTGCTTATGTGTATGGAAATATGCATGCACAGAAGGGAAGAGAGAGACAGAGAGAGAAAGAAAGAGAGAGAGATTACTAGAAGATTACAAATATGGAGCTCTAGATTTCCTTTCCTTATGGTCTGATAAAGTTCGTTTGATTGCATTCATTAACATAGGTAGCTCATACAACGCATGGATATGATCATGTGAATGTTTGTTTGTTTGGTTGTTTTGATACATGCCAGCTTCAAACATATACTCTTTCTGCTTCAGCCTCCTAAATATTGAAATTACATGTGTGCACCATGACAGACCTTTCTGAATACAAACACCTGCATTTTTATTTATATGTAAATAACCATTGCACATAATCCCATCATCTTTAAATTTAAGATAGGTTCCATGTCAATCAACTCCTAAAATAATGCAGGCATGTATACTTTAAAGACTTTTTTTTTCCCTTTCAAAAGTGAAGATAGCTGCTTAAAGTAATTCATTTATTCCCTCATGACCAAGAATAGCATTGTGGTGGTGGTTATTTAGCAAAATTAACAATGCCTCTTCTACCTCCATCATAGTGATTGGTATGTTCTATATAACACGTTACTTCGCTAGGAAAACATTAAGACAGTTGCCAAATTGATCTTCGTTTCTCATTTTTCTTGTCTATTCAAAGCTTTAAATTCTGACTGTGATCAAGAAACTTGATCTGTCAGACTCAAAGGATTTTATTAATTAGGGCTTTCCCCTCCCCCCCCCCCCAAAGAGTAGTACATAATCATTTAATGTGACAACAGATATCAAATAAAAAATGTAACACTGGGTTATTTGCATTTAAATAAGCATAGGCATGAAGTGGGGTCTTGAAGATAAAGGAAGTGGTTCCCAAGAGGAGATAAGAGCATAAGAAATAAAAGGGAAGGACAACTGTAACAAGTGAACTAATCAACATGGAACTGGACATTCTGGGAGGAAACTCAGCAGTATATCTAAAATTCCAGTTGTATATAAACTAATGCTTCATGTTTTGGGATAATTTTTTTTCAGCCTAAAAAAAGTACTGTTAGTTTTGTGCATTTATAAAAGAATCACAAATGGATTTTGTGGTTTAAATTTGTAAAAAGTCAATATAAAAATATTTATCACAGTGACTGGTTTGTAATTGATAATCTACCATAAAGAGTTACCTATGAACTTCCTTCTGTTTAAAAGAGAACTTTTTTAACTATTCAGGCTAAGAAATTAAAATATATTATGAGGAAGGCAGGATGGGGAGACAAACATGTCTCCTATATCTGAGGAGATACAGGCTCTAAATGATCAGGAGTGACATCATTAAGCCTGCCAATTCAAAAAAAAGATAATGTATAGTGTGGGAATTCATGCTCGGGTGAAGCTTGTGTTTATACAGGAGGAAGATGGTATTCAATATTGAATACAATCATTTTGTAAGGAAAAGAATTCATAGATTGCTATTCATGTCCTTGAGTCTTTTTTATTTAGAAAGCATATTTATTGTGTGTGTCTGTGGTACGTGTGTGTAACTGTGTGTATACAGTGCACGTGTGTGTGTGTGTGTGTGTGTGTGTGTGTGTGTGTGGTTTCAGTTTTCTAAAATATTATTATTTTAGAATTTCCAAGCAAAAGAAAGGATTTATTTCGATCAAATCTGTTTGAAAAGATCTTTCTGTCTCCATTTTCTTTCCTAATAAGAGGATGGGGTCTTCATCTGGAGTATGGAAGTTGGCTTCCTTGTGGCAATTTCTTCTCTCTGCAGGAAATAAAAGGGGAAGGACTTCTTTTGGCCCAAATTCATCCATAAGCAGCAAGCATCCTAACGGACCTGACCAGTTCTGCCACCCTTCTGCAAGCAAAACCCTGACCCTTAAAGAGCAATAGAACATTTGAAAACCTCTTGAGTAAAAAAAAAAAGACTTCAAATTGTTTCAATAGATATTCCATAAATTTCTCTTAGAAGTTCAAGGAAACAACAAAATCAAGTCCACAAAACTGAAACAACTTACTTAAAACATAGCCTGGAGACTCAAGTGGAGGGTTCTTCAGAATTCAATATTATTTTATCAATAATTCTTTTGATGTCTTAGAAGATATTATTCTGAGTTTAAATATAATAACAGGAAAGTTTGTGTTTTGAATGAGCCAAAATGAATGAAAAATAATTTTGTGAGTGTCCTCACCAACTTACTTAACTAATATTTTATATTTAATATAAAATAAATGAAAATCTTAGTTGAGTCTCTAATATCAACTCATCCAAAGAACAAATACTGCACTGTGTTATAATATGCAGTGATTTTAGTTATTTTGTAGTACTAATTGAAATATTGCACAACTGACTATATCTGAGATTTAATGAAATATACTTGCTCAGATGCTACAAAGTAGCATGCCTGACTGTATTCTAAATTTAAAAATTCTAAATTTTTTAAATAGAGACTTTTCTTTGATTTTTTTTCATTTTCATTGGGTTCTTTCTATCCTCAGGTTAGTGCATACCACTGGGAATACTTATAAGTTTTATATTTTTGACAAATTATCATACAACAGTGCATAGATAAACATTTACAAATAAGTGTACAAGTATCTCAGACCTCAAAATAATGAAGAGTAACTAAAAAGTTATAGAGATCAACTTGCTTATAGGTTTATGATATTTTATGACCATTTCTCATAAGATATTTTTGGAAAATCCCATAGTGATTAGACATACTATATTTATTTGAACAAAATGTACAAGGGTAATTGTTTTTGTTACTGTCTGGGAAATGATATGTACCTACGTGATGAAATGCTTTTGTGACATATATTTTCAATTTCAGAAAATTACAAAATTCAGCTAAGCAAGAGGAAATCATGATAACGGCAAAGAAAATGATTTGCACGGAGCCAATCACATAGATGGAATGAAAATACACAGAGACGTAGGTCCAAATTTGCTCAGTGTTGGCCTCCAATTTGCACCTGCAGTGTGTGGGCATAATTTAAATGAGATAACATCTGGCGTATTGTAAGAGCAAGAACAACAATTGCACAAGAATTTAAACTGTGACTACACTATGGGAAAACATAATTAAGAAAGTTAGGTGCCCAAGATATTTCAACTTGCAGACTGTAAACCAGGGAATCTTCAGACATGACAGCCCAGATGCAAACTGAAAAAAAGTATATCTATATGAGAAGGAACCAAAGACTGTGTACCTGCACTGTAATAGGTGCATCGTGGAATGATGATAAGATAGAATTAATTAGATCTAGTTAAGCAGCCTAGTACCAGGGAGCAGCTATCTAATTCTCTTCTATCCCATGCCTCAACAAAACAAGAACAATGATACCTCTGGGAAATTATAATAAAAGTTATTGTGGAATATCATACAGCAGCTTACAATAAATAGCTCTTTTCTTTCTGAAACTTATTTTTCTGTTTCATACTTCTATTGCATATAATGTTAGTACAGGTATTTGCCTTTATAAATCTGACCCAAATTTGCCTACCTTATACTCTAGGGACTCGGGAATTGTTATTTATTCTGTGCAAGAAAAACATTGTCAAAGTTGTATCCAAGGTGATGGAAATACGACTGTGAACAACAACAAAAAAAATGGCCCCTTGTGTCACATAATCCATTAAGAGAGTCACTCTCAGTAACTACACATAGCAAATATAACACCAGCTTAAATATTGTGAGTGCCATGGGGAAGAGAAACACCCTGTGGAGAAGGGTGAAGAAGCCAGGAAAGTATGTCATGAAGAAAGAATACAAAATTTAGGCAAAAAAAAAAAGTTGAAAAGAAGAGAAGTAATAGGTAGAAGAGGAGGAACAAATAAAAC
Organism: Microtus oregoni; assembly: GCF_018167655.1. Lineage (NCBI taxonomy): Eukaryota > Metazoa > Chordata > Mammalia > Rodentia > Cricetidae > Microtus > Microtus oregoni. The sequence goes on along the minus strand of NW_024543060.1, from coordinate 70,287,985 downwards.
ACCTGTCCAAACTCTTTCTTCTCTTCTTCCATCTTCCTCTATCCTTCCCTCTTTCCTCCTCTCCCTTCCTCCCTCCCCTTCCCACCATCCTTCTCTCTCCCTCTACCTCTTACTCTCTCTCTCCCTCTCCCTCCACCCTCTATCTGACTCCTACTTGCCATCAGTGATTTATGTTATAAAATCCTCAGTTACTGCTCCAGATTCATTACTGTTTGCTTCCTTCCATGAAGATCATGGACTAACTCTCTAAAGTCTGTAAGCAATCCCCCAATTAAATGTCTTCTTTTATAAGAGTTGACTTGAACATGGTGCTTCTTCACAGCAATAGAACAATAACTAAGACATATATGCAACCATAAGAATATGTTTATTCTAAAATTGAGGACATGGACGACAATACTAGAAACTTAACAGTTGTATAAAAGTCTTCATCAGGTTAGAGAGATTGTATATATAATACTGAGTTATAGACAGTAGAATTTGTGAGTGAGTTATGTTCATTTTTTAATTTTATGGCAATTAAGTTAATTAATTAAGCTTTAGCTTGTGCCAGTGTGAAAGTTTTGATTGTCAGTGGCATGAATTTAATTCACAGTGACAAGCTTTGAAGTTTTGGAGAGATGTAGAATACAGGTCGTGGATTGAACACTAGAATTTTCATGGTACATGTTCAAACACACACCCTTTGTCTTCTTCTTCATTTCTTCTTTTGTGGTGTTTCCTGTTTAGTACTTTTGGTGTCAGAGAAGTATTTAATTGAAAATCAAACTGAAATGTTATTTTTAAGATACATTATAAAAATAATAAAATGAGGTTTCACCTTAAGCCTCTGTACTAGATAGTATAAATTAAACAAAAGATAAAGTATGTTTGAATTAAAGTCAAATTCAAAATAATTTAACATTCACAACATATTCTGCTTATTCAATTAGTATTACTCTGTAAGTCATGCTTATGTTTTTTAAAAGAAATAATCATCTCTAAACTATCATTAGTAATGTAAATACTGTCTAGATGAAACAAGCAGCTGCTTTGAAACACTAATGGTAAAAAATACCAATAGTTTTATATGATCATTTCAAATTAACAAAACATACTTTGTTTGCCATGCATATTCTTATTATGATATTACAAACAATTAAATTGACATTCTGAATATTGAAGTGGAGAACTAAAGGACATGAAGACATAAAATGGAAAATAATAATTATAAAAGATTGGTTGAATTAAAGTTGCAAAGTATGTAACATAAAACTACCTCTCTGTAATTTTAAAATATCTCACTATATAGAAAAAAAGCATGGTGATAGCAGAAAACATAACTAGAACCCAGTTTTCTATTTTTTTCATTTAATTATTGGTCTACATATTCCCCCATTCACTAACATGTTTTTTATGGGGTATTGTTTTTCATAGATTTGGAAATAACATATAATCTTTAAAAAGTTTTGTTTCTTGTAAAACTTTTTCTATACATAAGACAATAGAGCCTTCAGTATCCATAGAGTATAGATACAGTGATACAGACAATTAAATTAGGAAGAACTACAATTACAGGGGGAAAGTGTATCAACAAGTATGTCATAATAATCTAGACAGAGGTAAGAAATCATAGGATATTGATCACCAGACTAAGATATTTTCTGTAGGTGAGATTAAGCCAAGTACAGTCAAACAGAATGTAGATATCAGAATACTGCATGAAGAAGAGTGGTATACAAGGAGGAGGTATATATGTTAGAAGGAGTTTGAAATAGGTGAGCCATAGAATTTAAGGTGGAATGTGAAAAACTGTAAGATAAAAAGCAGTGGAAGCCAGGAGATGTAGAACTTGGATGACATATTAAGAAGTTAGATATGTGTGCGTCTTAGCGTCTTCCTTGTTACCTAGCTTTTCTTAATGTGTGAATTGTAGCCTTTCCTTTATGTCTAATATCCACTTATGAGTGAGTGTAACTATGGTGTTTGTCTTTCTGAGTCTGGATTACCTCACTTGGAATATTTTTCCAGTTCCATCCACTAGCCTGCAAATTCCATGATGTCATTGTTTTTTACAGCTGAGTCGTTCCATTGTGTAAATGTCCCACATATACTTTATCCATTCTTCTGTTGAGGGATATCTAGCTTGTTCCCAGGTCCTGGCCATTATGATTGATGTTTCTATGAAGATTGTTGCACAAATGTCCTTGTGGTATGATTGAGTAAATTTTGGGATATGCCCAGGAGGTATTGCTGAGTCTTGAGGTAGATAGATTGTTTCCTAATTTTCTGAGAAACCACCTTTCAGATTTTCAAAACTGACTGTAGCAGGTTTTACTCCCACCAGCAGTGGAGGGTGTTCCTCTGACACCACACCCTCCCCAGCATATATTGCCATTTTAGCCATTATGACAGGTGTAAGATGGTATCCCCGGAGTAGTTTTGAATTCATTTTTCTGACGATTAAGGATGTTGAGCAATTCCTTAAATGTCTTTCAGGCCATTTGATACTCTTCTGCTGAAAATTCTCTGTTTAGTCTGAAACCCAATTTTAATTGGGTTATTTTGTATTTTGATGTCTATTTTCTTGTGTTCTTATATATTTTGGAGGTCAGCCTTCTGTCAGATGACCCCAGTTGAGACTCCTGGCAATAGTGAGGCAGGTACCCAAACTGGTCTTCCCCTTAGATTGGTGAATATCCCGTCTATTATCATAGAGTCTTCATCCAGTAATTGATGGAACCATATGCAGAGATCCACAACCAAGCACCTGGTCATACTCTGGAAATCCAATCAAAGAGAAGAAGGCGGAAATATATGAACAAGGGAGGTCAAGATCATGGTGGAGAACTCTACAAAGACAGATGAACCAAGCTCATGGAAACTCATGAGCTATAGACTGACAGCTATGGCGTTTCCATGGGACTAAAATAGACCCACCATATTTGGGAGACAGTGATAAATCTTGGATTATCTGAAGGGCCCCTGGCAGTAGGACCAGGATCTACCCCTGGTGCATGAGCTAGCTTGTTGAAGCCCACTCTCTATGGTGGGATGCCATGCTCTGCTTTAATGCAGGGCAGAGGGGCCTGGTCCTGCCTCAACTTAATATTGCCAGACTTTGTTGTCTCAACATGGAAGCTTTTACTGGTTGGTAGGAGTAGATGAGGGTTGGCTGGGCAGGGGAGGATAGGAGACAGGATGAATGCTGTGGGAGGAGCTATGGAAAATAAAAAAAACTAATTTTAAAAAGTCTTGCCTTTACAAGAAGAAGTTGAACATAAGAAAATGTGTTATGAGATGGGAGAGCACACAGAAAGGAGATCTGATTGATCAGTCTTTTTGTTTGTAATGGGTCCTTTTACTGAAACATTTTGTAAGCATTGTGAGTTCTCAGCTGGTTTTTGCGGTAGTAAAGACAATTTAATATTTAGGGGAATTTTAAAAACCTTACTTCTAAGACATCATGATTGACTTAGCATATTGCTCTGGAATGGCTTCTTAAGACTCACTCCCACAGTTAGATAGGCCTCAGTTTGGGGTCTGGAGAAATAGCTCAATGGCAAAGAATGCTTCCTCTTCATTCATAAGATAAGAATTCTACGACCACCCCTCACATCAGGTAGCTCACAACCACCTATGGAGCTCTCTAAGGGATCCAGTGCCCACTTCTGGCCTCTGTGAAGACCTGAACACATTTAATACACACACACACACACACACACACACACCTTTTTTAAAACCTCAGATTTGTTTAAGCAATATTTCTTCCCAAAACTAGTTAACAGACAAGAAAGATTTCATTACCAGAAATTTTTATTGATTTTAAATTCTGTATATATGTTTGTGTGCCTGTGTGGATAAATGCACCTGAACATCGGTGCCCATGGATATCAGGAGCATCAGATGCTCTGAAGCTTGTACTGGGACCCGGATTCTCATACTATGAAAGAGCTATGCATGCTCTCAGCCTCTTTGCTATTTCCCCGGGCCCTCATTGCTCACACTTTATAGATTTCCAAAAGGGAAACATTTCCATTGAGTGTGTTCCTGTGGAAGCCTTGGAAGAAGGTTCTTCTAAAAATTGCTAGTCACAGACTGTTGATTCTTTGGCAAGCAACACTAGAGAACATATCCTAATGTCCTCTTCTTCTCCTACTAAGCATTGCATGTATGTGTTCAAAAGCTCTGTGAATATCTATGGAGTTCTTGTATAATTGGGGCTCAGAAACATATTGCTAGCATTTAAGATTTCTTCTTTAAAATTCCAAATTAAATCTCTCTGTAGTATGGAGATAAAAGTTTTCCTGCTTGCATTGATTCTGAAAATTCAGCATATAAACTCAGTAACTAAATAATATTCACAAATAAGATTATATTTTCTTTCATTCTTGTCGGAGTACAAATTATTTGCAAGTGTCAAATTTTTTTCTAGTAAGAGTTAATAAGAGTTTTCTTCTTCTTCTTCTTCTTCTTCTTCTTCTTCTTCTTCTTCTTCTTCTTCTTCTTCTCCTTCTCCTTCTCCTTCTCCTTCTCCTTCTCCTTCTCCTTCTGCTTCTCCTCCTTCCATTATTTGCCACACGATTTTTACTGGAGATGCCAGTTTTCTGAGGAGATCGCATCTATTTTCACTTCTCAAAAAGATCCTCTTAGGATCTTGTTACCTGGCTGTTCTGGGGCTACTAACAACTTTTTATTATTTTTATTGAGCTATATATTTTTCTTTGTTCCCCTCTCCTCTTCTCCTTCCCCTTCTAGCCTTCCCATGCTACCATGATCCCAACTTACTCAGGAGATCTTGCCTTTTTCTACTGCCCTGGTAGATTAGATTCATGTATGTCTTTGTTAAGGTACTCTTTGTTGTCTGGGTTCTCGGGGATTGGTAATTTTAGGCTGGTTTTTCTTTGTTTTATGTCTAAATGCCACTTATGAGTGAGTACATATTATATTTGTTTTTCTGAATCTGAGTTACCTCTGTCAATATGATGTTTTCTAGATTCATCCATTTGCTCACAAATTTCAAGATGTCATTACTTTTCCCACTGTATAGTACTCCATTGGGTAAATGTACTACATCTTCCTTATCCACTCTTCAGTTGAGGGGCATTTAGGTTGTTACTAGGTTTTGGATATGACAAATAATGATGCTATGAACATAACTGAGTACTTGTCCTTGTGGTATGATTGAGCATCTTCAGGTATATACACAAAAGTGGTATTACTGGATCTTGAGGTAGCATTAGCAAAGAAGAATGCTGGATCTGGTCTTCTGCTGTACTTAGATTGGTGACTACCCAATTGTCATCATAAAATCTTCATCCAGTAACTGATGGAGAAGATGCAGAGATCCACAGTCTTGCACAGGGCTGAGCTCGGGGAGTCTAGTTGAAATGAGGGAGGAGGAATATATGAGCAAGGGGTATCAAGATCATAACAGGTAAAGCCACAGAAATAGTTGATCTGAGATTGTAAGAGTCACAGACTCTTGAGAAACAGGGAGACTTCACAGGAGTAACCCCCTAAAGTCCTTGCATCTGGGTGACAGTTGAAGAGTTTGTTCTGTTTGTGAAGCTCATAGAGGTTGGACCAGGACCTGGCCCTCACACATGAGCTGGCTCTTTGGAACCTGTCCCCTAAGTTATGATACCTTGCTCAACCTTGATGCAAGGTGTAGGAGCTTGGTCTTTTCTCTCTCTCTCTCTCTCTCTCTCTCTCTCTCTCTCTCTCTCTCTCTCTGTGTGTGTGTGTGTGTGTGTGTTTCTATATAAAGCTAAAAACTAAACTTTAAATGTTTCTGAATAACCATGTTGCAATTTTCATGGGCATTGAATCTCTAGATCACTTTTTGTGGAATGGTCACTTTTACTATATTAAATCTATCAATCTATGAGCATGGCAGATCTTTATATCTTCTGATATCTTCTTCAATTTCTTTCTACAGTGTCTTACAGTTTCCATGCTGTAGGAAAATGGTTTTTACCTTGTCAATTGTATTTAATAAAATACTGTTTGGCCAGTAGCCAGGCTGGAAGTATAGGTGGCACAAGACAGGAAGTAGAGGCAGTTCAATGAGAACAGGAGAATTCTGGGAAGAAGGAGTCCTAATCCGAAATCTTGACGCAGCCACAGAAGAAGTAAGATGTGATTGTCTTGCTGAATAAGGTATTGAGCTATATGGCTAGCATAGACAAGAATAATGGGCTAATATAAATTATAAGAGTTAATAAGATAGAAGAACTAGTTCCAGGACAGGAACCAAAAGCCACGGAGAAACCCTGTCTCGAAAAATAAAAAAAAAAAAAAGAGTTAATAAGAAGCCTGAGATAATGGACCAATAAGTTTATTTCTTTGGGACTTAACAACTGTGGGAAAAGAAACAGGCAGGACAGAAACCTCTGAAAACATTTCCATCATACAAATATTTCACTTGCTTGGTTAGAATTACCTCAAGATATTTCTGAGATTATTTTTAAAAGTGTGTTTCCCTGGTTTCGTTTTTAGTCTGTCACTTGTATTCAAGAGGCTACTGATTCTTGTATATTAGTTTGTATCCTGTTACTTTGCTGAGTCCTGTATATACAATCATATCATCCCCAAGTAAAGACATTTGAACTTCCTCCTTCCCTATTTCAAATTCTCTTGGTCTCTTGAAGTTCACAGCAGATGAGCTTTCAGAAGTAATAAGGCATGGCACAGTCTTTTCTATCTCTTTCCATATTGAGTTGTTTTCAGCTTCCCCCAGAAGCACTACCTTTTGGGTCTGTTACAGAAAACAACTGTCCAGTCTGTTGATTATACATCACAATTGGATCTCTCAGAGCCACTGTTTTCAATTACATTTTCTTTTCTCTTGTTGTGAAACATTTCAACAAAGAGCCAAGGAACTTCTCATATTAATAACCCAAAGAAGAAAATTGGCGAGACACATACCGTGGAACCTTTTTGGAAAATGGCATTTTGGATGTTGACTCCCTTAGTCATTTAACAAAATGCTTCTCCAAAGAACCACCATATAGTTTTGGAAGGACAACTTTTTGCCTTAAACCAGACATTAAATGTATCATTAAAACAGAATTATGGGCTATAATTTTATAGATCTTTCATTTTATGTATCCTTTAAAAAGCATTTGTTATTATTTTATGTATAGGAGTGTTTTGCCTGCATGCATTTATGTCTATTATGGCTTATCTGGTGCCAGAATAGGGTGGGTTAGCTCCCCTAAAACTGGAGTTATAGAAGGTTGTGAGGCCCAGTTTAGGTACTGGGACTCAAACCCAGGTTCTCCTGAATAGTAACTATTGCTGTTAATTTCTGAATCATCTTTTCATCCATTGTGATGTATCTCTGACAGAAAAAAATGTAGAGGATGATTTTGAAAGCATTTCCAGCTAATATATGAGGATATCTTAGGATCTCAATTTTTATCCATTGAAGAAATATTAATCTGAAAATATTATCTTTAGAATTGAAATAGATCACTCAGGTAAAATACCAATAACAATATAGTCATTTCTGAGACTTGGCTCATCTGTACATGTCAATCTGAGATTTGAATGTCTAGAATGAGGGAGCTGATTTATTATTCTAAACTGTGGTTCAAGCAGTCATAATTGTCACTATACCTAGACTAGAAAACAAGACATGAAGATGAAGACCAGTATTGCTTTCCTAGGATGCAAAAAGTATAATCAATTCATAAACTTTTGTAAATTTTTATTGATAGCAGGATTTTGACAAATTGATTTTATAAATTCTCTTTCCTGTAAGATATTATTAAAGGAAAATATTAACAATAAATATATATTTATGGGATTTATTCTAAAATGTTATTTAGGTGAACTATTTTAAGAACAATGTATAATTATAAATAACATATGCATAGTATTACATTTTCCAAATAGTTTTCTTCTAGTTCATAAACTGTTGTTAATATATAGGCTGTCTGTAGATTTTAATACAAGGAGATCAGATTCTGTAGCATTAGCATTGAAAATGTGTGTGTGTCAAAGTTACTAAATGTTCTCAGACTGAACACATTTAGCAATTGGTTGAAAGGAATTATTAATTTTACTGTAGAGACATGAAAACTGAATCAAGAGAGTGTCCATAGAATTGTCAATAAATCTTCTACATAACTTATTACAAGTTCAACACATTATTAGTGGTGAAAATGTGAGCAGGGTGGAGACAGAGGGAAGGAAGAAACAGAGGAAAAACAAAGGGGCAGAGAGAAGGGGGGAGGTTGTGTTGAATGAATAAGTAGGGGTACCATAGCTAGCACTTCCCTACTTGTTCTTGGTATTTTTATAGTAGACTGACTTTGCCTCCAAATCTATTTCAATGAATTCTTCTGGCCTGAAGATTTTTGTGCAGGACTAAATAACAAAAAGGAGTCCTAAGAAGCAATTTCAGGATCACTTTCATATAGTAATGGAACCATTATATTTATACCTTGAGCATTTCTAAAATGAGCTGTATTTTACGAATTGCAATACATTTTAGCAATCACATGGGACGTGTCAGATGTTAAGTTAACGGGACTCATTGTAAAACTTGTCTAGATTTCTGCTACGTGAAAGAGGATAAAGGTACAAATCAAAATCAAATGGGAGATGAGGAAGAAACCACCTCATCTATGTCTAATTTTGGTGAGTTATACTTTTTACCATACTTTTCAGCAATATGGATTTGATAAGTGGATTTCCTTTTTGGCCAAGAAGAAATAAATGAGAAGATGAATAAGGAAAAAATGAGGCAAGGAAGAAGAATGAAGACTTGCTAATATATCATCCATCTTCCAGATGAAGCATAGGTACTTACATAGTTCACTGTTCTTCTAATCCTAAAAGCCATATCAAGATTTATTGTTTAATACTAAAGACTGTGAAATAACACTTGAAGTTATATAAGATGTCACACATTGGAGGTATCGTAATTACTATAATTTAAATTAGCCTCTTTCTTGCAGCAGAGACAGAAATTTTGGGATGGTGAGTCGCAGAGATCAGTATTCTTCCAGTCTGGCATTAATTTCCTTAATATCCTCAAGAGTATCATATTAAACATCGCACATGTTAAAGACAAGGAATCAGCACTGTAGATAAAATAATTTCTGGATTTTAAAAAGAAAGATAGTTCTGTTTTTCCATTCTAAGATTTCAAAAAAATATTTTCTTATAACAGGAGTCTACAAAAGTTTTGAAGATCTAGATAATGAATATTTTAGAATTTTGTTGGAGGCATAATTCTGTCAAAAGTATTAAGCTCTCCTGTTAGAGCAGAAAAACTGCTATAGGCAAAATGTAATCAGATGGCATAGGTAGGATCCAGCAAAATTTTATTTGTGAAAATAGGGTCTAGATAATGAATTTCCTGGAATTTTGTTGGAGGCATGGTTCTGTCACAAGTATTAAGCTCTCCTGTTAGAGCAGAGAAGCTGCTATAGGCAAAATGTAATCAAATGGCGTAGCTAGAATCCCGCAAAATTTTCCTTGTGGAAATAGGTTAAAATCAGCTGACGGATTTGTATTTCTATTTGGCAGATAATAACTGCTGATGTTCTTCTACTTACAGATATCTTAGTTTCTAAACGGTTCTATTATATCTATCGCATCATGAGTGTGTTTTTGGCATGAATGTTATGGGGGTAACAATGATTTTCTAGTTCAATTTAGGGCCAGTTTCACAGGTGAAAACTGGTGTCTGGTCCTATAAATATGACCAAGAGCTCATGTTCAGATGCTCATAGGCATTAGGCAAGAACCTACTACCTCTATTTTGCTAATTGTATTAGACTACCTATTTGAAAATTGAAAAGAGATTCGTCTCTCTTACAATACACCCCAACCACAGTTTTTCCTCGTTCCACTATCCCTAGGTTCTTCCTACATCTTCTCTCCCACAGATCGACACTCTCCCTCCATTTTATCTTCAGAAAAGAGTAGCTCTCCAAGAAACTACAGTCAAACACACAAAACAAGATATAATAAGACAAGGAAAAAGCCCTCCTGCCAAACTTGGCAAAGCAAACTAATAAGGAGAAAGAGTCCCAAGAATAGGTTTAAGAGTCAGTGTTATACCTGTTACCTATTAGGAGTTTCATAAAACATCAAGCTAATAGCCATAACATATGTGCAGAGGACCTGGTACAGACCCATGCAGGCCCATATTTGGAGCTTTAGTCTCTGTGAACCCACATGAATCCTGCTTAGTTGATTTGGTTGAGCCATGTTCTTCTGATATTTTCCATCCCCTCTGATTCCTGCTGTCTTGTCTTGCCTTCTTCTATGGAGGGACCTGATGGATAACTCAGGTTTAGACACTCTGCAGGAAGGTTTTACTGTGGGTCTGGGTACCTGCTCCCCTCTGCTGCCAGAGGAAGCCTCACTAACGATTACTGGGTAAGACAGCAATCTATAAATAAAGCAGAATATCATTAGGAAATATTTATTCATATTTACTTTTTTATTTTCAAATAGTAGTTGGTTCTACCTTAAGTCTCTGGTCTCTTCAGCTTCTGGCTTCTGGCCATCCAGGCAGTGTAGGACATGGGCTTCCTTACATAGTATGGGCTTCAAGTTAAACCAAACTTTGCCTGTAGTTCTGTGCTACAATTGCCCCAACACTTGCAGGCTGGAGAGATTGTAGGTAGAGGGTTTTGTATGTGGGTTGGTGTGTAGCTTTCTTTTCATGGCCTGCAGAGAACTTTCTTGGGTCAAAAAGACTAGAACATAGGTATTTTCTGCCATCTACCTTTATACCCATAAAGCAGTGTCGATCTCTATCTCACCAGAGAAACTTTGTGCGGCAGACAGCATTTAACACAGACCATATAACTGGTCAAAGTTCAGATAAGTGTCTTCAGAGTTCTTGACCAGAGCTCGGACTTCTGAATCACCCACCAACACCCTTGTAAGAGAGGGCAGAAAAGCTTAAAGAGCAGCAGATTGAGGGGGACAGGAGTGAAGCTATGTCTGCATAAGAGCTTCACAAGACCAAGCCTGTCAAATCTCCAGCATAAATAAAGAGAAGCTGTTGGTCATCAAGGGCTACTATGAAAAGAAGAGTTGGTTTTCTTTAGATATGTGACCATGGTGTCCTGACCACATTACAGTAGTTGGCCCCATTCTTATACATATATCAGCAGCAGTATTTAGACTTGGCTGTTTATTAAAGAAGACAGAAAAGGTAGACATGAATTTGGGAAATGAATATGAAGGAGGAAATTTAGAGAAGTTTGATGAGTAGAGTGGGTGGTAGATGTGATCAAAATATATTGTATACATGTATGCCATCCTCAAAGAATAATTTTAAATTATTATATGTAAAAAACAAAAGGCCACTCCATGTCCATTCCTATTAAGCAAGAATGGCACTATGAAATTTTCTGCCAATATAATGCAGAGCTGGTGAGTGGTGTTTGATGAGTCTCTTGGTTCTTATTATGAATGCTATGACTAGAAAGAAAAACAAGAAGTTTGATGTCTCCTCTAAGGAAATAATCATTGTTGGGCAAGTTTAACTGTTGTTTCCTTTACTGAACATACTCCAACTGTGAAATGTGTACCCCCTTTCTTGCTATAAATATGCTTGCACAAAATTATTTTTCCTTCGCTTGGCCAATGTTCACTTACTGAAGGAAAAATTATCATGAATTATTTAGATACTTTGCTTAGACTGTTCTAGAACTGAACTGACATTAATTTCTCCAAACATACTTCCAACATCGTGGCCTCCAATTTAAACTCCAGTCAGATCTTGCACATTACAACTTCAGAAGGTGATGGTAGCTTGGATTCCATCTATCTGAGTGTCCCCAAGTTCTATATCTTGCATTTTCCTTTCTTCTTTTTTTCTAAAAAAAATTATTTTTTAATTACTCAATTAAAAATTAATTTTTCATCCTGACTGCAGTTTCTCTTCCTTTCTCTCCTCCCCACCTTTCATCTGCCTTCCCCTCCTCCTATCCATTCCTTATTGATTTCTAGTAAAAAAAAAATCAGAAGACCTCCCATGGATATCCAAAAAAAAAAAACACAGCATATCAAGGTGTAATAAGGCTATGCATCTACACTTGTGTTAAGGCTGGGCAAGGCAACCCAGTATGAGGAATAAGGTCCCAAAAGCCAGGTGTCTGGGATCATGCCTATTCCCATCGTTAGGAATATCACAAGAAGAACAAGCAATGCAGCTGTAACATATATACAGAGGGCCTAGGTCAGTCCCATGCAGGTTGTTGGGTGAGTCTCTTTGAATTCTTTGAACCCAGGTTAGTTGATTCTGTGGGTCTTCTCTTAATGTCCTTGAACTTTCTGGCTCTTATAATCCTTCCCCTGCCCCTTTTTTGCAGTATTCTTTGAGCTCTCTCTAATGTTTGACTGTGAGTCTCTGTATCTATTTCCACCAGTTGCTATATGAAGTCTCTCTGATGACATTTGGGCTAGACACTAGTCTATGAGAATAGTAGAATGTCAGAAATCATTTCATTGCCTTTTTTTTTTTTGCCAGTTGTGTTTGGTTCTATCTTAGATTTCTGGGCCATCCAACCTCAGGGTCTTCCTGCATGAAATTGTCAAGGGTGGCTCACTCTTGTTGCATGGTAGTCAAGCTGGACCAGTCATTTGTTGGCCACCCCCACAATCTCTGTGACACCTTTACCCCAGTATATCACATAGACAGGACAGACAGTAGGTGAAAGTCTATATGATTGGGTTGCTGTCCCAATTCCTCCACCAGAAGGCTTGCCTGGTTGCAGGAGACTTTCAGTTCAGGCTACATATTTGCAATTACTACAACTCTCAGCTGGGGTCATCCTTGCAGATTCTTGGGAGTTTCCCTTGTACCAGGTTTCTGCTTGACCCCACATGCCTTCCTTTCTCAGTGAGCTCTTTCAGTACTCTCTCCCATGACCCCCACCCACTTGATCCCTCATGTTTCCATGCCTACTCACCCCTAGTCCACTTATGCCATCTCTTCTATTTTTCCTTCTCAGGGAGATCCATGCATCCACTCTTGGGTACTCCTTGTTATCCAGTCTCCCTGGGTCTGTGGATTATAACATGGTTATCTTTTACTTACAGCTAATGACCACTTTTAAGTGAGCACATATGATGTGTGTCTTTCTGTCTGAGTTACCTCACTAAGGATGATTTTTTTTAATAGTTTCATCCATTTGTCTCAAGATTTCAGGATGTCCTTGTAACAGCTGAGTAACAATCTATTGAGTGATTGTGCTATATTTCCTTTATCCATTTTGGTTGAGGGACATCTAGGTCATTATCAGGTTCTGGCTATTTTAAATAAAGCAACTAATGAACATACTTGAGAAAGACTCCTTGTAGTATGATTGAGCATTCTTTGGGTAAATGCCCCAGATTGGTACAGCTGGGTCTTGAGGTAGATTGATTCCCAATTTTCAGAGATATCTCAATTTTGATTTCCAAAGCTTGCACTACAACTAGCAATGGAGAATTGTTAGCATTGCTCCACCTTCTATCCAGTATGAGCTACCACTTGCGGTTTTGATCTTAGCCATTCTGACAGGTGTAATGTATCTTGCAATTTCTTAATAAAAATTGACTTCCCTAGTGAAAGTCTCTGATCAAATCTGTCTATGAGTAGCTACATACACGGCTCCCTTTTCCTTACAATGCTATAAAATTCTCTATATAAACAAAAGCTATGGTGCATCCTTGATGGTCTTGGCAAAATATTCTTAATCATTGGGAAACGTTTTATCAATCAAAAGACTTTTTGGTATTTATTAATATCATTTGAAAATAAAATTTAAAAACAATTGTCCTCCTTGAAGGTTAAACTTTAATGACACAGGATCGGCAAAGTACTTTTTATTCAGATCTATATCCTCCTGGCTTTAACTGGGATAAGCACTCTCAGAATGCTAAAAGTTGAGGGGGGGGGTGCTCCAGACATCTGTGAAATGATGATTATAATCAGAGTTCACATATCTGTTGATCAGTGGTAAACAGAGTACAAATATATTGATGTATTAGAACACTTCATTTCATTTAAATAAGAAACTTGCTTAAATATACCAGTAACTTGTTAAACAAAACACAATGTGACTTATTTCATCTGAAAAGAATATTTGAGGCTTAATATAAAACTTTCAAATCAATTCTACTTTAACTAGATTCTATTTATTAAAAAATATGAATTTAAAATGTTGGCGAGAACAAAAGAAGAGAGTGTGTGTGTGTGTGTGTGTGTGTGTCTGAAATATGTTCAGACGAAGCCTAACCAAACAAACAGTAAGACAAAGTCAATAGTCATCATAATAGATGTAGTTTCATCAGTGCCGCAAAATCAAGCTGCTCAGGTGGCATAGTGAAAACAGTCAGTTTCCAAAGCCTTCTGCATCAGGTATGCAGCTGAGCTTTGGCATTAAACCTCTTATCCCCAGGACAGCGGATTACAGTCCCTTGCAAGTGTCAACTCTTTCTTCTGTTCACATTTGGAGTGCCTCATTAACTTCCTTTGAGGAATAGTATGAATGAGCTGGTTAAAGGCTCTCAGCATAAGCTTGGATCTTGAATGGATGTGAAAGAAGAAAATGTACTTGCCATTTTCGTATCCGATGATGATAAAGAAGTAACTGGATATTCTTTTTGTTTTTGCTTTTTTTTTTTTGTTTTGTTTTGTTTTGTTTTGTTTTTGTTTTTTTCGAGACAGGGTTTCTCTGTGGTTTTTTTTTTTTTTTTTTTTGGAGCCTGTCCTGGAACTAGCTCTTGTAGACCAGGCTGGTCTCGAACTCAGAGATATTACAATTTATTCATCAACTTATGTATATAAGTAGTTACATATGTTTGTTTTGAAACGAATAAGGATTCTGTAGCTAGTCTAGAACTCTCCTTCCTTCTGCTTGAGCACTCTGATAACAGTCAGAAGCCAGCAAATTGGCTCACTCAGCTACCTGGCCTATGGATCCTGCAGTGAGTACTATGATGGAGAGACAGAGGCTGAAACCTAATAAGAAGGTAATGAAGAAAAACTTTCTACCTTTTCTGGCTTGAGAAAATGTCCTCAGTATAGATTATATTGGAATGAAGGTATTTAGACTATTACATAAGAATAGTTACCAGAAGTTATTTTGTATTTTTATTGATAACTATTTGTATCCTACAAACATTAATAATTGATTTTAATGAATTTGAGTCACCCTCCCCCTTCTCTCTGTCTGTCTGTCTGTCTGTCTCTCTCTCACACACACAAACACACACAAACACACACACGAACTACAAACGACAAATTATTCATCAATGAAAAACATTTAAAATTGTGTAAATATAGTTTCAAAACCCAATGCATGTAGTTGTCTTCCACTATCTAACTGCATCCTTCTGTGTGTAAATATATAGGATAACAGGAATCCGTGTAATACCTTTGTGATACATGCTCAACTTGCATGGACTGACTAGGACATAATTTCAAGCTGTGCCGTGTAGCACTCACATAGGTATTCTGCAAAAGGTTTTGTAAATATATTTAAACCCCACAGTCAGTTGACTTTGCCTAATGGATATGTTTGGGGGAAAGCAAAGCAAAAGAAAACAAAACAGATAGAACTGCTTCGATCATTTGGGAAAACTGAGGCATCTCTGAAGAAATACTGCCAGTGAACAAGCAGTCATACATCCATCTAAACTTTCTCTTGCCATTATTTATGATTTTCAAACTCGTCTAATGTGTCCCCAAAGTATGCCCCAATCTGAGATATGCCATGCATGTTCTAGTTATAGTTCTGGCTATTTTTTCTTATTAAACCCTGAATAATACACTTAATAATGTAGCCGAAGTAACAAGGCGTGACTCCCAAGGCTCCCATAAAAAGTTACACAGCTTCTACTCTTGGATCTTTTTTAATTGGTTGTCATGGAAACCACCCATGATACTGTGGTGAAATTCCGGCTGCATACAATTACCCCTTAATATCCAAGGGGAACCAATTCATAGACTCATTGTACATGTGCAAATCTGTGGATACCCAAAACCCTTGAATAAAGCAGAGTGCTGTTTTCATCTAATTTGGCTATACACTCAAAAAGATTTTCCTTTTTCATACCTATAATATATAAGATAATATTAAGCTTCTGTAAACATTTAATTTGTTTGTAAACATTTATTTTATTGCTATTCTTAATATTTATTATTAGAAATTAATATGAAGAAAAATATCTGTCCATGTTTGGTACAAAGCCGGTGACCATGTCAGAGGAGCAACATGTAGTAATGCCAGCTTTCTTTGGTATCTGACTAGGAGGATCACACTCCCTGTTTGTAGTGTGTTTTTCTCATGCAAACACCATATCCTACTTGGCTTTTTTTTTTTAACAAGTGGATTATTATGAAAATGACTTTTCCTAAGCTAAATTGTTTAACTGATAATAATAAGGTTACTTTAAATAGAGTTTTGATGACGAAAAATATAAACAAGGAAGTGTCACACAGCTAGATAACGTGTGTTTCTATTGAGGTGACCTGTAGATTTGGCTCAGGTTAGTGGTTAAGAAAAATAATTGAGTCCCAGTAGCCCAGCTAGTTTAAATTCCTTTCATCTTAATGCTAAAAGATGTAGTCACAGGTTTTGGTGTGCATCATTAGCTGAAACTAAGCCTTAAATTAACCTCAGGTTAGATCAGATGTTTTGATAATTACTTTGAGATGAACTACCACAGAAAACAATCTGCAAATCTGAAGTTCACAAGAACACATAGCTGAGATTAAAAATATAAAAATATAATTGTTACTAGCTAATGTACTTTCCTTGCGAGAGCTGGTTGATGATCAAAGGCGATAATTAATTCCTTATACCTAATTTTGCCCTCAGTCTCCTGATGTGAAAAACTATTGGTAAGTATGTGCCCCAAAGACTTAAACTAGAGGTGATTGATTCCTTTTCTTATATATTAAAGTTTAGGTTTGTGATTACTTTAAGATTTCTTACAAGATTATCTTTCAAACAAGTAATTGGCCCTTTCTTACTAAATTTAAAATACAGCCTGCCAGTTAAAGACCTAACTGAAAATAATACCTTGCTTGCCAATTGGTTAATTATAACAAGTTTTTTGGATATGAATGTATGTGGCTTCTTGGGATAATTTGTTTTTCACCTGTAATGCATAAAGTGTTCAATCATGTAAGGAATATGCAAAACATGCTGGGTTTTTTTTTTACTGTTTTGTATTCATTATAATCATTCACTTGAAAAATAGAATGTATAACTACATCATAATTTTCATATTGCTTGAAAAACTTTGTTGGGGTATATAAGTTGTAGAAACAAGTATACAGTAGGAAGAACAAATCAATAACACAGAAGAAGGAAAAATAAAGAAGGAAATCATTGAGAGAGTGTATCTTTTACTCTAACATCCACAGATAAAAAATTCTAGTATATATCGACAACATGGGCTCCTTTTGAGCCCTGTGCTGCTGGGTGCTGGCCCCCCAGGTACTGATAGTACAGACTCGGTTTTTTAAAAAAAATATTTTAAATGGATTTTCTTGATAATATGGTGAAGTAGAAGCTGTCTATCTGTGACTGTGCAGGAGAAGAGTCTGAATAAGGAGAGATAAACTCTATTCTAAAGATGGGAGAAAGAAAGGAAGAGATGTAGAAATGCAGAGAAATGTAAAAGGATACTGAAAAATGTGGCTGGGGTCTAATTTTACTTTCTGTTAGTTTGTTGGGTGGTAACTTCATCCAGAAGGTAATTCAGGAAGCCCTGGTGAAAAGAGAGGTGGTTCTGCACACATGAGAGAAATCACAGCACACATGAGTCCCAACTATGGTTCTTTCCATTCATCTAGATAGATAATTCATCAGTTTTTGAAACAAGATCTCTATGACCCAAAGCTTGAACTCTTTTAAAGCTGAGGATAACCTTAGAGTCCTGATCCTCTTGACTCCACCTACTGCATACTGTGAATCACCATTCCTGCAGTGGGGGTTTAGTTCAACAGTGATTACTACCATTGACTGATCCAATCAATCCTATTTTGAAATCCTATTTTGCTTCCATATGTAAGTGGATGGCAGCTAGAAATCCCATTGGTAGGGAACTTGGTTTTTAACCCTAACTTAGAAGCATGAGAATTAGGAAACTAAAAAGGTGAATTTGGGTTTGGTCTGCCCTGACTCCTGGGAGACATTGGTTGAGAGCAAGATGCTGAGTAGAATCTGGCAAATTGTTATGTGCAGGAGGCATGACACAGTACTTCCATGGTGAAATTCATATAATACAAGAGGCATGACACAGTACTCAGGTTGCAAAATGCATAGGGAAAGATTTGCTGCTTTCAGTTACACAGAACAAACCTCATCACCCGAGAACAACTCTGGAATTTGATAGCTTGAGGTTTAGTTTGATAGTAGATCAAACTGTGGAGTGATCTCTCTGCTGTGGAGAACTCGGAAGCTCTAGTGGTCCCCTGGATCCTATTTTTACTCTCCTCTCCCCACCCCCCAGCAGGATAATAATACTTCGGTCTTAAAATAAGCAGACAAGTCTTTGACATCTAGAGGTTTCAGTGTTGTGTGTGCTTATTAAACTTAAACACACTTGTAAGATATCCTTAGCTAGAATATTAGTTAAGTCAAGAGAAACCATCTGGGTACTATTATGATATCAAACACTTGGCCCACAAACTGAATACTTTAAAGTGTGGCCATCGGAGGGATCTTACATGCCAAGAAAGAAAGAGAGCTCTGGTGCTTATCAGAAACTAGTCCAAGTAAGTATCAACAAGAGAATAAAGCAGTGGAGAGAGAAAGGAGTTCTTGATTATATTTTTATTGCCCTTCACAAATTTTTCTAATATTTTTTCAAAATTGGAAAATGTTTAAGCTTTTAAAAATTTTCTCTAAAATCATTTATTCAAATTATTTTTAATTTTATTAATATAACCTTGTTTCTCTGTCCTCTAATGTCTTCTCTCTTTCCCAAACCTTATTCATGTCTACATACAAACTTATTCTACTTTTTGTCAGCAGCATATTCATTATTAGTTTTTCTATTTCCTCTTTTCTAGACATAGATGAGATATTAGTGATATTTCACTAAATTTTAAATGCTTCCTTTATTCATTATGAGACTCTAACTCTACAAAGGGTTACCATGGCTCATATATTAGATTTGAATAACTTATTTGTCTCAATTTTCTGAAGTCTAAGGTAAATTGATTGTTTTAAAGAAAAGGAAAGCCTTTTTTATGAGCTACCACATCAGACTTAATTCAAGTAATTTAAATTTATAATCATACTTAAGCTATCTCATAGGTTATAGTAATATTTTTATAAAGCATATATAGTTTTAAAGAATTAAATGTAGCAATCGCTCAGTGTTTAATGGGGCAACTATAGACATACACAAATTGTGCATTGAATAATATATCCTCTCCTCATGATTTTTCTAAAACAAAATTATCTTTATATAATTTCTCCTCCATTTAGTCCTTTAAATTCAAGGTAAATTACCCAATTTATTTCCACTCACTTAAAATAATTTACAGCATTCTTGTTCTTTAGATGAGAAGTTGGAGTCGAGAACAAAGCGACTCGTGAAGGGACACACACTAAAAGAAGGGGTGGTTGGGAGTTAAAACTCATTATGCTCGTGGTTCTTTGGTTACTTGTCAAACTAAAGAACAATGCCACAGTTCTTATCAATTATCTTCTTTCTAATCCACTGGGAAAACGGAATTTTCTGAACAAAAGAGGGAAAATACATCCTGAAAGTAACAGACACAAAAGAATAACCCAAGAGGTTTGCTTTCACTGTACTTAGCTCTAATTCATTTGAGTGTAGGGATTTTGGGTGAGTGTATGTCTATATGTGTGTACATGAACACGTACGTGAACATGCATACACAATGTGTGCATGAATGTGTAAAGAAAAAGTTCTGATGTTGGATAACTTCCCCATGACTTCTCACCTCATTTTCTGCCATGTTTTTTTTTTTTCTTACTTTTTTCCACTGAAGCCCTCTTACCAACTGATTGATATGGCTGGATTATAACTCCCTAAAATCTTCAAACTTTCTCCTTCAGTATAAGTGCATACCACCTGGTCAACTATTTTTTATCTTTAGATTTTTTTATTGTTTTTATTGAGTTATATTTTTTTCTCTGCTCCAGCCCTTCCTCTCCCCTCCCCTTTTACCCTCTCCTATGGTCCCATGCTCCTAATTTACTCAGGAGATCCTATCTTCTTCTATTTTTCATGTAGATTAGATACATATATGCCTCTCTTAGGGTTCTCTTTGTTGTCTAGGTTCTTTGGGAATGTGAATTGTAGATTTTTTTCTTTATGTCAAAAAGCCACATATGAGTGAGTACATATGATAATTGTCTTTCTGAGTCTAGATTACCTCATTCAATATGATGTTTTCTAGATCCATCCATTTGCCTGCAAATTTCAACACATAATTTTTTTCCCGCTGTGTAGTATTCCATTGTGTAAATATACTACATTTTCCCCATTCATTCTTCAGTCGAGGGGCATTTAGGTTGTTTCTAGGTTCTGGCAATGATAAACTGCTATGAGCACAGTTGAGCTTATGTCCTTGTGGTACAACTGAGCATCCTTTAGGTATATACCCAGAAGTAGTATTGCTGAATCTTGAGGTAGTTTGTTTCCTGATCTTGTGAGAAATTGCCATAATGAAATTCAAAGCAGCTGTACCAGTTTGCACTCCCACCAGCAATGGAGGAGTGTTCCCTTTACCCCACATCCTCTCCCGCATTGTCATCAGTGTTTTTGTTCCCACCAAGTCATCTTTATGTGGTGTGTGTATGTATGACATTCACTCAGGTCATACTCATGACTTATACTGTCTTGGTGTGGTAGTTTGAATGTAATTGGCCCCCATCATCACATAGGGAGTGGCTCTATTAGGAGATGTAACTTTGTTGGAGTGGTTAAGGCCTAGTTGGAGGAAGTGTGTCACTGTGGGGGTGGACTCTGAGGTTCCCTATGCTCTGGATACCACCTAGTGTCTCAGTTGACATCTTGATGCCGCAAGATGTAGCAATCTCAGCTCCAGCACCATGTCTGACTGTAAGGGGGGGCAATTCTCCTCACCATGATGATAATGACACTGAGTGTGAGCCCCTTCATTAAATGTCTCCCTTATAAGAGTCGCCATGTTCATGGTGTCTCTTCACAGCAACAAAATAGCCTAACTAAGATACTGGACAAGTATGACACCAACTGAGATATCTCACTAGCATATAATTTAAGTTTTACAATCTATTCACAAATCTTATAATTTTAGTATAATAAATTAGAAGCATGGCTAAGAAAGGTGTGTTTTTTTTAGACTAATATGATTTTATAGGAATGATAAGGAATTTAAATTAGTTGGGGGTGGTTCCACGTTAATACAAATTTGCTAGTATGGACCTTGCAAGTTAGACATTAATTTTCAGCCTAGAAAAAAAATCATTCATTAGCTGAAATCAAACTCATATCATAAAACAATTTCAGAAAGAAAAGATCAAGGCATTGGGAGCAAATGCTACATGGGGACATCCTCAGTAGATTTTTTGCAAAGGTAGAGGAAAAGGAACTAAATCTATGTTTGAAAAATGTCAAGAACTGATAAGATGGGTAACTGGGTAAAGACATTTGCTATCAATCCTCATGTCCTGAGTTTGTTATTACATTTTATTTATTTTTGTATGACTGTTTGTGTGTGTGTTCATGCATGTGCAGGTGTAGCCACAGAAACAAGTGGGGATCATAGAACAATTTACCTGAATGAATTCTTTCCACATGGATCAAATTCAAGTCGCAGGCTTCATGGCAAACTCCTACACTTGCTGGTCTTTTTTCTATATCAGACTTTTGATTTCAGATTTGAGAGTTAATGCTGAAATAATTAGAGCATGCACTTTGGAATCCCCAAGCAGAACATTATCAACTGAATTGCTATACCTCCCTAAATTAATTTCTTGGAATTAATCTCTAGGGTGATCCTATCTGGAGACGGAGGCATGGGAATTAATTAAGGCAGCAGAGTGAAATTTCATCAAGGGATTGGTGCTTCTATAGAAAACTACAAGATAAACTTTACATAATTTTCTCTACTCTCAGCCATGCTATACCATTCTGCAGGGTCATAATCTGTAAAACAGGAAGAGACCTCCTCGGACACCAGATCTGTCAATGACTTCACCTTGGGAATTACAACCTAAAGAATTGTAATTAATACAGTAAATCAGGCTACGATCTTTGTTATAGTAATACAATCTATATAGGCATGATGCTCTCCTCTGTTATCTTAACAAATGAAAAGTTATTTTGTACAAACTCAAAATTTAGCCAAAACTAATAAAGACATTATGAAACCAAAAATTAATTTTGAACTCAATGAGGAATAGTGAATGCCAACTCTTCTGGGAAATGCTGTAGTAATGAACAAGACTGAGTTATAGTTAAAGGGACTGTTACTTTGGCTAATATATAAGATCATTTTTATGTAGCTCTTCATTTATTTCAGGTATATTATAGGCATTTTTTTCTAAAAGTAGGTCTATATATTTAAAAATGTGAGACATTATTTTTGAAATTGCGTGTTACAATTATTTGTTGAAATTATTTTTGATGTTAAGAAATATTCAAAAGTGTTTTATTTCAAAATTAAGAGAAAATGATTTTCTGTGTGACTGAACTATAGCAACAACTTGAAACTAAAATAGTTTATAAATTAGAGTGAATAATTTTAGAGGGATTAAAATTGTTTAATATTTCATGCTGTGCTTCATAAGCATTTTTAAATGTCCTTAATTTCTAGTTGGGACAAAAGATTTTACAATTAAAAACAGAAATATTTCTATTTTTTCTCTAATTTACTTCATGTAAAATAATCAATAATTTTAGTAAGTATTCTTTCATTTAGTGCTTTTATACCTTTTATATTCTATTTTCCCCCATTCCAAATTCAAGCATATATGCATATGTATATATATATATATTAAATATCAACATATCTAACTTTATTTTCTAGAATTTATAATGTTCAATGTGTAATATGGAATATCTGTTTATATTCATAATATAATTAATAGATGCCAAAATGATATTATACAGTGAAATAAAATACCTGAAAAATGGAAAAATGTTAATGGAAAGTATAAAAGGAACTGAGGTTTTTCTCTTTATACTTAAGCTTTTGAAAAAGGCCTTTAAGTTCTTGAATGCTGATTTTGCCATCATGGTCTTTCTGTCCTCTTTTTATAGAAATTTGAACCTTAGGCTCCTGTTTGATATAACCAGTGAATGAAGTGGCCATCAAGCAGACTTAGAAATAATTTTTTTTTTTTTTAGAAATAGATTTGATGCTGTCAGTGTGTCTCTAATCAGATGAAAATGTGCGATTGGTTAATTCTGTGAAAGATTTGAAAGAAAGATTTTTTTTTTCCTTCACGGAAGAAAAAAAAACATATCAGGATTTGAAATGCAAACTGGCCTAATTTTCCACTCTGTGTCCCACACTGATGACCTCATTAGTCATACCTGGAGGAAAGTTCAAGCAAGCAGAAGAAGGCTGGAAGTACATAGCCTCCCTGTATCAGTGAAGGCGCTGATTAGAAAGTATGTTATAGCATTAGCAGGAAATCCTAGGAGTGTTAGTGCAGAGTTGAGAAGAAAAATAATTTGGATTAGAAGGATTAGAAATCCCCAGGTCCTAGTTAAAAGTAATTCAAACACACAGTAAAGTAAACAAAGCCAGTAATATTTGAGTTTTATGAACAAAGATAGCCAGAAAAGAAGGGATAAGGGCGTACTGATACAAGCAAAGCTTTGTTCTTGGAGCTTTTGAAGGAAAGAGAATCTGTGGACTGTATCACATGAGGGAGCAGGGTAAAGCTTGCAGCTGACCCCTCGCGTCTCACTGACCACCTTCCTTGGCATTTATGTGTCCCTTTTATTAGGAATGCACATGATACATGAAAACTGTGACATCATAATAATTGACATTTTGTTGGCATATCCTTGAAGTAAAAATTTTCAAGAACTGTGTATGTCTTCATTTGTTTTTGTAAGGATTATTTATTCATAATATTAGTGGTTTCACTGACTGTATACCCATTTGTTCTTTGGAAAGCGTGTTGATGCTTCACCAGTAGACAACAAATCAATAAAGAGAAAAAAATTATTTTTGTTTCTTCCTAGCGGTGGCCTAGCCTCTCTCAGTTTCTCCAAATGAAAAGAAAACACATTTTATTCCTTTTAAGAAAGTTTTTTTCTCCAGAAAATTGAATAATTTGAAAGTAATTCCAGAGAGGATTATTTGATGTTATAAAATATTTTATAAATGGAACTACACATTGTTATTCACTTGACACTCATGAATAGTCATGCCATTGAGGGCAGATATAAATGACATGGGCAATTATAATTAATTCTGAGAAGTCTTGGGGCAAGGGCTGATTCAATTATAAAAAAGTAACTTAAACCTGTGTAAAATTTTAATCATGAAAATTAAGACTATAAACCTTAGTGAGAAAGTCTGTTCCTATACCTCTGTCAATGTAAAAATCTTTTGCTCAGCTGGAGAAAAAAATCAATTGGCTGAAGAGGAAGGCCTCAGTATAGAACAGAGACCCTTTGTCAACTTTACAACTGATTGGGGTTTAATATCCAGACTACACAAAGATCTCAGAAATAACAAAGAGTGAAATAAAATGGCCACTTGAAAAAATGGGCCTGGAAACTGAATAGAGAGTTCTCAAACGAAGAAAAAACAATGGCTAAGAAATATCCCAAAAAATATGAATCAACCCCAGCAATTAGATAAATGCAAATCCCTCCTGCTCCAGTCCCTCAGGCTACCTGCAAAATCTTTTCTAGTTCCCCTTCCCACAGTGTCAATGCATCGGCCTCGAGAGCCCTACTCTTTACCTAAACTCTCTGGTCCTGTCTATTGTAGCTTTATTATCATTTACATAACAGGTAATATCCACTTACAAGTGAATACATAACATGTTTCAGCTCTGAGTCCAGGTTACCTCATTGAGGATGATTATTTTTTTTACTAGTTGCATCCATTTGTCTGCAAATTTCATGATGTCATTTTTTTAAACAGCTGAGTAATACTCCACTGAGTAAATGCATCAGATATTCTTTATTTGTTATTCCCTTGTCGGACACCTTGTTTGTTTCTATTTTCTGGCTCTTATGGATAAAGGAACAATATTGGTGGTGGTGAGCTGAAAGGAGTGGAGGGAGGAGGAACTGTGGTAAGGATGTATTGTATGAAAGAAGACTCTATTTTTAATTTTAAGAAAGAAAAAAACTGCAAATAAAAGTAACTGAGATTTCATTTTATTCTAGCAAGAATGGCAAAGATCAATGAAACAACTAACAACAAATGCTGAACTGAGTGTGGGGAAAAGGAATCTCATTCACTATTAATGAGACTGAAAACTAGTTCAGCCACTATGGAAATCAGTATGGAGAATTCTTAGAAAGCTAAAAATAAATCTACTATAAGGATTAACAATACCACTCCTTAGCACATGGCCAAAGGACTCAACATCAAATTCCAGAGATACTTGCCCAATGGCATTTATAGAGGCCATATTCATAATAGGTAGGGAATGGAGTTAAGCTAAATGTCCTATGACCAAGAATGTATAGTGAACATGTGATACATATTCACTATGTAACACTATCCATTTGCGAAGAAAAAGGAAACCATGAACATTGCAAGTAAATAGCTAGACATAGAACAGATCATATTGAGTGACATAACCCAGCCCTAGAAAGACAAATATTGTATGTTCTCTGTTTATTGAAGCTCTAAGTTCTCAGATGTGAGTCCCTACATATCCTGTAGTAACTACAGAAACCAGGAGAATAAAAATATTTCTAGGGTTGTGGTGTTGTGGAGCAATAGAGTAGGTATTAGCAGAGTACAAATAATCTGATCAGGGTAATGGGAAAAGATGGGCTCCTAAGGGAGGGATGGATGGTAAATATAGAAGAAGATGGTTGGGGATAAAACAGCAATGGGGATGTCTGGGGAAAAAAGCCATAAGGAATCTTATTATTAATTATTTACTTGCAAAGTATTCTGTAATGAATACAATGCAGTGTATAAAATACATATACAGTTTTAGTTAACTTTTCTTATCCAGACTGATGGTGCTCCCTCCAAGAGAAAACACCACATATTAAAAACCCCAATACCAGTTATTGGTCATGGCTGTCTAAGAGACTCCCAATACATGCAGTCTACTCATTGCTGTTGCTCTTGGTTACTGCCAAAAAATGGAGGGTAATCCCTAACTGCTAAAAACTTTGTGCACTTCAGAAACAGATACCAGAGACCCCTTCAGCTTGAATTGAAGTTAACACTCCCAACCTGAAGGCTGTCTTTCGTGGTACTGATAGGCACCATGCAAACTTTAAAGGAGGAGGGAACCCACAGTTCCATACAACTATGATGCTTATGAACATCACTGAAGGCCAGAGTGGTGTGGTAACTCTGTGTACAGTAGTAGTACACATACCTTGGTAGGAACACACAGCTCTTTATTTGGATTTAGGACTTGCTCAACAAGAGGTATACAATGCCTGGTCCTGAAAACCCAGCTTAAAAATAAATAGGCAGTGTTAGTGAAGTCATGGTTTTTGGAGGTGAATCAACAACCCCAAATTACTAAATCAGCGTAACTCCTAATAACAATTGATAAAGATTTATCCATATACCCATGAATAAGATTGGTTTATACTCATCAAGGAAACTTTTATTTAACAAGCAGAGCAGACCATTAGAAAAAAAAAGTCACAAAAAATTAAAAGGAAGAGTTGTGCTGTCAAGTGCCAGTGGTTACATCTACAAAATTCTCCTCCATCCAAGGCTCAGGCAATGTTGCTGAAGACGGCATGGAAAGAATGTTATGAGCCAGAAAATTGAGGACTTTTCTGTGGTAGTGTGTCTCTTTGTAACACCCGGAGTTACATCCATAAAGTCATATTAACATGACTAACCAAACATGAACTAAACAAGAAGGACACCAAGGGATATGCCAAATTGGACAAGAAAAATTTTACTCAACTTCAACCAAATACGAAGAGCTAGCTACAGACTAATACAACAAACTAATCTAGGAACAGAAGAAAAGGGCCTCCTCAGGGTACAGCATATCACTAGGCTGTCCACTGTCAAACGATCAGCCTTGAAAACTTATATGTAACATCATATGGATTTAACAGATTATATATAGTTGATTATAATAAATTAGTTTCACACTAGCTGAAAATGGAGTATAATAAAGGTATCTTTATTTAGGGGTAGACTCACAGATCAGCAGTCCTCTGCATGAGCGGGGAACAAGAACATAATCCAGCAGCCATGGGGCTGTGCACATTTCTACGTCTGAATTTATAGTACATGTGGCCACTTCCAGATTGAGGCAGTATATTAAATGCTATTGGCTGAAGGAGTTCTTTCCCACTCACCTCCCCTTTTGTCTAAATAAAAGAGTTCTAAGCATAATACAAAACTATACACATAAGAAAAAATATCAAGTATAAAAATTAGAATTACACCCAGCATAAACAATATCGAGCAAGACTCATATGCTAAATGATTTTTATCCTATCCTAAGGATTCTAAGTCTTGTATTAGAAATAGCTTGGTTAAGTCATGAGAGGAAAGTAACTACAACTATTAAGCTTCAAGTCCATCAAACACCTGAGAATGGAAATAATATTATTTGAATAAACAGGACAAACTTTTCTCGGAGAGGGGATGCCATCTTCTAGAATTACTTCCAGCTGTCATGGGAGTAGCCTGAAACAAACAAGCAGTCTAATGGTGCGGGAAATTCTTCTGTAAATATGTTGCTTTTATTGGTAAATGAATAAAGAAGCTGTTTGTGTCTATGGCAGGGCAAAATAGAGAAAGGTGGGAATTACAAGCAGAGATAGAAGAAAAAAGAAGGCAGAGTCAGAGAGAGACGCCACATAGCTGCCAAAGGAGACAGAGGCCCAGAAACCTTACTAGTAAACCACGAGCCTCACGGTAAAATATAAAATAACAGTAATGGGTTAATTTAGATATGAGTTAGTTAATAAGAAGCCTAAGCTATTGGCCAAGCAGTGTTGTAATTAATATAGTTTCTGTGTAATTACTTCAGCTCTGGGTGGCTGGGAAAGGAACAAGCAGTCTCCACCACCAGTGATATTTAGGAATGATACAAAAATCGTGAAAAAAGAGGTCATGTGTTTTAGAGTGAGCATGTGGGAAAATGGGAGAGTTTGGAGAAAGGGAAAAAGGGAAAAACAACGCAATTAAATTGCGATCTCAGCCTTTAATCTTAGGAGGCAGACGCAGGTGGATCTCTGTGAGTTTGAGTGCAACCTGGTCTACAGAGCTAGTTCCAGATAGCCATGGTGGTTACACAGAGAAATCCTGTCTTGAGAAACAAACAAAACAAAAACAAAGACAAAGAAAAGAAAAGAAAAAAGAACAAAAAACCTTATGAAATAAATAGCCTTTCCCCTCATGGGTCACTCCTACCTCCTAACACCTAAATATCAACCAGAAGGAGAAAGGCTGATGGCTCAGTACCATGATCTGGGTTCATGCATAGTTAATTATTTATTTTCATTGTTTCCAATTGTGTGTGTGTGTGTGTGTGTGTGTGTGTGTGTGTGAAAATGCTTATGGATATGGACTCATGGGTAGAGCAATGCATAGAGGCTTAAGACACATAATTACTTTTCTCAAAATGCAATAGAGAATAGTAAAAGCTTAGCTATCATGCCAATAAATTTATATTCAGACCAAGATGTTGACATGACTTCAAATACAAATTTCTTATCTTTTTGATATGTTTTTGATTGGTAGATTTGTTTTGATGATATATCTTCTCAGTAGGTAAAGACTATGAAATACGTTTTGATTGAGCAAATCAAAAATCTGAATAGCATGTTATTATTTAGTTTTATTTCTGTCTGTGTTTGCGGTGTATCTGTGTGTGCATGTGTGTGTACATGTGTGTGTACGTGTGTGTGTGTGTGTGTGTGTGTGTATTCCTTCCTCTGGTGCCTAATGGTGAGGTTATTGTCTTGCCTTACTTTTTACTTGAACCTTGAGGACCTGAATTCAGGTCCTTTAGTTTCCATGACAAACACTCTTACCCATTGAGCATTTTCGTAGTCAGTTCCTTGGTTCCATGTGTTTTATTAAGTTTTTAGTTTTTTTGATTTTTTTCCTAACTTTTTTCTTTTTATTACTTTTTAAGAGTGCCAGTAGAGAAATCTTTTGTTTTCTCCATACTTTAGGTCAATTTTCTGAATTCAACCATGTCTCCAAATCCCCTACAGAGTCCCTTTAACATCTGCAAAATTTGATAGTTACTTCACTCTCTATGGTTATTGGACTGCCTTTTTTGCTGGAATTAAAGTTTCTTTTGTTACTTAAAAAGCTTTTAAATTTAAATATATTTTGATCATAGTTTTTCCCTCTTCCAGATCCTTTTCCGGTCCCTAACCAGTAACTTTTCTTCTCAAAAAATACCAATCAACCAAACAAACAACAAAAACCCATTGCAACAACAAAATCCCCTCAAACCAGGAAAACAAAATAAAGACACAGCCAAGAAGAAAAGCAGGCTAAATAGAGCACCATACTATAACCAACTAAATGTAGAGAAAAACAAAAACTATGGCGTCCATTATATATTAGTCAGCCACTCCTGAATATGAAGCCTGTTTTGGAGCAGTTGATAGAGCCAAAGTCTCTCCATTGGAGAACCTGATTTTACTGCTCTCAGAAGGTACAAGTAGAAGTTCACTTGTTAACCTTTACACTAGTCGTTAGGTTTGCATTCACTTCTGTAGTGTAAGAAAATAAAATAAGATAAAACAAAACCCATCACACTGAAGTAGGACAAGACAGATTAAGATGCGATTGACTGTGAGGGTCCTATGCACTCAGTCATCACATCATTTGAACGTGGAAAATCCTTCATGAACCTGCCCTGCTTCGCTTTCAACTCCCCTAACCCCATTTCTCACCTGATAAAAGAGCCCTTATACTTTTATGCCTTTTTGTAAGAGAAAAACTTATATTTATCAGAGTACAATTATCTCACTTTTTCTGAGCTAATTATCTCTGATTCTATGACACAGCTGTTATTCTTTATGGCTGAATAATAGTCTATTATGAATAGATACTATGCTTTTTTATTCATGTATCTTTTATTGGACATCCAGGCTGATTCTATAAATTAGTTATTAAAAATAGTCCCACAATATAAATTATTTTACAATTATTTCTATTGCACTAAGACTTTTAACTCTTTCACATATATATCCAGGAATGATATAACCAAATTCTTCTCTTCCCACCCTATCTCCCTCTTCCTCTCACAAGTTTCTTGCAGAGTTCCACAGTGTCTGCACTAATACTACTTTGCATCCCTGCCAGCATTTATAAAGGTTTCCTTTTTCCCAGATGATCACCAGTTGTTGTTTGTTTTCTTGATGACAGTCATTCTCATTCAGTGTGATGAAATTTTAGTTTTGATTTGCAGCTCCCTGATTGGGCCACAGATGTTGAACAGTTTCTTCATGTGTTTATTAGCTATTTGATTTTCATCTTTTCAATACTACCTGTTTAATGCATTTGCCTATTTATTAACTGGATTATACACGGATTTTGAGGTTTTATTTCCTGGATATTAACGAGATAGGTGGGAAAGACCCTTCTTCCATTCAAAAGGCCTTCTGGTTACTCAGGCAACTTATCTTTTTGGTGTGTGCAGAAAATTTTTAATTTTTGATGGTTTTCCACTGTCAATTTTTGGTGTTTCCCAAGTTATTTAGGTCTGTTCCAAAGCTCATTGTTTATGAGTAATTTTGCTTTGACGTTTTATAGCTTGTCTATTAGA
This sequence comes from Microtus oregoni, assembly GCF_018167655.1. Taxonomy (NCBI): domain Eukaryota; kingdom Metazoa; phylum Chordata; class Mammalia; order Rodentia; family Cricetidae; genus Microtus; species Microtus oregoni. The sequence goes on along the minus strand of NW_024543060.1, from coordinate 70,257,074 downwards.
TGTATCCTTTGCCTTAAGCTTGAAGATATGCTCATATCATGTAGTCCTTGTCCTTCCATAATTAAATGATTTTAATTGGTAATTTCTGCCCACCCACACACCCACTGGAACCAAGGACAGAGCTCAGGGCCTTGAGCTTGCTAGGCAAGTGCTCTACCACAGAGAAAATCCCCAACTCTTAATGGTTTTATTGGATTGCATCTCGTTTATGATTCATTTTAATTCCATGTGTTTAATCTGTATAAACTATATTATACTTTTTCCAATAAGCAAATAGCTAACAGTACATGTTATTTTATGACATGAGTACCCTCTGTGTTAGTTTAATATTTAGATGACCTAAAGTGAAATATTGTTTACAACAAATTCGTTTAAGAGTTGAAAATTGCTTTTACCTTTTAATTTTCCAAAGTTCCTGAATGAGACCTCTTATTATACCCGCAATAATATTGTTAGCCAAACATTTCAGTTAAAATCAATTTTTCAGATAGAGAAAAACAAATATATTTTACTTTAAATTTTTCATGTGCTGCTCCTTTGATTATTTTGAGAAAGGGTCTTACTATGTAAACTCTGGTTGGCCTGGTTCTTGTTTAAATTTTAACTTGTGAAAAATTCTCAGGAGTCACCTCAGTCTCTTTTCTTGTTCTAAAGGCACAATTTGCCAACGCAGTTTACAACTTTTAATCATTTAACCAAATGATTAAAATAAATTGTTCAAGTAAATAAATTTTAATCATTATAAAAATATCCATGTATGAATGCAGTGTATTTTGATCATATACATTCCCCAATTCTCCCTCATCTTCTTCTATATAGCCCTTCTATTTCATGTTTTATTTAGTCCATGCCCAGTGTTCATGACTCACTGAGGACTGTCAGTGTGGTTCATGTATTTGTGAGTGTATGGCTGTCCCTTGCAACATGGGCAAGTTACTGGAATTCATTTCCTTGAAAAGTATGGATTTTCTATCCCCCCTAAACTGCTTACATTTTAAAATTCAGACATTCTGACATAGTTGTCATAGTCTTAAAATGGATTACTATCACATAAGTATTTAAGATTTTATGAGATTAAGTCTGCCATGTAAATTTTAGCAGCCAAAAAGCTCAGAATTTAAACTCTCTTAATGTATTATAATGTGATCAACTAAAACTTGTAGTGAAAAAATGAGGTAAAGAAGTCATTCTCAGTTCTGTTCATGGCCTATTTTTACTTCCTCCATTATTATTTTTTTTGAATTTTTTTTGGTTTTTTTTGAGATAGCATTTTTCTGGGTAGTTTTAGCTATTCTAAAACTTGCTCTGTAGTCCATGTTGGCCTCGAACTCAGGGGTCTGCCTGCCTCTGCCTCCCTAGTGTTAAGATTAAAGATCTTCGCCACTATCACCTGGCTATCTCCTATTTCTATATAACACTTTTTTTCTCCATAAAACTTGACTTTCTCACTTTTGTTTTTAGAGACAGGTTTTTCTGTAGGTTTTCTAGCCAGTCCTGGAACTAACTCTTGTAGTCCAGGCTGGCCGACTGCTGGGACTACAAGCGTGTGCCAACACTACCTCGCAGCTTTGTTACCTTTGAACTGCATAAAAATTAAATTCTGAAATCAATGGCTATTCCTAGACCTCAGATTTCTCTCTATATAAATATTATATTTCAATTCATAAGTTTGGGCCAACAAAATGAAAATTTGTAGGGGAAACCTTATTAAAACTCTAAACTATGGTAAAAAATATTTACTATAACAAAATTAACGTTAAATGGCAAAAGAGTTTATTGGGGGAATTGATTTCTTTATTAATTAATTCACGATATTCTAAGAAACAGATAGAATATGGTTCCCTAAATACCACTGAGCTCTGCTGGCTTCCAAGTCTAAACATATCTAAAGGATCAGTCACTCACATCAAATCTACCTTCAGTGTCCTGGAGTTTCTAGACGGTTACACTGAAACAGTCATGATCATTTTGGTAGGAATAACTATTGAGATAGAGAATGTGTTTCGGATCAGGGAAGTTGGATTGCAGCAATGCAGAGAGGTGATTGGACAAAAATAAATAAGTAAAAGAAAAACTTAGGTTGATATTTCTATTGCTTGAGTACCGAGTTGAGTATTAAGCCTTCATTGTGGTTCACGGTTGAACATAGCATGCCTCGCTGCCTGTGCAAATGAGAGATCTGCTTTAATCGGAAGCCTCATCCTCCCTCCATTACCTGCTCAGAAATCTGCAGGGCGGAGGTTCCAGTATTGTAGCTGTCTGCTCTTAGGGTCGTTGTGAGGTGGTTCTTTCGGAACCAGGTGATTCTCGTGATGACTGCGTAGCTTCCAAACCTCATAGACGGACCCCCAAGGCTTGTTATTATGTAAAAAAAATAACTGCTTGGCTCTTTCACCCACAGACGATAGCGCAGATGTGCTTGCTATCAAGCCTTCTGTTGCTGTCATCCGGTGTCGGATGGAATAAATATAATAGGAGCGATGATTCACGTTGGCTCACAATTTCAGAGAGAGAGAGAGAGAGATCCATCTTGGGGCATTCCATGGTCACTTGAATTTATTTTGTGCGTCAGTCAAGGTAGTGAATTCCTAGCAAGGAGCCTGTGATACCGACAAGCAGGGAACCAAATATTAAACAAGTTGAGAGAGAAAGTAGAGGGACTGGTTTTCTTTAAGGACATGTCCCCTGTGACCTATTCCTCCAACCAGCTCCTAATTCCTATCATGTTCACCACATTACAATACTGCCACTAACTGAGGAGCAAAAATTTAGCTCATGGCTTTTGGAAGACAGGGAAGATCCACACTACAGAAACAAAACCACAAAAGAATTTCAGAGCATGCACTGTGAGAGAAGGGAAATTAATGCTTCCTCATTGCTGGACCCATGGAAGAACTTAGGCAGTTTTCTATAAGAGGATCATAAATCAACTTCCAAAGTAGGAAATTCTTTATAGAAGACAGTATGAAATTTTTTTCAATTAAATATGGTCATTTACTTTATAATTTCATTTGTTAAGAAAAACCTTTAATTTCATTTACTATTTAAGTGAATATTGGGTAAACTCGATTTATAGAATAGTGATATAAGTTTAGAAACCTAAGTGTTTGTGGAATACTCTTAAGAAATTTAGCATATTAGGTTCATCAAATTCTTGCACATTTCATAATTTTAATTTATGAACAATGAATTTATATTACACCTATCATAGAAACATACTATAGAGTGGTTCTAAAATATAATGCCAGGCTACAGAAGCAAAAATCAGTATTTGAGATTTCACCCAACAGCTGATTTATCTGAAAGAACGAGAGATAGGATTTGTTAAATGACAAAGGCTTTCCCTCAAAAACTCCATCATGAGGAAAATTAAAAGAGTTTATTGCCTTCATTAGTTTTCTTCTCTCCAAATCCCATGAACTTTCTTTGAATATCATCCATCAGTATCATCCGAGGAGAAAAGGTCATGGATTCCATCCTTCATTCAGGCACACAGGACATTAACATCGAACATACAATGTTAGGTATCATATATAATAATTAGGGTGTAATTATGTCCCTATATTTCCACATAGATGTCTTCAGGCACTAGCTATTCTTCTACTTCAAGAAATTGCAGAGGATACTGTTCCTATGGTTACCAGGGGGAATTTTGTGAAGATGGATCAGGACTATAAAAGGAATAAGGAACCAAACTGGAATCATGAGACAGGACAAGAAAGTCACTCTGTCAACTGGTGTTTCTCAAATGCCTTAATACTAAAATTATATTCTTTCCTAAGTTCCAGAACATCACTGAAATACTTGACATGCAAAAAACCAATTAGGTTAGTGTCTATTAAGTTTGTCAATTGGCACTACTACAGCTCTTGATAAAGATTATTTAAAAAACAAACAAACAAGAAAAAGACAAGGTAGAAGAGGTTCTTTAACTCAAAATAATAGGCATTGAGATAGACCCTCTTCTGTCACCATCACTGAGACATGAAAGGCCGCAATAAACTCAACTAGAATTTAAAGTAAGAGTAGAACGGGAGTGCCGTAAAATCTGCACCCAATCAGTTCGGTTGCTGTCATGTCAATTTTATAGTGACTAACTTGAAATATACTATTTCCGTCTCTACAAGATATCTGCCTACAGAGACCTGTATGCAGAGACATAGAGAGACAGAAGCCCTTCCATCCTTTCCTTAAAGGAGAGAATTAGTTGGTAAAATGAAGAGAGCACAAAACTCTGCATTTCTTCTGTAAAAATTGAGATTTTATAAGAAATCTTTGACTTAAACCCTTCTCATTAATAAGACATAAATCCTTATGTACCTAAACACTTTAAGTTTGAAGTAAAAACAACACCTTCCCCATCCAAAAACTTGGAAAGTGCTGATGTGTGTGAAAATATGCTTATGTTTCTACAAATATGCTTATAAACTCTTGCCTTTTTATTCTTTTTGCTGATCCAAAGGACAATATTTAATCATTTTATACACTGTGTGCCTTTTTGTTTCTAATAATAAAGTATAGATAGAATCTATAGAAACAATTAAGTGTTTTCATTTCAAATATCTTGCATGTTTCTAATATTAAATATATTACTGCAGCCTAGTTGTCTCATTCCAAGAAACATGGTTTGCTGACTGTCAGACCTGAACACATACAAAAAAATGCATTTTATGTAAATTTATAATTAAGCCAAGAGAATCAAAGGCATTGACTCTAACCTGCCATCCTGGGTCTTGACATATTTTCAAACTGAATAAGATATAATTATTTGTGTATGTCAGCTAATACCCAGTGGCATATGTGAGAACAACATCTATTAAAGCCCAGACACCCTCGTTTTCCTTGGAAGAGCCTGAAATAATTAAGTTAGTAAATCATCACCTAGTCAAGACACTAGGATCCCACGGCTACTCCCCTTGATCTTCACCTTCATTATGCGCTTGTCTTGATCCCCAACTATAAAATGCACTGATGTGCATGTGCCTTTGACTGCTCAATTTTGGAAATACGTTGCAGCCTATTCGCGATGTGCTGTTTTCATTCTAACTCCCCATGTCTCCTTGACGTATATAGCCAGTGAGCAGGGCACAGGGTGGGATGAAATTGCTTAAATTAATTTTCACTGTCCAATGACTACCAGTGCATTAGCACCAGGCGGGCAACAGTTAATTAATATTTGTATTATGAGGAAGATTATGTCAAGTCTATATTTTAGTTTAATTATAAGTATGGAGAGGAGACAAGAATATTTGAATAGACACATGAACACAATAATCAATCTGTTGAGCCATATATGTATATTATCTTAAAGATGTATCACGGCTATAACTGTACTTTGAACAATAAATTTTAAGTGGGAGGATATATTACTATAAACCATTCAAAAAGAATTATGATAATATTGACTATATAACAATGGGAAAATGGTATTAGTGTAGATTGGATATACAGGTTAGTCTTACTGCTTCTACATGCACTTCAAATTTCTGTGTATTTATATGTATATGTTAATATAGTTATATGTACATGTAATGTTTTTTGTATCAATAAAAAGAAGCTCAGTATCTTTAGAATAATCATTTATTTAATGTACTATCTAATTAGACACATTAGATGGCGAAGTTAGAACTCAGTATTCTACTAGGTAATTAGTTCTCATAGTTTTTGTGGAACACCTACGATATTATCTTTATAAAAGTAATAACCTCTACTATAGGATCAAGAATTAACATATTAAGGACAAAACTAACATCATTAAACTCCTTAAAACTAGATTTTTCTCTAAGGGATCGGGTTAGGGGTTAAGAAAGAGAGTACTGAAATAGATGACTGAAAGAAGGAAGGCATTTAAGGGTCAGGCAGAAACCTGGTGATAGGGAAGCTCCCAGGAATCTACTAAAATGACCCCAGGTAAGACTTCTAGCAGGAGGGGATATGTAGCCTGAGCTGACCATCTCTTGCAATCAGGTAAGCCTTCCATTGGAGAAATTGAGAGACCAATGCAACCATATAACCTTTAACATACAATCTGTCCTGCCCATGGGATTACTGGAGTAAGGATGGTGCAAGATTGTAGTAGTGACCAACCAATGATTGGATCAGCCTGAGACTCATGCCATAAGAATGAGCACATGCCTGGCACTGCCTAGGGTGCCAGATCAAAGAGTCAAAATAGTCCAGAGGCCTAGGATAGAATGAATACAATTGGCAAAAAAAATCAATAAAATTATGCCTAGCAAAATTCTGCTATATTCATACGTTGGTGTCTAGTCCAATTGTCATCAGAGACACTTCATCGAGGAATTGATGGATGCAGAGACCCACAGTCAAAAAATTAGGCTGAGCTAGGGAATCCTGATAAAGAGAGGAAGGATTGTAGCAGGCAGAGGGATCAAGGACATCACAAAAGGATCCACAGAACTAAATAACCTGGGCTCATAGAAACTCACAGAGACTGAACCAACAATGAAATAGGCTGCTTGGGACTGATCTAGGCCCTCTGTATGGATGTGATAGTTGGGTAGCTTGTGGAACTTTTAACAGTGGACCAGGGACTGTCTCTGACTCTTTTATTGGCATTTGAGACCTTATTCCTCATACTGGGTTGCCTTACACAGACTCAGTACAAAGAGAGGTGCTTAGTATTACTACCACTTGATATATCGTGTTTCATTGGTATCCATGGGAAGCCTGACATTTTCTTAATAGAACGAATGTGTGGAAGTTTGGATGGGAGGGGGCAGGGAGGATTGTCTTGCTTACCTATCATGAGAGAAGTTTCCTCCTGTAATAGATGGCAACAAATTTTTTCCGAAGAATCCCAAGTTTTTCTACCAGGAATAATCACATAATATGGACCAGTTCTAACATTTCATATTAAATTAAAAACTCAAAGATTGTCTTAATATTCATGGCAAACTTTTAAAATTTACTCTTTTGATAACTAAATATATAAGCAGTATCTATAATTTTCTACTTTCTCTTCTTCCCGCAATCTGGTCACATGTCCTCTTCCAAAATCCACCCCTTCTGTATCTGTTTTGAATACTCACATGTACACAAAATTATGGTTAACCTCTTGTCATTGGATATTCTATGTTTAAGCCTGTCACTGGAGGACAGGAATTCCAATTCTTTTTAGTAGCCATTGACCAACTGTAGTATTTTACCTAAGGATGGCATCACCTGGAGTTTCCCCTTTCTATTTTGCCATGTTAAATTTGTTGTCCTTATGGCTGTCTATTGTTGAGATTTCAAGGGTGCATTTTCCCTGTCATGCCTAAGGGACATGATCTAACAATAGGCATCCTGGCATCTTAACGAAATTTTCACTTCCTTTCCAAAGAATTGCCATTCCACAGGGGCCTCACCATCCTGATCCCTATAAATGTGAACTTTCATTCTTTTTCCATCCTAGCTCTGCCAACACAAGCTCTCCACTGGGTCACTATAGAGAACTGATCTGTCTGTCTTTGTTTCCATCTCAATCCCTTCATTTGAGTGACTTCAGAGTTACTTAGGTTATAACCAGAGAATCAAAACTACTGAGATATGTGCAAATATCGATGTTGGAGATATGTGATGAGATTCTTATAAGAACCAGATCATAGAGTTAGGAAGAACAGGAAGTTTCCAAATCTTCCATTTGTGCATGTGGAAACCAAGAAAAACGATGGTGTAATCAAGTCTGAGTATACAGCCTAACACCTTCAGGAGACAAATCCTCCAAGTTTGAAAGAATGCTCCAATCAGGACCTCATAAATCCAGACCAAGATAACATGAATGCTGTAGCTAAGAAATAGAATTGCAGAGCAGGAGAGAGGAGAAGGGGTGCAGGACAAGGGAGGAGAAGAGGCGGGAGAAAAGCAGAACTCATCATTTCTGTGATCTTCACTCAAAACATTTTAGATTATGCTGATATGGTTAGAGCACTTTTACTCTGTCAGTTAATACAAATCCTACTATCTTTGAAATCTCTTTGAAAATTTCCCTGCATTTTAATGCCAGAAATAACAGAGAGAGTATCTTTTTTCAGTATTCTTACTGGTTTTATGTAAACTTAACACAAGATAGAGTCATCAGAGGAGGACGCTTCAATTGAGAAAATGCCTGTATAGAATTGGGCTGTAGGCAAACCTGTGGGCATTTTCCTAATTAGTGATTGACATTGGGAGGGCTGTGATCATTATGGATCGAACCACCCCTAGACTTGTGGTTCTGGGTTCTATAAGAAAGCAGGCTGAGGAAGGCAGAAAGCAACACTCCTCCACAGCCTCTGCATGCACCGTGCCTCTAGGTTCCTGCCCTGTTTGTATTTCTTTCTGACTTTATTCATTGGTGAACATTGATGTTGAAGCTTAAGCCAAATAACCCCTTTTCTCCCCTTTTGGTCATGGCATTGCATCACAATGGTAGTAACCCTAGCTAAGACAACCAGCCATTTGAAATCCTTAGCGATTTGAACCCCTCATAAAAGCTTACCACCATACATCTTGTCTACTTGCCTTTATGCTTTAGAAAATCCTACAGCCAGTAGTTACCTGTCCACTGGGGCGTGGCCTCTTATACTATTTGCCGATGTAGAGCTTGCTCAGGCCTATTTTCTGGCTGCAAGATTTGGTTTCTGTTCTCCATTCCAGCAGAAGATTCTGATTTGTGAGTCTCCCCCTAAATAAATAACCATATATTTTTCTCAATTCTGAGCTAATGTGGTATTTCTTTTAAGTGTACTTCTGAACCTTTATATGAATATTCTTAAACCAATTTAGTTTCCAAATATTAATAATCAAACATGATAGCAAGTCTACCTAACATGATATGACTATTCTATATAAATATTTTTAAAATATTTTCTTAGAGAAGTTAAGTTCTTAAATGATGTTACTCTTTTCCTGATACAGCTTAACCTTAAATAGTATGATGTAAAATCAGCTAACTTAAGTACTAAAATAGGCACCATGATATATAAACAAGAGAACAGAATGCAGAGATGTTTTGTCAATGCAGCATTGTTCAATATGTGAGAGGTTTTGTCTTCAGAGTCTGCATAGACACTAAGATCTATGGATGCTAAATCCATCATACTAAATGGTGTAGTAATTTACTGCCTATGTGTGTCCTTTCATACTCTCTGCCTTAGACTTACAGAATCTAACAATACTAAGATAAGTGCTGAGTGCAATCTGAGATTCTAAACATGTTTCTCTTGTTATTTGTAATTATGGAATTATAATCATGAAATATTAGTCCATTTACTTTTTAACTTCAGATCAGTTATCCCTGCTAACTCTTTCTTTTTTCAGTACCATTGCCTCAAGGATCACGAAGAGCAAAAGAACTGGAAGATAGTCTTCCTTTCTCCTTCACAAAATCGTTGTTAAGTCTCTTCAGAGAAGTATTTATACAGTTGGAGAAAAGAACTGCCTGTCTGCAAAACATAAGAGTTTGTAGAAAGAAACGAAGATGTCACTGAATGAGTTAGAGAAGCAATGAACAGTGACATTCTCATACATACCTGTGGATTCCAGAATGTGCTAGTCTTGTCTGTCAAAGAAACAGTAGCATACATTGGAGTTGATGTACATATGCTGCTTTCTTGAGCACATTCTCCAAAAATTCAAAGAGATTGCTATTTTTGTCACATAGTAACTGAGTCTTCAAAGGACATTCCATTGTTTAAAATGCTAACTGCTTCAGGTTGTTAGCCTCAGGATGTTAGGAAGGGTGAATTCCACAAATAAAGGTTCATTACACACTACTCGTGATATGAGTTAATTTTTCAGAAACAATGCTACGGGAGCACTCTTATGTTGAACAAAGGACTTTCTTACACAGATATTTACTTTGGGTAAAAGAAGTGTGTGCAGAGAAAGCAAATCTATACACATCACAGTTATCTTCTCCAGTAAAGACAAAATGCTACTCTTCTATGATGGAAGTGGTCCAGTGCAATCAATCTGTCCACAAGCAAGCTGGATAATCACTCCAGGGAATGTGACATATTGAAAACTCAGTGTGATCTCTACTGCTGACAGATTGGACAACCAGAAGTGTAGCCAAGATCGCTATCAGGACTAGAGGTCCCTGTTGCTAAGGTCCCTGATCCTTACTCATGGCTGCCATAGCATTTTGTCCTTTATCCTATTTTGTGATGACAGGGTGGCTTTAAATAGCTGATTGATGTGAGCTGAATATATCATCCTATTGACTTTATTTTCAAAGTCTGTTTTTGGTGAGTTCTTCTAACAGAATGTCCTTTCTCATCTACTTCTTCTCCAAAGCTATTTTGTACTCTATGTCCCCCTAGTGGTCCTTTCATGATCTAACTTACCCAGGAAACCATTGTTATAGCCTAGCAATCTGTGTATAATTACATGTTTTCTCATGTTTCTTTCAAGCAAAATGAAAAAGCAAATTCAAAGCATAGTGTGCAATCCCTTCACAACCATCACCAATGGATATGTCAACAAGAGTCAATAGTGACATAGTTGTCTACTTCCTGGAACTGGCTACTCATATTGAAGTTATAACTGTCAAATGCTGCACAGTCAGTTATCTGTCATGTGACTATATAAGAAAGACAGTCATTATACAAGTGAAGGTAGTATAGTAGAATTGAAAACCATGAATCTTTACACTGTTTCTTCATGTCACTTTCTTGTGCCTCAGCATCTGCTAGGCAGAATTGCATTTACACCAGTTTATTTGATAAGGGTGCTATGTTGCTTATCCTCCAATTTGTGGTTTGAGAAAATTCTAACACTCAGCCTATGATTAAAAGGTCAGTTCTTAGAGTGAGTTTTTGATATGTGGTGTAGCATTCTATTTCTACCAAAGTTTAGTAGCAGATCAAAATCTATCTTTCCAAAAGAGGATAGCTACTTGCAAATGGTGGCAGGACCTCCATTAAAAACCTTAAAATGCTGATTGCATTTTACATATGGGGCTGCAGAGTTACTTGAACAACATCAACATTTTTATCTGCTTGTATCATTTCAGTAATCAACAATCCCCAAACAACTAGATGTGCTGAATCAAATGGCTAAATAACAGAGACCTTTATGCAGGATGCATCTTCTGAAATGACCCCATACACAAGCAAGACCAAGTGGTAGGACCATTGGATCTCTTTATGTTTTGCAGGCAGTTGCTCATCTAGTTTTTTCTGGATCTCTTGCAAAGAGACTAGATTTGAGGTAATCTGGAACAAGACAAGTTTCTTTACCAGGTCCAGAGTCCTGTGTAAGAAAGAAGACCTTGAAATTCAGCTGTTTTTTTTTTTAATATAATGTCATTCTCGGATATCTGAGTATTTGTTCTATCTCACTTGCCAATTTCAGTTAATCAAATGTCCCTCATATAATGAGCCGGTCTCTGTCAATTAAATTGGGACACAGTATTAGAAGGTTGATATGTCTATGAGGAGGCATAATGAGGTATATTTATTGGCTGACTAGCTAAAAGAAACATATTTCTGGTGGGCTTCTAGGTAAGTATTGAGTAAAAGGTATTTTCTCTAGATCAGCAGCTGCCTCACAGACACCAGGGAAATGTTAATTTGCTCAACCAAGGGAAACACATCTGGCGAAACAGATGCAGGTGGAATGACCACTCAGTTCCTAATCTACTTTAATTCACCCACGTTCATATGTTTCTGCATAGGGCAAATAGTGTTGAAAGAGCCTGCACTGGGAATCGCCACTGTTAAAGCTTTTCAAGTCATTCCTGATGACACATCTCTCCACATTCCCTCCAGGACTTTTGTGTTGCTTTTGATTTACTGCTTTCCCAGATCGAGGCAGTCTAATTGCTTCCATATTGCCTCTTCTGTCATAACAGTCCTCACTTTACAGATCCTGCAATCAATATGAGAATTCTGTCAACTGCTAACTACATTCCTTTCACTTATTCATTCTGAAATGGGGGAAATACCCACAGGATAAGGTTAGGGAAAACTCAACCCACTCTGAGTGGAACTGTGTTAACATTCCATTGATCTTCCCCTCACCGTAATCACCTTCTCTCATGGGAGGGCTTTGGAAGCATGTTGAGTCTCTTGGAATCAATGCTAATTCATTACCAGTGTCCAGTAATTTCTTAGCTTTTCCTCTTCTTAATGCACAGTTGACTTGATAAAGGCGGTTGGTCTCTTTTGAGAAATCTAAGGACAAACAGCATAAATTTTCAGCAATGCCCACATATCCGTGTGGCTACTATCCACTTCATTCAATGGGTTCTGTGAGGATAAATTAGCTTAAGCTGTAAAGCCACACAAGTGTGTGTCCTTTCTGGATTTATGATTAACATTAGAATTCTGCCCATTTTCCCCAGAGCATTTCTCAGTAGATCAAGTAAAGATTTAGTAGACTTCCCATTGACTTTACTCCTATGAACACAACAACTAACTTGTTAATGGCATAAGGTTGTGCAGGTCAGATGATGTAGATTCGTCCTTTGATCCCGCTGTCCATTATCATGAATTATTCTCACCTTGCCCTTGGTTGGCTACTTCCATTTGGATGCTGCCAATCTGCTACCTAATTCTTCCATTGCATGCAAGTTTTCCAGTTGACTGGCAGTGGTTTTCATTGTTAGATCTGGTCTACAGATAAAAATGTACATTTCAAAAATGCTTATGTTTACCTCCCTAATTTTATTGTGATGTATTGGTGACAGGTGTATTTTATAGACCATCACAGAGAAGCTAAGCAGTCTTAAATAGTATTTAGATAGTTGTACTTGTTGTGTGTGCTTGCATGTTTTGCCTGCATACATGTAAACATGTACAGAGTGTGTGTGCCTGGTGCTTGTGGACTTCAGAAGAAGGCATCAGATTTCTTGGAACTGTTGTTATGGATGGATGTGAGGTACTACGTAACTGCTGAGAGCTAAGTGAATCCTCTGCCAAAACAAGAAGTGCTCTCAACGACTAAGTCAGTTCTCAAGTGTCTGATAATAAGGTTTGAAATAACCAGTGTACTTTAACATTCTTATCTTTCCCTGTCTTTGAGTCTTTTCTTTCATGTAGAACACTGGACATTTTCAGCCTACTCATAGTAAGCAATCCTTTGATCTATGTTTCACCTAATCAAGCAATCAAACTTTTAAAAGGAACTTTGTCTTATTCTGCAAGCTGACTAATCAATGCAGCACCTTTTCTTAATAGGCCCTTAAGGGTGATGCTAATGAGGTCAGAAGCAGGGTTTGGGTTATTCTCAATGTACAATGCATACTAGTGTGAAAATAACCTTACAATTGCATGCAGAAAATACATACAATGAACATTTTAAAAACACGGACAGTATCTGGAACAACTTAGACCTCCCTTCAACCATTCCTCTGTGCCTTTACTGATGGAGAATATAAAGGCAGACTAGTAAGAGGTCATGGGAACAGTATGGTTTATTCTGGCTAAAAGTGTCAAGAAACAGCAGACACCACTGATAGAGCAGGTTTCTCTCTGATACATTTTTTGCTAAAGACATCTCACATAAGAATATTGAAGACAATAAAACCACCTGTCCTTATTTAAAACCTAGATTCTCTGTAAATTGAGTTTCTTGGCACTTCGATTGCCTTCTTAAATAGAAGAATTGTCTGTTATCAATATACCTTACCACTTTGTTTCAGGAAGAAAATTCCTTAACTTTAAAACATTGTTGTAGATTCCACTGTCTGACAATGTTAACTTAGAAAACCTTAGAATTGTACACAGCCATTGTTAAAAAGACAATGAGATGGGAATCTTCTTTAAGAAACCTATTCCTATATTTTAATGTGTCGTATGTCTCCCAAGATCATCAGGCCATGCTTACTATCCCTTGCATCTGTATTATGGTTTCCTATTTTGTGTTTTTATGGGCTTTGTGTGTATGAGACTGTGCACATCTCTGAGTCTGGATTGTTTACTGTGCTTTTTCCTTGGCTCTTTTTCTTCAGTTTGTTTGTTTTCCTATTCATGTTCTTTTAATTTTCTCTTATTTTATATTTGGTTAGATGACTCTTTGTATTCAAATAAGAGAGAAAGACATATGTGGATTAGGATGGGTGGGAAAACTGGGTGGATCAGAGAGTACCTGGTGGAGAAAAAAAATCATAATCCAAATATAGTGTATGAAAACAGATTTTATTTTTGTTTGTTTTTGTTTTTAAATATAACTTCATTATTGATTCTTTGGAAATTTAACCTGAAGCACCCCAAATCTGCTCACCCCCCCTCAGTCCACCCTTATCTTCCGTTACTCCTAGAACATCACCCCCCCAAAAAAAAAACAAAACAAAACATAGCAAGCAAGCAAAGAGCAGGTGAGGATCTAGTGATCATGGTGTACCAGAGACCAGAGGCCTTGAACCAGACCAGTGATTCATTGCAATAAACATCTAGTAAAACTGATAGGGCAGAATCTATTTTCAATTTTAAGAAAAGTTCCATATGTTTTGTTAAATACCACCTCTGCTTTGTATTTGTTCTTGTGCAGCGAAGTCATGAATCCTGGCACTGGGTGAGCAGAAGTCCTTCTAATCCTATAGGATTCCTCAGGCGATTGCATGTGGCATTACAGAGTTGTGTCTCTATTCTTTCTCTCCTTGATACTTATCTATTTACCCACATATTACCTGGATTTGTTATCTAACTTTCAGGGAAACACAGGGTGTTGATCTTGTCTTAAGGTTAGAACACAGTAGGTACGGAAGATCATTCGGAGGAGTGTAAAAACAGTCAAACAGAGGCAGTTTTGATAGTTTGCCTGTAAAAGGGAGAATTAATCCAAAGAATGCATTTGTTAGTGGTAAAAGAACATGCTCTGTCAGGAGAAATGAGGAGCTCACTTCTGCAGAGAGGAGGTGTCCACTTCCATTGCAGCTGGTAGGAAAAGTTCTACAGGAATTGAGGAGACTTTTCTACTGGAAAACACAGCTCAGAGTCTAGGAAGAACTTAATCATCCCACGTTTAGGCATCTCCATCTCCATTTAGCAGACTCTTTTCTTTACCCGCTTAACAGGCCACATCCTTCAGGATGGGGATCCACTTTGCACTATACCTAAGTTTGCTGTTTGGTTTTTAACATTCATTGTTTCCCTTAAGGGTTTAGTTTGAAGCTGTTAATGATAAAGACAACTCTCGCTGTGAGTTCTCAAATTTTTCATCTTATTTTTCTTTTTCATGACACTGCACAGCAACCAAGATAATCAGGGTAAGCCATTCTACTCTTGAGTTTCCCTGAAAATATTTTAGATGATTAAATTCAGAGTTGCTTAGTGGTTTATTTCTTGCAGCTTATTGAATAGAAAAATCCAAGGCATATTTTCTATGTATTTTTGTAAATGGTTTACACTGTGGTTTATCACTACTTGATTATGTAGGAAAAAAATCACAAATTTTGAGCCTAATTAAAATGAGAACCGTTTTATGTATGACAATCCCAGAAAACTTAGACCTGATTCTGAACACTAAGCAAGAGGGAGAACCAAAGATTTATTTCAGGAATTGACTTGTTTTTACAGGATTTCAGAGATTGGGGAACTCCATGATATACTGTCTGTCTGTGAACTAAAGAACCAGAGAAATCAGTGATTAGCAATTTGCTGAGTCCAGCGGACTGAAAAGCAAAA
This sequence comes from Microtus oregoni, assembly GCF_018167655.1. Lineage (NCBI taxonomy): Eukaryota > Metazoa > Chordata > Mammalia > Rodentia > Cricetidae > Microtus > Microtus oregoni. The sequence continues at coordinate 70,241,460 of NW_024543060.1, read as the reverse complement.
GATCTGATAGTGTTACTGAAACTGAAGTGTTGAGAAATGGAGGAGAAACCCATGTACCACTCTGTCCTGTAGTCTAAATTCTCAGGACCATGATCTGTGATGCTGGAGAGCAAGAGAAGATGGATTAACTCAGAAGGGGATTTTCATGCTCTTAGCTCTTTTGCCCTGCTCAGACACTCAACGAATTGTGTGATGTCCACTCTCATTAGTGAAGGCCACCTTCTTTTCTCGGTGCACTGATCCATGTCTGAGTCTTGTAGATAGACTTTTGCCGACGAACCAAGAAATGCAGGTTCTTCTTGTTTTTATTTGTTTTGCTTTTCAAAATAAAACATGTAGCCTTCCACAACTGTGAATATTTTTTAGAAATATTTTGATACATATGGACAAAGTCTGAGAATCAAACTAAGGCAAGTCAATTAGCATTCCTCTCCCTTTAGATGCTTCAGTTTCTTCGTGTGGAAACAGCAAACTAACTCTTCTCTCTATACAAAATACTTAAGAGTGTCATAAATTACAGTCACCTTTTCATGGTGTAGAACATTAGAGCTGCTTAGCTCTCTGTAATTGTATTTTGATACATGTTATGCAACATTTATCTAACCTGATACCCACACTTGTTCTACTCTCTTGAGACCAGAATTCTACCTTTTGCTTCTATGAAATTGTTTCTTAGTTTTAATATTGAAAAGAAATATATCCATTTGCCTTTCTCATGAGTGTGCTGTCAGAAACAAAGATGAACATGTTTATGTCATTCCACATACAATATCAGAATGTGTAATTTACGGGGTACAGTTGATTTGTATATAATTACTTGCCACATAGTACTGATTGCCTTGATAGTTGATAGAGGCAAACAGAGGGTCTTTTATTCCAACTTAATTCCTAATATTGACTTCAGATTAAACATCCCCCCTTCCCACCCTCTCACCTTGTCTCTAACCACCAAAGGTTAAAGAGGCCATAGAGGAGTATGGTGTTTTAAACATGTCAAAGAGACAAAATAAAAATCGGATAGAGAAGCAAAATGTGTCTCTGAGAGCGAGTGTCAGAGAACTAAACCTGGAAGTGATCTTCTCAAAGCACCCCAGCCAAGCCTCCTCATCCAGCTGTGCCGTTGGAGCATAGTCACAGAGGCTCTCGAGTAAACAGAATGATCGGGCCCAGATGAATGGATGGATGATGGACAGTTTAGTGCGCAAACAAATGACTAGATAGATAAGTGAAAGACAATTTGAATACGTCACATCGACATCGAGAATTTAGCTGAAAATGAAGCCCGGGTACAGATGAGTCTCTCTCTCCTTTCTGCCCCTACCATGAACACGCTGTGCTGCAAGATGATAAGATGTTGGGAAGTTGCTGCTATACTGTTCGCTGTCTTGCTCATGTTGGAAGAAAAAATGTTTCTCGTTCCCCTGTATTTCCTCAATAGATTAATAATGTAGATTTTTGTGTTAATTTTGTTTTGGATCTCCTATTCTGGTGTCTATTCTCACGATTCAAATATTCATTGATTCTTTTTTCTTTCTGGGAAATACTAGAACAAAATAAAGAGAATGAAGATATCACAGTGTGTACTTACTCATTTTGGCATGCTATTGCTATTGTGTTATTCCCACCTATCTTTTTACCAGAACCTCATAAGTCATCAAAATATATGACAGTCAAAATTAAAAGAAAATGTGTGAAATATTTATACATTGTCATAGTATGAGTCATACACAGAGAGTGTGTTTATTCTTTTCTCTCATATATGTGTTGAATCATGAATAACAAGATGTCCTTAGTGATAATTATAAAATTTTGAATTAAAACAGAACATTAAAATCGAGTAAACACTTAGAACATTTGAGTAATTTATTTATTTATTCACTTATTGACGTAATCATTCAACAATGCCATGCAGATTAGACACGGATGATATGTAGAGCTACAAATATGCAAGGGCTAAGATAACTTTCTAATAAGAATGATTGAGATTGTATATATGCAATTGATACTTTAAGTCAGGGAATGAAGTGTGTGAGATAGGGAAGTAATACGATGTCAGTTCTGCTGAGACACAAGGCTTACTCCTTGAAATGTCCCAGTATTGAATGTATTAGAGAACTGGAAGGAGAATCAGAATGACTATATGTATAAGTTTGTAACAACATTAAAAATGTATGTTGGTGAGTTCAAATAAAATAAGGGAAAGTTCTACTGTATTCTTTTCAATCCATAAATAGAGGAACAGATGGAGAAGTTGTACTCTAATAATTGATTTGATAAAATGAAGATTATTATGATTTAGTTTTAGTATTATTGTCAGTGTGTGTGTGTGTGTGTGTGTGTGGCATTCTAAGGGAAAGGAAAGAAATGATTTATTTATTAAGACTGGCAATCAAGAAATAATTAAGGCAAAAAGTGAGTTTTTATTTATATATTCTATTTTATTATTATTATTTTTTTTGTTGTGCGTGTATGTGTATACCATGTTATGAGGGTGGAGGTCAGAAGACAACTTTCAGAAATTTGTGATTTCTTTCCACCATCATCTCTGGAGATAAAGCAGAAGTCATCACACTTATTAGGAAGAACTTTAACTTCTGAATCATCTCATTCGCCCACAATACATCTTTTTTTAAAAGTTGTCTTTCATGAAAATTAACAGACATGTAAAGGGAGAATTGAAGACCCATGTAAGCCTACCGGTATTTTAAATTAAGTGGCTGCGAGCTTCTGCAGGATAGAAATTTTTCAGTGTGTTTGATACATCACACAATCAGTAGTTGTAATCTAGAAAAGTAAAGTTCATTGACAAAGGAGAACGTCACTGGTCAAGGAATCATGAAAACTTTACAATAGTGCAAGAGTCGAATATGAGGAAATCGGAAAGAACACTGGATAGTTGGAAAGTTCCAGTAAGAGAAAATATCAGAAGCCTTGGAAGATCAGAGTTCTCATTTACTACCATTAAAACATAAAGAGTGTGACAGACTTTAACACTTGGAAGAAGTTGAATATCTTATTTTGTATGAATAGAAATTCATACACATGCCATGATTAAAAGGAGTAGATTTTTATAGGTAATTTAGTATATGAAAGAGGATCAATATACACATATAAGTAATATATATATGTGTGTGTTATTATATATACATATATATATAATATTTCATACACAATAGTTTAACTGGTGAAATAGAAAATCAGAACCAAGAAATAGAAGCAAGGATAAGTAAAACTAACCTAATAACATTTTGGTAATTATCATTTTCTTGATAGTCTCTACAGTGTTCTGTCTGATGTTGAACTCAGGATCCTCTTACCTTAACCTCCCAAGTACTAGGGTTGCCAACATGTTAAATAAGATTATTCAGATTTCAGTGGACCATTTTGTGAAGTTTATTAGTAGTGAAAAAAGGAAAAATAATAGCCAAAACTGATCTGTAAAGAAGCATAAACACAAACTTTAAGACATCACATAGCTGAATAGGAGCAAAACAACTAATTGTGGAATAAGTTGTCTAGAAACAAGTAAGTGGAGGGAAGAGTGAGAGACAGAGAGGAGAGAGGGAGAGATACAGACAGACACACAGAAAGAGACAGAGAGGAGAGAGAAACAGAGAGAATGGTTTTAATTAAGAATTTATATTGCTTCTCTTTTTCTCATTTTCCTTTGCTCTTCAAAAGAAGAATAAGGTTTTGCTTCATTACTCTAAGATTGTAAGACAGCTCTCTATGTGGTGACAGATTCAAGCCCGTGTATGTACCGCAATCAATGTTTAATATCCTTATACATCTGATTTTGAAATCTCAAAGTACGTGAACATTTATGAAATAGTATTCTCCCCAGAGGAATAGGTCTGTGGTACACACAATTCCACTTTAGGTTCTACAAAGCTTGATTTTCTTTCCCTATAGATTTCATCTGTACCTTCAAGAGATGAAAATAGGCCAGGTGCACTGATCGCTACTGAACTTTCCTTTGAAGTCCATCTTCTATAATTTACCGTGGCATCTCTGATCTAAGGTTTCTTCTAGTCTGGAGAGATTTTCAGTTTAACTGGATGTGTAAACTTTGAGAAGACCTGTACTTGTTTCAGAGTGATTCCTGTCCCAGAATAAATAAATAAACACAAGGTGATGATTATTTTCTAGTTTTGAATTCCTTGTGTCCTGTGTTCCTTGTCTGGAAGTTTTCACACAAAAGTAGCATGCAGTTTTTATGTTTTTCACTTATACTTACATGTGAATAAGTAAATAATAAATTAATCCTGGTTTGATCTCCATTGAGTTTATCTTTCATTAAACTTAAAGGTTTCACATTGACATCCTGGGACTACATCATGGCTCACTTGGTTAAGAACACATCTATAATGCTTTCATTTCTAAAAACCTAATCTTTCTCATTAGTGATATTTGAGACCTAATTAAACAGTTCTAAAATTTCTAATTAACTTTATATAAGTACCCATATCTACTCTAAGTTTTTCATTTGTGGAATTTATAGTAAAACTCATTTTAAAACTATTTGAAGAAATTGTTTGCTGTTGAGTACTGCCCTGAACCCTTATTGGTAAGTTATTCTAAAACAGCCCTGAATATTCTAGAAATACACAATCAGTTCAATATTATAACCTCTGTTTACTTAAAAAGAGAGAAATGTAACCCTGTCCATGTAATTATTGATATGACTGTTCTACAATATTCTCTATGTTATGAAAACATCACAAAAGAAGAATGAAACAGTAACAACATGTATTATTTATTTATTTTCTGTTTTACTTGTTTCAGTAGTGTTGGGGATAGAACATGGAATCTATCTAGCTAAAACTCTACCACAGACTTATAGCTCAGCCTTCAAGTGAGACCCTTTTATCGTGTTTATGTTTGTGGGAGTATATGCCACACGTAAGGACTTACCAAAAGGAGCCAGAGAGGGTACTACATCCCCTATAGCTGGACCTTCGGACATTTGTGAGCTGCAGCTGTGAACTGCCTGGTTTGAGCACTGGCCACTGAGCTCTGGTCTTCTGTAAGAACAGAAAGTCCTCTTAAGCACTGAATTTTCTCACTACCCTTAAGTTCAACTTCAAATCCTTTACTTAGGTACCAGAAAATATAGGACAATTTATTTTGCACCTGCTAATAATTATCCAAGTACTTCTTGAACATTCTTTAATTCTGCAAAGATATAAACTCTACTTTTAATTAAAATGTAGTTAAATCACTTTCCGTACCCCCTTTCCTCAAACCGGCTCTTCTTAAGTCTCCTCCATCTGAATCCTTATATACCCATCCCAAACTAATAAACTCTTCTCAAATAAACAATCTTACTTGTATATAATCACTAATATTTTAACAGTCTCCTTAATCCATTTTTGTTGTTTGTGTGTAAATGTTTTCAGCGCTTGTCAATCAACATTTGAGAATCAGTTAATAGGCTCATTCCGGGTAGTTGCGATCTCTCCCTTTCTCAGCAGGCATAAAGTCCCTGTGGGTCCCTATGCCGGGGCCTGACCCTGAAGAATTTCTCCCTCCCAAGTTAGCATGTCTATCAATATTGCCATCATTCATATATTATGCCACCATTTTTATGAGAGATGGTTTCACACTAAATTTCCTGGTATTCTTGATATTACAATTACCAAACCTTCTTCCATATGTTCCCTGAGTGGGACAGAATAATAGTCCAGTGGTTGAGAGCACTTGTTTTACATAAAAGTCACAACTGTTCGTAACTCTAGTCTTTGGTGATCTATGATCCCCTTCTGGACAAGCAGGCATGAGTTATACATGTGCTACAAAGGCATACATGTACGCAAAACACTTAAGTGCATGAAATAACAAATTCCAACAACACCACCAATACTAATAATTTTAAAATATTCATAGTAGTATGTGCATCATTCAAAGTTAGGGTGTTCAAGCTGAATTTTAAATTTGGAGGTATATTATTATGATTTATTTATATTATTAAGATAAAAGTTGGTTGCACATGAAGTAACAATCTACACAAAAGTATTGGCCAACGCTATTGGGATTTCTTTTGACTTTGGAAGTTCCACATCTCTGCTAGGTAACTTTTGTGCAACAGAAAACTTTTAAAGAAGTTCCACATCTAAACTGCATGAATATAACTACTCCTATCAGCAGTTTGCCAAGAACTGTATCATTAAATCATCGTGAAACACAGTGTGATAATGGTTAGTTATCATGTGTGAATCTCATCTTTCATATCAACAATGAGAGATGAGATATAATTTACAGCAACAGTTAAATAAATTATCAATAGGAACACCAAAAATTAAAGAAATTTAAAAGTAGACTAAAGGCAGAAAAATAATTAAAGTGTGAGTCGGGCTTGTATCTCTCAAAAGTCTTTCCTTTTTCGGCGGATATTTTTCATGTTTCCCACTTAACATTCTTCATGCCCCATATATCTTAAATGATTTGCCACAGTGGTCAATGGCATGGTGTGAAATCATTATTTTTGCTTTTGAATGGAAAATCTTCCAGCTGTTTACCTTATTTATTCAAAAACACCAGGCAGCTGCATCATGTCATTTTCTTCAATGCCGGGATTAGTTCTGAAGACCTTTCAGATTGACCACTCCATGTTTTCGTTTCTTGCTCTTCAAATGCATGAAAAAATTACCCTCAAATCTGATGAACTCACACATTCTGTCTTGCAGGTAAAATAAAGAAACATTATGAGAAATAAGGAGCCTCAGGAAGAGCTGTTCATTTTGACAATTGCCTTTGCCTATTACTGCCTTGTTCACTAGTGACATAAAGCATAAAAGTTAAAGAGAGTGTAATTGAAATGCATTGAAAAATATGTGTTAATCTGTAAATCAGATAATCAGTGAACGCTGAATATAACTTTTATTTCATAACATTTTTATAAATTATAGGTTAATTTATATGGTAAGCTAACTAATAACAATTAAAATATTGACATTTTAGTGTCAGCAAGCTAAAGAATATCTGCCAGAAAGTGTGGAATCTTTTTTTTTTTTCACTAAAGAGCAATGTGGGCATGAAGGAAACCTTGAAAGACTCAGGATGACAGTGTGGTCTAGAAAGGGTTGGGGAGGCATCAATCTTATCTATCTCCTTGCTTGCATCCATCAGCTGGACGACTGTTCATTACAAGTCTAACCTACATTTTATATTATCATACTAGTAATAGGGACAAATCCTGTGCTTCTGTCAGTGACCGCACAGGCTGCCCAGCCATACAAGTGTTACCCATATTCAGAGGAACTAGTTTGGACCTATGATGGTTGTTTCCCTGTCCAGCTGGACCTGGTGAGCTTCCATTAGCTCAGATAAACTGGTTCAGTGGGTGTCCCTATCGTGGTCTTGATCTCTTTGTTTATATTCTCACTCCTCCCACTCTTCACCTGGATTTTGGGAGCTCATTCCATTGCTTTGCTACTGGTCTCTGCCTCTGTTTCCATCAGTTGCTGGATGAAGATTCTCTGGTGATATTTAAGGTATTCATTAGTCTGACTATAAGGCAAGGCACCCTCTCCTCTATTGCTTAGGGTCTTAGCTGGAGTCATCCTTGTGGATTCCTAGGAATTTTTCTAGTGCCAGGTTTCTTGCTAGCCCCATAATGGCTCCATTAATCAAAATATCTCTCTCTTTCTTCTCATCCCTGTACTTTGTCCATCTTGACTACCCCTTCCCTCTAGTTTTCTTATCCCCTCCCTTTCCCTCCTCCTTTCCTTCTGCCACCCTTTCTTCCCCCTCCCCCAATTTGTCAGGTGATCTAGTCTATTTCGACTTTCCAGGTAGATCTATGTATGTTTTTCTTAGGGTTCACTTCGTTTCTTAGCTTCCCTAGGATCATGAACTATATGTAGGCTCAATAGTGTTTGCTTTACAACTAATATCCACTTACGAGTAAGTACATACCATGTTCATCTTTCTGGGTCTGGGTTACCTCTCAGATTGTTTTTTTTCTAGCTCCATCCATTTAAATGAAAATTTCAAAATGCCATTTTTTTTTTTACTGCTGAGTGTATAAATGTGCAACATTTTCTTTATAAGTTGTTTCCAGGTTCTGACTATTGCAAATAATGCTATTATGAACATAATTGAACAAATGTCCTTTTAGTATGATTGAGCATCTTTTGGGTATATACTCAAGAGTGGTATTGCTGGGTCCTGAGGTAAGTTGGTTACCAATTTTCTAAGAAACTACCATACTGATTTCCAAAGTTCTTGCAGGCATAATCCTCTTGCTCCATATCCTCTCCATCATAAGCTATTGTTGGTGTTTTGGATCTTAGCCATTCTGACTGGTGTAAGATGGTATCTCAAAGTTATTTTGATTTGCAATCCACTGATGGCCAAGGATGCTGAACATTTTCTCAAGTGTCTTTCAGTCATTTGAGATTCTTCTGTTGAGAATTCTCTGTTTAGTTCTGTTCCCCATTTTTCAATTGAGTTATTTGAAATTTTGCTGTCTAATTTCTTGAGTTCTTTATATATTTTGGAGCAGTCCTCTGTCGTGTAGGGTTGGTGAAGATCTTTTCTCATTCAGTAGGCCTTGGACCTTCCCCAATGCAATGTACCTTAACCTCTCTGAGGAGAGTTTGGTGGATGGGCGGGGGCAGTATTTTGAGGGAATGGGAGGAGTGGAGTGAGTAGGAACTAGGATTGCCATGTAAAATACAAAAAAAAAAAAAACAAAAAAAAAACGATAGTTTATTTTCTTTAAAAATAAAACTAAAAGAAAAGAAATAAAAAATAAATTATCATACTAGGTGTAAGTATTATTTTATTGAACATCTAACATTAATCAATCAATTTTAGCTACCGGACAACAGGAGAACACTTTTAATTTTAAAGTGGGAGTTTTTAATCACAAGAGCTGGCAAATATACTGTATCATATGAGGAAAGAAAGAAGAATACAAAAAAATTAAATTGTTAAATGATCAAGGGTATAAACATAATTTTCCAATATAACAATAATGTCAATTAAAATGTGACTATAAAACATTAAATACAACTCAAAACTAAAGAAACTACATAAATAAGGGGAATTCTAAAAAGCTCATGGATTCAGAAGATATGAAAAAATTCAAAAGTGTTCCAATTTGATCAAGAAATGATATTTTAATGAGAGGATTATTTTTTTAAAAAAACAAATATTTTGCAAAGTAATGTTTTCTTGCAATTTAGAGACAATTTTTTTTCTAGATTTATAGTGCTGTATCTGGATACTTGAATGTAAATACTTTTATAAATTTCAGGGGCTGGATCCATGGCTTAGTAGATAGCATGTCTGCTGTGCAAGCCAGAGGAATGAATATTGGATTCCTCAGACTTGTGTAAATACCAGACAGGTTTTGCAGGCCTTCTGCAATAGCCGGGCTCAAAAGGTACAGACAGTGATTCCCATGGAAGCTGGTTAGATAGACTAGCAGGAGCATCAAACGTTAGTTTCAGGTGAGAGACTCTGCTGTCATTAATAAAGTGGAGAACAATCGAGAAAGACTCCTTGTATCAATTATAGGTTTCCATATGCACACACACACACACACACACACACACACACACACACTCATACATGAACATATATATATGTATCCTTATGCATGTACTCCTACACAAGTGAGGACATACATGCTTTCAATACATATATGACAATTAAAAATGATTTCATTCCATGCTTGTATTAACACTAATAGAACATTTTTAAAATCACAAAACAGGAACAAAAACAGAATTTAAAATTGGATTTAATGATGCTATCTATCACCTATTATTCTTTTTTCTCTATCAAACATCTACTACCTATCCACAAATAGGTAATATATATTCTATCTAAATATCTTTGTATCTATGAATTTATCTTTCTACCTATCTATCTCTCTCTGTCTATCTCTCTATACATGTATCTACCTAGTCTAATATATCATCTATTTACCTATATGTTCATCTATCCACCGACTATTTATTATCCTTTTTCCTGCCATGTAACCAATTTTTGCCTCTTTCTTGTAGCTAGTTTTCATGAGTCGTCTATATCTCAAGGTAGTCAGATCATCCTTTCTGTATTTTCTACCATTTTTATGGATTTTTATAACAATACTATAGACTCTGTAAGTTCATAAATCTATAGGGAATTCAAGAAAAATTAAGGTAAATATTTTATACAAAAACAATGCATACAAAGACAATTTCCCTAGCCTTTCCTATCCTATAACTGTCTATACTTAAAATAGTTTGAGTTTTGTCTGTCCTCCTTTTCAACCTAATAGAACAAAGGTACAAAACACTTGACAAAATGAGTTGAGTTGGGTTTTTTATTTTTGCATGTTCCATTAATCTGCTAGAGATGCCTCCCATTGTATGATATCAATAAAATCAACAAAAGACACATAACTTTCTCACAGTTCTAGGGACTAGAGGAATATGATCAAGCTTCCATCCAATTAGGTTTACATGAGACATCTCTTTTTGACTTTTAGGTGGATGTTTTTTGTGTATACCCTCCTTATGTCTGTCCTAAACAAATGTGTGGTGAGTATAGGATGAAGGAGGGTGGCCAAAACATTTTTATGCATCCTCTTATAAAAACATCCAAGAATCTATCATTGCTAAACTTAGGTCTTCACTGAAACTTAATTAATTATACAGAGTAATCATCTCCAAGCAAAACCTGCAGAGGGGAGGTCAAACCAATGAAGTTAGAAGAACAGTTAGTCCATAATAAGTTTCAGTCTTTCAATATAGACTGAGAGTTTGTAGGTGTAAGATATATACAAATCTTTATTATTTCCATTCACAGTAAATGACACATGTCATCAAGGTTGAAAATATCTACTTAAAATCTATAAAAACATTGCTATCATAAATACAGAGAAAATATTTAAAGTTTTGAGCAATGTTATTTTTTAAGAGTCCATAGCTGCCATTCTGTATTATAACATATAATTATTTCAGAAATGATTTTAAAATTTGTATGTTGAAAGTCTGGTTTATAATTATGATAATAATATGGGATTCTATGCACTGATGCTGCTAAGATGTAATGAACATAATTACAAGAATAATATGTCCTTTGGTGTTGAAAATTCATTCCTATAATTTAAACACATTTCTTTATTTCAACTATACAAAATACACAGTTCCTCATTTCCCTAAATACATTTCTCTATTTTATCGTAAACTACATTTGAAACTTTTTCTCTAAATCTTTGAGGCTCTAGCCAGTCTATTTTGATTTCTTATTTCCCAAACACTCATATGGTTGTTTCAGTGGTAGTGAGCACTTGTTTTTTCGGCAAGGGGTTCAGGTTCAGTTCCCAGCACCTACATGGCGATTCACAACTATTTTTTAGCTTCAGTCCCAAGACATTTCATATCATTTTCTGACTTCCAAAGGCAGAAGAAATGTATGAGGTGGATATAAATTCCTAGAGTCAAAACTCTCATACATACAATAAAAAAATTAAATAAATAAACTTTGAAGAAACAAAACTTCCTCACTTAAGAAAAATGTTTGTTTAATAAATGAATAGTAAAATAAAACAAATAGTAAAATTCAACAAAAAGAGAATGGGATGGTCTTCCTTAATGTATCAAAATTAATTGTAACCTCTATAAACTCGAATAAAATGCTTACATCAAAAATGTTCTCTGCCTTTCAGTCTCAACATATTCCTCCAAATAATACCTGAATAATTTCCAATATATTATCATAAGCTATGCATTTATTCTAAAACTAATTTTCTAAACTGTCTTCATTTATTTATGAAATAAAATATTTCAAATTATTAAATAATAGATTAAATTAGATTCTGGGAGCCAATTGTTTCTCAAGTATCTTTATTTCTGAAAACAAAATTATATAATAAGATAAGCCATGTGTATTATTAGATGTTTTTAATTAGTTAGACTGTTTTTTAATAATGATCTGAGACTATGGAAACTAAATAGAAAAATAATAACAAAACTACATAGTGATTTTCCTTATGTCATTTTTTTACATTAAACCTTCAAAAATAAAATTTTTAAATTATACAATGGAAAAAAGAAAGCAAATGGTGCTGGCATAACTGGATATCAACATGTAGAAGAATGAAAATAGATCCATATATATAGCCATGCTCAAAACTCAAGTTCAAATGGATCAAATACCTCAACATAAATCCAACCAAACTAACTACCTCCTAGAAGAGAAGGTGGGAAGTACCCTTGAACACATTGGCACAAGAGACCACTTCCTAAATATAACACCAGTAGCACAGACACTGAGAGCAACAATAAATAAATGGGGCCGCCTGAAACTGAGAAGTATCTCTAAGGCAAAAAACACAGTCAGTAAGACAAAACAGGAGCCAACTGACTGGGAAAAGATATTTACTAACCACATTGTACAGAGGATTGATCTCCAAAATATATAAAGAGCTAGAGAAATTAGATATCAAAATACAATATAATCCAATAAAAATAGGGTACTGATATAAACAGAATTCTCAACAGAATAATCTCAAATGGCCGAGAGACACAGAAATGTTCAACATCAATAGCCATCAAGGAATGCAAATAAAAATGACTCTGAGATACCATATTATACTAGTAAAAATTATTAAATTCAAAATTACCAATGATAGCTTATGATGGAGAAGACGTGGATTAAGGGAAACACACTTTCACTATTAGTTGACAAACTTGTACAACCACTTCAGAAATCAGTATAATGGTGGTTTCTCAGAGAATTAGGAATCAATCTACCTCAAGATGCAGCAATACCACCTTTGGGCATATACCCAAAGTAGCAGCACTCATACTACAAGGACATTTGTTAAACTATGTTCATAGAAACATTATTCATAATAGACAGAACATGGAAGCAACCTAGATGCCTCTCAACTGTAGAATGAATAAAGAAAATATGGCACATTTACACAAAGGAGTACAGCAAAAAATAATGACATCTTGAAATTTGAAGACAAATGTATAGTACTAAAAAAAAATCCTTAATTAGGTAACCCAGACCCATAAAGAAAATCATGGTATGTACTCACTCATAAGTGTATATTAGACATAAAACAAAGGATGATCAGCCTATAGTCTATGACCCTAGAGAAGCTAGGTAGAAAGGAGATATACATGTCTCCCCCACCCCCGAAAGTGGAAATAAATAAGAACTCCTGAGAAAATTTGGGAGGGGAAGGAAGGACTGAAGAGGAGGATGAGTGGAAAAGGGGAGTTAAGAGGCGAACAAGAGGGAATGGGATGGCCTAGATGGGGAAGGACACAGGAGGAGAGCAAGGGAAGAGATATCTTGATGGAGGGAGCCATTATGGGATAGGAAGAAACCTAGCATTCAAGAAATTCTCAGGAATCAATAAGGATGACCCTACCTAAGACCCTAAGCAATAGTGGAGAGGGTACCTGAACTGGCATTCCCACCATAATCCGATTGATGACTACTTTAATTGTCATCATACAACTTTCATCCAGTAACTGATGGAAGCAAATGCAGAGATTGACAGCTAAGCACTGGGGTGAGTTTCCAGAGTCCAGTAGAAGAGAGGAGGGAGTGATAATATGAGCAAAAGGGTCTAAACCATGATAGATAACTGACAGAAACAGCTGACGCGAGCTAGTGTGAGCTTACTCACTCCAGACTGAAAGTAAGGGAACCTGCATAGGACAAAACTAGGCCTTCTGAATGTGGCTGGCAGTTTGTGTGCCTGAGGCATTTGTGGGGCTCTTGGCAGTGGGACTAGGATTTACCTCTATTGTGGAACTGGCTTTTTGGAACCCATTCTCTCTGGAGGGAGACCTTGCTCAGACTAGACATACTGAGAAGGGCTTTGGTACTGCCTCAAAGTGTCATGCTAGACTTTATTCCCTATGAAAAGCCTTATCATCTCTAAGAAGGAATGGATGGGGGTGGTTGGAATGTAGGGGGGGGCAGGAAGAGGGGAGCTAGGGGAACTCAAACTGTACATAAATTTGAAAATGCAAAACAGTCTATCTTACATTTATAAACATTTTCCTTCTATGAAGGTGTAATCCCATAATGGTTGTACTGTAAATATAAAATTGAAGATGGGTTCTGTGTAACCAGATAAACATTAGATTTTAATGTTCATTATATTAGTTTAAAATGCAACCTCTCTACTCTCGAGTTTTAAGGTTGCATTTATGAATGCCTCACCTCACTTATTCTATGGTGCAAATGGGGATATTTGTTAGCATATATTCCAGTGAACATGGCACTCTACCTTCGTTTATCTTTAATTTCATTCAGTACAACCCTTTGTGCATTCATTGGAGACTTTAAACAAAAGCTATTACATGCCCAGGTGATTTATCTAGAGTTTAATGTGGCAGAATAAGCTGTTGAAAAATTAATTCTGTAGTTCTTTTATTATAGAAAATGCATAAAACGTTATTGTCATTTACTTTCCATTTGAACCTGGGTAGTTCTGATTTTGCATCTTTGCATACTGGGGCTCCTTTATGTATTGGGGTAGAAGTGGGCAGAGATATTTTTGGAAGTGTTTTAGACACCATAGTCATTGGTAATTGTTATAGGAAAGCAACCAACATTTAAAAGTAAAGCTGCTTATGTTTTCCTCATTCTAATATTGTGAATAGTCTTGACTCTCTAAGACAATGGGCTGATTCTAAAATACACATTTCAAGACATTCACACAGTTGTATTCTTTTCATCACAGCCTAGGGATTTCTGGAGATATAACCCTAATATTATTACCTTAGGAAGAGGTCAGAAGGATAGCAGATATGGTTTTATATTAGTTTCAGTGTGTCAGACAGCTAATGTTAACCATGAGCCAAATACTATGTGCCTGGATCAACAGGGTTTAAAGTTTCATATAATTTCCTTTGTATTTGTAATTTAACTGAAGACAACAGTTTTATAGGAAAAACATGATTTATTTTGTGAAGTGCCACTACTATAAAAATAGATAGAATTAAAAGAATACACATTTTCTCTTTTTTCTTTTGTTAATTTAATTTTACATTCCATTCACAGTTCTTCTACAACCCTCCACTACCATCCCCCCAGCCCACCCCCATCCACTTTTCTCAATGGGTAACATTTTTAAAGCAATCGAAAAAAAAATAAAAACCATTGTTTTGATTCATAAGATTACAGGAACAAATCAAAGGCAAAAGACAGCAGTGGCTAAGATCAACATGAAGAGCTAAAAGAATGCATTGATTTCTTAGAAAATTAAACATCCTTGCCTGGAAAATTTCCTGAAGCAAAGAGAGTGAAGAAAGTCAGCAGATTTTGTAACATGTGGATGCTGAATAGTTCAACAACATCAGTATTTATGCGAACATTATAAAATGCTCCATAGCCGCTTATACCCTTAGATCTGAGAATTCAAAAGATGCAAGTCCATGAAGTGTGATATTTTCAACAGCTTATAAAGTGGGAGATAGTGTATTCTCACCTTGAGTTTTCTATGGAAAGCTTTGCTACACAAATTAAACTGAAACTGAAAAATTTAAGACTGTTTCTCAATTAGCATGTGGAATGAATGGTGTGGGATTCCCCTCTGTATTCTGTGAATACCATTGGTGAATAAAGAAACTACCTTGGCCTGTTGATAGGGCAGAACTTAGGTAGGCAGGGAAAACTAAACTGAATGCTGGGAGAAGGAAGGCAGGATCAGAGAGAGCCATAGACCTGCCACTGGAGACAGATACATGGGAACCTTGCCGGTAGGCCACAACCCATATGGTGAAACCTAAAATAATGAAAATGGGTTAAATTAAAATATCAAAGCTGGCCAATAAGAAGTTAGAGCTAAAAGGCCAAGCAGTGGTTGATTAATACAGTTTCTGTGTGATTACTCTGTATGAATCTTTCTGTTCCACTTCATTGTCCACTGAGCTGTAGTGATAGATATTTTACTTTAGATGTATCAGTTTGGGAGCTGTGTAGCCGGGAAAAAACAAGCAGCCTCCTACTACAAACGAAGGCTAATGTTCAAACTTAGTATTTTGAATATTGTAACTGTATTGCTCTTCAAGATCACAAACTTAATAAAGTATTTATGTGGGTGATGAAACCTAATATAGCCTATAGTTTACTGTGTTTCCTTGAGGACATTATAAAAAGTTAAACTGAAATGAAATTTCTTAATTTCTACATGTCTTAACATTTTAAGATGAAGCTATATTGACAACTAGTTTTATTTGATATTCAAATGATGACAAAAATAAGATAGGGTCAGGATTTATCAAGAACCCAGAGTGTTCTTATTTAGAATTATGGTCATCAATATTATCCTCATGAATTATTCTCCTACTTACTGTTCTGTATTTACTTTAATGTAAGTTAATAAAGTTTTAGTAATGAGCTTTGTAAGTTTGCCAAAAGACATAATAGTATGCATAATACTTTTGCTAAGCTTTAATGTTTACTTAATTTTACCATTTGGAAAAGGCCCGTTCAGTGTTGGATTATTATATACTTTTACTGCATTCCTTATTTGTCTCAAAGTAATTCCCAAGAGTTATTCATTGAACACACTTGAAAGTAGTT
The DNA here is from genome assembly GCF_018167655.1 of Microtus oregoni. Taxonomy (NCBI): domain Eukaryota; kingdom Metazoa; phylum Chordata; class Mammalia; order Rodentia; family Cricetidae; genus Microtus; species Microtus oregoni. The sequence continues at coordinate 70,224,906 of NW_024543060.1, read as the reverse complement.
CATTAATTCATTTACACCTACAGCCTGGCAGCTTTTCTTCTATCATGTCTACTTAGTGGTGCCATTTGTCTGTGTGTGTTTCCAGGACAACAAATTAGCTTGTAGAGTCGATATAGGAAATGGTACTGATTCACTTTTTAATTGAATCTACTCAATTCAGATTTCAAAACTAAACATTCATGGACAAAGGGAGAAAGATATTATAGGTAATATCATTTAAGCATTAGACATAGATTAAAAATTAAATTCTATGTTATATTACCGAGTGTACACAGATCTTCTTCACCATGAGATAACCTATCTCAATATAATCATAAATAAGCCTAAAGTATAAAATAATCATACATAAATCATAAATAAGCAACATTCTGGAAAAAGCACTGCTTTTTTCATTTGTCCTCAGTAGTCAGAGAATTCTGAAAGCCAGCTTGCATTAACTCTTTGTTTAATCTAAAGAATCACAAATTGATAAAATATACAGAAATGATTAGAAACTGCTTTGCAGTGTATATATATGTACACATACTTATTATTATTATTATTATTATTATTGCAACAAGAATGCAATTTTATCAATGAGCCGTCACCAGAGCATTGATAATATATTGCCCTTGTCATCCCTTTCCACCTTTCTCCTCCTCATATCTAGTTTCTCTCCTGAATGGTGTGACTACATGTTTGTTCTTAATTTAAAATTTTTGAGAACTTTATATATGATTATTCTTCTTGGATCAATTACACTCATCCCTCTTCCCCATTTAGACCCTTTAATGTCCCTTCATCTACTCTTAAATTCATGACATTTGTTTCTTTAATTACTTTTTTTGTGTATTTTATTGTTTATTCATTGTGTGTGTGTGTGTGTGTGTGTGTCTATACACGGTTTGATGTGTCCTTTTAGGGTTTTTCCTATACATATTTAGTAGATCTGACTTCTTAGGATAGGATCAGGGTTTAGTCTCTAAAGAAATATCGTTCTTTATCTCTTACTAGCCATTAACTACATGTAGCTCTTCATCTAGAACTAGGGCCTGGTGATATGTCTTGATTCAGGTCATCCAGGGCTTGTTTGGGAACATTATGACGATGATGATGATGGTGGTGGTGGTGGTGGTGGTGGTGGTTGTGGTAGTGAAGTTGTACTAGTAGTAGTATTTTATCTTCCTTGTTTAGATTTTGTGGATAAAGCTTCCCTGTTAGAGTTAGAAGACAGCTTCTCATAGCAGACATTCTGACCTTCTGATAATCTTTCTGCTCCACTTCATTGTCCACTAAACTGTAGTTGTAGATATTTTGCTTTAGATGTATCAATTGGGGCTGGCAACTCATTATGAATTGTTTTCTGCATTTTAATTGATTATGGATTACTGTGATGTTCTCTGCCTACTGTTTGGATAAAGCTTCATTGATGAAGGTTGAAGACTGGATATATTTATCTGTGAGTATAAGGACAGACCATTAGAATGTGGCTAGAAATTACACTGACTCAGGAAAGTGAAGAGACAGGTCATTCTTTGAGGTCCATGGCCTCACTAGCTAGTGATAGTTGTCTAGATTTACAGAAGTGAGTGTGAGTTCTATCACTTTGAATTGGCCCTGATTTTTAACTCAGTGACATAATTGGTGATGTTGAGCTTTTTATGATCTTCCTTCAATTTCAAAAACATAATCTAGCCTAAATTCCTATTTTCCTGACCTTTGTGAAAAAGTACAAATGAAGGCACATTTTTCCACCAAACTGTTTCTACAGAATATACTTGCAGTGTATCAACCAGAGAGTTCAAGTGATTTAGCTGTACACATTATTTAAGTATAGACCCACAAAATGTAGTTGCTAATTGCATGACCAACAGCTAAGTGTGTAATGATATTAAATAACCTTATTGAATTACTTTGGCATTCTATGTACATGTTGATTTTTAAAACATAATTTTTTGGGGGGAGATAATTAATGCTGTTAGAATTTTTGCCAAGAAGTTACTTAGTATTGCTCAGGTCATCACTTCTGTTCTTTTATCCAGTGTGAAATTTTAAGAAAGAGAACTCATAAAGTTACTTTGAAAAATTTAACTTGTGCAATTCTACTATAATATTAGCATGATATTCAAAAGCTATTTTTCACACATTTTTAGTAGAACAGTGTGTAAATTTGTCCCTATAATTTTCTTCAATCTTTTTGCTTTTAATAGATAATAATATCAAATTGGGTAATTAAATTTTCTGTGAAATCTGTATATATATATAATTTCAAATTAGTGAAAATACAAATATGCATAATGAAGATGATTTTCTAATGGTATCAAAAGGCCCTGGGTGATATTAGCTGTGTTATGGAAATATGTTGATAAAGGTAATTAGGAATAAAATATTTACAGCCAAACAATTGACAGAATATAAACTCCAGGAGAGACATTCCAAGTTAGTATGTCAATAAATTTTCAGCTTCAAATATTTCATATTTTGCATGAAAGAAAACAGCATATAAAACCATCCACTGTGACCAAAATATCAAATTATGTAGTTTATGTCATTTAACAGAAATTTGGCAAGGAAAATAACATGATAATAAACAAAAATACTCTTTGGATCAAAGAAAAGGAGAATAATTATTATAAAACTAGATGAGACCCAAAAAGTGAGGTGTTTTTTGACTTGTAATCTTTTAATTTTTTAATTGCTTTTTACATTTCAACTACAGTTCTCTGTCCCAACCTTCCTCCTGCATTTACACCTGCAGCCCACTCCCTCTACCACTCCTCCCAAAGAGTAATGTGTTACAGGGAAAGTTAACAAAGTCTGGCCCTTTAAGTTGGTGCAGAACAAAGCCCTTCCCCCCTGCTTTAAGGCTGAGTTTGCCATCCCACCATAGGGAAAGGAATCCTACACGTTAGCTCATGAACTAGGGATAGATCCTGGTTCCACCTTCAGGGGCTCCTCTGATAGACCAAAGTACACAACTGTCTCCCACACTAACTTGTAAGTTTTAAAGAAAGTTCTGCCATAGGCATGCTAGCCTAAAATTTACTAGCTAGCCCAAGCAGCACTCATCTTCATGAGTGCTGGGATTATAGGTAGTAGCCCCAAATCCTGATTAAGTTATACAAGCATTTTGTTTTCATCTTAAATTCACCAATATTGTCCTGAAGAGAAGGTACATATTTGGGAGTCTCAAGATATCTGTGCACATTTTTTTTGTGGATATTTCTTAAAAGTAGGTGGAACATTTAAACTATTATCACTTAACAAAATATTTGTCTGCATGAGGGTATGCATTGCCCATGCAAGTCCTTTCATGGTCTCCTTTCAGGTCTGTCTTTAGTAGAGGCTTTTTTTTTCCTTGGATTTCTATGGAACTGTTCCATTTCTGCTATTAATTAACCTTTCTTTCTCAGAATTGGTTACACATTCAATGTGAATGCTTGTCTCTCTGTGTGTACTGTCCGTGAATTTAGGAGACTAGCTGATGCTCTCTCAGGAAAAGGGCACCAAATCTTTTCACAGTCAACCCTTTGGTTAGTGGATTCTCAGTGGTCAGTCGAAGACAATAATTGTGGTCATGTGTCACCGTAGACTACTCTCAAGGGCCTGATCTCTATTTCTTACTCCCTTATAGAACCCTTAAATGCTATCTGCAGCCCTTTTTCCTCTTAAGGTTTCAATTAAACAGCTGCAAAATGCGATTGCCGGGGGAAGAGCAGTTATAGAAAATGCGGAGAAAAAGTAGCATGGCTGGCTATGGATCTGGTGATTCAGTATACAAGCTGTAGAGTTATCCATCCTTGTTCCTCCCTCATATATTCTAGATGGAAGAAGGAATAATGTAGCCGCCCAGAGAGTCTCATCAATGAAAATATTGCAGGGTTTAGTTGCTATTTTTTCAATCAAATTACTTGTAATTTGACACTCACTACATGCCAAGAATAACTTAACTTGATGGTTTTTCTTTGTCTAAACATTACAGCTGTGCCCTGCTTAATTTGTTTCAATCATCAAGTATATTGTTTAAATACAGAGGTGTCTTAAAAGTTAATTCATTCTGAGAAGAGTAGGGAAACAAATCTTTCAAGAACATGTTGACTAGCAGACACAAAAGTCAAAGAGTTCATTGACTAGGTCAACTTAACAGTGTGGCAGAGCATGTGGGCCAAATTCTCAGTCTGCAAACCAGTCACTTCTGACACAGGCACTTAGCAAGGTGGCCTTGAGAGAAGCACTAGGAGTCTCAAGAATTATATGCATACTTCAATGGCAGGTTAAGAAGAAGGGGTGAGGTGAACATGTTACCCCAATCCTATGACAGGAGACTGCTCGACAGTCATCCAAATAGAAGACTGACAATAGCCACCAGCAACGGCGAAGTTTTAGACTGAGTTTTGCCATTCTAGGATCATTCTTTCCCATGAGATCTCACAAGGGATATCAATATTCATCAAAGAAAATTTATCAGAGTGTGTCATTTCACTCTCAATATTCAGTTTTAAGTAGCACAAAAGGATCTGCTACCACAAGCTGAGTTAAGAATGAAGGACATTTTACTTCAGAATGAAAGATATACCCCAATTTATTTAATTGTTCTGAACTGAATTAATTCTTCATGGTTAGTATAGTAGCTATGTGTCTAGTTATGTGATTAAATATACTGGCAAAATAGTTAATTTTCTCTCATATTTCATGGGGATGCTGTTATTTATAAGGAGGAAGGCACAGCATCTCAAACAGAAGGCTGCTTCTCAGGTTGATTTCTCAGCCAAGAAGATGACAGTAATGCCAGCAATGTGTGTTTGTGCATCTTTTTTTATTTTCTTATTTTTAAATTGATTTTTCTTGATTTCTCCCTTTCCTTTCCTCTGTGCATATACTTTTCCTTGCTCTTTTTTTCCAATTCAGGGCAAGGCCACTTCATTCATTTATTGTTGTTACATGAATATGTATATATGTACATATATATATATGAACATATATAAAAACACATTTAGATAAATATAAATGCATACATATACATAAATACTTAAATATACTTATATACCCAAGGATATATATACACTATATATATATATGCATGTATGTATTAATATATATTCCTAAAAAGCACTTGTCTCCAGGCCTGGATATTTGAGTTCTGTCTTTGGAGCTGGAACCACACGATAGAAAGTGAGAAGTGTCCTTTGATGCACACACACACAAAGGCACACTGACACAATCACACACACATGTGCATGCATGAGCACAGTGAATATACAAATTAAAAATAAGTAATAGAAAAGTTATACAAAACTAAATTACCTAGAAAGATGCTTTCCTGTGTGGAACTCATGCTAGTTTTCTTTTTCCATTTCTATAGAAGGAACCTAGAAAAATCCTTCTTCCAATTCTAAATCAAATCTAACATTTATGAATAGAGGTGACAGAAGTTCCTGGATTTCTGTTCTGAAAAATAATAAGGGTGTCCAAATATTTTCTCATGCCGTTGGTAAGGTCAAAGAGTTGAATTCACAAAAACTGTCTCCATCAGTGGGAAGTTATTCTGACAGTGTCTTCCACATGAACTGTGACTGCTCCTGGTTTGACTCAGCGGACTCCTGGAAGAGGAAAGAAATAACCAAGGAGATGAAGCTATACTGAGTTTGGTGGTGTATGTATTTGCTCGAGGGAAACTTTACCTTTCCACATGTTTTCATATTAACTGAAAAGATGAAAGTGCTATCAAACCAACGGAGCAGCGAGAACTTCCGTCTGAACAACGTGCATCCACTGACACAGGATTTATGCAAATCTTAGTAGTGTAATTGATTTTTAAAGGTCCAGAAGCAATGTGTTTTACTTATATGGTAAATAAATATATATTAGGGAAAAGCCAATAAAAAATGTTTCCCTTTTAATATATCATTTCCCCTAACAATATGTCAGCAACTGTGACCTTCCCACGACTACCAATTCTTCAGACAACATAGTCGAGCATCACTGAACAAGGGGACTGTCAAGCACCTCAGTCAGGTTTGTGACGATGAAGACATGGAGAGATTACATTTTTTAGGGTTGTCAGAAAAAGGTGAACAAGAATTTTTCACTGATTTGATAGCAGTACAACCTGTGAGTGATGTGGACCTTTAAATCATAACCTTTGACAGTGAAAGGAATGCTGGGCCTCATCAATGTGTATATAATCATGTACAAAGAAACAATGGGGACACATGACTACTGTGCCATGCATAAATATATGTATACCTATATATACATATATGTGTGTGTTTATTTATATACATTATATTATGGAATTATGTAGCATTTATGAATATATATGGATTTTAATTGGTTATGTAAAACCACATCATCAGCATTGGGGTCACTTATATTTAAAACAACACTACATAGATTCAAAAGATTATATTTAGATATTTATTTGTTATAAATATATCTAAAATATAATAATAATAACAATAATAGTAACTGATAAAAATGGGACCATGCTTTTTTGTGGGATAGAGATGTGGGTGGAATTAGATGAAGCAAAAGGAGTGGGAGATGATTTAATTATATTTTTACTTTAAAAGATTATCAAAATATTTTCACCTTAAAAAAGAATTATCTGTACATGAGTATATAAGACTAGTCATGTCTTCCAAGAATTTTATTGGCAAAATGAGCATTTGAACAGGTATTATTAAGAGTTATATTTAAAAAATATCTACATGCCAGGCGGTGGTGGTGCAAGCCTTTAATCCCAGCACTCGGGAGGCAGAGGCAGGCGAATCTCTGTGAGTTCGAGGCCAGCCTAGTCTACAAGAGCTAGTTCCAGGACAGGAACCAAAAGCTACGGAGAAACCCTGTCTCGAAAAATCAAAAAAAAAAAACAAAAAAACCAAAAAAAAAACAAACCCAAAAAAACTACATATCTTTTGAATGTAAACATTGAATATACAAATATATTGTAGAATATACAAATATATTGTAGAATCTGATAATGTATTGGAACTTCCCACATTTGCTTACATATTTAACTTTTAAATGAGCTATCCCAAGATAAATATTTTGCAAAATTAACTATATATATAAAGCAGACTTTGAAAAATACTATCACTGACTAAACATAATTATATTTATATGTCATAATGTCATTTCACTATTTCTCCTCTTTTTAAGAATGCAATTTCCCGTTTTACTGTACTTCATTTTATTTTATGTCTGTTGGTGCTTTGACTGAAAGTATGTTGGTACACATGTTTGCCTGATGCCCATAGAAGCCAGGATAAGTATAGGATCTCCTGAATGTGGCGTTCCAGATCACTGTAAGCTATTGTGTGAGGGCTGGGATCCTCAAGAAGATCAGCAAGGACTGTTAACTATAGAGCCAGCTACCCAGCTCTTTGTAAAGATTGTTCATGTGTATTTCATTTTCCGAGCTTACAAAGCATTCACTGGACCTAACGTACCAGAAGACAGAAGCTAATTGTTGAAGTGGGAAAACATATAAGCATAAGAAGAGATAAAAAAGTTATTCTTTAAAAATCATTTTTTCCTACGGTCTTCTTGGTCCTTTATAGACCCATTTCATTATAATATAAATGACTACAAGAATGTCAACTTAAAGTACATCTTGGCCCCAGTACTCTGATTCTTAGACGTATTAACTATTTTGAAATTTCATACACCAATGAACTGTCATATTCCACATACTAGCCCTCAGATACTTGACTTTTAGTAAAATTTAAAACATTTCAGAAAAGCACAAAGGAATTTCTAAGCACCACGACACTTCTGGATAGGCTTCCATAAATGGATTCTCTTATCAAAGTCTTTCTAAGCTCCTTTTTTGACATACTATGTTGGATAATTAATTCAACGGTTATATTAGCAGCTGGTCTCCTTACATTTAATGAAAAGTTCACCAGTCAGTTTTAATTGATACCATCCTGGGATGGATTTGTTTAAATATTCAGCCTGATACTCCGTATGACTAATTTATTTTCATAAACTGAATAAGTGACATTTCTAAAATTCAGCATTTATCGTAAATTAAGTTTTGTAGTATAAAACAATATCCCATGGGCAGGTTAACTGCTTAAACTGAAGCATCACCCCTTTCTACCATAAACTTCTCTAAGTATAAATTAGGTTCTATTATGCCATATTATACTAGAAATTCATCTGTGAAGAAGTGGTATGTCACTTACTCCTAAACTATTTTCTGCCCTAGACAAAGCTCACAGGGTGGGCAAACAAAGGGCACAGACTAGGGAATCAGACAATGCTTCATTTCGAAAGTCCCATTTAGTATATATAGATGATGTACTATCATTAAAATGTTTGTATGTCAATTGCAACATTGATAGTGAAATCCCCAAGATAAGCACACATGTCTTTGTCTTCCAGAAGGGGAGAACACCAAATCCAGACATCATACACACACTAGTGAGAGAGAAAGAGAAATTGAGAGAAAGACTCACACAGAGACACACAGAGAGATATAGGCACACACACACACACACACACACAGAGAGAGAGAGAGAGAGAGAGAGAGAGAGAGAGAGAGAGAGAGAGAATGAGAGATGAAGACAGACACAGTGTGTGGTGGCTATAACTTTGACTACATTTTGAATTAAATAAAATTCCAAAATGGAGGTAGTACCAATTAGAGATGTTTTGCTTAATTTAAAGTAGGAAGATCAACTTTTTTTTTTGATATGTGCAAATTCCTTTTACTCATAAAATAATTTCTTTGTCCCTCTTGACTCTTTTGACAGGTCTTTTGTTCTTTTTTTTAAAAAATTTATTTATTTTTTATTGAAAATTTCCACCTCCTTCCCTCCTCCCACTTCCCTCCCCTCTCCCTATTCTCCCTCCCCCTCCCTCTCCAGTCCAAGGAGTAGTCAGGGTTTCCTACCCTATAGGAAGTCCAAGGTCCTCCCTGTTTCTCCCAGGTCCAAGAAGGTGAGCATCCAAACAGACTAGGCTCCCACAAAGCCCGTCCATGCAGTAGAATCAACACCCAGCGCCATTGTCCTTGGCTTCTCCATCAGCCTCCACCGTCAACCACATTCAGAGAGTCCGGTTTGATCACATGCTTCATCAGTTCCGGTCCAGCTGGCCTTGGTGATCTCCCATTAAATCAGTCCTGACTTCCTTGCTCATGTTCTCCCTCCTTCTGCTCTTCATATGGACCTTGGGAGCTCAGTCCATTGTTCCAATGTGGGTCTCTGTCTCTATCTCCATCTATTGCCAGATGAAGGTTCTAGGGTGATATGCAAGATATTCATCAGTGTGGCTATAGGATAAAGCCAGTTCAGGCACCCTCTCCTCTGCTGCCCAAAGAACAAGCTGGGGAAATCTCCTTGGACACCTGGGAACCCCTCCAGAGTCACGTCTCTCAGTGGGTTCATTGCCTGATTGCCCTTCCTTCCGTCCAGTGGTCCCGAGTTCGATTCCCGCTAAACGCACGGAGGCTCATGGCCATTCTTCCTGAGGTCTGGTGCCCTCTTGTGGGAAGATCAATTTTTAATCCCACACTTGAGGCAGAATCCCACTTATAATCTGGGCCATACATTCTGTTGGAAGTCTATTATACAAGTCACAGAAGAAGGAAGCTTTGTGCTTTGCCTGCTTGTTCATGCTTTGCTAGCAATCCATTCCTTCACTGGCATTAGAGCCTATTCTTTGGATTCCTGCATATGCTGAAGATGGATTGAGTCATCCACCCTCGTGGACTAGGAAACTACTGGGTTCTTGGATTTTCTGTTCACTTTCATTCTTGAATTAACCATACCATAGCCTACTATTCATTCTCATAAATCTGTGTATATGTATATATACACACACACATAAATAATATGTATCCTATGCACATGTACACACACACATACACACATATAAAGAGGCATTCTATAAGTTCTTTTACTCTAAAAAACCCTGACTAATACATAGATAAAACAAAATAAAGTAAAATAATAAAATAAAAATATTAAAACACACACACAAGAAGAACAGCAAAATCAGCATTTCTTCTGGTTTATATCTGCTTGATTTGTTCTTCTGCTGTGAAATCTGGATCTGTTCAGATTAGAATATTTTCATGGCTTAGTTTCCAAGTAACTTTCTGTTTACTGCCAATCAGATGTTAGTATTCTACAGCTGTGAATTAAACCAGATTTGAAACAAATTTTCAGTTTCTCTCATGCAAGACATATGGGTATTTAGCAAACTTGGAAATACCATCATTTTTAGGAAATGTGAGAATTTTTATGTCAGCAATCTGATTTCAGAAATTACAGTAATTCTCTGAATTAGTAATTCAGAAATTACTAATGATTCTCCCCCCCCCCTTTTTTTTAGTTTTGTCTTGTTACTTTATAAGTAATGTTGTAGGGAGGCTGTTAGTTCACTTACAGGCCACCTGGCAGCTCAGACTTAAAATAATCACACAGAAATTGTATTAATTAAAATAGTGCTTGGCCTGTTAGCTTTAGCTTCTTATTGGCTAACACTTATATCTTAATTTAACCCATTTTTAGTAATATGTGTATTACAACGTGGCTGTGGCTTACCAGCTAGAGTTCCAGCATCTGTCTCTAGCAGAGCTACATAACTTCTCACTGACTCTGCCTCCTTTCTTCCAGCATTGAGTTTAGTTTTCCCTGATTACTTAAGTTCTACCCTATCTACAGGCCAATCCAGTTTTTTTTTTTTTTTTTTTTTTTTTTTTTTTTTTTTTTTTTTTTTTTTTTTTTTTTTTTTTTTACTAATCAGTTCATAGCATACAGAGGGGAATCCCACATCACCTCCCCTGTTTAAATAAAAAGGAAGGCTTTATCTTTAACACAGTAAAATTACATATAACAAAGCAGGTATCAAGCAAGAATTACAGTTAAAATATTTATATCTACTTTGTCTTTTATCATATCTAAGGAAAACTATAATTATAACTATAAATTCTTCAACTCCATCAAAGACTTCAGAAGGATATAATGTTACCTAAGTAAACAGGAAGTGCATTGTAAGCAAATTCCAAAACTCTAGAAATTACAGAGATATTTCGCTGCCTGGACAGTCACCCAAAGTTCTTTTGTATTGCTGGAGCCTCCATCTTCAGCCTATAGGCCTATAGTATCCTCCAGATTTTTCAAAGACAGTTTAGCCTATATTGGCAGTTTGTCAATCACATTTTTCTGTGTCCTGCAGAGTGTCTAGCAGTTTCTTTCATGAAGCAGGAACCCTAAAGAAAGGTTTCACTTTTAGGCAAGTTCAACAGTCATTTCTCTGCAGGTCCTGCATGTCCAGCTCAATAAGCAGTCCAGGCAAAAGCAATTTCTTGCTCAAATGACTAGCAAACTCCATAAAGAGTCTCTTTGATGCCCATCTTTCTCTTGAAGCAGATTGGAGCTGCCAGGAGCATATGTGTCTCACTGTCATGAAGTCTTAAGTTATTAAAATATTTTAATGCCATATTCTGAAGGACTCTGAAAGATTTGAAGAATACCCATCTAACTGTAATATATCTTTATATATCTCGAAAACCTAACTAACATATATCTATAAATCAAGATCAATACCAATGAAAATGTCTATAGCATATGCCCCTTTAATTAAATGTAAAGAAACATTTATAAACAATATGTAGGAATATGATAATGTAACTATGAATGAAAAAAATAGAAGGAAACGGAAACATTAGAATAAACATTATCTTGAAATTAAATAGCTGCATTACTAAAGAGTTCCATAATGTGATAGTTTAAGAGATTCTTTTCATTATCAAATCTAACAATGGCTCTTGTGCATATCAGCATGATGGCCGTGTTTATACATGTTATTACAGTGAATCATAGTGCTTAACCGAGTTTGCATATTATTTCCTAATTTAATCAATCCTTATCCTATAGTCTTTTTCCCATAATTTATGTATTATAGAATGAACTTATTTATTATCCTGCAGGATAGGAACTAGTTTAATAATTTCTTATTCTTCTAGTCTCAGAAAGCAATTTGGAAGATGTATCAAACAATTTTGAGGTAAACACGGTTGACACAGAAAAACAAACGAAAGGAGATATAATAAAGAATTCTTTCTTAAGTCCAAGATTATGTTTCCATTAGAAATACTATTAGATAATGGTATTTTTCAGTAAAGTTGTTTCTGGCAGGTATTTTGGACACAGAGACAAACAAGTAGCTCAAACATGACTGCATACATATTCATGTTTAGCCCTGTAAGCTAAAATAATTGAATTCATAGCAAAATACTGTAGTTTAAAAAATGTTATTCATATCAAAATTTAACTATTTTCTCCTAATCTTGCCAATGATCTCAAAAAACCATCAGCTACATCAGCTAAACATTTCATCCTTTTATTCGAAAACATTCAGTAAAGTACCCATTTCAATCAGAGCAGTGAATACCTAGAAATAATTCTACAGGTATATTTATAATTTTAGTTTCACTTCTACTATTTGATGTGATAAGGATCAAATAAGTGTAATACATACTAACACCACTTTTCATGTAATTTTGTACCTTTCTCTCAAGTGTTCAGTTTTTTTTTAATTTAATATTTGCTTAGATGTGAATATAATGGTTGCCATAATGATGAACACTTTTGTCTTTCTAAAGCACTATAAAGAGGCATCATTATCATCTCCAACTCACATTAATGCAAAAAAGCGATAACAGAAAGTAACTTTTCAGTATATCATGTAGAACACGATCTTGGAACCTTAGCTCCAGAGATTTCCATTTCAATCTTTACATCATATTGCTCCTCACATCAAAAATAGCCAAGGTAGCGATTTAGTAAAACATGCTTTTTCACACTCTTATTCATAGACCCATAAATATAAGTACATTGTGAATATTTTGTCATTTGATTTTAATTCAGGGGAGATTACAAAACTTAATGATACATTGCAATGTCTTGAATAACAATTAGGCCAGTGTTTTTTTCAAATCCTGTGAGATGTTTTAATTTCTAGAAGGATCTAATTCATTTGATTAAGGAAATTCCAAATAGAAAGCCAGCAACAAACACTAGCAACGTTTTGAAGTGAGAAATTATGCACTTATGGATACATGATGTGTGTGAGTGAACCAACAAATGCTAAGTCCTAGTAAGCAAACTGAATACTGCAAAGATTTAGTAAGTTTTACCAGTATCTTGTATTTATATAATGGTAAATAGGCATCAGTCCTGAAACCAATTTCTCTGCCTTCATGGAGTTTACAGATTAGCAATTGGAAAGACATTCGTGTATATGGATTAGCAAAACAAAAACCATGATAAACATAAATTATAAAGTAGTAATAACTATAGAAAATATAATTAAGGCATACTAAGAGAGGATTTGAAATCCCAAGTCGATGGTGGTAATGGACCAATGTTGTTTTTTAAATCAATTGTTCATGTAAGAATTCTTATTTGAAGGGAAAAAGCTAGAAATTGACACGTAGAAAATACTCAAAAAAGAAAGTCAAGCCAAACAAAAATCAAGAAAATCAGAAAAAAAAACCTCAGATTCTAAAAGAACTCAGATTCTAATGTAGTAGCTCACTCCTATATCCCGTCACTTGGGATGCTGAGGCAAGAAGACCAGGAGTTCAAGGCTAGTACGGATTGCATAGTAAATTCTAGACCAGCCTAAGCTGCATGGAAAGTTTGCTCAAAAAACAATAAAACCAAAACAACAACAAAGAGTTCTCCAACATCAGGAAGGACTGATATGGTCAATTTATATGAATAAATTCATCAGGAGAGGTTGTATAATCTATATAAATAAATATACTGTTTTGAAAAATGATGACATAAGAAAATGAAGCATGTACAGAATAGCCATTAGCACCAGACATGAACTGCAGAAGTCCTGTGAAACTGGCTCTTTGTGCCACAGTAAATGAGTAGGAAAAGGAGTGAAAGCTAGAGAGATGTGAGGTGGTGGAAACTCGTGCTTTAATTTGAACAGTAAAGAGGATTTTTGCTCTGAGTGAAATAGGTGCTTTCTGAATGATTTTAAACAAAAGGCTAGAATGCTTTAGCTTTTTTGAGAACATTGGCAAGAGTAAAAAGAGAAAATCAAAAGCATTAATCACCAGTAGTTCTTTGAGTTGGATAACAGGTTTTACAAAAAGAAACTATAGTATTTTGCCACGAATTAAACCATTTTGGCTTACATGGTTAAGCATGAATATGTATGCAGTCATGTGTTAGTTACTTGTTTGTCTCTGTGACAAAAATACTCGCCAGAAACAACTTCACTGAACAATGATTTATTTTGGCTCCAAGTCATAGAAAATCCTCCACAGTGAGGAAGGCTTTCTAGCATTCCCAAGAAGATAAGCATATAGTCAGGGCTCCTCACATGGGAGCAGATCAAGAAGAAGTGAACCCAGAATTGAGTCAGCACCGAGTACAATCCTCAAAGGCCCTGTGCACAGTGACCTTCTTCAGTTCATCATGATCCTCTTGCTAAAGGCTGGAAAAGCTCCCTGAGCCATGCTTCAAACTGGAAACCAAGATTCTAACCCATGAAACTCTAGGCACATTATACATTCAAATCCAAACTGTTGATGAGAATATATATTAAGAGGAACTTCTCAAAATGAGATCATTACTTAACTTTATATAAGTTGATTATAAAAGATGAGGACAAAGTTTTCTGCTGTAAAATATGGACCTATACTGTAATATGTGATATTATACTTATTATAAATTTGCATAAATGGAAATTCCTTGCATAGTTGGAGTTTAAACTGTAGTCAGTATTAATTGCAAACATTTGATGAACAAGAACATGTAGGTTGTCCTTTAAAACCAACACAAGTCAAAGAAAAACACTTATAAATAATCCTGGCGATTCCAGCACTTTAAATAAATGGAATCACAAACGGCAGGAAGAGGCTCATGAGAACAGCAAGCAGGAACTTGAGCTCGGAATTAGTAAATCCCACGTGTGAGAATATCTTCCAGGTTTCACAGCTCCAGCTGAGAAAATAACCTCAAACTGAGAGGCAGCGTGTAGCAGCCATGAATAAGTGAAGACTAGAAGACTATTAGAAAAAAGGGTGATTTGTCTAGACTTTAGTAAATTTCGAACGAAAGAGTTTCGAAAGTTTATATATGGAATGCCATTTTCGAGAGCACAGAGAGAGAGAGAGAGAGAGAGAGAGAGAGAGAGAGAGAGAGAGAGAGAGGGTGAGAGAGAAAAAGAGACAGAGACTGGATCAGGGATTGTTTTTTGAAGCCCTAAAACTCACCCCGAGTTATACACCTCCTCCAAGAAAGTCACATTTCTTAAAACAGTTTTACCCATTGGGGACCAAGCATATGTACCTTAGGGGGCAATCTTCAGGCCACCACAATTGGCCAATAATTATCTCCTAAAATAACAGAAACAGTAATATCCCTTATGAATGGCTGAGGTTGAATTTCATAGGAATAATTACCAAGAAGCCATGGTCCTTAATGTTATATGAAAAGAGACTATCTATTTAAATTGCTTAGGCAAAGAAAATGAAGCCAATATGTTATATTTAGTCAAACTATGCCAAGATATTAATGAGTGCCATATAATAGTGGAAGATCTTTTCCCAATGGTGTTTCTTTAACACTGCAGTAAGACTAACATTCCCAATTATAAATGCTGGAGTTGGGCATATATTTAAAGAGATACTGATTTAACCATGCAACATTTTCTCCTTGTACATATTATAGCTTTAAGAATTATTAGAATGAGTTAAACATTGCAATACTTCACTGCTGTTTTTAGAAATTACTATTGGTGTCCTCAGTCACCTAAAATCTGTTTTGATCATATTCAACCCCTCCCTCAATCCTTCCCAGATCTAGCTCCCTTCTCTACCTTCCTAGCTTAGTGTCTTTTTTTTTTCTAATTTGCCTTTGGTTTTTTTTTTGTGTGTGTTTAACCCAAGAAGACCAATTTCTGTTGTTCATATATTCGTGGATGTGTAGTATTCCACTTAAGTATTGTTAAGTACTAGGCTCTCCCTCTTTTTGTAGCTAACAGTTACCAGTAGCATCAAGGTTAGAGTACAAATGCTTGTCTAACTCCCATCTCCATCCCGAGTTTAGTCCTATGTGGGCTTTTACAGATTTTGTACATGATAACACAAGACATGATATGGGATATTGGTGTGTGTGTGTGTGTGTGTGTGTGTGTGTGTGTGTGTGTGTTGCCTCCAAGCTTCTGGGGGATGATCCTGTCTCTTCTTGCCATCTCAACCACGAAAGGAGAACTAGAATTACAGGTGAACATCTAAATTCTGATCTCCATGCTTGCACAGCCAGAACTTAACTAGCTTATTCAAATCTCGAACCCCAAAGTGGGTGTTTCTTCAATGATTATTTAAATCATCAAGGAATTTTATTGTTTTGAAATTCGTTGCTTTGCTCTGATAACTCAAAATAGCTACAAATATCTTGACTACATTAGGAACACAATTAAAATAAATGAGAAGAAATAAATTTTAGCCTGCTGTGATGAAGTAGAAGGAATTGGTATTCATACCTCTGGTAGGCATGGAGACAAATCAAATTTCAACTTATTTGAAAAAGTACTAAAATGACTCAGTGACATAAATAACATTAAATAAATGGATGTATCTAATGGAAGTCACAGTATTAGAGACAGGGACTCCAGAAAGTCATCTAGAAAAAGCTTAGTGACAGAATTGGGTTAGCTAGAAAGTGCGTGCACTCTGCGCAATGATGTGGAGAATTTCAATTTTGCATATTCCGAGTCTGAGATGACAAGCAAAGCCTCTGAGTGGTGACAATTTCTACATATGCCAGTTGCACTTTTGTTGTCAGGACTAGAAATATGAAAGTGGACGTTGTCCTAAAGACACAAAAGACTCTAAGGATGAACTTACAGGCTGGGGCTAAGGATATGAAAACCAAATGGCGCTGATTTCCAAGATTAAACACCTTCCCATGATTTATCAGAAGCTATAATCTTTTTCTAGGTGTGAAGAATTGATGGGGGAAATCTTGATATTTCAGGACATTGATGCAATGTGTCTTCATCTCAGGCGACTACGTGTTTGTGTAAGTCATTCTTAACAAATGAAATTTTCATGAAGATTGCTGCAGGCATGCCTTATAAAGGCCCAACTCTCAATTATATTTTATCTTTTCAGCTCGTAATAAAATTATTGTGGGGTGGATGGTAGGACTCTGTGTGTTCTGGAGGAACAAAATGCATTCAACTGTGCAAAGTAATTTATCTTTATACATGGAACTGAAAAAACTCAGTTATATCCTTTTCTGGCAGCGTTGTATCCAACTTATAAGAAAAATGAGGAAACAGCCTAAGGCTGTGCCAACCCAATGTCAAAACAGATTGATAAATTCACTATGAAAACATTCGAGTCCTGTACTTCCTTGAAATATTTTTAGATAAATTTTAATATTTTTATCTCATTTTAGGAAGATTTATGAGTCAAAATATACAGGCTAATAACCAATTCATTCTATTAATTTGATGAAATATGAAATATGGGACCAACAAAACATTATGATGAATTGATGCCATGCCTAAATTTTTATGACTTTAAATATACAAAAATATATGATAATGCATTTTCTTAATCTTTAAGCTACTCTAGTATAGTTATGACAAAATCTTCCTAAGTGGAAATGCTATAAGATTTTGAACAGAAGACAACTTGCAAAATGACAGTGTGAAGGAACACGGTCCGTGAACTTTTACAGGATAAGAGCCATTAGGTAGACTTTCTTTAGTTATTGATATATTATAAAGGTCTTAGTTTCTTACCCTAACTGATTTTAACTTATAATGTAAGTCAGTCTATTATCAAACTTGCTTTGTAGCTGAGGCTAACTCAGATTTTTTTCATTTTCTCCCAAGCATCTGTAATACTAGGATAGACATAAGTCGCCACGTAGAGTATATGTAGCTTCTTAAACCTCCATACAGAGTTAAAGATCAATTTAACCATTATTAAATTTTAGCATGTTTGTTTGTAAATAATATTATATCAGGTTAAATTGTAGAAATAAGAGGCAGAAGCTAAAATATTCTTAACCTCTACATATTTTATTTTTTATTATTTATTACATGAAAACATAAGTCAAGATATTCAAATAATGTGAAAGAACATTTGTTATACTATTAGAGAATTTAAGAAAAAATAATTAACTTTTCTTCAAAATGTAATATACTTTTATTGCTTATTTTGCCCTCCCTCTTTTTGCTTCTTTCTCCATCCAGGCAACTAGATATTTCATAAAGTAGAATCCTAAAAACGTGGTTCTTTGTAAACATCTCTAGTACAAGTCATTTCTAAAGTTCACAGACATTGAAGAATGCTTAAGATTTCATTAGTTTTCGGTACTACATTATACTCCATTGTTTGGTATAACTACACTAGGAAGATAAAGGTACTGTAGTATTTTTACCTGTAAGCTACGCACATCCAGGCACAGTTCTTTCTGAAAATATACCTGTTTGTTTCTTTTTGAAAATTTCTAGACTTGAAACCATCAGGTCAAGTGAAACCTCTGTTGCTTAACATTTAGAGAATCTAGCATGCTATTATCCAATATGGTTTTATAATTTGACATTGTAAGTCATATGACAGAAAATTTTAACCTTCCAATAGTTCTAAAGTTTTGAAATCAGAAACCACTTAGGTACAAACTAAGATAAAACATTTTATTTAAATACAACAGGGAACTCTCAACAGAGGAATCTAAAATAGCTGAAAGGCACTTAAGGAAATATTCAATATCCTTAGTCATAAGAGAAATGCAAATCAAAACAACTCTGAGATTCCATCTTACACCTGAAAGAATGACCAAGATCAAAAACACTGATGGCAACTTATGCTGGAGAGGTTGTGGGGTAAAGGGAACACCCCTGCATTGCTGGTGGTACAGCCCCTTCGGATGTCAGTGTGGCAATTTCTCAGAAAATTAGGAAACAAACTTCCTCAAGAAACAATAATACCACTTTTGTGTATATATTCAAAGGATGCTCAATCGTGCCACAAGGACATGTATTCACCTAAATGTTCATAGCATTATTGTTTGTCATAGCCAGAACCTGGAAACAACCTAAATGTCCCTCAGCCAAAGAATGGATAAGGAAAAAGGAAAATGTGGTACATTTACACAATGGAGTACTACACTGCAGAAAAAAATGACATATTGAATTTTGCAGGTAAATGGATCAAGCTAGAAAACATCATTTTGAGTGAGGTAACCCAGACCCAGAACTACAAGTATCACATATACTCACTTATAGGAGGTTTTTAAACATAAAGCAAAGAAAACCAGCCCACAAATCACAATCCCAGAGAATTTAGACAACAATGAGGATACTAAGAGAGACATACATAGATCTAATCTACATGGAGAAGTAGAAAAAAAAGTCACTTTATTTTAAGAGCATTATAGAGGAAAAAATATATTAGCAAAAGAGATGATCACTTACCGTAACAGAAACTATTATTGAAAGAATGAAAAGTTAAAATGTTTAATTCATGAAAAGATTAATTTACCCACTCCATAAATACTTAGTAAACAGTGATTATTTAACCATGAAGTAAAATATTAATTTAAATCACCATTTTGATTTAAAATAACTGTTTTTATGCATGTTTAGACTTCACCTAATAAGAATGTGTTTCAGACAAAATCCAGTAACATAATGAAAATTGGAAGGTTTTTCATGATAGAAACTTTTTGGAAGTGACAATTCCTATTCTCAGTTCATTTTGTAAATGGTTGTATAATAGGAGACCTGTTGGCTTGAACCAAAAGAACAAGTTTATTCATGCACTAAAAATTATTTCTGAACTACTGCATGCTTCTTCTCCTACCATTCCTATTACAGATAATTACTGTAATTCATGTGTTACTGGGAATCCTATGAGCCTGCAAACAACATTGCAATTATCAGCTCAATTTTCAGAAAAAAAATGCTTTATGAAATGTGACAGGATCCTACAATTTGGTATGTGGTTCCAACTCAAGGTTGATTGTTTTCTACTGCAGCCACAATGGAAAGTACAATTATTCATAGGGATATAATTAGCTCATTAATTACTGACATCTTTTCTCAGGTTAAAGTTTCATACACATGGTCACAGAATGAGTATTAAAGACATCACAGTTGTAACTGCTGAGATTGAGATGAATCTACAGATTTCTGTATATAGCATAATCATTTTCTTACATTTGACTTTGATCTTTGAGGTGGAGAAGCCTTTCTATCATCTATTGTCCTCTTTTTTCTTTTTCGGTGTTAAAATATATTTATTGTGGAGATTTTGCACCATCTTGAATAGCAAGATATTTTTATTGTTTGATGCTGTTGTTAGTGAGATTATTTCCCACTATTATTGGAGCCAATAATTTTGTAGGCATGTTAGAAAGGTTCTATATGTTTACTTTGAATTCTACTACTATGTTTAAAAGGTCAGATGTAAGAATGTATGTGTGTGTGTGTGTGTGTGTGTGTGTGTGTGTGTGTGTGTGTATGTGTGGCACTCTTTTGTGTCTTTTCTATACAGGATCATATCACCTGAAAATAGAAATATTTTGACTCATTTTTCAATTTATGTTGTTTTTATCTTTTATAGTGTTGTAATGGGAAACACTTTGAGGACTGCAATGATGAAATGAAGGAGTGGATATTTTATCTTATTCTTTAATTTAGAGTAGAGGAAGTACTATGAGTTCTTCACATGTAATTTGATGTTTAATATGAGTTTGTCATTTACAGCCTTGATTATACAAATGTGTATTTATTCTACTTCACATTTTCAGGGTTTTAGCATGAAAGGATGTTGAACTTTATCAAATATGTCTTATTTAAAATATATCATAGAGTTTTGAATGTAATACCTTGCATTTATTAATTTTTCATATCTTTCTATTGATGGAATAAAGCACACTTGAACAGAATTCATGGTATGTATGAAGTATTGCTGAATTCTGGTTGCAAGACTTGAAGTGTTCTGCATACATGTTCTTCAAGGAGATCGAACCGCAATTTTGTGTAGTGTCCTTTCTGGTTTTAGTATCTGAGAAATGTCTTTTTTCAGATAATGGACCTGGTGTATTCCTTCACTTTCTAACTATAAATTAAGTCTTAGTGCTTTAAATCTCTGATAGAATTCAGGATAAATCCACTTGGGCCTAGAACATTTCTCTTTGTGGATTATCATTTTCTTCAGCATCTTGACTTGGTATAGATCAATTGCCTGTGTTTATAGACTTTTGATTAAATTTTGGTTCATCATGTGATAGCTTTTCATGGTATTTTCATCTATTGGAATATAGATTTCAAGGTTTCAGACTTTTAGTATGCCTTTTGTTTGCTGAACCCATGTACACACCAGCAACACCGTCTTACTTACTATGACTGCGATAAAACACCACGACCAAGGAAATTTACAGAAGGGAGTATTTCTTTAGAACATGTTTTATAGATAAATGGAACAATGGTGTAATGGAAGTTACACAAGACAGGTTTCCAGAGTCACAGCAGCGACGTCAGCCCTCAAACTCGAACCTGAATGCAGAGATTCAGTTGGGAGGGCTGGTTGTAGAACTAAAAAGAGTGAAGCAATAAACAAATGAGTCTTGTAACTGAAATGGGACTTGAACCAGTGTTGGTTTCTACTTGTTACCTTACCTGAGAATACATGCAGATTTATGAATGTATCCATTTGCCTGAGAAGACAGATGTAGTACCTCTGTGTTATCCTTGCCTGAATAAAGATGTCAGTCCTGTGTCTGCATGGTCTTGCTTTTCTTTCTCATGCAATTTATCTTCCTATGTGAGCAGAACCCTATAATTCTTCCTCTGTTGATATTCAGGTTTTCCCAGCAACCAGAGGGAATTGTTCATGGTCTATGTGTTGGTTGTTGTAGACAGAATTGTTTTGTAGGCTTAGGTATGCCTTAGTTCTAAATACTTGCCATTGGTCAATCATGTAGTGTGTCACGCTCCAGTCTATATCTCTGATTTAACTTCTACCATGGAACGGTTTTGACTAAAAGATTTTTTTCTCTATGAATAGACACATAATACAGTCCAATCTGGTACATGTGCTCAAAGTAGGTCAAGCTGCAGTCCACTATAAAATGGCAATGCTGTTTGGCTTAAAGTATCAGGAGATTGTTTGGTGATTTGTTATTATTGTTGTTCATTATTATTATTTATAACTTGATTATGTTGTTTCAGTATTGTGACACAGTGTGAAAACATCAAGAAATCAGAAAATCCTTAGAGATAGTCTATGCCATGACTCAGAGGTAGTCTACTAATGTTTGGGCTGGGCTTTCTGAGTAGGCTGAGTATGGATGAATGTTCACCATTTGAAGATGAAACATAAGAGATGTTTTTAAATGTCTCTTAGCTGATGACCTGGTCAAATGCCAGGAACGAATGATTTTTCTAGTCTTATATGGAATAGCAGCATCTGCACAGTGATGGAATCACGGATGTTTGTGGTTTAGACTCTTTTTTCTTAAGTTTCCTTCTTTATTGTGGTCTTCACCCCTCTGTGTGCTGATCCATACACTCGCCGAAAGAACATTTCTTCCCTTTCCTCTTCCCTCCCAGTCTCTGCCTAAGAATTTGTTCTATCTATATTAAGGGTATAGTTTCCATATTTGGAGGCCCTTGTCTCATCCTGGGCATTGGCTCCAACCCTCTGCAGTTGCACTGGGAATGGACTTGGGAGCTCTGGGTTGGAACTTGGACTCTTTTCCTTTCTGTTTTTCTGTTCCAAACTTCTAGTTCATTTTTTTTTTGTTTGTTGCTGAAGCTAGTGTTTCCCTGGCATCACTATCACCTATTTCATGGGAGAACTACCATCCAGTTTCCCCATTTGATTCCATGGAGTGTTTAGCAGCTTGCGTATTACGCTGTCTGCCATATGGGGGCTACACTTCCCTGATTTTAATCCATTTGTTGATTTATTTTTCTCAAAATATTTATAACATAGCTTCATTTTTGTTTCTACTTGATTTATCAGATTTTGGGGAGTTTTTTGTTTGTTATTCTGCTTTGTTTTGTTTTGTTTTATGATCAGATATTAGCATCCCAAAATAGCCTCATGTAATCAAAGACTTCTGTTTGCTTTCTTGGCTTCAGATATTGTAGCTTTAGATATCATGTTATTACTGCTGTTGGAACATATCCTTTCTTTTACCACCATACTTATGAACTTTGTGCATTATTAAAGGTTTCATCCAAAATCTGATTTGCTGAACATTGCACTAACTACTTGTATTGTTTATGTCAATGCTTATTGTAAACTTTCTACTTCTAAATTTTAAGTATTTTATAATATATTGCATGGTTTTCTGGATAAAAATATTCTTTTAATTTAATAATATTAAATTCAAATAGACAAAATATTTACACTTGATAGCAATGCATTTGATATATGTTTGACTTTTTATGAATTCACTTTCTAGACCTTCTCCTTATTAAATATTTTTGCTTTATTTTTAATTTAAAGGAATATTGTTACTTTGCCCACTATTTCTCCTCCAATTTGTATGAAAGACACATTTGAGATCTTATTTTGTTTGTCTCTATTATCATTAACTTGCTAACAAGTATATTTAATCTATTTTTCTAATTATAATTTTAATAATGATAGATCTTCATTTTTGACTCATTTCTACATAATCTTTTAAACAGTGACACAAGCTAAGTAAAAAATAAGTTTGCAGGCTGTTTTTTATCAAGTAAAATAATAGGAAGACTTGAGAAGTACTTTTGTGCCGGGGTATGAGGCAAGCTATAGATCCATGAAGGAGAATGTCTACCTACTCACATCCTAGTCAAACTCACCTAGACAACATCTGCGCAGTATATTCTGTGAGTCACAAGACATAGTAGAGATGTATTGTTTTAAGCCACAGTGTTGAGGTGATAGGTGTTAGACATTAAGCAAATATAGAGAAAAATGTTTGTCTCCTTGTCGCATCCAACTGTTTCTCCTACAAAATAAAGGTGGACTTAAAGCACTGTTAGAACATCCACTTCCTGTTGAGCCCTTCCCTTCTATCTTCCTGACTATTACTGTTGAGAAAACTAGGTCCATCTTGTTTGGTAGGGTAAAAACCCGCAATTAATCGGCAACTTGTTTAGCCAGACTATTTTACTAAAATGTCATTCAACATCTGTTCTAAAATCTCAATTCTTCTCTGTGAAATACTTTACTTCTATTTTTACACATGTATGTGTATGAAGTAGGTCTGGACCTAAGTGTGTGCGTGTGTGCATGCATGTGTCTCTGTGTGTGTCTGAAGACTTGCTAGAGTGAGTGTGAGTGCATGTGTCTTTTTTTCTCAGTCACATTCCACTGTACATTTTGAGCTGGGAGCCAAGTGGTGGTGGCACATGCTTTTAATCCCAGTCCTCAGGTGGCACAGGCCGGTGAATCTCTGTGAGTTCAAGGCCAGCCTGGTCTACAGAGTAAGTTCCGGGACAGGCTCCAAAGCTACAGAGAAATCTTGTCTTGAAAAATAAATAAACAACAAACAACAACAAACATTTTGAGCTGGGTGTTTCACATGCACCTAGAATCTAGTCTAACTAATCATGCTGGTCTAAGCATAGCCACTCACTTTCCTCATTGGATCTCAGATGACACACACTGTAAAAGTGTAATTATAGGTAGGCTGGTGTATGCACTCAACATTCATGGCATTTGTGTGAGTACTGTGGACCGAAACTTGAGTCCTTGTGCTTACGCACTCAGCTCTCACCCCAGTCTACCCATCTCCTCCTGAGGAAAAATTTAAGATTTGCTTTCATTTTCCGGCCCCATCTACGAACATAAAACCCTCAGTTGCTCTCTTTTCCTAGTAGAGAGGGTCAACAGGGATTCATTCAAGTTTCCCTTTCATAGGTCCCACTAAATAAATGGACATTCTCAAGCAACAAAAAAAGCAAGGGACTTCTGTGTCTCACTTCCCTAGTAAATTTATTACATAATTCATCTTCACTCTTATATGAGAAAATGTCACCTTAGCCCTCGATGCATCTTTCTGTTTGAAGGTAAACTGTCTTTTTATGAATTATTCTTTCTGTAAAATAAATGTAAGTTGACTTAATTATTCCTGCTTCTCAGCCTTTGATCATGATCTGTGAGCGAAAGCAACACATCAAATTGGTGTTATATTGTGGGTAAAACTCTTTTTAAAAATTAGAGTACTTTTCCCTTAGACTGAACACAGAGTCCCTTTTCTATTTTAAGTCACCAGGAAGTGCTTGGCTGCTTTCATTCATCACTGCAGCTTCATTCTTTTCTGTAATTTTAATGTGGGACAGGTGAGACCGAAGAGATGGAAAGTGCCAGCCGCAGGAACGAACAGATATCCAAAAATCTCAGCCCCATTATGAAAAATTTAAGCAATACAGAGATGAGTTGGAAATTAAAAAGAAATATACAGACTATAACTTGGCACAGCACTCTTTTGGGTCTGACAGTGGTTGGGTAGGATTCTTGCGAGTTACCTGGCACTAAACTTGGAAGGCACACGCGTTTGCAAACTAATATAGGAAAGACTGTATTCACAAGTCAGATTACATCCACGCTTGTTTCCTACCTTGTCTGTCTCTTGTTCAAAGAACTTAGAAAATACTGTAACCCTTTGAAAGTATTTTTTGAGATACAGATCGCAACTGTGAACATTGTTTTATATGGTGAAACATATCCCTCACCTAGAAAAAAATTCTGAATTAATATTCTTACTTTAGTGAACTTCTTGTCTCTTTTTTCTTAGTAACCACCAAACAAATGCTAAACCTCAAAATATTCCCATAGTCTTAATGAGTTATAATTCTTTGGATAGTATTTAATTTTCATTAAAATTATCCACCCTTTAGTGCCTTTCCATTCAGATGTGAATAACTATCTACAGAAAGGCTCATGGTAAGTGAAGCAGATGCAGGTTTATCACAGTCCACACCACCCATAGTTGGAGGAAAGATTATCTGTCTCATGATTAAACGTAAGTGATATGTATTAGCCATGGTCAAGTCCTAATTTCTGAAGAGTTTTCCAGTTTTAACAGGAAGGAAATGAAAAAGATGCATGGGAAGATTATGTTATGTTATGACCAACCTTGACTGTCTACCTGGCAGAATCAAAAACTATCTAGGAAGTGGATCAGGCATGTTTCTGAGGATGTTTCTAGAGTGGATAAAGTGAGTGAGAAAAATCAGTCCTGAAAACAGTTGGGCCCAGGTATCGATAGGTCCACAGAAAAGGCTTTTCACCTCCCAATTTTCACATTTTTTAAGTGGCAGTGTGTATCCTTGCCTGATGCTACCCTTCTCCACTGATCTGTGACTCTGACTTCATCAACTTTCACCTATAAACAATACACCAGCTATTCATGAGATATCATCTAGGACCTTGGTGAATTATTTGGATCCCAAGGCATCTGCCATTGTAGACCAGGTCTTTACTGGGTTGTTAGTCTGTCTGGTGTATAGACATACATTGCTTACCTATTTATCAACTATTCTGTTGTCAGTCCAATGAATCACAACCACACACGGTCTACCAGCTCAGTTCTTCTGGAAAAACTTGCTTAGAGTTTAATATCTATTGTTCAAAACAAATATGCCATGTCGATATTCAGTATCTCTTCAAATCATTGTTATTCCTTCAGGAAATTTTTATAAAGTGTTTGATAAAAAAAGAGTAAAAACAAACAAAACAAAATTCAAATTAACAAACTATACTTTAGCCAAGAAGGCTGACAAAGAAACAAAATTTGATTCTCAGTGAACTAAGCACAGATAGGAAAGTATAAATATGCATATTGTATTGTGCAAATGTTGAAAAATAATAAGAAAACAGGATGGAAGGTGGAGGAGAGCTCAACCTTGATAAAGTCTGAATCATTACAGAGCCTGCAACAACACACAGCAGTACCATGAAGTATAGTTTTTTGGTTTGGAAAACTTGTACTTTAGGGCTAAAAATTTTAATTTAAGGGTAAAAAAATGAATTAAGATACTATCTTTGTTGCTTCCTTTTCATTTGATTTCATATTTTCTGCTCCCGAGGCCTTCAGGGATATGCAAATTAGGCTAGCAGTCTCACAAGACATGAAAACAGTACATAAAAACTTATCTTTCTGTGCTCCCAGTGAATCTATTCTGTACATGGCGCGTAAATATTTGCAATATCTGGTATCAGTAGAATGTTCCTTAAGAAAGAAAGAATGATGACTAATTCATTATTTACACTTTGTTTTCCTGCTCAGTGAAACAGAAAGTTTGAGACTATAACAAAGTTAGTTAAAGTGTGCTGTACATAGAATGGGCATGGGAATGCAATCTCCAATAAAACTGCATTAATAAACCAACACATACATGAACATCTTAAAGGTAGATTCTCAGCATGTATTATTTTCTAGTGAGGCTAATTAAATTGCAACAGCCCTCTTAAACCAGCTATATTATAAATCTTAGACTCAGTATTGCTGCATAACTTTTATGAATAAATTTTCCAGAAAGTAATTGCAACAATGGATATATTTTTGACTCTATCCTCCTTTCCATGAATATATATTTAAAATATATTACTTATCAAAATCATGACTATTAAAAGGTAATAGAAAAAGCAGCATAGATGTTATTGTTATATATGAGGACATATCAAGCTGCATCTAACTTTTTCAAATTATGTCAATAAAGGTTATTGTCTTTCTAGTATAGCAAATTCTGTTTTGGAACATTAATGATTATTTTATTTAATAGATATTCACAACCCAAAAGGAAAACATTTTCTGAAAAATGATTATTGCACTGTGGTTATCTATTTTAGTACTCATTGCTGCTGTAATAGAACTGTGGAATAGTTGATAATTTATTCTAAACAGAAATTTATTCCTTTGCTCATAGATCTGTAGTGTGAGAGGCTGAGGGGCATGAAACGGGTACCTAACAATGACCAGAAATGTGTGTCTCTCACAGAGATCAAGAGCAAGAAAGGCTTACCTCACTTTTACCAAAGCACACACTCCAAAACCTAACCCTCTCTAGTGATAATGGAAGGATTCTATTCACGAGAAAGCAGGACCATGATTCTAGATGAGACTTGCAAGCATTGAATTACCAGATACCAAGAAAAAAAATCCTATAGCAAAGAAAACTTGGTTTTTCGTGGTGTAGTTATCCTTGAGTTTCCTGTTTACTGCTTCAGAAAGTTTCCGAAGGGCATGGCAATATTAATTTACTTCAAATGCATCAACTCTTCCTTCCTTCCTTAGTACAGCAGGTAGGGCTAGGGTTCCACACTGCCACATCTTCTCTCCTGATTTAGTCACTGATGATTAGGCTCTACCTACCAACATTGTTTCTTCAGGCATGAAGTTCCTAACACATGAAATTTGGGGGATGTATTCAAATTATAACAGCTGTCAATTGGGTAATAAGAAATCGAAGGGATATTGACGTTGGTTCTGAGACACTCTTAGAAACTGGATGGAGGGTATGTACACAACGCTATTAAACAGATACCAGTAATTCATTACATGAAAGGATAATTAATGGATAAATAATTAATTCACCATGTTGTTGAACTACTGATGTAAGATGGGAGTCCACAGAGGACAGGTTAATTCCAGTTTCAGAGGACTCTTGAGCCTTCTTTTCCTTTGTGCATGCTTGTCCTGCTCCTCCAGAACCAGAGTTCTGTATAAATTACAAATGCTTGGCCAAATTATATTATCAGTAGAAAAAGAAACTCACCTCCTGCATTAAACGACAGCTAAATTATGTAGTTGTTCTTTATCCATACATTTCTTTTTCTCTTTCTCTTCTCACATTAAATCTTAACTGGTTCTCTATCTAAAAGGAGAGATAAAACTGGAGAGGAAAATACCTTGAAATTCCATGTTCGTCGTGATGTTATCTAACTGCCACTTACCAGGGTCGGTGCATGCTGGGAGTTCTTAAACTTTATTGTGCATGAGCATCTCCTGGGAGCTGTTACAAATGCCTGACTCGGATTCCTTACCCATAATTACTGTCAGCCATCACAGAGGTAGAGGGCTCTGCTTGGGGTTCACAGGGAATTATTATTCAGGTTATTGGGAAACGGATGCACTGGCTGGTTAATAAGATTACTCCGAATTGTGTATTTAGCTGAATCCACTCATTTAGTAGTCTCACAAGAATCAAAAAAATAAAAAATAAAACTTTAAGTATGAATTATTTTTTGAGTTCATTTAAAGATTTTTTTTTTGCTTTAAAACTTTATCCTCTGCTGTTGTGAGCCCAGTAAGTCGCAATCACTTTCCCCATGTATTTTCCAACTAACATCTGCGTGAAAATCTTCTTCCCACACCAACAGCCTGTATGCGAGCCAGTCACAGAACGACCACGTTTGGAATGCTATTCTTATATAATTGCTGCCTGTGGAAGATGCTACCGCTGTGCGTGATGCTAGTTCGTTAGCTCCGAGTTAGACTGGAGCTTGAGGCTTCAACCAAGAAACTCCTCATTTCATTCCGTTTAGTCAGATCCTCCACTACTACCTGTAAGCGGGAGGCAGATTTCAATCTCCTAATCAGAAAATCAGGTGAGCACACCCACCCCGGGCACATCCATTCAGGACCAGCAGGTCACCTCCTCCCATCCCTGCATCTCAGCTCCAAGGGACAGGCAGCTGCAAAGCAAATGGAGTGCAGGCCCCTTGCCTAGAAGGACCGATTTCTACCAAGTGGGAAATTGATGAAGATTGTGTGATTCCAGTCAATTTCACTCACCGTGGGCAAGAAGTGCTTGTGAGCATGCTGTTGTGGTTGTGGCCCATCCGGAGCAGCTGCAGCCATTTACCGGAGTCTAGACTAGGTGGGGGAGAAGAAACAGAACACGGGAAAGAGGATAGCTTATGCCCAAGGGAGAACATGTCCTGTCTCTTTACAACACAAGTAATGGGCTTTTCACAGATTAAGGTATTTCAAAAGCACATGTGGATTTAGTTTTATGTAAGTGTTGCAATTCCCAAGTGTATCATATTGTTCCAAAGGATACAGGAATTCTTTTCAGTAGACTACACATGAGAACACACATTTATTTTTGTTGTTTTGAATTTGTTTTCTGGGCTGGGATATGGCACAGTGTATAAAGTACCTGTCTAGTATGCATGAAGCCAGGGGGATGCATCCTTACAACTACAAAATCTGGGAACAGTAGTGCAACCCTCTAATCTTAGCACTTGACGGTGAAAGTAAGAGATCAGACGGTCAAAGGCATCCTTGCTATATGGGTAAGATTGAGACCACCCTAGCAAAATGAAATCCGGTCTCAAAACAAATGAAACAATGTATGTCATAGATGGATACTAGCAACTCAAGACCTTAGGTAGAAGATGGAGACCAATGCTACTCTAACAAACATGTCTATTATCAGATGAAAATGAAGAACCTGGAAACTCTACTTTTAATTTAGGACAACAAAGATATGAAATTATGGAGTGCGGAGTCTGAAATGCAATTAACCTTCTGTAGTACCTGTGTACACAGAGCTAACCAGTTAGCCAAGTATGTAGAAGTGTCTTGGTACTTAGCACTTTCTTCACCTCTTCTACCTCGGGTTTGAAAACTTCTCTTTATTATGTGTGTGTGTGTAGTGATAAATGTATATATTATATATCATATACCATACCTTCACAATGGTTTCCATAGCACTTGTCTGAGTTGGCATCCTAATTTTCTTTCCCCACATCTTGCAGGACGTTGAAGTTGTTTTCTTGTTTATAGCCATCTAACTGCATATCTTAAGACATTCTTTCGGCTCCGTTTCCTCAAAATCTAAGGATATTAAACACATTCAAAAATGTTTAAATGCTGGGGCTGGAAAGATGGCTCAGTGGTAAGAGCACTGGCTGCTCGTCCAGAGGTCCTGAGTTCAATTCCCAGCAACCATCTGTAATGAGATCTGGTGCCCTCCTCTGGCGTGTGGGCATACATGGAGGCAGAATGTTGTATACATAATAAATAAATCTTTAGAAAACAAACAAAAATGTTTATTTTCTATTTGTACTACATATCTTTTTTGCAGAGCTGTCTACTCAATTTAGTGACTCATATATTTAGAAAGACAATAACATTTCTCCCAATATGCAGAATCAAGACTTCTCTCTCTCTCTCTTTCTCTCTCTCTCTCTCTGTGTGTGTGTGTGTGTGTGTGTGTACATTTGTATGCTTATGTTTGTTGGCCATTAACTAAAAAGGAAAAAAGGTACTGATAGTACCTTTACCATTTAGCATAAATTTTATGGCTTACCATTTTTTCTGTGCTCCTCCCCTTGCATTAAGATTGTGCAGCAGTACATTACTTATATCTACATTAAGCAGATTAGTAACTTCCATAATTGTCATCAGAGATACTCTATCCAGTAACTGATGGAAGAAGAGATAGCGAGATTCACAGGCAAGATTTCACTGAACTCCAAGTGTCTTGCAGAAGAGAGGGAGGAGGGATTGTACCAGCCATGATGGGTAAACCCACAAAGTCAGCTGACCTGAGCTCCTCTGCATGTTTGGCAGTGTGTAGTTGGTAGGTTTGTAAGGCTCCTAGCAGTGAGACCAGGGCCTGTCCCTGGAGCTTAGCTGGCCTTAGGGGAACCTGCTGCCCTGGTCTCATTAACCCTCTCCCTTTCTAATGTCATCAACTTGGGATGGCTGATTTTGCCGTTTCTTGCCATACCTCTGTGTTGTCATAAGCAGACACCTCTCATCATAATTAAAGAACATCATGTGTCAACTTGCTTTACTAAAACATTTCATCTTCCTTATTACGTGCATTTCCAAATGAACATTATTTCTTTCTTAACTTTGTTCACAATTGACCTCTAAGAGACTTGCTATTGAATCTTAACCCAGGCAGAGTCTTGTTTTATGACTGAGCTAATAACACCAGCAGCATCATGAAAAATTTCACAAGGAACTCAAAGTGCTCTGCAAAAAAATATCATATTTATCACTAAGTATGTCTGTAGGAGAGAAGCAAATGTCACCATTAGCATTTGGAAGGAAAAGCAACTGTAAAATCTGCCTTGCTTTCTCTAGCCCCTCAACAGGATAAAAAAAAAATATATATCTAGTCATTTAGAAGACATTTTCTTTAGCAGAAATGGGAAGTATAGGCCAATGATTTCATCATATGTGTTTTAATTTTTTTTAGACAGAGTCTCCCAGTATAGCTTAGGTTGGGTCTCAAACTTACTATGAGGACCAGAATCATTTTGCACACCATCCTTTTGTTCGTGCTCCAGAATGTGGGAGTGAAAAAGACAAGCAGCTACACATTGCCTTCTAATAATTTTAAGTATCTAGAAGACTTGCAGAACCTCGAAGTGTTTCCATTTTTGTTTTTATTTTTGTTTGTTTGTCAGAGATGGAGTGAACAGCCTTAGTCTGTGTTCTCCAATGACTTCAGCCACTCAGGAGCAGATACAAAACACAGGTTCATTCACTTGAGGACCACAGAAGGATAGCCAGGATTGAGAATACATTCATAGCTGCTAAGCTAAGAATATAATTTTATTAAATATATTTCAAAGTGATATATAAATGTTTTTTACGTAAAATAATATATTAATGGATTAAGTTTGGTAATTGGGATTTTTTTCACTGTAATCAACAAATACATCTTGTGCTGAGATGCAAACATTTAAAGAATCCCAAGAAATCTTTCCAGATTCGGACCTGACATGGAAGCGATGGTATAACCTGTATTTTATAATTACAAGAAAAAAGTGCGGGCTTGTGGGACAGCTCAGCAATCGACAGCCCTGGCACCTGGACACCCAGGAGTCCAGGATGCGATTTCCAGCACCCATATGAAGGCTAACATCCATTTGTAACTCCAGTTCTGGGGCATCCGATGCTTTTCTTTTCTTTGTGAGCACCAAGCATTCAAGGGTGCACAGACATACATGCAGTCCAAACACCCTTATGTACAAAATGAAATTAAAAATAAAATTACAAAAATTGAAAAATAAAGATAGAATGCTTAAATCATTAAGTCTATTAAGTCTAAGTTAGAAAGATAAAGCACCTATAGTTAGGTCAAATTTTAAGTGAAGCCTACATCTAGGTAAAGCAGCAGATATTTATAATAAGAGTCTTATTATAAAGTATTAGACTATAGACAAAAATAAAGTGTGTGTCCATGTGCATGTGCATATACACATGATTACAAAATACAAATTTTGGATAATACATTTTTCTTTTTCCCAGAAATTTCACAGCTGAGCTTGCACATATGTGGCATTTGTGAACATATAGAGAATATGATTTTGAACTGCAGTGAAATGTATGTTCATCACTTACACATGGCCCAGCCTCTACAATAGATCAAAGGACAGCCACAAGCAAGTCTTTCTTTACTTTCCTATTCTCCTCTTCACTTATTTATTCTTTTTTATAATTTATTTCAATTTTTTTTAAAAAAGAAAACAAACTATCTTTCTTCATTTTACATACCAATCCCGGTTCTCACTCCCTCCCCTTCTCCCATTCCCATCTATCCCCTCCCCTCCCCACCCCCACCCATTCCTCAGACAGGGTAAGGCACATTGCTTTGGGGAAGGTCAATGGCCTTCCCTACTATATCTATGCTGAGCAAGGTGTCCATCTAACAGAATAAGTTCCCAAAAAGCCAGTAGAAGCACTAGGGATAAATCCTGTGACATTGGCAGTAGCTGCACAGTCTGCTCCAGCCATACAACTGTCACCCACATTCAGAGGGTCGAGTTTGGTTCCATGCTGGTTCCTTCCGTTTCCGGCTGGAGTTGGTTAGCTTCTGTTAGTTCACATAAACTGTTTCAGCTGGTGAGCCCATCATGATCTTGACCTTTTTGCTCACATTCTTACTCCTCCCACTCTTCATCTGAACTTTGGGAGCTCAGTCCAGTGTTCCACTGTAGATCTCTGCCTCTGTTTCCATAAGTTGCTGGATGAAGGTTCTATGATGTTTAAGATATTTATCAGTCTGACTACAGGGCAAGACTAGTTCAGGCACCCTCTTCTCTATTGCTTATGATCTTAGCTGGGGTCATCCTTGTGGATTCCTGGAAATTTTTCTAGTGCCAGGTTTCTAACCTGGCTCGCTCAATTGAGATATCTCTTTCCTTGCTCTCATCTCTGTCCTTCCTCCACCTCGACTATTCTGTTTTCTCAAGTTCTCCTCCAGGCAAGTCTTAGCTCACTTATAAGTTTTCACGGACTCCAAGTATTTCTAAGACTAGAGATGTATGAAATTAAAAATAAGTACAACAAAAACTGAAAAATAATTATACCCACACAAACACATACATATACGTATCAAACAATATATGCCTTGACAAGTGATGAGCTATATAAATCTTGAAAGAACATATGAAAATATAATATTAAAAATTGCATGGGGTTAATAAAACCAGTTGTAAATGGGATGCTATTATCGATGTGTGTATATCCACCAAATAAAAGAGAATATTTGAAAGGATAAATGGGTAATGGCGAAGAGTATGCACTGATCTTGAAAAATACTTATATTGAGTTCCAAACAGTAGTTTTGGAAAGTTAACAACCGCCTGTAACTCCAGCTCCAAGGAATTCAATGTCATCTTCAGATTGCTAAGGGAACCTGTACTCAAGTACATATTCTCTTCTCTGCTTCATTAGCCTACAGCTGAAAGAAAAACAGTAAATTAAACTGAAAATAAGTCATAAGAAATAACAGCTTTCTAGGAGAAATAAGTGAGACTGATAAGAAAACAAAAGTGAACAATAAAAATGGTTTTCTTTAGGGTTCATCTCTCTACCTTTAGCTATTTAATTCAACAATAATAAAATAAATCAAACAATAAAATTAGAGTATAGATTTGCAATAAATATAACAGAAATACAAAGGATTATAAACGAATGCTATAAACAGCAACACATCACCAAATCAAACAACCTGGAAAAAATAGATAAATTCTTGGAAACAGCCTACAATATCTTACATATATCTTAGATTATGACGATATAAGGAATATGGACATGCTTAAAGGAGCAGAAAGACTGCAGCAGAAATCAGTAATTGCCAATACTCCACTAAACAGACGAAATTTGAATATATGACATCAAAAGTAAATTCTACCAAGTATTTAAGGAAAGTCACCATCTGTACTTAACAAATTAGTGCTTCTTTCCAATTCACTCTATGAGTCCAATAGTAACCTAATACGAAAATCAAAGATCTTACAAAAGACAAATAAACAAGTAAGACCAATATCGTTTGACCACTGATTCACATATCACCAGCAACAACGTAGCACAAAGTGAACATTAGTATTAAAAAACAATCATGCATCATTTTCAAACTGGCTCTCTCTTGGCATGCAAGTTGGTTTAACCTATACAATTAATCAATGTATCATATTGTTATAACAGAAATGAGAAAATTATGATAATTTCAGTAGAGGCATGAAAATAATTTTACAAATTCCTATATCCCTCAGGACAAAAATAACTCTGAGGAAATTGCTTCTAGAATTATGTCAAGTACAAGGCTAACATCTTAATCATACCGGGAACTTCTAAGTCTATCATGTATATTAAGAAAGATCCAGAACGTCCACTTTACATATTCTATTAAACATAGCATTTGGAATCCTATCCAAGTCAATTAGCTAGGAAAGGTTCAAGAATACAATGAAGTAAAGTTTAATTTAATTTTTAAAATTATGTGTGTGGGTATTTTTACTCCATACAGTCCTATACAGTATATGAACGCTTGTTCTCTCTGAATTTAGTAGAGGGTCTCAGACTCCCTGGTGCTAGCCTTACACGTGGCTGTTATCTGTCACTTGGGTGATACATATTGAACCTAGGTCGCTGGAAGAGTAGCCAGGGCTTTTCACTGCAATGCCATCTCTTCAACTCCTGTAAAGTAGTTTTTTAAAGGAAACATATTATATATTGATACTCCAGGTATCTTCACCAAAAACACTACCCAAAGTGATTCATGAATGTATTACGCTTACTGGGTAAAACAAACAAATAACAAAATTCAAGTAAAAAACAAAACAAAACAAAACAAAGCTAAAACCCTGACTTTGTCTATAGCAATATTGGTTTATCCAAACTTAAATTAATTAAATTACATCATTTTTATAGCACCCATAAAAAGAAATATTTAGGAGTGATTCTTGCCAAGGTACAGAAAGGATTCTATAAAGAGAAACAAATTTATTTCCTCAAGGAGAGAAACTGAAGAAAACACAGCTCCTATGTAATAGAAAACAACATTGGCCATATCCTTACCCTTAAACCCAGTCGATAGACTTTTTGAAATATACATCAAATTCCCCTGTCTTTTACAGAAAAAGAGAAAATAAATTCAAGTATCATATAGAACGATGAAGGATTTGCCAAATTAAGCCAGCTTAAAATTTTGTTGCATCATATTCTCTGGCATCAAATTTAATCATCTGCTACAGTGATCAAAACATCATGTTGCTAGCATGACAAAAGATGTAGACCACAGAATTCATTAATCTATATCAAAGACAAACAGGAAGGAAGTTCTGTAATACTGAAGTGATTGTTCAGATACAATGTCAAAGCACAGGTAATTGAAAATAAACGTAAGGCGCTATATCTAATTTAATTTTTCTGTACAGCTAAATTTTTTAAAACAATCAAAGAAAAGGGGAAAGGTTACAAGGAATGGCATCAGATATTTGTAAGTCATAAATCCTGTAAACAGATAAAATCCAAAACAAGTAATGAACACATATATTCAGTAACTGATATTAATAAAAGATAACAGGATTAAAATGCACAAAAGGCCTAAATAGTGTTCCCTGAGAAGACATACATGTGGAGAACAGATATAAAAGACTATGTTCTGCCTCTTTACCCATCAGGGAGATGGAAGACAGAACCACAACGACTGGCCCCTTCCGGGTATGAGCATCACTTCTGGAATCAAGAGATAAACGCTGGTGAGGAATGGGGAAGAAACTACTGGCTGAAATGGAAGATATTACACCCATTACAGGGAACAATACGCTGGCTCCCTGAAATACTTAAAATAGAATTAACTTATGAACCTAATGGCTATGCATCTCAAAAATAGAATCAAAATCTAGAAGACATCTCTGCACTCCTATTTCAATTGCAGCATGACATATAATGCTTCATATAGCTAGAATATGAAAACAACTTGATAATAAAATGAAAACATACTGAAAATGTTACATGCACATACATACATGTGTGTATGTATATATAAGCATTTTATATAAACTATATATATTATTACATGTCATATACATGTGTCAAAAGTTAAGGGGATGATGTGATTTCCAAAATAAGTTTGAACCTAAAGGGTGTGGTGCATAAAATAATTCATACAGAGATGAAAACCAACACTGAATATAAAAAGTTGAGCTCTTAGAAACAGAGTTGAGGATGATTGCTAGAAGGTTCCAGGTAGAAGCAGACAGATGTTGATTGGAAACCACACGTTTTTCTTTAGGAAATAAATAGGCAGTTCTATGAGCCATGTAGAGCAAAATGGCTGTACTTTATAGCAAACTGAAACAAATTTGTGAAAATAAGAAAAAGAAATACCTCAGGGCTTAGGAGCTCTTGCTGCTCTTCCTGAGGAGCTGAGGAGCTGTTTCTTAAATTCACATCAGGAGGGTTATGACTGCCCCTTGCTCCATTTACAGGAGAGCTCGTGACGTCTACTCTCAATTGGCAGCTGTATTCCTGTGGCATATGTACACACACACACACACACACACACACATTCACACACATATTCACACACACATTCACACACACATACACACATAGAGAACTCTTATGTGTACACTTATATAAATCAAATGAATCAAAAATAAAGAGTAGGTTTTAAGTATTCTCAACTAAACAAAAAAGTTAAATTTAGAAAAGGCGATGGCATTAAAAAAGGCATTGACAAAGGCATACTCTTTTACAGTGTATAATGAAAACACCATGATATATAGATATATATTATCATGTTGTCCGTTTCACTTGATGTTGGAAAAGAAGACTGACAGCTCCTCTGTCTCAGTGGGTGGATGCACGCCTCGTGGTCCCGAATTCCTTGCTCATGTTCTCCCTCCCTCCGCTCCTCCTTGGTACCTTGGGAGCTCAGTCCAGTGCTCCTGTGTGGGTCTCTGTCTCTATCTCTATCCATCACCAGATGAAGATTCTATGATGATATGCAAGATATTCGTCAGTATTGCTCTAGGATAGGGTCATTTCAGGTTCCCAATCCTCAGCTGCCCAAGGAACTAACTGGGAACCTCATCTTGGGCACTAGGGAGCCCCTCTAGGGTCAAGTCGCTTGCCCACCCTAAAGTGGCTCCCTTAACTAAGAATTGTGGTTCCGTGCTCCCCTATCCACCTTTCCTTTATCCCAACTGAGACAGAGGAGCTGATCTACGGGGAGCTCACCAAGGCCAGCTGGACTGTGACCGAAAAAGCATGGGATAAAACCGGACTCTCTGAACATGGCGAACAATGAGGGCTGATGAGACACCAAGGACAATGGCAGGGGGTTTTGATCCTACTTAATGTGCTGGCTTTGTGGGAGCCTGGCCAGTTTGGATGTTCACCTTCCTAGATATGGACGGAGAGGACCTAGGACTTAACACAGGGCAGGGAACCCGGACTGCTCTGTGGACTGGAGAGGGAGGGGGAGAGGAGTGGGGGGAGGGGGAGAAGGGTGGGGGGAGGGGGAGAAGGGTGGGAGGAGGGGGAGAAGGGTGGGAGGAGGGGAAGGGAGGTGGGAGGCTGGGAGGAGGTGGAAACTTGTTTTTTG
The DNA here is from genome assembly GCF_018167655.1 of Microtus oregoni. Classification (NCBI taxonomy): domain Eukaryota; kingdom Metazoa; phylum Chordata; class Mammalia; order Rodentia; family Cricetidae; genus Microtus; species Microtus oregoni. Next base: position 70,186,056 of record NW_024543060.1, on the reverse strand, counting down.
TTTGTGTTTTTTTTTTCTTCTTTTCGCAATAAAAAAAAAGTTAAAAAAAAAAAGAAAAGAAGACTGACAGAAGAGAAAAGGCAAAAAAAAAAAAAACAACCTTGCAACTTGCCATGTTTTACAGAAAATAAAAAAAAAATGGAACACATTAATCTGTGAATATTTTTTTTTTTTTTTGTTTTTTCGAGACAGGGTTTCTCTGTGGCTTTGGAGCCTGTCCTGGAACTAGCTCTCTAGACCAGGCTGGTCTCGAACTCACAGAGATCCGCCTACCTCTGCCTCCCGAGTGCTGGGATTAAAGGCGTGCTCCACCATCGCCCAGCTAATCTGTGAATATTTAAAGGGCATTTTGTAGCAATAGTATTATGTAGAAACCATAGTCAAGCATCTGTGAGGCTGATATTTTTCCTTCATAATTCCAGATGCCAACACAAGAAAACAATGATTAAATAGTGCAAGCTCCAACTTGACTTTATCTACAAAGACTCTAATGCATCACTGTATAATATATCCATCCCATCCACAGCGATTTAAATTATTTCTGGCTTCTTCTGTTTGCTCTGATGACTAAAAAATTTCTGAATTTCCTTAGTAGCACATTCAGTCCATGTAAGCACTTTACAACAAACAGGACGTTGTCTTTCATAATATGTAAAACTCTTTTCTTTACCATGTAGCATTGAAATCACCTACAAATAAAAACACACCTACTCACACCCCAATGTTGCACACCTCTGGATTGTGAAAGCTGAGAAAAATGCAGAGAAGCCATAGATAATGCAGACCAGCATAGTTGTGTGCAAAAGCAAACAACAGAATAAAACAAAAAAAAATTACAGATGTTTCTACATTAGGATTTGTTCACATTCCAAGCCACTGTATCTTTGAAGAAAGACAACTTTGCAATTCAATGATCATAAACAACATTGCCAACTAGATGTGGACATCAAGCCACTCCAGTTCACATCACACAGGGAGCCAATGTGAATTTGCCCCTTGTTGGTAGTTCAGGGGCAGGTAAATTTTAAATTAATGATAGTTAAACTTAAAGAGAACTGCCCTTTCTTTTCATTTCAGTTAATGAATAAATGTCAAGAATTTGCAGTCATGAAAAATACAGTAGATGGATCAGTTCTGTGCTGAAACCCAGGGCTTTGTACATGCGAGCTAAATGCTCTACTAGAGAGTTATATCATGAGTCCTGCTATAATCTCAAAATAAGGACTTCGTTCAAAAGAAACAAGTTAGAAAGAGGCCAAGATCACCCTCTTTAGTATATAAATAGGTTAATATCTCTTGGGATGAAAGTGTTATTAAAGAAAATCAATGTAATTACAATATATTGCCATTTAAAATCACTTATCTCCTAAAACTAAAGCACATATTTTTTACATATTCTCATCGGATAATTGGAATATTTTATCTTATCATTTATGTAAATTTTATAGTATTTTAACAAGGGCTATCCATTGACTCTGATCTAATTATATGATGTTTTGTATCCTATTAATTTGCTTTCCTTTGGGTTCTTTTTGAAATCTTTGAGTAAGGTATAAAGCACTGAAGTGTGTGTGTATATACATGTACCTGATATCTATAAACATATAAATGCAACAGATGCCTGCAGTTTCAGTGGAGATCAGAACTGGGTGTCAGATCCTCTGAACTACCATGTGAATGCTAAGAACCAAGGCCAGGCTCTCTACAGGAGCAGTAGTTGTCCTTAACTGTTTAGCCATCTCTACAGTCATAAAAATTTTTTTTTGTAAAATTGAAAATAGCTTTAGTTTGTCTACTTGAATGATTTATCAAAACTATAAACAAAAATATTGTGTGTATGGCTTGTGCTTAAAAATTTAGAAAATAATCAGGACCAAAATGTCTTTAGAAAAATTTCATTCTTTTCTCATTTTGAAAAGTGGGATAAATAGATGTCTCAGTGTCTCCAGATCAAACAAGAAAAAAATAGGTGGCTTTTTATTTCCTTAAATTAGAAACAGCAGGACTGTTGTTATAATATTCTAGAAACTCATAATGTTCTGTTCATATGTCATGGCTTTTAAATCATCTTTATTAATTCTAAAGTCAATCAGATAGCACTATTAAGTATAAACAGTTAAGTTATACAGGAGTGCAGTAACCAGTTGTTCAAGTTCTCAGAACATCACTGATCTAATATATATTACATATCTTATGGCAATAGCATTAATTTTTATTATGAGTATAGGAAATGATTTGATATTGATGATATAAGTATAGGAAGTAATGAGCAATTTATTTCCAAGCCTCAGGACATAATTTGACTCATTTTATTTCATATTATTATTATAACATATGTTTATAAATCTGCCTATTCTTTCCTTTTTTCCAAAAGACAAAACAAACTAAAACAAAAGTTTACTGTCTTTCTAGAGCATAAATAATCCAATGTCAGAGAATATGCTATTTGAATAGAAATCAAAATCTCAATGAGATTGTTTTTTTTGCAATAATTTTAAACTAATACTAGTTATGCATAGACAATTCCAAACATATTTTGTATTCCTGACACATAGCAATTAAGTATTAAATCATACTGATCGTTTAAAATATGCTTCTTTCAGAATCCGAAATGGTAAAAAACTTTTGGAGATAGAAATCATGATGTTGCTGGAGAAATGGCTCAGTGGTTAAGAGCACTGCCTGCTCTTCCAAAGTTCCTGAGTTTAATTCCCAACAACCACACGGTGGCTCACAACCATCTGTAATGAGATCTGGTGCTCTTTCCTGGCCTGCAGGAATAAATGCAGGCAGAACACTGTATAAATAATAATTAATAAATAAATAAACATTTTATTTATTTAAAAAGGGCGGTGGTGGTGCACCCCTTTAATCCCAGCACTCGAGAGGCAGAGGCAGGCAGATCTCTGTGAGTTCGAGGCCAGCCTGGTCTACAAGAGCTAGCTCCGGGAAAAATTCCAGAAAGCTTCAGAGAAATCCTACCTCAAAAAAAAAAAAAAAAAGAAATTATGATGTCAACTAAACTTTATGTTTGGGTGTTTTTCATTGCTCTCGGTTCATGTTTGTACAGTGCCACCACCTTCAAGTTGAGAGGCATTTAGCAGGGGTGAGTAGGTATCTTACATTCAACAATCGCTAGCTCATTCAATATAATTCATTAATCTGGTTATAGGTTGTGAAAGGGCCTGAATTCTCTAACTGTATTATGTACCAGGTCAATCACAGGATATTCTATTACTAAGATGATGAAAGTAAGATGCTCAGACATAAAACTACTTTTGTCATATGTGAACTTTTTAATGATTCTAGGCATAATCTGACTTTTATTTTGTCTTGTTGAACCATAAAACTTTCATGACATCCATGTTCATGCTTATTAGTTTTTATTATATAGTATATTAAATTTATGTTTTTGGACTGTGAGTATTTTCAATTCTTGGAAATTCTGCGCACATGTATATAGCTATGCATATTTATACATGCATACATACATATATTATTGCCTTGACAACAGGACAACAAACGATTCTTTCAATATGCTAATATTTTCCATAAATTTTCAATTCGTATAAATCAAACTTTTAAAGCTATTAGACCAGTTTCAGTAAAGTAGAGGGAAATTCATTCTGATTCATTACAGTATTATCCGTCATCAAAAAGCCTGAGCCTTGGAAATGGTAAGTGGTATAGTGGAGGAACTAACATGGTTATGATCTCAAAGCAGAGGTGGGGTTAAAGTAAGAAATAAAGGTAGAGCCTTGTAGGTAAATCCAAGAAAACCACCTATATTTTCACAGACCTGTCAGGTGCCAGATCTAAACATCTCATTGCATCTAAGTATCAGTCAAGACTGTGATCATATATGCATATATATATATATTTATATGAACACATATAATCATATATTGTTTATATTTATAAAAGCAAACTTGTATGATTATATACTACTTATACTTGTTAACTACTATCAATTACAAAATATACCTTAAATATATGAAGGGCAGTCCATGCTTTGGGTATTTATTTTAAACGCATTCAACAGACTTATGCTCTCTAGTTACAAGGTTTTTCTTTATTTCCTTGATGTTTACACCTGTAAGATCTTACTGCTAATAGCCATTCAAAATTAAGGAATCATATTTTCCAAACACAATTGCATTCAGATTATAGCTCAGCACTCAGATGAAAGGATGCCAATCTTTTTTCCTGTGTTCTTGCAAATAATAGAAATGAATGAATCTTCCAAGGTGAGTAAATGGAAACCAAAGGGTTGGCTGATGATGGCTCAATATGCAAAACATGACAGAGCCAGTAATCACCAGCATAAGATTTATGCAAAACATGACAGAGCCGGTAATCACCAGCATAAGGTAAGAAATCACAACTACCAATAACCTTTTCCATCCCCAGAGCATACTTCTCTAAAACAAGCAGTGGATGAAAGACTCCTCCTCCTCAATTATATTTTCTGAAGAGTTCTCACACAAGTGACTTCTCTGACCGACTGTGTGTCCTGGTGCAATTTTTTTTTCTTTCTCAGTAAAAAGTACAATGGGCATCTTTATGGGTGTTGTGTAAATAAATGATGTCTCTTGCCAATAGCTTCTAGACCATTTAAACTTTGGGATTGACAGATTAAATGAAAACGTTTCCATGCTTATGTACTTGGTATTATTTTTTGTGTAAATCATCAAAGCATTTTTTAAGTTAATGAAAACAAAATGCACAAGTCAGCTTAATGGAGAGTGAATACTTTTCAAGGGAAACTGTCAATTTTTCATATCATAAAATATATTTTTGGAAGCATAATTTAGTTAAAGGATGAATTAAAAACATGGGGAACAGATATGACACATTTTTTTCTTATTGTCTATATTTACAAAATTACTGTGATATGAACTGAGGTGGTCTTGCTCCTTCTTCAGTGGCTGGACAAATTGTACCAAGGCTGCATTACATTGTCTCAAGCAAAAGTTTATAATTGTTCCATAAAGGTTGGGATATCACACTAGATTGGATATTGTCAGAAAATCAATTGCAGATGCAATATTTATATTCTATTTCCACCTTTCCACAAATTTCATTTCCAATTTGCAGCTAACCATGGTCCATGACAGGCCAAAAACAGTACATGGATAATTTCATACATGAGACACAAGATCTTCAAACTTAGATCTGCAGAAGAAAATTCAGAAAGAGTTTTCCCTTAAATGAAATATTTAAAAACTCGTAGTTTTATATATGAAATGTATGCTATATGCCGAGGGTCCTAAGACCCTGATGAGTACAAAACATTTCATCTGTGAAGTCATAATTAAGGGGGGTGTAAGCAAGTATGGTTTTGTACCCTACAGTACAAACATTTGCAGATTCAGGACAAAAATAAATACTTAGTAATGATGAAAATACATTAAATGTGTGGATAAATAGGCTGATTGCAAAGTACCAGTCCTGGAGAAACTACTTCTACCATATTAAAGAACTACTGCCACGTGCCTTAGAGAATTGCTGAAGTCTACTAACAAGACCCTGACATCAACATGTCACAAGAGGATGAATGATCCACATTTGTGTATATTATTAGAAGTACATTGTTGTAATTGTTTCGATTTATTTTTATCATTGGTAATCTGTTACAAATAATTTATAATGTAAACCCTAATGTGTATGTGTATGTGTATGTGTGTGTGTTTATGTATTATAAAGGTTTCAGGAACCTAATGGGAGTTTTATAGGTAACTGCATATGAATAATGGTATATAGACTCTCTGACTTTCAAAACATTAAATATATAATATATTTTTTAACTCTCTGATTCTAAAACCTAATTTCTCCCCACTGTGACTTAAATTTGGAATATCATATCAAACTGTTAACTGAAATAAATTACAAGATAATTACAGCAGGCTGAAACTGGCGCATAGATGGATCAATAGTGGATGTTTATCTCAAAACGCAATTCCTATTTACATTACATAGTGGGTTTAAATGGGGTTGCCCCACAAACTGCACAGGAGAATATAGTGTTGCAGGATTTTCATTTGTAACCTAGAAACACGATGATATCAAGATTGATGAGATTGTTGAACTGTTTGCTGAGCTTCCTAGCTGCTGATGGACGGCTGCCACAGTGAGTAGCTCTCACCTAACCTCTTGTTCCTTGGCTCTTTGACTCCATTAGCCCTTCATTAGTCATCAGAAGAATGATGGGACTGATTTCTGTTCCCCTGCATCTGTTCCAAGGGATGTAATTCAGAGCAAATTAAGGATCTAAAGCACCAATTTTGCACAGGTGTTTGGGTTACAAGTCTTCCTTTTAAACCAGTCATTGAAAAACCATCTATGCGGCTACTCAAATGGATGAAAATGTTCGATTCCATATTTGTTTATTTCCAGGATGGATTCTGTTATTAGTACTGTTTGTTTGCTGCACATTTTCTTATAAAATAATTGCATGAACAATTTTACCTTTAACTTTTACATGTATAAACAAAATCACAGAAGAAATACAGTAGATTTTCCAAGATGAACATGTAGTTTAAGGATGTCTCCATTCCTTCATTTCTCCATCAGAAACTGGGAAGGTAAAGCAGGCATGCAATGCCCTGCTACGTCTATTACCTTTAAGTATAAAACATTCAAATTAGAAAGTCTCACATTTCTGTCTTACAGATTCTAATGATGACATGGAAATTGGAAGAACATAACCATGAAAAAATAAAATCACAGACTAACTTTTGCTTTTTTTGCTAGACGAAATTCTCAAAATCCATTTCTATACCAAGTATCACTTTAGCAACACACCTTTTACTTTTTCAAACAGGTTATTGATTTTTCATGGTTTCATCTCTCAATCAAAGCCCAACATAAAAATGTGTTTGTTGACTTGAGCCTTGATGTAAAATTTAGTTTAACTCTTTTTTCTATTTCTAGTAATATGTTTGTCAGGACCATAGCAATTTTCATGTCACTGAAACCAATGGACTCCTTAAATGCTTTGCTCACCAGAGTACAAAATTATTGTTTATTTCATCTTGATTGTTGGAGTCAACAAATGTTAATTAAAGGAGTCAGAGAGAGAAATAGAAAAAAAGAATGAATGAGAAAGAGAGAATACTGCCTCAAGCAAACACTACTTTCTGCCAAGTTGCAACAGATTTTTCTGCCTTAATAGTTGTTGAACAACTTTTGAAACTCAGACTCTGAAGCAGTCACTGGGAACAAAGGTACCATGGACTGCTTTGCTGTGTATATACCACAAGAATCTAAAATTCTTTGTGTATTTTTTGGACAGTTTTTCATTTTCTGTAATTTGTATTTATCTAATAGGAATAGTAACATGTGTTTGGAATTTAGAAGGGATGATTTTGAACTGTGAGGTACTTTGTTGAAAGGAGCAGGCTGCTTGTTTGTCCTGGCATCCCGACTAGCTTAGCCCCGAAAGAACTGCACAGAAACTGCATTAAGTCACTGTTTGGTGCATTAGCTCTAGTTTCTAATTGGCGAATTATTACATTTTAATTTAACTCATTTCTATTAATCTGTGTATTGCCATGTGACAGTGGTTTACCGGGTAAAATTCCCAACATCTGTCTCAGGATCCATGGTGTGCCTCTTTCTTCCCAGCATTCCTTTTAATTTTCCACACCTCCCTAAGTTCTGCCCTACCAACAGGTCCAAAGCAGTTTCTTCATTAGCCAATGAAAGCAACACAAAGGCAGAAGGACTTCCTACACCAGTACTTGAATGTGATATTCTCGTCCCATTGTTTATAGTTCAGATGCTGTGGGCTTTAGATGACACTGTTAGCTAACTGAAAATGAATGAGCTGAAGTGATTGATCCGTTCCCTAGATATCTCAGTAAACTTGGACTTTACTAACTCATTAAATTCCAAAGACATTTGTGTAAAGATGGCTATAATGCCAAATGTTACTTCACGAAAAATTTGTTTGTGTTTTGTAAATATTTTCAAGAGCTCAAGCAGCCAATTTACCAATTTTAAAATAATAGGCAGGTTCTAAGATTGGCCCTTTTATGGAATACTTATTCTTTTATTTTTATTTTTATATTCTATCTACCATCATAGCCACTAAATATCAGAGATTAGATGTCAAACAGAAAAGAAAATTTGAGAAGTGCCTTTTCTTCTCCTTCGTTCAGCTTTTGTTTCTTCAGGTTCATGTAGTTCAATGAGATAAAGATGTCTCCTGTTCTACCTGTAATTCTCTTCTGCCAGATCTTTTGATGCTAATACCCCTTAGAGGGACTTGTTTCGAAATCCTTCGAACTTTCATTCCAGAACCTTAGTTATAGGAAAGAATTATTCATCATCCTCGGAGTTCTAATGGGTTTTATGTTTAGACGGCTGCTAGCAAGCTTTTGATGGGCTACCAAAATTTAACAGTTGGTAATCCCATTCATTTCTAGACAGCGGGAGCCATTAGCCTTAATGAAACAGCCATTCTTACATGCTTGAATCAGATTGGCAATCAGCTTCCTGGTAATTGGATTAGTAGAATAGTGGGAGTTTCAAGTTTGTCAATTTGCATATTCATACAAGTTCTGCTTCACTCTGATTTATAACTCTTTATGTATATTTACATGGCTGGTCTTTCATTTTACAAGTGAATGACTATCCCAAAGAAAATTTGATTGATTCGCACCAGCTCACATTTATATGAATGTTTAAAATTCATAATTTAAAGATATGGATAAATATGATTCCTTGTGCTCACACATTTATGAAAATAAACTATATTTTGTATGCAAATACACCTTAATATATCCACATTTAATTCTGCAATAAATCAGAAAGTTCTTTCACGGCATAATTTCTGAATATGCATATTCTATAACATCTTGTTCCTGGGTATAGCTTTGCATATTGAAAAGCACTTTATAAGTTGTCCTGTAATAAATGATCAATACAGTGATTTAGAATTTAGAGTTCTCACAGCTGCTGAACTTGGAGGGCTGCTAACACATTTGTGATTGATGTGGTAGTTTGGTTAAGAATGGTCCCCATGGGCTCATATATTTGAATGCTTGATTCCCAGTTAGTGGAACTGTTTAGGAAGGATTAGAAATTGTGACTTGGTTAGAGTAGGTTACGTTCCTGGGGGTGGACTCTCAGGTTTCAATATCCCAGGCCAGGCCCAATTTCTTTTTCCCTGGGTTCTCCCAATGAATCAGAGCATAAAGCTCTCAGCTGCGACTCTAGTGCCCTCGAAAGGTGCAGCCAATCCCCAATTAAATGTTTTCTTTTATAAAAGCTGTTTTATTCAATGTGTCTCTTCACAGCAACAGAATGGTGACTAAGATAATTTTTCTAACAAATGACCTAAAGATGTCTCAACTGTTTCCCATCTTCTAACTTCCTGAATTCCTCTCAGTTGTCATTGCTTTTACTTGCCTGGAGATACAGCAATTAAATATAGCGGATAAGAGCATTCTAAACGGGACATACCTTGACCTCGTTTGAAAACTTTAAGTTCTTTTTCAGAAAGAGAGGCATGATAGATCTCTGCATGTTATTGTATAATTAACTCAACTAGTATATGAGACTATTTTATGTTGTTTTTTGGCATATATTTGCTATATATATTAAATATCAAATTATCTTTAAAGTTAAATTATTAAAGGAGAAAGCACATCATTTTAGAAGATTTTTTTTATTGTTGTTTTAGGATATGAAACCTCTGGGCATTAAAACTCCATGGTTCTGGTTTAGTATTTTTCTCGAGGGTATCAGACAAAATATAAATCTGCTGTCACATGAAAATTTAGCCACTCAACAGACCATGCTCATGTTCACTTGTTTGGCTTAATACATCCCTACATCTCTTCAGTGATGTCTAGAGTGTGGCGGTTAGCTATTCTCTTAGTGAACAATCTGCAAGAGTATCCTGAAATGAAAAACTGACATTTTTGAACAGTTCCCATGATACATTTATTATTTCTATTTTATTGTTTTCTTTAGAAGCTGGAAGCTAAGTACACTCCAAATTTAAGAGTAAAGAACCATCCAAGAAGAGGAACACTTGGATACAGAATCATTGAGAGCCATAGTGGGGTATGGCTATCCCATCTATCTAATGCATTGTCACTATATTGAAGCATGCTACATTTAAAGAAAAGAGAGCATCACAAGTAAATAATCATAATTGCATTGTCATTGAAAGTCAATGTATATAACTCCATCATCAAATATTATTTCCATTAACATGCTTTATCGCAGGGGAGAAGGATGGAGAATTTAAAGACAAAGAGTAAGAGCAATAAAATGAATAATTGTAAAGTAAACACAGAACACAAGTATCAGATCATATTGTTATAGTTGTCACATGATTGATGAGAAACCTTGGTTAAAAGCATGGCATTATATATTAAAATTAGAAAAAGTAAGTATGAAATGTTGAAAAACTTTGCATGCCTTTTGAGAACAGGTATAGATGCTATATTAACTTGGGAATTTAAGGCAACCAAGGTAAACAGGATGCTAAGAGCTTGCATAAGAAAGAGAACAGAAAAGATATTAGACAACTAATCTCTATATTGCCCATGTCACGACCTTCAAAGAAATGAAAGCAAAACCGAAGAATTATGATGAACTTTGAGCCGCATCTTAAGCGAGAGAAAGAAAAATCAATACTCTGTGTTTCTGTCAAGCAGAAGAGCCTGGTGAACACCCACTAGCAAGGCAAGGAAGATCTGTAAATGTTTGTGTAAGTGCAAAGGAGCATGGTGATCCAATGTAGAATGAAAACTTTAAGTGTAATGATAGTTGATGGCAGTGTTTTTGCACTGTGGGGTTACTGGTCTGCATAATGAAGCTATTTTCAATAAACAGAAAATTATTTTCTGTTTTATTAAAACCGTGAATGTGTATTGTGAATACAAGTGCATAGTATCAGTTTCGGTATTACCCTTTTCAAATGTTACCACATAATCTTCATTTACCACATTCTGAAACAATACGTGAGCATCCCATTCAGTCCAGTGGAATCAACACATCAGAATTTCATGAGCTGTATTGGAGTCTCTGCATGCGTTACTTTTGACACAACCTTTCCTGCAGTTTAATCACCTCTGAGTGGAACAGAGATAAAGCTCTTCAGTGAATAATTAGATTTGGAAAATGGGAAAATTTGAAGCTAGAAATGGACTTACATGATGTGCTTGTGGTTTGGACTTAAATCATTGGACGGAATTTCTTTGACTGTGCACTAAGAAATAAAATGCACCACTCTCACGGTAATATGAGCTCTCAAATATGTAGGTAGAGCAATAGAGGGCTCATCTTCTCTGGTATATAAACTAGCTTGCCACCTACCACAATGACATTCCCTTTTTATGAATTCTGCATAGAGCTAGAGTATACTTAGTGCTCTTAAGGTAAGTTTATTAACAGGCATGGTGGAGTACCTGAAAAAATAACTGCAGAGCTATTTAAATGGCTGGAAATATGAGTTAGAAAGCGTTTTACTTAGAAATATTTATTTCAACTTTATTTTCAAAAAACAACAACAAGAACAACAACAAGAACAAAAACAAATAACCCATAATGAAGTCTAGCAGTACTAGCCTTAAGAGCAATGGTAAAACACACACATATTGCAGAGCTGGTAACAGTTAGTTTAAAGGAAAAACAGTTTCTCCTATACTCCTAGATCAGTGCCTTGCTCCATCATCAGAGATACTTTCTCCTCCAGTAGATAGGAAAAATACAGAGACCCACAGTGAGACAACATGCAAAAAGTGGGAGATCTTGGAACACTCAGCCAACAAAGGAAAATCTTTATCAAATTCTTTCCCACAGGGCTCAAAAATCTCTGTGGCAGAGGAGGTGAAATGAGTGTAAGAACAAGGACTGGGGACAGAAAGGAATCAAGACCTTCTGCACACAGCACAATGGATGAACATTATGAACTCCGTAATTGAGAAAGCCTGCATGGTTCTTCACCAGATGGGGTCCAAGAGCTGAAAGAAGAGGAGGACTAAAGTTCCCATTCCTAACCCAAAAGGTGTCTCTAATTGAATGACACTTGAAAATGGAAAATAGTTTGCTCCAAAGGAGTCTCCACGAGGAAACCACTCTTAAACTTGTTCCATGCCCAATAGAAGATGACTGGCATGAAACAAACTCAACAGACCCTTTCAGATTGTTTTTTGTTTCCCTATGGTAAATCAGAGCATTTAGTCCTTTCACTCTTTCTTTCTCTTTCCTTCCTTCCTCCCTCCCTACATCTCTCCCTCCCCTCTCCTTCTCTTCCTTCATCCCTCTTCCTTCCTTCCTTCCTTCCTTCCTTCCTTCCTTCTTCCTTCCCTGCCTACCTCTCTCCCTCCCCCTCCTTCCTCCCTCCCTCCCTCCTTCCTTCCCTCCCTTCCTCCCTTCCTTCCTTTTCTTCTTTCTTTCCCTTTGTTTCTAACAGGTGCTTTGCACGTTTGTTATGGCTTTGGTTTGGAATTTTATGGGATTCCTGCATATGTGGTTGTGTGTATCTCTGCATCTATATGTGCTTTGTATGTGTGTATGTGAATTTTAGGCTCATTTTCTTATAATTGTTTCTTGGGTTTTTATTTATCTTATTTTGTTATTATTCCTTAAATGCCTGTTCATTTTTTAACTAAAGCCAGAAAGAACTTCGATCTAATTGGAAAAGGAGGTGGGAGGAGTTAGAAAGAGAAACAGAAAATATAAAGAGAATATCTTGTATGAAAAAAAATCCATTTTTAATACAAAATAGCAAATGTAGCTCCCTGACTACACTATTACTTTAATAACACATGATTGGTTAACAGCTCTAGCAAGAGAATAATAAAACTGATAACCATATATATTCAGAAAGCTTGATAATACTGTACATGCTATTTTATCTGCTCCACACGCAATTTTTCACTGTGCTCAGTAGATTCTGTATCAGATTTTCAAGTTTTACTGAACTATTTTCTGTGTTTTTTTACACTACTTTTTGTAGTTGTTAAATGAATATTATTATATTGTGTGATCATGCTACATTCTGAAAATATCTCTTACATTTTAAGAAATTGAAACTTATGTTGGAAATCATAGCCAAAGTTAATAGAGTAACCTGTGGTCACGGATGACTAAAGACTTCTATCCTACTGTATACGCAAACCATTTGTTTAAATTGTCTCAAAAGAACAATTAGCAATCAGCCTTACTTGCCTTGGGGTCTCTCTGCAATCAGCTTTTAAAACATAAGCTAATGCCTAGGCAAAATATTAAAGAATTTACTGTTACATGGCCCTGACCCAGAGTAATGCTTGTGTATAATTTGCTGAATGCAGCCAATACAGAAGTGGAAAGGAACATCTGGAACTCTACTATGAAGGTTGAAAGCAATCATTTATGGATGCTGATTGATAAAAATTGATGTTTCTTATCTAAGTTAGTTGGGATCAGTTGGAGTCAACATTTAATCCCTTGAAAAACATGTTAAAGAGGTCTGTGAATTATCCCACTCTTTCCCCATGTGATGCTTTCTATGCTGCTCAGTAAATGTCAAGCAAAGTCTTCTGTTAGGGCTTTGGGATTGCTCTTTTGTATTAGGTAATCAATTGGTGTGCTATTCCCTGGGGAAGGATAATTCTCCCACTCTCAGAATGCTATAGTTCTTTGGGTAGGGTTGAGGCCCCCTGGGATTTCTTTGAGGGACACATCCACATGTTTCTCAGTGTTGTCCTTGTTCAACCCATGTTTAGACAGTGATGTTGGTGAAATATTATGCATATAAATTCTGACATTATTAGGAAACACAATCTAGAACAAAGTTCCTGTTTCTTTGGCTCTTAAAACCCTTCTTCACCCTTTTCTGCAATGTTCTCTAGATTTTAGGTGTATGAGTTTTATCATAGATATGTCTGTTTAAACTGAGCTCCACAACTCTGCATTTTGATCAGCTGTCATTTTCTGCGATGGTCCTCATTGGATATAAAGAGAAGTTTCCTCGATGAAGGGTGAGGACTACATAAACTTACCTGTAACTATAAGGATAAATCTGAGATTCAACATTTTTATTGTCAATTCAATAAAGTTTGGTGGAATACAGAAGCTAGATCATCAACAGACAATTACCTATTAGTGTCTAATGTATTATTGCTCAAGCAGACAATTACCTATTAGTGTCTAATGTATCCAAGTATCTTGTACAGAAATAAGAGAGATTGAACCTGTAATGCAAGCTTCATTTTGGTTATAATAAATGGATTTTTATTCAGTTATCTATCACCATGCTATAGTTTAATTATTTTTCCAATATATATATATATATATATATATATACATATATCCAATGAGATAGTTAAGCTATATACCTTTGAACAGTTAGAGAAAGGTTATTGGGAATATCAGAAAGGTAATTGGAATGATAACTGTAAACAGGACAAAGTAGAAGGAGGGAAAAGAGGAGGAGCTAGGTGAAGAGGGGGAAAAGCAGGAGGAGGTAGAGGAGGAGAAGGAAGAAGGGGAGAAGAAGGAAGAAATAACAAACAGTATCATTTGCAATTTGTCAGATGTTTAATAATTGATTTACTAACCCTGTGATCCCATGTTTAATAAATTACAAAATTAAAAATTCCCAATGTTAAGAAAACATTTTAGGATCACTCATTCAATAATTGCCAGACTTCATTTTAATAGCAAAAGGTTTTCATGTAACTCTATATTCTAACCATTATACTACACTGTCATTCAGGAGACACTACTCACACACCAAGCTGAAGGAATGGACAACATGGTTTTGATTTAAAAAAAAAAAAGCAGGAATAACATGATTCAGTGACAAACAGATCCACAATCCATCAAAGAGTTGGAAATTGGGGAAGAAAGTTGTGAATCTGTGGGTGCTAGACAAAGTCTTTGAGAATAATGTTAGTGCAAGTACAATTGGATTACATACTCTAGCTACTCTGTAGATGAAGAAAAACCCTTGAACTTGAGTCAACACTGGCTTCCCAGAAGAGCAGAAGAAACTGTGTAAGTAGAAAGAGTCCGCGATCCTGCCTTCTCCCATCGCCAATGTTTACCCAGTTGCCCTCCACTTTGTGAGATCACCAGACTCTTGAAAGCTATTACCATTTTGAAGTAGACTTAACATTGCCTTACTGGAATTATTTAAGCTCACCAACACTTACAAGAATCAAATCATTTTATACTTGCTGTGTGAGTAAAGTGACTTGAGAAATTAATTTTCTTCTCCAAATGAATCGCATGAGTGCTGGTATTCATGACCCAGTCACGTGACACCCTTCAGTAAGAAAGCACTTCTGAAAAACAATTTCAAATTTGGCATTTGTTTACCTCTTGAATAGACTCTAATATATAAGATTCTTCTGTGCACGTTTATAAAGCAAATATATCTGCGTTCTCATGTACATTTCAACTTTAATTTACAATCATAATGTTATAACTGCAAGGCTTATTTTCTAAACCACCCACAAATGATGATTTATAACTCATTTATTTGAATATCTAAGAGATAGGAGAAAATAATGTGTCAGACTATTAAAATATATTAGAGCCAAGACAATTGAATGGATTATATTCAGAATAGATGAGTTTTTGGTAAGGAAGCAGCACTGAGAGTATTGAAGTGTACAACCTTTTGAGAGAAGAAAATGTTGATAGAGAATATGAACTAGAAAAAGAAGTTGCAAAATAATAGCACACTACAGGACAAATATTTAAGTTATCTTTAACTTCTTATTCTAGATCTGATAATTAAATTTACTGCTAGAAATGCATTTATTTTATAAATGATGTAGGAGGATGTCACAAAATAGGTTTCTATAATTCTATGAATCACGAAAGTATTTTAGCTCATTAAGTTATTTACAGTGCACAGAAAAATGAAAGAAAAGGTGTGTATGTTTAAGAAGGAGTCGCACTAATTCATTCTGAAAGAGAAAATGCTTTTTATGTGTATTATCTTCTTTCTTTTATTTTAATTATTTTTCTAACATGGTATGTCCTGATTATGATTCCTCCCCCTATAATCTCCCCAGGCCCACATCACTTCCCCTCCCAATTTGATCCACTGCGATTCTGTCTCTCATCAGAAAACAATCAGTCTTCTAAGGGACAATATTGTAAAATACAATATAGTAAATTATAATAATATAAAACAAAACTAACACATTGGAAATGGGCAAGATCAACACACAAACAGAAAGAGCCCAAAAGAAGGCACAAGAATCAGAGACCTATTTGTTTTGACACTAAGAATCCCATAAAAACAGATAACTGCAAGCCAATATATACTCAGAGGACCTGGTGCAGACTATGCAGACCCCATGTCTGTTACCTTAGTTTCTGTGACTTCATATGAACTTTGACCATTTTGATTAAGAGGGCTTTGTTTCCCTGGTGTCCTCCAACCCCTCTGTCTCTTATATTCTTTTTACCTCCTCTTTCACAGTGTTTCCTGATCCCTGAGGAGAGGGATTTAATGGAGACGCACTGATTAGAACTGAGTGCTCATGGATTCCTGGAAATTTCTTTAGTGCCAGGTCTCTTTCTAGCCCCACAATGGCTCCTTCAATCAAAATATTTCTTCCCTTGATCTCATCTGTGTCCTTCCCCCATCTCAGTTTTCCGGTTCTCTCAAGTTCTTCTCCTCTCTCTCCTTCTCCCCTTCTCTTCTCTTTCTGCCCTGCCTTCTCCCTGCACGCAGATGCTCCCAATTTTGTCAGGCGATTTTGTCTATTTCCCCTTTCCAGGTGGATCTATGTAAGCAATAGAGAAGACGGTGCCTGAACTGTCCTTGCCCTGTAGTCAGACTGATGAATATCTTAAATATCACCATAGAACCTTCATCCAGCAACTTATGGGAACAGAGGTAGAGATCCCAGTAGCACAATGAACTGAGCTCCCAAAGTCCAATTGAAAAGTGAGAGAATGATAATATGAGCAAAGAGGTCAAAACCATGATGGGGACACCCAATGAAACAGTTTTCCTGAACTAATGGAAGCTCATCAACTCCAGCCAGACAGAGAAGGAACCAGCATAGGAGCAAACTAGTTCCTCTGAATGTGGTGGACAGTTGCATGGCTGTGACAAACTGAGAGGTCACTGGCCATGGCACCAGGATTTATCCCTACTACTTGTACTGACTTTTTGGGAACTTACTCTCTTTTAATGAATACCTTGCTCAGCCTAGATATGGTAGGGAGGGCGTTGGACCTTCCCCAAAGCAATGTGCCATACCTTTCTGAGGAGTGGATGGAGATTGGGGTGGTGGGAGGAAGGTGGAGGGGATGGGAGGAGAGGAGGAAGTGGGAACTGGGATTGGTATGTAAAATGAATAAAGATAGTTTGTTTTCTTTAATAAAATAAAAGAAATAAAAAAGAAAATAACCATTACATTCTCTTCCATTGCCTAGAGAGAAATATTAAGAAATAAATGCTTAATCCTGACTGCTCTTTGGACTGGAGAGGGAGGGGGAGAGGAGTGGGGGAAGGGGGAGAAGGGTGGGAGGAGGGGGAGGGAAATGGGAGGCTTGGAGGAGGCTGAAACGTTTTTTTTCCTTTTCTCAATAAAAATAAAAAAAGAAATAAATGCATATAAATACATTTATTTTAAAGAAAGAACTGAGTGATTCAAGGTTTCTCATTCTCTGCTTAATATCTGGCTGTATTTGTATTCATTCCCTTTCTGCTTCAAAAGAAGGAAGCTTCTCTGATGATGTCTGAGCAAGGCACTGAAGTATGAGTGTATCAGAATGTCATTAGGAGTCATTCATACTACTTCTCGTTAAGCAGTAGTATTTTATTTTCCCTAGGTTCCATGGGCTATCTAGTCTCAGGCTGTTCACTTGAGCAATGTCAGATGTGGGTGCCATTTTGTGAAGTGGGTCTTATGTCAAAGCAGATTGGTTAGTTACTCCCACAGGTTTGTGCCATCTTTGCCCTTGAACATCTCTCAGTATGGCCAGCATTGTATGTTGTAGAAGGGCTGTGAGTTAGTTCCCTGCTGCTCAGTCCTGAAATAACCACACAGAAACAATATGATTTGCAATACTGGTTGGCCAATAGCTTAAGCGTATTTCTAGCTAACTCATATCTTAAATTAACCCATCTCCATTAATCTTTCTAGTGCCATGAGGCTGTGGCTTGCCAGGTAAAGTTTCCAGCATCTGTATCCCACAGGGCTACATGGCTTCTTCCTGACTCTGCCTTCTTTTTCCCAGCATTTAGTTTACTTTTCCCTGCCTACCTTTATTCTGTCCTGCCAGGCCCAAGACAGATTTTTTTTATTAACCAGTAAGAATTAACAGCATATAGAAGAAAATCCCACATCACCTCACCTTTTCTGTCTAAATAAAAAGGAACATTTTAATTTTAAAATAGCAAGATTACATATAGCAAAACAGATATCAAGCAAGAATTACAGTTACAATATTTATATCTACTTTATATTTTATCATAACCAAGGAAAACTATATCTACTCTTCAACTCCATCAAAGACTCCAGAAGGATATAATAGTACCTAAGTAAACAGGAAGTGCATTGTAGGCAACTTCCAAAACTCTAGAATTGATAGAGACATATTGCTGATTGAACAGCCACCCAAAGTTTTTCTGTATCATTGGATCATCCATATTCTTCCTACATGCCCATAGCATTCAACAAACTTGTCCCTGAAGCAGAAAATTTGAGGATCTGTTTTTCCTTGTAATGACAAAATCCATCAGTTGCTTTCTTCTATGTCCTGCAGAATGTCTGGCAGACTCTTTATGAAGCAGGAACCCCAAAAGATCATCTCACCTTCTTCAGGCAACTTTAGCAGTCACTTCTCTGTGGGTCCTGCATGTATAGTTTATATAGCATAACATCAAGCATTCAAGGCAATAGCATTTTCTCACCCAAATGGCTAGCAAATTCCATAAGGAAACTCTTTGATGCCCATATTCCTCTTGAAGTAGATTGGTGCAGCCAGCAGTGAATGTGTCCCACTGTCATGAAAAATCCTAAATGCATAAAACATTGGAAATGCAATCTTCCATTAGTCTTTGAAAGATTTGATGAATTCCTATATAACTTAAATATATCTCTATATATCTAGAAAATCTAACTAACAAGATACAAACTTGATGATTATGGATGATTATCTATCAACCTGTATTTCTTAATTATACATTATATTTTAAATGAGCTTCACAAACAAAATACATTAGTCAAGAGCAGAAATACATATATAGGAAAATTGATCTTAAATTTGTATCAATAAATCAAGGTCCATACCAATGCAAAGTATTTATTTCTATAGCATCTACCCATTTAACTGTAAACAAACATTTATAAACAATATTTGGGAATATGGGTGTAATTCTTTTCAAACTGCTTTTTTCTTTTTGTTGGGCAAAGTATTTTTAGGGGTGTTCATGTCAACCTTTCTGGGGATCTTCTTCCATCAAACCACATTAGTCTGGACTAACTCAGTTGGTAGAGCATTAGACTGTTAATCTCCCAGTCATGGGTTTGTGCCCCCAACATGGGCATCAAGTTGTTATAGGAGAGGTCTTAGTTCCTGGCTTTTCTAAACTCAGAAATATTACACAGAAATCATCTTACTTGCAAAACTGGTTGAACAACAGCTTAAGCATATTTCTGGCTAACTCATATTTTAAATTAACCCGTCCATTAATCTGTGTATCACCATTACCAGGGAAATTTCTGGTGTCTGTCTTCAGCGGGGCTACATGGATTTTCCATGACTCTGCCTTCTTTCTTTTAGCATTTAATTTAGCTTTCCCCACTTACCTCTATTCTGCCCTGCCAGGCCCAAGATAGTTTCTTTATTAACCAATAAGAATTCATAGCATTCAGAGAGGAATACCACATCAATTGCAGATTGAGGCAATTTTACCCATATTCAATATTTGTAATCTAAGTATTATCTTATAAAATTTTATCTGTAATTGTAACTTTCTTCATGTATTTGTCGGTGCATTTGGTGTCTATTTTATATTACTGACCAAGAGTTAAATCTTGAGAACAAGATGATAAGTTATATATTTTACAAAATGATGGTACATGAAGTGTGAAGGATGCATAAAGAGCATGCAAATTTCTTCTGAGTGTCACATGAGCAAGGTGGTGCTCATGACTTCCAGGAAAGGGGATCCAGATGCTGAGTCTGCCCTTTCCACTGTAATGTTCACCTCCAAACATTTGCTCTGCCAGTTAGAGCCACTCATTCTCTGCAGCCAAATTTCTTCAGTGGGCTTTGCGAACTTCTTATTTCACATAAACAACCAGGACCCGTTCTTAGTACCTTGCTCTGTTGGAGGGTGGTTCATTCATCCTATGGAAATACTCAAGACTGATTTGTAATTCTCTAACTTGTTTTAGTTAAAATTTTCAAAGGTTTGTATTTGCTGTTTGTTTTCTAAGTCTGCATACTTTTAAATTTCAGTTTTAGAAATTGTCTGCTTAGATGAGGTCATTTCTCATGAGCATCCTTATTGTGAGATGTGAGCAAAGATTTAAGACAGTATCTTTACAGAGTTTTGGGTAGTCCACTTTTTTTATCTTTTTCTTCTAGCTTCGTCCTTTGGATATTCTGGCTGGGGTTGTATAAAGCAACATTTGCTTATTTTATTTCAGTAATTATGAATCATACTCAGCCACCATTATGCTATGTATATTGTCTTATCTGGTACACACATATCCACTGACTATATGACTATATAGGTAATAGACAAACTGGTAGCTAAACTAGCTAGAAACAATGGCTGATTAAATACTACCTTGATTTGTTTCATGACTACCATAAAAGTAAAGCAAATACATAAAGGAAGAAAACTACAGTGAAAACCTGCAGAAGTAGATTGAAATTATAACTCACATTATATTTTTATCTATGAGTCCCTCATTCTATTAAAGCTGAATTAGTTTTACTTGTCATTAACAAAGAGCTGTGAGAAAAATTGAAACAATGACTGTAAAACTATGTTGTATAATAGAAAATGCATTACAGACATGGGTCATTAAAATTACCATAAATTTGAAAGAGAATGTAATCATTTCACGGTATTCTGGTTCTTTCTAAATCTTTCATACGTTTAAGGGAGGAAGACATTAAATGTACTACTTCGACATTCATTTTCCAAGTGCAAAGTTGGGAACAACCAGGTTTGTATTCTTAGTGAAGAAGTTACAGTCCATTTCATGACTCTCCAGAAATCATACATAAATGTCTATGAAATGTGGCTAGGTATGTATGTGTTTTGAATTGTAATGTCCTTCCAGTAAATGAAAGTCTACATGAAATTGCTGTTCTCTGATATCATTGATAGTTAAGTTTGCAATGGTTATTAAACTAATCTTGGTGGGAGAAGGCAACTAGGAGTTCTGCTTCTTCCAGATTTTGGTAAGTATCATGCCTTAGCCCCAGAGAATTCATGACATTATGATTCACATGTATTACTTTTGTTTGTAAGTGTATTGCAAGAATCAAACAGCAATAACTAAGAAAGAATCATCAATCCTATTCATAAAGCATATAACTAATGCAAAACAAGAGGCTGGCTTCTGCAAAGATAACTGTGAAATTTTACTGTGGAAATCATGCTTGGGTTTTCTTTTTGCAAGTCTAATTAAAGCCCGGAATCCCAGAGGTAGTCATATCTATTGGCAAAGATAATGATATCTTTACATCTCCAATAAAAATGGATTACAGTTACACTCCTGAAAGTTTCCTCCTAGAATGCCGAGTATGACTGTTATCTTTATTTTTAACTTCTATGGGAGATGACATACAAGAACAGTCTACTCGTTAAAGTTTCTCTTTAATAACCAAGTTGCTGTCACCTACTCTTCATCTAGTTTGTAATTTGTCACGTTTTCTTTTTTATACCGAGATGCACACATGGCAGAATCTAGGTAGAAAATTCAGCAGCATGGCATTGAAGAAAACACATTATAAGCATTATCTAGTTACTAATTACACTCTAACGCAACACTCATCTGCGATGATTAATGTACTTTTAGCAAAAGAAAAAAAAATGAGTCTTCCTGCATAATGTAGATTCAACCAACACTGCAATTAATCTTTCTATTTATGTGAGAAAGGGTTTAGTAAAAGTTTTACTTACTTAATAAACATAGATGAATTATCCTAGCTGCCAGTCAAAATAAATTCAAGCTATGCTCTCCTTGTGTTTCAGTATTGATTAATGTGAGCTAATAATTTCTTGATATTTGTCTTCCTCATGCTCAGTTACCGCACACAGCTAGAGCCCTATATTATACATAAGTGGCATTTGTAAGAAAAAAAAATTATATACACCACTTTTCCATGCTGTTACATACACTTTGCACTGCAATTAGTCTATTGTTACACAGAACAAGTTCTGAATTGAAAAGTCTTTGAACCCTAAAAAAGGAAATGATTGTTGGCTATGATGAATTTGGAGTCACTGTATGATCAATGAGGTTAAAACCAAACACCTATTTCTTCCAATATAATTTCACTTATAGTCATAGTTACTTACGTGTTGCTGTGATAAAACACCAAGCCCTAAGCATCTTATAGAAGGAAGAGTTTACATGGCCTTACTGTTCAGGAGAGTTAAGTTAATCATGGCCACACAAAGGCACAAGTGGTAGAGGACACAGACGAGCTGAAGCTGAGAGATCACATTGTGAATATGAAAAGTAATATATAACCTTCTCTTTCTTGTTAATATCCAAAATCTTATTTAATTATGTCATATAATAAATCATAAGTAATTTAAGTACTTTGTAAGTAAAATAAGTACCAAAGTCTTTAAAAATTCAAACACTTTAAAAGTTCAGTCTTTTTAAGACATCCAAACACTCCATCAATCTCTGTTTTAAATATCTAACCCCTTCGAACATATCCCAGTCTCTCTACGATTTCAAGACCTCTGAACTATATGAACCTCTGCAAAATTCAAACATATGCTACATACTTTTTATTTCCAAAAAAGTCAAGCTAGGACACAGTTTCAGTTAGATCAAAGCAAAGATACTATCCACCGTGGAAAGCTTAGTATCAGAATTCTGGGACTGCTAATCTTCTGGTTTCTAAACAGGCCCACTCAACTCCCACTCCACCCTCCACCGAACACATAGCTTTTCTTCTAGGCTCAGGCCAGTTCTTTTCTCTGGCTGCTGCTGTCCCATGGTACTGGCATGGTATTGGCGGCTCTACTGTAGCTCTCTTGCCCCTTCTCCAATACCTTTTCTTGGCATCCCTTTAGGCACTGTAACTGTGAAGTTATAATAATAGTTCAAATCTTTAACTTCTTTCCATGACTTATTCAATCTTAGACTTTCTACTTCAGATGAGCCTGCACATTACTCATTGGTCTCTTCTGACCTCTTAAATAAGGCTAAAGAACACTTCAAGTAATGTGGAAACTATATTCAAATTAAAAAGTATATTCCTGAATTACCAAAATGTACTGTCTTTACTATAATTTTGATACATCCAAATATATTACATGTGTTTGGGTATAACATGCAAAATAATGTATGAAAATGTTCGTGGTAACATAAACAGCAGCTGTGGTAAAGGTTTCCTCTGAGTAGAGACAAGGAAGATGAGATAGAGACAGTCTCACCTCACCTGTTCTTCATGAGTCCTTCATATTCATTCAAAACAGTATTACCTAAGAAACCCTTACACATTTTCAGTTCTACTGTCATCGCAAGGCGACTTTGTTGCCTGTGAACCGCATATTATTTATACTGACTCTGAAGAAACACCTCCCAGATCTCCTCTCCAAATTGCTGGTCTCTTCTTAATCCCTGATAATTTCCCAGCTCCAGCTAACCAGCACCAATTGTCCCAGTGAAGCAAAGGTTTTAACTGTGATCCTGTTCTCTTTTTGCTCATAGCTAACTCGTCTGCTGCATCCAACCAGACATCATGGATTTTTAACACAAAACATCATGCAGGTGTCCCTAGTTCTGTTTTCTTCTGAAACTTCACAAACCACAACTTTATCATCAGCACAGCTCTCAAGTTTACTTTCTTAGCTCCTATAAAACAGTCCAATGAATTATGAACATTCAATGGCTTTTCTACGCCCAGGTTCAAATCTAAAGCCAATCATCCTAAAAATGTATGGTCAGGTCTGTCATAGAATTACCCAACTTTGGTACCAATCTCTTTCATGTCAGGCTGTCTTTTGCTGTGATAAACCACTGTGAGTAACATGATCTTGGGGAGGAAATGGTTTATTTCAGCTTACAGTATAACATTGAAGAAGTGCAGGGCAGAAACTCCTGGCAGATACTTGGGAGCAGGAAATAATATAGAGGACACGGAGAAGTGCTGCTCACTGCCATACTTTACACAACATTCCTAGCACACTTTCTCGTAACATCCAAGACTGCCTTCCCATGGTTGGCATATCCCTCCCATGAACTGTGTCCAAGCCACATCAATCATTAATCAAAAACCTGCACTAGAGACTTGCCTATAAGATCTTATGGGGGCATTTCTTCTGTTGGGAGTCCCTGTTTCCCAATGGCTATAGTTTGTGTCAAGTTGACTTAAAACTTGCCAGGATGATGTCAAACAGAAAGAAGTTAATCTATGTGACCAAAGATTTAGTTCAACAGACCCTTGATGCTTGACTATACTCACTGATAGTTGAAAATGGAGGGTTTATTGCTAAGTAGTAACTATCTTATAGAGTAGTAACAACAAAACTAGGAACGAATGAATAAAAAAATGAATTCAATCAATCCAACCAATGACATAACCCAGAAACAAAATTCTAAATTTCATTGAGGTTAGGTTATCTAAATCAATAGTATTTTTTAAAGTAAACATTCCTCAAAACTATTTTTAAATTTATTTTTATTCATTTTACATTACAACCACAGTTCTCCCTTCTACATTTCCACCTGCCCTTCCTACCACCTCTTAAACAGACCAAGCTACATACTGTCTCCACAGGTAGAGGGCCTAGTTAAGTCCCATGCTGGCTCCAAGCTGTTCGGTCTAGAGTTCCTGAGCTCCCATTAAACTTGATTCAGCTGTCTCTGTAGATTTCTCCATATTGATTTTGAACCGCCTTGCTCATATAATCGCTCCCGTCTCTTTTCTAGAGTTCTCAAAACTCTTTTTTTTACAGACCAATACAGGTTTATTAATAAATAAATGTATGTATGTAGATATACATATAAGTATATAAACACATAAATATGTGACTGTATTGCATAAAATACTCCACATCCTCTCCAACATAAGCTGTCCTCAGTGTTTTTGAACTTAGCTATTCTGATAGATGTAAGATGGTATCTCAAAGTCACTTTGATTAGCATTTCCATAATGACTAAAGATGTTGAGAAATACCTTAAATGTACTTCAGCCATTTGAACTTTCTCTGTTGAGAATTCTGTTTAAATCTGTAACCCATTTAAGAGAGCTCTTGAATGGTCAGAAATTTCCAAGATAATCTATCACTACCAATAGGTTGTTGTATGACCATATAAAGTCCAGAAGATTTTCAATTCTCAGTCCTTTATATCTAAATGGTCAGAGAAACAGTATCCATACATTTTTTTTTTAGATGTGATACAGACTGATACAAGTAAAAATAGCCTGTAACTAATTAGTCTTTACTTAGATCCTTTGAGAAATAATTTTAGGTTCAAGAATTTAACTGTTAACAATTATGATACAAAATTAGTGCCTTAAAACCTTCCAACTTGGGCAATTATAACTATTGTTTTGCAGATTGTTTTTTTGTAAAAAAAAAGAAAAGAAAAGAAAAGAAAAAAACAGTAGAGAATGATGATACTAAAAAGCTCCGAAATTAAAAAAAAAAAACAAACAAACAAAAAAAAAAAAAACTAGGTGGTGATTTTAGCCATGAAATTTCGAGGAGTTAAAGTGATAATAAGCAATTTCTTACCTGCTAAATTATCCCTGGCATATGAAAATACTTAGCTATGTGATTTGTATCCGCTGCATCGTTTTTTTTAATACCATTCTGTTATATCTCGTGAGATCTTTCCTGTTTCTCATCTCCCTTGTCTCTAATCAGAAAACCCTTGCCACAATCTTTGTTTAGATTATCATGAACATTTTCATGCAATATTTTACCTGATACCTCCAAATGGCGAAAAATATATGTGGATGTATAAAAATTATATTAAAGAGCATATGTTTTATGGTAGTTCTATAATATCTTTGTCAATTTTTAATGTAGTTTCCACATTAATGCAAAATGTTCTTTAGCCTTTATTTGAGAAAGTGTATATTCATCTACCATATATATATAATGCAATTCTTCAAATTAGTTTCCTCAACTGGGGAACACAGACTGTGTTATTTCTGTCTTTCAACACTCTTTTCAGTGCTATTGGCAATATCTCTGCACATGTCTCCTTGGTCACATGGGGCTCCTGTGGAAGTGTACTGCCTGATTGCAATATAGGTAGGTTCCTCTTTCTCTTCATGAGAGAACCTGAAATCTCTTTCCAAAGGGACTGTGCTAATTTATAAATCTGTCATCATGGAATGAGTTCCAGTTGTCCTATATCTCAGCAATAGCAGTGAGTGTTTTAGAAATTACTTTAATTTGACAGATGTGAAATTGCAGTTAATTATTATTTTAATTTGCATTTCCCTAATTACTAATGGGTTGGCTAAATTTGCTTGTGACTATGGTCTTTGTGGATATCCTTTTCTGTGATTTTCTCTAATTTGCTATCAGTACAGGAAAACTTTTAAAAGGACATTTATTTGAATCACTCAAAATTTAGGTTGCAGAGAAATCTTTCATTTTCTTTCTTTCCTTTTCTGTTTAGTTTTATATACAATCCATGCAGTTTTGAGGACACTAGTATTTAGGAGTATATGGAATCTCTTGACCTTTGATCCACAAAGAACACAAATGAAGTCAAAGGTTATGTTTATGCATTTGTGTATCTATATGCAGCAGTAATCAAAGTAAAAGAAGCTATCAGTTTAGAGTGGAAGAGATGGTAGGAGACACAGAGAAAATAGTGAAAATGAGTAATCATATTTCAACTATAATAAATTTAATTTTTTAAAATAAAAAAAAGTTATCAAAAATATTTTTATACAAATGAAGGAGGCATCTGTTGTTTGTTTTCTTTTATTTTAAGGTTTTGCATCATAGTACATGCTGTGGAATGTTTTAGTAAATTAAGTTGCTGTGGAGGTTTCTTTTTAAACAAGAAAAATTTCTGACAATTAAAAAATTAGAAAAATCAACCCTAATGAAGCAAAAAAGAATTAACAAAATATCACATAATACAATAATAATAGAAAATGCAAGTCATTCCAAGGTTTCTTTGTGTATACAGAGGAAGTATACTTGTGCATATGTATATCGTATATTTTTACATTTCCATTCTCTTCTCAACTAGATAATATTTTGAACTAAGTGATCAGTTATTTTCTATCAGTTAGTTTTCCTGAAGTTTGTAGCTGTTCACTAGTTTCTGACAATATATTTTGGGTAAATATGCTATGATATGATATTCAGTCCTTTAAATTACATCAGTGTGTGATGTAGCCAGTATGCTTAATGAGAAACAATGTTTCCAAAGGAATTTAACTTACTGGTTTGAAGCTTGTTAAATGAACACTAGAAGAAATTAACCCTATGCCACTTAAAACCGCAGACAGAAAAATCATCACCTGGCACAAAGCAGGTGCAAGGCAGCAGAAAAAAAAAAAAAAAACGCACGCTAAGCAAAAATTTCGAGATTTTTCTTGTTTTTGGAGAAATGTAAACAAGCCTAGTTGTGGACACCTCTCACATGCAAAAAAATATCCCAATTAATAATTGCATAGAACTGCCTTTCTTGTAATAAACTTTAAAATGCATCATGTAAATTGTAATGAAAACCTACCAAAATGTTTTGCAATTTTAAAAGAAATTTTAGCAGGGAACAGTATAATGAGAAGTAAAATCTAATAAACATGCAGATTTCTTTTACAGTAAGATCCATACTCAATTCTGAATTGTACTGTAAAGATGCATACGTGGAGAAATGAGGTCCTCTTCTGTATGCATTGTAAGGATGCATACATGGAGAAATGAGGTCATCTTAACTATTCACTGTAAGAATGCATATGTAAAGAAATAGGTCATCTTCTGTATGCACTGTAAGCATGCATACATGAAGAAATTAGGTCATCTTCTGTATGCACTGTAAGCATGCATACATGGAGAAATTAGCTCATCTTCTGTATGCACTGTAAGCATGCATACATGGAGAAATTAGCTCATCTTCTGTATGCACTGTAAACATGCATACACGGAGAAATGAGATCATCTGTATACTCTGTAATGATGTATACATAGAGAAATGAGGTTGCATGCACTTTAAAAATGCATACATGATGAAATGAGGTGATCTTCTGTATGCACTGTGAGGATACATACGTGAGGAAATGAGGTCACCTTTTGTATGCACTGTACAGATACATACATGGAGAAATTGGGTCATTTTCTGTATGCACTGTAAGGATGCATAGGTGGGGGAATGAGGTCACCTTTTGTACTGTGGGTAAGTGTAACAGTAGTTGCAACACACAAACACAATATAAACCCCTCACTACATGTCTGTATTTAGTCCTGAATTTTTCTAACAGGTAAAAAATATTAAACTAGGAGTCATGGTTCATATTTATCCTCCCAGCATTTGAGTGGCTGAGGAAGAAGGACTGCCCTAAGTTAAAAGCCAACCTAATCCATAGAAGGAGATAATGTCTAGAAAAAAATCCTCATAATTAAATTATTTTTTCCTATTACTGATGATTAAACCCAGAACCCTTCACATTCTAGGCAAGAACTGTATAACTGAGCTACATTCCCAGTATTTAAAATTTTCAGTTTTTCTTTTAATGGCAGAGTAATCTCAAGCATTAGTGTAGAAACAGAATATATATTTGATTGTACTCAGTAACTATTATAAAATGTTTTTTAGTGCAAAGTTATCTTTATAGATAATACAAAGTTATTTTTCACTATTTTTGCATATCCTTTCTAGGCTCTGTCTACAAGCAATGAACTGGTAGTGACAGTCACAAACAAAGGGATAAAGCTGTAGGCTGTGTCAGCTATAAAATGTCTAATAAGGCATATTCAAAAGTAACCATAGAAGTGCAAAACACACATGCTAATAGTAGACATTGTGCAAACATAACTCAAATCTTTGTTCGTGTGGGAGAATTGTCTGTATTCTATCAATCGTGTTTTAAATTAATGCAGATTGGCCAGACAGGAAGTATAGGCAGGTCAACCAGACAGGAAGTAGAGGTGGGG
Organism: Microtus oregoni; assembly: GCF_018167655.1. Taxonomy (NCBI): domain Eukaryota; kingdom Metazoa; phylum Chordata; class Mammalia; order Rodentia; family Cricetidae; genus Microtus; species Microtus oregoni. The sequence goes on along the minus strand of NW_024543060.1, from coordinate 70,156,742 downwards.
CAATGAGAACAGGAGAATTCTCCTAAGGAGGAAGCCCATTCCTCCCAGTTTTGCCCAGATCACAGAAGAAGCAAGATGTGACCTGCCCTGATGAAAAAGGTACTGAGCCATGTGGCTAACATAGACTAGAATAATGGGCTAACATAAATTATAAGAGCTACTACAAAGCCTGAGCTAATGGACCAATCCGTTTATCACTAATGCAGACTCTCTGTGTAACTTTATTGGGGCATATTGGCTATGGGAACTGGGCAGGACAGAAACCCCAAAGAGCCGGCTCTCATGTTACACTTTGGAGCAACAGATTGTCTTAGGAAACTGAGGAACAGGTAAGTCACATGTGCCCAGTTCTTTTCTAAAATTTGACCTTGAAGTCATCACTGTGGAGTGAGAAACAGGGTTTGAGGCGATATGCATGAACAATGTATTATTATAGGTTCCTTTCTAAATGGATGGAGAAAATAGATATAGTATTTCTCTTCTCCAAATGTACCCTAGTAAAGCACACTGTGATTAGAAGAAAGACATATGGCAACCTGTAAAGGAGGTTAACTTATTTGCATAGACTTCCAGCATTCTCTGAGGCTTTTTTGTTGTTGGTTTTAGATCTTAATAATTTAGAGGTAAACCACTGCTTGTACTGTTATAAAAATGACCAACGGGTAATTAAGTGATGGAACACACACACACACACACACACACACACACACACAGCTTTGTGGTCAAGGAGTTGTAGAAAATAAAGTTTGACAGGGAGAATTTGAGAAGGCAAGCTAGAACAGACTCTCAGGGAGATGTCATCGGATTTTTAATACTAATTAGGGACTATAAGCTTATTTATATTTTTATTCTCAGTCCAGTTCTATTCTTCTTGTTACCTTTCAGCTTCTGGCTTCCTTTGAAGTTTTACAGCTTTATTCCCACTGTAGGCTCCTCATTTCTAAGCTAGAATTTTTCATTTGAAGCTTTCATCCCTTCCACAGGATCTTGAGGGCCGTTAGTGCAGCACTTTTGTGTGTGTGTGTGTCTTTTGGCTTCATCTTTCTTTGGTATTTTTTTCTTCCATAGTTATAATTTTTAAGGCATTGTGGCTAAAACTACATAAATGATATAGTGTTATGTTTTTGTCATTATATATATATGTAATTTATTAATGGTTTATGTTCAATTAGCTGGTTAAAATTGGGCTATTGTTTTTTCTCTACTTGATAGTTAAGTAAATGGTTAAAGCTATTAGTGGTGTTTGGAATTCCAGATTTCTAGTATTAAAGAAGAAAATGGATAAGACAAGGAGGTGTCCTGGTTTGGATTTGTCATCCAAACTGGAAAGGCTCTAGTCACCTCAGTAGCATTTCAAGTATCTCGGTAAAAATTCCAGAGTAATTTATCTCCAGAAATAAAAGACGGTTTTCAGGGATGGACAGGAAAGTGGAAGGAAAGGGATGTGTAATTTGGACTAGCAAATTGAGACATGCTCAAAAATGGGAGAATACTGTAAAGACAGAGAAATCATCTAGAAGGGTCCTAATGTAACATTTAATTTAAAATAAAATAAATGACACCGCCCAAAATAAAGATAGAGAAAGAAGAAAATAAAAATCTTTGAGTTCATAATGTCAACAAAATATATATAAAGAAATAAGAGGATGAACAGATTTTTCTTTCAGAATTACACTGATTCTCCCTAGACGGTGTATCACAAATCCTCTGTATATCCAGAACTAAATTGCTGAGCAGCTCAATATTCAAGTATGTCAAACAATGAAACTCTTTCTCGTGTGTTTCATAGAACATTTAAATCTCTTACTACTGTGAAGTTGCCTATACAGAGCTCTTCTCATTGTTGGTTCCATTTCCAGCACAAGGATGAAAACTAGTCACCCAGGACTGAAACGTGTAATTGACATGTCCTATCTACCTCTCCTCTTCCTGTTTAACTTTTGTCTCCATACTCCCCTTTCTCAACACTCTACTGTCCTACGTCTTTTTTCTTCCCCCACCACTCTGTTATACAACTTTGTTTTTATTTTGGGGGCAATTGGAAGTTTAATGTATTGTTTTATTTTATTAGTTTATTGAGCCTTCCTTACGTGTTTAGATTAGATTTACCTCCTTTGCCTCACTTTTTACCATATTCACCTGCATTTCCCTATTGTGGTGTTAGACTATCCCTGGAGAGATGTGAACAGTCATCTCATCCAAGATGAACAAAACAAACAAAAAATAACCCCGATGACAGAACAACATGCAGGTAACATCGTATTCCGACTTGGTGAAACAATGATTTTAGGGGGGCGGCTTTCAGGAATACAGGTGAGGGGTCAATCTGAGAAGCAGAAATGACTCAAAGACAGTAGCATTACCAAAGCTCCCCCAGTGTGGATGAAGGTTCACAAAAAGGAGAAACCTGTTGCGCAATGCACAACCTTAGACTAATCAACAGGTTAAAAAGTATCCTTTCCTGGTTGTTCAGTTGATCTGAGTCTTGTCCTGGCACCTGAGCTGGTCTGTATTTTTTCTTGGTGTCCCTTTGGACTCTTTCTTTCATGCTGTTTGGTTGATCTCTACTTCTTCCAAATGGCTGGCCAGCCTGAGATTCTTCTTTGCAGCTTGGCTTACCTTAGAATGAATTTCAGAGACTGCTTATACATACACTCTTGAGGCATCTAAGTTCTAGTGTATCTGGTCAGATTAAGTAAATTCCTGAAGCTATTTTGAATTGTTTACTTCCTGTCCTAAAGGAGATTTCCTGCAATGTGGAATGCTTCACCTTCCTCCAGAATATTCCGTTGTTTCACCTTTTTATGAAAATCTTACTTTGAGATATATTTTTGCATATAAATAAATGCACTTGAAGATTAAAGTTAGGAACGGTGTGTGCTGTGAGGAAATCTTTAATCCTTAAGCAATCAGATATCTACTTAAGTAACTAGATAACTGACTTTGCTGTGCTCACGCTACTAAACTTAGTTGGCATGTTTTTTTTCTGTGGAGTAGACATGAAGGTTCTGAACATTCCTTTGCTTGGGTTTTGTCTTATTTTATGTTTTTGCCCATTGCTGTTTCTCTGTCTCTGATTTATTTAGTTCCAATTCTGTCACGTATTTTGATAAAAGAGTACACCTCTATGTTCTTCCTTAGGTTCTCAGGAACTTAGCCACTCTGCCTCCTTTTACTGTTTCTGAGTCTGCTTGTGTGTTTATTTTCAATATGAAACTTCTAGCTTTAAATTGTGCTTGAAATGAGGAATAGGAGAGAATGTCTGTATTTCTTGTAAGCAAAACTTTAATGGAAGTCCTATTTATTATCTTTCAAGTTCAGTAGATTGATTCTTAAGTACCTTTTTATGATAAATGAAACACGCTTAATGACAAATTTTTTAAAGTAAATAAGACATGCAGTTTTCTTTGTATCTAAAAATTATCAAATATTTCAAATATCCCAGAAAAACAATATATAGACTCAAAGGTGCAAATAAAAACACCACAATAGTTCATAGCGGAATGAAAGCAACCCTTGACCCAGCGCTGTTTCTAACTTCCCATGCTTCTATACAAATACGACTTTTACCTTCCTATATTTTCTGTTCTGAAATGAAACCTGACAGTCTCAACAATTAGCAAAGAGGCATATGCAAAGGCAAATGGATTTATTAAATATTAATACAAACCTTCATTTTTAAATTTTGATAATTATATAGAGAAGTTGCATTTTCCTCCAAAATTCCAGTGAATCTTTTGGCATGCCCCAATGGAGGACTGTCCCTATGATGGAGATAGCTGTGAGGATGGAATGAAGAACAGGTCGATAAAGGAAAAGCGCAGTTAAATTAAAAAGAAGACGAAAGGAGAGTCTTTGGAGGGGAAAGGCTGTCAACTCTTCTGCTGGTGTAGTCACTAAGTAAGTTCCAGTGTTGAGCATTTTTAGCTTGCTTTGCTGAGCAAAGCAGAGAGAAGTCAGCTCAATAGGCTGACAGCCTCAGAGACAAGCAGGGAACAATTGTCACACCTCTTTCTGATAAGTCAGCAGGTTAATTAAAGGCAATCAATTTAGTGACAAATAAAGGAGAATTGCCAGGATTGTTTCAACGCAAGAGACAAAAGGCAATCTATTCAGCAGTGAGCCATCCATGCCAATTTCAGACAATATGGAGGGAGTGTGTCCCTGATTAGATATACTAAGACAGAGAGGAATAACGAGATAAATTTTAGTGACACATTTTTAATAACTTGTTTTTGTTTTATTGGTTTTTTTTTATTAGTGTCTTGTATGATCCTAACCAAAATTTCTTCCTCTTGAAATGTAAGAATATACCAAATACAACTATCTGTTAGTGTTCCCATCAGATCATGTGTATGACCACTCGGGCTGAGCTGTTGAACATGTTTTGAAAATGGTGTAACCTTTAGAATACGGCACCTCACCGGAGTATATATGTTGCTATGGATGGGGATTGAGGCGTTGTAGTCTGATTCCATTCCTGGCTCTCACTCTGATTCCTGTATGCAGATGAACCTGCTTTGTGTCTCTCCGACAATCCATCCCACTACCCACTACCATGCCTTCGCTGTCATGAAAGACCATATCCACTTTATCAGTAGGCAAAATATACTTCTTTTCTCTTAAATTATTTTTGTCAGACTAATTTGTTACAGTAACAGGAGAATAATTAAGGCAGAATTTATTATGAATGAGTGAGGATATATCACAATAAACCCTACCATGTTGTTCTTATGGGTATGCAACTGATTTCTGTGAGGACTGAGAAAGAATTTGTAACTTAAGCCTAGTAAAGCCTTTGATTTGTGTAAGAACAGCATAATGGGCCATTCTGGTTAGGTTTAGGAAGACCAGAAAGTAAAGAAAAACATGGACTATGGAAGTTTGGTTGTGTGATTCAAAGAGGAAGAAAGAATCTAATTATGTTTTGGAAAAGCAGATGAAAAAATTGCAAACATTCATAGACGGATGTGACCCACTTTATTGATTCTACAGGAGGCACACAGGCTTGCATTGGTCAGCAAGCAGATGAAAACCCCCTTCTAGTTTCAGTGTTACCTGGAATCACACAAATTTGGCATTTTACCAAAGATGATTTATAACCATGAATTACATAAAATGGGATTACATCATATACATAACTCATGGTTCCCTGGATATCAAGAGCTTATCAACTTATCTAATTATGATATCTTTATCAGCACCATGGCTTCTAAATTTTAATAGGACTTTACTGATTATCATTCTCTTCATGGAATAGAGATTTATATCATCTTCTGCAAAAAAAATAAAAATACTAGTTGCATGGTGCCAATGTCACTTTAGTGAATACGAATGGGAAAAGGAATAATCCATTTGTTTGGCAAAAGAAATTTCAAGCAAGACAACATTGAAACCATGCTATGGTTGCTGCTAACTGCTCACATTTAAATCTGCAGTCAAAGAAAATAGTAGGCAGTGCTAAAATAAATTAAAAATGGAAAGTTTAGAGGGAAAAGATGTGTAAGTATGCTCAGTTATAAGCTAGAACATGCAAATGACAGAGTACCTAAAATTATTAAGGAGATCAGCACCACTAAACAAAACATCTGTTCTAAGAAAAAAAGACAGATTTCTTGAGTGTAATAATTTGCCCAAGAAAGTCTTCAATATTTGCAAAAAAAAATTCCTTTAAAGAGGAGAGCCTAAGCTCCAAAGGCTAAAATTTTTCCTGCTCCTGGAGAATAACAGCCTACAGAAGCATCTCCTCCATGTCAGCAAAGAGGAAGTGATGTAAGTGTGGTCCAGGAGGCAGGCTCCATCTAGAGGTGGCAGGGGTACTTAACACTGGATGTGCGGATAAGAAAGATACTAGATTGAGGGAGTCATGGGTCATGTACCACAATTCAAGAGTGGTGTCAAGGCCAAGCAGCATGTGGCAAGTTGGAATCCCTCCAAAGTGGCCCTGGTAGTCCACTGAGTAAAGCTGTAATTATGAAGACTTGTATGGTACAGAGGCTAGAACTACCGGATGCCATGGAAGCAATCTGCATACACCAAAGAGAGAGATTCTTTAAGGCAATACTTACAGCCAGTTACATAGAATTGAGAGGAAGGACTACCGAAGTCACGACTGATGTAACCATGTCATCCTAATCCTTGGGTGACAGATTTAGAATTATCAGGTTTGGTGTCTGGTATGCTGGATGTGGAGTTGTCTGATAATTTATTGCAATAACTTTATTTCTTACCTTAAAGTAAGAAGTTGTACCCTGCTCCACTGTATGTGGGAATATATAGTTTGACTTTTAATTTTATAATTGTTACAGGTAAGGTTTTCTCGTGTCTCACAATAGACTTTGGATATTGGAACATCATTGGATTGTTGAACACCGTGGGGAAATACACAGAAGTCCTAGAGCTAGGACCCACTTTCTGTGCGTTCTCTATTGAAGTAGGGAAATAATATGAACAGTCAGCTTCTTGCTCCTGTTGCCATGCCTTTCTTTCCCTTTTCAATGCCTTTGTTTCAAGATATACTTCATCCTAGTAGAACTGAGAGCCAAAACAAACCCTTTCTCCCTTAATTTGCTTTTGTCCAGGTTATATTACCAAAAGAAATTGTAAATTGTGGTTTATTTCCTTCCCATACCCCCAACGACAAAGTGTTCCAGAATGGTAAATATTTGAAATATTTAAGTTATCATTATATTTTTTCATTTAATTTCCTTGGCAACAAAATGGTAATGAGGTTGTGTTGGAAATGCCTAGGTAATAAGGGCGTGACTTGTTATGTTTTTATTCCTTCTTTCATTTTTGAATCTCAAGTGATTTAAATATACCCCATTAATCACTAATGATTACTTGGAAGTGTGTAGATAGATGATTTGAACATTATTATCAACAATTAAATATTACCTTAAATGTTACCTTGGACACAAGTCTTCTTTTATGACATAAAGGAAGTACATTTTTTTGTCTTCAAAGAGCTCATAATGAATAAAAGAGAAAGACACTTAAAAATGAACATATCCTCAAACATCCTGTCAATTTTCGATAGGATAATTGCATAAAATGAATTTGAAAGTCACAGTGAATAACGTACTCTCTTTACATATATTAGTTTTTTTGCAAATATTTTCAGTAATTTAAGGCCTGCTCTGTATGATTAAGTGCATTAAAACAATTATTTTAGTTATCATGGACTCAGGAATGTTTCCTGGCTTGGTTTGCTTCCCTGTTGCTGTGAAAAAAAAAAAAACATTCTGAACAAACACAACTTGGGGAGGAAAGGTTTTCCTTCATCTTCCATATCCTGGGTCACAAGCCATTACTAAGGAAAGGTATGGAAGGAATATAAAGGAAATAACCTGGAGGCCATGATTGAAGCAGAGACCAGGAGCGATGGCTTGCTCCCTCTGACTTCAGCATCTGTCCTTCTCACACAGTCCAGGCACACATGCCTCCTGATAGCAAGGACCCACAGTAGCCTTGGCACTCGTACACCAATTAGCAACTAAGAGCATGCCACGTAGCCATGGCCACAGGTCAATCTGACCTGGACAATTCCTCAGTGTGGGTTCTTTCTGCCCAAGTGACTCTAGTTTTGGGTCAGATTGATTGAGAAATACTCCATTTTGAAATGACTAAATTTCTAGAAATATTTCACTTGTGAAATCTTAATGAGAAAATAATGGAAAGCTGGTGTACGCATACATCCTTTCAAAAGACAAATATGATATAATAGTTCATCTATGCGTGTTTAAGTATTTCTTGGGAACAGTTCCTATCCAGATAGATTATTTATTTAGAAAACACTGTACTGTAGTATTAAGAGTGGCGGGGCTTCGTCCCCAGCACCCCGGCTGTCTGCCCAGCTAGCTTATGCCCGAAATAACAACACACATTTGTATTCATTTAATCACTGCTTGGCCCTTTAGCTCTAGCCCTTACAGGCTAATTCTCACATCCTGATCAACCCATCTCTATTAATCTGTGAGCACCGGTCTTACCGGGAAAGATTCAGCATGTCCATCCTGGCGGCTTGCTTCATCGTGTGCGTCTGCCCAGGACAGGAGAGGATGGTGTCTCTCTGAGGTGTCTGCTCCCTAGAAGAGAGCTGTGGAGTCTCTGCGCTCACTTCCTCTTCCTACCAGCATTTTGTTCTGTTTACTCCTCCCACCTATCCTCTAACCAATAAAATGGGCCAGGGCAGTGCCTTTATTAGCCAATGACCTTCCTCCATCATTTCCCCTTTTTCGGTTTAAACAAAAAAAAAAAAGGCTTTAACTTTAACATAGCAAAATTACATATAACAAAACAGTTATCAAGTAAAAGTTACAATAATCTTTATCATAACTAAGGAAAACTATAACTATAACTAACTATTCTTAACTCCATCAAAGACTCCAGAAAGATATATTACCTAAGTAATATACTACCTTAGTAATATACTAAGAAACTTCAAACTCTAGAAATGACAAAGACATCTCGCTGCCTGGACAGTCACCCAAAGTTCTTTTGTACCGTTGGGGCATCCATCTTCAGCCTTCAGGCCCATGCTATCCAGCAGACATTTCCATAAAGCAGGAAAATTCAAAGTCAGTTCAGTCACTATCTGTTGTGTCCTGCAGAATGTCTCGCAGACTCTTTCAAAATGAATCAGGAACCCCGAAAGATCATCTCACCTTAGGCAAGTTCAGTAGTCCTCTCTCTGTGGGTTCTCTGTGTCCAGTTTATGCAATAGTCCAGGCAAGAGCAGTTTCTTGCCCAAATGGCTATCAAACTCCATAATGATCCTCTTCGATGCCCATCTTCCTCTCGAAGTAGATTGGTGCCGCCAGGAGCAGACATGTCTCATTGTCATAAAAGTCCTCAGTTATTAAAACATTTAAAATGCCATATTCTATAATCTTTGAAAAATATGAAGAATGCCTATCTAAAATATATCTATGCACATCTAGAAAATATTAACTAACATGATTACAAACTTGATTATTATTTATGATTATCCATCAACAACCTATATTTCCTAATTATACATTACATTTTAATAATGAACTACACAATCACAACACCTTAATCAATATCAGAAATACATATACATATAACAAAATTGACCGTAAATCTCTATCAATAAAGCAAAATCTATACTAATGCAAATTATTCATACCTATATCATATATCCCCCTTTAAAAGTAAAAGAACGTTTATAAACCATATTTGGGAACATGGGCGCAGATTTTTCTCTCCAAACTGCTTCCTGCTGAATGGGGGCGTCGTTAATTAGGTCTTTCATAGTATAACCTGTGTGCTAGTTTTATCTCAGTTGGCAGTTGAGCAAAGCAATTTTCTGAAGGCCTCACACCAACCCTTCAGGAGGGCGTGGTCCATCATACCAAATCGGAATAGAAGAAATGAACAGCGTCTCATCTTCTGTGAAAACAAAATAAACTCCTTTCCAAAGTATCATATCCTTAGATCTTAATTCAAAATATCTATGTTGGATTAGTTCAGCAGCATTTATAAATAAATATCTTTTAGCATCTGTTGCTCCTTCCTCAGCATTTAAATAATTTAAAGAGAGCATAATAGCATACAGTATCAAGATTCTCTGTGTATTTTCCATCTTTGTGCAGCTTTGTTTTAACCTCTATTTTGTTTATTTTTACTTTTAACTCTTTGCTTTTTGAGACAGGTTCTCTGTATCTTTGACCTGAAGTAACTCTGTAGACCAGGCTGTCTTTGAACTCTCAGAGATCCGCCTGTCTCTGCCTCCCAGGCATTCAGGATTAAAGGTGTTTGCTACTACACCTTGAACTCACAGAGATCTGTTAGTCTCTGCCTTCTAGGCACTGGGATTAAAGGCGTGTGCTATCACACACAACAACTCTCTTTCTTTTTTTGTTTTTTACTTTAAGAACTTCAACTTTTAGTCTGCATATATTTTTAACACACTTTAAACCATTTAGAAATTTTCTTTGTCTTTGAATCTCTCTTTACTGTATATCTCTCTTTTTCTGACCACACGAGCCTTTAAATTACTGAGCAATATGGGTAGGATTAAAGGCGTGGCTTTGCCAGCTAGATCGAGTCCATTCCTTAGCTTTCCAGCCTCATGGCGGATATACAGGCTGTAGCCATGTTTACTGCAACAACTGTATGGCATTTCAAGGTCCCTGCCAGCAAGTGAGCTACAACAGACAACACTCAAGTCCTCTCTCTCCGTAGCCGGCCCTCCTGCCTCAAACAGTCAGAGTTTGCCCTGGCAGGATGGCCCAGAAAGCCGGCATTTTTAAACGGCGCAGCTTTTTTCCTGCTACGGCTGAAAACCGAAAAGCATGCGTTCAGCTTTTCATCAACACCGTTTAAGTGTTTCGTGGCAGGACCTCTTAATGAGCTGCAGGCTTTGCAGCTAAAGCTGAGTCAGGAAGCCTCTCTTAGATGAAAGCGCATGCTTGCCTCTAGCAAGCAGAGTAGAACCGAGAAATTGCTGCTACCAAGAAACCAGGCACAATGCTTTCATTTTGTTCTAGAATTACTTCCCAAGCTGTCTCAGGCTTTATGTGAAAGCAGTTGTCCACGTGGGCGCCATAATGTAGTAATATGGGGCGGCAGGGCTGCGTCCCCCACACCCGGCCGCCCACATGGCTAGCTTATGCCCGAAATAACAACACACATTTGTATTCATTTAATCACTGCTTGGCCCTTTAGCTCTAGCCCTTACAGGCTAATTCTCACATCCTGATCAACCCATCTCTATTAATCTGTGAGCACCGGTCTTACCGGGAAAGATTCAGCATGTCCATCCTGGCGGCTTGCTTCATCGTGTGCGTCTGCCCAGGACAGGAGAGGATGGTGTCTCTCTGAGGTGTCTGCTCCCTAGAAGAGAGCTGTGGAGTCTCTGCGCTCACTTCCTCTTCCTACCAGCATTTTGTTCTGTTTACTCCTCCCACCTATCCTCTAACCAATAAAATGGGCCAGGGCAGTGCCTTTATTAGCCAATGACCTTCCTCCATCACTGTACTTAAAAGCTGTAAGAAAGTCTGATTCTGTAGTAAGTTAAACATACTAAAACTCAACTGTTTACTGTGGCACGTGTCTGAAATGTCATCACTTAGGGTGGTAAGAAACAGGCACTCATTAAGCTACATCTGTATAATGAAATCCACACCTCAAAATTAAATTATGAAAAATGCATTTTGGTATGTATAATGAAAAAAGAGAGTTTATTTTCTTTTAAAATAAATATATAAAGGGGAAGGTACATCTTCAACTTTTTTGGAAAAAAATATATATCACAAAAATTTTTGATTTAAATTAAATTAATAAGAAAAACTGCTTATAAACTTTTTTCAAGTAGCTCTCAAAATTCCTTAAATTTGCTTGTATTTGATAATGAAGTATCCACTGATAATTTGCATCTACTCCTCCAAATAATCTTCAATCAAGTATGCAACATCTAGCATAGATAACTAATCCATTTTTTCTCTTTAATGTAGCCATAAATAAAGAGGATTTGGAACAATATCTCTTGATTCATTTCTATATTAGCCATTCTTGCAAATATATTATACAGCTTGAAGGTCTGGCCTCGATATGTGATTTATACACATAACAACCCTTTACAAAGTAACACACGGATATTACACAAAGATTCAAATTCCCTTCTGACTAGATCCTTGACATTTTAGCATGATCTGTAAAATTCATTCTTATATCTGAAAAAGCGGATATGGTTCCAATCATAAGAAATATTTTTATTGCCATTACACCATTAGTAAAATTAATATGAAAATTGGAGACAAGCGTCAATAAGTGATATCTCCTTCTCCCTTCAAGATAAAAAAGGATCTGAGTCTACATAAAGGAATGTAAAACAAGGGTGAGATAAGGAAGGAAATAAAGAAGATGAAGACAGGAACCAAAAACTATGGGTTTGACCTAGAACTGAAAAACTATGTTCACTTTAGGTACAAATCACCATCATATATCATTACTGACATTATTATGATTTGCACAGATAAAAAAAATTCAATATCAAAGATGACTGTAGAAATTGGAGCAAAACTATAATACTACTAATGTGTCCTCAATTTTGTAGCACAGGAAGCTGCATTCAAGCTGAACGGCCATTTAACATCGTTGTGATCTCAGATCCACCCAGGTGGCAGAGGCCAGAAATAAATGACTCAGAGAATTTCCTAACTGGTGATGCCTTTGCCATCTCACACTCATCTCACAAATTGTAACTCTGCTAAAATTTGGAATGTTTTAAGAGGATAATCTGTCCAATTGGCATTTTTATATATGTCAGCCTTTGTCCCTACATGTTACACTAGTTCAGAAAAATAATTATTAAGTTAAAATACTGATCTGCTAGACTATACCTTCCTCTAATTTCATAAAAGATTATGCAATGTGTTAACCAATTAAGTTTGTGGTATGGATTTTAAAATCTAGGGAACTATCCAGTGATTTAATGGATTTATATATGCTTTCTTTAGTCACTAAAATCCTGCTGAATAAATTGTGAGCATTGGAGCTAGGGAGGAGGGTAGAAGGTGAGAGGGGAGGAACGAAGGGGGTAGTGAAAAATGCATAGCCCAATTATAAACAATAAATTGTAAAAGAAGAATAAAAGGATTTTAAATATTAAAAATCAAACTGCTTTCAATCTTTGTTAACGTGTCTTCAATTCTTTCACAGAAAGGACTACCCCAGAAGCTCCTTGTGGGAGGAAATCCCTTACAGGTGATGCTCATAATAGTAGAATAACAATAAAAATGTCACAGAGGAGAATCGCTCATCAGAATAAGTTGGAAATCTGGGATTGATATGACTTATTGAAAATTGGTATTTTTCCTTTCAAAATAAACGTTTCTAGGTATTGAAGACATACACCGAGATGGCTCAACATTTTGTGCACAATTGTAGATATTGCGAAGCAGAAACAGATTGTTAACCGGACATAGAACGATAGTAGTATAGATTTATTTCATCACTTGTACAGGCTTAGAAATAGTAGAATTTTATGGAATTTAACCATTTTCAGAAGAAGCAAGTGAAAAGAATACAAGTAAATACAGGCAAGGGGATCTAGAAACCTAATGTGTTAGTTGCTTGTCAAGGTGACAAAACACCCATCAAAAGTAACTTAAGGAAGGTACAGTAAATTTTTGGTTTCAGTGATTTTTCGAATCCATTATCACAGCAAGGGTGTGTTGGCTAAATCCATGTTAATGTGAGGTAATACCACCTACCAGCACCCATTTTTCTCCTCCCCTCCTACCTACATACTGAAAAAGCAAATCATTGATCTATGTTTTCTGCTCCATTATGGCTCTATTTTTTTTTTTAAATTGTGAGTCAAAACAAGCACATTCTGCTTTAATTTGTTTAAAAGACATTTTGTTCACATGAAAAAAGAAACCAACACAGAAAGTTGGTATGAGAAGTGAAATGGTTGCCATGATCAGTCTAACCTGGTGATTCAGACATAGGCCTGGATGTGTTCTGTGGGAAGAATTTGAAAGGGAAATCCCAATATGTTCTCAGGAGAGATTAAGAGGGTCCTTCTGGTGGTAATTGAAAGATCAGAAGACTTAAGATATCTAGCCCATGAATCCATGAGCTTTCAAAGGGTAACAAAAACACTACTGGCAATTAAGTTATAAGCCAGTCATGTTCGTGTTTTTTCGTCTCTCTCAGATCTGTCTGCATTTGGTCATTTTGTCAAAATACGAATCAGATTGGCCTCAAATTAATGGGTTAATCTATTTGGTGCATCACATCCAGGCTGGGATGTTTATTGTTCAGTGCTCTTAGTTCTACAGTGAAAAGAGAACAGGAAAGTATGAGCATTGTGCAGACAGGTGGAGAAAAGAGTGTGAACACTTTTTAAAAAAATCTATATAAGATGGACATGGAAAATGAAACTATTATTGTTAAGATAATTCAATGATTACTCACATTAAGGGAAGTCTCGTGGTCTTCTTTGGTTGTAAGAGAAAGGGCCTTGGGTATGATACTTCACCTATCAAAATCCACCTTGTGAAAAATGCAAATATATTTGAAAGGAGAGCCTGAGAAAAAAATGCCTCTGAAAAAATTCTTTGCTCCAAAGTTTCTGCCTATAGAAGCTTTTCCCTCATTCATTCCAAACGATACACAGAGTGGAGCTATGGCAGGAAATGCTCATAATACATTTCAATATGATGTCAGAATTTGGCAGCATTGTCCAAATGGAAGAAACTTACAGTTATGAGAACATGCATACTTGTACCAAGTTTCTAGAAAGCTAGTAAGGGGAGGCATTGTATGGAGAGAGATTCCCTGTAAGGAGTCATTGAAATTCAATTTTCGGAAACCGTGAAGGCAAACCTGAAATTTCTTTGGTGCCCTAGATATTTGGAGCTGCCAGTACCCTGGACACCCATCATCATAGAAAGTTGTAAGTCTAAGGTAAAATTAACATAAAAGATACATTTTTAGTGTGTCAGAACTGACGACAATGGAAGCCCACATCATTTAGAACCCAGATGACTGTATATTAGAAAAATCCCTGATATCATACACGGAGCTGTAGGATTTTATTTTTTGTGCTATTGGAATTTTATCATGAGTGTGTGATCTTTATTTCCTCTCCCTCCACCATTCCCTTTTTGAATAAGATTTTTTATTCTGATTGTTTACTTATTGAATGTTAGAAATATATATATATATGTGTGTGTATATATATATAATGTGTGTAATTTTTAGAGTTGAGCTGATTTATTTTCTTATATAGGAAAGACATGTATCTCTCAGGGCCAGGGATGTTTGGCTTAATCACAATATTCTTATGTGTCAACTTGACAAACAGCAGACTTATGGTAATTAATCTTCATTGTCAACATGCTTAGTTTTAAAATTCTGCAGGAGATATACCTCTGGGTATGTCTTTGTAAGTGTTTCTAGTCATGTTTAAATGAGGAGAAAGGACCCACCCTGAATTTAGATAACAATAACCCATTAACTAGGATCCTCGACTGAATGAAAATGTAAAGAGGAGAAACCTATCTGAATACCAATGTATTGTTTTTCTTTTCCATATTGTGGTTTTAATGAGACCAGCTATCATGTTGTTCCTCAGTCATCATATTTCCCCTGCCATGGTACACTCTCTAACCATCATTCCTTTCTTGAAAGACTCTCTACCCCTCCAATCTGGAAACCACAATCAATATCTAATCAATTTGTTTCAAGGGTTTGGTCACTGCAATAAAACACATCACTAATGGAGGTGGAGATGTAATTTTTATTTCTTTTTTAACACATGCTCTATGCTCATGGGCTTGCTTTGTTTCTTCTACAATCCATATGAGAATTATCTTAAATTTAATATATTTAAAGTTGTTAGGAGCATACATATCTTTTTTATTGATTTTTATTGAGCTCTACATTTTTCTCTGATCCCCTCCCTGCCTCTCCCCTTCCCTTCAGCCATCTCCAATGGTCCCCATGCTCCCAATTTACTCAGGAGATCTTGACTTTTTCTACTACCCATGTAGATTAGTTCTATGTAGACACATATGTCTTTATAATGGGTAGTTTATCTTTCCTCTTTCATGTATGACATAGAGTAACTGAGAATACAGTACTTGCTGCTTATTTCAAAAACCTAATTTTAATTATATTAAGTCTAACAGGGAGCTTTGCTTGTTGTGGTACATTTGAAAGGCTAAGGCAAGAGGGTTTGGTCTAGAGTTCAAAGTTAGCTTCAAAGAAAACATATCTAATATTCAGTAATTTCTGATTAAAAATAAAAAAATTCAGGAAAAACAAAATGATTTACAGAGCGAAGACACAATAGTAAAGCCATCACAGAAAAACATATTTGGAGCAAAACACAATGAGATCTAGAATGCTGTGAAAACATAAATATGCCTCTTGTGGGATAATGATATGCTCTCAATTGAAGAATGATATATTGGAATCAGAATCAAGAAAAATGTACCTTTTTCTCAGTTCTTGCTTAAATTTCCTAACTTCTGTCTATGTTTTTTCTTTGGAATCCAGTTCCCAAATTTAGCTTTTTCTACATGATTACATGAGGAAATTGATCCACATGTATCAACAAATTACCTAAATCAGAAAAAAAAAAATGCCTCAATAGAATTAAAACTCATGTGCTCAGATTTAGACAACAGAGACCTATTAGAACTTTCAGCATTTGCAGTTTCATCCGGATCTACACAGCTCAAAGGAATCCTTAGTACACAATCTCCAAGTAAATGTATAGATTAACTTATACATGGCATGAGACAGAAGCTTGAGTCCCCCCTGGTCTCAAAAAAAAAAAAAAATACAAAATTGTCAAAAAAACAATACAAAGTAAAATAAAACAAAACAAAAACCCTGAGGTGTTTTTTTTTTATTAAAGCTGCCATCCTAAACATGATCGTTTTAATTTGATTGGTAATTATTCACCAGAGAGGAAGATGCCAAATCAGTTCTTCATTTATACGGTGTCTTGAACAGACAAGTAGGGAAGCATATTGGAAGCAGAGAGAGTAGCATTCATCTGGCACAGAAAGGCTATTGAACAGCACTCCAGGGAATAAGTCAGCATGATTAGGAGAAAGGCTTTAAAAACAGCACTTTTGGAAGAATTTCCTGGAGAGTTCTGCCCTTCCTCTCCCCGATCCACATCTCTTCACGTATTTTTCATTCCACCCTCACCATATACTCGGAGAGTAGGTTCTTAAAATACACGCTGAGAGTGCAGCCATTTTGCAGGCACAGATTCCCCTAAAGCTGACCTCAGGGAGAAAAGCGATTTCAGAGCACTGTCATGGAAGCTTTCAGCCTCTCCGTGGAGAGCAACTGCAGGCATACTCACAGGAAAGTCAGCTTGGCTCTTGACTTAAAGGACCCTCTGCCTCGTGGACAAACGCGATATTGTAGATACGTGCAAAGGACGTAAGGAGTCAAGCAAATTCATACCTAGGAGAGCAGTTACTTTCTGCCCACTCTTCACATCTTAAAGAAATGATTTACGTTTGTAATGACCTGTGAGTTGTGATTCCATTCTTCTGAACCTTTTTTCTATTCCAAGTCAATGGGCGTGAGAAGAGACAAAGAACAAAGAGTATATGGTACAAGGGCAACAGAGGCAGCTCAGCAATTAGGAACACTTCTACTAGCAGAGGACCTGGGTTCAGTTCCGAGAAGCTACACGATAACTCATAATTTTTCTGTTATGCCAGTTGAAACCCTCTTCCAACCTCCACAGGTACCAGGCATGCAGGGGATGAACATACATACGTGGAAGCAAAAACACTCACATGCATCGTAAAGTTACATTAAATGAGTAAGTTTAAAATGAACAGTACAATTTTGTCTGCCACAAGGCTTCCAAGGAAAGCTGTGCTTCAAACCTTTACAACATTGGGAAAATCTGCAGCATTCAGGAAAAAAGGCAAATTTGGAAATTGCATTCTTAGACATTTAAAAATATTAGTATTATATAATATACTGTTTTGGATATTCCCTCCACTATGCTATTTGTAAGTCCAATAAAAAGCAGGAACATATGATTTTAAAGCACACACACATATATATATATATATATATATATATATATATATATATATATATGGAGCCTAATTAAAGAGGAACACAATTTTCCTATAAAATAACAATACTCTCAGTTATATCCATCAAGTCTATTTTCTTGAAAAATAAGCAGAAATGGCACGACACAAAATCAACAGTCTAGATGCCTGCCAACAAATAAGCAAGAGCTTAGTAGAGAAGTGTGGAAGTATTTGAGATTAATGAAGAATCCACAGATGAACAGAATAGAATTTCTATTGGTGAATATTACTGAGCAAGTACTAGTTGTTATCAAGGAGATGTCTCACCACAGGAACGGTGCCAAGTAGCACAAGAACATCCAGCCAAGCAAGGAAAACCCAGGAGTCAACCACTTCCATTTGTCAAAGAGTGGAAGGAGACAAAAATACATATCTCACCTAGGCACTTGATGGAACTGTGTTTTACTCATATACAGAAGAGGAAAGGAAGGAAGGAAGGAAGGAAGGAAGGAAGGAAGGAAGGAAGGAAGGAAGGAAAGAGGGAGGGGGGAGGGAGGGAGGGAGGGAGGGAGGGAGGAAGGGAGGGAGGAAGAAGTAGGCTGTATTAATGAAACATTCCCCCCTATCTAGTGAAAGCAGCCCATTAGGTAGATGGAGGTGTTTCCTAACAACCTTCTTGAGCAGTAGTGGAATGGTCCACACATCCATTCCCACATTTCCTCTCCTTGGAACATACAGAGCTGTGAATCTGGCAGCTACCATATGATGCACATGCTTAAGCAGAACAAGACAGTACACATCTTATGAACAGATAAAAATATACCAAACACAGGTCATAAGGGTGTCCGAACGCTTTGTTAGAAAAAGTTTCCTGCTCAAAACATATTGTTATGCAATAGAGCAGGAAGAGAAGGACCACACACACATATGTTTGACAGCACCTAAAATGATCCACTTGAGAATCATGTTCAAAGATGAAAGGTAAATATAAATTAACCACTGGCCAGATGGAAAACTTTTAAAATTTAAAATGTTTATGAAGAACATGTGCAATAGTCAAAATAGAATATAGATAGCATTGGCTAATAAGCAATGACAGCACACTGATTTTATCTTAGTTAAATGTTCTATCTAAAAATTTATAAGCTAAATACTTTTCTGTGTCTGTCTGTATATACATGCAGTTTAAGTAATGAAGAATTAATACTACCCTATTATCATAAAGACAAATTAACACATTAGACAATGAATAAAAACAGATAATGTAAAAATAGAAAATAGATAGGATTTTTCAGATTCCTTAATAACATTCAAAAATTAAAATATCTATTTGAACCCATCAATTTAAAAAAAAACATTTAAGGAAAGATTATTTTAAATTTTGTTAATGAGTAATTGGGCATTTGCTACATTTGATATATCTCTTATATCTCTTCTTTATACTTGACAAGCATGTCTTAAATGTGTAGAGCTAAGAATGCCACAAGGTGGTCATCTTTTACTACATCAGCACATTGTTTTTCTCTGGACAATAACTTGGAGGGTGGGGCTCAAGGGAAACTCTCCAGAAAATTGTCCTTTTAGGTTGGAGATTTATTAGAGAAGACAGATTTACATCAGTAAAGGAGTCTTTGGCACCACAGTGGGTCAACTGATGTCAGTTCTTGTACTCACAAGGGAAGAGGAGTGACTGCATTCCCCCTGGGAGAGTGACTGAGTTTCCACAATTGCCTTCTTATCTTCCCATGCAGACACAGTGGCACGAATAAACAAATAAATAAATAAGGCAATTTTTCAATTAACTTCATTGGCTAATAATTCTTTAAGTACTGCATTAATTTAATAATTGTCAAACAAGAAGAAATTAATCTCTAGTAGGAATTTCCATTATCAGTTATTTAGCTCTAGCAATCATTTTATATGATTATTATTTAACTAGCATATACACATAGGAAAAACTATAATTTTTGTTTAATTGACTCTTGTAGAAGACAGTCCATGCTACAGATTTTATTTTGTCTGAATTCATATTGTTTCAGTGCATTAGAAAAAATATTTCTAAAACTTGGTAAATATAGAATATATTTCTATAATGTAAGAAGTATGTTTGACCTATTTTAAAAAAAACAAACTGCACATCAAAATAAATTAGAACTTATTTGCCTTCGAGCCATTGCTGGAGGGTGAAGAATAAAATGGGATTAACATTTATATCTATGAAGAACTATTGACTTTCAGTTTCTTTTATTAAATCCTTAAAAACAATTTTATACAAAGGAATGGTTCTGAAAAGATTCTTTTTAAATATAATGTTACTAGCTAAATTAAAATGCATCTATGTATGAAAACATAAGATCACATGCATTTCTACGCCACATATAATCCAGAATCACGGATAAAATCATGTTTTTAAATCATAATTATTACAGTTCTCAAATCGTTAATTTATTTTGTGTCTGTGAGTCTGAAGCTCTTGTAAACTTAGTGAAGACTGTGTTGATTAAGTGTTGCAATCATCTAAGCATAGACAGTTACTTAAGGATTATCTTAGACAAAGATTTTAAATTATATTTTCAAAGCTGCTTTAGAACTCATAAGAAAATCTAGCAAAGTGTAGGGAAGGATATTATAATGTAATATTTACATAATTGTCTTAGGAGACACCCATACTGCAAATGTATGCAAATTGCATTAACATGCATTATTGTTTTGATTAATTATGAATAATGAGTCCCACCAAGGCAGTTTCCAAATGGGCTGCATATTGGATATATATATGGAAAATATATATACCCATATATATTTGTTATATTATATACTGTATTGTATTGTGTATATTTAAGCAAAAATATAGTATATTTATAGACTTATATATAAAATATAAGGAACATTGAAGAAGATTGAGTAATTAGACATGTTCTTCATTTTCTCATGTGTGGCATGAAATGAAGAGTCTATTGTGGTAGTACTACAAATGTATTTTAATAACTAAAGACTGCCCGAAGGTCTGGTAGTAAAACAGTCCCACTGGTCAGCCTTACAGACCAGATTACGGCAACACACACCTTTAATCCCAGTAGCCACCCAAGTTGCCCTAGAAATCGGGTGGTGCCTGCCTTTCATCCCAGTGGTGCATGACTTTCATTCCAGCCCTAGAGAGGAATATAAGACGTGGTGAAACAGTTTTCAGATACAGTCCTGTAGTAATAAGGGCGGCGGGGCTGCGTCCCCAGCACCCCAGCCGCCTACATGACTAGCTTATGCCCGAAATAACAACACACAAACTATATTCATTTAATCACTGCTTGGCCCATTTCTATCTAGCCTCTTCTAGGCTAATTCTCACATATTAAATTAGCCCATTTCTAATCATCTGTGTAGCGCCCCTAGGTGCGCTTACTGGGAAGATTCTAGCCTATGTCCATCCTGGGTCGGAGCTTCATTGCGTGCATCTGCCTGGGAGCTGGGAGCATGGCATCTTTCTGAGGTGTCTGCTTCAGAGAGGAGAGCTGTGGAGTCTGAGCTCACTTCCTCTTCCTCCCAGCGTTCTGTTCTGTTTACTCCTCCCACCTATCTTCTAGCCAAAGAGGGCCAAGCAGTTTCTTTTTATTTAACCAATGACCTTCCTCCATCACAGTCCCATTCAGAGATTCCTGGAGGCAGGATCGCCATTTCAGACTGATTTCAAGGTAAAAGCCAGAGGCTGGCTGTTTTGCTTTTCAGATCTTCAGGTGGAACCCCAATTTCTGACACAGAGCTTTCATTTAATCATGCTTCAGGCTATGATGTCACTGAGCAGAGGAACAGGGTAGAAAGAAAGTACAAAAAATGTTGGCTCAATTTATCATTCAGAACTTGACCATTGTTTATCCCAAAGCAATGATACTTGTTCCTATGTATGTTAAATCCTGAAATTAAATACAATATTAAAATAAGTGATAAACTCTGCAAAATAAATTAACTCCTACAGAGAACAAAGTAGAGGGCATCATATTTTTCCAGAAAATAGACTTCTATTCTCATATATGTCTTAATTACAGTTTCCCATCCCCACAGTCCTCCTAGTTCCCATTCTAGGTGTTTATAATTGGAGGAAATGACATAAACTCAAGCAGGCCAGGAAACTGGACAAGTCGATAATGCAGCGTCCATAGACGAATGTTTTTTTACTGGCTTGGTCCACATTTCTTGCTTAGGCTGCTTTCTTAAAGATACCCAGGACCACCAGTCCAGGGGTGGCACCACCCAAAATGAGCTGGGCCCGCCCCCATTAATCAGTAATTAAGGCAATGCCCTACAGGTTTGACTACAGCCAGATCTTACTGAGGCATTGAGGCTCCCTCGTCTCAGGTGATATTTTTTTTTTAGCTTGTATCAAGTTGAATTAAATTGCCCAGCACAATAAGCAAAATTAAAATAATTAGAGGTCTCAGAGGAAAGGAATTACCTGGACCTTTGTTCTGGATGACTGACTTATTAGCGCTGATGGCCGTTATCATCTTAATCATATCAGCTGTGATTAGCAGGAGGTAAGCTCCTGACAGAAGAGGCCTGTTGATAGAAGATGGTGGAGGGGCATATCAAGAGTGCACAGTTCATCTACTCTCTCTTCCCTGTGTTTTCCTCACAATCGCATGCAATACTGTTCCATCTGTATGTGATATGGGCAAGGGAAAGGCAACGGGGCTATCGGCGCTATGCTAACTACTGAATGACAGACTAAATGTAGGGCTCTCTGACTTGATATCTGCAAGCCATATTTTCCTGGAATAAAAAATGATGTGTCCCAACACAAATTTTCAAACTTTCTTAACATAAAACATTACATGATTGGATTGCAATTGGACTGCAAAAATCCCTAGTATGGACATGGTGGTTGACAATGGCAACCTGGATTTACAATGTTAAAACTTTGCACGATCTTTAATGGGGAAGTTGTCATCCATGTAGGGTGGGACTTTTCTTTTTTTTTATTTTTATTAAAAATTTCCACCTCCTCCCACTTCCCTCCCCCTCCCTCTCCAGTCCAAAGAGCAGTCAGGGTTCCCTGCCCTGTGTGAAGTCCAAGGTCCTCCCCACTTCATCCAGGTTTAGGAAGGAGAGCATCCAAACAGACTAGGCTCCCACAAAGCCAGTACATGCAGTAGAATCATAACCCAGTGCCATTGTCCTTGGCTTCTCAGTCAGCCCTCATTGTCTGCCATGTTCAGAGAGTCTGGTTTGATCACATGCTCCACCAGTCCCAGTCCAGCTGGCCTTGTTGAACTCCATTAGATCAGCCCCACCGTCTCAGTGGGTGGGCGCACCCCTCGCAGTCCTGACTTCCTTGCTCATGTTCTCCCTCCTTCTACTCCTCATTTAGACCTTGGGAGCTCAGTCCAGTGTTCAAGTGTGGGTCTCTGTCTCTATCTCCATCCATTGCCAGATGAAGGTTCTATGGTGATATGCAAGATATTCATCAGCGTGGCTATAGGATAGGACCAGTTCAGGTGCCCTTACCTCAGCTGCCCAAGGAACAAGCTGGGGACATCTCCTTGGACACCTGGGAACCCCTCTAGAGTCAAGTCTCTTGCCAACCCTAAAATGGCTCTTTTAATTAAGATATATACTTCCCTGCTACCATATCCACCCTTCCTCCATCCCAAGGGTCCCATTCCCCCAAGCTCTCCCCATCCTCCCCTTCTCCCTTCTCTCTCCCCATCTCCCCTTACCCCCACCCCACCCCTACCCCCAAGCTCCCAATTTTTGCCTGGCAATCTTGTCTACTTCCAATATCCAGGAGGATAACTATATGTTTTTCTTTGGGTTCACCATCTTATTCAGCTTCTCTAGGATCATGAATTACACATATACAGAAGGACTTCCTACACCAATCCTCCACAGGCAAACATGTAAAATGTCTAGTGCCAAGAACCCAAGAATTGGTTACTCCTTTGGGATTTGTTTATCAGTAGAGTTCCATATAGGTTCATACTAAATTCTCAGTCCTAAATAGATCACACATGCCGTACCACTCCTCCCAGGGTTCAGGGATCATTGCTGGAGAGAAGACAGAAAATTTCTAGAAGCCAGAAGTGGTGAATGACAACTAGGAAAGTCTTTTCTGAACACAGCAGGGCAGTTTTGTAGATGAACCCACAGAACTTGTGTCAGCGTACACAAGTCCAGTGCAAGCTCATATTAGACATATTGCAATCATGGGGAGAGACTGTGTGTCCACTGCTATTTAAAAGCTACTGACAATTGCTATCTGTTGGGAGAGGAGAGTCAATGAATTTAAGGGTGGCACTTAACAGGTGTACCACACTCTTAAGGAACGTCACAAGTCCAAGAGAATACAGGAAGTACAAATCTTACTTGATTTATTTTCCAATATCTACAGATATTTTGATTGGCAAAGATCTGGGAGGAGTTGGGCAAGGAAGGTGAGTATCATCAAAATGCATTGCATGAAATTCTCAAAGAGCTAATAAAAATGAGAAAAAAATTGAGATGGGGAAGAAAAAAGTGAAACAAAAGAAACTATAGTACACTGAAGTATTTTCAGACTGACACCATTCATATAATTATTATTATAGTAGATTGTTACACCTTCTATACTTTATTATTAGTTAATTCATTGTTCCATTTTACTTGTGTCATGAACTTCATCAGTGGTATGTTCTTGTAAAAAACATCTGTATAAACCAGGTTTGGTACTGTTAAAATTTCAGTCATCTACTATAGAATGTGGAAGAATATTGCAAGGTAAAGAGAAGTCTAGTAATAATAATAAAAACAGTTATTATTATTTTTATTATTATTTATATTCATTTTAAAATCATTTGTTGTATTTTATTACTATAAAGTATTTGTCTGAGTGTGGGATTTTTCATGAACGAAATGCCCATCCATGGAGGTAAAAGAGGGGGCTGGTCTCCCTGGAGCTACTTGGTCATGAGCACTTGGAATCAATCTTGTGTTCTCTGCAGGAAGAATGCATGCTGTAACCTCTGAGCCATCTCTAGAGATCAGTTCAATGGTTTTGGTCCAGAGTATCCCAGTTGGCTTACAACACCTTTTATAGCACAAAATCACCTTGAACTTCTGTTCCTCATGCTTCTGCCTCATTCCTGATAGAATTAAAGGGGAGCACCACCAAGCCTAGTTTATCCCTTAATAGAGAGTGAACCAGTCTTCCTGCATGCTAGGCAAGCAGTGTTCAAATTAATCTACACCCACTACCAATGCTTTATGTTAAGTGAAAAAAATCTAGACCAATGCACATAAACTATGTAGTTCTCCATAAAATAATGTCTCTGATCAAATAGTTTTGTGCAAACACAGAAGATTAAACTTTACTCTAAAATTGTACTGGTATATTTTCATAGTTTCAAATGTGCTTTTATAATTTATTTTATGATATGAGCCAGTAACAGGTGTTGGGGATCATGTGTTTCACCCCTCTCATAGCTGTCTGTTTTTATTGGCAGATGTACAGCATTTGGTGCATCAGTATAAAAAAATTCATGCATCATAAAGGAGTGAATGCCATCCAAAATTAGCACAGCACAAGGAGAACTATTGTCCAGGGAAGGAGCTCCTTAGAATGTTTAGTGAACACTCTCACAAAGAAAATTAGGAAAAAGTAATAGACTATTATATTGTATAAGAAACTAAAAGTCATGTTCTTTTTAACCAGTAAACCTATTAGCAATAATAATAGCATGTATATTGAAAATTGATATGGGAGTATATTTTGTGCTCTTTCTCTAAAAAATAAATAGTTAAGATAATGAGTAAATTTGTGATCATGCTTCTCCATTCTGCCTTATGTATGTATATCATTCAATCATAGATTCAGTTTATTTGCCCCTTAATGGATGAGTTTAAAGGCTAAAGAAATCAAAACCAAACGTATTAAGTTCATTATTTAAGTTCCTAATTTCGTGTTACCAAGTCTGCAATGATAGCTGTATTCTTTTTACTGAGTCTAAGGGAAGATATTGCAATCTTTGAGAGGATTTTCTTTCCCCCATTAGAGTTCTTGCCCCATTATCAATTTCTTAATACCTTAAGTTCCATTTTCAGCAAGATTTTCCGTTAGGGGGCATGCACTGAGGGTATGTGATTAGAGACTTTCCCATAGGCTGCCCTTCACTGCCAGCTTCCAGCTCAGATGGAGACGGATGCAGCTCCTCACCGCATTGATCCTTCTACCTGGTGAATGCCCCTAATTCAGTTGCTGAAGCTGAATTTTTTTCAGAGAATCTATGACAGCCTGCTGCCTTGAGGAGCAGCAAGGATTACTTCTTTCTTCCTGGTTACCAAAGCTGTGTGTCCAAGGCTAAATCTTACTTTAATGGCTTCTCTGGATTTTTGATCTTCACTGTGTACATTTTCACAATTCTCCTAAATTTCTTTAAATATAAGCCATATTGAAAAATGAGTCATATTCTTCTACTTTAAAACCCATGTCTAAACTGTTAAAATTTTTAACCTGGGAATTTATTTCTGGTTATATTTTAATGTTTCTAATGCATTTCTAGAATATTTTCCCATTTATAAATAAAATAAGATAGAAAACAGTAAGAATCTATGGGCATTGGCCAACTGGCATAAGTAATTGAGGGTCGGTTGGCTCAGAAATTACTTCGCTTCTGAAACCAATGTGAGAATATTGAGATTCTAGTTTATTAATGAGAATAAAAATCACATTAAAATTAGCCTTGAAATATAATGCTCCAGCTACTGAAGCAGATACATGATCAGTTCTGGATTATTCAGTAAAAATGAGAATTCCCCAGGGATCAGAGCATAGCCATTGCTGATTAACTGTATATGAGATAAAGGAGGATTAGAATATTATCTAAGATAGTATAGCTATCTGCTACAATGTTGAAAATAATGTCCATAAATTTAAACATATACTAGCCTAAAATTTCACTTATTTATAGTTAAGGTTTGAAAGTAAACAGAACTTGAAATTTTAAATTAAAATATATTCTGAAATTTAAAATAGCTGTAATTAGAAATATTAGGGTCCTTTATCATAAGCTGCAAACTCTGAAGCAATAGAGTAATAAGTAAGGGGAATGTGATTAATAACATAAAAATTTCTTTTCTTATTATTCCTCTAAATATAAGTAATATAATTATCACATTTAAAAATAGGTATTTCAGCAGGATAAATTAATCTCAAATTCATATGAATGAATAAACAGAAGAAAAAGAATAAAACAATGAAAAATGAAGTGTATTACCAGATATCAAAACATATAAAACTATAGTTATTAAATTTTTGTTATACCTGTAAAATGATGAATTGGGTATATTGATGAAGTTTAATGAAACTTACAATAATAGGTGTTATTATTAAACTTTTTAAATTATATCTCTTTATCACTTCTAAGTATTTTGAAAGAGTTTTCTGCAGCTCTAGTTTTATAAAAAGCCACATAAAAAGTATTTTCTTGCCATAAAAACATAACCATGCTTCCAATATCAATATATGGTTCATTAAATAAACTTTTAATACAAATGCTTAGATATATACTTTAAATTAAATACTAATGTCAACTTTGTTTAAGTAACACATTTATTTGGAGCTATATTAACATCTAAAGCTTAGTTTTCCAGATTTGATTTTTTTCACACAATAAAATGGGTGAAACGCATATGAAGAAGACAGGTACGATAAACAAGTTGGTACACATACAGGGATGTCGGCACAGGTATTCTTCATATCCAGGCACATATGGCCTCAGGATTCAGTCTCAGAAATACATCTTACTACCTGTGTTTCATAAAACCAGTCACATCATCTTTGTGTGTGGTAGGTATAAACTCCACCACTGCATTGAACTGAGCAGCACAGCTTTTATTCTGGCTCTTTTGCCTTACACATCACAAAACACTGTCAAAACACTCTGCGAAGTAACCTCACTCTGACTGCAAGTATTCATATTTCCACGTATAAAGCAGGCTACAGTTACCCTGCTTTCTGTCATTGTGGGCTTACAAAACTAAAATGCAAAAATCTGTAAACCATAGGTCTAATACATCTTATCCTGAAATCTTGAAATAGGAACAATTTGACAACATTTCTCCTTTTTTTCTTCCTAACAAGAAAACTTAAATAAGAAAAAAAGGGTGTGGAAAACCCTTCTGTATATCTGTTGCTTTTATTGGTTAATTAATAAAGAAGTTTCTTTGGTCTGTGATAGGGCAGAGTAGAGCTAGGTGGGAAACATAAACTGAATGCCAGGAAGAAGAAGATAGGGTCAATTAGAAGCCATGTAGCCACCATAGGGGCCAGATGCCTCTTTCTAGAGCCTACCAAAACTTTGTTGGTGGGCCATGACCTTGTGGTGATGCACAGATTAATAGCTAGGGGTTACTTTAATATATAAGAGCTAGCTAGAAATACACTTAAGCTATTGGCCAAACAATATTGCAAATAATATAGTGTCTGTGTGATTATTTTGGGTCTAAGTGGCCTGGAAATGAACAAGCAGCCTCCAATAACAAGAAAATGATTGCTCAACAGATCTATGCATCAGCTTGGCAGGACCTTGAATAATCAAAGAGCCAAGCCTATCTACAGGACTGTGAGGCTCTGCATATTAAATTCACAAAGGAGGAAGAGTCTGAAGTTTTCCTAAACTTGGAATGTAACTTCAGGTTTCCATACTGATGTTAGCGTGATTCTTCCAGAAAAAAAATCCTGAATTCTCCTTGACTTAATATGCATTGTATCTGTTTAATATTAAGACAGTACAAAAGTTAACTCTACAGTGACTCACATGGGACCGAAATTTATCTAACATTCATATGTCCACATACAGGGTCCCAGTCTGAGATAAGTTTTCACTGTCAAGAGAGCCAGGTTCCATGCTCTCAGGCTTCTGAAAATGACACCAGTTTTCAATGACACTGGGTGATTCTGCTTCCACACTTCGCAGTTAAGCAGATAAAGCAAAACACCAGTTTCAATGATTATGGGTGATTCTGCTTCCACACTTTGCAGTTAAGCAGATAAAGCAAAACATCAGATTTGCTAAGACAATGCTTCTTATAATCTAGTTATTAGGTTGTTTCCAGGTTCTGGGGTACACTTATACAATAGAGTACTATTCAGAGGTAAAAAAAAAAAATGATATCTTCAAATTTGCATGCAAATGAATGGAACTAGAACAAACCATCCTGAGTGAGGTAATCTAGACCCAGACAGAGACAGAAAAGCATGGTATGTACCCACTCATAGGTGGACACTAGCTGTAAAGCAAAAAATAAGGAGCCTATTCCATGACCCCAGAATAGCTAAAAACAAGGAGATTCCTAAGAGGAACATACATAGACCGCCTGGGAAGGAGACACAGACAAGATCATTTGAGAAAATTAGAAGCATGGTAGTAAGGGTAAAAGGAAGGCAGAGGGGAGGGGGAGGGATGAAGGGGAGAGGGGAGAACTTGAGGGAACTGGATGGTCGAGATGAGGGAAGGACAGAGATGGAGAACAAAGAAAGAGATATTTTGATTGAGTGAATAAGGAGATATTTTGATAGGGCTAACAAGAAACCTTGTACTAGAGAAACTCCCAGGAATCCACAAGGATGACACCAGCTAAGACCATAAGCAATTGCTGAGAGGATGCTTGAACTGGCCTTGCCCTGTAGTCAAATTGATGACTATCTTAAATGTCATCACAAAGCCCATGTCCAGCAATCAACAGAAGCAAATGCAAAGATCCACATTCACCACCACTTCCCGGTGGCGACCTGCTATTTTTAATTAGTAACTATATATAACGTATATCCATATAGGTAGATGATAGGTGGATAGACAGACAGGTAGATTGATTGATAGAAACACATAAACATACATGCACGCACACACACACACACACACTCACACACACATACACACACCTCGTTTTATTTTTCTGGAGATTTACAACTAATACAGCAAAACATATCCATGTGTTACAGGATTACAGTTTCTTTAGTAAGCCTGTCCTAAACTAAATTAGTATATATACTCATGGAAATTCAGATAAATTTTCCATCATCTCTGTGAGAGTCAGTCATGAGAAGCTAAGCATGGGCACGCCACCCAAACAAAGTTCTTTACTTCCAACCATTATCACCTGCCAGAGTAGGACTGAGCCATCGATAAATTTAATAAGAGACCTGAGTCTCAATAGTTTACCCGAAGCAGTGTCTGGTTGCAGGAAGAATCACAAGCTGAGATTACCTGAGCACCACCCAAAAACAGACCATCTAAAGGAAATGCCTAACTTTCCAACCGTTATAGATAGGATCACCTGCCAGGACACCATAGACAAATGTCAGCCAGACAGGGTTCCTGAATTTCAGAAACCCCTCACCCCCACCTTTACTACTCCAAAAACCCAGTTCTAACTGATCTCGGGCTCTCTGTTTATTCTAGTACATTAGACATTCAGAGAGACTGAGTTTGTAAACTTGCATAAAATAAAGGCTCTTTGCTTTTACATATGGAACTTGGTCTCCTTGTTGGCTTTTGCGGGAACTTAGTGGATTTGGGCATAACAATCTCCGTCTTAGATATCGGGCTGTAATATTACATAATAAACTGGTACCAATAGCTAGACCTCTTCCTAATGGAAGATCACTATGATTAATTATTTACGCTTCAGAAAATCCAAGTTAAGCAGTGCTACTGGCAGAGACAACAAGCTTTGTCCCTGCTGCTTGTACTGGCATTTTGGAACCAATTCTCTTTGGATGGATACTTTGTTCAGCCTGGATATAGTGGGGAGGGCCTTAGTCCTACTTTGGAGGAATGTGCTTTACCCTCTGGGGAGTGTGTGGGGGTTGGGGTGGGGAGAGTAGGTGGAGGGAATGGGAGGAGGGGAGGGTGTGGGAACTGGGATTGGTATGTAAAATGAAAACAAGATAGTTTGTTTTCTTTTTTAAAAAAAAATAAAATATAAAGCCTAGCGATGGTGGTGCATGCCTTTAATCCCAGCACTCAGGAGGCAGAGGCAGGCAGATCTCTGTGAGTTCGAGGCCAGCCTGGTCTACAAGAGCTAGTTTCAGAACACACTCCAAAGCTACAGAGAAACCCTGTCTTGAGAAAAAAAAATAAATAATTGACAAACAAATAAATAAATAAAAATATAATATAAAACATCCCAGTTAAATTTCATTAAAATTGTTTTTCAACTGAAACTAAATGATATTTCTTAGTGTTACTTGTTTTGATTAATCTCTTTATTGTTGCTATTCAAAGAGAATACCTTTAATGAATAATCGAAATATAACAACTTCCTCAGACTTTGTTTCTAAGAATTTGGGGGGAGCTACTACAGAGTTGTACATATTACCAGTTAAATGCCAATAAGGACA
This sequence comes from Microtus oregoni, assembly GCF_018167655.1. Taxonomy (NCBI): domain Eukaryota; kingdom Metazoa; phylum Chordata; class Mammalia; order Rodentia; family Cricetidae; genus Microtus; species Microtus oregoni. Next base: position 70,125,815 of record NW_024543060.1, on the reverse strand, counting down.
CCATCCTTTGTGATGGATATACTAGTGATGTTCCTAAGCCCCATGAGATACTGAGAATGCTAATTTTCTTTCCTGTGTTGATTTGAGGTGGCCCTAGCAGAATGAAATGTGTTCTGTGGTAGTCATAGGTTACTTCCTGCTAATGTTAGAAACATAATCACCAAAAGCAATTTGGGAGGAAGGCTTATTTCATCTAACATTTCTTTGCCAATATCCATCACTGAATGAATTCAGAACCAGACTAAGTGAGATCTTGGAGAAGAAACCATGTGGAAACACGATATTTACTAACTCTCTTATTATTCTCTCTCTCTCTCCCTCTTCCTCCTAGCTTTCTTACATACCACCTGCCTAGAGATGGGTACCACAGTGGACTGGTCCTTCCCATATCAATCAGAAATATATATGTCTCACAGATATGCCCACAGGCTAATGTGACTTATATAATACTTCACTTGTGGTCCCTCCTCCCAGATGACACTAGGTTGTGTTGATTTAACAATAAAAACTAATGAGCAAAGTAGGATTAATCTAGATCAATCAAGAAGCCTGAAGAAAACATTATAAGGACTAGGGCATTATAGCTGCTTTCCCTTGCAGAGGGAAAATTACAGCCTCTTTTCCTGCAGAATAGTCATCATATTTAGTTTAATATTTTCTTTGTTAATTTCAATATGTACACATTTCAATTTTTGTTTACTTGAATAATTAAATACTTTCCATCATGTATGAAAACAATAGCAAAAGTGTTAATGTTTCTATTCTCTTTGTTCTGAGAGGTGATACTCTTGTTTCTAGAAAGTTGTTTGCCTACAGGCAGTGTTTATTCCCACAAGACATAGTTAACCTCAGTAGAAAATACCAAAAACTGTGATAAATTAGAAAACAATAAAGAACAAAATCAATTTTAGGTATTCACAATATTCATACAGGAAACAGTATTGTTCTGTAAAGAAACTATCAGCTATACACTACATATGTTAAGAATGGAGCCTATTAACAAATTTGAAATAATACATGAGTTAATTGAAATGGAACATAAATCTATTTTGGCAATTTTGCAGTTAAATTTGATAATGAACACAGCAGTAACTGAAGAGTAGAGTCCAGATCCCAGGGGATGAAGTGCATGCTAGGAAAAATTGAAGATAGACATGTCATCCTAACTTTGTTGCACTGCCTTTGATCGATAGATCAAGAGGAAGAGCTAACAAAGCCATGAAATACCCTTTATGAAAACCGCATTAAACAGGCTTTTGTAAAGATATTCCCTCTAACAAAGAACAAATAACTCTGGCTGTAGACCAAGTGAATGTTGGGGTCTAAAGAAAATTACCAAATATCCAAACTACTCATTGAAGGGTCTGAAAAGAGTATTGAGAGTGGATGATTGCTCTTTAAAAAAAAATAGTAATTTGTGGTTTGTGATGGCAGCGAATAGTTGTTGACTGCAATTCCATGAAGACTTTGTGGAACAGCCACACACCGTAAACACAATCAAAAGCTGTACAGGAAGTGACATGATGAATTTTATCTCAACAATGCAAGCAGGTTGTAAGTATAGGGTTTGCTGTTTGTCACAGCAGGGGAATGGAGTTGAAGATAGCTCTGCCAAGCCTCACTCATTACAGTGATGGCCACTCTGTTGGGATTAATCTAAACGCCATTTTTCACGGATCCTATTCTTAGAGTAAAGGGGTTTGCCATTTATTTTCTGGATCCAAGTATTGCTTTTTTTTTTCTTTTTGTTTTTCTTCTAACTGGAATATTTGACAAGCTGTGGGTAATCAGATTCACAGTAGCATTTCATTACCATATACATATAATATATATTATAACTATAAAAGTAATTTTTTAGTATTTTCACAGAAAAAAGAATAAGTACATATAAGCCTGTTGCAGGTTATTTGTGTAACTATCTGTACATGTGTCCTGGTTTCCTAAGAGAAGTAATATCTCATGCCATTTTCGATTATGACACTCCCTATTTTCCCACTATACCATTCAAAACCAGGGCAACCCAAACCCAGGGGATCCAGCATGGCTGGTACCCACAAAAGAAAATGTAGGCATGCAGCCCAATGATGTGCCATAAATTACCTGGTACTTGATGTATTTGAAACATAAAGTATAAGGAAAGTCATAGAAACTAATGTCCAAATGATGCCAGTTGTGAAAAGCTTGACTATAGTTTTTGACAGCAGCGGGATAAGGGAGTATGTAGTAAGTGTGGTAATATTAGAAGAAACTAATAATAACTTTATTTTGTAACCTAACAGAACAAGTCTGCCTTCATAAGTATAGTGATAAAATATACTTGGCTAAAGCAGGAACACTCTGCTGGATACCTCTGTCCACATTGTTCCTCCCTGACTAAGGTACTTAGCTCTTTTGAGGCACAATGTCTTCATCTATAATTTAAGGAAGATGGTAAAATTTAAGCTTGATGATCTCCAGATGGCTTGAAATCTTAGAATCTAAGCAGTAAGACTGACACATATTACCCGCTTTTATTCTCAGACATGCACGTGGGTTATGCTATCCTCTACTGGCTACTCAAAGAGTTAAGAGAGACTAATTTGTCTTTTTCCTTTGGCACGATGTCACTTGTTGTTTCTTTAGCAGTGTATAAAAGTGTATTGGCTCAATTTTCTCCTCTTACAAAAAGGAAACCAGGTTAACAGTAGGACAACTGCTAACACAAAGCTTAAAAAAAAAAAACTGAAGAGTTTTCTATATGCTTGTGGTTTAAATATGGCTCCCATAGGCTCATGTGTCTGAATGCTTGGTCATCGGGGCATGGCACTTCTTGAAAGGGATTAGTCTGTGTGGCCTTGTTGGTGTAGGTGTGTCCCGGTAGGAGGTGTTACTAAGGTTTGTGGTTTGATATTTCCAAATTCCATGTTGGGCACAGTGTCTCTCTCTTCCTATTGTCTCTGAATCCGGGTGTAGAATTCTCAGTTCCTTCTCCAGCATCATGTCTTCCTGTTTGCAACCATGCTTCCCACAGTTTTGATAATGGTTTAAACCTCTGAAACTGCAAGCAAGCCCTAATTGGTTTTCTTTATGAGAGTTTGTCATGGTCATGGTGTCTCTTCAAAGCAATAGCACACTGACTAAGACACGTGTGCTCAATGAGGGACATTGAACTAGCTTATTTATTCCTCAAGAATATCTAAAAAAAAAAAAAAAAAAAAGCTTTCACCTTCCTGATGCTCACTTAAGAAGGAAAATGAAGCTTATAGTTTTATATCCCTTGAGGCAAATATAGAGGGGCAAAGAGGTTCTCAGTAATGGAAAATTTAAATGTTTTTATAAAGCAGTAATTACGTGCAGTTATCTCTCTAGTGAATATATCCATGGACTTTCAATTTACAGATGTGTTCATCCCAGGGGGCTTTACAGTCCTTTAAATTGCCCTGGAATGCAATTTAGTTACTTGCTAGATATGATACTATGGACACACTAATTATAAGCTTTACAAAATATATAATATGTCTAAGATTCCAAAATTGTTTAAGCTTGAGTGAGATTGTATGGATAAATTGCTGAGTTAATTGCTTAACATACTGACTTCCCAATAAATATTTTCTTGAACTATGATTAATATGAAACACAAAGCAGTCTTGGGGGTTCAGAATAAATTGGTGAACAGTCACTTGGTACTAGTGAGCAGTTTTAACATCTAATCCAGCTTTGCCTATTATGCCATGCCTCTATGTGTGTGTGTGTGTGTGTGTGTGTGTGTGTGTACTGACAACTTCATATTGACAAATTAGTTGGGTCTGTGATCAAATATTTCATATTGTAACTCTTGAATATATTATATATTTCATATTTTAACTCCTCCAAATATTATATATATGTGTAAATATTTTAGTTGAAGATACATATTGAACTACCATTTAATATGCCCAAGAGCCATGACATATATCACTAGTACTGGCACATTTAACATCATTAGATGAAATAACAAGTAGGATATGACTTTTATAATTAAAAATATTGAGACTCTCATAGGATAAGATACAAATTATTCCTTTAATTTCTATTATTTTGTTTCAATTGTGCCAGCAAAAATCATTTCCATATTTCTAGATAGCATGTTATATGTAACAGTGATAATTAATTAAAGGGGAGGAGGTCATGAAATTGAGAGGAAATGGGGAGGGTAATAGGAGTTTGAGTGAGTAAAGAGAGAAGTAGAAATCATAAAAATACAGCACTCATGTATGAAATTCTAAAAAAATATTAAATTAAAGATACATTTGTCTGTCATTTAGAGAAAACTTATTAAAATGTCTTAGAGTATAAATACAAGGCTAGGTATAAAATCATAGTGGGGACATATGTACTGTACAAACATATGTTAGGTCAACAGCACCTCAGAAATCTCAGGTTCTTCTATATGTAAATATGTGCAAAAGTTCTTAGTGTGTAAATACATATCTACAAACATACATGCATAAATTTAAGAGATGGACAGGACATAACATGGAAATATACAAACCAGTGGAAAATACATTCTATGAAATAGTGATAAATATTCAAGTGTATCAAGGTCAAGAACAACAACAATAATAAAATGGAATGCACATGAGAGGAGAACAGTACATTAGAAGTAAGACTTGACTTGATCCTCAAAGTGGAAAATGTTATGAGTAAAAATTGTAAAAGTCCAAACAGAGTTGTATTTTTATTCATAATGTCAAACTGAAATGATTCCTTACGTGGTGTCATTTCGGGGCTGGAAGGGAGGTCAATACAGAAGATGAAAAAGGGAGGAGGAACAAATAATATCAAGGATAATTTATAAAGCTTTTATGAAGCTATGCATACTCAAAAGTGTGTCTACATATGTATATATATGGATTTGTTTATAAACACACATATACATACATGTATCTGTGTCTATACCTTGGATGAGATTATGTCCCTTGAGATGATAATATTCCCCAAAACAATCTAACAAAAACACAATTATCATGCATGAGAAATGTCTTTTAAATGAGTTGCTAGTCAGGGTACTCCAAGGTACTTCCCAAAGTAGAGTCAACTGTGATTGTCCTTGGTAGCTTCTCAGTGCTTGACAGTTAATTCCCTAATGCTAGAGACACAGCACTCCTTATACACAGCACTCACAAGATTTAAGCTGGATGTAACCTGAAATCGTTCTTCCTGTGCTCTAGCTCTCATAGTACCAGAAAATACGATGAAAGCTGCCAAGTGAGGGGATCAATCAATAGTCCTCTCCAACTGTGACACCAATGAACTATAACAGTGAGCCACATGGCAAGTTATTCCTCAAGGTGCAATAGCAGCACACATATCAGGACAGAAGTGCTAAGAAGAAAGGAGGCCAACATCAAATGTTTCATTTATGGTTGAGGACCTGAACTGTGTTCCTGAAAAATGTCTGTTGCCCTGAAAAGTGAAAAACAATAATAATAGAAATTGATCTATAAGAAGACAAACAGGGCCTCTTACCTAGACATAATAAAAAAAAAAAATCTGAAACTCCATGTGGTCCCATATGTGAGCTAATCTCAGGACAGAGAGGTGCAGCTAAAAGGTTAACATATGTTCTGTATCAATCACTTTACTCCAGGTGAAGCAATCAACTTCATAATTCAAAATATGGGCATAGGTAAAACATGATAATATGTTTTCATAAAATGTCATTATGATATGCTGTTTTCAACAACAAAATTTCAATACATATATAAAATTACATATGGTTTATATAAAGGAATGGAATATGATGAGAAAAACAACGTGAACTCGCTGAATATTTTGAAGTAACATGTCATGTGCAGTCAAGTTTGTAATGAAAATCAGTGAAGACCAAGAAGAAACTAGAAATACATATAAACAAAAGAAAATAACCAAATGGAATAATGACAAAAGAGGAACTCAACAATTTAGAGCTTTAAAGCACAATGAAAATGAAATTTTCACAGTAGGGTTTCAACATCAGATTTTTCACAGTACAAAAATGGGAACTGGTACAATGACTCAGCTTCTTACTCGACCATTTAGCCTGAACTCCATATCCAGAACTAATATGGTGAAAGGAGAGGACCAAATCTCACAAGGCTTCTCCTGAACTCCACACATATTCTCTGATACTTTCTAACAACATATGTATATGTGCAAACATGCATGCACACACAAAATAAGCAATGGTTAAAAATATTTTATAATTATGAAAATTGAATGGTTTCAGGTAAGGAAAAAAATGAAACAAAAAAAAAAATAAAACACATCAGAATCTATGCTATATACTGAAGTTTCCTGAGCTGTGACTAGGAGTTTCTTGAACGAAGCCTGAAGGAAGATAGGAATTATGCTAATTTAGTCAAGAGGATGCAGTAGAGTCTTTTCTAAGGTCCACAGTCTCTGTAATCACAGGATGCTGGCTAGGTTTCCATAACAAGCATGCTTTCCCTCCTGTTGAGTGGACCTCAAGCTCAAGTAGTCAGCTGTTGGTTATCAACAGTTGAGTGCCACTTATTGCACTTTTAGGGATGGATATTTGCCATTCCAGCCGGTAATAACCAAGAGAAAAGAGGCTTTTGTGAGTGTGGCATGGGGAGAGTATATTAGAGGGTGTGGACAGAGGGTTCCTAAGAGAGGGCAGGCTGGAGGGAGAAAATTGAGGGAGGAAAGCAAAATAATTCCAATTATTTTTTAAAAAAGAGATAAAGAACAGAGAGAATACTTTGAGAAATGCTGGCTGAGTCCTCCCACACAAAAGCATGTGCAACATAAAACTAAAAATACAAGATGCTCAATCAACTCTATTAACAGTAGAAATTCAGAGACTGTTATTTCCCAATCATTAAACAGGAAGACAATGGAAATTTAAAACTGTGATCTGACTAATACACACTGTGCACTTGAAACCCCCTAGGGAAGCTCATGGGTGATATCTCACCAGATGTTTGATGGTCGGGGAAAGCACATAAACATAAGGGTTAAGTAATCAAAGAAATACCATCCACCAAGAATTTTATGTATGAGTAAATTCTTTTTCAAAACTGAGACACTAATTATGTTATTTTTAAATAAACATGTATGAAGAGAAGTCACTGCTACTGTGATTTCCTAGAAGAAGTACAATAACCTACATTTGGATTGAAACGATAATCCCAGACAACAACTCAAGAATATCAAAAAACAACGGCAGAGACACTAGATTTCCCTCATCTTTGATAGAGTCTGATGCCAACTACTGAAAACTAATAAAACTAACAAAAGCCAAGAACCCTCATCTCCTGGGTAGATATAATTTTATCGGCCCCAATGTTTGCATGAAAAATAAGTTTTGTTTCAAAAAACATTACAAGTTTCTGAGGACCATTTACCCTGAAAAGACATAGAAAGTCTCAAAATACAAAGTCTAAATCACAGTATTCAGGTTCGTAAGAAAGCCAATATGTCTAGGAAGGATGCAGAAAACACATGAGCCTCCCTGTGAAGACGTTAGGCGTTGTTTGCTGATCAACAGACACCCAAATGATCATTCGGATGAGGCCCATCTCCAAGAAATTTTATTTCTACTAGAACTCGTTATTTTCTATTTTTTTTAAAATGCTGAAATTGTGAGAAACATCATCTCCATGAGTTAAAAAGCAATGCAAAAAGATGAAGTACTAACATTTAGATATGTAATATGTTTCAATAACAGCAGTGTTTAAAAGTCTTATATCCTGCTTAGTAATTATAATTATTTCCTGGTTAATAAAATCAATGTAAATAAAAGTTGCAAACGATCTTGGAGTAAGTGACAATGGATGGATGCATTATATTTATAATTTATGGGGACGTGTCCTCTACAGAGTTGCTGGTCACATTGCATCCCTTCCTGTGCTGCACAGGAAGCCAGTGGAGACCACAGGTGAGAAGCCTCGCCCATCACAACCCAAAAGTCTCTGCTCTTCATGCGGTCCTTGGCTCCATGCCGCAGGGGCGGGAGAGTCTGTTCTGATGCCGCCATGCACACAAACACATACACACACACACACACACACACACACACACACACACACACACACACACGGGATTTCCCCCATCAAGAGCTCCAGAAAGGTCTGGATGCAATCAACAAACATGGAGAGTCACATGACTCCCTCTGCACTCAAGGCCCGTCCTTTGCCCCTACCTCAAGGCAGGAAACTGTGAACTCTGAGGGTCACGACTCCCTCTGACCCTGAACCAGTGATGTGAGTGGTAAATGCTCTGGGAAGATCTGGCTGCAGTCAGCAAACACCAACTGTGTCACATGGCACAGTCCCTGCGCGAGGTCCCGCCAAATACCCCTGAACTACTGAAGGTCATGACCTTTGACCCTGAACCTCTCACGCCCATGCCCGCTATGGTCTTGGGCAACCGAGCAGCAAGTACTCACTGTACTGTGCTTTGAGCACTCTAGCACTGAGCACCAAGCACTTCACCCAGGGCGGCTGCAGAGCTTTCCCTCAGGGTCTGGATAACAATGGTTCTCAGCTGCTGAGGATCAACTGTGAGAGTACAGAGCAGACACTGAGACCTGGGAAGCTGAGGCAGGGGAGTGCTGAGAGCTTAGTCTGTTTCCTACAAGAATCTGAGGCAGGGGCATTGTGGTACCTCAGTGACTGACATCACCAAGCCTGCCCTCTGGTGGCTGTGCAGCATTGACGTGGCCGAGTGACATCACACCCTGCCTATTTCTGGCCCATGCATCTCATTGTTCCTTCGTTACACCAGCAGGGCCCTAGGCTCAGGGTTTCATGGCTCAGTAAGAATTCAGTGTCTCAAGAGCAGCAGGGACTGTGGAAATGTCATTCTGCACGAATCACGAGCTGTCCCACCTCCCAGAAACCTCTCTGTCCACATAAAAAGGAAATTATAGAATGACAGCAAAATCAGGCAGAAGAGAATCTCCAGACCGAGGGTCCAGACTTGCCCAGGGTCCTGGGAAGGTGAACTGAGCTATGAGCGACCCGGGTGGATCAAAGAAAACAGAATCAACAGATACGGGAGTAGCCAGAGAATCTTAACTGTAGCTGATAAAGTCTGATATTTCAAACCTGTATCCATTTTATGATCTTTCTTTTTTTTATTGATTTATTGAGCTGTACATTTTCCTCTCTGCTTCCCTCCCTGCCTCTCCCTTCCTCCCTTCAATCCTCCCCAAGGTCCCCATGCTCCCAATTTACTCAGGTGATCTTGTCTTTTTCTACTTCCTATGTAGATTAGATCTGTGTAAGTCTTTCTTAGTGTCCTCATTTGTTGTCTAAGTTCTTTTGGGTTGTGATTTGTAGGCTGTTTTTCTTTGCTGTATGTTAAAAAATGACTTATGTGTGAGGACATGTGATAATTGTCTTTCTGTGTCTGGGTTGCCTCTCTCAAAATAATGTTTTCTATCATCAAGCTCACACTGTAAAAATACTTTGACATTTATGATAACAACCTCTCTAGTTATTATATTATACTTAAAATTCTTTAATATGTTAACATACATGGATAAAGGGAGTGAGAAAATATAAAACTAAGTATTAGGAAGCATGTCTATTATTATGCATTATATACATAGACACAATATAATCATATGTGTCTCTAAAACCATTCCTAGGTTATCTCCTGGAGGGAGGTGGCAGGACTGCTTTGGGGATGGTAGGAGGAGATGGTCAGGGATGGAAAGTGTGTCAAGTATGACCTGGAGCTCACAAAGAATAAAATTTCCCTCTTAGGTTCTCAGAAAGAACCACCGTCCCACCAGCCCAGGGATTCCAGCCCAGTGAGACCTCCACAGCCCTTCTGACTCACAGGAATAGAAAGTGATGAGGTAGCCCTTAGGTGTGTGACAGTTTGTACCCGCAACCAAATGCAATACAAAGCATCTTGTGCACAGTCTCCACCATGTACAGAATTGCTCAGGATTCAGCAATCATTTTGCAACTGAGCACCAAGCTGTGGTGGGAACACGAGCTTTGTCCCAGAGATCCTAAACTGAGCTGGGAAGCTCCTGTTGCAATCACTGTGGTCCTGCAAACAAAATTTAGGTGACGTGAAATAGTGTTTACCCCCAGCCACACTGCACATGTGCTGCAAACTAGAAAGATCCACCTGATATCTGTCTTGCACCAATGGGTGCAGTGAGCTCAACAAGAGAAGAGCATCCGCTTCTGTGAGAGCAGGATAACAAGAGTAAGGACGCAAATTAGAAATGAGCTACTTTGCACTTGACATAAGCAGAGGGTCAAGATAGTCAAGTGCTCTCACTTAATTCATGGCTGAGTAGGATAGAAAAAAACGTCCCTGAAATATATCCAAGAAGTAAACAGTGTCTGGAGATTTCCCTGGGTAGGTAGCTGAGCTTTTTACTTGTGGGCAAAGTTCAACAGCTTGACAGTTTGGAGAACACGCTGAGACCTGGAAGTGGCAAGACTTGATTCTTTACAGGTTCACTTAGTCTGAACCAGGATTTAAGAGGTGATCAGCTGAACAACAGGCAATGTTGCTGCCAAGTTTTCAGCCACTGCTGATATAAAATCTCCAGGCTCAGATGAACAGGAGAAGTGGGTTATGCACTATCAGGCCCTTTGCATCTATTACTTACCTCCTTCCATTGCCTTCTGTGTCTGTAAAAACGAAGAAATTCAGAGATCATTAGGAAGTTCCCTGCAGCCTGCTGGAGCTCTGAGGTAGCTGTTGAGCATTTCAACGATGCCCATTCAAAACTGAAGATTATTGAACATATATAAAATGAAACCTTTCTTAGGCTTAAATCAAAAGAATGAAAATAATATTTAAGCTAGCACAATGCTGAAAGAGTTACCTGTAGTCGAGGAGAGGTGGCTCAATAGTCAAAGTGCATAGTCCTCGTCCAGAGGACCTGAATTCAACTTCCAGCACTCCATCGTGGCTAACAACTGGCAGCACCTTCAGCTCCATGACCCATTCAGCTCCATGACCCATTCTCAGGGTAATCAATATCCCTTTCTAGGTTCTAAGCACCCCTTCTCTCTCTCTCCCTTTTCACCCCTCCTCTGTCATCTATCTATCTATCTATCTATCTATCTATCTATCTATCTATCTACCTGTGTGTATACTAAATAGATAAACAAAAATATACTAAATAAATATATATGTATATGTATACTAAAATAAAATTAATCTTTAAAAAAGACATAAAATCATGACCTGTAATTAAATGGATAGATGTATTAAGCACATGTTTGTAATCCTAGCTCTAAGAAGACAGATTGAAGAAAATCAGAAGGTCCAGACCAGCCTTCACTACATAACAAAACCCCATATCTAAAAAGAAAAAAGGGTTATTTTTGTTTATTATACTGAATTTATTGTTTTAAATAGACCATGTCATCAAAACTGATGACACTTTTTTAAATCAGTCCTCTAGAGAAAAACAATAGTAAATATTCTGTTGGTTGTTGTTATACATAGAATTTCGCTTAGTGTTGATGTGCACGAATATCAGAAAACAGATTTTTCTATTGAAAGTAAAGTAATCAATATTTTAGTGTTGTATAATGTAGTTTTTTCTTCTTCTTTTTTTCTCCTTAGTACTTATCTACTTCTTTCACTTCAGCAATATTGTAAACAGTCTTATCCTAGAGTTACATACAAGAAAGTAAGTCCTGTGAGCTATATGGTCCAAGGATGTAGACTGTCTTCTCCAGCTTTATTCCACACTGTGCTGTATAAAACAGTAAGCCAATGTTGGAGTGATACATTGCTCAATCCTGACCATACACCTGAATCGTGTTGGGGATAGGCCCGAAATCCAAGTCCTAGTCCTGATTTACGGTAAAGTTCTTTCTAACCTGTAGTGGATTCTTTATTACCAAAGATGATGATCCCTTTTGTATTTCTTGATGTCTACTAGGATAAAAGACTTTATACCATTTAGAGAATGGCAAAGTGCATACATATTTTAGTTAATTGTTCAACACATTACCAATCTTCCTTTTCATCAGTGTCTTGTGAAATGATTTTTAACATCAATTTAATCAGCTACTTCAAAGGACTATTGCTCATTTAAATTCCTTACATTGTACTATCCATTTGGTTTTCTTTGCAAAATTAATTCCTCCCTGGAGTGTTGCCACTGACGCAAGCTTCTTCTATTGTGTTCTTCAGACACATTCTCTCTGAAACTCTTTAAATGTTCTTTTGCGTACATCACTAGTAAATGATGAGAATTCCCTTTAATCTCAGAGAACGTTAAAGAGTCTAAACCACATTACAACCGCATATGACAGTAGTGTTTTAAAACCGTAGCTGGAACCACCAGTCTCCCTCACAGATCTCCACTGCAGAGAACCTTGACCTCATCTGCACTTTCAGCACACAGGATAATTGATACAGTTTCCTTTCCCTGGGGTCCCTCAGCCATTAGAATGTCCGCTTGTGAGAATAAACTATGGAGTTTAAGTATGAAGATTTGAACTAGAGAAAGTACACTTTAAGGTTTATTTTCCCTTATGTGTGTAAGTATGCCTATAAGAGTTCATGTGTAGCACTTGCAATCAACTCTCCACAGAAGCCAGAGGGCATCAGATTCCCTGGAGGTGCAGGCACAGTCATTGTGTGCTAATTGGCATGAGTTCTGGGAACTGGACCCACATCTCTGCAAGAGCAGCAAGTGCTCATAACCACCAGGCCATTTCTCCAGTCCAGAAAAAGACAAATTTCTAAACATCTGTCATCTAAAAACTGAAGTTTGTTTTTTTTTTTACTGTGCACTAATGTGGATATGAAAATATGAAAGCTTTAGCTAAAGTTTTCAAAAGTACTGGTATTAACAAACACATAATTGTCAGTCTTGTGAAAGTGTACTAAATGTGTTATTTTTCTATGAACTTTTAGGACTTTTGTTCATTGTACAAATTCTGACAGAGCTAGAATTAACAAGGCAGAGGACACTGCCTGAAAACCTTGTTAATCTGCGTTTTGTTATTTTATTGTATTTAAGTCCAAAAAATAGACAGATATCTCTTATGAAACTATTCTAGTGAAATAATAGAAAAAAATAGATTATTTTACCTCATCCTTTATGTGTGTGTTGATGTGTGTTTGTGTTTGTGAACATATGTATGTGGTTACACTCCCCTGTTCAGGTACACACAATGTCCAGAGTTCAATATCAAGTTTGTGTTTTGTTACCCTTCACCTAGTCTTCTGAGACACGTTCTCTCACTGTAACTGGAACTCAGCCCTTGACTAGGACTGGCTTGTAAGCCCATGGTGTCTTCCTATCTCCTCCAGCTACAGGCATATACCACCACACAAGCCATTTTACGTGGATGCTAGATGGCTGAACCCATGTCTTCTTCCTTGCACAGTAAGTTCTTTACCTACTGAGTTGTCTCCTCAACCCTCAACAGGGCGTGGATACATTTGTTCGTTTGTAGGCGTGTGTGCCTATGGAAGTCTGAGGTCAATGACGAGCATTATTCTTCAGTGTTAATTTGAGACCAGGTCTCATTGAACTTGGAGCTACGTGGCTACACTGAATGGCCAGTAAGCTTTAGGCATCCCACTGTCTCTACTTTTCCAGTGTTGGAATGGCAGGCATACTCCCTAGTGGCAGTCTTGGAAAGTGAATTTGAGAAGATCGAACTCAACTCCTTCTCTGGAAGTCACTTCATGGCAGAATCATTTCTTCCACCTCTCTCTTGTTTCATATAGATCTCTTAATGCAGTTTCTGGGCCAGCCATTCAGGAATGTGTAATATATATATATATATATATATATATATGTGTGTGTGTGTGTGTGTGTGTGTGTGTGTGTGTGTGTGTATAATATAGTTTATATATATATCATTCAGGAATTTGTATTTAATATATATATACACCATATATATAGTGTATTTAATATATATATATTATACATTGACATTTTACTCATAATTTATTGCTTTAATTTAAATGGTTTAATATTGTTTTTTCAATATAAATTACTACTAGTGTAAGTGTTAATGAAGGGTAATGTGAGGGGAAACAACATATGGGGTTTACTTGTTAGGGGAGAGGAACATAGCAGATGCAGGACAGGGATGGGCTGTTAGTGAATGGCTAAGTCTGAGCAAGGTAAAATAATGTGTACGAAATGTCACTATGAATCTCATCACCTCGCGTGCTAAAAAACCTCTGACTTTCTGACTTTTCAAAGGCTCTAAAACAATAGATGACTGTTTTTAAATTTCATGTCAACTTTTAATTCCTTATGTTTGCAGTGTATAAGAGGACGGACATTATTTTTAAGTTCTAAAATGAAGGAAACAAGAATAAATGGTGACTGATAGAATTATTTCCTCTATCACTAATTAAGTTATACTGTCACATTATTTTTTTCCAATGTTGTTCTATTACCAGTAAAAACTAGGGAGTCAGATATTGGGATGAAAACTTGATAGATCAAAGAAGCAGAAGAGGAGTGACCAGCAGATCCTCTCTCCACACTTCCCAGACCAAAAATGGAAACAAAATGTCTGTTATTCTCCAGCTCCATATCAATTCCTTCCTGTGCCTCTCTATTCATGTCCTGGGTCTTCTGTATTCTCTATGGTTAATTTTTGTCAGCTTGTCACTGGCTCTGCTCCCTGATTCAAGGTTAACTTTATTAACACAGTCTCAGGATGTCACCGGGGGATCAAATAGCCCACAACATATGAAAATGTCACTATGAATTCCATTATCTTGTGTCCTAAACAAGAACTGCTTTTTAAAAGGCTGGAATACAAAAGATGACATTTCTTCAAATACCATATCATCAAGTTTTAATTCCTAATCTTGCTAAAAGAATGGACATTAATGTTATGTTCTAAAATTAAAATAAGCAAGAATAAATGGTCACTGATAGCATTATTTCCTCTATCGCTAACTAAGTTATATTTGTATGATGTGGTATCTTCAGTGCTAACAATGAATAACATGTATATTGAATGAGAATGGTCCACAGATTGATCTGCTAGCCAAGTCTGTGTGATCAGAATGTAGTTATAATGAGAAGATGGCTTTTGTAATCAAAGTCCAGCCACAATTATAAGCTTCAATGAGTTACCGCTGACATGTTAATTTTAGTCTTGATAGTTTAACAATATCAGCTGTGTATCATTATAACACATGCCATGTCCATTGTATATCAAATTATTTGTAGAGATAACAAAGATAGTTGATGTCTGAAAGTTTAGATTTAAATTATTTTACTTTTAGTTGATATGGTTAAGAATTTAACATTATTTTTATTGTATTCTCCTGAAGGGCTAAATAGTAACCATACCAGTTTAACACATGCCATGTTGTAACTGAAATTTCTTATATTACCCTTTATTTGAAAATTTGAAGACTATTGTTCTTATAAAAGATTATGATGTTTTTTGGACAAACAGTGTAGTAAAAAGTAGTTCAATGTGTTAGAATATATTTTCTGTGGAGTTGTCATCACAGTGACACATTATAGAATATTGTGATTTTATAACTGAGAAATTTCTTAGTAGCATGAAAGTGTATTTAAATTTCAATAAAATCAAAATTCACCTTTATATTTCAAGAATATGGAAGAAAGATGTTAATACTTTAAAATATATTTTGAAAAACTTTACTTGTTAATAATTCCTGCAACAGCTAATTTTATATAGTCCATCAAGTTTTATGGTGGTCATCACTTCAGTAAGCTACTTAAACATTCTATGGATGTTCACATGCAGTCTGCCTTCACAGCAGCACACAGCTAGACACCACCATTGCTGTCAATCATGGTAATTTTAAAATAAATGTACTTAGTCTTGCAATCAATAGATTTGGGTACACATTTCATTTTCTCACCCCAATCTATTGTGAGCTGAAGAATTTTTTTAATCAATTCAAGACTCATTTTTTTCCACAACTAAAACATAGTAAGATGGTACTTAATATAATTATCTACAACAATGAACACTTATACTATACTTAAGGATGGGTACTGAATGACTCAAGAGTAAGTTCTGATTGAGTGAGTACTCTTGTCGTTACTTGACAACGCATTTGTGTCTATCTGATGTCTTAACATGAACTGCTATTGAAGCATCTATTATGCACAGGTGATTGATAACGAGAGGGTAGGGGAGAGAGTGAAAAGAGAGAGAGTTTGAGTCATCAATGCTATAAAAAGTTGAGACACAGAAAGAAAAAAAAAACCTGATTAGTACTTGACAAGTGGTCCTATTCATTTACTTTAGATCTAATTTTCTAGATTAATTTACATTTATTGAAAATTTGAGCATTTGCATAACAAAGTCCAAAGTCTCCTAGCTTTAGTGCCCTCAAATGATGAGACCAATAAGACACAAAAAAAATGCCTTAGGAAGTCAAATGCTGGGTGTGGAGAAAAGCTAATGAAAAAGTAACCATTGAAAATCATTGTGTACCAGAACAAACAAGGAACAAACTCCTATGGAAAAAGAAAAGGATTTTCTTACCAGCATGTAGTGGGACTCATAGGCTTTGAAAGTCTTTGGATAACATGTAATTAATGACTCTGAAACAGACTATGGCCGTGTGCAAGGATTTTCATACATTAATGTCAGAGAAGCCAGTGATGGGGAAAGGAAAACTAAGGCAGAATGGTCCCAGGGCTTAAAATCCATTGAACATAGGGTTAAGGCAGGTCATCTGGGTACAATGGAGGGCACCAACATTTGACTATAAAGAACAGGGGCAGTGCTGACAGAAAGTTTGCTGAAATAAATTTGTCTATTTGGCATCAGTTCATTTTCTATGCCATAAGAAAAATAAAATAAACAGTTGTGTTTATGAAAGGAGCAATTGCAGTGGAGAAATGGAAGGTAATGGAAAAGAACAGTGTAGGGAAATTATGTAGGTCAGGGAAAGCCCAGCTCCTCTTAAGGTTTCAGTACATTTTATTATATTTATTTATTTTTCTTTTTGTAGACGTGCATGACACAGTTTAAGTGTAGAGGTCAAGGGGTAACTTGTGCGAGTCCATTCTCTCTTTCCATTATGTTGTTCTCTGGGGTCGAACTCATACTATCAGGCTTGGAAGCTTGTGCCCTTAACTGGTAAGCCTTCTCACCAGAACATAAAATCCCTTTAATTTTAAAATCACTCACAGGTTTCTCTCCATTTCTAAAAACATCTATTTATTTCATTATTTTTCTTGATTGAAATGGTTCTGGCTTTAAGATTTGTCTGATCTATTTAAGTCTCACCAGATATATTAGGGTTTTCTATGAGAAAAAAAAACATAGATTAGATGAACCCAAATATTTAAAAAGGAGACTTAAAGAGAGATGTACTCACTCATAATTGGTTTCTAGCCATAAATAAAGGACATTGAGCCTATAATTTGTGATCCTAGAGAAGCTAAATAAGAAGGTGAACCCAAAGAAAAACATATAGGCATCCTTTTGGATATTAACCTTATCAGGAGATGAAAGGAGACAGAGACAGAGACCCACATTGGAGCACCGGACTGAAATCCCAAGGTCCAAATCAGGAGCAGAAGGAGAGAGAGCACGAGCAAGGAACTCAGGACCGCAAGGGGTGCACCCACACACTGAGACAATGGGGATGTTCTATCAGGAACTCACCAAGGCCAGCTGGCCTGGGTCTGAAAAAGCATGGGATAAAACCGGACTCGCTGAACATAGTGGACAATGAGGAATACTGAGAACTCAAGAACAATCACAGTGGGTTTTGATCCTACTGCACGTACTGGCTTTGTGGGAGCCTAGGCAGTTTGGATGCTCACCTTACTAGACCTGGATGGAGGTGGGCGGTCCTTGGGCTTCCCACAGGGCAGGGAACCCTGACTGCTCTTCGAGCTGATGAGGGAGGGGGAGTTGATTGGGGGAGGGGGAGGGAAGTGGGAGGCGGTGGTGGGGAGGAGGCAGAAATCTTAAATAAATAAATAAATAAATAAATAAATAAAGAGACTTAATGGAAAGGTTTACAAATGATAGCACCTGGATAGTCTAACAACGGTTATCTCTATCCTGAAAGAGTCATAGCCAGGTAGCTGCACTCAGTCCACAGTACAGGATGCTTCAGCTGTCCGAATGTGCTACTAGGTCTGGAAGATTGTTGGAGAGCACGTGGTCCTTATCTTGTAAGACTAAAAAGGCTAGATGCTGTTATCAGTGAAGGATGACCACAGCCACAGCGGCAACCTGATAGATAGGTTGACCAGTAAGAAGATAAGGCAGGAAGGCCAGCAAGACTGATTGTTTAGGTAGGAACTGTTTATATCTGAGGTGCCCCAAGGAAGGTGATACTCACTCTGGGGAACGTTTTCTCCAATCAGTGCCTCTTGGAAATGAGCTTGCCCATTGTCTCAGAGTTGATTTCAGAACCTACCAAGTTGGCAATGAAAACTAACTGTCATGCCAGCTATAAACTCTCCCACCCTGAGATTAAAAATAACTTAAATATGGACCTATTGCACAAAAGCTTGAAACTGTTTTCTTGATAGCTTGGTAACATATTAAAAGTAGTAGATCAGTCATGTACTTATGTCATAATGTAGGAGATAGGTTCCAGAAAATCACCCTTAGATGACTCTGTGCTTGTGTGAGTGGACTTAGCATAATATGAGGCTGCCGTGATATTACTTGGTAATATAAACCATCCAGTTTTTTTGAATATTCATTCTATTATTGACTAAATCATAACCATGCAATGCCTGACTCAATATATATTTACAAGTTGACTCTGGCAATGGAGGAGAGGCAATTTTTATATTGCCAAAATTGCCTGTCACATTAAAAGACATAGTTTAAGGTACTTTCTTAGGGTTCCTACTGTTGTGAAGAAATAACCACATCAAGGCAACTCTTAATAAAAGAAAGCATTTACATAGGAACTTCTTTACACTTTCAGAGGCTTAGTCGGCTATCATGGAGAGGAGGGTTGCAGCACACATCCAGGTAGGCATGGTACTAGAGAAGTAACTGAGAGGTACATTCTGATCTGCAGGAGGCAACAGACAGACAATCAGGAAAGGAGAGAGAGAAACAGTAGGGGAACAGGGCCTAGAGTAAGCATTTGAAACCTCAAAACTCACCCTCAGTGACACAACTCTTCCAACAAGGACCCACCTACTCCAACAAGTCCATGCCTTTTAATCCTTCTGATTTGAAACAGACTTGGAATGCAAATATCTGAGCCTATGGAGGCCATTCTTATTGGAAACTAACACAGATATGTAAGTAATAGTTGGTGGATCCACAATGTCTCCAGTCTGAACTTCTTCCTTACTTCATAGACTAATGAATTAATCTAGGAGCTAGACATCCCCACTTTAGATTTAATGGAAAGCCAAGGCTTATCATGCTAAGGGTGAAATTCTAATACTCTTTCCAAAGCTCATCTGATGATAGCACTGGGCATCTTGTTAATTCAAACTGAAATATTTCATCCTGTTGTTCAGATCATAAAATTTTTGGGTTCCACTATTGTTGGATCTTTCTATATTTAGTCTCTCCATCATTTTTCTACCCAGAATCCCTTTATCCCTTCCTGCCTCCATCACTGCCTTGATGGCTGCATCTCTAGTCTAAGTTATACAGAAGGTATGTTGAATTTCCTAATAACATGTTTAATATTTCTTGTACTTTTTATTTATATATGTTCCACATATTTCCAACAAGAAATTCACTCTTCTCACAGCAGAAGGCTCTTGTTGCTTCCCGGTCGACTTCAGTAGTTTCATATCGGAATCGTATAAAATGACAGTCTTCAAACTGACCTACAAGACTCTGAAGGAAGTGGATCCAGCCATTCTCCTGTGTCAACTAGCTTTATTGCTGGTCATTTTGTGGTAATCACTTGGATGCATGACTCTTTCAGCACATTCTAGGTATTCTGAGGAAGTAGCCTCTATAGTCTTTGTTCTTCCCTCTGTCTGAAATGTTCTTTGTCAGATGATTCATGACTCGCTGACTTACCAGCTTCTTATCTCAGTTAAATCTCACGTTTTCAGTGACTTCTATCTAGAAAATCCTATCCCAAACTGCAGTTCTCTTGTCACTCAAAATCATTTATTTAGAGAGCTTCACGCTATCAAATATTAGTTATATCAATGTGTTTTTGCTCCCAACCTTAGAAGATGATCTCCAGAGGACAAAAATATAGTGCATTTGTCTTCCTTAAAATTTTTCATGGCACTTAATCAACAAAATAATATTTATTGAATTAAAAAAACTGAAATATTATTGAATTGAAAATCATTATTGAATGAAATGAGTAATCAAAGCAAAAGTCCCAGTTAAATGAAACCATATGCACACATATCCTAACATAGCTTATTTCACTAATGTTACCCATTAGATTGTGGTGGTTATCACTGTAATAAAACCGTTTTAAGATTAGTAAATGAGTTAGATTTGTTTGGGAGCAAAAAAAAAAAAAATAACATGAAGAACAACAGCTCTACAAATCTAAGCAGCTCCAGGTTTTAAAATGACAGAATGTATCTTTTTGTGTGTGAACAAGAGTACTAAAATGATCTCAGCAGGAGGAAGAATTAGTGTGGATAAAGAAAAAAAGCTGAGCCACATGACAGGCAATCGCTGATTTCAGTTTTATTGTTGAAGCCAACAAGGCAGAACCGCTTTTCTCACTTCCCCCTCCTCCCGAACTTCCCTAATTTGCTGAAATCTCCCCATTTATAGATGGCTCCCAGCTAAAATGACAACTGACCCCCTGCCTGGAGAGTCTTCACTGTTCACAACACTCCTCTTTCTCTACCTCCCATTAATTTTCTCTTGTGTCTACTTTCTCTTCAGCCACTTGCAATACAGGTGACATATTCTTTGTTGGAACTGAACACTCATGCCATGCTGTCTTCCAATCAAAGATAATACCTCATGTCTAAATCCTGATACCTCTTATTATAGGTCACACTTATTTTTTCTGTAACCTAAATGTATAGAAATATTTTTGGAAGAGACACACACCTCATTTGAAGTGGTGAATTATATCATTGAACATTAAATTAATATAGAACATAAAAAACTATACTTTATACAAGGTACAGTATTATACATATATGTAATGAAAGTGATATATATGTGTGCATATATATGCAAAAATAAACTTAAAAGCAATCATTTAATACTGATTACAATTTTATTATAATTCTAATACAGAGATTTATATGGATTATACATAATAAAATCTATAGTACATATAAAATACATATAATAACATACCACTTTCTTATTCCCTGTACTGTGATGCTTTGAAGAAAAAATGGCCCATAAAAGAAGTGTCATTGTCAGTAGGTATGGCTTTTTGGAGAAAGCATGTCATTGTGGAGGCAGGCTTTGAGTTCTCATATATACCGAAGCCATGCCCAGTGCTTCAGACCATTTTCTGTTACCTGCAAGATATAGAACTCTCAGCTACTTCTCCAACACCACGTCTTGCCTGCTGGTCACCATGTCCCATCATGATGCTAATGGAATAAACCTCTGAAATTGTAAGTCACCACCTCAATTACATGTGTTCCTGTATAAGACTTGCTGTGGCCATGGTATCTTTTCACAGCACTAGAAAACCTAAGACATATACATATAAAAGGGATGTAGGAAGAAAGAAGGAAGGTAGGTGAGAAAGAGCAGAAAGCAGTGAGGAGGGAGAGAAAGTGGGAGGGAGTGAGGGAAGTGAAAAAGAAGGAAAGGAAAGAGAGGGTTGTATAAACCAATATTAAATTTGCCAAGACAAAGATTTGTAAAATATTAACATTTTATGCAGTTGCTTTTTCTCCTAAAAGCAACTCATCGATTTCACTTTTGCATCACGTCCTTAAGGGTTTCTTTTTTCTTTTCTTTCTTTCTTTTTTAAATAATTCTTTCTTAACCATGTAAGTTTGAAATGATAGGAGAACAGTAGTTCTCAGAGCAAAACTGAGAAAATCCACTAGAAGTAAGCATGAATATATTATTAACCCCAAGGGTCTCATACATAAATCTATCTCTGTATTTGACCAACATATCAATGGTATAATAAAAATAATATTCAATTACATTACAATATTTTTTCTTTCTTTTTTCCAAGTCAACTTTTAGGAAATACATTACAATATTTTTGTAATAACTACACTGGATTATAATTCACCAAAGGATCCTGAGGATAGGGAATAGAGCACACTGGTTAGGAAGAGCAAAGATGTGCTCCATGTCAGAAACAGATTGTTCTTATCTTTAAGAATTCTATTAGTAAAGGGAATAATATTGATGTGGTCAATCTTATTAATACAGCATAAGACATTTCCTTTGAAAAGTAGAAGGACTGCTGAAAGAGGGAAGTTGTCATGAGCTTCCATGCCTAACAAAGAATCTATCCCCAGTTGGCACCCTCTTACAAAGGAAAAATATAATTTTATTGAATATAGTTTTACTGGGTATCTCAATCACACTTAAGAGTAAACCCCATGCCCAGCAGTAGATCAGTAGATGGCCAAAATGAAATGAAATAAATTGCATTTTTGTAGACATTTTTAAATCTAAATGGTTTGTTTGTTTGTTTGGCATTACTGGCTTTTGGGTGGTATAGTATAGTTTCTGATTTTGTGTTTGTCTGGCTCTCTCTGTGTGTATCTCTTGTGATTTTCCATTTTTAAAAGATTATACTTTTTAAGTTTGTATGTTCTCATATGTCTGTATGCTTTCTAAAGAAAGAAAGATGGTGCATGAAGTTGGGGAGTATCTGGCTGAAGTTGGGGAGGGGAACTATGGTTCCCTAAATGGTGTATTGAATTATTCTTTTTCAAATAAATAGATTTAGATCAATATGATCTGTATGGACAAAAATAAATTATTATTATTACTTATAAAAATTAGTTAATGATGAACATTAAATGGAAATTACCTGAGTGGGACATTTATCTAAATACCAAAACATCTTTAGCTAAATCTCTTAGGTTCATACACAGGAACATTACTTTCAAATATACATTACTAATTTATATTTTACATGGTTAAAGTCACATTACTGAGCCTAAGTTTTGCATGACCTCATTGGAAATTTATTATTTAATTGTTCTCACTTCACAGTGTTTGATGAAAATTACGGTACATTTCTTTATTATCATTTACTTATCTGGTTGATACATCATCTTATATTTTAAGTTTCTGACTAAAAATAAACATGACTATGAGAAAGAGATAGAAGATGAAGTCAAATTTAAAAGCATCCTAATTTCAAATCACAAATGTCAGTATTTTCCTATAATTCTACATCACATTTGCTATCTCTGCCTATTTCACAGTTAACAAGAATAACTACCCACAGACACCACTTCTGTTTGTTTCTCCACTGTGGTTGCAAGCCAGAAATTACCTCTGCAGTACAGAGCCAACCTACCCAGGGGGAAGTTTTACCCTCTTCCAGCTGCCGACTGATGGATGCTGCACGGACTGAGTGCCCAACCATTCTGAGAAATTGGAAAGTCTCCTGTGGGATGCTGAGAAGTTTCGAGATGAGGTGGCAAGTGAACAGATTGTCTTTTGAATTGGCCTCATTTCATTTCCATACCGAAACATAAATTCCAAGAAGGTTTTTTTCCCCCCTTGTTCTTTAATGAAAATTAAAATGTTTTTGATCTTTGTTCCCATATTTCAAAGTGGCCCAGAATCGATCTAGGGACTTGCGGGTCTGGTATTCATTCTTGTTGAGAATAAAGAAGGTACAGTGCTATTGGAATTGCTTTTAATCTGTTTTGGCTGTATAGGCGTCTCCTGCAGAGTAACAAGAAGATCTGCTCTTGATGGTTTCCAGGTAGGGCCTGGTGGGACGCCATTACTTGGGAAGCATGACGTCCAGTGCCAAATATTGAGATCTCAGGAAAGATCGGGACTGTCTGTCACTTGAGAACAGCAAATTAATTTTACCTTTCACTTCTCTTTTTGACTAACACTTTTGGTGTACAGAAGGAGAAGTGACTTTTCCGTAACAAGATCATACATTAAAGAAAAGACTCCGCTAGAGCTTGGAACACCAGGAGAGATTCTTTCATTTGCCCCTTCCTACATGTGTAGACAGGCCCACATTTTTAGTCTTAGCTGCTTTTGTGATAGAGATAGAATTATTACAGTGTTTACATAAGGAAGGAATAGGGTATTTACCCATCTAGGTTTCAGACTTAGTAAAAGTTTACAAGTAACCTCATTTGAAAGTTGTCAGTTCCTCAAAGATCTCCTATATCAATGGCAGGTCTAGCAGTACATAAATAAAATAAATAAATATAATAAA
This sequence comes from Microtus oregoni, assembly GCF_018167655.1. Lineage (NCBI taxonomy): Eukaryota > Metazoa > Chordata > Mammalia > Rodentia > Cricetidae > Microtus > Microtus oregoni. Next base: position 70,101,551 of record NW_024543060.1, on the reverse strand, counting down.
ATGATTACTTCCTATAGCAGCAGCTTATTCTGTATTTATTCAGTGCCATAATGGTAAAAGCAAAATAAGAAAAGCAACACTATCTATAACTTCACTTTTGTGACTAAAGTAAAGGAAGCTGTTCTAAGTGTTTGGATGTCTAGGTTCCACATACTGTGCTATTATTATTATTATTATTATTATTATTATTATTATTATTATTATTGCTTGAGTATTCCCATCTATGAAATCAGTATCTTGTTTACTGCATCTGCAGCATCAGAATAAACAAAAGTTTTGAGTGCTGGCTGAGAGCTTTGCTCCCTTAGAATTGGCATCAAGAAGTTGGTCTAATATAGAGGCATGAAAAAGTGAACTTAACATTCCGAATTTAGAGAATTTGCCAACTCCTTTTCCTTTCAGGGAGAGGGCCATTAAGGAGAAAATGATCATGAAAATTCTCCCCTCTCCTCCAAAAACTCAGTTCAAGTCCTGAGAAGATATTTTCTATGTATGATCAGTTACCTTCCTGTCCCTGCAGGAGAATTGGGGGGGGGGGGGACTGGAGATAATTAGACCAGTAAATGAAATGAAATCTGCTCAGGGAATTTAACTTGCTAGTTAGGTGCCTTTGAACTTGAAAGATTATTTTGGATTACCAATATGTTTGTACTGAGATCACAGAATCCCACTAATAAAAAAAGAGGAAGGCAAAAAGAGGAATAAGACGTGACAAAACCGGGAAAAGTGGCTTGAATTCTGAGACAACTAGAAAGTTCGGGTAGTATGTTGCTGTGTAGGACCAAGGATTTCTCACAATAGCCAAAAAGGTCAAAAGCTCCTCAAACTTATAAGCAAGTAGAGTTGAATTCTGACTGAATTGCGTAGTGAAGTAGATCTATAAACAATGCAGCCTGTTTGATCTGATTGACAGATAATATAAGATAATAAACTATGCTGTCATAAGGTCCTTGATCTTTGGTGACTCATGTTGCAACAAGAGGAAAAAAATAATGCAGTCATATCTTCTTGTCTGGTGTAATCAGTTATCTTTCTGTCCTCAGGAGAAAATAAAGGAGAAATTGTAGATAGCTACAACAGTAAACAATGAATACGAATGGTTTCTTTTCTTCATGTCTACTTTCAACATTATTGATAGGATGGTGGTATGCTTAAATATAAAGCCTTTGTTATCCCATAGTGTTTTATATATGTATGTCTCTGTGATTGCATATGAGGGAGACAGAGATTTGCATTAATGATTCCTCACGTATTTGTGACGACCTGCAGCACATTAACTGTTTCAGTTGAATCTCATTAAAATGCCACCAATTGAATATTGTGTTATGTGAAGTACATATAAAGGGATAGAAGCCCATACATTCTGTGTAATTTGTCCAGTGTCAATTAAACAAAATTCTCCCGGTACAAATGCAGAAATCTCTAGTAGAACGAAACATTTAGCAGTGGGAAACCTTAAAAAGACTCTTGCTGACATTAGTATTTAAAGCAGCTGCAGTGGAGAGCCTGGCCAATGCTAGAACAGCAGAAGACCAACACTGATTATTACAGCAAGGTTACAGGAGTTTCCGATTCATTAAAAGAACACCATGCTTGATGTCTGAAACTTATCATGTCTTGGAGCTGTATTCAAAAGACCGGACAAAGGAACAGGCAACCGGAGTCTCTACTCTGAGTGTTGAGGATAATGAGACCAAATACTGAACACTTGAGTAGCTTGTTTGCATTTGCTATTTGATCTTTAATTATAAATCTTATAATCATTAGAGTAGGTGGAATCAAAAGATGAAGATAAGAGGACCAGCTTGAGGTAGATCTCTCAAGCAAGGAAATCATCCTAGTGTCCTCCTCGAATATTGACATACGTTTCTCTTATGGGATATGATACTTAAGCACAATGAGCAAAAATTAGAAACACAGGGGAAGTAGAGGCATTCCGTAAGGCAGAGGTTACAGGCTTGTAGCTCCAGTGTGAAGGTCTTACTCTCCTTCCCCTATTAAAGAGGGATATTTAAAAGAAAGGACAAGGAATGAAGAGGTGTTGAAGACGCAGGAAAGATAGGTGAGCAAGGTAGTTTTTGTTTGTTTGTTTGTTTGTTTTCTTTTGTTTCTAATTAATTTGTTTTTGGGAGGAGGGGCGATGCTGAGGGGTAAGACCCAGATATGGAGGGACCAGGAAGTGAGTGGGATTAGGGTGCCTAATACATAAATTTTAAAGAATCACTAAAGAATTATACTAAAAAAAAAAAAAAAGAAGGAGGGGGGGCAAAGCAGAGCTATGTCTCCACCCACACCAAGCTGGTGAAAAGAATGACAAAAATGATATGAATCTGAGGAGAAACCTTCAGAATCAGACAGAATTGGAAACATTGACGTGATTGAAATTCATAGGCTCAAATTAGAAACAGCTGCAGTAATCAACTACACAGTAGGAACAGAGGTTTCGAAGTCCATAGGAAGTTAAGAAAAATAAGCAGAAATATTTTTCACTGATAAGCTTTAATGGTTTCCAATTCAGTGGCCAAAATGACTTCCTATTACATTGTTCATAACATAAGCTATGTGTATATATCACAAGATAATACCTTTTTTTGGTCTTACTAGAAAATCACAAGAAAAATAGCAAGCATTGAATTATTTCAAAGGTTTATTGAGAGCTTCTATGAATAAAAGCTAATTTGTAGTTTTACATGTAAAATGTTGTGTAAGCTATCAGGGTTGGATTAAGATAATCTTGGTAGCACAAGGAAATTGTCATAGTGAGCATTATGCTCTATATAACATACATCAAAAAGACTTGGTCAGAGGCAGGATTTGAACATCTAACAATGGACTCTTTATCTCTTTTATTTATACTTGCTGTTCATGAAGAAAGCATGAAAGTTTTATTTCAGAAATTCAAAATATTCTTAAAATTGTTGACTTAAATAGAGAAAGACCAATCAATTAATAAAAGAATGCTCCATAAAATTCTTGAAACTGTATAAATAATTCAGCCTTGTAGATCTTCATGCCTTTTTCTGCCTGAAAAATAAAATCTGTTTCAAAATCTCTTTGATACTTCTTGAATTTCATCTCCCAATCCTGGATTGCCTTTATTTTCCATTCTATCTTATTATTTTGCATCATTAAGGGACTGCAATGACAGATGAATAGATAGAAATAATGGATTGAGTTTATATGAAGTTACCTGTTATTCATTTTCAGGCTTGCACATTTTTCCGCAGGCCAGTAGTAACATGTAATATATAATTTTACTGTATGTGTATATTTGTTGATCCTAACAGGAAGCTGAATAGTCAAAGACAGTCAGTCTGCCCATAGGATCTGTAGTGCTAGCTCTCACATAGTCTTCTCATTTCAATTCACTAACTTATTCTTAGCAAAAATAGTGGTCTTTTTTAATGTTCTTGTTAAAAACTTTAAAGCATCATTTCAATGATTGCATTTTTCAGTTAATTTGGAAATTACTCTTGTAGCTTCCTGTTCTCACCCCAAAAAAGAGAGCAGCACAAGACCTTTATGAATCTTAAGTTTTTATTGAGCCATACAGACATGACTTAGGATACACATTTTTGTGGCTACAAATCTAGATATCCCTACACTTAGTGAAAGGGGCTTGCTTGGGAGGTGTGGAAGTAAAAAGGTAAGAAAACCACAAGTTTGGTACATCTTGATTACTGGGATGTGACAGCCATTAGTAAGCGTGACTGAATAAGAGCTTTTAAATAAGAACAGTTATTTTTGTTTGATCAGGCAACAGATATCCTTGAGGTTCCAGAAGCAGAAAAATGCAAATTGGTAAAAGTTCCTCTAAGTACTATACATGCCTGAGGGTCATGCTGACCCCAGATTCAGATTGAAGTTGGGTCAGAATTTAGCAAATTAGTTTTTCTCACTTCACATAAGGATTTGATCTTTTATTTATTATAAAATGTTATATGAATTTCTCCCTTATACATAAAATTTTTGTCAGTCAGATTTTCAAGGTGCTGAAAATTGCCCTATACATTTCTTCACCATGTGCACTTTATCAAATAAAGACTTTTTTCATCTTTCTTGACTGTAGGTTATTACAAGTGTTAACACTTTTAGCACTTCCCCACTGTGATGGGCAGGTTTCATTTAGTTTCTGCACATGGAACAGATCAAACAATAGTCATGCTGATTAGGTTGTCACTGCCTGTCAGTTCAAAAAGCACACTAGGGTCTCACAACATGCTGATTAACACATGCAACTCAGGTAAATTAAATTGTGATCGCTGCTGTTTTCCTGGGTTCTTGATATCTCATAGGACGTTTTTGCCCCCCAACCTATCTTTTATTTGGAAAGAATATCAGTTCCAGGCTCTATGTGAATTATTTTTTTCATTGAACAGAAATTTTAAATTTTATATCAATCCAATACATTATTTTTTCCAAGTGTCCTCATGATGTTGTGAAATGTACAAAATTCAAATTGGTAATCTTTGGGTTGTTCTAAGCAAGAACCAAGGAAACTGCTGTAGAACTTAAATACTTTATGACAATATTTTTAGATTTAAGATTTGCCCAACAAGATAGGAAATAAATTTTGTCTATTTACTCTTTCTTCTTTCTTCTTTACAGTATTTCAAGTATAATTTTTAGCATTCTTTTTAGGCTCATAGAAGATGAACTTTTTTTCTAGTTTTTTTTTTTTTATTTGAGACATTGATTCAATGTATAGCCCCAAGAGTCCTGGAATACATCCTGTAGATCAGGCTGGGCTTGAATTAAAAAATCTACCTGGCTCTGCCTTCTGAGTGCTCAGATTAAAGAAATGTGTCACCATTGCCCAGCTAGAAAATTAATTCTCAAGCAATAGTAGCTAAATCACTATCTTAATAATCTATATGTTTATGTGTATATTGGCATCTTTTATCATTATATATATATATATGACAAATTATTTACAAAAGCATTACTTTGTTTTGTATTTAGTCGTATATTAGGAACGTGATATATAGGAGTGATTGGATTTACACTAAAGGCTACTCTCCTCTTTCCCCTATTAGATTACAAATAAGTGGTGGAACACTATCATTGATTGTTTTTTTTGCCTCATTTTCAAATTAATATCAACAAGAATATTTCCTTTTTTAAAAATATGCTTTTTATTTAAAAAACGTTCTTCAGTTAAAACAAAGAGTTCAAAGAATTTGACCTCTCGACACCATTTAGAACTATACAATCATTTTTAGCTAAAACTAAAATAATAATGAGCTCACCGAAAATAACTTGCTTTCATATTTGACAACATTCATCACTTTTACATTATAGGAAAATGTTTTACTTTGTAGTTAATTCTTATTATTAAAATTTTCATAAGATATTTATTCATATTTAATATAACATTAAGCTGTTGGGCAGAAATGTTTCCAAATATTTTTATCAGTGGATTTATCTGTTAAGCAGATAAAGCTATCTGAATTTATGACTAATTTTTCATGATGATAATGCTATCTTTGGCCAGTATGTTCAATAAAACAAAATATTTCAGTTTGAAAACATTAAAAACTTTCAGCATTTATAACAGATTTTTTTGAGTTGGGAAGTGTGACCTTGAGACACTAGCAAAGTTTCTGCTTTGAAGTTGTGCCTTCAAAACTAGGTGCTCATACAGTAAAAATGATGACAAATTTCACTTAAGTGTCTCACTAAGGACATTCATTCCATTTATGATTATGATCTCATGATCACCTTGTAAAGGACTCCATCTTAGCCAATGTATGGAGGGAAAAAGACTTCACTCTATGGATTTTTGATGAACCCAAAAATTCAAACTTTATTATTCTGTCCGTGGTTTTCCAAATTTATATCTATATCACCTGCAACATAATGTCTTCCCTTATCCCTTTTCTCTAAGGACTTAAATTACTCTCCAGCTAAATCAGAATTATGAAATCTGAAGACTGGTAAATTTCATCTAAATCAGTTGTGGGTAAGACTCAAGAATACTAAGTCTTAGGTAGTCATCTAATGCTGTGGTTTGATGAAACCAAACAAGTTCTATGCTTACAAAGCAAGTGCTGAGACAGAATTAAGACAGACACTGACATTCAAAAGAATTTTGAATTAGACAGAGGTCAGTATAATAGTTTCCATTGAAGTCCAAAACTCAACAGAGAACACACATTCTATCGTAAGAGTTGAGAATATTTAATCAGATGAACTGCCTTCTAATACACTAGGAAGGGAATTGACATTCAAAACTAAATATTTTCAGATTTTCCTAATTTATACATATACTTTTAAACACACTGTAAACCTTTTAGAGGTTTTCTCCATCTTTGAATATATCTCTCTTTTTCTGATGACTTAAGTCTTTAATTTGCTAAACAATATGGCTAGGATTAAAGCCGTGACTTTGATGGCTGGATCCAACCCATTCCTTAGCTTTCTGTGTGCCTAGCTTTATGGCAGAGGTACTGGCAGAAACCATGTTTATTGTCACAACTCTATGGCATTTCATGGTCCCTGCCACCGCTAAGAAGCATGCTGTCAGAAATTCATAAACACCATTTATGTGTTTTGTGTCAGGGCCTCTTAAAAGAGCTGCAAAGTTTCACAGCTAAAGCTGAGTCAGGAAGCCTCTCTTAAATGAGATGTGCTTGCCTCTAGCAAGGAGAGCAAACCTGAGAAATTGCTGCTACCAAGAGGCCATGCTTAATGCCATTATATTTTGTCTAGAATTACTTCCCAAGATCTCTCAGGTTTTCTGTGGATACAGTTGTCCACATGTTGAACACCATTTGTAGATAGAGATTTCTGTCCCACCAGGTCCCACAGTTGTTCAGTTCCAAAGAAATAAACACAGAGGCCTATATTAATCATAAACTTGTTGGCCTAGTAGCTCAGCCTTCTTGTTAACTCTTCTATTGTCCCATTCCCAAAAAAATGGACTATGGATATTTCCTTTTGTTTAGAATGTTGATTACAAGTTGTTAAGGATAATAGTCAGAAGAAAAGTTAAACAAAGGATATTAGATTGAATGTTTTTTTTTTAAAAAAAGGGGGGGGGTGCTGTGGAACAAGGGTCTTTTATCCTGTCACTTGTATTATTTTTAATAAAATGCTGACAGGCCAGTAGCCAGGCAGGAAGTGTAGGCAGGGTGATGTTGACCAGGAAGGAAGTAGAGGCATGGAAACAAGAATTCTGGGAAGAGGAAAGATCAAGTCTACAGTTATTACCCAGACACAGAGGAAGCCAGACACAGAGCAAGCAAGATGTGACTGCCTTGCCAAAAATGGTACCAAGCCACATGGCTGACACAGACATGAATTAAGGGATAATATAAGTCATAAAAGTTAATAAGAAGTCTGAGATACTAGACCAACCAATTTATGATTAATGTAGACCTCTGTGTATTTTGTTGGATCTGAATAACTGCAGGACCTGGTGGGACAAAAAACTCAGTCAAGAAGATCTTACTGTGAGTAGCTGATAGACACTAAAATGAATACTAAAGATGGCTTGATAATTCCCCTCACTAAATATCACATTCTTCTATTCCTTTGACCCTCCCTCTACATTGCTAGAACACAAAGTAATTCATTTAAGTCCCTTTCACTATGTAAGAAGCATCCAGTTTCTCCAAGTTGCTGATAGCTCATGATTAATTTTGTTTTGAGACTTTATCAGACTGAATTTTATTGCACACATTTCTGAGACTTAGTTATGTCCACTTGGCAAATGATGCTCATAGAGAAGACTTGCTCGACAGCTCCCCTCTTTTTCTGAACACAACCTAAAATGAGCTTAAAAACATAGACATTTGAAATGGATTAGCTCATTATTTTTTTCAGTTTGAACTTTTGCTAATTTTTTGAATTTATTCTTGAAAATTGCATTTATGTGTACAATGTATCCTGGTCATTTCAACCCCTGCTACCTTGCTCCAAAGACATTTGTCAATATCATGGTTTTATAATTTCTAATAGTTCCGAGTCCAGTTACTGTTTCCCATATGTGCATGGATGTGGGGGCAACTCCAAGTTGTCACAACATAAATTTCAAGATACTTGAAATTTCAAAATATTTGGTACATTAAAATCCCTTTTGCATTTCTCTTTAACTCTTGAGATCTTACACTTAGACTTTTAATTTGTTATCAATGATACTAATATTATACTTCTAGGAGTTGAAGCTTCCCAAACTGCATTACCTAACACAACTGTTATTAATTACTGCTTCTCTTTAAGCTTACTATATTAAGTAAACCCTAAACCTGCTTTGATTTGGAGCAATTATCATAAAGTTAAGAAATTATTGTTAGAATATTATACAATTAATCAGTTCTGTGTTTTATGCTATCATATTCATGCCTTGGTGTATTGCTTGTAGCAATACAACAGCTGTTCTTTAATGCATTTTTTATGTTTTCAAATAATTCTTTCATAATAAGTTATGATACTTTCAGCCAGAGTTGATAATGTACACAAAACATGTGTTAAGAATTAAATAAAGATTGGGGTGAGTTTCTGGCCCACGGCGCCAGCCTGGGACGGGGAGCTCGGGGGTTTCTTGGCCCCCTGTCCTGCTTGGGCTCTCTGCTGCCTCTTTCTTCCTGGCCCACCCAGCTTCCGTCCAGAGCCCTCCCCACTTCGCCCCCACTGCCCTCTTTTGGCGCGTGGCATCGCCCAGCGCAGCCTATCTGGGCGCTGGGTCCGAGTACCCGGGGCTCCCGGGCGGGCAGCAGTTCCTTTGTTTCTGTGGCCTGCCTGCACCAAGCGGGATAGGCGCTTTGTCTGCGAGCTGCCCAACCAGCACGGAGGCCTGATCTTTTGGCGCCAGGAGACCCAGCATTGGGGTGAGTTTCTGGCCCACGGCGCCAGCCTGGGACGGGGAGCTCGGGGGTTTCTTGGCCCCCTGTCCTGCTTGGGCTCTCTGCAGGGCCTCTACTCCCCGGGTGCTGCCTCTTTCTTCCTGGCCCACCCAGCTTCCGTCCAGAGCCCTCCCCACTTCGCCCCCACTGCCCTCTTTTGGTGCGTGGCATCGCCCAGCCCAGCCTATCTGGGCGCTGAGTCTGAGTACCCGGGGCTCCTGGGGGGCAGCAGTTCCTTTGTTTCTGTGGCCTGCCTGCACCAAGCGGGGTAGGCGCTTTGTCTGCGAGCTGCCCAACCAGCAGGGAGGCCTGATCTTTCGGCGCCAGGAGACCCAGCATTGGGAGAGCCAACATTGGGGAGAGACAGCGTTTGGTAGGCAAGGAGACCTAATCCGGTAAAAGAAGATCCATAGGGAGCATTTGGAAGAAGAGATGGGCCGACGTCAAGGCAAGAATTCGCCCAACAAGCTGAAAAGCAACATGAAGCTACCAGAAACAAGCGACCTCACAACGGGAGGACAAGAACCCCTTAATCAAGAGGAAGGAGAAAAGATTGACTTCATGAAAGTGATTGACACCCTTAAACAGCATGTAAAAAACGCCCTTATAGAAATGGATGAGAAATATAACAGAAAGTTTGAAGAATTGAATAAATCAGTGAATGATACCCTAGAAAACCAAGGAAAAACAATCAAACAGATAATGGAAACAGTTTAAGACCTGAAAACTGAAATGGAGGCAAAGAAGAAAACACAAACAGAGGGCCGTCTGGACATGGAAAATCTAGGTAAACGAATAGAGACTACAGAAACAAGCATAACCAGCAGAATACAAGAGATAGAAGAAAGACTCTCGGATTCTGAAGATACCATAGAGAAAATAAACACACTGATCAAAGAAAACAGCAAGTCCAACAAACTCTCATCACAAAACATTCAGGAAATATGGGACACAATAAAAAGACCAAACCTAAGAATAATAGGAGTAGAAGAAGGAGAAGAAGGGCAGCTCAATGGTCCAGAAAATCTATTTAATAAAATTATAGAAGAAAACTTTCCCAACCGAAGGAAAGATTTTCCTATGAAGGTGCAAGAAGCATACAGAACACCGAAGAGGCTGGATCAAAAAAAAACATCCCCTCGCCATATAATTATCAAAACACAAAGCATACAGAATAAGGAAAGAATATTAAGAGCTGAAAAGGAAAAAGGCCAAATTACTTATAAAGGTAAACCTATCAGACTTACACCTGACTTCTCCATGGAAACCATGAAAGCCAGAAGATCCTGGATAGATGTACTGCAGAAACTGAGAGACCATGGGTGCAAGCCCAGATTACTATACCCAGCCAAGCTTTCATTCACTATAAATGGAGAAAATAAAATTTTCCAGGATAAAAACAAATTTAAACAATACGCAGCCACAAATCCAGCCTTACAGAAAGTAATTGAAGGAAAATCACTAACCAAGGAGTCCAACAATGACCACAATAACTCAGACATCTAGAGACCCTTCACCAACACAAAACAAAGAAGGGAAACACACAAACTCTACGACTAAAAAAAAATGACCGGAGTTAACAACCACTGGTCATTAATATCACTTAATGTCAATGGACTCAACTCACCTATAAAAAGGCACAGGCTAAGAGATTGGATAAGAAAACAGGATCCAACATTCTGCTGTTTACAAGAAACACACCTCAACCACAAAGACAGGCACCTACTCAGAGTAAAGGGCTGGGAAAAGGCCTATCAAGCAAATGGACCTAAGAAACAGGCAGGTGTGGCCATACTAATCTCTAACAAAGTTGACTTTAAACTTAAATCAATCAGAAGAGATGGAGAGGGGCATTTCATACTCATAACAGGAACAGTTCATCAGGATGAAGTCTCAATCCTGAACATCTATGCCCCTAATATAAAAGCACCCACGTACATAAAAGAAACATTGCTAAAATTCAAGGCAGCCATCAAACCGCACACACTAATAGTAGGAGACTTCAACACTCCTCTCTCACCAATGGACAGGTCAATCAGACAGGAACCTAACAGAGAAATAAGAGAATTAGTGGAGGTAATGAATCAAATGGACTTAACAGACATCTATAGAACATTCCATCCAAATAGGAAAGAATATACCTTCTTCTCTGCAGCTCATGGAACCTTCTCGAAAATCGACCACATAGTCGGTAACAAAGCAAACATCCACAGTTACAAAAAAATATTAGTAACCACCTGTGTCTTATCAGATCACCATGGATTAAAGTTAGAATTCAACAATAATGCTACCCCCAGAAAGCATACAAAGTCATGGAAACTGAACAGTCAACTATTGAACCATAGCTGGATTAAGGAAGAAATAAAGAAAGAAATTAAAGTCTTCCTGGAATTCAATGAAAATAAAGAAACAACATACTCAAACTTATGGGACACTATGAAAGCAGTCCTAAGAGGAAAGTTCATAGCACTAAGTGCCCACTTAAAGAAAACAGAGAAAGCTCACATTGGAGACTTAACAGCCCACCTGAAAGCTCTAGAAAAAAAAGAAGCAGACTCACCTAGGAGGAGTAGAAGACTGGAAATAATCAAAATGAGGGCTGAAATCAACAAAATAGAAACACAGAAAACAATACAAAAAATCAATGAAACAAAAAGCTGGTTCCTGGAGAAAATCAACAAGATTGACAAACCACTATCCAAGCTAATCAAACGGCAGAGAGAGAATTTGCAAATTAATAAGATCAGAAATGAAAAGGGGGACATAACCACAGACACAGAGGAAATTCAGAGAATCATTAGATCTTACTACAAAAGCCTATATGCCACAAAATTGGAAAATGTAAAGGAAATGGATACTTTTTTAGATAAATATTATATACCAAAGTTAAATCAGGACCTGGTGAACAATCTAAATAGACCTGTTAGTCGCGAAGAATTAGAAGAGGTTATCAAAAACCTCCCTACCAAAAAAAGCCCAGGACCAGATGGTTTCAATGCGGAATTCTACCAGATCTTCCAAGAAGATCTAATACCTATACTCCTTAATGTATTCCACAAGATAGAAACAGAAGGGTCATTACCAAACTCCTTTTATGAAGCCACAATTACTCTGATACCAAAACCACTCAAAGACTCAACCAGGAAAGAGAACTACAGGCCAATCTCACTCATGAATATCGACGCAAAAATCCTCAACAAAATACTGGCAAATCGAATCCAAGAACACATCCGAAAAATTATCCATTATTATCAAGTAGGCTTCATTCCTGAGATGCAGGGCTGGTTCAACATACGAAAATCTATCAATGTAATCCAGCATATAAATAAACTGAAAGAAAAAAACCATATGATCATTTCATTAGATGCTGAAAAAGCATTTGACAAAATTCAACATCCATTTATGTTAAAAGTCTTGGAGAGATTAGGGATACAAGGGTCATACCTAAATATAATAAAAGCTATATACAGCAAGCCGACAGCTAACATCAAATTAAACGGAGAGAAACTCAAAGCCATCCCACTTAACTCAGGAACACGACAAGGCTGTCCACTCTCCCCACACCTCTTCAATATAGTGCTTGAAGTTCTAGCAATAGCAATAAGACAACATAATGGAATCAAGGGGATTCGAATTGGAAAGGAAGAAGTTAAACTTTCGTTATTTGCAGATGATATGATAGTGTACATAAGCGACCCCAAAAACTCCACCAAAGAACTCCTACAGCTGATAAACAGCTTTAGTAATGTGGCAGGATACAAGATCAACTCCAAAAAATCAGTCGCCCTCTTATACACAAAGGATATGGAAGCAGAGAGGGAAATCAGAGAAGCTTCACCATTCACAATAGCCAAAAACAGCATAAAATATCTTGGGGTACATCTAACCAAGGAAGTGAAAGATCTATTTGACAAGAACTTTAAGGCATTGAAGAAAGAAATTGAAGAGGATACCAAAAAATGGATGGACCTCCCTTGCTCTTGGATTGGGAGGATCAACATAGTAAAAATGGCAATTCTACCAAAGGCTATTTATAGATTCAATGCAATCCCCATCAAGATCCCATCAAAATTCTTCACAGATCTGGAGAGGACAATAATCAACTTTATATGGAAAAACAAAAAACCCAGGATAGCCAAAACAATCCTATACAATAAAGGATCTTCTGGAGGCATTACCATCCCTGACTTCAAACTCTATTACAGAGCTACAGTAATGAAAACAGTGTGGTACTGGCATAAAAACAGAGAAGTCGACCAATGGAATCGTATAGAAGACCCGGATTTTATCCCACAAACCTATGAACACCTCATTTTCGATAAAGGAGCTAAAAGTATAAAATGGAAGAAAGAAAGCATCTTCAACAAATGGTGCTGGCACAACTGGATGTCATCTTGTAGAAGAATGAAAATAGACCCTTATCTATCACCGTGCACAAAACTCAAGTCCAAATGGATTAAAGACCTCAATATCAGCCCGAACACACTGAACCTGATAGAAGAGAAAGTGGGAAGTACCCTACAGGAGCTGGGCACAGGAGATCGCTTCCTATGTATAACCCCAGAAGCACAGACATTAAGGGCAACATTGAATAAATGGGACCTACTTAAACTGAGAAGCTTCTGTAAAGCAAAGGACATAGTCAATAAGACACAAAGGCAACCTACTGATTGGGAGAAGATCTTCACCAACCCCACAACAGACAAAGGTCTGATCTCCAAAATATATAAAGAACTCAAGAAACTAGACTTTAAAATGCTAATTAACCCAATTAAAAAATGGGGCACTGAACTGAACAGAGAATTCTCAGCAGAGGAAGTTCAAATGGCCAAAAGACACTTAAAGTCGTGCTCAACTTCCTTAGCAATCAGGGAAATGCAAATCAAAACAATTTTGAGATATCATCTTACACCTGTCAGAATGGCTAAAGTCAAAAACACCAAGGATAACCTTTGCTGGAGAGGCTGTGGAGGAACGGGTACCCTCATCCATTGCTGGTGGGAATGCCATCTTGTGCAACCACTGTGGAAGTCAGTGTTTCGGTTTCTCAGGAAATTCGGGATCAACTTACCCCTGGACCCAGCAATACCACTCCTGGGAATATACCCAAGAGATGCTCTATCATATGACAAAAGCATTTGTTCAACTATGTTCATAGCAGTATTATTTGTAATAGCCAGAACCTGGAAACAACCTAGATGCCCTTCAATGGAAGAATGGATGAAGAAAGTATGGAATATATACACGCTAGAGTACTACGCTGCGGTAAAAAACAATGACTTCTCGAATTTTGCAGGCAAATGGATGGAAATAGAAAACACTATCCTGAGTGAGGTGTCCCAGACCCAAAAAGATGAACATGGGATGTACTCGCTCACAATTGGTTTCTAGCCATAAATTAGGGCCACGGAGTCTACAATAGGTGAACCTAAAGAAGCTAAGTAAGAAGGTGAACCCAAGGTAAAACATATAGTTATCCTCTTGGCTAAGGGAAGTAGACCCAATTGCCGGGGAGAAAATTAGGATCGCGGGGGTGGGGTGGGATGGGGGTAAGGGGAGATGGGGAGAGAAAAGGTAGAAGGGAAGGAGGGGGGATTTGGGGAATCAGGAGAATTGGGATAAAGGAAAGGTGGATAGGGGAGCACGGAACCACAATTCTTAGTTAAGGGAACCACTTTAGGGTGAGCAAGAGATTTGACCCTAGAGGGGCTCCCAAGTGCCCAAGATGAGGTTCCCAGTTAGTTCCTTGGGTAGCTGAGGATTGGGAACCTGAAATGACCCTATCCGAGAGCAATACTGACGAATATCTTGCATATCATCATAGAACCTTCATCTGGTGATGGATGGAGACAGAGACAGAGACCCACACTGGAGCACTGGACTGAGCTCCCAAGGTCCCAATGAGGAGCAGAAGGAGGGAGAACATGAGCAAAGAAGTCGGGACCACGAGGCGTGCACCCACCCACTGAGATAGTGGAGCTGATCTACTGGGAGCTCACCAAGGCCAGCTGGACTGTGACCGAAAAAGCATGGGATAAAACCGGACTCTCTGAACATGGCGAACAATGAGGGCTAATGAGACGCCAAGGACAATGGCACGGGGTTTTGATCCTACTTAATGTGCTGGCTTTGTGGAAGCCTAGCCAGTTTGGATGTTCACCTTCCTAGATATGGACGGAGGGGGGAGGACCTAGGACTTACCACAGGGCAGGGAACCTGGACTGCTCTGTGGACTGGAGAGGGAGGGGGAGAGGAGTGGGGGGAGGGGTAGAAGGGTGGGAGGAGGGGGAGAAGGGTGGGAGGAGGGGGAGGGAAATGGGAGGCTGGGAGGAGGTGGAAACTTGTTTTTTGTTTATGTTTTTTTTTTCTTCTTTTCTTAATAAAAAAAATTATTAAAAAATAATAATAATAATAATAAAATTGTGTTTAGGAAATAATTTTAAGAAAAATAGTTATTATAAATAGCTTATCAAATATAAAACTGTCTATATGGCATTATCACAATATGTAAAATAGGCATAAAAAATAAAATACTGGCTGGGCAGTGGTGGTGTACACCTTTAATCCCAGCACTCAGGAGGCAAAGGCAGAAGGATCTCTGTGAGTTTGAGGCCAGCCTGATCTACAAAGCTAGTTCCAGGACAGCAAGGGCTGTTACACAGAGAAACCGTCTCAAAACACCATATTAATTAATTAATCAATCAACTAATTAATTTTAAAAGTGAAATAAATAAAATACTGTTGGCCAAAACTGATAAAAAAAAAGAATTAAATAAAATCTTAACTGAAGATTTAATTTAATTTGGGAGATTTGAAGTATAAACACAATATATAAATATATTTAAGGTGTATACCTTAATTTGAGATGGTCAGGAGTCTCTCTGTAAATATTTAAATAGCCAGAAATGATGTATTACTCATTTGATTGACAAGCGAATGTTAAGGTAGAAAAGAAACAGAAGACCCTCATCACACACACACACACACACACACACACACACACACACACATTTTTATATACCAGTGGTCTATGGTTTGACTTTCTGACTCTTTTCACAAGAGGAACTTAACAGCAATTTTACTTTTCTTATCCTCAGAAAGCAATGACTTTGAGCACAATCTTCAGTAAGTTATTTACACTGCATTATGAATATCGTGAAATAAGTTCAGTTGGAAAATATTCTTAGAAGGTTGATGGTTAAGCCATCATAATAGTTTGACATAGGAGCTGAGAATTTACTTAGAAGTTTAATAAGGGAGATGCAATATGAAAGATGCCAGGCATACCTGTGAAAACTCTACTGAAAAACCATATGAGGAGAGGATGTGGTAAAATCCGCTGTGTCATGAATGCTGCGGTTTTTCTGTTCACACTCTCTGATCTGGAGAAGCTACAAGAATCACAGGAGACACGGATTCTGAGGACACGGTAAACACAGCAGAAGGCAACTAAGGGGAGATTGGAATCAGGAAGTAAAGCCTTCTGTCCTGCATACTGTAGTAAGAAGCTCAGTCATATAACAGCTGCTGCTGATGCATAAAGGCTGTTTTCAGTTCTGCAAAGCGAAGAAACATTTATAACATACGTGAGTCAGAAAATTCACAACCACAGGAGTGACATGAATACATGAGAAAATGTGCTATGAACCCCAACAAGGTTACACATGAAAATGTGACAATTGCCACATTAGGTGTAAACATAGTTGGCTAAAACTTTGGTCAGAGTAGCTAATGCATGTGTGTGGGGGAGAAATTCAGAGAATTTGCGTGTCACAAGTAGCTAGATAGCAGAATGATCAAGAGACAGAAAAGGAAATGAGTGAAAAGTTCCCAAGTTGTGTTTTTCAGACTTGTCGATAACGGATAGGGCTTTTTGATAAAAAGAGAAATAATTTAGATATTGAGCTAAATAATTAAACGATACTGGAGGCAAGAGAGATAGACGGCTCAGCAGTTAAGACATTTTCTTGCTCTTCCAGAGAACCTGAGTTCTGATCCCATCACCCACATGCAGCAGGTCATAGCCATCTGTGCTTCGAGCTCTATGGAGTCTGACACACTTTTATGATGTACACAGGTCCCTGCACACATGTGTCACACTCACAGTCATAGTAAACAAGTAATAAATAAAATCTAAATAATTAGAACGTTCCTTAAGAACTTTATTCTTATGAATTCAGAAGATAAATAGTATGTCCATTGTTGAGAAATATTTGGTGTATCTCTTATTATAAGATTAATTGGTGTGGGAAGTCCTTCTGTAAATGTGTTGCTTTTATCTGCTAATGAATAAAGCTGTGTCAGCTAGTGGCTTAGCAGAATAGGGCAAAACAGGAATTCCACAAAGGTAGAGGAGGAAAGAAGGCAGAATCTGGAAGACCTTCATAGAGCCTCTACCTAAAGAAACAGACACCCGGGAACATTCCTAGTAAACCACAAATCTTGTAGTAAAATATAAAATAATGGAAATGTGTTAATTTAAGATATAAGACCTAGCTAGTAATGTGCTTAAGCTATTGGCCAAGCAGTGTATAAAATAATATAGTTTCTGTGCAATTATATTGGGTCTGGGCAATCAGGAACGAACGAGCAGCCTCTGATTACAATTAATAGATCAAGTCAGGTTGAAAAATAGGGTACATGAAATTACAAGACAGGGTGACTATGTAAAGTGTATCTGAAAAATGTTACACTCCTTCAATTCACCATATAATTTCATATGCCTTGTTCTGCCCTCATCCTCGGTACAGAATCAACTACAAAAGACACAACATATGGAAATTACCATAAAGTGTTCACACAGGTGGTACAGAGAAGAAAGCTGTCCATAGTAAATTCTAAAACCTTACACATAAAGTGTGAAGTCATGCCTGCATATGCTCTACCCTGAAACTGTATCTGTGTTTATTCTTTATAGCTCTAAGCTAGCTGCAAGAAAGTGGAATGTAAGCTAGACAAAAATTAAAATATGTGAGCTCACCTCTAGACTGTGTTCTCTAACTCTTGTGTCGTAAATATTTAAAGATTTTTAAATTCTCTACTGATATAGTTTCAGAAAACTTCAGAGTTCATCATAAACATTTTATAGAAAACTATTTACCATTGGTCACATAATTTAAGTAATAGAAGTTACAACACATAATTACTGCCATTAATTAATTGATAATATATATGTGCAGCCCTCAAGCCATGTTAGTTTTAAGCAGCAAGTCAAGGTTGCTGCTTAGATTATGGCATACTAAAAGGAAATAAGCCTCAAAGTGAAGCTTCTGGGAAACACAGTAGTCCTGAAGCTTGAACTTCGAAACTTTCATACACTGTGCCCCTCTGCAGAAACATGTAAGAAATGCAATCTTGAGCTGTGATGTCACTCAAGACCACTGGTAAAATGTAAACCGGAGGCTGAAACAAAAGGCAAAATCTCTTTATTTTTCAGAGAGAGCAACCCATTCCATAGTGAATCTGACCTTATCTGAAAGGGTCTTAAGTGTGGCATAGTGGAAGGTGACACTGAAAAAATTCTAGTCAAATATCATGAAAACAAATAATAAAGGCCAAAACATTATTAATGGAGGATGACTTGCAAATATCAGTATTTTGCGGCATTTCGAAAATATCTGGCTTGACCACATCAAAATGGTAATTAGCTTAGAAATAAAATGAGGTCACTGAAATCATTGAACTAGTAAATAGATTTAGAAATTTAAAAACTATTGATTTATTCAGATGGTGTGTCTTTTCTTCATTACACATCGTAATGATTTTCCCTATCCTGTAGAATATAGGCCTTATTGTTAATTACAGAATGACGTGTGCCACAAATGATTTAGCTTTTTTTTTCTGAAACCCTGAAAAGTTATTCTTACGTTCTACAATGTGAAAAGAAATGATTTATTTAAAAAATTAAATGTCATTGTTGATTATCCCCATACACTTAAAAGTCTGGATTGAAAGCTAACTCCAGCGATTTCATTTTCCAGTTATTGTAGAAAAGCATACACCAGAGAATATCTTTCCAAAAGGGTAAGTATGAAGTTTGGGTTAGATATACACACTGCTTCGTGGAAATACTGGAAAACAGCTGAGTGGGCAGGGCTGCAGGGCTCCAAATTCTCCAGAGAGTAGAGAGCAGTGCAAGCACTTTTGTGTTCTTTGTCTCTTCCCTCCTAGAAGCAAAGCAACACCACACTCATAGTCCAAGTTACAAGTCCAGCCTCAGAAGTCCTTCCAGTGGTACCCAACTGCAAAAACTAAAGCTAAAAATGTTAGGTTATTTCCATATTTTGGATTGTAAAGACAAATGTTTCAGAAACAAAGCTAGCAAAAATATTTGGACTGTGTATCCCATGATTCTTCAGTCTTTTCCCATGCTCCAGTCCAGGAAATATGAGGGATAGGACAAGGAATCTGGAAACAAGAGCTTAGTTATAAGGCAACACTAGGTTCTTCATTCTAAAGACTTAAATCTACACCTGAGTAGAAGGAATAGTACTAAAAAGTAGAAAATATTTTAAAACTGTGATTCATCAGGGATTATTACTAGACACAGTGAAAAGAAACAGTAGAAAATGAGTTTGTACAGTATATGTGTAAAGTGGACATGGATAAAGCCTTAGGATGGAGTGAAACGGGTGCTGAAGACATCGTGAGGGAGAGGGGTGCACCTCTGGTTAGAGTCATAAAAGAACAAAGAACAGAGGCAGGTAAGTTCAAATTGAAAACATGTTTTTAGGACTCCCCTAAAATCAACGTAAGACTACAGCAATGGAATAGAAATGAAAAGGACAAATTGTAAAAAGTTCAAGTTAGGAAAATTACAGTAAAATTATGAACATTTACACACAGAAAAAGGCAATTAGAGAAAAATAGATGTATTTTTCTTGTAGTTTTGTTCAAATGAACGGCAATAAAAATGGCATTTGAATTTTAAATTGCAATGATGAAAACTAGCAGGCAAAACATAGTAATATATCTGAAATATTTAGAAACATGTTGATACATGATTCCAGGTCCAGTTAAAATACATTTAAAAGAGAATGAAAACTAAAGAAAATGTGGTCAACCTATTTGCATGAAGAGCTACGGTAGGAAGAAATTTGATGTGGAAGGGAAGCCTCCCAACTGGCATTTCAGTGATGAAGGAGAGAATAAGGAACAACAAATATATAAGGGTACCGCAATCTAAGTGAAGTAAGTTGTATAAAACAGCCATGTGAACAGTTTATAGAAATACCAAAGCCTGAGAAAAGAATCACAAACTTGAGTGTGGGTAACATAACAAGTACTTTTCTGAAAATGCCAAATACTACGAAAAAAAAAAAACAATAAACAACAAAGGAATAGTTTGAATCAATTTCCAGTGAATTTGCTGGTATTCCACTATGACATTACTGTTTCAAAATGCACTTATTTTTCAAATTTCTTGCAACCGTCTGTGCATACCACACTGACAGACATATCCTCTGCCCTCCTGTACATTAAGTCTAGGTTAATAACACATTCAGCATTATATCATATTATATTTATATTATATATTTATATTATAATATTATTTTACAAATTTCAGCATTGCTTTAATTCATATAAAAAATACAGAAGAACTCTGGTAAAATATGAAATATTAGGAAAATATCCAAACATAATTTGTTTGATTAAACAATTTTATAAATTAAAATTGGAATTTAAAATTTCTGCACATTTACAGAGTAACTTTTCTGAGTTTGTTAAGCTGTTATAACTTATGAAACCCTTGCATTCTGCTGCTAAGATGAACTATTTTCCTTGGTTTACTTTTACAGTTTGTGGTTGATAGCATCAAACTATGCCTACATTTTCTTGTTTTTTTGGTTGTGTTCAGACAAATATACAAGTTACATGGCACAGTAGTTTATCATCATTGTTCGCTTGACTTAGTTCAGAATAATTCTGAAAACACTCTGCTGGGTGTCTATGTGGAGAGGACTGCAGAAAGAGGTAACCAAGGGTGGAAGAGACACTGAGAATGTGGATAGCACCATCCCATTGACTAGGTGAATTAACAGGGTGAAAACCAGTTGAATGATGGTGTTCATCTCTCTGCTGCCTGGCTGTGGAGGTAATGTGACTTTCTTCTCCTGCTTTCACACCTCCCCCACCAGCTATCACAGACTCACCATATGTCCTCAAACTGCAAATCAAAATAAATTATTTCTCTTCAACGTGCTTTTTGTCACAAAATAAAAAAAAGTGGCTAATAAGGGTAACATTTTCCTTGAGTCAGATAAAGGTTTGTCCCTTGACTCTATTCCTTCTGATATGTTAATTGTTAATTTTTTCCATTGTCTTATTTGAAGAGAATTAGCCATTTATTTTTCCATCAAATACATTCCTTAAGAACCAGTTATCAGAGCTGGGAAGTGTTGGCTCACATCTTTAATCCCAGCACTAGGGAGGCAGAGAAAGATGAATCTCTGTGAGTTCAAGACCAGCCTTATCTACAGAGATGGTTCCAGGACACCTAGAACTGTTACACAGAGAAGCCCTGTCTCAAAAAACCAACCAACCAACCCAACAGACAAACAAATAAATAAATAAAAATAAAAATAAGAACCAGTTAACAAAGAAGATATAATATCTAATTTTAATTATAAAACAACGTTTATAAAACTATCAGATATGGTTACGTCGGTGCTATAGAAGAAAACACCTTAAGGAGTTCATATTTGGTTGGTAGAAATCTTTATCATTGGTGAACCAAGTGAGACAATGCCAATTATCACAACGTTCTAGATCACCTTCTATTTACTGTGATATAATATAATTACTAATTTCAAGATGCCTGAAAAAGAGATCAATCTTCCTTAATTAAAAAAAAATTACCTTGTGTGAAAACATTTTCTTTGTTATTTTTCCAGATTCCTCTGTAGCCTTGAACCCATGACCTTCCTGGCTCTATCTCCCAAGTGCTAGGATTTGAACATGTGCCCCTTTGCCTAGCCAGTGTAGTGCAGTAGATCAAGCCTGGGCTCTTGCAGGCTTAACTAGAATTTGACCCACAGAGCAACCTTTCAAATCCATCTTAGTATTCTTTGGATAATATTTTAATGGCAAACACAAAACATTCAATTACATATAACAGTGGTGAAAAAAAGTTACGTAAAGTGTTCCCCTTGAGAACAACACTTAAAGAGAATATTCAACCTTCCATTCTTATTCCATATTAATGATCATTATTGTTATAATTTTGTTATGAAGTGACTCACCAGACTCTTGTTTATTGAAGGTATATTTGCAGTTCGGTTTAAACATGGGACTTCAAGGAAGTGACTGGGCCATAAGGTCTCTGTCCTAATCCAATGGTTAGTCTATTGACCTATCCTTTCTACTGTATTAATGTAAATTAACTATAAATACAAGGTGGAACATGAAAAGGGGAGTAGGAGAACTCAAACCTGAAGGGCATATCTTGTCCCTGGCCCCTCCCACTACCTCTCTGTGATACCTGGCTCCCATGGGAAACACAGATCATTATGTCATAACTTTAGACCATCTCATCCTTTCTCATATTAGACAGTAGTGTTAAAGATAGCTGTGTACAGAAACCTCTGAAGTCACAAGACAAAAATTGTATCTTTTCTCCTTCGAGTTCCTTTTTTAGAATATTTTATCAGAGGTGACAAAATGTGATTATCACAAGCATGTATTATAATTATTCCATCAAGGAGAAAAATGGAAAAGAGGTACTGGTTTGGATGTGTACGTTGCTTTCCTTACAGCAGAGTTGCAGCGATTTACTTTATGCCTACAAAGGCTTTTAGACTCTGCACAGCATCCTCTGAATTTGAGAGACGGAAAGTGGAACCAGGTCTTTGTTGAAGATATTTCAGCTCACAATCTATTTACGGCATGCTTTTAGTGTCTATTAAGCACATTTCTTTGATGTCAGTACACTCTCTATGAAAGACTAATAAGTTTGAAGGATATTTAAGTCAATTAGTCAGGTTTCTCAACCTTATAAAATGAGAAATACAGATGTACATAATGTTTTTAAGTGTTTTAGAAAATGCTAGATTCACAAGCATTTTAAAGACTAAGCAATTTGTAATTATAAACTGAGAAAAAAAAACTTGTAAGATATCATACATCTTTAAACTGCTGAGTCAATAAAAATAGATAAATAATGAAGTTGTTAGTCTTAGGAAGTCTAGGGTCACTAGTGTTTTGAGGTTCAGGTAAAGAGAGAGAGGGACAAGGGAGGAAACCACTCACAGTATTGTGGGTTCACATGATCTTTCACAAAGGGCATTTCCCCAAAAAAACCTCTCTTTTTGTCTGTTGCTTTCTTCAAAATATATAAAAATCTCTACATCGATCTAATGGGAGCTCACCAAGGCCAGCTGGACTGGGACTGAATGAGCATGTGATGAAACCAGACTCTCTGAATGTGGCTGACAACGAGGGCTGACTGAGAAGCCAATGATAATGACACCGGGTTTTGACTCTACTGCATGTATTGGCTTTTGGGGAGCCTAGACTGTTTGGATGCTCACCTTCCTAGACCTGGATGGAGGGGGAAGGGCCTTGGACTTCCCAAAGGGCAGGGCACTCTGACTTCTCTTAGGACTGGAGAGGGAGAGGGAGGGAGAGTGGGGGGAGTGGGAGGGAAATGGGGGGATAGAAGGAGGCAGAAATTTTTAATAAATAAAAAAATACATTAAGAAACAAAAAAATCTCTACATTAGCGATTTTAGGTTTTGTTGTTGAAGAAATGTAAATAAATGACCACTGACAGATACATGTGTCATACACTTACAGACAATAGAATTTCATGAAATACTCACCTAAGACAGCGTTTAATTAGGTCAACAAGACTCTGCTAGTAGTTATGGGTGGTGCTGTTGCTGGATCCTAACATCTTACTCGAGGGAGGGGTGAAAAGGCATGACTTCAAGGAACGCAGACACCAGGAGTAAGGTAGAGGACTTACAGCAGATTCATTTATTTAACAATTGGGTGGGGGGCTTAGATACCCTCCTAGCACCAAGGCGGTCTGTTCTATTGACAGTTGACCTGGCATGCTTGTCACTGATTGGCTAGGTACCATCAAGACCTCTGACAGCGCCTGTTTCTAGGTACTCAGGAAACAGAGCTTGGCCGTTCCTTATTGGTTAAAAACACACAGGATTTTTTTTTTTTTTTTTTTTTGAGACAGGGTTTCTCTGTGGTTTTGGAGCCTGTCCTGGAACTAGCTCTTGTAGACCAGGCTGGTCTCGAACTCACAGAGATCCGCCTGCCTCTGCCTCCCGAGTGCTGGGATTAAAGGCGTGCGCCACCACCGCCTGGCCACACAGGACTTTTGACACCTCCGGGCAGACTATAGCGTGGCTCCTTTTGGCCTGGTAGCCGTAACATCCTTCAGAATATAAGAGTTAAAGACTACTTGTTTCCCTGAAAAAAAAACTCAGACTGTCTTTCCAAACAACATTGTATTTTGCTCCACAGAGAGGAAGATCAGACAGACTACAACTGATCAAGCTGCCAAGCATCTTCACCATCAATCGTCCATCCTTTAACTAGTGTGTTTCATATTTCAGAATCCAATATTATATATGTAATAGGATAAAGAAACAGGACTAGGTTAGAGATTTGACTCTACACTTTTTTTTTTCTGGGAAATAAACTTGGAATTTAAACAGGACAGATAACTAACCAAGCATTCTTTAAGTCCTATTGTGGTACCTCTGTCAGTAAGGGCAGGTGTTTTAATATAGTATTTTAATTTAGCGTATGGGCATCCTTACCAAATAGAAGTTGTAGTAATAAGAAAGGAAGAGAGTGGATGGTGAATAAACTTGCAAGGATGTCTATATTTTCTGATTGTTTGAAATATTTGATTCTCCATCAATTTTTTGTAACTTGGTAAGTCTGTGACTATGATGATACAGAAGTTTAAATGAACTTATGTAGTGTAAGTACTCAACGGTGACATTTCTTCTCATAACTATAGTATATAAACAAGAGCCTGCCTGTGATGGCACAACCCATGGGATGCATTTATCATTATGACAGCAGAATCTTTCATTACAGCAAACTTTTCTTTTTTAAATCAGAATTAACAGCTTATGGCAATAACAAGTAAGTTAATGTTATAAATAAGTTAATTGGGCTTTTTTACTTCATATAGTGTTTATGTTAGATGCAAAGGACTGACACATTTCAAAAGAGCAGAAACTCAATTTCATGGTCCTCTGCCTAAGTGACTTAGAGACATATACCAACTGCTGCAAGTTTGATTATTTTAATGATTTGAAGACTCCCGAAACTCAAATACAGACTTGTGATTTTCTAAACAATGTATTTGTTCCAGGGTGAGGACTCTAATCTATGTGTTAAACTCTACATTTCATTGTCAAAACTCATGTGCAGACCACAGACAAGATGTCCTCAGTGAGAGAAGTAAAAGACTATCAAAATCACATATCCAGTTTAGGACTAGTAAATTGGCGAAGAATAAAGTATCACAGAACTTAGACATAATTATCATATAACTTCAAGTTAGAGCTAAAGCTAATATACCTTTTTATTCAAATACTTGCTGAAATAGGTTTAGCTCATTGACGCAATAATTACTTGATTACATGTTCTACTTTGTTGGTTGCCTGTCCTCAATAATTTAAACTATTTTGAGCACCTGGTAGATTTTCAAATTTAAGTAACATATGTTATTTATTTCTAAAGATTTTTTTTTAGTACTGAATGATATACAAAGCAAAACTTAAAAACATCCTGCTTTATGTTCTTTTCTTAGCATTTGTTCATCAGGACAGTAAGAATATTCTTCTACATATGGGCTATCATATTATCTACTTCCTAAATTATATTCTGGAACTAATATAATTTAAAAGTTAATATGTACATACAAGACCTATAAACTCTTTGCAACTGGTGATAATGATGTTGATTAATTCGCTTGACTGAATAGTTGAGCATACCCAAAATACATTACTGAAAAAAAATACACATACTTTGATTTAACTTTCATGTAGAATTTGATAAAGATTTACAGGGGCTGTGTAAGTATGTTCATATCCTACTTAAGAAATCATAAAATAAATGGAGACTAAGGACTGATTGTGACCTTTCACTCCTGTAATGAACAACAAATAATTCATACAGGCTTCCTGCTGAGAATAATTAGAAGATCGGCAAAGACATAATGAATTGGTCATCCTATGAGAAACTGAAGAAATCATGTGATACTAATAATGACTAACCAAGGCCAAGGGAACAGAGCTTGGGGCATTTTTGCCTCTCCAGGGTGTTGGATGGTTTAGTGAGGATACCGCAGATGCTGAACCGTAGGACTAAAGATCAAATAATTGACCTCAATGGTCAGCTGAGAGAGGTTAGGTACTGAAAAATGTTAGTTTTTACACTGGGATCTGGAAGCTACGTAGAGCAGTAGTGAAGGCACATTGAAAGTACATAGGTGAATACAAAAATGAGCGGTCCAAAAAGATCTCAGTTTCTAAAATTAAAGTAGTTTCTTAGCATAAAATTAGTGAAATAAATTTATGTCAGTCAAACAAAATCCTCTCAGAAGGGGATTGCATCAGTGTAAGGACTCAACAGTGTCCCTAAGAGTTGCTCCCACCCTGAATAGTCAGCCAAAGGTGACGTACGTCATTAGAGATAAATCCCCTTGAATAAATTTATGTGGATGGAATATGTAATTGAAATAAAATAGAAGATTACTCAGATGCTCTCAGTAGCATGAGGCATCTTCCATGATTATCTCATGAAGTGAAAAACAAAAGGAGGGAAAGCAAATAATGCAAAAATAAACAAATTAGTGCTAAATAAAAGTCAAAAGTATCACCTCAGTAGAAGAGATAAGAAGATATGGGACACAGTTGAAGAAAAACTTAATGAGGTATAGATAATTCCAAACAAAAGATTTAAATCTAAAAACAGAAGCTACGGCAGCAGTTCCAGACTGCATATGAATCACCGAAGGGGAGATGGGGGAAAGAAACAGCTGAGGGTCTGCAAAGACCCCTGACACAAACAGAATATGAAGCAGTTATATTCTTATGCAGGCTGCTAAAACACGCAACAGAAAGCAATAGTACAGATGAATTCTGGCAGAATTTACAAGGACAGCTTTTTATTTATGCAGTTTAACCTTTACCCCAGTTTTCCTTACATGCTTTATAGTTTAGCAACACTATTTTTCCAAACTTTGCCTTTATGCTATGGTTTCTTTACAGAAAACAAGTAAATAACATTAGCCTAAACAATTACCAACTATCATAAGTTAGCAGATTCAATTAAATAAGTAGGTTTAATATCGTGATTTGTCACATAAAATTAACTTATGCTATTATATTTTTTTTACAATTTATACTGTGTGCAAAGAGAAGTTACTCATTTTCAAATTAATATTTTTCTATTATGCTATAATGATGACACCATTAAAGACTAAATCAGAACATTGCTATCATAATTTCACCCACAAAATTACTTTGAATCAAAATTTTCTGAAGTTGTCATAATCAACTAAAATTGTTTAATCAGTTATACAGACAACTTGGGAATATGCTTAAAATAATAACATAAGGTTATCTGAAAGTTCAACTTAAAACCATCTTCATGTCTGAATAGCAGCCTTCAGACATCACTCTACTCGAGATCAGTTTAAGTAAACACAATGGTTTATCTATAGCAGATTAGCACTCACAAGACCACATGTCCTTTTTTGGTTAGAAAATTTGTCCTTTGTAACCTGACTATAACTTCTACCCTATTGTGGTATTTATTTATTCATATTTTTTCTGTTGATGATAACACAGTAGCACAGAAAACCTAATTTTGTGTACAGTATAGGCAGAGCTAAGGACAAGGGACCCCATGTGGTAATGGTCTTGCTGGCACAGTCCTGTGCTGGTTCAGTATAGCATATGGCAGGAACCAGTGGTTTTTCTCTTCTAGACTCCTTCTCTTTCGCTTAAAAAAACTGTCAGTATACAGCCATGAAACCCCCACCTTCTTTCAACTGGCATCCCAAAGTCACACCTCCAAGCAATATAGATGAGATTTACACCGTCTTAATGCATGATCATGGTGGGACCGTAAAATTATAATATGAAAATTGTAGATACACTTGAAACATATTCAAATCACAGCCTGGCAGATCCTACTCAAAGCTTCCACTAGGAAGAAAAGTAGAGAAGACAGGGGGATGTTGAAAAATGTTCCTTTGGCTTTTGGTAATCAAAGTGTTATTAAAGTCTAAGAAACTGTGAGATCCTACAAAGTCACTCTGCAGAAAGCAAGTTACAATCCAGAGACTAAACCCCCATATAATGTAAAGTTAAAGCCATGCTTGGATGTTCTCTATTAATAGTGTAGACAGGTACCTTTCTTTCAGCCCCAGCTCACAAGATTTACAGTTGGAAGTACAGGATATATACACATGATTCCTAAGTGCATGGAATGGAAAGGAAGACACTAAAGAACCATTTGTTAGTTCTCAGCATCTAATCTCTGCTCCCAGTACAAAGCAAACGCCTTTCAAGGTTTCCATGAATTGAAAAAAAATTCAAAAATCTTGAATGTAAGTAGATAGAGAATGTGTCTGAATGAATTCAGGGTTATTGGAAATTATAAGTGGTTTAGTGTAGTGCAAATTTCAAACATGTACAGTTTGGAAATTCTGTCTGTCATTTAGTCACAGGTTTTTCGATTTTTCATGTGTATGGTTGCTTAATTTGATTTTGTTTGCTTGTTTGTTTTAAACAATCTTTTAAGTTTTATATACCAATCCCAGTTCCCTCTCCCTCCCCTCCTCCAGGTCCCCCTATTTTCCCTACACTCTACTCCTCATCCTGTCATGGGGAATCAACAAAGTCTGTCCCATCACTTGAGTCAGGACCAAAGCCATTCTCCCTGTATCTAGGCTGAGCAATGTTCCGGGCAGTAGACAATGGGCTCCAAATAGCCAGTTCATAAGATAGGGGTAAAAGCTGGTTCCAAGGAAAATGAGCCCACAAATTTCCCAAGCCACACAGCTTTCATCCATATTAAGAGGGCCTCGTTCATTCCTATGTTAGTTTCCCAGCTGTCAGTTCATAGTCAGTGAGCTCCCACTAGCTCAGGTCGGCTATTTTTGTGGATTTTTTTACCCATCGTGCTCTTGACCCCTTTGCTCATATTATTGTTCCTCTCTCTCTATGACTGGACTCCAGGAGTTTGACCCAATGCTTAGCTTTATCATTCTTCTGTCTGGTTTCTGTCTTGATGGTCAAGGAATGTTTAACGTACAATGTCTAAACTGTAATATTTCACTATTCTAAATTATTAAAACAAAAATATGTGTGTGTACCATTGCTAGGTCTTTATTTTTAAATAATGATATACAAAAATATTTTGTAGTATATCATCCACTTTGCATAATGGTGTAATACTGTGATATAGAACTAAAATAATGAACTGATTATATAGACAAAAAATAAATATTAAAAAGAATAAGGAATTTGGCTTATTTTGTCCTATGGATGTTTGCTAATGAATTTGAGTTACCTTGTATCTAAACAATGTTTTCTATTCCCCATGATTGTGAAAATTATGGTTGCTTCCAAGTGGCTGTGGTAGGAATATTTACACTAATGACAAATTTTACCCTAGGGGCATTTATTTATTTAATTATTTCACTTAAGTAAACTTCTCTATCAACTAGCTAGTGTATGTTATCTTTGACTTCATATTCTCATATATTTTATTAAATAGCCCATACTTTTCATCTCATTATAAAATTTTCACTGTGGCACTTCTGTTTAAAAAATTATTATTGCACATTAATATGGTATAATAAGGTTAATAAAACTTAAATCATACTTTGTGGGGCTTTGTGATAAATCACTCTTACTTTCCTTGATGAAATTAATAATCTTTGAATGTCAAACTGGGAAATGTGTCCTTTATTTTATAGCCAATGGAGAATTCTCATGCTGAGCAGGACTGTTATTGGAATTATAATTTGCTTTTTTTTTTCCCTTTGGCATTTGGGTTCACAGCATCTCTCTTTTCAGAAGAGGCAGGATCGAAGGAGTCAGATGGCTGTCATGTTGTCTCCTGTAAGGCAACAATGTCTTTATGTAGTAGTGGCAGTGCTGCTTCTGCATTTTATTTCTCTACTCGAGGACATCTGTGCAACACAGTAGGTTGCCATATGGGAGGCTGGCTTTGGTGGCTCAGTGCAAAATTTGCTATTAGAGAATAATTTGCATGACTTGAAACTGTTGAACCCAAGTGTCTTCCCTTTATTTCCATTCTCCTCTAAAGAGCACTGCACCATCCCCAATTAGTTGATGGGAGTAATGATGTGAATTCATCTTTAAATTTTTAGAGGCTTATGAATTAATGCCCACATGAAGGTAATATTTTGCCCCAGAAATATCTAGTCCCTTCGTGTTCATGTTACTTCTATCTGTCCAAATATTCAAAACATGAAGAACATCATTGATCATATTTAAACTGTCTTGTTCTCTTTTGTTTTCTTATTTTGCTAAATGGATTGGTCTAAGAGAAGATTTTCCTACAGATTCTCAGATTTTAATGTGTCTTTTAAATATCAAGATGACAAGTTTCAACATGAAAGATTTTAGCCTTCGAATTTCAATACTTCAAAATTGCCTTAAATTGTTGTTTATAAGGAGAAAAATATCATTTCCAAAGTTATTGTAGACAGAGGAATGACTATGTGCTTAATCTTATGGTATGAAATACTAGGCATTTATGTAAATTTTGTGAAGTTTATAATTAAAATAATAAATCATTTAGCATATGTCCCTCAGCTGATAAATTATATGCAGCAGTCACTAATCTCAGTTTTTAAAGCTATTTTACAGAAGAACTGCCATGCCTATCTGTTTGGCACAAATACCAATTACCAGTTTAATTAAAATTGCTTTGGTGTTTTCATGACCCTCAGATATGGTGGCTCAATATACTTTTGGTAATGTTCTTTGTCCCTAGAAGTCGCTGTTAAAATTTGAAATCCTGTGCCCGAAGACTGAACTCTCCTATAATACATTTTTAAAACCTTCACGCTTGTATCCACAGTGTACTCCACCAGTATGATTTTGAAGCCGACCTGGTTGTCTCTAAATACAAGAACCTCTCCTTCCATTCCCTCCTTTTGTTTCTTTGGGCAAGAACAACTCCATCACCTACGGTTACTTCTTTTCTTATCGTATAGTTTGGGGACGTGACTGAACTTTAGAGCGAGGAAAGTGTGTCACAGGAAGCCTTTCTTTGAAAATCATTTTGTCAACTTTATTTTCCTCTAATTTCTGTGTTTTCTTCTGGACCACCATGAGGTGAACAACCTCGCTTCTCCACACCCTTCTGCTGTGATGTTCTATCGACCAGACACAACTGAGTCAGAAGTGCTGTGGGAGAGAAACCTCCTATGTGGGAGCTAAGATGACACTGGGTTCCTTTAAAGTTGTGTTCTCTCTTGTTGGTCACAGTGATGGGTAGTGTTGGGAGCAGTGAGACCCCAGATCCCGAATTTCTTGTGATCCCCTGATCTGAGTGCCTACAGCTGCTCTGAGCACGAGACCTTCAGGAGTTCCTGATGGCAGGAGAGTGGTTTCTGGTGGGTTTGGCTGGGGCGTGGCTATCTCTATATAATCTGCCCCTGAACACAATAAAGGGGGGGCATTCTTGGGGAATTCAAGGATGACCCGTGTCTCTGTCTCTCTGTCTGTGTGTGTCTGTGTATTTTAACCTCCAGCTCTCT
The DNA here is from genome assembly GCF_018167655.1 of Microtus oregoni. Lineage (NCBI taxonomy): Eukaryota > Metazoa > Chordata > Mammalia > Rodentia > Cricetidae > Microtus > Microtus oregoni. Next base: position 70,069,922 of record NW_024543060.1, on the reverse strand, counting down.
TGCCCGAAGCTCAGGAACTGGGTAATAGCACACCTAGTGCAGACAGGCGGGCATGTTGTGGGGCAGGGTAGTCCGACTATCTCAAAATCTCTGTTTGCTCACTTCTTTTACTAGAGGTAGATAGGGAGTTTCACCTTTGTTTACTTTTTGTTTTGTTTTTTTGTTTGCTTGTATTTATTTATTTATTTATTTATTTATTAAGGATTTCTGCCTCCTCCCCGCAACCGCTTCCCATTTCCCTCCCCCTCCCCCGATCAAGTCCCCCTCCCTCATCTGCTCGAAGAGCAATCAGGGTTCCCTGACCTGTGGGACGCCCAAGGACCGCCCACCTTTATTTGATTCCTTTCACCAGCAGGTGTAGCCACCCACCCATGCCAGGGATGCTGCTGTTTACACAGTACCGCGAAGCTTGGGTCTGGATTGGCCTTGAAAGAACAAAAGTAGGGAAAGGAACAGCTGAGGATAGGAAAGCTTGAAAAGTCCAGCAGGGTTTCATGAGTACATGCTGCTTTATTCATCCTTACACATGTTCAATTCAGAACTCTAAATTCCTTATTATCAATAATGTATTGTTTTATGGTGCTTCTTGAGGAAATTCTCTGGCGTTCCTCTACAACCATAAATGAGCATTTAATCAATGTTCCTCTCCTCACTCTCCAAGCTCTCTCACTTTATCAGTGAAAGTCTGTGAAGACGCTCGGCCTCCATGCTATGAGCTCATCCATACTATCCAAGGCTGTGACACTTCTGATGTATACCGCTCTTCATAATCACATCTGAATACTTGAGCATCTTCTCTTTCCAATTTCCTTACCCCGATTTTCCTTCCATTGAAAGTCCAATCTCCTTCATATTGTTACACATTAAATATTTTATTAAGTGTAATGAATGCGTCTAAAATGGAAAAGGAAGGTAAGATTCCAAAGAAAAAGAAGCAGCAGCATATTTATGCGGTCCGTAGCAAAAACAGAACCCCTCCTAGGAATGGCGCTTTTAAAAACACAGCATATTTGCTGGTCTTTGGCCTTATTTTATGAAAGAATGGTATCCTATCCAGACAGTGCTCAGCTATGCCCATGTCTTGACATGTTTTCTGTTTTGTCTTCTGGCCATTTTGGAGTTCCAGGTCTATCAATAAAGCCTCTGATTCATTTGGAGTTAATTTTTGTTCAAAATGAAAGACAAAGATCTAGTTCTATTCTTCTACAGGTGAATAACCAATTTCCTTAATACTGCCTGTTAAAGCAGCAGCTGCCCCTTTCATCATCTATATCAAAAATCAGGTGGCTGTGGCTGCTTGGATTTATGCCTGAATCTTCTATTCTGTTCCATTGATCTACGAGTCAAGAAAGATGAATTCTTGAAGGAAATGGCATTGAACTTATATCAAATCCAACTTCTCTGATTATGTAAGTCATAGACATTTAAAACAAGGGTATCAGGAAAAGATGGATGGGCTTTATGTCACAGAGAAAAGGAAGAATTTGTCAGTCTGAAAAATAAGATGTAATAAGGAATTTTGAAGGAATAAGACTTTATCCAGTTATGAAGTCAAGATGATCAATGATTCCTGAGAAATATTTGTGATGTTTTAAGGATGGGATGATATGAGGAAAGAAGAGAAAAAAGGGAGGGAAGGGGGGAAGGCAGGAAGGAAGGAATGAGGGAGGAGAAAGAAAACAAGAAGAGAAAAAAAATAAGGCTGGTTAAAAAGTAGACACTGATTTCCCAGTGTGTTTCTGTAGCAGTCACTCAAAGAGCCATTCTGTACAGTGGTTGAAGCAAAATCACAAGGTAAAATCAGCACAAGCAAATAAATAAATAACAAAGCCAAACTAAAAAAAAAAAAAAAAAAAAAAAAAAAAGGTGATGAACGACTTCGGCTTTGAACAATCACTTTAATTATGCTTTCCAATTCTATCACTGAGCTTGGGAACATTTTCATAAAATGCTTCCCACAGGTATATTCAGTCTCACATAAAGCACTTAGCATTATAATAAAAACATAGATTATTTTATATGTGGAAATTCTGGGTAGCTCAAACAGTAGGCTCTATAAATGCTGACAGGGAATGTAAATGCTATCATGAGATATTGTAAAAACAAACAGTTCAAAATTCCAATCACCATTTCAGTTTTGTTGAAAGATAAATACACGAGCTGTATTTTAATTTCTACTTCCAAATTCAGTTTTATAGAGTATATGATGCAATTTCACAGCTCAAAACAAGCTTAGAAGGCTGTTTTATTCATTTAGGCTGACATAAGGATATTATAAATTTGATGGGCAAAACATAGAAAATTATTTCTTATAGTTATGGAGAATGGAATTCCAAACTACATCCTATTTCTCTCTCTCTCTCTCTCTCTCTCTCTCTCTCTCTCTCTCTCTCTGTGTGTGTGTGTGTGTGTGTGTGTGTGTGTGTGTGTCAGAGAGAACGAGAGAGAGAGAGAATGGGAAAGAAAGAGAGAGAGAAATAAAAATCTAGCCTTCTCTATGATATCCTAGGATTGTTTTATTAAGAGCACTAGCCTATTTTATTGAAGATACGGTATAACCACTGGTAGGTTTGCCATGATTATGTGGGTGGCATTTTATGACCAGCTCATTGTTTTACCTCATTTCATCCCCAGTATCATCTCATAACTGAATATGAAGACAACTTTTTAGGTAATTTCAAGTCAGGTGAAAGAAAGTACAATAATACAAATATCACTTCTTTTTTTTTTCTTTCAACATTACATTCTCATTCTTAGTCCCAAGGGTCTTCTGATTTTATTTGATTAATATATAAAAGATGTTGCTTTATTTACCTTGAAGATTTTTTGATTTTCTGGCTTTGGTCAGCTCTCTGGGAATTGGTGTAGTATCTGAACTTCAGTATTCATATGTAGACATTAGTCTCAAGAAAAAAGTCAGGGGGCTGGAGAGATGCCTCAGAGGTTAAGAGAACTGACTGCTGTTCCAGAGGTCGTGAGTTCAATTCCCAGCAACCACATGATGGCTCACACCCATCTATAATGAAATCTGGTGCCCAGATCACTATATACATAGTAAATAAAAATTAAAAAAAGAAGAAAGTCAGTTGCCTACTCATAAGTTGAAACATGCGAATATACAGATAAAAATGACACAGAATCAAAATCTTAGTAATCAAGTTGTTTACGGATTGTGATTAGTGGGTGTAGATTAAAACTTCGTTTTTAGCAGACAATGATAAACACTGCCCCCTCAAATAAAAGTAATTTCTAAAACAGAATTACCAAGACATTTTAGTGGGTAAGAATGAGAAAGGTGCTGAGAAAAGGCTTGTAAGAATGAGATATGGGACAACCCTGTCATTTTATGTGGCGGCAGAGGTAAGTGCTCATTCATCCCAAATTCAACCCATGTGCTTAGCGCTGGTTCTGAATCAGGTATTGTTAAAGTGTTTAGATATCAATACGTAATAAACAAAAGCCCTGCTTCTGTAAACCTGACCTCTCTGAGTTAACCAATAAAGATTAAAGAAAAACATGGTCAAAACATGTAATCAAAAATTTGAATTAGAAAAGAAACAATTAATGATGTGGGAGTGTCATATATCAATCTGTTGATTTCATTGGTTAAGCAATAAAGAAACTGCTTTGGCCTCATAGGTTAAAACATAGGTGGGAGGAGTAAACAGAACAGAAGGCTGGGAGAAAGAAGCTGAGTCAGGGAGTCGCCATGATTCTCCCACTCCAGACAGATGCAGGTTAAGATCATTCCTGGTAAGCCAGCTCGTGGGCTACAGCAGATTATTAGAAATGGGCTAGTCCAGGTGCGAGAGCTAGCCTAGAAGAGGGTAGATAGAAATGGGCCAAGTGGTATAGTAATAAGAGCGGCGGGGCTGTGTCCCCAGCACCCCAGCTGCCCGCACGGCTAGCTTATGCCCCGAAATAATTACACGGAAACTGTATTCTTTTAATCACTGCTTGGCCCATTTCTATCTAGCCTCTTCTAGGCTAATTCTCACATATTAATTTAGCCCATTTCTAATCATCTGTGTTGCGCCCCTAGGTGCGCTTACCGGGAAGATTCTAGCCTAGTCCATCCTGGGTCGGAACTTCATGGCCTGTGTCTGCCCTGGAGCGGGGCATGGCGTCTCTCTGAGGCGTCAGCTCCCGAGAGGAGAGCTGTAGAGTCTGAGCTCACTTCCTCTTCCTCCCAGCGTTCTGTTCTGTTTACTCCTCCCACCTATCTTCTAACCAATAAAATGGGCCAAGGCAGTTCCTTTATTAGCCAATGACCTTCCTCCATCAAAGTGGTGTTTAAAAGGAAACAGTTTCCGTATAATTATTTCGGGTAAAGCTAACCGTGGGGGTGGCCGGGTGTCGGGGACGCAGCCCCGCCGCTCCTATTTCAACAAATTAAGGATGAAACACTCGTTGGCAATAGCAACTTACATCTAAGATCTAAAACTCAGGAGACTGAGGCAAGAGCATCAGAGTATAAGGCCAGTCTGGGCTACATAGTAAATTCCATAAAAGCCTAGGCTGCATAGCAAGACTCTTCCTAGCTAAATAAATAAATAAATAAATATCCACTTACATCATATCAGGCAGTGATAACAGTCAAGAAGAAAAATAAATCAGGGTAAGGGAAAGGAACACTAAATTAGATAAGGTAAATGACAAAGACCTTTCAAATTAGGTGAAATATTATCTGAGAGCTGAATAAAGTGATGAAGGGAGCCATCCGTAATGTTGAATGATGTGCCTTTCAAGAAAGAGAAAATAGAAAATGCCACATCTCTGAAGAAGGTACAAACTGAGAAGGAGGAGCACAATGATAGACAAGGTGGCTGGAAACAAAATGTTGGATGCAGGAGAATGGTACCCATGAGCCTCAGCAACACTGCTTACTGTGTGAGCATCAGGAAAACCCATTGTAGTTCCTTCTCATTCATAACCAACATGGCTCTAATATTCTTCTCAAAGATGCCCTTCCTTTGGAAAATATATTGAATTCTTTTTATTTTATTTTAGTTTTTTTAAAATAAACTAAGTTTTTTTTGTTTTACATGCCAATCCCAGTTATCACTCCCTCCCCTCCTCCCATTTCTCCCACCGATCTCCCATCCCCCATCCACTCCTCTGAGAGGGTAAGGCACATTGCTTTGGGAAATAGTCTACAACTATTGGCATTAAGAAAGTACTTAAACTTAGCATACAGGAGCCAATAAAAGATTCCCTTAAGAAAATGTGAAATAACAACACAATTCCTAGTTCAACACAGGAGTAGCATAACAGTGCAAAATAAGAAAAGCAAGAGAAAGAAAATCGAGAGTGCCAATCTTCGTTGAACAAGGTACTCGGTCACATAGTGATTTTCACCCATCTTCTACAAAATTATACTATATAAGCTCTCTTCCATTATGACGTGTTCCTCTTCCATTATGACGTGTTCCTCTTCCATTATCTCCTCTTTCACTCACTTCCGCCTAATTATCTCTCTTTTGAGCAGTTGATGTACAAGATGATGTTCTTTTCATTAAGCAACTTTCTGCTTCTGTATACATTTGTGATTTCAACAATGATAACAAGAGAACCACATTTCACGTGAAATGATCTTCCAAAAATTCAAGCAGAGTTCTCCCACAAAATTAATGTCTGACTTACTATTTACCTCTTAGGCATCATTTCATGTCATTCTTTCTTTTCTATATTTATGTTATATTAGACAGTCAATTATCACTTTGCATTTTTAAGAATTTAACAATCTTGGGATGGATGGTGATGGTGCACACCTTTAATCCAAGTACTTGGAAGGTAGAGAGAGGTAGATAGATCTCCATGAGTTTGAGGCCCCGCCTGGTCTATAAGAGCTAGTTCCAGGATAGCTAGGGGTGTTACACAGAGAAACCATGTCTCAAAACAAAAACAAACAAACAAACAAACAAAAAACATAAACAAACAAAAAAAAACAGTCTGTACTAAAGGAGACAACTTTCAGGAGAAAAGAAAAGAAACAGTCAAGAAAGACTAATGGAAGAATCCCATACCAACATAATAGATGTAAATAGAACAATGTAGCTAGCAAAGGAAAAGTAAAGAGAATTATATAATTGAATTTGGGAAGATAATATAACATAACTCACATACATATGTTGCATGCATATCACACACACACGCATACACACACATACACACATAAACCTAGAACAACTGTGCCTTCATCCATTTAATGATCCATTAATACATCTCTCATGAGTCAGCTACATTTCTTTCAACTATGCTTCCCTAGTAGCTTAGATTTTTCTATGTAAAAGCAATAATAGTTAATATTACAGTGATGTTTTCTGAGTTCCCATTTCAAAAGAAATAGACAACTTTTAAGCCCATACTTATCATGTTTTCAGTAGAGAACATCAAGGAAAGACTATTAATATAAAATGCATTTTTGCCTTAAAATGCCTGTAATAATTCATAGAACTGATGACAATTTAAGTAAGGAGTTTTGATTTATATATTTAGGGAGATTCAGTGTGACAAGAAAATTCACTGATTCTAAAAGCATTTGCAAAATGGCATTCACCGTAGCTAGTCTCCCAGGTTATAGGATATATCAAGATGTCCTTAATAACAGGAACAAAAAATGATTCTGAAATGTGGGAGGGGGTGTGTCTCAGCCTCTTTAGCCTGCTCTTGGAAAGCTTCTTTCTATTGGGTTGCCTTGCCACCATGGACCCTTCTGTGTGCAACTCCAATGGACTCATTGGTTTACTAAGTTGGACTTTGGTGGTACTGTTACTTTTGTCTATTTTTGACTCTCTATCTGAGATGAGTAGATATTTCTTTTTAATTTCCACAGGAATGTCACACAGTGGCTACTCATAGCTTTTTAAAGTTACTTAACAGTGCACCCCATTTTTGCCTAAAAATGCTAAACTACTGAAATATATAAAAATTATCATTTATAAAAAACATATTGAATCACATGAAAATTCAATGAAATATAATTGAGAGGCATTTTAGAATCATTGCAAATGAAAGAGAATGTTGTCTATGGACTAGTTAGCCCCTGTTAACCTTTATAATGGAGTCCCTGGAAGATACATTAATAACAAAGCTTGGGCATGTGAAACAATGTTTCCTGTGGGGCCATAATGCCTGTGGCTGGTTTTAAATTTTCTGCCAGCATTCCCTTAAGTAATTCACTTTTGACCTGAGCATTGTTTATCTCTCTAGCTTCATGAGCATGTCTCCTCTATTGTGTCAAGCTAAAACCCAAATATTTCTTCTATCTTATCTTATAGATCACTTTCAAATTTAATAAGCAAGAGGGTAATCTGGAATATTAGAACTCAGTGTGTGCCTGCCAGTCTTGTGGAGTTGATAATATAAATTATCAGTAAGCACTTTGATGCAGTCGGGGAGGGACTTAGTTCTGCCTCAACTTTGTATGCAGACTTTGCTTACTCCCCAAGGGAGAACCTACCCTCTCCAAGGAGTGGATGGAGGGATGGGATGGGGGAGAGGGTGTGGAAAAAGGGAAAGAAGCAGGAATTGGAGTTAGTCTATAAAATGAAAACAAAAGCATTTTTTAAAAAAATTACTCAAACCAATTTCCTCTAGTTCTAATACGCTATCTATTCTTTGTAAACACAAAATCCTATATTATTATTATTATTATTACTATTTTTTGTAGTCATGAGTGAAACTGATAATTCACTAGAAAGATGTACCCAGAACTATTAAAAGCCAATGTAGCTGAAAGCTGCGATTAACAGAATTTCAGTTAGATAAAGAGTCAATTGTGGAACTTTTTATTCTTACCAGAATTTAATTTTATTAATTTTGGGTGATTTTATTTTCTGAAAAGCAAAAAAAAAAAAAATCTTTACAAGAAAATGTCTCTTTGATGTTATTGAGTATAACTGAGTTAATAATCTTTTATATTTTAATCTTGATAAATTTGCCCATGAGTCCTACACTGTTGAAACATTACAAATCCAAGCTTCCTTCTGATATAAGAAACACACTCAACCTATACCTTTTGCTTGGAAATGGATATTACTGGTTTTAAAACACAAGTTAGCTTTGCAAGACAGCCACATCCATCACACTTAGGAATGAGAGACCAAAGGGGTGTGCAAGAGCTCGATTTTGTTGGAACTTCTCAAACAAATCTTCTATGGACAGCACATTCTTGAAATCTGTGTGTCCCCATCTCTTAAGAGCCATCAGGGAGTTCTGGACTTTGGCACTCCACAGTTAATGGAAGTCAGCAGCATTTGTCATCCAGGCTGACATTTTCTTGCATGAGGGACACAGAGTACAAAACAAAGCCTCTATTGGAAGTTAGCGCACAGAAACGTAGAGACTGCTAACTTCAATTAAACGTTGCAATCACAAATGCTTAATTACACAATAAGATACTTTATTTTACAACAATATACAGTCAATAGAGTCTATCTGTTTCTATAAAATTATTGAGCCTTGGGCCCACAGCTGTCCACTACATAACTTAAGGCAGCCTGGAAGACAAGCACCTCTGTTTCCATAGGTACATCACTTCCCTCTTTTTCTATTTTACACTTTGGGTCAGGTTCCTGCTTAACCCTGCACATAGACATTTAAGAAATGGGATTCATTGAAGAATTACACATTTCTATTACACACTTGCTTATTCTCTCCTCAAGGATGTAGATACTAATATAAGAGAAATTAAAATATTTTCAATATTTAAAGGAACATCATACTTAGCAGGTAGTCAGTTCCCTGTTTTTATACCATCCTGTTCCAAGTCACAAGTGCATTGCTTAAAATTCGTCAGTCATCAGTCTAGAATGGAGTGAGGGTCTAGTCCTTGAGATCAAACTTTTTATTGTCTTTGAGACATGTTCTTTCACAGAGTCATTTTCTCCCCAAATCACATAAGACGCCAGAAGCAATGGATCAGATCTACAAATGCCTTGTGACAATTTAAAATACTCACACACCCATACATACAGAAGAATATTTCTGGTTTCTTGCAGAACTCCATAAGTATATAGAAAATTTTACATTTCATAAAATTATATGATTAGAATATGATAGAAATTGCTTTTATTCATAAAACAACACACTTGAGACCTGGAAGATTTAGGGGGCTGGAAGGATGGTTCAACACTTAAGACATTGGACTGCTCTCACAGAGAGTCTTGGTTCAGTTCACAGCATCGACATGGAGGATCCTAAGTATCTGCAATTCAGGTTCCAGGGGATTTGAAATTTCTTCTGTTCTTGCAGCTTTCCAGTTATGTGTGGTGCCCATAGATGCATTCAGATATACACATCCATATACATTACAATAAATAAATAAATAAATAAATAAATGCATTTATAAATTAAGATGCTTAGGTCCAAATTTCTATGTTTTTCAAACAAAATATAAAATTTGGATAGTTGGTTAAAATGTTATATAGTTAAATAACATTTTCCAGATAGTTTTTTTATTTCAAAAATCAAAGCATTTTCTTAACTGATTACACAAAAGACATGTGAAATATGCATGAAGCATTTTTTGTGTGTCTAGATTATTTTTGGTGATTGGCAACAAGTATGTTACTGTTCTTTATGTCATTTACTATATAAACATCATTGCACAATGTGATGTATGATTTGCTTTAATTTTATAAACACTTGCAAATTATTATCATGCACATACATGTTTCTTTGAAATACTATAGACAATAATTTGAGTATGTGAATTTCGGGCTTTATAGATATTGTATTTAAGAAGAATATTGGAAAATGATTGCCTAGACACGTCATAAAAGAAATTAAAAAAAAATTAACATCTCTTACATCGACCTTGGCTCATAGGAGCTCACAGAGTCTGAATCAACAATCAGGGAACCTCTATGGGACTGACCTGGGCCTGGTGCGCATGTGCGGTAGTCACGCAACTTGGTCTAATTATGAGATTCCTTAGAGTGGAAATAGGGACTTGATGTGGGATTCCCTTCTTCTTTTTATTTTATTTTTTTTAAATTTATTTATTTATTAAAGATTTCTGTCTCTTCCCCACCACCGCTTCCCATTTCCCTCCCCCTCCCCCAATCAAGTCCCCATCCCTCATCAGCCCAAAGAGCAATCAGGGTTCCCTGCCCTGTGGGAAGTCCAAGGACCACCCACCTCCATCCGGGTCTACTAAGGTGAGCATCCAAACTGCCTAGGCTCCCACAAAGCCAGTACTTGCAGTAGGATCAAAAACCCATTGCCATTGATCTTGAGTTCTCATAAGTATACACTCTACTATGTTCATAGCAGCATTGTTTGTAATACCCAGAACCTGGAAACAACCTAGATGCCCTTCAATGGAAGAATGGATGAAGAAAGTATGGAATATATACATATTAGAGTACTACTCCGCAGTAAGAAAAAAACAAGGACTTTGTGAATTTTGCATGCAAATGGATGGAAATAGAAAACACTATCCTGAGTGAGGTAAGTCAGACCAAAAAGAGGAACATGGGATGTACTCACTCATATTTGGGATTCCCTTCTTTATGCTGTGATTATCATTGGTTAATTGCTGCGGGGGTTCCTTCTGCTCCTGCAGCCAATACTCTTTAAGAAACCAGCCAAAGTGGTCTCCTTGGCTTTTAAAAGCAGGGGCCATGAGCTCCCTCTCTTGCTTTGGAATCAGCTTCCAGCCACCAGACTCTTTTTTCTGGTCTTGCAGAGGGCTGTTGTCTAGGACGGTGATCTGCAAGTTTTTCCCTTTAAATAAATAACCCTTTTATTAATCATAATTCCATACTGGTGTGGGATTGTTTTGTGACTTACTCCATTACCCGGTGCTCAAAATGGGGTTGGTCCTCACATAGAAGGCCAGGAAAAGAGTCTGGTAGCTGGAAGTGGTGTCTGAAGCAAGTTAGGGACTGTATGGCTACCACTGCTTTTTCAAACCAGAGACCACACCCAAGTGGGCTGATATCTTAAAGGCTATTGGCTGAAGGAGTGAAAGGAGCTCCCACTGCCTTTAATAAAGGAATTGCTTTGGGCTTATAGCAGAGCTATAAGGGAACAGAGCTAGGCAAGACAAATTAAGCTGAATGCTGGGAGAAAAGAGGGTGGAAGAGAGAGAAGCCATGGAGTTGCTACCAGAGAAAGATGTCAAACCTTGCTGGTAAGCCACAACCACATGATGTTACACAGTTTAATGGAAGTAGGTTAAATTAAGATGTAAACACTAGTCAATAAGAAGTTAGAGCTAATAGGCCAAGCAGTGATTTAAATAATATGGTTTCTATCTGATAATTTTGGGTCTGAGCAGCCAGAAACAAACAAGCAGCCTCCTTACATCAGGGCCTGTCATTAATGCTTTGCTTGGCTTTTTGGAACCTATTTCTTATACTGGATCACCTTGCTCAGCCTTAATATAAGAGGGAGTGCTTAGTTCTATTGCAACTTGATATGTCATGTTTTGTTGATACCCTTGGGAGGCCCGCCCTTTTCTGAACAGAAAGGAAGGAGGAGTGGATGGGAAGTGGGTAGAAGGGAGGTGTGGGAAGGGAATGGGAGGAGAGAAGTGAGGAGAGACTGCGGTCAGGATGTAAAATAAATAAATTTAATTAAAAATAAGATCTCTTACATCCTCACTTTCTATGATGATCAAATTTTGCCAAGTTATTGCTTTCAAAAGCACTTAAAATATTAGGGAAGCCCACATTAATGAGGCCCTCTCTGTGATATTTAGAGAGAGGACTAACTTGAAAGTAAAATTCTAGGAGTAACTTGCATTAAATGAGAGCATTATCAATTTGTGTCTGGGGTTCCAAGAAATCAATGAGGACCAAGGGAAAGGAAGTTTTCATTGACTCTCTGGTACTTTCTGTGTCTATGTTTCTCTCTGTCTCTGTCTCTCTCTCCTACAGTGATTTTACTCAAAGTTTGAGGGTTCGGTGCATTAGACACGAATTCCTGAGAGTTTCATATATCATGGTGGGGAAGTCATAGATGCAGGACTTTTAAGACAGTTGGTCACACTGCAGGTGATGTGATTAAGTAGAAGATAATGACTGCTAATGCTTTAGCTAATTTACTCCTTTGTATAAATATAAAATCCAAGCCACAAGCCGGGCGGTGTTGGCGCACACCTTTAATCCCAGCACTCGGGAGGCAGAGGCAGGCGGATCTCTGGGAGTTTGAGGCCAGCCTGGTCTACAAGAGCTAGTTCCAGGACAGGCACCAAAGCTACAGAGAAACCCTGTCTCTAAAAACAACAACAACAACAACAAAAATCCAAGGCACAGACCAGTGTTGATCACCTTTAGGGTAGATTGCCCCACTTGAGTTAATGCAACCTAAGTACTTTCTCATAGTCATGACTAGTGGTCAAGTTAAGATAAATTCTTCCAGATGTACCTAGTGGCTGTTATCTAGGTGATTCTGGATTGTGTGAAAGTGACAATCAATACTAACCATTCCATTAAGAATGCCACTGGCTTACTACACTTCAAAAACAATAATATATAACCTGAGCCATTCTGTGCCCTTTGAAAGGCAATAAAAACTGTGGCATGAGAAGAAATGAAAAATAACCACAACAAAATAAATACTATTCGCCAAGCTACCTACTGTCAGTGAGAAATTTTTATTTCATAACACTTTAGCTTCTGATGCAGCAAACACCCCAACTTTCTTATAATTTTATCTTTTTCTTTTAACCGATTTATGTTACACTAAAAATTTCATTTATTTTCATTTGGCTTGTTCTGGTTTGTCTGATTCTAGGGTTAAAAATTGAAAAAAGAAACAAAAGGAGCTACAGATTGAGAAAGCACACAAAATGTGTTATTAAGAAAAATAGATGTTGGTTGCCAAAATGACATACACAGACTTTAATCACTTCAATATGCTTATTTGAGGATGTTCTTAACAAAGACAGGGAAACATTTCACTTGGTTTGTGTTCAGTCACAGGTAGCCCATGTTTCTTTAGAAATGCATTTAGCTATCTTCATACATGCAAGCGGTCTGTATAAAGAAGTAAAAGACAAAGTATACACCCCAACAAATCTGACATGAAAACACTGTCTTGAAAAGCTAATGCAATGAATGAAACGTTAAAAAGTTGCTATTTCATTTATAATTCTTGAATTTCCTGAGAAAAGACAGTGTTAGATATAATTCACAAACATCAAACACATTTTTCTATGAAGGAAGGAGAGATATTTCACATTGGTGAACATGTGTTTCTCTAAAATAGTTATTCAGATATATATTTATATGTATATTATTCATATATAGAGAAAATAGCAATTTTATTTCTATGCCTTTAAATGTCACTTGAAGTATGTTTTTTTAAACATTTCATGCTTAATGAAAGAAAAATAAAATGATTCAAAATCATTCACAATGTTCAGATAATTATTTTAGCTGCTAAGGAAAGAAATACATATCTGTGAGGTTAAATGATGTAAGTGTGTCTTGGAAATAGTATTTTGTTTAATTTTGTTAGACTCTAAACATTAATTTTGATTTAATATTTATATAATTTAGATTTGGATATTAGTATAGACAATATAGTTTGACATTGACTGAATTCTTTATGAATTTCAAGGCGCACAGATCATTTTCTGCTCAGATTATCAAGATATTTAAATGCTCTTTTACTCAAGGTTATAGTTTACCTTGGGGCTGAAAATTAGGAAGAAACAATAAACATGTGAATGAATAAATTACTAGTGGGAGTTGGGGATCTGGCAAGCTGACTGAGCTACAATGATCAAAACAAACCTTTCGGAGGAGAATTTCACCTGAGAGCACAGTAACAAGAGAAAGGCAGTCATGTGAGTAATTCAGGGAAGCACTTCCAAAATAGGGGCTAAAAGCAGTGCACCGATCTTTAAAAATACCATCACATAATTCTGAATTTAAGAATTGAAAACAAGAGGGCTCTTAAGATAGGAATACTGAGTACAGATTTCAGAAAACAATAAGGTATATTTTGTGATTATGACGAAACCTGTCTTGCCAACTTCACCAATGATGGTATGACCCTGGAAAAGAAAAAAAAGAAAATTTAGACACTAGATAAGGAACTTGTTCTTTTCTTTTTATTGAATATAGAGTCTTCTCACACAATGCATCCTAATTATAGCTTCCCCTCCTTCCATTCCTTCTAGTTCCTCACCTCCCTCCACTCCTTTTTTTGTCTCCAATAGTAAAGAATAAGCATCAAAGAGATAACAACCAATCATTACAAAATGGCATACAATAGTGTAAAACAAAAGCCATCATATCAAAGTTGGACAAAACAATCCTAAAAGAGTGAAAGAGCCCTAGGAGAAGGCACAAGACTCAGAGACCCATCTACTCACACACTCAGGATTCCTGATAAAATTCCAAGCTAAAAGCTGTAATATATATGCAAGCACCTGATGAACACCCTTGTAGGCCTTGTGCTTGTTTTTCAGTCTTTGTCGTTCATATGAGCCTTGTCCAATTGATACAGAGCGCCTGGTTCTCCTGGTATCCTCCACTCCGTCTGACAAAATCTTTTTGCCTCCTCTCCAACATGATTCTCTGTGCCCTGAGGGAAGGGATTTGATGGGGACCTCCAATTTAGACGTTCCATGTTTGAGTTTAGTAAGAGTAAAACTCTTTGGTATAGTAAATTGTAACCTTTGACTGACTGGGGAAGTAAATTTTAAGATCATGTTTCAGATGCTATAAGAGAAGCAGAAAGACTGTGAACAAGAGCAGATGCCTCTGTGAGGAACTGAGTGGTCCTCGCACCTCCAGAAACGCAGGCATTTACCAAGTCACTGAATTTGGGACATTGGTGGGATATTTCTACCTGACAATGCAAAACCCTGTGACCTTGAAGGAGCTACGGTTGGAGAAGGAAGATGCTAAATCTGAAAAGACGAGGGAGCGAAGACTGAGACGCCTCTCCCCTTTCCAACAGATTACTGCTGCACTATTCTTGAAAGGAATAGTATGAATCCTGAGTATCTGGAAGAGGAGTAGTGTTCTCAACGAGTTATAATGCAATTGCAAATAGAAGAAAAAATGGTATTCCTGATTTTAAGATTCGCCATAACAGTGTATTACAGAATATATCCATCTGAGTATGGCTTTCACCATGCCTTTGACAGTGACCTTTCTCTGTAAGCTTCTGTGATTGACAATACATCCAGTAACGATTATAATCTTTCTCCTCCCACCACTCCTGGTGCATTGATGAGCACCTTCCTTCAGAGTGTCCCCCCTTGCGTTTCCTCATTGTAGATTAGTTGTCAGTCTGTATTTCACCACAGTTGTTCAAATAAAGATAGAAAATCTATCAAACAAGTAGGTTAGTCTCATGTGGGGTATCGTGCATGATAATGCATGCATTGGTGGTAGTAGTTGTAGAATGGGGCCGGCGAAGTTTTTACACTAAAATCAGGTTTGCCTTGGAAATACATGTGATGTCTTACAGACCATAAATGGATTTGAAAGGTAAAGATTCTTCTTTAAAAAGACAATTCCTGATATCATGAAGCAGTTAAATGTTCTCCTTGCAGTTCAAAATTCTAAATGCTAATCCTCCCAAACTTAACGAATAATCAAAAACTCAAAGGCTTTCAAAAAGCAAGCCCATAAAAACAATTAATTTGTCTCCATCTTAATTAAATGATGAAGCAATTCAACCAACTCAGCTTTTTAAATTTAATCATAATTAATCTAACTAGGTGTAGAATGCTTTATTGCAGAAACTCAATAAGAAAAGACTGTGGGCATCTGGCAGAAACTTTCCAACTCTATGGGTTGCATCATTTGTTCAGAAAGTGATAACATGGCAGAAAATCGTTAAGAAGTTTGAGTTTGTTTATGTGAGGCAGTGCAGTTTTTAAATTCTGTCTTTGAATACATTCTAAACAACCAAACCAAACAAATTTTCTTTTCAAACTTATTTTACAATTCTTCTGATATCATGTATCAAAAATGAGAAGCACAAAATAATCTTAATTACATTATTAAATTAAAATTTTGATCTTCAAAATCCCACTAAAGGTTGGCAGCACCATTTGATTTAATTCTTACATATATGATAACCACTGATATTATTTGACACAGACTCTATAACATTTCATCAGCACAGGCATATTACAACTACAATAATTGGTGATTTTCCTTGAGAACTGTAAGTTCTTCATCATCTAATACCAGTTCTGATGCATTCAGTGTACAATTTATTACTGAAAAAAAATGCTTGTGTTAAGCTTCATAAAATAATTCAATCCTCTACCTTAAAGTAAGCACTCACTTATCTGGAAAATACATATTGATGTAGAGTTCATAAAGGTTTCTTGTATACTTATAATCCAATAATAATTCTCTAAAGAAAATACTGACAAAAGTAAAGGACAAACAAAGAAAGAGAAGGGAAGAATATCATACAGAGCAAAAGAGGTGAGGGCAGATATTCAAGGAGACTATTAACTAAGCAATTAATGTTTGATCTGATGCTTATACGGTGACTCAAAATAGTTATAGAAAATAATGGTTTGTGAGAAATATTAATCTTTTTTCTCCTTCATTTGTTATTTTGTTACAGAGTAAAATAGTATGAATGAAAATTCTTTTACAATATCTTGTCAACCTATAAGACACATTTTAAAAAGAACCCAAGTTAAAGTATAATAGCAGAAGGTTATGTTTATACATTTGAGCACAATCAACTAGAAGGAAAATTATCCATGCAATGCTATTCTTTCTGATTATATGTTTGAAAGTGAAAAGGAAATTATGTCTAATGAATATTTCAAATTACTACAAGTATTTCTGAAGTTGTGGATGAGTTAATGCTGAGATCACTAGGATAGCTTTTCAAATGTGTATGTCTGCATTTTAAATATAAGCAAAAATAAAAGAACTCATGATGGGTCGTTAAATTTACTTTAACTATCCAATGAAATGAACTAAAACAAGAGTAGATTTCAGCCACTTTTTCTGAAAGTTTTACAAACACACACACACACACACACACACACACACACACACACACACACGAGAAAATCCTAAACTATAACTTTCAAAATGGTCTACCTGATAGATCATAGTTATATTTTATGAGACTATAAAATAATTACAAAACAGAGAAGACAATCACTAAAAATCAAAATAAGAATCAAACAGTTAAAAAAGGAAGAATAAAATAAACCTGATTATTATTAAAATTATTATCCAAAGACATGGTGAAAATTACAAGATACATATGGCCTTGGCCTTCAAAAAGAATGATTAAAAACCTTATATTCACTACGGAATTTGTAATTAAGGTTATTTTAAATTCCCAAATATTGATAAAAGAATGCACTAAGAAAATTGTCAGAAGAAATGAGCTTATATAAAAGCTTTAATGAAAGGCATTTATACTTCTTTCTATAAAGTAACTGCTATGGCATTTTTCTGCACTGATTGCCATATATCTAAAATTGATTGATCTGACTTTTACTAAAGTCATAATGGGTGTCTTTTCATTGGGAAAGGAGATACTGCTAGTTCCTATCAACAATGGTTTGGATTGTCTTCTGTAGTCAGTCTTGCCAAGTATTCATTGAAGACCGCCATTGTTTGACTGCACATCACAGAATAAAAGTGAATACGTAGATGAGCATGGTGGTGAGGGCCTTTATTTTCAGCATTTATGATGCTGAGGCAGGAGGACTGTCATAAGATTAAAGTCAATCAACTGGGGAAATATAATGATAAGAGTCTAGCTTGGGATATTTATCTGAGGTGTGTATGTTTGTGTGTGTGTGTGTGTGTATGTGTGCATTTATGAGTTTTCTCTGTTTATATGTGTGTGTGTGTGAGAGAGAGAGAGGGGGGGGGACAGAGACAGCAAAACAGACACCTGTATCTGTCTATAATCCTATAGATAGACTGATAGCTAGATAAATAGATAGATAATAGATAGATGGTAGCTAAATTGATGATAAATAATAGTTATCTCCTTGGTAGATAGATAGATAGATAGATAGATAGATAGATAGATAGATGGATGGGTCGATGGATGGATGGAGGGAGGAAGGCAGAGAGAGAGAGAGAGAGAGAGAGAGAGAGAGAGAGACTATCATAGTGGAACTAATTGACTGCTTTTAAATACTCTCAAGATGTTGAGGAGGGAAAGATAAATACTTAGAACTTTGCGACCTTACCATTGGGTTAAACGAGAGACAAGACAGCTTATTGTCCCAGAGGAACATGTCTTCTTCAGTTGTGGAACTGAGATACTGTGATTTGTACAACTCAGACTAAAAGTCTAATGGTGCAGCTGCCTTAATATAAATGCAAATTTCATCCTCCACATCCCAGCACACTTTAGATAAAATCAGGGCTTTCGTTGGGAACTCAAAAGATCTTGAATACTGAAATATGGGACGAAACTGATATTTTCATAGACCTAAGAAACTCACTTTTTAAATAGAAACAGCCTAGTTTCCTATTTACAGCCATGAGTCTCACTCATCAGAAGCAATTTCTGAGAATGTAACAATGATCCTATATAAGTTCTTTCACTGTTATGTTTTTTTTTAAATGTAGGCCTGTTTCAGATTGACAGATTCACATCCCAGCAGGCCCCAGAAGGAAGCTTCAAATCCAGAGCCGTTAAGAAGTGTTGGTGAGCTCCCCGTAGATCAGCTCCACTGTCTCAGTGGGTGGATGCACGCCTCGTGGTCCCGAATTCTTTGCTCATGTTCTCCCTCCTTCTGCTCCTCCTTGGGACCTTGGGAGCTCAGTCCAGTGCTCCTGTGTGGGTCTCTGTCTCTATCTCTATCCATCGCCAGATGAAGATTCTATGATGATATGCAAGATATTCGTCAGTATTGCTCTAGGATAGGGTCATTTCAGGTTCCCAATCCTCAGCTGCCCAAGGAACTAACTGGGAACCTCATCTTGGGTACTAGGGAGCCCCTCTAGGGTCAAGTCTCTTGCCCACCCTAAACTGGCTCCCTTAACTAAGAATTGTGGTTCCGTGCTCCCCTATCCACCTTTCCTTTATCCCAATTCTCCTGTTTCCCAGGTCCCCCCTCCTTCCCTTCTACCTTTTCTCTCCCCATCTCCCTTTACCCCCATCCCACCCCATCCCCAAGATCCCATTTTCTCCCCGGAAATTTGGTCTACTTCCCTTAGCCAAGAGGACAACTATATGTTTTTCCTTGGGTTCACCTTCTTACTTAGCTTCTTTAGGTTCACCTCTTGTAGACTCCGTGGTCCTTATTTATGGCTAGAAACCAATTATGAGTGAGTACATCCCATATTCATCTTTTTGGGTCTGGGACACCTCACTCAGGATAGTGTTTTCTATTTCCATCCATTTGCATGCAAAATTCGAGAAGTCATTGTTTTTTACCGCAGCGTAGTACTCTAGCGTGTATATATTCCATACTTTCTTCACGTGACCGAAAAAGCATGGGATAAAACCGGACTCTCTGAACATGGCGAACAATGAGGGCTGATGAGACACCAAGGACAATGGCAGGGGGTTTTGATCCTACTTAATGTGCTGGCTTTGTGGGAGCCTAGCCAGTTTGGATGTTCACCTTCCTAGATATGGACGGAGGGGGGAGGACCTAGGACTTACCACAGGGCAGGGAACCCGGACTGCTCTGTGGACTGGAGAGGGAGGGGGGGGAGAGGAGTGGGGGGAGGGGGAGAAGGGTGGGAGGAGGGGGAGAAGGGTGGGAGGAGGGGAAGGGAAATGGGAGGCTGGGAGGAGGTGGAAACTTGTTTTTTGTTTATGTTTTTTTTTTTCTTCTTTTCGCAATAAAAAAAAATTAAAAAAAAAAAAGAAGTGTTGGTACTCAAAAAAGACATCCACTTCACTACTTTAGCTAGACAAGAACTGGTAAGGATATACAAAGATACTTCTAAGAATAAAGTTGTAATTAAATGGAGTCACAATGACCGAAAAGAATTCCAAAACACAATCTCTTCCCCAAGTCTATGGAAAACAAATTCATAAGAAGAATGTTTAGTGAATTTTATTGAATTCCTTCTCTGTAGTTCAATAATCACACTGATGGAATATTTATGCATTTCTCACTAGAGCAGCAACTGTGATATTGAAGACAACGTGGAGTAATTATTGCATTAATCACTGGAGTCATCTGATATGAAAAAAATATTATTATATAATGTGGCTTCTAGATATTTTTTCCTCTCAGTTCTGGATGCAGAAAGCATGATATCTGAGTGGCAGCTTGATCAAGTTGATGTAATATTCTCAGAAACAGACCACCATGTGCTTGCTATATCAACTGATAGGTGTCTAGTAAAACCCTTGGCATCTCTTACAAGGACCTTAAACCATTGATGATGGCCCTTATATCAAGTTTTGTCTATTATTCAAGTGTTCTGCTTCCTAAGATCATAATATTGAGAATAAAGACTTCAACATTTGAATTTGAGTGATGAAAACATTCACTGCATAATAATGTACAGAAAAATAGTTACAGATAAAACTATAATCACATGATCCTTAACAGAATGAGAAATCTATTTTTCATTTAGCTTATAGATTTTGTATTGTTATTTATCAATTCAAATTTCTTTCTTCCCTTCTTCTACCACCATTTAATATTTTAGTAATTCAGCCTTTGTACATCTATATGGACATTGTAAATTATCTGAAGGAATCTGACATAGTTAACAGAAACTAATGAGTGTTAGCTAAAGATCACTTTCTCCTCATTTGGGTGAAAGAATAAATAATATATCCATAATATATTATGGTAAAGAGAGATGAAAATGGTTAGTTAACTAGAAACAAAGGCCAAATTTTATACTGGGACAATTTAGGGCAGAACTACCACTGTGTGAATATTTTCTACATATGAGAATGAATCTGTACCATTGTTTCATAATGTATAATTTCATAGAACTATGATTCAATACTAATGTTTTTATTTAATAGAAGCTGACACTAAATACCAACTCCTGTCCATTTTATTATTATTTATAGGCTTTGAGGAAGCAACATCACATTTTCACCTCGCATAGATTCTGTCAAAACTTGCCTTTCCTTCTATTCATTCTAGTAGATTGTAGTTGTATCAAGTACTTGAGCATTCTAAATTTCCTTTGCCCACCACTGAATAAGTTGTCACATTAAACATTTCCCTAAATACTTGGAAAAAGACAGCATATGTGAACACATCCTCCATCAAACTCACATTTGCTCAATGTCTTATTCTTTTAACATGTTTTCCATAGTTTCTCTGAAGAATTACTGAAGTATATCCATAACTAAATGATAGACAGAAAGACAAAATAACAATAGTGATTAATAATGAGAGAACTTATACCAAATGGTAATTTAATATTCCATTTTCTACATTGGTTGAAAATAATAACTTGTGTATATTCTAATTTGGATAGAAAAGCAAAAAAATAGAACTGTAAACAGTAGACATGACATAGAGCAAAACTAAATCTTTGCCTTTTCTAAGCCAAAATTTTAAAAGATGAAAATAACTCCTTCCATCCTCATAGATTAAAGGAACTAGTAGTGTGAGAATGAATATTTTCACAAAAGCCATGCACAAATTCAGGACAATTTTAGTCAAAAGTTGCTGTTTCATTACTCCCAAGAATAAAAGACAAAAATTTTGCAATCAATATGGAGAGAAAATTCCAAAAGAGAGAAATAAAATTTGCAGAAAAAATGAAAGGAATTTGAATATGCAAAATAAAGTAAACCATGTCCAGATACAAAACACTGCATATTCTCTCTCTCAAATACTTAGGTTTCTGTTTTAAAATTGCAATATCTACAGAAGCCGGGAGTGTAGAATGTGACTATTATGAGGTGTAGGCCCTAAGAAAGCGAAGGGTGTTATTTATTGGTTACGTGAAAGTAGAGAGGAGAAAATGCTATGGATAGAAAGACTTAAGCATGATTGAGGTAAGGGGATGGAGGGATAAAGAACTGATGGAGAAGTGTTAAAAATAGTGTATAAAAAGGTGTTAAGACACCTTATGATGTATTAACTGCAGTGATATTTGATTTGTATTTTTGATAAATAAAGCTGTCCTAAAGATCAGAAAGTAAAACAGACTCACTAATCAGCCTTTCAGACCAAGCAGTGGGGGCACACACCTTTAATCCCAGTAGCCATACAAGTTTTCCATAGAAACCAGGCAGTAGTGGTTCATGCTTTTAATCCCTAGAGAGGATTACAAAATGGGAAGAGACAACTCTCTCACACAGTCTCATTCTGAGATTCCTGGAGGCAGGATTGCCATTTCAGGCTGAGGTAGAGGTAAAAGCCAGGGGTTGACTGTTTTGCTTTTCTGACCTTCATGTAGAACCCCAGTTTCTGGCTCCTGAGGGTCAAAGGTAGCAGAGGTCTTACCCAGATGTGAAGCCTATATACTACAACATCAACCTATTCATGACAGGTACTGCAAATACAGTTTAAAAAATAAGCTATGGAGATCATAGTATTAGGATGGAGGTATTAGTGTTATGTAGATAAATGCTTATATCTAGAGACTGTAACTAGAGAAGACTCTCATTGCAACAAACAGGGGTGACTATGGTTTACTTACAACTGCCGTTACTTACAGCTGAGCATAAGGGACTTTTATGTATGCAACAGGTTTAAGAGGAGTCCCTGTGTTCAGTGAAGAATTAAGCTGTGAGCTAACCAGGATGTGTTGAAGAGTTCCAAATCTAGAAGTTACGCAGCTACCCTATGTAAACACAACGGGTCACAAACCGAACCAGAGTAACATGAGAAGGGACTTACAGGAAGGAAGGTAACGTGACAGGAATGGGAGAGGGAAAAAGAGGGTGAGGACTAAATGTAACCTGAATCACATATGTGAACGAAATTTTCAAAACTAAATTTAAATAATAAAGAGTAAAAACCACTGTCAAACCATCAAATTTAACAACAAAGTCCATCTTCTTAACCTATCATTCTAAATTCGATATCAAAAGAAAGCTATTCTAGGGGGTTACTCAAAATTTGAAATTATTAAACTTAAATTACATAATCATGTCTTCCTTAATAAAGAACATAGATACCTGCATTTAAACAACATGTTCAAAATGCAAATTAAAATGTTTTTATTCTTATACTTTACAAATAACTTCTTTGTAGGATCAATAGCAGTTACTGCTCATAGACAGCTTGTCTTGTGTCAAAAGCAACACTAACTGTTGAAGCAGGATTATTAAAAACTCAGGGTCAGAAACTGGGGTTCAACCTGAAGATCCGAAAAGCAAAACAGCTAACCACTGACTCTTACCTCGACCTCAGTATGAAATGGCAATCCTGTCTCCTGTAATCTCAGAATGATATTGTGTGTTGAGAGCTGTTCCCTCCCGTTTTATAATCTTCTCTAGGGCTGGGATTAAAGGCATGCACCACCTGGTATCTATGGTAACTGATGTGGCTACTGGGACTAAAGGTGTGTGTTACCGTAATTTGGTCTGTAGGGCTGAACAATGGGACTGTTTTACTTTCCAATCTTTAGGTAGTCTTTATTATTAAAATACAATTGAAACGTTACAACAAATTGGTTTGTAGTTGTTAATTTCCTTCAAAGAATTTCATAGAGGAAAAGGTATTTTTATCTCAGCTTAAAAATGGGAAAAACCAAGTCCACGAAGATTACATTGCTTAAGGAAAAATGTCTAGTAAATACAAATCAGAAGTTAGTTAGGTAATGTGAGTTTGGAGTGTGTATATCTTGGCAACCATTTATTAACATTTTACGAAGTCGTTGAAAAATATCAAAACATGAATCAACTCCAAAAATGTTATAATTACTCTTCTGACTTGTGTAATTATTTTTATTTCTTGTCTACTTGGGATGTGCCCAAAGAGAGGGACCATATGACTAGAAGGAGCTACGCACTTGCCAATATATACACAGATCAGTATGTGCATTTGTGTTGTTTATTTACATATATTTATATAATAAGCAAAATATAAGAAACTGACAATGAATCATGGGAATACACTAATTAGCAATAGATGCTTTGCTTTCCCTCTCTTCCTGAATGCACAATTTTCCTAATGTAAATTTGTGTTTCAACCATAAATGCTGTCTGCCAATTACAGAAAATAAAGCTATAGACTACGTAGTTTCTGACAAAATTATTTTCTAAGACTAGAAAGATGGCTCAAAGGAAAAGCTTTTGCCATGAAAAGGGGGGAAAAAAAAGGACAATGCAAGTTACACCAGTGGAAAGCCCCTGAAGGTGGAAGGAGAGGACCTACTTTTGATATTTGTTCTCTGATCTCTATACACATGTCCTGACATGTACAACTCCTCTCTGTCTCTGTCTTTTTCTCCCTCTCTTAGACACACACACACACACACACACACACACATACACCATAAACAAATGTACATTCAGAAATAAAACAAATGGAAAATGAATGAAAACTGTCCTTACTACATTATCTTGGTTTATGTTAAATACGTTTTATTTATAGTCATGGATTGTTATGAGAGTGCAAATGTCACAGCCTCTCATTGCTAGAATATTCTAAAATAGCATGATTTGAGAGGAATCAAATATCAATATTACTTGGAAAGAAGAAATACTATTTTCCTTTGTGTGTGTGTGTGTTCCTGGAATTTCTTCTTCAAATGTCATCATAGAAATGAGCGTCCTCACCATTTTTCTCATTGGTTCCCAATGTAGTTGTTTCTCATCTTATTAGTAATGTTAGTCTAGATATGTGTGGATCCTAATACAGATAAGAAGAATTCCACAAAGCATTGTATATTTATGATTGTTTGAATTATTTTAATATCCACTCCAGACCTTCTGTTTATTTTGTTTGCTCTTTATTTCTTATCAATCTCCCACTGTCCCAAAGAGTCTGATAGTCTCATCTTCACAGGCAATGAGGATTTTCATATCATGCATTGATCGCAAAAATAGAACATTCACAAATTTCCCTTTCCTACTTGACATAAAGAAGACTATGTTTAATAAATACAACAAACTAGAGATACACAACTTAAAAAACTTTTACAAAACGAATAAGAGGCCTCGAGGATATGCAATTAGAATAATTTCTAAGACAGTCCTAGTGGGCAAACAGACACCATAGGGGCACTATGGTCATTAGACAAACAGACAGCTCACGGTCAGGGGTTAATGGTAAAGCTTAGACTCGGAGCTCAGTGGGTGTGAAGACAAGCCTATTCCAAGGGTGCTTGTTGTTGTAATGGAAAGAAAGCCAATCTCCTCTTAGGAATGCAGACTCAATATGATGGAGTAGGCTACAGGACTGCATGGAACTCACCATAAAGGAGAGATGCAGATGACCCACGTAGAAGGAAAAACAGTATTTCCTGAATTGTTTAAGGTCAGATATGTCTGTCCAGATATCTCAGTGAATAAAGGCTTTTATCGCCAAGCCTCGTGGTGACCTGATTTCAATACCTTGGCCCCACATGGTGGAAGGAGAGAAGAAACTCTGCAAAATTATCCTATGACGTCTGTATGACAGGTTTTGTATATGAACACCATTTACACACACACAGAAACACACACATTTACATACTACAGAAAGACAGAAGAATAAGTATAGTAAATTAAAAACAAAACAAAATAAAATAAAGCATATCTTAATAGTATATTAATAAATGATTTGTAGCAATTTTGTATTTTTATCAAATTAAACTTTTTGTTTGTGAAAATCACTTCAGATAATTTCTATAAATGACAGATTTTCTTATAGTTATTTTAAATAAAAGAATAAAAGCAAAATTATAATTATATACATATATACAATATGTGCATATATATTTGTATATATATGTGTGTATGTGTGTGTTTGTGTGTATGTGTGTGTGTGTGTGTGTGTGTGTGTGGCATTGTTTATGACTGAGTTCTTAGCAAGAATCTTGAATGGCAGAATTTAGAATGATAGAAGTGACTTTCTTCAAACATCATTTAGTGTGTATAATAAGCTATCTATCATTTTGGAAGAGATAAAAAGGAACATGTATTAATAATTATGAAAATCAAATGATAAGGAAAGACATGCTATACAGAAGCTCCACTGTGATTTCTAATAAAAGAAGGTACTAGAACATAAAGCTGCTGCATCCTAAGTCTGTTGACAATTAGGAATCTCAGTTCTGAAAGTCTCTGTATTGTGTCTTGCAAAAGAGGAAGGCTAGTGTTGCCCAGTTCCAACAACTTATGTAATCCTAAACTGCGCACAAAGGCTGTGAATAATTAAAAGTCAGGTGCTGAAAATGAAATCTCCAGATAAATCCTATTTAGAAGAAATGTAAGCAGAAGCATAACTCAATGTTATAAAGTTTTCTTGGATAAATAGCAGATGGCATTTGGTACCTGGTCTGGGTTCACATAGAACAATGGTAATCAGCATCTTCTAGGACAAACACAGCAGAATGACTAAGTCAGTCTTCAACAAAATCACTCTTAATTACAGTGATATTCATGTAGTGACAACTGAGAGCTAAAAATAAGAACAAATGTGCAAAAAGTCTTCTGACATTTCAAAGAATTTATTCAATCAGGAAGTTAAAGCTTTTTGTTGTTTGTTTTTAATCTTCCCTTTTCACAGAATAGAATCTCACAGAGAAGCACACATTAGATCTTTGACTCCTTGGACTTTAATTCTTCCTCTAAAATCCTTTAGATTCAAAGTTCTAATGGATTTACTTACTTCTGATCCTCAGCTGTCTTTGGTCTAACATACACACTTCATGAGCTCCCACTGAGGGTGCTGTGACATCATCACCCTGTACAGTAGCTGTGTGGGTGATATAGAAGGAGCTAAGCATTTAAATGAAACACTTGGATTTATATCACAATTGAATGTGAGTCTTTGTCCTCAAAGAGACTCTTTGACTGTTTCTCTGAAAAATCAGAAAAAAAATATGTGGGTGATATCACATATATTGCGGAGGGATATTGGCAAAATCCATCCCCACATATCAAAGCTAGCCCAAGTTTGACCATCTGGTCCAGGCCAGAGGAGAAACAACAAAATCCAAGTTCAAGGCTGATGCCTTTCATACAGCTTTATGATTTAGAAAGCTTATTAACTTAACATTTAACTTCAAAATGTCTCCGTGTCAAGTATTGCACATCATTATTAGAATTTTCATTGAAATATTGATCGCATCTTTTCAAATCCTAATAAGGCACTGATTTTTGAACCCAGAGATAATGCAAGAAAATAATCATGAAGCAATAAATTCAACTACAAATTGACAGTGAGTGTTTTCATGATATTGTATTTTTTTCTTTTCTTTCTTTTTTGTTGATTTTATTGAGCTATACATTTTTCTCTGCTCCCCTTCCCTCCTCTCCCCTCCCCTTCAACCCTCCATCATGGTCCTCATGCTCCCAATTTACTCAGGAGATCTTAGCTTTTTCTACTCCCCAAGTAGATTAGATCTATGTATTTCTCACTTAGGGTACTCATTGTTGTTTATGTTCTCTGGGATTGTGAATTGTAGGCTGTTTGGGTTCTTTTGCTTTATGTCTAAAAACAACTTATGAGTGAGTAAATATGATTATTGTCTTTTTGGATCTCGGTTACCTCACTCGGTATGACGTTTTCTAAATCCATCCATTTGCCTGCAAATTTCAGTATGTAATTATTTTTTTCTGCTGTGTAGTATTCCACAAGTAGGGTTCTTCTATGGGCATTTTATGGGAGAATATAGCATGTTAATAACACATCATATCCTCTCCAGCACAAGAAATTATTGGTGTTTTTTTTTTTATCTTAACCATTTTGAATGGTGTAAGATGGAATCTCAGAGTCATTTGATTTGAATTTCCCTGATGGCTAATGATGTTGAACATTTTCTTAAATGGGTTAGAACATTTCAGATTCATCAATTGAGAATTCTTTGTTTACTTCTGTACCCATTTTTAATTGGGTTATTTGGAATTTTGATGTCTAATTTCTTGAGTTCTTTATATATTTTTGAAAATGGTCCTCTGTCTGATATGGGGCTGTTGAAGATCTTTTTGTCTTATTGACTGTGTTATTTGCTTTACAGAAGTTCCTCATGTTCAGGGGGTCCTATTTATTTATTGTTGCTCTCAATGTCTTTGCTACTTGTGTTATATTTAGGAAGTGGTCATGCATTGAAGGCTACTTCTTCCCACTTTCTCTTATATCAGGTTCAGGGTGGTTGAATTTATATTGAGTTTTTAATCCAGTTGTACTTGAGTTTTGTGCATAGGGAATGTGGAGTGATAGGAACACTCCTCCATTGCTGGTGGAAGTACAAGCTTGTATAACCACTCTGGAAATCAGTTTGTAGGTTTCTCAGAAAACTGGGAAGTAACCTACCTCAGAATGCAGCAATAGCACTCTTGGGCATATATCCAAAAGTTTCTCAATCATACTACAAGGATATTTGTTCAACTATGTTCATAGCAGCATTATTTATATTACCTAGAACCTGGAAACAACCTAGATGCTCCTCAACCAAAGAATGAATAAAGAAAATATGGCACATTTACACATTAGAGTACTATTCAGTAGTTAAAAACAATGACACCTTGAAATTTACATACAAATGGATGGAAATAGAAAAAATGCTGAGTGAGGTTACTCAGACCATGAAGATGAAAATGGTATGCACTCACTCATAAGTGGATACTAGCTATAAAGCAAAGGATATTGAGCCTATAGTTCATGGTCCTAGAGAACCTAACAAGGTAAACCCTAAGAAAAACATACATAGATTTATCTGGAAAGGGAAAACAGACAAGATCACCTGACAAAATTGGGAACATGGAGGTGGGAGGAGAAGGGAGAGTAGAAAGGGAAGAGGAAAGGAGAAGGGGAGGGGGAGGAGAACTTGAGGGAATAGGATAGTCGAAATGGAGAAAGGACATAGATGAGAGCAAGGAAAGAGAAATTTTGATTGAGGGAGCCATTATGGGGCTACCAAGAAACCTGACACTAGAGAAATTCCCAGGAATTCACAAGAATGACCCCAGATAAGACCCTAAGCAATAGAGGAGAGGGTGCCTGAACTGGCCTTGTTCTGTAATCAGATTGATGAATATATTAAATATAACCATAGAACCTTCATCTAGTAACCGATGGAAACAAAGGCAGAGACCCACAGTAGAGCACTGGGCTGAGCTCCCAAAGTTAAGTCTTAAGAATGGGAGAAGTGAGAATATGAGCAAACAGGTAGGACCATGATGGGTACACCCACTGAAACAGTTTTCTTGAGATAATAGGAGCTCACCAACTCCAGCCGACAGGTAAGGAACCAGCCAGCATATGTCTAGACTAGTCCCTCTGAATGGGGGTGACAGTTGTGTGGCTGGAGCAGACTGAGGGCCCACTGGTAGTGGCATCAGAATATATTCCTACTGCTTGTCCTGGCTTTTTGGGAACTTCTCTTCCATTGGATACCTTGCTCAGCCTGAATATAGTAGGGAGAGCCTTGGACCTTCCTCAAAGCAATGAGCCTGACTATCTCTGAGGAGTGAATGGGAGGACAGGGTCTGGGGATAAGTGGTGGGTGTAGGAGGAGGGAAGGGGGTGGGAACTGGGATTGGTATGTAAAATGAAAAAAAATTTAAAAATTAAATTAAAAATAACATATAATATCATGAAATAAAATAAATATCAGTCTATTTCCATGTGTCTGCAATTTCAAAGGGTCAATAATAATTACATAATATAATTATTTAACCCCATAACTGTTAATAATTTTCCTATTTATCAGTAATGTGGTCTATTAAATCCAAGCTTAAAGTCACGTTTCCGAAAATTTTAAGAATTTAGTATTGTTTAAAAATGTTTTAAACATATCAATGGAAAAGGAAACAAAATCCTTATTTTGCAACAGTAGCAGGTAAGTGTGGCTCTTTGGGCTTTAGGCTTCCTCCCGAAAAGCCTTATACAGTAAAAATACACTTGACAATACATTCTGATCCTTCATTTTATTTTCAGGCAAATAGTAACTGCTCTCATCATTTTCCTGATAGCAATAATAAGCCACAGCTTCCATATCCTTGCCATGAACTATTAGCAATCACTTTAAACAGCAGCCTGTTCAGCTGAGTCGGTAAGTCACAGCAGGCTTTAGGGAGAGTGGCCAATAATCAACAGGTTTATTGGATCTGCCGGCAGGTAAATTATTTTAAAACTTTATCCTGCTGGGATTTTGTTCTCTGAAGAGTCTGTTTGTGTTTTGACTTTTCTGCATCTTTTGAAGTAGTGAATTTCGCATTAGCACACACCAGCCAGAAATTCTGACACCAAGATCAGAGGGAGTTAATCACTCACCGGTAGGGGTCATTACCAGTGAGCTTGCACTTAACACTGGAGAAATAGCAATTGACAGTTGTAATTATGTGGTTGCAAGGAAACCAATCTTGGGAGTGTATTTTCAGAATTTGGACTTACATGCATTTACTTACTGTATAAAAGTTAGTTGACTGAAGGAAAAACATCTTCACATGCAGCAAAGTGGCAAATTAGGCTGTTGACACTGGAAACTAACAGAGAAAAGGAATAATTAATGGAATGTTTCTTTTTCTAACTCATATAATTTCTTAAGCAATATTGAGCCTGGCTTCCTAATAGTGTTTTCTAATTGTAATTGCTGATAGTTTGAGTTTACTGCGGTTTGCCTTGTCCTGGGCACTGCAGTGTAGTATATATTGCATCTAATTCTTACAAGATCTCATTCAAGACATTACATTTTCCACAATTTAGTACTGGAAAATAATGACTTGTGTAAGTAACTTTCCAGTAGCACAGCTAGTCAGTTGGCACTGAACGTGTCCTAAATATATGGTGACCGAAAACATTAGATGATTTTAAATATTCCCACAGTATCACAATATTGTACCTCCATTTGATAACAATAATTGCATCACTGTCTTATAATCAATATCAGATGGCTTCATGAAAATAAGAACTCAACCATGTTAACTCAAATTATAAGGTATTTATTAGCTAAATAACAAAGTAAACTAAGTCATTGCTGAAGAACTTATCATTATGAAACTATTGGCTAAATTTTATAACTTTCTGGCTAGTCATATTCAAAAATGTTGCTAAATAAGTTTAAAAAATGATATCAATAATCCAAGTGCATTGAACTCCAGATCATGTTCAGCAAAAATGAAGAACACTGGGACCACTATAAGTGAACTTTGCACTAAATAGGAGTTTCTCTAAACAAAAGAGCAGATCATTAGGACTTTCTCTTATTCAGAATATTCTGAAATATATATATATATATATATATATATATATGTGTGTGTGTGTGTGTGTGTGTGTGTGTGTGTGTGTGTGTGTGTTTATGACCATGGCCAAGGGAGTGAAACTGAGCTGCATAATTTGGATCAGTTCTTATCCAAAAATAAGAAAGCCTTAATTAATTTTGTAAAACTGCCAAATGGTTTCTGCAAAAGGCAAGAGTAGCAACCACAAAAATCCCATGCGGAAGTTGCAGACTATGTTTACACTTAAGTTTTATTGTATAATTAACACATAACTGTGCAGATCTTGGACAAAAGAGGTAACATTACACAACTCAATTTTAAGTCATTAATCTGGGAGTATGTGTTTTGAAAATAAGAACAAAGAGTCGGTTAATCATAGGAAAAGTCTAAATAGTCACCAGAATTTTGTCAGCGGAGAGACAGAGAGGATGAGACTAGAAAGAGGATTAAGATAACATGTAGAGAAAATCAATAAGATGTTTTGATACATTTACTATGTAGATGTCTTCTTTTATAGACCATTTTGAACAAAGGATAGTGATAAGAAATTGTGTCTAATAAATTACTTAGTGAGAGTTTCCAGGAGTTTTGGAAGAAGGGATGAAGATATCAGTGAAAGTATTTGGGAGAAAGCTCAAATGGAAGATAAACTACGGGCCTATTGAGAAGTACTTACCCACACTAAGCTAAGTAACAGAGATCTAGCTTAAGTGCAGAGAAGAATATATTGAACTTTGAAGAAAACAACTACTTCTCACTAGATAGATAAAATCCTGGATCCACCTACAATTTCTGATAGGACTTCCATAGTTGGTAGCAATAGGTCTACTCAGTATCTTGTACTTGTGTCTATGGCAGTGTTTACCAAAATGTTGTTAGATGATGGTCCTTTGCTAAGAGACATCGAGAAAGTCAATCAGCAAAATTGGTTAGACTTACATTGGTGTTCCATCCACAAGAGACCTGTTACTTAGGAACAACATAATCAGAGTTAAAGTGTATTTAAGGCATTCTGTAAAGAAATAGGCATATTGGCATTTAAACATTGAATTATTTTAATATTACTTGAATGGATATTGGCTGAGTATGCATCAAAGAATGGCTGCTGATGGCTAATGTCAGTTACCAGGTCTACAGAATCGAGAATCACCCAAGAAATGAGGCCACTGAGTCTAAGACTGAGGAGTTTTCTTGATTACATTAATCAAGACAGAGAGCCTCACCTTTTGTGTCCATTACCATTCACCATCAGAGATCATGAGTGGTAGTCATGGAGACAGGGAACCAGAGAGTTGCACATATTTATCCATCCAGTCTGTTCTTCCTGACAGTAGTTGTCATGTGCCAGCTGCTTCAAGTTCCAGATGTCTTGACTTTTCCACTGCGATAAATTATGTCTTGAACTGACCTTTGAGCTAAAATAAATATTTTTACTATTAATTTTTTTCAAAGTATTTTATCACAGCAAAAATTAAGTCATAAAAGTTCATCATTTAAGAGACTTAGAGATGAGTAGGATATGGGCAAAAGGGTAATTAGATTATTTTTCCCCATTGGGTGAAAGTAGCATTAAATCTCCAAAAGAAATTGGCCTTGTGGTTTAGTGATCATAAATGCAATCTCTCCAATCTGAAAATTCACTAAAATTATTGAGTGAACATTCAGAAGATGTCTATTTACAATCCATTAAAGCTAGTTGACCTAAGGGCCAATTGCACAGGCACAGGAATTTGATTTATACTGCACATGTGGCAAATTACAAACTATTCTAGAAACTTTTGGTTTATGCTTTATCCTTTCCTTAATATTTTAAAATCACCACAAAAAAAGATATTCCATTTGATAGATATTGTGATAGAGCTAAAGAAAACGAATCATTTGCTTTACTAGTTTACAAATAAAATGAGTTCTTTTTGAAAAGAATACTATAAAGCCAACCTTAAATATGAAAGTTTATCCTTAAAAAGTTAAAAAATACTGACTTGGAGCTCACATCCCATCACCTGTAGTCCACTTATCTTTTTTCAGACTCAATGAAATGATCACTTATACTTAGTAGAGGATAAAGCTCATATGTTGACTTACTCATAAATCAAGGGAATAAGAAATCTTGTCTTCTCAGCAGGATAATTTTCAAAATTACAAATCTAAAATGATTTACATCCTTCTTCATGTGATTCTACTAGGTATCACCACTGGAGTGACTTTTTAAGAATATAGAGAAATATACTCCCTTACAAATCTCAAGGATTACGGTGGTTTGAATGAGAATGGTGCCCATACACTAAGGTATTGGATACTTGGTCCTCACTTGTAGAACTGTTTGGGAAGGGCTAGAGAGGCCTTGTTGGAGGAGGTTGTCACTGGGATTGCCTTTGTAGTTCAAAAAGCATGAGCCATTTCCAGGATATCTCTCTCTCTCTCTCTCTCTCTCTCTCTGTGTGTGTGTGTGTGTGTGTGTGTGTGTGTGTGTGTGTGTAAGCTTTGCCACTGCTTTTCTGATCCTATCTACTGGTTGTGGACTCTAACCTTCTCAGATTTTACACCCTTCACAAACACTTTCTTTCACGTTGATTTCATCCTGGTTGCTTACCACATCAATAGCAAAATAAGTACAACAAAGACTTTTTTGAAAACTCACTGATCTGGAAAATAATTTAATAGCAGTTAAGCATTTTTTTTTTCGAGACAGGGTTTTCTCTGTAACTTTGGAACCTGTCCTGGAACTCTTTCTGTAGTGAGCCAGACAGGATCGCTGTTACAAGATGGCGCCGACATCCTGTCTTGTTGGAAATAAACAACTCCATATTTGGCTATGCCTTTGGGAGCTGTGCATCCCCCGCTTCCCGCATGCATGGTGGATAAGGGTTCTTGGGCCTATCCCAATGCAGTATGGTGTCAGCTGATGGTGGCAGCCAATCACAGGGCTACCCGTGTGCCAATTCCCTATATAAGCAGCTGCTTTAGTGCTCTTGGGCCTCTCTCTCTCGTTTCTCTCTTTTCCTGCCCCTCGCTCCCTGCCCCTCTTGCTTCCTGCCCTTCCCTTCCTGCCCCTCGTTTCCTGCCCCTCGCTTCCTACCCCTTCGCTCCCTGCTCTCCCTCAACCAAGGGCACTCCATTAAAGCGTGATCTGAAAAGAATCCTCGTGTGGTGGTTGTTCTTTCTCGCTGGTCGAGAAGTCTGCCGCAGCTGGTGCCGAAACCCTGGGAACTTCAGTCTCCAGGCGAGGGGCTGAAGAGGATTCAGAACTCAACACGCGGAGTGGTGACGTCGGTAAGTCTTTCCAAGTATGCTGATTGCAGTCAGTGTGTGCACCAAATAATCCTCAAGGTAAAGATTGGGGATCCGCAACAAAAAGTGGGTTTTCTGCTCTCGCCGGTAGAAGAAGGGAGAGTAGAGGTAATAGGGCTGCGACCAAAGAGGACGGTTTAAAATGAGGGCCATGACCAAAGTGGACGGTTTAAAAATGGGATTTTAGAATGGGTGCTTTAACATCACACCTGATTTTTCTGGCTCTCAACGAGCTGTTACGGAGCGCTTTGGAGAGGTTTTTGGCTGAAGGTGACACAATTGCTCTTTGGTTTGCCGTCTCTGGCAATCTTAATGTGTCATCCTGGGATAGGCTTGGTAGAGATCTGGATTTTGCCGCTGAACAAGGTATGCTAAGGAAGGAAATTATATTCTTATGGTTTGAGTTACCGAGGCCTCCGGAGTTTGTCATGGAGTGTGAGCAACTGCGGCTCCAAGATGCAAAGCTACAAACACTGGACCTGTCTTGAGGACCAACAAGGCTACAATGCTAGGCCACTCCCAGCGTGGGCCTCAGGGCATAGAAGCGCAGCACTTCCATGGTAAGGCTCACCAGCTTAAATGGTCTGGCCCAGCCACTCTGCTCAGCCACGCCTCCAAGCAAAGCTGAGCACAGGTTCTTATGGTTAAACAACTTTGTATTTAGGCCCAAAAGGGGTATTGCTAAGTTTTGAGGTAGATATTTGCCTAATTTTAAAAAATAAACATAATGGGAGACTCTCAATACTGGGGAGACTCTCACTTGGGTCTCGGGATGGCACTGGCGAATGGCTCGCCAAAGCCCATCCTTGCTGAGGTCGCAGGCACAAGGCTTTGGTTGGTGGGGGGGGGGAGTTTGACCCCGAATGACTGGAAGAAAGAATTTTTGAGAAAAGAGGCCACAGCCCAGTGGTCTGGGAGGGTCATAAATTCCTAAAATCCTATGGTGGTCGCAGGAGGAAGCTCCCTGCCTCAGGACCACTCCCAAGGTCGTAATCGGCTAGTTCCTAAAACACAGCAAGCTGATAATCACGAGGAGAAAACTCCCTGTTTCTTGGGATTGTTATCAGGATTGCGGTCTGGCTTTGTCTTTGGCTAGTTCCTGATGCAGGGTCGCTGAACAGGCTAGTCCTGGATTTTTGGTTCCTCTCTTCCTGCTGGGAGAGTCTGGTTTATCCATGTTTTTCAAAGGTGACTGTCAGTTTACATTTCCAGCACCAGTTTGCACTTCCAGCAATGGAGTTTTTTCTTTACCCACATTCTTAGGCATAGGTTGTTAGCAACAATTTTTAATCTTGGTCATTTTTACAAGGATAAGGTAAAGTCTCAGAGTTTTGGTTTGCAAATACAAAACTTATTCTACAACAGTTTTGCCAGTTAAGATATTAGACTCTTAATTTAAAACAATAGCCTGTCTGGTACAAAAGGACAGGATAAAATCTGGAAGATGGTTTGACAAAATATTGACTATAATCAATGCTTCTTATACTAAACAATAGATTCATTGATAATTTTAAGATTGATTCCTGGACAATAGTGTTTGCTCAATTCAAAGGCAAAAACAATAATCTTTTCCCAGATGATCATTGCTACAGTTCATACAACTGTATTTTGCTAATGTTATAGCAAAAAATCCCTTAAAGGATTTTATGCTAAATTTTACAAATGGCTCTTCCAATGGAAGAACTACATATATGGCTAATAAAAAAAAATGTGGAGCATAACAAGGCTCCTTGTAAGCAACTCATAAAAAGTTGCCAACAGATCCTGATGCAAATGGATCTGGCGTGATAACACCAAGCTAAACTTTGCTAGGGCAAGGTGGAAAAGCCCTTGCAATGCATTATGAAAAAACCCGACCTATATATATTTGGGGTCGAGGATATGTTTATGCTTTTTTATTCACAGAAGAATAAAAGCTGGATCTAAAGTCGAGGCTACAGACGCCCCACAGAGGAGTTCCAGAGGCGATTGGAGAGAGGTCCTTGGTCCGGTCTTCCCTGCCCTCAAGGAGAGGAGAGCCTGATAACAGAACCTGCTGTGCCACTCTGCAGGGTGTCGTTCTGCCTCTAGAGTCCAGGGAGACCCAGGGAGACCCGGCTGAGATAAGTGCCAGGATGTGCTCCAGATAGCTGAATCCAGCTCACCTCACTCAGGAATCCCACCTGCCCTGAAGCACTAATGCTGAGCTCCTTCTGCAGTTTAAATTCTGGTTTGCTTTGAAACTAAGGTGCAGACTAAACATCTGACAACTTTTGGGACGCAGAACTCATTTTAATTAAAATATTAACCCCTCTTCACTTAAGAAGGGGAAAGATTGGGGTTCCTGTCACTGTTGCTCAGAGACTGGAACTGATGGTATTTAATAACAACAATGTATGTCATTGTGCTCTTACTGCAATTGATTTAATGATATTTGTAACTGCTTATAGATGTTGGGAAAGGTTTGACACACGCTGTAAAATGTTTGGGTTTAATACATATGCTAAGAATTTTAGATTTTGATCCCTTTTACACTGCCCTAATTGTTGGCAGGCAGCACACGTAATTTTATGTGGAGTAGGCATTTAGGAAGGAGAATATCTAAAGCCAGACTAAAAGGTGAATACTGGGTTTGGAAAACGCCCTTTCTTCTTGTCTGGAAATGGAGTTATTGGTGCCCAAATTATATCATAATATATTTTATTTGAGGAGCTCCTCACAGTCTTTCCATTAATGATAGACGCAGGGGCCCAATGACGGGAGTTAATGTGAACCCTCACCTGAACAGCACACCATACAGAGGCTGTACTGGCCAGCTCAACATGGCATGGTGTCAGGACAAGAATTGCACTCCATATGGCCTAAGACAGGGTGCTCTGTGATCTGCTTACTTTAAATCTCGCTAGATACCTTTTATTTGAGGAGCTCCAAGGATGGGTGACTTGTGGCAGGACAGGATACTGGGAATCCTAGGACGGGTATGGGGGAAAAAAAGAACTGGTCCCCACTCGACCTAAGTATCATAAGGCACCCCTCTGTTCCCAGGAGAGGTAAATTGCTTCACCATTGGAGAGAAGGGTCTCTCCTTGTCCCAGTCCCTTCTCCTTTAGATCTGACCTGATGCCCTCCACTTAATAGCTGCCTGTCTTTATAAAAGAAAGGGGGAACTCTAGTGAGCCAGACAGGATAGCCATTACAAGATGGCGCCAACATCCTGTCTTGTTGGAAATAAACAACTCCATATTTGGCTATGCCTTTGGGAGCTGCGCATCCCCCGCTTCCCGCATGCATGGTGGATAAGGGTCCTTAGGCCTATTTCGATGCAGTCTGGTGTCAGCTGATGGTGGCAGCCAATCACAGGGTGACCCGTGTGCCAATTCCCTATATAAGCAGCTGCTTTAGTGCTCTTGGGCCTCTCTCTCTCATTTCCTGCCCCTCGCTCCCTGCCCCTCTTGATTCCTGCCCTTCCCTTCCTGCCCCTCGTTTCCTGCCCCGTTGCTTCCTGCTCCCCTCAACCAAGGGCACTCCAGTAAAGCGTGATCTGAAAAGAATCCTCATGTGGTGGTTGTTCTTTCTTGCTGGTCGAGAAGTCTGCCACATCTTTCTGTAGACCAGGCTGGCCTCAAGCACACAGAGATCCACCTGCCTCTGCCTCCTGTGTGTTGGGATTAAAGGAGTGCTCCACCACAGTCAGCTTCAGTTAAGCATTCTTAAGATAAACAGTAGCCAAATAAAATATGTCATCTCTTGAGATTTGTTTGCTTAAAATAATATCTAAGTATATTGAATTATTATCAAATGCACAAAACAATCCTGATAAAAGAGTCTGTCTAGTATTACACTGAACTAAATTATTTTACATTAGATTTTATATAACATTTATTGTATTTCTCTTGTTTCTATAACTAATATTTAATATTTCACCATAAAATTGCAATGTTTTCTATAAAGTTTATTGTTAAATATCATCAAGATTTAAGAAAAGTAAAGTCATGGCTTATAAAAAAAAGAGAGAATGCCTATGTGTTTCTCAATAATGAATCATAAAACTGTCCCTATTGTTCCCTGTTTTAAGAAAAATGAAGTCATGTGTATTTAATTGAAAATAACAAAGAGATATCTCCATTCAATAACATGACAACTTTAATCATTGCTTGAATTTAAATCAATATCATAAACTTGTAAAGTAGTTCATGGATACGAAATAGGCTGTATTTAAAATAAATTTTTAAATCTTTGTCTTTCATTTTATATATTTGTCTTTCATTTAAAATGCTATTCATTTCATTTAATATTATCTTTTGTGAGTTGTATAACTAAAATATGGAATACTAAAAGTAATATAAAAAAGAAATGGTATGCAAGGGGTGAATGTTTAACAGTAAACAGTGACATGAAAACAATGTTCTTACTAAACACTTCACATCTAGAGAAATAAAATGTCTCATGGGTAGGGATGCAGAAGGGGAAGATCTAAAACTAAGAACTGATTAATAAAGAGTAGGCAGTCATTGGATCAAGAATATAAGAAGACAGACACTATTTTCTTGATTTTCCCCACATTTTCTTCTCTTTGATGTTTATAATTGATATGATTTAAAAACAAATGAGAAAAATGCAATTGTGTGGAAACCTGAGAAAAGATGAGACACATTTTTACCAAAATGAGAGAACAAATGAGTTAAAATTCAAAGCAGAGGCAAAATATCTTTAAATTGAATGTCAAAGTTTCATGATATGTGAGGACTAAGAAGAGAGACAGATCAAATATCAATAATAATCAAAGTAATGCAATTTAAAATACAAGATATTATTTAGGTACGAGAAACAAAGTAGTTCTGACTTCCTTAGACAATGATGATCGATGTGGAAGTATAAGCCAAATAAACCCTTTCCTCTCCATGGCTTTGCCCATGGTGTTTGATGACAACAATAGTAACCCAAACTATAGCAGATAGGAAATATGAGATCCATGTGACATTGAAGAGATTGCTATGGAATTGTCAGATAAATGCAATTTAACTGATTTTTATTAAATTTTTATTGGATGTCATCAAGCTATTTTTGTCTTGAAGATAAAAAAGCAAAAAGTAGTTAAAATAAAAATAGATATAAAACATGTCATTAAAAGTTTAAATTATCAGTTAGAATATTGCTAAAATAATATACACATTTACCACTTTACTAGGTTGATGCTTCTACTTTTGGTTATCAAAATTAAGTACTCAAAATGTGAGTTATATGTATTGAAATCAAATATGTATATTCTACATTTTTAAATTAGTTATTTTTAAAAAATTATCTTTTCTCATTTTATACCAATTCCAGTTTCTACTCCCTCCCTTCCTACACACCCACATCTACTCCTCAGAGAGGCTACGGTTTTACATGGGAATTCAGCAAAGTCTAGCACATGGCTTTGAGGCAGGGCCAAGACCCTCCCCACTATATCTAGGCTGAGCAAGGTATCCATCCAAAGAGAATGGGCTCCAAAAAGTCAGTACAAGCGGCAGGGATAAATTGTCGTCTCACTACCAGTGGCCCCACAGTCTGCCCCAGCTGTAAAACTGTCACCAACAGTCAGAGGACCAAGTTTGGTCCTATGCTGGTTCTTTTGCTGTCAGACCAGAGACAGTGAGCTCCCAAAAGCACAGATAAGGTGTTTCAGTGGGTATCCCCATCATGGTCTTAACCCTTTTGCTCTTATTATTGCTCCCCCTTCTCTTTCACTGGATATTGGGAGCTCACCCCAGTACTCTGCTGTGGATCTCTGCATCTGCTTCCTTCACTTCCTGGATGAAGTTTCAATGATGACAATGAAGATAGTCATAACTTTGACTACATTGCAAGGACAGTTTGCCATTGATGACAGAAGACAATGCATAATAATCAATGACACATTAGAAACTGATAATGTACCTCTTTTAGACTCTCATTAGGATAAAGAAAGTGTATTAAAACATATTCCTCAGTTAATTATTATTTACAGTCTTTGTTCCTTCCTGGGAATAAAAATTATACTTCTTTCTATTCTGATGTATTTTTCCTGTGATTCCCAGTAACTTGGTAATTTAATGTATTCCAGCCTCCACTGACTTTGAATTTTTTATGTTATACATTGACCGAAAAGAAAATCTAAAAGGACATGATGACAGGCCTCTTCGTGGCTGCGGATTTTAAAGATTTTCTAAGTTTCTATTTGATCCTAACTGCTTTACCCTTTCCCTGATAATAA
The DNA here is from genome assembly GCF_018167655.1 of Microtus oregoni. NCBI lineage: Eukaryota > Metazoa > Chordata > Mammalia > Rodentia > Cricetidae > Microtus > Microtus oregoni. The sequence continues at coordinate 70,029,178 of NW_024543060.1, read as the reverse complement.
TTCAAATAGTACATTCTTTCAAATTGAGTCTTTCAATAGAGACTTGTGAATCAGATGTGCTGTGTGACCTACAGTCTACAAGCAGGTTCAACAGAACCAAACCCATCTAAGGTTACCAGAGTTCAGCTTAGCGTAGGAAGAAGCTTGCAGAATCACAGCGAAGAAAATGTGCTCGTAGGGGTAAATCAGAAAAGTGAGTGCCCTTTATGAAGCACTGTAGTAATAAAAGCTGGGCATTTGCTCCTTGACTTTACCTTTTCACAGAAATGGAAAAATAGACACACATACACTATATATCCATATTATGAGCTGTTTAGATAGCTGTGTATGTGTTTATATTCACATATTTTGAACCCATAGGCATCGAGAGAACCAGATGTAGCATAGATTGTCAAAATGTTCAAATTTACCATGAAACAATATATACAAAATAAATATGAAACATTTTGAATTTTGAGATTTTACTGGGCTAGCAGTCAGCAATTACCATACTTTTGTGGCATGGCAGAAAATAGTGTTGAGTAACTTCCCATCGTACAGATGACTGTGGAAGCCAGCACGAACCTCTACAGTCTGCATGTTGTTTAACTTAGGATGCTTTCTAGGCAAGGTATATTGACTACACTGTTGACTGACCATATTTTCAACTTCTGAGTTGCTGTCATATGCAGTACAATTGCTTTTGTTGGGGAGATGCGTCATAAAAAAAGACAACTAGAAACCATGACCAGAGATGTCAGTATAATTAGACAATCTAAAAAGGTCTGTTAAGCATTGTTGTGAAGACTAATTTCATATTACTTCTGTGATGTAATTAGAGTTCCCAAAATAACCACTTATATTAATTATAAAGGTTTGACTGATGTTTTAGCTTATTACTACATAGCTCTTACATTTAAATTAACCCATATTATAGTCTATGCTTTGCCATGTGGTTCATGGCCTGCTACATCATTTTCTACATGTCTTTACTAGCTGGCATCTCCAAGTCTCCACCCTTATTCTCCTGTATTCTTGCTTGGATTTCTCTCCTGGCTCTATTCTGCCTTGCCACAGGCAAATGTAACTTTATTTTCAGCCAATGCAAACAACACATATTCACAATATACAGTATCCCACAGCACTCTGATATGTATTCTTGATGTCCTTTTTTCAGGAAATATCTTCTTAAGATATTAAGGTGCTCCACACGTTTCCCCAATCCTGTAATGTGCCTTGCTTCATCAAGGAGATAGCTACAACCACATTTTAAGTAACCATAGCTGTTTTACATCAACCACTATTGCTGTGAGAACAACCACAACCAGACTACAAAAGAACTAAAAATGAAGCTGGCATGACTTCTGGAGAAGGCCTCAGTCCAGACAAAACTGCTCTAGATAATCTGCTTTGAAGTTGGTTAATGTCAATATAGGTCAAAGCTGGATGAGCTATCTGGGTAAACTCTATGTCACAAATAACTCACAATGCAGATTATTTTTTTCTTCAGAAAGCTTGTGATTAGTGAACTAGGTAGACTTTATTTGTTCCTCATGTAGGTTGTCTGCTTGATAAAACTGTTCTGTGATGAAATCAGATTAAAATATCTAATTTTAATACCATATCCACACAACTACCTCTGTTTTTCTCCATAAAAATACTATTACAGTCACGTTCGCTTTTTAATTCAATTTTTTTCATTAAAAATATTTTTTCATATGATAGAGCATCTCTTGGGTATATTCCCAGGAGTGGTATTACTGGGTCCAAGGGTAAGTTGATCCCGAATTTCCTGAGAAACCGAAACACTGACTTCCACAGTGGTTGCACAAGATTGCATTCCCACCAGCAATGGATGAGGGTACCCCTTCCTCCACAGCCTCTCCAGCAAAGGTTATCTTTGGTGTTTTTGATTTTAGCCATTCTGACAGGTGTAAGATGATATCTCAAAGTTGTTTTGATTTGCATTTCCCTGATTGCTAAGGAAGTTGAGCACGACCTTAAGTGTCTTTTGGCCATTTGAACTTCTTCTGTTGAGAATTCTCTGTTCAGATCAGTGCCCCATTTTTTAATTGGGTTAATTAGCATTTTAAAGTCTAGTTTCTTGAGTTCTCTATATATTTTGGAGATCAGACCTTTGTCTGTTGTGGGGTTGGTGAAGATCTTCTCCCAGTCAGTAGGTTGCCTTTGTGTCTTACTGACAATGTCCTTTGCTTTACAGAAGCTTCTCAGTTTAAGTAGATCCCATTTATTCAATGTTGCCCTTAATGTCTGTGCTTCTGGGGTTATACATAGGAAGCGATCTCCTGTGCCCATCTGTTGTAGGGTATTTCCCACTTTCTCTTCTATCAGGTTCAGTGTGTTCGGGCTGATATTGAGGTCTCTATAATATGACAAAAGCATTTGTTCAACTATGTTCATAGCAGTACTATTTGTAATAGCCAGAACCTGGAAACAACCTAGATGCCCTTCAATGGAAGAATGGATGAAGAAAGTATGGAATATATACACGCTAGAGTACTACGCTGTGGTAAAAAACAATGACTTCTCGAATTTTGCATGCAAATGGATGGAAATAGAAAACACTATCCTGAGTGAGGTGTCCCAGACCCAAAAAGATGAACATGGGATGTTCTCGCTCATAATTGGTTTCTAGCCATAAATAAGGGCCACGGAGTCTACAATAGGTGAACCTAAAGAAGCTAAGTAAGAAGGTGAACCCAAGGAAAAACATATAGTTTTCCTCTTGGCTAAGGGAAGTAGACCAAATTGCCGGGGAGAAAATTGGGATCTTGGGGGTGGGGTGGGATGGGGGTAAGGGGAGATGGGAAGAGAAAAGGTAGAAGGGAAGGAGGGGGGACTTGGGGAAACAGGAGAATTGGGATAAAGGAAAGGTGGATAGGAGAGCATGGAACCACAATTCTTAGGTATGGGAGCCACTTTAGGGTGGGCAAGAGACTTGACCCTAGAGGGGCTCCCAAGTGCCCAAGATGAGGTTCCCAGTTAGTTCCTTGGGCAGCTGAGGATTGGGACCCTGAAATGACCCTATCCTAGAGCAATACTGACGAATATCTTGCATATCATCATAGAACCTTCATCTGGTGATGGATAGAGATAGAGACAGAGACCCACACAGGAGCACTGGACTGAACTCCCAAGGTCCCAATGAGGAGCAGAAGGAGGGAGAACATGAGCAAAGAAGTCGGGACCACGAAGCGTGCACCCACCCACTGAGACAGTAGAGCTGATCTACTGGGAGCTCACCAAGGCCAGCTGGACTGTGACCGAAAAAGCATGGGATAAAACCGGACTCTCTGAACATGGCGAACAATGAGGGCTGATGAGATGCCAAGGACAATGGCAAGGGGTTTTGATCCTACTTAATGTGCTGGCTTTGTGGGAGCCTAGCCAGTTTGGATGTTCACCTTCCTAGATATGGACGGAGGGGGGAGGATCTAGGACTTACCACAGGGCAGGGAACCCGGACTGCTCTGTGGACTGGAGAGGGAGGGGGAGAGGAGTGGGGGGAGGGGGAGAACGGTGGGAGGAGGGGGAGAAGGGTGGGAGGAGGGGGAGGGAAATGGGAGGCTGGGAGGAGGTGGAAACTTGATTTTTGTTTATGTTTTTTTTCTTCTTTTCTCAATAAAAAAATAATTACAAAAAATATTTTTTTCATACAATATATTCTCATTGCCTCTTTAACTGCACTGATTATATATGTCTTGCTCATATATTTGTCCCTCCTATTGTGCTTAAAAAACTGTTTCCTTGGTGTCCTCCATCCATTCTGGCTCTTGCAATCTATTTTTCCATCTCCTTTTCATCATTATTTAGAAATCCCATTTAGAACTGTGTGTCCCAAGGCTTCTCAGTCCAGTTGTAGATTCTGTGTTTATTCCCATCTACTGAGAGAGGAGCTTGAGGATGACTGAATGAAACCTTGATCTATGAGTATAGCAGAATATTATTTTTTAATTCAACTGGGAAACATACTCAGGTGTTGTTACATGGTGTTGCAAAATTAAGACAAATAATTTATAAGAGATCTTTTATCAACTTATCACTCTTAGGGAGAGATCATTTTGGGTGGTTGTGAAGCCAGCAGTTACAATTTTAATAGAGAAAGATTTATTAGTTTGATGAGGGTCAGAGATGAAGAAAGGCAACAGCATCAGAGATGATGGATGATAATGGAATTACAGAGAGGAAAGTGTTGTGGGGGAACAAACATGGAAAAATCAGAAAGCTATGAAGACTGAACTCTGCAGTTACAGTAATCATTCCAGGGAGCTATGTAGACTGAGACTGTGCTTTCATTTCCTGGCTGCCCAAACCCAAATAATTATACAGAAACTATGTTAATTATAACACTGTTTGGGCAATGGCCCAGGCATATTTCTAGCTAGCTCTTATATCTCATATTAATCTATTTCTTTTCATCTACGTATTACCACAAGGCTGTGACTTACTGCTAGGGTTCTGGCATCTTTCTATTTAGGCAGCTACATGGTGTCTCTGACTCTGCCTACTCTCTCTTTATATCTCTGCTTGGAATTCCCACCTGGCTTTACTCTGCTAAGCCATTGGCCAAAACACCTTTATTCATCACCCAATAAAAGCAACACATATACAGAAGGCATCCCACATCAGAGCTACCAAACTGCCCAAGTTGAGATTCTCATTCCCAAGTTCTTAATAGCCATATCACAAATCCCAACTAGGAACTAAATCTCTATACCTGGGCTGGAGAGCAGTAGAAGGAGTCAGCATCTGCTGATGCAAATAATTGCTTCTTTTATGTAATTTGGATTGTCGGGCACAGAATGCAGAACTACGGACAATCAAGGTTCAAGACACTATGCCAATGATACTAGGAGTCTATACTCTCAGTCTCTGGTGTCCTTTGTTTCTTTGACATTATATTTAATTACAAATACTTTCCCTTCTTTTTCTTTCCTCCAAACTCTTATAACTCTCCTTGATTTCCTTTAATTTATCTATAAGTCTCTACCATTCAGTAACCAGAGCTGTAACTTCCTGTCTAACCTATAATTCATGGCATTCAAACCATGGGACTGTATCAGCAGTAAATAAATGCAAAGGCAGATATTAAAGAATATATATATATATATATATATATATATATATATATATATAGTTTTAATGTTTAAACAAACTTACAGAACCTAGGTTTCCGCTTAGCCATTTCACAGGAGGCAGGAAAAAGGAAAAAGGGAAGGGCCGCCTCCCGCACACCCGATTTATCCCTACGCATTCGCCTGAGGCAAACCTGCCCCCTAAAGGGGCTGGCTAAACCCTACATCTCCCCCTTTTGTCTAAATAAGACAGAACTAAACCAAATATAACTATAAACAATAATAACAAATGATAAATATAACAAACAATATTGAGAACAAAAGTTTTACTAGACATTCTATCTCAAGGAGTCTAAATAATGTAGAGAGTTACTACAATTAAATAATCTTCAACTCCGTCAAAGATCTGAGAAGGGAATAAATATTACTTAACAAATGAGAGATCTCCAAAATGTGCAACAAATGAAAGAGACAACTGACTACCTGGGCAATCACCCAAAGTCTCGTTTGCAATGTTGAGTCAACCAACTTTGGCTAAGGCCTAACATAACTGACATACCATTATCAAATGCAAGGAACTTTCTTAGAATTATCCTACCCTGTCTTGGCAAGATAAGACAATCCTGTTTCATATCTTAGTCAGTAGTTGAGGTATGGGCTTTTCTTAACCCAAAGGCCAGTTCTGCCAAGAAGACAAGCTCCCAGTGGAGTGTCTTTGGTGCTCAACATTCTCTCGGGAGTAGAGTGGTGTTGCCAGGAGTAATTGTGTCTTGTTGGCACAGAATTCTAGGTTAGATTAAAGGCCATTTTCTACAGCTCTTCAAAGAGGCTGAAGATTATATTATCTATACTAAAAATAATCTCTATGTATCTAAAAGACCTGATTAACCTAAAAATAAATATGACAAACATATAATTCTCAATACCTATCTAATTTGAAAATGAAGAGAATAAACAACTGTGCAATATATGAAGACAATGATCTTCACCTGTAAACAATGTCATTACATATCAAAATGTAAACAATGTTATTACATAAATAGTACCAGAGGTAGAAATGTACATTGTGATATGATAGATGTATCCATACAATATAAGCATACTCTTATACAAAAATAGAGGTAGGAACACTCACATTCAATATTCAATATATCAATATACAAGAAATAGTACCAATATAATTTTCTAAAAACAGTAAATCACAAATACCAATCATCCCATCAAACCAGTTAATCCCCCCTTTTTTTTGAATATACCCCTAATTCCATACAATATCTCCCCATCCCTCAACCCTAAACCAACCACTAAAAGATGTCCCTAACCCTGTGGGCAAACTCTGTTGGGAGAGGGGACATCGTCCTCTTAGATTGCTTCTAGCTGACATGGGGGCGACGTTCTTCTTAGGGGTCCCTGTGAAAAGCAAATGATGGTAAAATTCCCAAATTAACCTTTTTATAACTAGTCTCTGAGCATTTTGAGAAGGTCCGGCCAGAGTGTTGTCAAAAATGTGCATCATTCGAAATTGTCTCCTGCAGTTGGTAGCAAAAAACAGGTCTAATATTAGTGCTTAAAAAAAAAATCATGACGTCATAAAAAACAGATTGAGTTGATGTTGTGGGGCCCCACATGGGACTCTTAATCCCAGGGTCGTGGGTTCGGGCCCCACGTTGGGCAACAAATGTATCGGCAGTAAATAAATGCAAAGGCAGATATTAAAGAATATATATATATATAGTTTTAATGTTTAAACAAAACTTACAGAACCTAGGTTTCCGCTTAGCCATTTCACAGGAGGCAGGAAAAAGGAAAAAGGGAAGGGCCGCCTCCCGCACACCCGATTTATCCCTACACATTCGCCTGAGGCAAACCTGCCCCCTAAAGGGGCTGGCTAAACCCTACATGGGACTACAAACACTAAGGAATCACCTTCTGCTTATTCATAATTTCCGTCTGGGTAATGTAGAAGAACCCCAGTCATATAGATTGACCAGATAGACAAGACAGATAGATAGATGGATAGATGGATAGATGGATGGATGGATGGATAGATGGAGAGATGGAGAGATGGATAGATAAATGGATAGATGGATGCATATACATACATATATGATAGATAGTTGATAGATATAATATGACAGAGATAGATGGATGGAAAAACATAACAACCAAAATTCCATTTCTACTGTATGTGAAGATAAATTTTAGAAATGTATATTAAAAATGAAACATTACATTACTTTACTGTATAATTTAAAATCTTGTGAAAATTGATATATTCCCATTACCCAGGGAAACCCTGGGGTCCCTTTAGTTGAGAATAATCTTAAACTACAGATCCTCCTTTCTATATTGCTTAACATCTTGAATTATCTGTGAGCGTGATTATTCATGTGTATTTTGGTTAATATTAAAATCTGTGATATTTAGTAAAGTTTAATTTAAAATTTTTAAAATATCAGTTCCCCCAAATATAAATTATTCTCGATCCCTCATAACTCCAGTATGAATCAATTCTTTTTGAAATGTAACTTTTCAATGTCTGTTCAGTGTTGACATTCTACGTTGGACAATAGTTGATTATTATTAGACACTCATATTAAGGATGATTTATCTCTAAGATAAGTCAGGACTTATCTACAAAAAAATCATCATGCTCCGTTTCCATGACAAGTATAATTTTTTTTTGCAGACTGAAGTAATCTAAAAATGGTACCTTGTAAGGAGATTCAGCTTTGACTTCCTAACTTATTAAAGTACAAATACATTGTACATATTTTTGTCATTTTCTTAAACATTTGAGAAAAGTTTCTTAGGAACTTTTAAGTTTAGAAAATAAACATGATCAACCCCGCTTTCATAGAAAAGCTATGACTTCTTGTGAGTTGCACAACTAGATGGTGTTCTTCGATTTGAATTTTATTGGTAACCAAATTCATTTATTCCTCCTAAGCACCCCAAAGTCAAACTATTGAACCACTCATGTCTTCTAGCATAAGAGTGACTGAAATAGATTAAAGACAAGCTTTAGACTTTAAGAAATGCCTCACGACTGCTGCTTCTGACCTGGAGACACTGATGTATGACTTCTTAGATGAAAGGAATTTTTCTGTTCTCTCTGCTCATGAACTGGATACCTTTTTATCTGAAAATATGAGTGGTTAATGTTAGCCTTCCATGACTTTGACACCTTGTATGAGACTAGCGATGAAGAAAACTTCAGATACTTTTATCTATACTTCCAATTAGCTAAGTTTTCTAAAATCTACTATGTATCTGTATGTATGAAGTCAATAGGCCTTGACAAAGTAGAAAAATATTAACTATTTTTTATAATAACCATAGACAAAAGCCACTAATAAAGACCTATGGGATTGGGTCATGATAAATAGTTGATTTACTTTTGTATTATTTGAGAATTTTATATATGCATATAATCGATCAAATCAAGCTCTACTTTCTTTCCCCCAACCTCTTCCTTATCATGTCTATCCCTTTTCATTCCTAACACTGTGTACTCTTTTGCTATCCCACTGAGTCCACTTAGTGTGGCTAGTACAGCCATGGAGGTAGAGCTACCTATTGCTATATATGAAGCTATTTAGGGTCTGCAGCCCAGTCAACCACTGCAGCAATTAAGGAGTGGATGATGAAATCCTACCCTTCCGTAGCAGCAGACCTACTGGTGATTTGTAGCTGATTTACTTTAAGTAATCACTGACATATCTTAGCATGGTATTCCCTTAATTGATCAGCTGGCACTGACAGAAAGGTCACCACATTTCCAGGCAATAAAATATTACCTCAGCCACAATTTCAAGACTTTCAAACATAGAATATATTAAAAACTTTTCTTCATTAATATATATGACAATAATAATTTTAAAAACAGATCATGGATTTTAGAATTAGAGGAAGCAAGGGGAAATATAAGAGGTCGGAAGGAGGAAAAAGAAGCAAAAGATGATGTAATTATACTTTAATTTTAATAACTTGCAAGCAATTAGCAATAATTTGTATGAGAAAAAAGTAAATATTTGACAGACCAAGAACAAAGATGAAATGATCCAAGAAGATATTTAAATATCTACGTGAAGTTTAATAATCTATAATTATAATAATCTATAAATTTGCTTATAACTAAGTACTGAGAAATAGAAGCAACCTCAAGTATGTTCACAATGATCATTGTTAGGAACCATGTTGATTTAAACACAGTGTTGAAATATTTTCAAATATTAATTATATACATGGCAGCTCGTGATGCCAAAGACATAGAACACTCATTCACTACTGGTGGGAGTGCAAACTTGCACAGCCCCTATGGAAATCAGAGTGGTGGTACTCAGAAAGATGGAAATCAATCTAACTCAAGATCCAGGTCTGACACTCTTGATCATATTACAAAGAACACTTCATCTTAGCACTTGTTCAATATGTTGCTGCTCTATTCATAGTAACTAGAAATCAAAAACTAGATCTCCCTCAGTAGAAAAATGGGTAAAGAAAACACGATATATTTATTCAGTGGAGTATTGATCATTTCATTAAAATCATAATTATAAAACTTGCAGGCAAATTGATGAAATGAGAATAATCACCCCAAGTGCGGTAAGCCAGGTCCATAAAAATAAATATGGTACACATTTTCATATGTGTGGATATTACGCATTAAATAAGTGCTAACAAAGCTACAATCTGAAGACCCAGACAGATTACATATAAAGGAATGGGCTAGAGGGATACACATACGTCCCCCTGGGAGGACAAAAGAAATAGATTTTATGGGGAGACTCAGGTGGGGTGAAGAATGAGATGGTCAGGTGGAAAGAGGAAGCAGAGATGGGCTCGAAGGAGGGAAAGTGAGAGAAACAGCTAAAACTGAGAGGGAATTTAAAGGGTGGTCAGGAAGCACAGTACAACTGAAAGTTTCCAAAGTTTTTGAAGATGATTTCAATAAAGACTCCAAATAACAAGGGAGGGAAACAAAGTCACAATTGGCCCTCTCCTGTCACAAAATAAATCTTACTCTACTGGAACTGAGTTATATCCAATTCAGTTGTTGGCCAAAGGGATTCCCTGGAAATTCCTAAACAATCCAGGCTCCTGCCAAGTGAAGTTTGTGCTCTCCACAAACTGACAGCAAGGTCTTGCTGCTGAAGACAATATTCTCACAACTCTTGGAACTTGGCTGAGGTGGTGCCTACATAGAACACTCTTTTCTGATATGGAAAAGTACTCTGAAGGCTAACAAAAGAGAAATGTAAACACCAAACCGTGTACCAAACCATTGATCTACACTCTGTCCTCTCTGCAAAATATGCTATGGTAATAGTGGCATGAAATTTCTGAGAACACAACCAATATTCTGTTGGACCTAAGGCACACTCCATGCAATGGAACCCATAACTGGCAATGCTTGGGTTTTCAAGAAGCAGAGACTGGATATCCCAGAGAACTAAAATAAATCCAAATAATACTGGCCTAAAAAGAGAAAAGTAACAATAAATTCACTCCTTATAATATTTTTCCTTACTCAGAGGTTAGTACCTTATTCAACCATCATCAGAGTACCTTCTGTTTGCTAATGAGAACCACATACATTCAGGAGAGAGAGAGAGAGAGAGAGAGAGAGAGAGAGAGTTCTTGGAAAACGCAAATCTAAATGGGATGTCTCCATCAAATCCCACTTCTCAGAGCTCAGGGAATCCTGTAGAAGAAGAGGAGAAAAAAGTTTAAGAAACAGAGGGGATGTAGGACCCCAGGAGAACAAGGATTTCTTAACCAACTGAGAAAAGGTCCTATGGAGTCACAGATATTGAAGCATCAAGCACAGGGCCTACATGAGTCTGCACCAGGTCATCCGATTATGTATTAGGGCTTCCTGTTTTGTATTTTTCTGGGATTCCTGAGTATAAAAATGAGCGGGCCTCTTGGCTACTGCCTTCTCTTGGCTTTTCCTTCTGATGGCCTGTCTTGTTCAACTTCAAAGTGTTGTTTTTTATTTTATCTTATTCTATTTTCTTTTGTGATATTTGGTTGCTGCCTTAAAAGCCTTTTTTTTTTTTTCTAATGAGAGATGAAATGGGAGTGGATCAGGATGGAAGGTTAGGTGAGGAGGAATTAGGGGAAGTAGAGGGAGGTTAAACTGTAATTAGGCTTTAGTATATGAGAAAGGGATCTACTTTCAATAAAAAAGGCAAAAGGCAATAAATACATATGCAGATGACTTACTAAGAAGCACCACTTCTGAAGCTGAGAGATGGCAGCACACACCTATAATCCCAGCACGTGGTAGGCAGAGGCGGGCAGATCTCTGTGAGTTTGAAGCCACCCTGGTCTACAGAGTGAGTTCTAGGACAACCAAGAGTATGCAGAGAGAAACCTTGTCTCAGAAAATAAAAATAACACTTCTGAAAACTGTCGCATAATCTCCTAATGTGGAAATCATTTTTAAACTTGTGACTAAAAGGTCACGTGACAAGAAGAAATCTTTGTCCATCACCTAAGCACACAGATTATTAATAATAAGACAATTATGCTGTGTTTCATTCAACTGCCTCCATTTATTCTTTATTAAGAGGTAAATTTAATATAAAATAAAGACTGCAATGTAAAAAAGCACGAACATTTTGTATTTAAATGTCTATTTTTCTAACAAAATATTAAATCTCTGTTTTTATATACTCTTTTTATCCCTTAATAATTGGGAGGGATGAATATATTCTGTGAAAAATTATATGACTATATTAGAAATACCAAAACTACAATTCAATAACTTAAAGGAATATAATTTCTAAATGAGGCAAAAAATCTATATAAAAGACAGAATTGTTTATTACTCCTTAATTGAACGGTAGAAATAAATCTTATTAAAAAAGCCACAGTTACTACTATTATGAGTGATAAGAATAATAATTAGAAAAATACTAATTTTAAAAGAAAACTCCATATTGCTTTTTATCAGTATGACGTATAGTAATTTGCTAAATACAGCAGAGCCTTGAGCCTAAATAATATGTCTAGCCTGTTCATGTGAGAATAGGGGTGGTCATTAACGCTTCATGCCTCTGTTCCATCTATCAGGAAAAAGATTCTAAATCATTTAATGATGATGCAAAAGCCATCTAGCTTAAAATCTGTCAAATAGTTAGAACGATGCTTCCCACAGAGTAAGTAATTTACAATGTTGGGTAATATGATTAGTGTGAGTGTGTCTAAACAAAGAATGTACAAGGTAATATTTTTAAATACTTTCATATTCTGTGTCCCCTTTTAGTGTTGATTCCTAAATCCATAATAAATTGTGTAGCATAAAATGTATGTATTATTTCTACATTGTACATAGTATTTTATTTTGGAAACATCTAATAAAATAAACATTCAATAAAATAAAATACAGATCTATATGTTGAAGCACTACATATTGAAGAAATTTGAAGTGGCTTTTATTCTTTCCATATTTGATAGCTGACCCTTGTTAATTTAGTACTGATGCCTTCACAAGTCTTTTTTCCCTGCATATATTAATGGTACTCTTCTGTTTTTCAATATCCATGCCAATAATGATAATGACTAGGTAGTTGTATGTAATAATCACGTCATGAATAGTTAATAATGGTGAGTGATCAATACTAACTACTGAAATATGCAAACAAATTTGTGACAAAGAAGCTGATGCCCAGGACAATATGGTTAATTGCAGTGATGAACAAACATCTGAGATTATGTACAACTCGATGTTGAAGGAATTGTTGAAATCAGCAACAATAGTACCATACACCAAGGCAAATGTTTGAGAAAGCTCAATGTTGTGAACAAGGGACCTTAAAGTTCTTGATTCCTGTGGAAAAAAATCCATCAACATGGGAACCAGTTTTCGGGGTACTGAATGAAGGTCTAAACTTGAATGTGATTCAGCAAGGGAATGTGTCAGTGGCAGGCTTTATAGGACTTAATGAAAATATACATTGAGTTTCACCTTTGTTTTTCTTTGTTTTATGAAGAATTTCCAAGTTTATTGAATTTAAACACCATTTGGCTAAGTCCAGATATGACTTATTAGAAAATTACTCAGACTAACTTAAAATATTTATACTAGTTTATATTTTGAACTGAAATGATAAAAGTTATATAACCAAGTCTTCTAAGTAAGTGATATCCAGTACAATTTTGTATTGAGGAATGGGTTATCAATGAAATTTCACATATAATTGCAGTTTGAGTGAGATCGCATATTGTGTAACAGCACATGTCTTTCTGAACAAGGATGAGGAATTAAGGGATTACTCAGTTCTCATAGGTGCATTAATTTGTCTTAATGCTGCATGACAGATATTTAATCATGAAGAAGTAAAAATATTGACATTCTTCTCAGAGCACAGTATATAGATTAAGCAAAAGTAAAAGTTGGGAAAATGATATTTTCTAACTCTTTAGCAGGCACTGTAACTTGTTATAGTATTTCTGGTCAAATCATAATTCCCATTGTAGAATCTGTACAGAGATTTAATATAAAACTTCTTTCGTGCTAAAGTATATATAAGGTTGAACTGTTAAGACTTTCCTACAAAAATTCTTGTTAAGAATAAATATTTTTAGATAAAAACCATTTGTATATTATAATAGAGTAAAATGTACATCTTGCAAAGAAAGCATGACTTAGAATTCATTTATTTAGCTTGAAAATATTTCTAAAATTATCAGTTAATATTAAGTAATGTTTAATTGAAACCTATGACAGCATATTCTTATTATATCGTGTAACCAGATAATAAAATCCTTTATTTTCTTAAAGCTTTGGTCATTTTATCCCTCCTTCATTTTAATGATCCCATGATTATTTTTGCCTCTTTTGTTGTTGTTCATTTTATTTTGCTTTCTCCTTTTATTTTTAATTCTACCCGTCATGCTATGGTCAGATTTATGAGCAAAGATTTTCATTTTTCTTGACATTTTCTGGGTCCCTATATCCTGCCCTACATTCATTCTCTCTTGCAAATATTATTCAGTCTGAAGACCAGGATATTCCAAAGGAATTATTAAGGTCACTATGAGGATGGCGAGTTAGGTGCATTCTTCAATTTATTCCCTGCAGCCCTCGCCAGTATTTGTCAAGGTCCCCAGTTTCCCATACATACATTACACCTTTCCATCTTGCTTGTTCTGTTCACAATCCCTTTCTCACTCACCATTGTTTCTGGTAATGCTCATTTCTTCTGGGTAGTAGCCCGGGGTAGCTAATGTATCTAAGTTGACATTGCCAAGCAGCAAAACCATTTTGTATTCACTTTCTTTACCAGATGTTATGAATTTCAGATATAGATGGGAAACTGCCTTGCTTTGCAACCACACAGGAAACTGTTTTACTGAGTAGCAACTCTTCTCCTGAAGGCTTACCTTGTTATTACATACTTGCCAGTAAAATCTGGCCCTCAAAATCCTCTGTATTATTTTATTTCATTGTTAAGACTCTATTAACTTGAATCTGTGTTTCTGTGTGTGTTCTGTTTCTTACAAAATTAAATGATTTTGATTCTATTTAACTTATCCTATTTTGATTTTCCTTGGTAATGAAGAGTGAGAAATGAGGCATAGAAGTATCTGGGTAATGAGGTGAATATTAGTTTAGGACTTCAATGGGCAGGGAAATAATAAGAGGATCCTTATTATGTACCCTAGGTTATATTTTAAAGTGCTCATTATTATGCCCTTCCAACTAAATAGTCCATTTATTTAAAAGCTGCGCTGCCACAGTTTAATAAATCCCAGGTCCTATGTCACAGTTAACATTCTGCTTCCCATTAAGCAAATTGTTTGTTTTAACAGAAATTGTGGTTCATTTTGGCTTCGGTATCTGTTAGTTAGCAAGTCCATAGAAGGATTTGAACAGGATCGTTTTAAGTGTAGGAAAGTGATAGGTAGCAATATGGTGAAGGTATCAAACCTATTTCAAACACAAATTTGGTGACTAAACCTAGATCTTTGAAATAATGAAAGACTACTCAACTTTGAAATTAAGCAAATGGCTTCCCTGAAAAACGATACTATGTAGATCATTGCTTTGAAGCAATAAAGAATGACTGAGTCAGGTGTTAATTTAAAAAAGGCTTCTATATTATTGGGCTAATATGTCTCTGTCTTAGGTTTTATTTTTTTGGTGACACAGATATTAAAAGCAGATTTAAAAAGTAAAATTGTCAATGTCTGGTTGTTCATGTTAAGACGTAACAGCCAACAGTGAAATAATACAGCATGTATCCAAAACATTCAGTTTCATAAACATTTGCAGAATCAGGAAAAAACAACTCCTGACTCTGTTACAACTGCCTATACTCCAGAAGTATTTGTGTGCTATTATAGAAAAAATATATTATAAAATTAATAGGAAAGGTAAGTATAAAACTGATGATGGTTTCTCAAATTGGATGCATATAAATCTAATTACCCAAACTACTTTCAGAAAGTTAAAGCCATAAACTGAGGATCATTCATGAAACAACGTGAAAGGTCAACTTACCAGAGCCATACTACTAAAGAATATTGACCATCCCTCCCCCCTCAAGAATTCAACCCCCCTCAGGACCCAGGAACCATCAGTTTGAAAGGAAGCATGAAGACTAAAATAACCAGAGACAAAGGAGGAAGGAAATGAAAGGGAAGGGAAGGAAGGGAAGGGAGGGAGGAAGGAAGGAAGGAAGGAAGGAAGGAAGGGAAGAAAGGGTAAGCAAAAACTTTTATCATCCAAGCATTTAATTAGAACTTCAGAAATAGATTAATTGTAATTGAAAAAGTAATAAAATATAGTTTGGTATTTTATAGAGGTCTAAATTAGTATGGTTAATGAAGTTGCTTTATTTTCTGCTTTGTCAGTAAACTTACTCCTTTCTCACATCCTTAAAATTGAAAAACAAATGGTTCTAAAACTAGATCTATTTTTTAGCCTCCTTAAATTTCAAGGTCTATTAAAGCTACTTTGTAATAACTGCAGTTGGAAGTGAACTTTTGACTCATATTCATTTATTCATTCATTTCCTTTTCTACCAAAAATGTTTTGTATACCATTATTCTAGCCAACATTTCTTTCTGCTGGTAAAATGTTTAAAATGATTTGGGTTAGCTCGCTTTACTCTATAACTAAATACAAAAATTGAATAATAAAATATATAGAAACCAAACTGATTTAAAATTATATTTTAATTTTACTAATAACTATATAAACAAGTGTCCTTATTTTTTAATGCATCCAATAACATTTTATTCATTATCTACTATGCTATATTCTCAGTGTAGGGTACAGTTCATTTATAAATTTAATAATTCACATTTTGAGATATAAGTGAACTTAGAACAGGGACAAATGATAAAAATAACAGGGAAAAAAGAAAGAAGGCCCTCCTGTCATCATCTCCACCTACCTGGAAACTTGTTTGTGTTTTCCTCTAGCTGACAGTAGAGGGAATTTCAACACGAAAAAAGAAAAAAAAATGTGGTCAAGCTTGCCTACAGAGACATTTCCTTTACTAAGTGATCTCCTATGCCAAACTTTTAAAATAGATAACAAATCTTATGAAAAAAAAAACGTGCATGATGTGTTAGACATCAGTCACAAAGTCAAGTATTTGTATTGAGACATCAGTCACAATAAGTATGCCTATTTTTAGGTTACTTAAGACTCTCTTTGTGTGTCCCCCTGTTCCTCTGTTTCCCTGCCACCAGTCTTTTCATCTAAAGTATATGCAATATTTTTATCTTTCTCTTTAAATTATTAGTCCAATATTATGTCATGCATATACTTGCCACAGCTTCAATTAAGATATCAGTTCTGCCTGTTAGGAATTCTGCAGACCACATCTCCAATTACTTCTGTCAAGGAGACTGTAAAGGGCTGTTTGAGAAAATGCAACCCCCCCCCCCCAAGCTTAAGGATCCCCATGGAAGAGGATCAGAATGAGTGTAGGGGCCAAAGGGGATGGAGAACACCAGGAGGCAAGGCCCTCTGAATCAATGGAGCAATGATAATATGAACTTACAGAGACTGAAGCAAAGAGTGACACGATCAGCGCAGGTTTGATCAAGTCATCTGCGTATATATTATAGCTTTCTGTTTAGTATTTTTATAGGACTTCTGAGAGTGTGAAAGAAGAGTAGGTGTCTGATTTTTGATTTTTCTTTGGGCTCTTGAACTTCTACTGGTTTGTCTCATCTGAATTTGATCTGATGGTTTTTATTTTATAATAGTATATTTTATTTTGGTAGGTTTTGTGGTTATTGGTTAGAAGCCTGGTCTTTTCAATGAAAGAGAGAAAGAGGATGGATTTGGATGAAAGGAGAATTGGGGAAGTATTGCAAGGAGTAGAGGGATTGGAAACTGTAGTAAGTATATATTTTTTGAGAAAATAATCTAGTTTCAATAAAAGGGCTGAACAGTAAAAAAATGAAAATTCATATAGAATGAATATTCCTTATTACAGTGCCATGTGTCTAATACCACCATTCTTGAACATTAGAGTTCTACTATAGATTGAATAACTTAATAAAACTAGTTTGTGATTCTAAGGAATGATTATAAATATTGTTATGAAGAATGTTTCAAAAATATTTTCATAAATTTTATATATGCAACAACAACAATGACCATTATAAAGAAAATATATCTAACCAATATAGTTTCAGATGGTGGTACATTCTATAGTAAAAATAAAATGTTGTATGTAAGATATACATGTTTGCAAACCATTGAAATGAGGAATATCATTCAAAGGGCACAGATGTAGATGAAGCATAAATATGATCATTGAGAGTACAAACCATTTAAAATATGAAGGAAGAGATTTCAAGTAATAAGGAGAACAAAAGTTTCCTGAGGACTGCCCCAAAGAGCCAGAGTGGCTAGGTTGTCCTGACCAAGTGTCAACATAATTGGTTTTGAGAAAAACAGACAGTGAATATCTACAAGGACTTTGGTTGTTACTTATTATAAAATAAGTTACTAGAATATTTTTAATACCAAATGATGGATTATTGATGTATTCTCTCTGACTGATGCTTGAAGAGTTGAAAAACACTTGTATTAGAAACAGAGGGAAGACAACTGGCATAGTGTGGCTTAGATATATTGACACTCCGAGCAAGGGGATAGCAGCTTTGATTGACATGTCTCATGATTTTGGTTTAAGCAGGAGGATCACTTCTATTAGGTTTGACTACATTAGACACTTCTGCAAAAGAGGGACGGACAGTTAGGAAATGGCAAAAATGGAATGATGAAGTCATGGGAAATATATAGAAATAGGACTATGTTAGGGAGTTTTGATGACAAAATGGATGTCTCCGATAGCACAATGAAAGAGCATGAAATGATGGAGAAGGGTGCCAGATGGTGTTAGATTAAATAATGTACTGGCCAATTTTAAGTTAAAAAAAAAAGGAAAAAACTTAAGTAATGATGAATGACCTGATAGGCCCAGACATAGGTATTGATTGAAGCTAACAGAAAACTCCAGCATGATGGAATACTTTTGAATTTCTCTCAGATGTTTCTCTCCAAATTATCCATGGTATAAAATTATTTTCCTGCTGAGCTTCTCAGAGGTAATTGTGCTAAAAATATTTCATGCAAAAAGGTTAACAGATTTGAATGGTTTTTTATTAAATGTTTGGGATAATTTTTAATTTTCCACTTTATATAGCAATAATTTACAGACTATTGCAAAAATTTTTCAACAATATTGTCAGGAACACTATTTTAGCCAAGTGTATGAGAAATAAACAATAATGCTTAGCTAAAAATGCAGCACATAACAGTATATTAAGTTATTTCCTTGTAGTATTGTATAATATCTTAACTTTTTTAGCCAGGACTTCCTATGAAATGGAAAAATAAAGAAATGAAAACTATAGAAACCATAAAATTTAATAAAAAATAATTTTTTACTAATGATAAAGCAGTTGAATTTACTGACTATGTATTAGCAAATACACAACTATCATTCATGAAAGTCCACTGTAATAATGATCATTATGCTTCAAATGTTTCTAATAGTTAATGTAAGTCAGTACATTGGGATTCTAGGAGCAGAAGAATTAATATTACTTCCTCCGTCATTAATAATATGTTTACTATTCTGGTGTGCAAACATTTGCAGATAAGGCTGATAACCTGGAGAAGAGCTGACCATGGAGGGGTGGAAATCATATGAGAAACCTGGCATATTAAGGAGGAAGTGGATTGTGATGGTATGAAGTAATACATTCCAGAATGATACCCTGACCAAAGCAATTCGATGAAGAGAAAAATATAGTTAGATACAAATGAATCCTACTGAACATGGAGAACTTTTTTCCATAACTATAGTTATTCACAAACATAAAACAAACCAAAACAGAAGAAAAGGAAGGGAAATAGCACCTCTTTCTCCATATGTATCCATGTGTGTGTTACTAAAAATAAAATTTTATGTTACAAGAGGAAAAATATTCTGAAGTTTATTTAAACAATCAGAAATTTATATATGGTGGCACCATCTTGGCCATATGAACAGTTGGTGGTGCTGTTGGGGAAGGTGTAACACACCTTTCTGGAGGAATTACTTCATTGTGCGGTGAGCTTTAGATTATAAGGCCTCCATGAACTTTAATTGACTCTGTTTTGTTTTTGCAGCTCAAAATGCGAGCTCTGAGCATCCTATTCCTGTTGTCCATGCTTGTTTCCTGCCTCGACTTCCTACCATGACAGACTCTTAGCTCTCTATAAGTTACCTCGGCCATGCAAGGTGTTTTAACACAACAACGTGGTGCTAATACCTTTTGCAGAGTATTCTGTTTTCCATCTGTGTAGCTAAAAGTGAGAGTTTCATTTACCTAGAAATATAAATCCTTACTACTTGATACTCTATAACGAATACTGAAAAAGATAATAATTCTGCTTTTTCCTTTTTTTCTTTCTTTTTTATTTGTTTTTTTTTCTTTTCTTTTTTTTTATTGAGAAAAAAAAATTTCCGCCTCCTCCCAGCCTCCCACTCCTCCCCCCTCCCCCCACTCCTCCCCCGTCCCCCCCACTCCTCTCCCCCTTCCCCCACTCCTCTCCCCCTCCCTCTCAAGTCTGAAGAGCAGTGCTTTTTCAATATAATTTTAAGATTTCATCATGCTAACTAGGCGGTGGTGGCACAGGCCTTCAATGCCAGCACTTGGGAGGCAGAGGCAGGTGGATCTCTGTGAGTTCAAGGCCAGCCTGGTCTACAAGAGCTAGTTCTAGGAGAAGTTCCAAAGATACAGAGAAGCACTGCCTCAAAAAAGAAATGACTTCATCATGCTAATGTCTAATGAGCTTAAAGGTCACAACTGAATAGGAGCAGTTATCTATTGTTTGATATTAGCTTGGTGGCATACAGTATTTTGTCTATCCTTAAAGAATGAGACATCATCTTCCCATTATAAGGAAATGCAGAATAGAGCAATGGGAAAGTGTGTACATGTATGAAATTAACGGTATGGCCGGTGAGCTTAAAGGAGGCAATATTGCTAATTAGCATTTATGTCTAATGACACTTTCTGAGTCCATATCATCCCAGTCTATTGACAGACATTTTCTTTCTTCCTTTGGGATTGTCTCAGAACTTACTACTAATCAAAATCTTTTCACTTCTTGAACACAATAAAGTTCTCATCTTGAGGATTTTACATATCTAACACCATATTACAGGTAAAAAATATATTCATCCCAGAATTGTTTAACAACCTATCCACGAACACAGTTGTGTGTCAGAGCACACATCCATGGGGTTGTGCATATAATCTTATGATATTAAATGCTAATGCTAAAAATAGAGTTAAATTTTTAAAAGGCTCTACTTCATGGGTTTCCACCTACAAACTATTCCCAGGGGCGAGTGCCCTTCTCATAACTGTTCCTTCCCTCCTGACAGTTTATCCTATACTAGACTGTTAAGACCATATATGAAGTTCAAACATTCCCTACCAGTTAATGGGTACATTCCTGAGCAAGGATTGTGAAAATCTAGAAAGCATCTTATAATTTTGGTAGTTTTCCCCTCCTTTGGTCTATGTGCTCTCTACTTACCAACTGTTTATCAGATTCATCCCTAATTAGAACTGGTAATCCAATTTCCCCAAAGAAATTATTAGTATAGTACTAATCCAATCACGAATACCCTGTTTGCATTAGAAATTACTGGAAAAGTTCTGTGATTACATGTATGGCTGCATGTTTCCTAATCAGATACTATGCATTTCCACAATGCTGCAAACCCTTCTGCTCTTGTTAGAGACTCCTTTTGCTCTGACCATTTTTCTTGGGGCTTCAGTTTAATTTGTAGCCTTTCAACTTCCCTGTGGTTTATGCTTTCCCTGCTCTATTCTCGTGCAGACACTGAAGCCCCTTCTGTCTTTTGGATTCTTCCATTGTTTTCCTTCCTCAGGCTCAGGTTTTGTGTCTGGACAAAGGAGCAGAATTTGCGTCCTTCCTATGACTTCTTGCTGTAAGCTGCCTGCCCAAGCGCTTTCATATAATGCATCATCGACACACTTTCATCTTTTATTTCCCTCTTCTTTCCTACTGTGAGAATGTACTGCATCTGCATACATGATCATTCAAACCTGTATGCTACTCAGCCCAGTGAATTACTCACTTCCAATGACATTTCCTTCTGAACTGCCCAAGGGACCCATTCCCACTGGTAACAACTGCCACTGAAAAGGAGTATAATTTGAAACAAATACCAAAATGTGTTTCTCTGTGCTAGTCTTTGATTTGAACTTCCAGGTTTCCATTTCATTCAAGTCTACTGACCTTTTTAAAAAAACTTTGTACAGATTGGGAAGTGAACCTCGTTAGAACATCTTCACATTCATGATCCACAGATTCCTGTCTCTATTCCTTTTGCATTCCATGCTTTTGTGACTAAGATGAAATATTACTATACCATAAAATATGGACATATCCTCTAAACTGTTTCATTTTCTCTCAATCATACTCATTTAATGTACTAGCCACAGTGTACTAGACCCTAACCATCACCAATAATTCTAGCCTCCTTACATCCATACCAGCCTGAGCTCTATGAAAAATAATGTTTCAGCCGGGCGGTGGTGGCGCACGCCTTTAATCCCAGCACTCGGGAGGCAGAGGCAGGCGGATCTCTGTGAGTTCGAGGCCAGCCTGGTCTAGAGAGCTAGTTCCAGGACAGGAACCAAAAGCTACGGAGAAACCCTGTCTCGAAAAATCAAAAAAAAAATAATGTTTCATTTATTTATTCTTCTTTCATACAATGCATCCCAATCACAGCCTTTTCTCCCTTCCCTTCCATACCCTCACCTCACCTCACCTCACCTCTCCCCAAAAGCCTCTGTTCCTCTGTTTCTCTTCAGAAAAAGCCAGTCTCCCAGTGATATCAAACCAAACCTGGCATAATCCGATATAATAAGTCTATGCATATACCCTCGTATCAAAGATGCATGAGAAAACCACGTAAGAGGGGATAGGTCCCACAAACAGGCAAAGTGTCAAAGACATTCCCACTCTCATTGTTAGGACTCCAACAAATACCTCAATCTAAAGAATCACAGGATGTATGCAGAGGGCCTTTGTCAGACCCATTTAGCCTCTGTGGTTTTTGCAACAGTCTCTGTGAGCCCCTGTTAGCAGTGCTTAGATGTTACTATGGTCCATGTTCACCTGGTGTTCTCAACCCCTCAGGTTCCTACAATTCTTCTTTCTTCTCTTCTGTGGTTTCCCAAGGCTTTCATCAGGTTTGGCTATGTTTCTCTGTACCTGGTCCCATCAGCTGCTGGAAGAAGCCTCTGTGATGACAACTGGGCTAAACAATGTCCCTATGAGTATAGCAGAATATCTTCAGGAATCATTTTATTGTTTTTTTTTTATTATTTGGTCAGTCATGTTTGGTTTTACTTTTGGACAGAGTCATTCAGCTTATAGATTCTGCTCATCTACGCAGTGTTGGCATGAACTCCCGCTTGTTCTGTGGGCCTCAGCTTAGACCAGTCATTGGTTGGACATTCTCATAAGCTCTGAGTCACTGTTCCCCTGCTACAGAGTATAGACCTAAACTAAGAATTCTCATAGAGAAATTTGAAGTGTGTGAGAAACAAAGAAATGTTCAATATCCTTCATCGTCAGGTAAATGTAAATCAAAACTTTGGCATTTGGTCTTATACCTTTTTTAATGGCTAAGCTCACCAACACAAATGTTGGCAAAGATATAGAGCATAAGGAACACTCCTTATTGTTGGTGGAGTGAAAACTCTCTCAGCCACTATGGAAATCAATATTTTGCTTTCTCAGAAAGTTAAAAATTGATCTCTCTCAAGATCCAGTTATACAACTCTTCAGCATATTCCAAAAATACTTTATTCACAGTAGCCAGAAACTGGACACTGAAAATAACCTAGATGTCCCTCAACATAGAATGCATAAAGAAAATGTGGTATATTTACACAATGGATTATCACTCAGCTATTAGAGAATATGACATAATTATATTTGCACACAAATGCATGAATACATTTTCATTTTATTGAATATTTACAATGAGTTTATAAACCAGATACAGTATATCCTATGAGAATTATACATGCTGGTTCCTGATTAATATCTCACATTCAATGTATAGAAACTAGTGTGGAAAACAAAATCAAGCCCACATTTTCTGATGATTAAACATTTCCATAAATGCAGTACCTGCATAAAAAATAACTTAGACAAAAAAACTAAAAAAAAAAACAGAAAACTCTGTTTTTTCATACCCCATATACTAGCTTGTAAGCCAATATCTTTTCTTTCTATGACTATAATAATGGCGAAGGAAAAAGAGTAGAAACATGTGATGCTTCTTCAGTGTGTTGTATGATACTCTTTTGTGGGAAATATGAACAAACATCTATTCATCCCAGATAGGGAATCAGTAAGAGATCAGATTAAGCTTATCAATAAAGTTCTAACTCATGGATTAACAATTTTTATTGGAGCATTGTGTATGTTGGTAAGAGGTCAGTTACAGAAGAAAAAATGGCTCAATGATATGAAGGTCACCAAATGTCCACCACAACATGAGTGATGGCTTATGAAAGCTGGAAATCTAGAGTGCATGGTGTTGTCCACAGAGCAACATCTCAACAGGGAGGAGGGTCTGTCTCCTTTATAATTCCTTCAAACCTGTTCTAGACTGCTCATTAAGACTGAGAGTCTACTAAATGCTTATTGCCTTTGTTTCCCTCCCTTTCTTTCTCCCTCCCTCCCTTCCTCTCTCTCTCTCTCTCTCTCTCTCTCTCTCTCTCTCTCTCTCCTTTCTCTTTGTGTGTGTGGCTTGGCTGGTCTGAGCCTGTCTTTCAACTATCCTTATAGTTTTTATATACTTCAGAAGAAAGAAGTCTAGGCTATCAGGGACTCCCTAATGCTTTTGGATTGTTGACTTTCTTAGTTTAACAAGTTGCAAGATGAAATGGTTCAGATATCAGTAGAACATCCTACATCCTAGTGAACTATCTTCCAAGATGGGTGGTTTTATCTTAGTGGAAGTTGTGGCACAACAAGGTGTCATTTGGTTGATATGTCATTGAAATAACATATATAGTATATTTCCCAAAGTGTGTAATAACACAAACAAGTTATTTGGTAAAAATTATGCAACAAATTTTACCTACCTCAAAATCTACTTACAATTGCTAAAACAATTCAAATTAAAATATTCTCAAACTCTAACATAACAATTAATGCTAGTTTAATAGCAATAATTAAATTATATACACTAAGGTCACATGCATTATATAATTATCTATTTTTTCCATTTGGTCTTACTGAATTACTGAATTAAACACATTTCATTGTCTTATACATCAACAAATTAAGAATTGAGAAATATAACTTTCCTTTCAATTAAGTTCTGCTTGAAAAATATTTAAATTCATTATTCTTATTTAGATTCAAATCGGCTACCCACACCTTCTTTGGGTAATCACATAGTGTCTCTAACTTATTAAACAAAACAAACAAAGGAGTATGATATATGTAAAGTCAACAGTTGCACACTTAGTGACAAAATATCTATTCACATGACTAAAATTCTTAACATGCAAACTTCACAGTGATTCTCAGAGTCAGCCCTGATGGATGACGCTATTACTACTGCGTTCAAATCCTCTGACAAGATCACTGACAATCAATATCCCTTCCAGTGTCTCAGTGAAGAAATCTGAATGAATACAAATTGAAAGCACTTTCATACATTCAGACCATTATCATAAGAATTTGCATGCTTCAATGTTAAATAGCAAAATAGATACTATCTTCTTTTCATTCAAAACAATATATCAAACATTAGATTGTGGAATACACATTAAAATTCTGTTTTTTTCTGGTCCCTATGAAAATAACTGTTTAGCAAAATATACTGAGTTCCTTTTAGCTTCCTTTTAATATAAATGTTTTCTCTCTGCAGAAAATCTAAAATATTTCAATAAAGGACCTCTCCCTCTCTCTGTTGCTCTCGGAATCTCTCTCTCTCTTTCTCATGGTAACAGGTTTGCTAGACTGAGTAGTAGAAGCCTGTATTAACAGTTGTTTCAGAAGCAGAGGCAAAAATATCTGATCTCAGTTCAAAGACTACCTCGCTTGCAAGATGAGTTCAAGGCCTGCTTGGGAAACCTAGGGAGAGCCCATCTTGAAGTAAAAATGTGAAAAACAGAAAAATAATGCACTAGCTATGTCAGCATTAGAGCATTCATAAGACCCTAGTACAATTCCTTCTGTTTCACTCTCTCTCTTTTCTGTTTCTTTTTCTTTCTCTCCCTGTCTCTCCCTCTCTCTGTTTCTCCCTCTCTGTGTTTCTTTCTCTCTCTCTCTCTCTCTCTCTCTCTCTCTCTCTCTCTCACACACACACACACACACACACACACACACACACAGAGAGAGAGAGAGAGAGAGAGAGAGAGAGAGAGAGAGAGAGAGAAAGAGACCCTAGAAACAAAATGAAACAAACATCTGAGGTTTATAATGCTTTAACCATTAAGGGATAGCTTTGTATATCATTGAATCCTCAGGGCTTTGAAGAAGAAAGGATTCCTTTCTCAGGCACATGGATGATATGCCCTATCATCTTCCTCCTCTCCTCGTTCCCAGAGCTTTTCATCTCTGTGCAGCCTCAGTTGCTATGACGTGAGGTAAAGAGGTCTCAGGATTCCTCGTTCATGCAAGACACCGGCATGCTGTGTCCTCATATGAGAAATAGAAGCAGACTCCCTCAGGCTTTTGTAATAAGTACCTTAGAAATGTATGCAGAGAGAATGATAAGACACATAATGTTTTAAGCAGTTTAGTTTCTCATTTAAAAGTCCTGATTTCTAGTACTTTAGGCAAAATGTATTTCATCATGACACAGGAATACCTCGGATTCAGACTGTAAGGCACACATACGAGTTGTCTGGAAGCACGTTCTGTCTGCCATCCCATCTGCAACTGGAGCGATCAGATACGTTCTTTGCCATTATTTTCACACTACCTAGCAAGCGTAACCTGGTAAGAAATCATTAATATTTAATGACTTATCTCAATGGACTTCTCTGGAGTTTGCACAATGATTAAGGAATGATTGCATATTTTATGGAAAATCATTAGTTTCTATTTGTATAAAAATAGAGGAAAATGATATTTAAATTTATGTAAAATTTTAATGTAACTATTTTTATACCCATTCACCCTATTATAACAAATAGGCCCTAGGTGGTTTCGTATATGTATTATTATACAACAGTAATTCATTTATCATGGTTCTGAAATTGGGAAGTCTAACATCAAAGCATCGGCACATATGAAATCTATTAAGGCCTAGATTCCTCGTTCATGCATGCTTCTATTTCTCATATGTGTCCTCATATGAGAAATAGAAGCAGACTCCCTCAGGCTTTTGTAATAAAAGCACAAATACCCCTTCTGTGCCCTGCCTTTGTGACCCAGTTACTCTCCAAATGCCACTTCTTTGGGTGCCATTGTTTACAGAATCAGAATTTTCACGTATATATTCTGGAAAGAAATAAACATTTCAACTATAGGAGATAACATTTATTACAGAAAAAACACTGCAACAATACAACAAAAACAAAAATCATCAGAAAAGAAGGAAAGAGGAAGAAGAGAAGAAATGGAAGAAGGAAGTTGGAGAGGGGAGAAAGAAGGAGAAAAGGAGAGGCAGGAGACAGTGTGTGTGTGTGTGTGTGTGTGTGTGTGTGTTAGTTGTTACACTTGAACACCTTCAAACATAGAGCTCAGGAAATATTACTGTAACAAATAAATACCAGAAGAACTAGAAACGCCAGAATATAAGAAATCAAATATTCTTTACTACTACATCAATAATAAAATAAAATTGTGCCAACCCAAGAGAGTCATTTTTAAAAGTCACCACATAAAATGTAGGAAAGTGTTAAAATGTGACAAAGCCGGGTGGTGGCGGCGCACACCTTTAATCCCAGCACTCGAGAGGCAGAAGCAGGCGGATCTCTGTTAGTTCGAGACCAGCCTGGTCTACAAGAGCTAGTTCCAGGACAGGCTCCAAAACCGCAAAGAAACCCTGTCTCAAAAAACCAAAAAAAAGAACGTGACAAAACTTTTCACATAATGATACACTTGAGTACGGACTGTTCTTATCTTACATGGATGAAATATGTACTTGTTATGAAGAGCTAAACATAATATTTAGTTCCTGAAAGCCCAGGATGGAATCCCATGTCTAACGACATCTAATTCAATAATTTAAGGTGGTCAGTGGATGGACAATGATCTGGAGCCTTCACAGAGATAATCAACTGAATTAGTATGACTTAAACAAGATAAAAGCATTAGAACTCCTTACCCTGGAATATAGAAAGTGTAAAATCTTTTGCCTCATTTTGAATCACGTATAGATGTTAATCTGTAAGTAGAAAACATATTTTTAAAGAGTAGCCATCATTTTTTTTTTGCTAAATTAAATGTATGCTTCATCCTTTGCATAGAAGAGGTTATACTTAATCTTGGGAATAAGAAGAAAGTTGCTAGTAGTTTCTATTTGTACTTTGAAAAAATAATCAGTATACTTGTCTCGCTTCCAGATTCTTGGTTCGCTTGTGTCTAACTTTCCTTGCCTCCCTCTTTATAATATTTTCCAATAATATGTGATGTAGAAAATAGTCTTTTTCATCAACCAAGTTTTCAAATTAATTTCTATCTGTTAAATCTCTTGTAAACTTTTTGTTTTTTGTTGTTGTTTGCTTGTTTTTTGTCTTTTTTTTTTTTTTTTGAGACAGGGTTTTCTCTGTCTCCTTGGAGCCTATCCTGGAACTAGCTTTTGTAGTCCAGGCTGCCTCTGCCTCCCAAGTGCTGGGATTAAAGGTGTGTGTCACCACCTCCTGGCTCCTCTCTTGTTTTTGAATGGCTGATTCCTAGGCATTTTGATCTACAGCTTTACCACTAAACCTGCTATAGCCAACCAATGACTATCAAATGATCTTGCTTTAATCATTTGTAGTAAAGTTATCTTTCTGAGAGTTCCGCTGTATCTCTATTTTATTCTCCTATATATATACCTTTATCCTCTTCCTCCTGTAGTGAATTTCTGAATGCAGAAATCTTGCCTTTTTTATCTGTCTTTATATTCTCATCTGCTAGAATTGAGTGTGGTAGAATGCTGATACTCAACCTATGTTCCTTTAATGAGCATAAAATATCCAAGCTAAACCATTATGTTGGTATTGGTTACTACTTCATAGACATTCACTATTTATCTGAGAAATCATAGCTAGTTTCTTGGATTAGAGTTGCCTTCTTGATATTATTTACCATTATATTCAACATTAACTAATCTTACAAGTGGCTTAATTTCTTAAATACATCTAAGTGCAAAGAGAATAAATCTTGAATTTTATAAGAATTGAGGCATGTTTCCAGTGTTCTAGAAAAGCAAGCACCCTACCAAACAAATCAAAAGATATTTAAGCAAGTTGTTAAGGATCAACATCCCCTTAAGTAACAAAACCAAAAGTGTAGTGTAAGTATGAAAAAGGAAAGAAATGCTGTCACTGAGAACAATCTTAAAGTCTTCTACACCTCCAAGTGGGAAACCAATATCGTAAAGATTCAGATCAAATGTTTTATTGATTTTTATGATGCCACACTGTTGTATCCATTATTTCCAATATAAGCTTTAAAAGTGAGTACACATTTCTCATGGTTTCTGATAGATATTGGCAGGCAAGGCAAAAGTCTAGAATAAAAAAAATATCTTAAAAAGATTAAAGAAAACAATCATTTCTCAAGTCTGAAAACACCAAACATATATTTGATAGACTTATGTTTTGTAAAAAAGAGGAAAAGTGGGAAAACTGCAGTTAAAATATTACTATTGTGTCTAATATATGTATTCAACATTTTATGCTACATTTCAGTCCATTGAAAATTTTCACTATCAGAATCAAGAGTTTCTCAGTATTTTGCAAAATATAGATTGCTTGTTTGTTTTTTAATGTGATTTCAATGGCAACATATAAAGAAATTGGAAGAGCTACTCCTTTACTCAAAAGAAAAACATGGACTAATAAAACAATAATTTTTCTATACTCATAATAGAACTGAGTCCACAGGGCCACAGGGCAAATGCTACTGTAATAGCTGGAGAGATAGGCTGATAAACTTTATATAAACCCAAAAATGAAACCAAACCGAAAACTGATACACCCAAATCTACTCTCTGGGATCAAAGTCCTACACATTCTGAAAAACTGAAAGAAATGATGGACAATGTTCAATTAAGCATATAACTCCTTTGAGAATGGTAGCGGACTTGAAAACAGATCCTGGGGCCACATTCTTTATCGGGTTCTTGTAGCCAGGACTCACCTTGTGTCCCTGTCCATGGGGAAGGAGAACTGTCTCTTGGAGATCCATTCACATCCTTCTCTGTCACAAAAACATGTTTTCGAGGGAGGAAGCAGTCATTGACTGACAATACAAACACCAAGTGAAAGCTAAGGTAAAAAATCTGTGCACTATTGCATGCACCTGCCTTCCTTTCTACTCAGAGATGGGAGTGGGGTCAGATCCATTAAGTAGACTGAGAATGTCAGTGCCAAAATGAGTAGTAGTAGGACTTGAGTTAAGTACACACCTCTAGGAGATAGAAACAGCTGCAGAGGACTTCTAATTGTAACATAGGCCCACAAGAGCCTTGGTGTATCACAAAAGCAAAACATCCTTTTCTTCACCACATCATACCATCCCATTGTCATAACAGCAGTGTATTACAACAGAAACATCTACAAACACCGAATTACAGAGTAAAGGTCCAAAGGGAAGAAGGGAAACAAAAACAGGGACAATAGAAATTTGAAATCTATGGAACACACACACAGACACATCATATGCACACCATGAATATTAGACCCATTTCGAGCTCTTACTTATGTTAAGCCCACTTAGGAGTCTATTAATAAGAGGAGAACTATGTTATTGGATCTGTGCATACCAACTGGCATCATCACTCGCATTTGTAGATGGGACAGTAGAGCAAGCATTACCATGTCTAGGAGTAAGACTGACTGACACATCCAGAGAAAATTCTAATTTTCCACTATTGATAGTCGATAGTGATTGGCAAACATTATGGACACATTATATAGTTTTTGGTATGTTTCTATTTTAAGAGGGTCCTCTACATACTTCTTTCTCCTGCATCCAATGGCCACTACTGTTCCTCTATAGCTACTTGGAAATCTTTAAACCTAAAGGCAAAGGAACTAGACATTTATCATAAAGTAAAATGGATTCCGGGTTCATGATTATAGACATCTCTCAAATGGAAAATTCTGTCTGTGATATGCTGTTTTAACAGAGCAGC
Source organism: Microtus oregoni (assembly GCF_018167655.1). Classification (NCBI taxonomy): domain Eukaryota; kingdom Metazoa; phylum Chordata; class Mammalia; order Rodentia; family Cricetidae; genus Microtus; species Microtus oregoni. The sequence continues at coordinate 69,998,205 of NW_024543060.1, read as the reverse complement.
AGTTTGGTATAACATCCACGATGCCATATGTATGAAATGCAGAGTGAAAAGAAAGAGAATACCCCAAAAGAAAACTAATCCCCTTGCTGACATAGCTTATTTTTGTTTAGACTTACTTTAGCTAAATCATTTAAAAACTGGGTTTATATGATGAAATACATACATACATATATACATACATAATACATATTTACAAACCTAAATTTATATTTTGAAGGGACCAGTAATATCAATTAAGAATATATAATCACTTGACAATATGATATGGTATTTTCATCTACAAATGGACTGAGCCATATTTATAGCTAACCTGAAATATATGGGACTCATGAGCACAGATTGGTCATGCTTGAGTCTTGGCTCTAAGAAGACACTTTTTAAATATAATTTACTAATTTTTGTTTTATATGGTATGGATGTGTTTGAATTAATGTATGTGTATTGGCATATGAGTGCCCAATGAAACCCTTGGAACTGGAATTGCAAATTATTTGGAATTTGAACACATGTCTTTGCAAAGCTAACAAATACTCTTATGCACCAATGTGCAACTATTTTGGAATATGGCAGCTTATGAATTGATGGCATTCAGTATCTGCTAGTGGTTCAAGGGCAATGGAAGAAAGTTTCCAGAAGTAGAATGATTATCACCAATAGAATGTATGAACTAAGTCACACTTGATCCTTCCATATATGAACTTTTTAGATAAGAAAGTAGGACATACATTTTTATAATATTCTACTTAGATACAACTAAGAGAAGATTGGTCTAGAATGTCATAAGTTCAGGCAAAAGACCAACATAGACTATTTTTTTATATAATTCGATGGTTCTTAACCTGTGGATTGTAGCTCCTTTGGGGCTGCATATCAGTTATCTTAATTATTAGATATTTACATTTCATTAGAGTAGAAAATATATTTAAGAAGTAGCAACAAAATTATTTTATAGTTGGGGGTTACGACCACATGAGGAACTATAGTAAAGAGTCTCAGCACTGGGAACATTGCAAACCAATGGTATGAAAGTGGGCTTGGTGATAAGGTAGAAATGGGAGCTCTAGTCTATCAGGAGAAAAATTTAGTACAGTAGCTTGTAATCTAAGAACTCAATCCCGCTTCTCCCACCCGTGGAATACAATATTTCTGCTTTATTATCGTGATTGGAACAAATGCTAACTAGCTATACTCTACCTCTTCTGTCTTGTCATCTGCTTCAGCCTGTGTATTCTCTTTTTCTTCACTTCTGGGTTTACTGCTACCGGTTGTGCGTCTTAACTCTGCGGGTTACAGATGTTTTTGAGATACTGGTGCTAAGGCTGAGAGACAGAGCTCGAATTCTTCTATGAAGAATGACAGAAGACCCTTAAATGTAAAGACAAAAAAGGAAAACAAATATCATGAAGGCAGGGTAAATTAGTAGCTAAAAATGGTCTTTGACACCAAACCAATTCACATGATAAATTAGAAAGATCACAAGTACACAGTATGTGTTACCAATAAATTTCGATCTACTTCATTATAAATTTTTAAAATATCTCTATACTGAATTTAAAATTTCAAAATTATTCATAATCATCAAGATATCATGGAATAGTTTTAAATACATATCTTTAAATTAGAACAAAAGGTAATAGTTTACAAGAATGCTATTATAATGGCCAAAGAACACACATTGCAAGATTCATAATGTCACTAATAGAGAGAAGTGGGTGACATTTCTATACATCATCTATTTGAATAACAATGAATGTACATACATTATAGAGGAAACCAGAAATTAGATTCTATGATGAAATTATAGCCAGACAAAGGATATAATTCCCATCCTTTGCAGTTACATTCATGGAATATTATAATCTCTCACTTTCTAATCATACATTTACCTTTTAGAGGTAGATATTATAATATCTACATTTCAAAGGAAGAAGCATGAACAGAATGTATAAGAAATGTGTCAGATCTGAGTAGGAGTGTTTATTAAAGTATAAAGTGTAAGGATTTGAGTTTGGATAACCAACACACTTATATTCAGGGGGTTGTATGGCTGCAAACCAACTTCTAGACATGGGGAGAACGTGAGGTTCTGAGCCTTGCTGACTGCCAGTCTAGCTGACTTAGTGAGCTCCAGGTTTACCAAGAGACTGCCTCTCATAATAATAATAAATATATAATAGCAATAATAATAGAAAGAGATAAGGAAGTCAACCTCAGCCTTTGGCCTCTAATACATTCACAGCCACACATTCGCATGCACATACATGCACATATCTATATACAACACACACACACACAGGGAGCCAAAATAAAACATACAAATCATATTACCTAACAAGAAGGTAGTGAAAATGTGGAGGTAAGTCTGTTTAAACTGACCACAGTTGTTGGGTTTTAAGCACCTATGACAAGTTAGGGAGTTGTGAAGATTCACTTAAGTAACTAAAAGGATTGGGAATTCCAAAGTAAGAAAATGTTTGGCTTTTTTTCTTACTCATTACTGCTTTATAATTTAGGCTAAGAGAAAATAAAACCACAGTATAAAATGGATTACTGACAAGTTATACGGAAATGTTCGAGTCGAAATGCTTCATCTTTCCAGTCAAACACAGTTTTTTCCCCTCATATGGATTGAAATGCTGTTGCTTAGGTAAACTGAAACTGTTTTATACTTAACCTGTTATTTTTTTCTTTTCCAGAGACATAAATGCAAAAATATTAACATGCACATTAGATATTAATTCATTTTTTATTTTCCATCTTTTTACCATGATATTATTATGTGACAAGTCAACGCTGTAGGTCAAAGACTAAGTTTCAAAGCAGATGGAAAAATGCAGTAGACACAATTTCAGCAGCTTCCTAAGGCTCTGCAGAATGAAGGTCAACTTCCCAATCCAACCTGTAATGATTGCTTCCTTCACCTGCTATGAAAGCAAGCCCAAATATGTCTTTTTTTCTCCATTTCTCTACCTGGACAAATGACCACACCTGTACATTTTCTTCTCTGTGTTCTTGAATCCTTATGATTGAATTCAAGAAAGGAGATGATCCATCTCCATTAACATCCAAGGAAACACCAGGAGTATCTACTGTTGGAGCTAGTCCCAAAGTTCCAAGTTCCATCATTTTTTCGACTTGGTATTTCTACACTATAACCAGGTGTAACTAGTAGATTCTGAGCCATAGATGCAGTAATTGATGCAGAAAAGTATCTTGAGAAAAAGTAGCATTGTGCTCATATATTTGTATATTTATTGGTGAGATTATTTATAAACTGAGCAAATAAAATTGTGTAGATACACAAGAGGGGAAGTTAGTGAAATAATGTGTGATGTTTTAGTAGGAAGGGAAGACTTGTGCCATAAAATTAGAATACCTGATTTATGTTGTTAATATGATTCTTCCTTTAAACCCATTTGTTTCATCCTGTACATCAGCACTCAGTTATTCTAAAAGTTTTAAATATTTGAAGGAAGTCATAAAGCATATTCATGATTTCAAAGGTATGTCTTTCATCTGTGGTTGATTTTTAAGACTATTTTTACATAACATTCATATCCTTTGATACTCTGTGAGGTTCATGACCATGCATTCAGAGACTCACAAATGAATTTGTGATTTTTTAAATTGCATATTGATAATGATAAAACAGCTGAGAATTCACACATTTACCCTGAAGCATTGAAACAGTAACAACTGTTTATTGATTATCCCAAGAATAATAAAAAATGTGATACTAGTTCATAAAGCGTATCAGTTGATGAATTTTTGTTCTCTATAAAATAACCTCTGATGATTCTTTTCTTCTTTTTTAAAAAAGCGCTACAATATGTAGAGGAAAACATAAACATGATTGATGCAGAAAAAGAAATGTTTCTTTGATTTTCTTGAGGTAGTTTATTTGCTAAAATTAAGATTGTATTTAATGGTTTCTGAATAGCTTTACCTATTCCATACATTCCCTGTGGGTTGTTTAATTTCTAAGAATAAACATTAATCTGTTGACTTTTGAATTCTTCATAAACATCCATGTGGTACATAAACATGAATATGAACAAAACACCCATAGACATAAAATAAATCTGAAAGATTAAAAATTAAACATTGAAATCCTTATTTAGAACAGAGCATCAGGAAATCAGTAGGTTGGGTTTTTTGAAGAGAATACAATTGTTAGATTAGGTGGGAGCTAACCTAGTGATGATTACATTCTGTTTCCAAGTTCAGGTTTTTATGAGTAGAGAGGATAGAACTCAAATCCTAAACCATGCATGACCAAATTTTCCAGTAGATCCAACACCCTAACCCTAGCTTTATTACTTTCAGCTTTGTACTGTACTGCTTTCCAAGACAAAAAGAAATTTTATACATACATATATATGTATTGATATATGCTCAGTGAGTTAGGATACTAGAAACAATGCCTTAATAGAAATCAGTAATACAAGATATAATTACTAGGAACATTTGCTACAAATGTCATTGATTAAATCTGTGAGAATAAGATGCTACAGAAGGATAGTTCCTCTTGAATTTGAAGGATAGTAGATTTTGGAAGTAGAATCTTGGAGATAAAGAGTGAAGGTAGAGGCCTACTGTAAAACTTGCTGTAGGATGGTGTGTGGTTTCCTATACTCTTAAACTTTCAAATTTGAGATATTCTATTGCTCTTTTCCCATTTTCCTAGGTTCATCTTGTCTATGCTTGGGTGAGCTTCGGCATAAGAGCCCTGTCAAGTTGACTCATTCACCTCTGGGGTTTTCTTTAATATACATTCTACTTCAGCATTATATATAGATAGAGAATGACCTGACATGGAATATAAACACAGAAAATAAACATGAGGCCTTTCTTCAGAGAAGGCATTGCAGTCATTATGTTGACTAACCTCTAGGCAGTGTATTTGATTTGGGAATTGCAGGGTATATTACAAAATAAGGTGTTTCTAACTTGAATTCCTCACTGTGATTAGTGCAGAAGGATTTTGAAATGTTCAAGAAATACCCACAGTGTTGTAGAAGAAGAAAACATTGGTTGCCATAGGAAGGTCAGAGGCAATCATGAATATTTCATCAGGTTTTAAGTCATCAAAAATACTCCAGATCATGTAAGCTCTTACTGACTACTGACTTTACTGTAGATGTAAAACACTGAATTTTTCATATATTCTCAATGATACCGCTTTTCCCTCATTGTTCCCTTGTCCCTTATATTTCTATATTAGTCATTTACCTAAACAAAGATATTTATACATTCATTTACATATGAAATTATTCTCCTAACACGTGTATAACACAAATTGGCTTTTTCCATTCTATCAAAGTTTAGAGTTTACAATACAGCAAAAATAACTACTCATATTTTATCTTATAGCACTGTGAAGTCCTCAAGGATATTCCTATAGAAACATATGGGAGCTAGGAATCGATTTGAAATTTCTGCAAGAGAAAGATATGCTCCTAACTTCTGAGCCATTTCTCCATCCCTCTAAATACTTTAAATTTTAATTAATCTTATGGTTATAATAAAAATTATATCAATAACATACATCATTTATGTGCTCATACAACATTTGGGAGCACAGTTCTGTGGCATTTAGTGATTTTTTATAACAGATTTGTATTAAATAGATTATTTCACAAAGCCTTGCTAGCAAATATTAGATCAATTTTAGAGAGGCAACTACTTAAGATAGTATCCAGTAATAAATAAATTAAAATTACATTCTTTTCCCTTGTGTGGTTTGCTGGTTAGATGGACCTTGGGTTGATTATTATTAGAGCATGAATCTTATGCCCATGTGTAGTAGTTGATATCATTCATATAGAAGTGAAATGGTTCGCTAATAATGGGCTTAGTAATCCTCTGAAAACATTTTTAATTATTCTACTACAATTTTTTATAATTGTCCTAGGCAAAAATATGGTACTTATTTCTATGAAATATTATTTTGTTTCTCTTTTCACGGCATGGATGCTCAAAGACATTGCAAAATTATACCTTTGGCTTATAAATGTAGCTCCTTAATGTTTACTGTTAGAATATATAATTATAATATACACTATTATAAATAATATTATTCATATGTTAAATTGAAGAAAACTATGTATGGTCTTGTATGTAACACCATGAAAGCTTGTTTTAATGCTGTCCTTGTGGGTAAAAAGGAAATAAATGGGAAACTTCTGGTTCATTCATAAGGACTCATTGTGTTTGTAAACTTGAACTTGCACAATATAGAGAGGTAGAAACTGCTAAATGTTATTTTTATGACAGACTATTAATCTGAGTTTTCTTCCTTTGATTCACACAATTAATTATGACTCGATTATGAAGACATTTTATTTTATTAGAATTAGTTTTGTTTTAATAGATTTATTTTAATATTTATTATATATTTATTTATATTTAAATAATTTATATTTATATTTAATATTTATTTTAATAGATTTTATCAGAATTAGTTATTAATTTATGGCTTAGAAACATGGAAAATTTGAAGGAAAAAATACAATATACATTTTACAATGAAGGGGACTCTAATTAAATTGCAAGTTGTATAGAATACAAACTATATAAAAACTGTAAGGGCTCCAATTACCAAATGGACAAGTATACAAGTCATTAAATAAAATTTAGTGTGACAGAAATCCCTATTCTATTAATTGTTAAATGACTGGGTGTCATATACTTGGATCTCTAGTTCAAAGTAGAGCTCCTGAAATCTGGAACTACAACTCTGCATAATAATATTTGACTATAATAAATGTAGTGATACCAATTTTAACAGTCGGTTTGTGGGAGTAATCATTAGGATGAAGTAAATGTAGTGATACCAATTTTAACAGTCGGTTTGTGGGAGTAATCATTAGGATGAAGTAGTTTATCTCTACTATTATTACCTCAATGATTTATTTTTTTGAAAAAAGCTGGTGTATTCACAACCATTTCTATCAGTCTTCCTTTTTCCTTCAATGCAGTCATCAAATAGATTATATGTCCTGTCATTCCAATTTTATTAGGTTCATTTTGTGTGACTCTGAAGTTTTTGTTCGGATTCTTTCTAGTGAAATCAGCAGGCAAATCATTTCATTTCATTCAACAATAGAAAGACCATCACTTTCCAGAGTTGGCAGCTTTTCTGCTTCAAATATTCTGTAATTTAGTTGGCTACTCTAATAGGGTTATATTTCATGTATGCTGAATACACCCTTTATGCTTGTGTTACTCCTTAGAGAACTCGCAGGCAAAATACAGTAGTTTATTACATAAGAGATGGCAATTGCATTGACCATTAACCTCAATAACTTGCAAAGGCTATAGAGAAGCTTTTGAAATACTTTGGAGTCGGGTTTAAAGTGGGACAAGATGTTGGTTCAGGCTGTAACACTGGCATAGAAAATGAAGTCTCATAATCGCTCTGCTCACAAGCAGACATATCATTTCAAACTCAAGAGTACTATATCTGTCTTTCTAAGAAAGGAAGAATCTTTGCCTTGGGTTGCTTTGCTAAGGGATTTATGCTCACATATAAAGCTACAGTGTACATGGAAAATATTTATTCAGAGACCACAGTGTTATATCCGATTTTCCTAGAGTTCTAATTAAGATGTGAATAAATATTATAAAAATAGCAAATTGCCTCAGTTAAGTTTTAATGCAACTTTATTAAAAATGTACAGATAGATGCATTCTTTGTGCAACTGGAAAAAAATCAGATAATTATCATAAAATAAATAGGTTGTTTATACTTGTTCAGCATAAAATAAGAAACCATTTAAAGTATAATTTTCTTTAAACCACTAATGTCCATTTAATTTCTGCTTTGTAAGCAAAGGTACTTATTATTTTCCAACTATTTTATAGTAATAATTGAATTTATTATATTTACTTGTGTTTTAAATTACACCATTTTCTACGGGTAGCACATATGAGTATTTATTCGTTATTTATCTGTAGAACTACATTCTAAGGGTATTTAAGCAAAACTTAAATGAAAATTTTACATAACCCAAGTAAACAATTAGGAAAAGTTAATTAATAAGAATTTTCATTTGGTATTTAGTCCTACTGCAACTTGATATGGCATGGAGATCAGCCCTTCCCTGAACAGAAATAGAGGAGGGGTGGTTTCTGAGTGGGAACAGAGGGTGGGTTAAGGGCAGGGGAATGGGAAGAGAGAAGGGAAGGAAAACTGTAGGTGGTATGTAAAATAGATAAAGAAATATTTTTTTTAAATTTCATTAAAGATAAAGAATATTAAGGACAAGAAACTTCATTCTAAATTGTATCACCTTCATTCCCTTTCATTGTCTTACTGCTCTAGCTAGAAATTGGAGTACTATAATGAATAGATATGGAGAAAATACACAGTCTTGTCTTGTTCCTGGTTTTAATAGAATTGCTTTGTGTTTCTTTCCGTCTAATTTAATAAGGCTATTGGCTTGTTGTATATTGCTTTTATTGTGTTTAGATATGTTCCCTGTATTACTGATTTCTCCAAGACCTTTATCATCAAGGGGTGTTAGATTTAGTCAAAGTCTTTTTCAGCTTCTAGCGAGAAGATCATATGTTTTCTTTTCCATTAAGTTTATTTATATGGTACATTACATAGAAATATTTTCATATGTTGAACCATCCCTTCATCCCTGGGATGTAGTCAACTTGATCAGAATCCAAATAAGATCAAAAATACCAACAATAGCTTATACTGGATAGAATGCAGAATACGGTGAATACTTCTCCATTGCTAGTGGGAATGCAAACTCATATAGTCACTTTCAAAATCATTTAGATGGTTTCTCAGAAAATTGGGAATCAATCTACTTCATGATGCAGCCATACCACTCTTGGACATATACCCAAAGGATGCACACTTATAGCACAAAGGCATTTGCTCAACTGTGTTCATAGCAGCGTTGTTTATAATAGCTAGAACCTGGAAACAACAGATGCCACTCAAAAAAGAATGGGTAAAGAAAATGTGGTCCATTAACCCAATGGAGTACTACTCAGCATTAAAAAAAAAAATAACATCTTGAAATTTATAGGCAAATGGATGAAACTAGAAAATACACCATAAGTAAGATAACCCAGACACAGAAAAACACAGTGTGTACTCAGTTATAAATGGATATTTGATGTAACGCAAAGGATAACCAACTTATAGTCTGTGATTCCAGAAAATCTAGGTAACAAAAAAAAAACCCTAAGAATGAAATGCATGGTACAGGATTAAGGCCCCTTGGTGGCCAGGGACCAGTCTGACAGGTTGTCCTCAGCACAGGGACAGGAGTGCTGACTGAGAAGCCAAGGACAATGGCACTGAGTTTTGATCCTACTGCATTTACTGGCTTTGTGGGAGCCTAGTATGTTTGGATGCTCACCTTCCTGGACCTGGACGGGGGTGGGGGGGTGCTTAGACTTCCCACAGGGCAGGGAACCCTGACTGTTCTTTGGACTGAAGAGGGGGTAGGGGAAGTGGGGGGGATGGGGGAGGGAAATGAGAGGAAGGGAGGAGGTGGAAATTTATAATAATAATAATTATTAAAAACACATTTGATAGAAAAAGGTAAAAAAAAGAATGAAATGCATGGATCCCCCTAGAAGGGGGAAATAGGCAATATCTCCTGAAAAATTAAGAGCATGGGGAGGAGGAAAGGAGGGCAAAAGAGGAGATGGAGGATAAAGTAGACAAGGAGGGAATGGAATGGACGAGATGGGAGAAGGACAGAAAGGATGAGCAATTAAAGAGATATTAAAGAGTTGAGGGGTCCATTATGGGGCTAGTGAGAAACCTGACACTAGGGAAATTCCCTGGAATCCACAAGGATGACCAAAACTAAGACACTAAGTGATAGTGGAGAGAGTACCTGAACTGACCCTGCCCTGGAATCAGATTAATGACTAACATAAGTGCCACCATAGAGCCTCCATCCAGCAACTGATGGAAGCAGATATGAAGAACCACAGTGAAACACTAAGCTGAGCTACCAGAGACCAGTCCAAGAGAGGGAGGAGTGATAATATGACCAAGGGGGTCAAGACCCTGATGGGGATACCCACAGAAACAGCTGGTCTGAACTAGTCAGAGCTCACGGAGTCTGGACTGACAGAAACAAACATAAAACCAAATTAGGTCCCCTGAAAGCGGGTGGCAAATGTGTGGCTGTGGACCACTGGCAGTGGGACCAGGATTTATACCTAGTGCTTGAACTGCCTTTTTGGAGTCTATTCTCCTTGGAGGAAGCATACCTTACTCAGCTTATCTATAGGGTGGGGTGGATGGGGAGGTGATGCAGGGGGCAGTTGGGAGAAACGGGAAGAGGGGAGGGAGTGTGAACTGGGATTGGTATGTAAAACGAGAAATGATTTAAAAAATGAAATAAGAATAAGAAATTAAAAGTATATATATTGTTAATACAACTTATGTGTCACACTTATAAAATAAGATTGGGTTTAAAGACTCAGAAACCATGTAACTGATAGGATGTCACTAGCAATATGGGTTATTCTCACTATGTATAGCATCATTTATAAAATAAAAATTTGACACCCTTTAAGTGTTAAATTTAATAATAAACAAGTTTGTAAAGCTTTATAAAATATAACAAAAATAAATAAAATTACTTCTCTTGGTATCATCATTTTTAACTCTAAAATCCTTCTCCAAATTTAAATGAAATATGAAGGTCAGAAAACAGGTAATTGTATTAGGGAATGATAAAATAATGTCAAAATCACTTCTAGGACATTTGCAAATCTTTATCACAAAGAATATAAAGGGTGCTTTCAAATTGAATGCAAAACGTTATAGCCAAGAAATCCTCCAGGTTGGTATTGGGGAATCCCCACAAAATCAGTTTGCTCAAAACATTCTCTGTATATGAATACAGCAATAATAACCACCTAGTCATCTGAAAAGGGACAACGGTTCTTATGGAAATGTGTGTGTATTAGTGTTCATTGAAAAGTAAATTTAGTGTATAGAGAGATGGCTCAGAGAAAAGCAGCACTGTTTTCTCTTCCAAAGGACCCAGGTTCAATTCCCAGCATCCAAATGACTGCACAAAGTTGTCTGGAACTCCAATTCCAGGGGACCTGATGCCCTCACATGAGGGTTTCAAACTTGGTTGATGCATTTGAAGGTTAGAAACATTTACTTTAGCTCACTTACCTGAACAATGAAGGAGGAACTTGAATTAAAAACAAGAGCATTTCATAATGTATAAATGGGATAGTGAGATGACTCTCAGGTAGGTTCATATTTCACTAATCATAATGACCAAAGTTCCATGTGCCGAACATCAGATGGTAGAGAGAACCAACTCCCTGAAAACTGTCTGCTATGTCCACAAAGGACACACACACACACACAGACATACACACACACACACACACACAGAGTCTCTCTCTCTCTCTCTCTCTCTCTCTCTCTCTCTCTCTCTTTCTTTCTCTCTGTCCCCCAACCATAGACACAGACACAAAGACACCTACTCACACAAACACATGCATACACACATAAATAATAGATGATAGACTGATTGATGGAGAGTTGAGAGACAGATGGTTATACAGATATATAGGTAGTAGATGACAGATAAATAGATAGATAGATAGATAGATAGATAGATAGATAGATAGATAGATGATCGATAGATAGATAGATATTAAAATATTGTATACATTATGGAGATATAAGGTAGACACATCAAGATAGAAAGAATAATGTTTACCACCAATGTTAGATTTGTAGTAATTTTTGTTGATGTGGTTGTGAAAAAATATATTCTTCCCAGGATAAATTGAACCTTGCATATAGCAAACTTCTTGGATCAACTTTACAATTTAGTACATTCTATTACATTAGCTTTTACCTTTGAGTTTAGTACAAGTTTTTTCTGCAGACCTACAGCACAGGACTTGAATGAAATAGCAGTTAGATAAGCAAATTTATCACCAAGAGTTTACCTTGTAGCTTTGGGGCAACTGTAAAATTTCCTGTTGTTGGCTTATGTTATACTGAATGTTTATCTGCCACTGACTTACTTTTAAACTGCAAGACAATGTGATGAGTACGTTGAGGTTTCTTTTTTCCTCTCTTTCTCTCTCTTCCTCTCCTCCTCACCCATTCTCCCTGTCTGTCTTCATCTCTCTCTGTCTCTCTGTCTCTGTCTCTCTGTGTGTGTCTATGTGTGTGTAGATACTTGCATTTTGCCTTTTTTCATGATCTCCAATATCCTTGATTGAGAAATGAATTTAGTCTATCTCAAACTGGGCGATATCACTGTCACTAACTTGTTCCTGGTTAGGTGTTCCATAAATAATACTTTTTATATTAGAATGTGAAAACCCCACCCTTACAGCAGGTTATTGTTCCTTCATCTGAACTGCAGCATATGTCCTATAAAAAACTATGAGGTCTTGCTATGGCCTGTGCACAGCCCAGTGTCTTCATTTTGCTTTCCATCAGCTTTTCTTACACATGGGCAGTCCTGTTTTCTTAAGCTGTAAAGACATCCAGATCCTACTGTCAGAATTGTATCTGAGAGTATTTCTTCTATCTTCAGAAGACTTATGGCATCATTGCAAACTCTTCATTGTTTGAAATTTGAATTAGTTAAGTGAATGATATGCTTGGTGGTGGGTAAAAATTATCTTCTTTGGTGTCACCAGTAATACCAGTAGGAAACCTTTAGAGAGTGGTATTTCCTATTTACAGATGATGAGCTATATACAAGATATTGCTAAACAACACAATAAAACCCCTAGACATGATAATGTTAGCAACGTGGCAGGATATAACATGGACAAATCAAGAGCCTTTTTATGCACCAACAAAAGCACACAGAGTAAAAGATCATGAACACACTCCCATTCACAATAGTCTCAAAGAAAATAAAATATCCATCAAGAAACCCAATAAGAGTGATGAAAGACCTCTAAAATGATACCTGTAACATCTGAAGAAAGATACAGGGGAAGACAGTAGAAAACGGGAAGGTATCACATGTTTATGAATTGATGAAATCCATTTTCTCATGATGACCATTCTGTGAAAAGAAATTCACAGGTTAAATCCTATGTCCTCCACCAAAATACCCATCTTTTTCTTCACAAAATTAGAGAAAACTATCCTGATCATTAAGAACAATATTGGAGGAATTAGCATTCCAGATCTCAAAATATATTACAGAGATGTAGTAACAAATCTATTTGGGACAAAAACAGATATGTAAGCAAACAGAACAAGAATCAAACTCCCAAGCATGAGTACACATAACTAGTCATTATAATTTGACAAAGAAGCTGAAACATAAGCTGGCACAAAGATAGCATCTTCAACAAATCATGCTTGGAAAACTAGATGTCCATACGCAGAAGGCTATAATTTGATCCATATCTATAACCTTCCAAAAAAAAACCTAACTCTGAATGAGTCAAAGATCAAAATGTGAAATTTAAAACAGGGAAACATTTAGAGAAAAACATAGGCAGTATGCTATAGGATAAAGATATAAGAAAAAAGTTCCTGAGAAGGACTCCATTTTTTCAAGAATTAAGGACAACTGAGAAGTAGTACTTTGTAAAAACTTCTATACAGAATAAAGTCACGTAAAAGAGAAGTCCACAGAATTGGAAAGAATTAAGTGTCAGCTATACATCTAACAGAAGGTTAACATCCAAAACACACACAAAAAAAAACCTCAAAGAACAAACTAACAAAAAATAATGACCCATTCAAATAATGGGGTCAGGATCTGAACAGAAAGGTTTTAAAAGAAGAAATAGAAATGGCTAAAGAAACATTTGAAAAACCCATTCAATGATAGAGGGTTTGCAAACTGCTCCAGACACTCTGGAAGTTATTATTGTGAATCCTCCAAAACCTAAAATTAAGTCTACATATGACCCAGCTATCCTACTCCTCAATGTGTGCTTTAAGGATTGGACTTCCCACCCCACAAACACTTGCTGTATTCATTGCTGCTGTATTAGCCATAGCTAGTAAGTAGAAGCAAACTAAATGTCCTTCAACAGTTAATGAAAACTTGGTACATATACACCGTGTAATCCCATTTTTGAGCAATATAAAATTAAGTCATGGAATTTGCAGGCAAATAGATGGATCAGAAAAGATCATATTCAGTGAGGTACTCCATATCCAGAAAGCCAAACATTGCATGTTCTCTCACATGTGAAGTCCCTAACTCCAAATCTTCAGAAGTGAGTAAATAATCTGGAGTATCTGTAGAGCCCAGAAAAATAAAGAGATATAGCAGATTATAAGTGATCTGATAAAGGAAATAAATGGAGGTGTTTTAATTTACAGAGTGAGTGAGAAATAAATATAGATATATGTAGGAGGGCACCATAACATATAAGTATGTCTAAAAAGGAATAAGAAAACACACTACTAGAAATATACCTAAAATACAGCACATTAAGCATATATATGCATATATTATTTAAATGAAAATATACTATCTAGTATGACAATGTGCAAGAGCCATAGATTGACTAACAGAACCCAACACAAAACATAAGAAATTATCCTTTGAGTTGTTCCCTAGCAAGGGCAAGAGACTCCCCAAATAGTTCAGGCAATTTCTATTGCTCTTTGTTGACTCAGACATAGAAGGAAAGTCCCTATTGAGGAAGACACCATGCAATTTAGACACGACACAGGATACGGAGTACACGATCTAGACCTTGCTTGAGAACCCGCTCTCCAAGGACCACTTCCCATGGTGATAGAATACACCACTCAAGCTTCTAAAGGAGAGAAGAACCAATAGTTTTACCCAGCCAAGATAACCAGGACCACAGTGGCAAGCATAGTCTGATAACCCCAAGGTTACAATAGTGCCACACGTGTTTTGGAAGTAGGCAAATGCTCTGTACTTGAACTTAGGACATGATCAATCTGAAGGAAACCATGCCATCTAGTGAAGGCTTGAAAGAGAGCATGTAACTGCTACTTTACGAAACTAGCAGAATCCCTAGTGACATTCTAAATGATTGTCCTTAAACATACAGATAAGAGCAACCCTCACCTCTCAGAAAGGAAAGTTCTTTGCAATAGACAGAGACCATTACAGAAACCCATAACCAATCAACTTGAAATGTTATGGAGACCAGTACCACCTAACAGATCTGCAATTCAACTCCTCCATTGTAGAAGAGTTGGGGTGTGCAAAAAGATTGAGAAAAAAGTAAGAGGAACAAGAAGTTTCTTGTGAGATTGAATCTCCTAGAAAAGCCAGAGATGCTACACTGATTAAGTCATGCTAACATGGTTGCTTAAACATGACCGGCCCAAGGATGGCACAATAGGCATAATAACAGGGAAAGGAGAAAGCTCTAGAGGCCTCAGCCTAGACAAAGAGCTACAGACAGGCAAAGAAGGATGAGGAGTGGAAACAATAGTCCTCCCCAAGAAAGAGCAAATCAAAAGGTGATCCCTAAAACATACCAATATATAAGTAGCATTATAAAGAGTGAATAGGTGGTATTTATAGATTTAGGAATATATATATAAGAGTAAGTTAAAAGAAATGGGCTATGACTTTAAGGGAAAGAAAGGAAACAGTCCTGTGGGAACATTTGGAGAGAGGAGGTCAGGAGTTAGAATGGGGAAATTAAACAATTATACAATTATCTCAAAAAAATTAAAGTAAAATTTATTATTCTTACCAGTAAGCTTTTCCTTATAGTTTAAAATCACCTCAGCAGAAGTCAGAGTTAACAAAATTAATTTAACAAATTCTTCAAATGGATTTTGAAGCAAAACTAAATGCCAAGAATAGAAAGGGTGTTATAAATACTACACACCTTAAATCATACACCAGTAATTGCTAATGGTGAGTGTTGAACGCAATTTTAAAACCTATCGTTTTCCAATTAAGATTTAAAATATGTTTCTTATATGTAAGACACCTATTTATATCCAAGATTTTTATGAGTAAAACAAAATAATTAAAAATATTTGTCATTATATCTTAATGACATTAATCAAAATAAAGCTGGAACAATTCTACTAGTTACAAAAATATGACTGTCTAACTAGGACAATTATGATGTGTTAGTGGAACATTATATAAGGATTTGAAATAATTCTGTAATATATTGAAAAATGCATATATAGATGCACCTTTCAATATAATATCAAAAAATGTATCTAGAAATGGACATCCCGCAAATAGAAAAAAAAAACAAAAACTAATCACTCTCATAGATACCGGTTGCGGAGTGCCTCTGTCAGTACCTGACAACTCCTGAAGATCGAACGTTGCCCCATCAATCCACATGATCCAACAGCAACAAATAACTCTCGCCCTCAACAGCAGCAGCATATAGTCTTTTTTTTTTTTTTTTTTTTTTTGGTTTTTCGAGACAGGGTTTCTCTGTGGCTTTGGAGTCTGTCCTGGAACTAGCTCTGTAGACCAGGCTGGTCTCGAACTCACAGAGATCCGCCTGCCTCTGCCTCCCAAGTGCTGGGATTAAAGGCATGTGACTAAATCGCCCGGCTCATATAGTCTTTTCTAGCTCATATAACTCACTATGAAAATTTATGAGTCTTTAATGGAATTAAACTCAATTTAAATTTTAAAATTTATTTTAACTTTTAAAAGTTTAAACAATATTTTAATTTAAAAATAATTTTTAAATTGATTTTTTAACTTTAAAAAACAATTTTAAAATTTTTTAAAATGTGGACAATTTTACAGTGCTTGGGGGTTAAAAGACAAGTTAATAAATTTCTGGAGAGTCAAAAAACTTTTCAAGGGGAAATTAAGATAATACAATTTTCTATGAGAAATTAGAATTTATCAAAATTTCTGTGTTGGTAAACTCACAGTTAGAGGAACATTTGAGCATTAAATACTCAGATTAAATTATAGATATTTAAATATTAATTCATTCTTCCTTTTAGATAAGTAAAACACATTAACCTGGGGGGGGGAGTAGGAAAAAAATAGTAGTAGACAAGCTAAGAAAAGCAATGAATAAAATTAATAAAAGCCAAAGTGTGTTCTTTTACAAAGTACAACAAGATGGAAACCTCTGTGGACTAGTGCAAGAGACAACTTCACTGAGGACATCAAGGGGGGTAAATGGAGGATGGAGGATTACAAGGAGCTGTGAGCCCCAGAACTTGAACCCTGAAAGAACCTGAGTTGAGTTCCTGACAGTCACAGAATCCCAAAGTTAATGCATGGAAAAAAATAAAACATCGGGTTAAAATTATGTCTAGAAATGTAGCAGATATGTTGCTCAATAAATTTAGAGGAATAAAATAATACAAAAGGCACCATGCGTGAGCTTAGTGGAACATGTCAGCAGTCACACTGCTGGGAGAGAAAAAAACACACCATGAAAGGGAGGTAGAGAGATAAGTAACACTATTTATGTTTGAGATGGTCATCGGGAATCATGTTAACACCTATTTGCCTAAAATTACACATATACCACTCTGTGTACACTCAATATACTATTGAATTAATATATTTATTGCTGTACCTGTGACAATAATATTACAGAAAAAGAGGCCAGAAATTTTAAAGGTAATACCGGTTAGAGCAGGCAGAAACTGTAGGCAAGAGTGAAATTAATGTAAATTATGGGATTATATTTAGGTTAAATAAGAAAATAAATAAGCTAAAAAGAAGCTACAGTAGTCAAAACAGTAAGGCATTAGTCTCTAGGATTAATGAAACATAACAGCAGAGAATCTAAAGGATTACCAAATCCAGTGCATCCTTAGAACTCAAAAATAGGGAATTGTTTTTGTATGAAGGCAAGATATTTACAAATGAAGATACATGGTTGCAATAACGTTAGTTTCCATTGGAAATGGTAGAAAGAAGCTATTACTTCTTTCTAACAAATATAATATCCTTCAATATGCATGTTCACATAATTAAAATTATTTAAATAACTTTGTTGAATAAAAAAATTACCTATCCCTTTCCCTACGCTTTTTCCTGCTGTTCTAAGAGTCTAGCCTCTTGCCTGAATAAGCATTTCCATTTCAATTGCGGTCCACTCTCAAGTACCGCAGAGCTCAGCTGGAGCCAGTCCGAGGGGGTTGCTCTGCTTGTCGTGGCCCAAGTTCTTAGCATCTCTTTAACAAAAGAGGCTTGCATCCCAAAAGTCATGACAGCCTGTTTTATTTCCTTGAGATCATTCATACGGACAGGCTCCCATGTATCCTCCTTGATGACCCTAGGGTTTCTGGAACCAATCACCTTCTCTGTTGTTATTACTGGAAAGGCAGGTAGAGCTGTAGGTAGAGCTTTGTGGAAATTGTCCCGGAGAGATTTGCCCATAGATGTAGTTAAAATTTGCCTTTCTACCCTTTGCTCTTCCTCATCAGAATTTAGAAATTCCTCAATCTTTTCAATTCTATTCACCATTGCCTTCTGCAATGTCTGAATCTCCTGTCCAGAATTATGTTCCAAAGCCTTCATTGAGGATTCTAAAGTATGAATTTTGTCCGTTAGAGATAACATCTCATCTTTGGACATAATTTTAATGGCATAAACCGTGCCTTCTTGTATTGACAATCTTTCCATCAATCTGTCATAAGCTTTAGACAAAATCCGATTGTCACATTCAGCAGTATTGATCCTCTCAGTTAATGTTTCATTTCCTACAGAAAGGGACTGAATCTTATGGTCCAAATCAGCTGTTCCCTCTTCCATAGTAATGAATGTCTCCTTAACATCAGCCACTAATGTTTCAGTTCCTACAGAAAGGGACTGAAGCTTACGATCCAGATCAGCTGTTCCCTCTTCCATAGTAATGAATTTCTCCTTAACATCAGCCTGGAGAACTTCAAACTGATTCTTGAGAAGATTGTTATCAGCCTGGAGAACTTCAAACTGATTCTTGAGAAGATTGTTGTCATTCTCAATTGTTTTTAAGCATTCAATCTCTGCCTTAAGAATCCTGGACTCGTCTCGTAAAGACTTTATCATATTTCTATTATCAAACCATTTGGTGCCAATGAAAACTACGAATCCCAGAAGGATCCATAGATGTGGGGTGATAGACACCTCTTGTAAAATCTCCCACATGGTACAATTAAAAAAAAAAACTGTTAGATTCTTGAATACTAATGTGTTCAGACATTTTATTTATAAAAGAAAAATTTTTTACCTGCAATGATCGGTTCCTCCCAGTGGTGGTCTCTGTGTTTTTGGAGCCTGTCCTAGAACTAGCTCTTGTAGACCAGGATGGCCTCGAACTCACAGAGATCCGCCTGTCTCTGCCTCCCGAGGCATGCACCACTACCGTCTGGCTGGTCTCGAACTCACAGAGATCCGCCTGCCTCTGCCTCCCAAGTGCTGGTATCAAAGGCTTGTGCCACCACTGCTCGGCCAAGTCACTTTGTATCAGACCAAATCTGCCACTGTGGCAGCTTTTGTTGCAAAACCGCAGGTATGAGCTTCTGCTAATTCAGGCAGTGGGGTTCTGCTGCAAACTTAGCCAAGGCAAGCAGGGAGGGGTTAATTGCTCTGGCGAGCAGGCGGGACAGAATGGGCCTGTGTGGCTGAGTGTGTCTCGGACTAGGCACTGGGGCCAGAGTCACGAACTATAAAACAGCACCCAGGAGGGTGCTGTGTTAGTTAGCGGGCTACCCGCTTGAGTGGGGGCAAAATAGCCCCACATTGGGAGCCAAAATGTAACGGCATAAACAAATGCAGACAGATTGTAAAAAAATATTTATCTATAGCTTTAATGTAGAAATAGACTTTCAGAACCACCATTCCAGTGGAGACCAGGAAAGCAGAAACAATGGCTGGGAGCATGCTTGCCAAATTTATAAGCAGACATTAGCCCAAGGCGAACACGCCCCCCCAAGGGGCGGGACCTATCCCTACACCTCCCTTTGTTTTGTTTGTTTCTTTTATTTTTATTTATTTATTTATTTATTTATTTATTTATTTATTAAAGATTTCTGCCTCCTCCCCACCACCGCCTCCCATTTCCCTCCCCCTCCCCCGATCAAGTCCCCCTCCCTCGTCAGCCCAAAGAGCAATCAGGGTTCCCTGCCCCATGGGAAGTCCAAGGACGACCCACCTCTGTCCAGGTCTAGTAAGTTGAGCATCCAAACTGCCTAGGCTCCCACAAAGCCAGTACGTGCAGTAGGATCAAAAACTCGGGAGGCAGAGGCAGGCGGATCTCTGTGAGTTCGAGACCAGCCTGGTCTACAGAGCTAGTTCCAGGACAGGCTCCAAAACCACAGAGAAACCCTGTCTCGAAAAACCAAAAAAAAAAAAAAAAAAAAAAAAACCCATTGTCATTGCTCTTGAGTTCTCAGTAGTCCTCATTGTCCACTATGTTCAGCGAGTCCGGTTTTATCCCACGTTTTTCCAGACCCGGGCCAGCTGGCCTTGGTGAGTTCCCGATAGAACATCCCCATTGCTTGTTGACTTTTTAGTTCTGTGTACCACAAGTTCATTCTGTAGCCAAGGATGACTTTGAACTTCTGTTATTCCTGCCTCCACTACACAAGTACTGAGGTTTCAGGCTTGCACCATCATAGGGTTATGCATAATATTTTTTATGTTAAATTTTCTCATTTTATTAATTTTTGCTATTTTAGGGCAGAATTCACCTCTGCTGTTTCTGCATGGATGTTTTGACTATTAACAAGCTCATAAATTCATATGTTAATAAATATTGTATTACAATATATTCAATAATAAAAATGTTTTGTTTTCAACTAAAAATGCATGATAAGAAAGACAGAATTTTGGACTTCTATAGTAAAACTATATCTGTAAATCAGATCAAACCAATTGTCTGAGCTATCTATAAATCCACTAAGATTTTTACAATTTTTCTGATATGCAATCAGACAAAATCATTGTTAATTTTATATATTTTCTTTAATAATAAGATAATTACATAATAACCTCCTCCTTTTTAAAAATGACTTAATACAAATGAGAATTGTTAATAATCTAAACTTTAATTCCTTTTACTAAAATTACACTCTGGACATCAAATTATATAGCACTCAAGATAAATTCCTTTTACAGTAATGCTGTTTTAAATTAATAAAAATTAAGTATAATGGCAGGCACGAACTCACTGTATTTCTAGTAGTGACTGGAAGCTGAGGAGTGTGCTCTCATTGCATACATAACAGATTAGCTTAATCTTATTGTGAGAGTTTTAGGAGCTCTTAAGCAGAGATACATTGTACATTGGTACCTTCACAATTGCTACATCTTAAAATATAAAGTGAGAATTGTCTTCACCCAAATCTTTAGAGAATATTTGCCTCAATTCTGAATTATTTTTTCTCCAGAATCTGTGAAATTGAACTATGCTTGGTAATTGAGTTTAAAAGGCTGGAGTTGAAATCTAATTTGCATTCATCTAACAATGGAGACACTCTCCACCAGCTATATTACATAGATTAACACGATGTAAAATGGTATGTTCTCAATAAGTGTGTGCCCCGCTATTGAATATGTGGTTTCAAATGAGATATGACTGGGTAATTGCTTTGAGAGTTGTAAAACCAAAGAATGAGGCAATTTTCTCCTTACATATTTCCAGAATGTACATTCATTATGTCCACATAGATTGCCAGTTTATTCTTTTCCTATATAGACATAAAGGGACCTTTTCCATGTCTTGAATGTGCCTCTTATTTAATACACTGTGGTATATATGTAGTTTCCCCAGTTGCCTTTGGCCTGTGTTTTCTTATTATTCACATAAAATTTGGATATTATTTTCCAGAAAAACTTCCATTTGACTCTGCTCTCTTTCTACTTTGATTTCTGTACATACTCACCCACCTGATGGTTTTACTATTTATAACTTTATGAGAAGGAAATCTATTTTAGAAGTTAGGTATTCAATTTACATAAATAATACTGATATGTATTCCATAGGTGAAGTCAGAATAAAGATCTAATAACTAAATTAATTTAAAGACTGCTCAAACACACTGCAGATCAGTACTGTCACAAAAACAAATGAAATTGGTGGAGAGAAATGAAGAAGAAAACTCACTTTCTGATACCTACTTTTTGCTAACTCCTTTTTCGTTGTTTGACAAAAATAGTTGTATAATAAGGGTTTAATTTAGTTTACAGGTCCAGAGAGCTAGACATCCATGCTGGAGGGGAAGACATGCTGCAGGGGGCAAGGTAGGAAGCTGAGAGATCACACATCAATTGCATGCAGGCAGCAGAATGAGTGCTGGAAGCAGGGCAGGGTTATAAACTCACTAATCCTGCTCTATTGACATACTTCCTTCAGCATGCCTGATTTCTTAAAATTACCTAACCTCCCAATTAATGATACCAAAAAATGCATGTGTCTAGGGTAGATATTTCTCATTCAAACTAATAGATAACAAAAGCAGATATTGCATAGATGTATTATTTATCTCATGATAAATACCTTATGCTTCTTTGTATAGACATGTATTTAAACATGAATGTGTATAAATATATGTAACATATAGCATGAGGATTAGGAGGTTATTGTAATAACCTATCAGTCTTTTCAAATTTTTTCATTATTAATATATCAAAAACTTTATGCGGGTGAGAGGGATGGGCAGTTATGAGTGCTTTCACCATACCAGATAACATTAAATATCATGGTGGGAGGAAAGAATCAACTCACATAGATTGGCATTGGCCTCCACATGCATGTGATGGCACATACAAATACACACACACACACACACACACACACACACGATCACAAAACGAATAAATAAAAAACATAAAACTGGTTGATTGAAAGCATCATTCTAGCCCCTGGCATCCATTTCACGTCCCCTCCCTTGGGAGTTTTCTTGGTTCAGACTTCACCCCCAGGAAAGCCCGCCAAGTGCTGATCCCACCCCAGAAAGGGTCAGGACCACTTCCACCGGCTATTTAGGCTGATGTTCTCCAAAGACTAAGGAGAAATTTGGGATATCCTGCATAACTAAAATAGCTGTCTCATTTTTGATCATTTCTCCCTCCCCGATCTGTCCAGTGGCTTTCGATGACAATTGATACTGGTGACTCATTACTTTATTTGTTAAGTTTCCTGATAAAATACAGAGAGGTGTGACTCTTTCACAGGCTTCATACTCCAGGACTAACAGGTTTCAGTTGTATCTTAAAAATCCAGAGTTTCACAGAACAATGGCAATGGGTTTCTGTTCCTACTGCACGCACTGGCTTTGTGGGAGTCTAGGCAGTTTGGATGCTCAACCTACTAGACTTGGATGGAGGTGGGGGTTCTTTGGACTTCCCACAGGACAGGGAACCCTGATTGCTTTTCGGGCTGAGGAGGGGGGGGGGCTTAATTGGGGAAGGGGGAGGGAAATGGGAGGCAGTGGCGGGGAAGAGACAGAAATCTTTAATAAATAAATAAATTAAAAAAAAACTGAAAAAAAATCCAGAGTTTCCAATTTCCTTTAATTGTCTTGTAAAAAAGTTCTACTGCTATAAAATCAAGTCTGGTAAAAAACTAAAGGTCTCTAGAGCCTATTTTAATCCCTGCCAGTTTCAAGCATATTTTACAGGTCACTCCTGCTGCCTGGGACAAGACCAACTTACAAAGTGCTCTCCAGAAAATGCTAAACACCTGCACCAGCTTCTGGGACTTCACCATTAGTACCTACTTTCCTGGATCAAGGACACCTACCAACTAAAACATCTTATTATAAAATATCAATAATTTTGAATAAATTAAAAGAAGACAAATCCGAGGTTAGCTAAAAGTTTGTTGTTTTAAATTGTAGTACTTAATTTTTAAAGTTTAAATGAATTATGAAGGGTAGAGATGGCACCGAAACAAAATTTACTTCTTTTAATTAAACATGTTAGGTCTTATTTTATTAACTAAAGCACCTAAACAATGGTAAGCTTTTAAGTAAGTTTTTAAGTGCCAATGAAGACATGAAATAGCTCTCTATGCACAGTTCCACTATATATCAAACAAAAATTAAATGTTTAAAATAGACTTGATAAACTTATTGAATCAAAAGAATAATTAGCAATAGGAAGCCATACTTTAATGATTCAAAAAGAATTGTAATATTATTTTCAAAGAATAGTCTATACATCAAAGAACTGAGCCAAGAATTCTCTACAGTTTCAAATCACTTAAACAGGGTATGACTTTTTAGCATAACTTCATAGGCTAATGTGATATACATTAAAAATAAAGACATTGTACATTGTATCTTTTAATCAACTGTGCCATTAAGGGTACATAAAATTAACAAGGTCTGAATAGAATTGAACCTTTTGTAGTAAACTTGGTATATTAATTTCATCAATGTTTTTATTATGAGTTCTGCACAATTAGAATGTAAGTAATTCTCTCCTTAAGTGACTTGCTGTATGGACTGCCTACCACCGTATCTAGTCTCACCATATCTATATTACAAAGCAAAGTTTTCTTAAAAATACATGTTTCAGCTTTTATGTCATCATCTGATATTCAGCTATTTGCCATACTCAAAGAAACTCAACTCCCCATTCTTGATGCAATCGACAGCCAAGACTGCTCAACCCACAACTAACTTAGTTGTTTCATTTTGCATTGTTCCCTTTAGCTTGCCCAAATAGCTTTCTAGAAACATTCATGCTGTCTTTTGCTTCTCCCAATGCTCTATGTATTTAGATATAGGAGGTCTTCGTATACTATACACTTAAATGCTCTAGTCTGTGTTCCGTTTTTTATATGAATCATTTAGAAGGGACATAACTGATTTCTCGTCTCTAAACTCAAATGTATAAAAATATTTGTAGCAAAAAATTAAAAATAAAATCAGAGGGTCTTTATTTCTGTAAAATCCACAAGTTTTCAGAGTCTTTGTTCCCGCTTCACAGTAGATAGATATTAGACATATTATAAAATAAAAATCTGTGTAGTGCTGATGTGGAATACTTCAGGCAATGAAGCAGCAGTGTTAGAGATCCTTCTTGGTCTTACAGCATAAGGCTCTTGACTCTAAAGGCTTGCCAGTTCTTTAGAGTTTCTCACTGAACAAAACTTACAGTTTCACTTTTGTTACTCTTTATGGCTTGTTATTGTCCTTATCTTTTTTATTTATACTATCCTTGCTCTAGCTCAGTCAGATGCCTTCTTTTCAGTATTGCACCAGCCATACTTGTGTAACCAGCTCTGCCCACACTATTAAATTAGCCAAAGACCTAATTTTGGCACACCAAGGGAGGCAGCATGGAAGAGCTACCAGGCAGCTCTTTCAGTGAGCTTCAACAGAAAACCAGAGTGGCTCCCCAGCAGACAGTGATCTGTCCTCTTAGAAATCACAGCACAGCACTCACGCAAATCAAGGTTTATATTCGCGCCAATCACATCATTGCTCCTAACACCCACCACAGTGGTTCGTCTGCCAGGCTGCCGCTGTAAATGCATGCCCAGCCCTAGGCCTATTTGTAAAAGGCTTCATGATCAACAATAGTTTACAAAGGCTGTAACAGCAAACATCCGGATATAAACAGTATGGAGTACTTGTGGATAAGCCTTACTCTTTGTGTGCCAGAGTAATCAGCTGTGACCACTATATAGTTTTAGAGAGATATCCAAGGAATTTCCAAAAGGCTTTGTCTTACAATGTGAATGGTTTGGTTGTCTATTTCCCTAGTCAGTTTGGCTGGAAGAGAAATCCAGTAGTTTCAAAATAGGAGATAGAATTATCCCACCTTTCAAGGTCTTTTTGTTTTTACAGGAGTTCTTAAAATGAGAACTTGGACTTATCACTAACAGTGTTTTCAGGAGTGCTTTCAGACATGTAAACACATGGCCAGGGAAGTGAGGGTTGGGGTTTCCCTTGTCAGCAGTAGTCATCTTATATTTTATTTTAAAAATAAAAAAATATAGTACTGGAAGTTGTTAAATATTGAACATTGTTTGCTTTAAAAAAAAAACAACAGAGCAACAAAAGAAATGTTAACTTGGACTGGGCAAAGTCCAAGAAGCCTCATCTATACAGGCAGCTAAGAAATGCAGAGAGAGCAGAAGAAATAGTCTTCATAGGGAAGAGTGTGCCAAATGTTTAATAAATATCAAATGTTCGACTCTAAAAACATACATACATGCAAGTAACATTATACAGACTGAGTATGTTGTATTTATGTGTTTGCAAATATATATATATATACACACACACACATAAATATATATGTGCAAATACATATATGTATGTATATATGTAGCAAGGGACTGCTTGTTCTTCATGGACACCCAGCTAGTTTACACCCGAAATAATCACACAAAAACTGTATTAATTAAATCACTGTTTGGCCCATTAGCTCTAGCATCTTATTGGCTAACTCTTACATCTTAATTTAACCCATTTCTAGTAATCTGTATATCACCACGTGGCTGTGGCTTACTGGGTAAAATTCTCAGTGTCTGTCTTCAGCGGCTCCATGGAATTCCTCTAACGCCACCCTTCTTATTCCTAGCATTTAGTTCATTCCTCCTCACCTATAATTAATATATATATATATATAACATATGTATGCTACAATAATTAATGAAAACAGATGTAATGGAATTGAGATAGCATGGAGGAGCATATGGGAAGGTTTTCAGGGAGGATAATGAAGGGTGAATGCTAGAATTATTCTATAATTCCCAAACTAAAGTAACTTAAGAAACAAGAAGATGATGGCCAAACAGTTGGTTTGGGTGATGTCTTGAGATAGTCATTAGAAGAGTTTTCTACCCATATGATTTTAGGGTTCTTAAATTTGACAAAGTACTTTATTGTTTTTAATATTTATTTATTTATTATGTATACAATATTCTGTCTGTGTGCATGTATGCAGGCCACAAGAGGGCACCAGACCTCTTTATAGATGGCTGTGAGATGTGGTTGCCGGGAACTGAACTCAGGACCTTTGGAAGAGCAGGCAATGCTCTTAACCACTGAGCCATCTCTCCAGCCCCTTGACAAAGTACTTTAAATTCCATTTTACTTTTAGAGCCATGGAAGCTAATGTTTGTGTAACCATTTCAACAGTTAAAAAAATGGTGTTATAAAAGATATGTGAAAATTAGATTGAACTAAAGAATACAGTGTTGACAACTATTATTAGCAGTTATAGTAACTGGGACAAGGCGCTAATCTTTATGCTATGATTATCCTAATTATGTACTAGAAAGTGTGCCAAAAAACCAAAAACTTAGATATTACTGAACTTTTGTTTTCACTTAATTCTTCCATAACAACCTTACAAAATTTTTATGTGAGCAATCCACAAGATAAGAAACAGTGACAAAGAAGTTTAACCCAAAACCTTTCCAGTGGCAGAATTAAACTTGGAATTTCAAAATGGTTTTATAAAAATTTCCCAATACTCATATATATTTTAAAAATAATTCATACCAAGTGGTAGTGGCACACATCTTTAATCCAAGCACTTTGGATGAAGGTGGGTGTCTGTGAGTTAGAAGCCAGCGTAGTCTACAGAGCTGGTTCCAGGAGCCATAGTAACGAAGAGAAACGGTGTCATAGACAGCCCCCATTCCTACTGTTAGTAGTCTCATAAGAGGATCAAGCTACAGAACTGTAACATATATGCAGAATGCCTGGGTCAGTCTCATGCAGGTTCCTTGGATGTTGGTTTGCTCTCTGTGTGGCCCTGTGAGCCCAAGTTAGTTGGAGAGGCAGGATAGACCACAGACATAGAAAAGAACCAAATAAGATAGGGAAAAGAAAACTCAATGGAAATGATTCCTAATGTTATTGGTGCCTAGCCCAACTGTTGTCAGAACACAGATTTAGAGACTCACCGCTAAACATTAGGTGGAGCCCAGGGAAAGCTGAGGAAGAGGGGGAGGAATGGTAAGATGGAAGGGAGCCTCATTCATACATATATATAAAATTTGGCTTTGGGGGCTGGAGAGATGGTTCAGAGGTAAAGAGCACTGACTGCTCTTCCAGAGGTTCTGAGCTTAATTCCCAGTAACCACCTGGTGGCTCACAGCCATCTAATGTGTAATCTAATGCCCTTTTCTGGTGTTCAGGCAAAACATACAGACAGAATACTGTATACATGATAAATAAATAATAGTTTTAAAAAATTACTTTGTGTTTTTGTAAGAGAAAGTATTGACAAGGCAAAGAGTAACCTAATTTGAAGAAAACAGTTATTATTTGCTGAGCAGTTGACTACTTTTGACTCAAGTTGTAACTCTTCTGTTGAATCTAGCATACTTTGTGGTTTAGACAAAACCATCCTTCATAGTCATATAAACCAATTTTTAAAAATAAGTTAAATTCTCCCTATTGAAAAAGACATTCTATTGTGACCTGGAGAAATTACACTAATATTGCCCTATACGATCTGCGATTTCACTCTGCCTCTGTCTTTTAGTTTTACAATCTTTAAAGATTCATATTATGAGCTAGTTATGGGCATGTCGGGGAAGATCTGTGCATGGGAGTGAGGACTGTTAGTGGATAGGAAAGAGCATGGGTCTCCTGGAGCCTTTAGTTAGAGATGGCTGTGTGCTGCCTAATGTGAGTGTTGACAGCAGATAATGGGTTCTTTGCAAAAAGACAAAATTCTCTGAACTGCTGAGCCATCTCCTGAGCAATACTTCTCACATTTTTAATTGTGTAGCTGGATGAACAAAATTCTAAAATGGTTGAGTTCATCCATTAAAAAAGAAAAGTCTTTTATTATTTATGCTTTTATTGTTACACCCCCCAAATATTCCCAATTCCACCAGATTTCCCTTGTGTGTTCTTTTGAGCTACATTTTAGCTCTTGCATTAGTTCTCATGAAGCTATTCTGAGTGTTTGGTGTATACGATTTGTTTAATTTTGCATGTTTATGTGTGAAGATCTGGTCAGCAAAAATAGTGTTGAACTTATTATTCCGAAAACGTATTATATCTTACCAACTTCCTGAAAAGGTCCTAAAATCTCTCTCTCTCTCTCTCTCTCTCTCTCTCTCTCTCTCTCTCTCTCTCTGTGTGTGTGTGTAACTCAGGTAATTCACAGAGTAACTTAAAAAAATAACTTATTAACTCTGTTTATTGACAAGTTCATGCATGTGGAATCAATTTTGTTTACTATCCTCTCCACCCTCTCCCATCCCACACCACCCTCATCACCTGCTGCTGCTGCTCCTAAGGCTCCACATTCATGTCTTCCTGCTTTGTTTTGTGACACATTTTGTTTAAAACAGGACCATTTCTATTGCTGTGCTTGAAACGACATATTGGAAGCTGTGGTTTTATCCATGGGTACAGAACTGATGACAAACTTGTCTTTTCCTTAGGATCTCTGTACTAATAGTTCAAGAAGGTTGAGTGTGGTCCTGCAGGTCTTTCAGACAGCAATGACTGATTGATAACATGCTCGGTCTTGTGCAGGTCTAGATCAGGGAACTTCAGTTTCTGTGAAAGTCATTATTGCAAAGACCGTGTCATGCCAAGAAAATGGTGTTTTACAGCCCTCTTTCTGATCATCCAGCTCTTATATTCCTCCTAACTCTCTTCTACAATGTTCCTTGCGCCTCAGAGAGGATAGTATAAATATCCTTTTTGCTCTAGGGACTCAGCTGTCATTTATTCTCAGTATCTTGAGCTGCCATGAATCTCTGCAATCACCTTCATTCATTACAAAGAGAAGCTTCTCTGATTGAAGCTAAGAGTAGCATTTGTCTCGAGCATAAACATAAATATTTAGAAGACAATTTGGCACCTTGTCAATTTAGTTAAATAACAATAGTAAATTTTCTGCCTAGGGTCCAAGACCTGATTATTTTGAAGACAGCATCCCTACATGTCACCCTAGATGTTCGCAGACCTGCTATATAGGTCTGCTTAACCTCAAACACAAAATCTTCCTTCTGCTACATACAGAATGTTTGATTATAGTTCCACTAAGCCTAAAACTAAAATGTGTATTGCTTTTTTTTAAAAAAAATTAGGAATGATCTATTCTGTCAGTATTTTCTGCCCTAGAACAAAGTCTTCAAAAACTTAACTAAAGTATTGATCAGAGACTGAATATCTTAAAATAATTCAAAATTCGAGAAGATAAGATCTCTTAATGTGCCTTCTTTCGAGAGAAATAAAGCTAAAAATTTTGATCAGCAAGCAAGCCTTATCACTGCGATTCAAAAACATTTTCTGAGATAAGGGTTTAGGGAAAGTTGGATTGCATAGGAACCTCAAGGCTTTAGACTCTTGTGTTTCTTTTCCTATGCCTACTGATTACAAAGATATTTGCATGTAAATAGGAATTTTCTTCTGTGTAATCAGCAGGCTGTTCCTTCAGTTCACTCTGCTCCATTTCTCCATGGTTACTCATGATCTGTTCAGTAATCAATTCAGATATCACAGACACTGGCGTGTGACATCATCAAACAGCCCCAAATTAGAGACAGCTGAGAGAGCAAAAGAAGGAATTTTTTTTTTTTTGCAGAAATGTCTCCACCACCTGCAAAAGTTGGTAACTTAAGTATAGGAAATTCTTTTTTTATGACTCATTCTGTCACAAGATGCCCAACGAGTGTAGCTATTTGAATACTGACCTTACCAAATCGGTCTAGTAGTCTAGCAGAAAGGAATGCACAAAACATGTGGAAACTTATTATTGAATACTCTTCTTGTAGTTTAATTAATTTCACAGGAGCTATTTTGACCCTAGAAGAGCCATAGGTTGCCAAATAGAATTTCCAATGCCAGATTGAGGATATCTTGCCTCGAGAACGAAGGTCAAGGATGTTCTGAAGCCATAAAACAATGAAGGGCATTGTCATTGTCCTTGTTTGCTCACAAGAACTTGACAAGACTTCTTTAACTACTGAAGACTGCACACACTTTAGTCATAGGTCATAGGACATGGGGAACTTGAATAGAATGCTTTTCCCTGCTGTCACGTTTTCACCATACTAGAAGGTTATATGCAGGGTGGTGAGGGAGAAAAGTTATCAACAATCACAACCAGGTATGAATTTTGTGAGCTACAATAGCACCTAGTATGAAAAGATATGCCCAAAGGTACAAGAATGGCATAAATGTTATGAGGGCAACCAACTGCTTTCTGATTGGATTTAAGACCTCACAGAGTAGGAAGCACACAACTGGTACTATATATAAATCAGGTCAAGAAATCATGGTTGGCCAGATCATAGGTCATGTCGATGACTAATACTTTTTTTTACTATATTATCAAACTTCTTTCTAAATTGTATTTTTAGATTTGTGTCCTGCTTCGACATCATCTCTGTGCAGTAGATGGAAATTAATTAAGAAATTTCCAACTGGCCAAGCACAAAGGATAAGTACAGGGCATATACAGATGAATATTCAGCCATTAATGAACATATCTACTCTGAGACACAGAGGCCATTGCACGGAACAGTGTCAAAAAGAATACAATATCCAGAGATCAAGGAATCTAGAGCCAAACAGTTTCTTCTGGACTAGAAAGAATTACTCATATATTTACAGAAGACAAAGGACACAAATAATAAACAGACAGTCAACATTCTAGCTTGGAGGGGATGTGTTCAATGAATGACCTAAACCCCACCCTAGCAGAAGAGCAATTGATAGTTGATGATTTCTGGAGGGAAAGTGTTAGTTTTCTTTAAGGGTATGCATCAAGTCTACTTCATTGGGTGTTTACAAACATATGAGCATATGAACAATACAAATCAAATTCTCTGAATTATTAAAAAGAAGTAAAAAAATAAAAAAAGCAAGGAAGGAAAATATAGGAGGGAGAGATGGACCTTGGAAGTAGTATGTAGGTAAATACCAAATTATAATTATATAACATGTAAAAATATAAATTAAAAAGCATCCCGTATTTCAAATAGCATTATTGTTCTCAAAAAGTACCTCATTATTTAAACCTATCATCTGTCTTCATATTTCTTACAACATTTAACTGTACTCTTCCTATATATTTATTATTAGAATAACATATATTTCAGTATGCTAGGTGGTTTTTATCAACTTGGCATAAAACCTAGATATACCTGGGATGTGGAATTTTTTTTAGTTGAAAATATTTTTTTTCATGCAATATATTCTGATTATGGTTTCCCCTCCCTTATATTCTTTGTGGTTATGTGGATTGCAGTATGGCAACTAATTGAAAAAAATATCCCCAAGAGATTAGACTGTAAGCAAGATTGTAGGATGCTGTCATGATTAATGATTGATGTAGGAGTACCCAGAACATTGTGAGCTGTGATCTCTTTAGGTGGGCTTGTATTCCTGGACATTATAAGAAACCAGAATAATCAAGCCACCAGGAGCAAACCTGTAAGCCGCATACCAAATTAGCCTCTGCATCTGTTCTTGTCCCCACATTCCGGACTAGACTTCTTTCCCTTTCTCAGTGCCCAGCAACAGTGTGAAAGTAGAAGCTGAAATGAACTCTTTATTCCCCCCCCCCTTTTTTTTTTGGTCATGGTGTTTATTGTAGCAATAGAAATCCAACTAAGACGGTCCTTCTCCTTAGTAAAGGTAGAGCGAGCCAATAACATTCAAGTTGTTACTTTTTATTTCTCTAAGGCATCTTAGTGTTCCCTAACATATGGTAAAGTTTTACATACAGAGTAAGTTACAGAACTGTATAGATATTATTTATCTCAGTGACTGAGTAAAGTTTAACATAATTCCTGTCTTCTTATGCTAAGCCCTATATAATATGTAAACATGAATTATTACATGAATGCACAGTTTACTTTTAATAGTCAATAAGAAAATGATTGTTCTGGAAAATGAGCTCCATGTGTTTCTTTTGAAGGTATGAATGTATTCTGTTCATATGTAAGCTAGAGTTCTCAGAAGTACTATATTAGCATAAGAGAGAATATAATTTGTTGAAAAAAGTATGTGGGTAATTGATGATTCCCTCTATTTTACAAGATTTAAAATGCTAAAATGTAAATAAACTCAAATAAATAAAAAATATTGTTTCAAGTAAGCTCATATCAGTTTTTCATAAGGAGCTGTGTTCCTGTCACATTTCAAACTACTATCTTGAGATACTAGCATACAAATTTTGGAACATGAAAGTTTTTCCACAGAAAGGACACACATACACAGTATATAGATTGAATTTAGAACCTCATTCATGTTGAAAAATTGGTCTATGACTGAGCTACATCTCTAACCTTAATACCTTGTTTGTTTACTTCTTATATTTTGAGACAGGCTCTCTTCAAATCACCCAGCTTTTGACTTGAACTTATGATTTTCCTGCCTTGATCTCCTGAGCACCTGACATTATAGGCTAAACAAGAAAGTACATGAGAGATGTCCACAAATATATTTCTAATATTAAGAAATGATGACAATGAACTCAACTGGTCAAACCAAAAAGAAAAACATAATCTAATCTCTAAAAATTCACATATTTAAGACCAGAGTCTCTAATGATAGAACATTTGGAGTTTATTTTTCTTTTGATGGGGAGTATCATTAGGTTGGAATAAAATCAAGTGACTAGGATCCCTGTAAAGACATGAAGGAAAGAGAGCATAGATGTGTTTTGCCATGTTAGCACAATATGAAGGAAACCATTTTCAATGAAGCAGGCTCTCTTAAGTGACCGAGTCTTCCTGTATCTTTCTTTTGGGATTCTCAGAACTCAAAATCATGAAAAGTGTGTGACTACTGTTTAAGTTCTCCAGTCTATGGTGGTTGATGTTATTATTGATGTTCATGAGACTAAACATACGATAATTGATTCTCATCCTAATATTTGTTTCAAATCTGTTATGAATTGCTGTCAGTATATGAAAAATACAGGGTCATGTTCATCATGTTTCTTTTTCTCTGTGTTCCTACAGTCAATACTTTTATAGTATGTATTACAGAGTCCCAAATGAGGGTATTTTGAGTTAAGTTGCATTTTCTGTTTTTAATTTCCTTTTGTTCCTAGACATGTTCTAGAGTTTATAAACTAGGAATTCGTGAGTGTTAATAGAATGTTATAATAAGGTAAAATAAACCTTGCCACTAGAAAAGAGAACATCCACATATAGTAAAAGCAGATAGAATTTTGCCAAGTCATTTGTGGATAGGTCATTGTGACTACCTAAGATGTATCACTTGCTAAAAGAGAAGTAAATGTTCTCAGTTTTAAATAAACTCCTCTGAGTGGTATATGTGTCAGAGTAGTGGGAAAAGAAGGCTTCCGAAATTTTAAATGCTACTTCTTCATACTTCTTTTATTAAACTCATTTATACTGATTGCTACACAGCCAATGTGGAAAAGGAAATGATTCAGAGACTTTAAGAGTGCTTGAGTTCATTTTCTTTTCCTTTCTGAGTCTTAAAT
The DNA here is from genome assembly GCF_018167655.1 of Microtus oregoni. Taxonomy (NCBI): domain Eukaryota; kingdom Metazoa; phylum Chordata; class Mammalia; order Rodentia; family Cricetidae; genus Microtus; species Microtus oregoni. The sequence goes on along the minus strand of NW_024543060.1, from coordinate 69,963,871 downwards.
GTTTACAAAATTGGGTATTCTCTACAGCTGAGCTTTGGGTCTGTGGTAGGTGATACTGCTTTCAGCAAAATAGGATCATGGTGTTGGAATGGAATCATATAAAGGTTAGGTTTTTGTTGTAGGTGCCTGCTTGTTGGTTCCTGGCTATTTAGCCCCAAAACAACCACACAAAAGCTATGTAATTAAATCACTGCTTGTCCTATTAGCTCTAGCTCTCTTATTGGCTAACTCTTACATATTAATTTAACCCATCTGCATTAATCTGTGTATCACCAAATGGCTGTGGCTTACCAGATAAAGTTCTGGCATCTTTCTGTAGAGGAGCTACATGTCTTCTCTAGACTCTGTCTCCTTTCTCCCAGCATTCAGTTTAGTTTTCCCCACCCACCTACTCTATCAGACCAAACTAGTGTCTTTATTAACCAAAGGTATTCACAGCATACAGAGGGGAATCCCATATCAGGTTTTGACTTGTCTTTCTCTGGCTCTTTTTCTTTTGTCTTTCTCTTTTTCTCTCGTCTGTCTTTCTATCATTTATCATCATCTATTGAACTATTTATTATTTATCTCTCTGTATCTTTTTGTTGTCATTTCCCCACTTCTTTTCTCCAACCCTTTTCCTTTTTCTAAGCTATATTAGTAACCACTTCATTATATAAAAAGTCACATTTGAAATATCAAGAAAAAAGAGCTAAAGAAGATTGGTTATCATCATCTACAATTTCTAGTTTAGATGGGGAGCAAGGAAGAGGAATTCTTAGCATACAGAGAGCTGATTTTAACAAGCTACAATTTTAGAAAGCTTCAAAAGATAAAGAAAATATGAACTTAGTTTTGACCCATCAAAGAGGTTTTCTCTCTAAGATGTGATGCAGAATTTCATGAATATTGTTTTCTCAATTATTACTTTTTTTTCCAAGCAATAAATCATCTTGAGATATTTTTTCAGTATTTCCTTAATAAGAAGCAGGTTTGGATTAAATCAATTGCATATTATATTAAATTGCAAATACATATCTGTGTCTAGAGTTTTGGGTAATGATGATGCAATAAAGATTAATAGCATAGGTGGCCTATAATCTTAAAACTTATTAGCTCCACAGAGAAGAAAGTGTTGAGGAACCATTTAAATAGCTATATTAGTGTGAGTGCTACAAAAAATAGCATTACAAAATCCAAATGAATAATAAAAATATGTAATCAGAGGCTGTGCTTTAGATTCCAGCCACCCAGACCTGAATAGTCACATAAAAACTATATTAACTTCAACACTGTTTGGGCCTATTAATTAGGCTTCTTATTAACTAACCCTTACATATTAAATTAACCTATTTCTGTTAATCTATGCATTACCATGAGGCTGTTGCCTACTGGGAAGGCTCCATGATGTCTTTCTCCTTCAGGGGCTACATGGAATCTTTCTGACTCCATAATATGGAGTCAGGAAGATATATATATATCTTCCAACCTGGGTATATTATTCCCTGTCATAGACCAAAGAAAGTTCTTTATTAACCAATAGTAATAAAACATATTCATAGCTTAAAGAAGGAAATCTCACATCAGAGAAGAATAATAACAATTGAACAATCTGAAGAAGGACACTTAAAAGAAATCCCACACTAGCTCAGAATTGAGAATGATAGAGGGTTATTTATTTAGTGGTAAACTCACAAATCAGTATCCTCTGCTGGAACAGAGAACAATAACCGAATCCCACAGCCAGAAAAGAGGCTTGATGTGCACTTTACATTGTCATCAATAGTGTAACATGCCATGCCCAATTGGGCGGGTAGCTTAAAGGCTACTGACTCTAAGAACTTTTACAGCACCTCCACCTTTTGTTTAGATAAAAGAGTTCTAAGTTTAATACAAAATTATATAAAGTAAGAACAAATATATCAAGCAAGAAACATGTGATAAATCTTTCAATAATTATTCTATCCTAATGAGTTAAAGTCTTGTATAATAAATAACTTGGCCAAGTCAAGAGAAGAAAGTAACTACAACTATCTAGTCTTCAAAGCCATCAAAGAGTCGAGAAGAGAAATAATATTACTTATGTAAGCAGGGAGTATAATTAAGCAACTTTCAAAATGAGCAATATATGACGGAGACAATTAGTTACTGGAGCAATCACCCAAATTCTCATTTTCAACATTGGTGCAACCAATTTTGGCTATGGCCTAGCATAACTGACAGACCATTTTCAGAGGAAAATTTTCAAACTGTCTTACCCTATTTTGGCAAGATTTGACAGTATTTTTTCTTTGTGTCTTGATTATCCATTTCCAGATACCATATACCTTGTCAGTGGTTTAAGCATGGGCAATTCCTTGCCCAAAGGCCAATTTTGCCAAGAAGAAAACAAGCTCCAAGTGGAGGGCCTTTGATGCTCAACATTCTCTCAGGAATAGATCAGTGCTGCCAGGAGCAATCGTGCCTCATGTCAACAGAACCTTAAGTTATTTAAATGCCATATTATACAGTTCTTTGAAGTGGTTCAAGACTACCTATCAATGCAGAATACAGTTTCTATGTGTTAAAATGTATGACTATCAGTTATCTGACATTATAAATCATATTCCTTTTTCTCTATGATACTTGGATAGTTATTTTTCTATCCGCAACCATTCAAATATCCAGGGTCTCTTGAATTTTTGAAGATGGGTAGGTTCCTTAAAGATAAGAACCGAACCCTTCCCCAACCCTATATGCTTTCCTTACTACCTGTATGGTTGTTAACATTGTGGATGAACTGTCATTTCTCTTTCTCAAGAGGTTTATCTTTTTCAAACTGAATCTTTATTAATTTTGATGGTATCCATAGTTTTTTCTTCTCCTGTGGAAGCAAGAGCAAAACCCCTTCCACAACATAGCACAAATCCTGGATTACATTGTGAGGTCAACATATCCTTGAAATACACTGGCTGATTTAACACAGAAGACTTTTCTATTATCCAATGTCTCTCTGCTGCTAATGTCCCTTTCTCATTAGCATTATGAAAATTCAAGGTTAATAAATCATTATGTAATGTATTTTTGGGGTATTTTTCTCCCCTTTCTGTTTATTTAACATATCCTTTATACTTCAATTTGAACTTTTTATAACTGCCTCCCCTATAAGATTGTGTGGTATACCTGTAATATGTTTAATATTGTAATAAGCAAAAAATGTTTCATGTTCTTAGAGACATATGCTGGACCATTATCTGTCTTTATTTGTGTAGGTATAAACATGATGGTCATAATTTCTAATAAATGTGTAATTACTGAATCAGCCTTTTCTGAGCTTAAAGCAGTTGCACACCTGTATAAGTATCAATAGTGTGGTGAAAATTAAATATATTTTAATTTTCCAAATTCTGCCAGATTTTATTCCTCTGAGTACCCTTTGGGTTGGTCCCTGCAGACAATGGTGTTTGGTTATAGAAACAGCACGTAGGGCATCCCTTTATAATTTCCTTAGCTTATTTGTCTTCCCAGTAGGTGTGGAATCCGAATTCATATGGGGCACCAGATAAAGAAGTATGATTAAAGGAAATCTCACACTAGCCCAGAAATAAGAATAATAGAGGGTAATTTATTTAGGAGTAGACTCACAAAACACAATCCTCTGCTGGAATGGAGAACAGCAAGTGAATCTGCAGCTGGAAAAGTGGCCAGATGTGTACTTTACATGGGCATAAATAGTATAAGAGGTCACACCCAAGTGGGTGGGTAACTTGAGGCTACTGGCTGTTGGAATTCCTACCAAACAATCATGGAGATTTTTCTTCAAATCAAACTGGGTTTTACTCTGAATTACTAGGTGTACTTTGGTGATAAATATACATCATCTAAAACAGGAGCAGCAACAAACTTGTCTGAATTCTATTTCATGTTGAATACAGTGACATACATGAGCAGAACATGAATATATTTCTTATTCTAGAGGGCACTGGAGACAGCAGAAGACACAGTCCTCTAGTGCCACTAGTAGTCAATGGGAGAGTTTTTTCAGATATTTATGCTTATTTGAAGCTTGGATTCCTGACTGAAATTACAGAAAAGGATGTCAGCATGAGTTGATGATGTGGGATTTCCCTCTGTATGTAGTGATTATCATTAATGAATGAAGAAGCTGCTTTGGCCTGTTGATAGGGCAGAACTTAGGTAGGCAGGGGAAGCTACAAAGAATGCTGGGGAAACAAGGGCAGAGTCAGGAAGAAGCCATGTATCCCCACCACAGATGGATGCCAGAACTTTACTGGTAAGCCACCGTCTCGTGATGATACATAGATTACTTTAATTAATTAAATTAAGGTATAAAAGTTGTTCTATAAGAAACTAGAGCTAATGGGCCAAGCAGTGATTTAATTAATACAATTTCTGTGTCATTATTTCACGGCTAAGTGGCCAGGAAGCAAAAAGTAGCTCTCTACTTCAAGTTAGGAGGAAGAAAATTTAGAATTCAATATTGTTTAATCATGCACATTAAGAGAGGAAGAGAGAGGCAAGTAAAAGAACTATCATGGTATGTGACCGAAAGAAGCAGGAGGGCTTCTTCAGAGACAGGTTCTCATTTAAGTGTCTTATCAAAAACCATCTATACTGTTTCTTTGGTTTATGAAGTTAGAATTTTCCATGGACTTGAAATATTAAGTGAAATTTTTCTGTATACATATTCCTGTCTGAGAAAATTTTTAATTAATTTAAATGGACACAGTGTTGTTTCTGGGATACACAGCCCAGATTCAAAGGATGATATAGCAAAATACCAGTCAGAAAGGCCTGGGAATCTCCAGCATACAGTTCCCAAAGAATTCAAGGTGAATGCTTTTACAATAGAAATGGTTTATGGGGTCAGAGAGAGTATATGCCAGACATATAAGCCTGTCCACTCAAGTTTTCATTCATAGCATGCATTGGGGTAAATCCCCAATGCAGTGATACATATCAATAATTCCAGTACTCCTGTGGTAAGGGTAAAAAAAAAAATTCCCAGATGCCTGTGGGCCATCAAGCCTGAGTATGTAGCACAGTGTCAGAAGAAAGAAAGACTCTGTCTGATAAAAAGTGGGAAGTGGGAAATGACTTTTGAAAGTTGTCCTTATATTTCCTCATGCACTTTTCGGTAGCCTCTCACCTATAAACACATGTACATGTACACGATGAATGTTTAAAACATGATTTATAATATATTTTCTTCTTTACTATGAGAGTTGAAGAGTTCCTTCCCTTCCCATGTCACCTTATTTCTTTTCTTTCTGTGGTGATGTCAAGATTGGAAAAAAAAAAAAACCCAAAAAACTCTAGCTTCCTGTGTCTGGAGTACAAAGAGGGAGAACATTAAAAAAAATCATGAATATGAAGTAGGAATCAAGGCTACCACGAGGAATGTCTTAGTCAAAGGACAATCATAAATTGGAGAATTTAATAAATATACCTTATTTAAGATTATTCTGATAGTGACCAGAATTGTAGCACTCAATTATTCTTAAAAGAATGATGGGCCGGGCGGTGGTGGCACACACCTTTAATCCCAGCACTTGGGAGGCAGAGGCAGGCGGATCTCTGTGAGTTCAAGGCCAGCCTGGTCTATATGAGCTAGTTCCAGGAGAGGCTCCAAAAGCTACGGAGAAACCCTGTCTCGAAAATCCAAAACAAAACACACACACACACACACACACACACACACACACACACACACAGAGAGAGAGAATGATGGGACCTTTTAGGTGTAAGGTGAAGCTGTGTGGACACTGGAAGAAGCTACTGATGAGTTGGTGGCTATGAACCCAATTTATCCTTCTTAATATTGGAGTTGTTTATAGAGCATGGTAGAAACTCTGCAACAGAGATTTAGAGGCATGTCTCTATCTCATGCAATGTTTACATTTCATCAGAGTAGCTTCTGTATCCTTACTAGAGACATACCAGTAAGCAGGAAGCCTTTATTTCAATGAGGCATACAAAGAAATTAGCAGTAGGCTTTGCAGTGTTCTAAGAAGTGAAAAATAGGTTTGCAATCATCATAAATCTTACCTATAGTTTGATTTTGTTTTTGTCAAGCTGAGTAGAAAGGTGTATCCTCTTAGTCACAATAAAGTGACTAAAAGAGAGGAATAAATGGTGCTTGCACAAAGTGACAAATATCTCTCATTGTCTATCAACATCTTCATCAGTCAGTAGTTTCGTGACAACTTTCTCAAAAGAAATGAAGGTCATAAAATATCCCAATTAATAGTTTTAGAAATTATATATAAGTTTTATGACTTATTGCATTAATATGAAGGAACATTTAGAACTCTTGTCAAAATTAAGCCCTTTGTGATCAAATTAGTTTTGTACTTCTGCTATGAAATTTCAGGAAGAAGTAATTGGCCTGGAACAATACCTGCTCTTCAAATTCTATGAATCAATACATATTGCCCAATTCGCCAATTGTGTCTATCTCAATTTCTTTCTTTGTTGCCATGAGAGAATAAATATTCTGATAGAAGGAACTTCGGAGAGAGATATATTCTGGTCACATTATCAGGGATCCATTTGAAAGACCAGCAAGGAAGAGAGACAGAGAAGGGACCCAATTTTCCCCACTATGATATTGAAACCTAAATGTGAAAATGCAACATTTCCAGTAACAGGTATGTGCCTTAGCAAGGCTATTTCAGAAGCTTCTCTGGAAAGAATTGGTGCTCATTATTTTAAGACTTTATGTAAACAACTTTTACCATCCATCTTGCTATAATACTAACAACCCGTTTTCCTGGTCTTCTGTCTACTTGGGACACTGAAACCCCCTTTTCCTTCCCTTGCAACTTTCCACTTTGGGGGTAATTATGGAGCCTAAAAGGTACATATAGTGCCTCTCTTTTCTTTGGCTTTCTCTCTGTACCCTGTGGCTGAGGCAATGTGCTCAGAGCTAAATAAAACTTTCTATGTTTTCCCTTTGTGTATAGTATTCTCTGTCTTTCCTGGTAAATCATTGTTGCCTCAGAAAAACGGGAGGAACTCAGAAAGTTATTTTGGGAGATGGAATACCAAATCAAGAAGCTCGCTATAACTAGATCTATAGACCCCCAGCCATAATGGTGGCCACACATAGTATCTTTTTTTTTTTTTTTTTTTGATTTTTGAGACAGGGTTTCTCTGTAGCTTTTGGTTCCTGTCCTGGAACTAGCTCTTCTAGACCAGGCTGGCCTTGAACTCACCGAGATCCGCCTGCCTCTGCCTCCCGAGTCCTGGGAATAAAGGCGTGCGCCACCACCGCCCAGCTCCACACAAAGTATCTTAAGCCATGTGGACCAAAAGCAGTCGCTATTTTAACTGGGTAAAACTGCCACCCATAGTTGCTAAAGTTTTAAATCAGGATCAATCTGTCATAAGTCTACGTTATTTGAATTAATGTAAACACCAAGGCCTATCTTATCACATGTCACATCATGTTGGGTAGACAAATAGTGCCAAGGTGATTTTCTCACATGCCTCTCAAACATCAGCAGTATCCCGGGGCCTTGTGCACACTTTCCTATTACTTCAGCTTCATTCATGAGTTAGACAATGGAAATATTTACTCTTTTTCTTTGTTTTGCTATTTTCAGACTACAACCAGGCCAATTCTTAATCTCCTGTCTCAATTATAACCTAATCTAAAGTTGTGTTTTTAAAGGTGGGTGTGCATCCATAATTAGTCTTTTGTAAACTGATTTTTATTGAGCTCTACATTTTTCTCTGCTCCCCTCCCTGCCTCTCCCCTTACCGCCAACACTTTACTAAGGTCCCCATAAATATTCTTTAAGATACACCGTGGGTATTCATTTCCTGAGAGTGAATGGCCAGCTTCATCTTGGAGATAAGTTCATACATACAGTGCCTAACCATACAATATTGTCACCATCTTGGCCAATGACCTCACCAAGATAGAGACAACCATGTCACATGGTCACTATCTTGATCAGTGACATTAACAACATGACAGCTGTGACGATATACTTAGTCACCAACTTGGTTAATGAAACCTCATAGAATTATTTAAAATGTAGTCAATTATAAAACGTCCCAGAACTATTGACCCCCCCCACCCCAGCCATAAGGAATGCCTTGCTGCATCAAATCCCTTTGCCATAGGCATTCAGTAACGTAAGCCAATAGTCTACCTATCTCCTTTTTTTTTAATTTTTTTTTTTCACATTCTGGAAGCAAATCCATGGGATCATAAAAAAAACAAGAGACGCGAGAACGATTCTATGAGATAAAGTTATACACTTTCTCTAAGCAGCTAGGAAGTGATGCTAGATCTTCATAGTAAGTTTTTGTATGTGACACACTATTTTATATTATGTATGTACTACGGATACTCATTTACTTTATGTATGTGCTGAAGGACCTATTTTACATGATGTACATGCTGTGGGTACTAGGCATTTCCCTTTCTCTTCACCTCCAACTTTGGCTCTGTCTGTGAAGGAAATGCTCATGCAACTGCCTAGGGCCTGGTCTTAAGAACTCACGCATTCCTCACTTGGAACCAAAGGATAGATTGCCATGTGCTAGACAAGCTATTGCAGCTGGACAGCAGCTGGACCAGCCAAGACATGATCTGTTTGCTTGAGTGAGAGGTTGAAGATGTATGCTCCTGTAACCACAAGTTTCTCTCCCTCTCACCAGTTCCCAAATAACCACTTTGAGGCTTAATACTAAATATAAACTGTTTGGCTTATTAGCCCATGCTTATTATTAACTAGCTCTTACAACTTAAATTTACCCATTTCAACTATTCTATATTTCACCACAAAGCTCATCACTTGTTATCCCACATCTTGCCTCTCCATAGGACACCGGCCTCCTAAACTCCACTGTTGGGAGTAGTGAGAGCCCAGATTCTGAATTTCTTGTAATCCCCTGATCTGAGTGCCTACAGCTGCTCTGAGCAGAACTTCAGGAGTTCCTGATGGCAGGAGAGTGGTTTCTGGTGGGTTTTGCTGGGGCGTAGCTGTATTTATATAATCAACCCCTGAACACAATAAAGAGGACATTCTTGGGGAATTCAAGGATGACCCATGTCGCTGTCTCTCTGTCTGTGTGTGTTTGTGTATTTTAACCTCCAGCTTCCTTTTTCGAAGCTCGTGAACTGGGTGCCAGCGCACAGAGCACAGACACGGGGGCGCAGTGCGCGGCACTCAACCCTCTTTTTTCCCTTTATCCTTGCTTGGATTTCCTACCTAACTCTATTCTTCCTGTTTATTGGTCAAATAAGTTTCCTTATTAACCAGTGGCAATAAGATATATTCACAGCATAGAGAAGGGCATTCTACATTAGGCTCCACTGGGTTTTAAGCCTTGCTCTTTTTTTTTTTTTTTTTCGTATCTGCAAAACTGTTTTTCTCTGAGATAGAATTCCTTTCTTGGATATTCCTTTTCTTTTTATTGATTTTTATTGAGCTCTACATTTTTCTCTGCTCTCTCCCTGCCTTCCTCCTCCCCTTCAACCCTCTCCCAAGGTCCCCATGCTCCCAATTTTCTCAAGAGATCTTGTCTTTTTCTAATAACCATGTAGATTAGATTTATGCATGTCTCTTTCAAGGTCCTCATTGTTGTCTAGGTTCTCTTTATTTTCTTAATACCTTTTTCCTATGCCTCATTGTGCTGTGGGTACCTTTCCTTTTCTGGTGTGTGTGTGTGGGGGGGGGGGGTGAATGTGTGTGTTTCAATTTTCAGTTGTGGTGATATATAGACAGGCAAAGAGGTAAAAAGAGCATTTTGATATCATCTGTTTTCAAGTTCTTAAAGATGTTATTGTATTATTGTTTTCTATGTATCATATTATTGTTGTTATAGAGTCATAATTCCAAAGTGTATGTGTTGAATTTCAAAGAGGCTTTCCTAACACAGACTGGCCATTTAAAAAGACAAGTTCATTCCACGTGGAGTTTTTTTGTTTGTGTGTGTGTTTGTGTGTGTGAGTGTGTGTGTGCTTGTTTCAAACTTAGATTGAGAAATGTAATGGGGATTGCCAGATTCTAAACTTTGAAGAAACAGTCAAATGGGACATTAATAGGGAGTATTGCAGGTTGAAATCACAATGAGACTGAGACTTTCCCTGACTTGTGCATTATTAGAAGTGGGCTAAAACTGTTCACCATGGCAGAAAAGTCATGATGGCAATAGCTTAAAAGAGTTGTTTCTACCTTATCTACAATCAGACTGAGAGAAAGATAAATGGATGCTATTGCTCAGTACCCTCTTTTCATTTTGTCATACCTGGAATCTCATCCAAGTAGTAGTGACACCCACAGTGTGGTAGTCTTCCAAGTGTAAGATCCAGAAGCCAGTTTCAAAAGTGGTACCTGATCTCATCAAACAGTAACTAACACGATTAACTAACACGGGGTTTTTCTTATAGTTGACCATTATCAAGCATGGTGGGTAGCATGCATATGACTTTTGTGTGATTAGTGCCTTGCCAAGCATCAGGGAAGCCATAGGACAATTGGCAGGAATTAGGTATGATACAGTTGAGTCGTAAGAAATTCTTTCAGTGTGTGTTCATAAGTAAAAACGTTCATTCGAAAGTTTCTAAAAATACACTGACTGTTTATACAGGATATTGTAGTTCATTTATTCCTCAAAGTATAAAGACAATGTCAAATTAAAATAATACATCTGGACATTAAATTGAAGAAGTAGTTTTGATACTAAAATATTGTTTTAAAATAAAAAAAATCTCATTACCGCATGTTCAGGGCAGCTAAAGTACTTGTCTTGACAAGCAAACAGAGCAAAGAGAAATGATAACTGAAATCTGATCTAGAAGTTAGTTTGAAGGAATATATATTAACACCTCTGTAGCTTCGCCTTTGCATATGGATAGGAAAAATTCTCAAGGACAGTATAAAACGAAATGAGCATTACATGCCATCTAAAGTGAATTCCATTTCAGTGCTTGAATGGATAAAATGCTGCAAATGGAACACAGCTGGAAAAGACCTAAAGAAAGATTGGAAAGAATATTAAAAGGGGCCTTTAATGCCACCGAGGTAATTAGTTTTCTCATGAAATAAGTGCTGTACTTTCTTGTAAAAGGAAAGGATGACACTGCTTTTCCCTTTCATGGTAGAAACATGATTTATCACAGTTCATTTGTGAGAGCCTCATATTTTCTTGTCATGTTTTGACCATGATTTATTCAGAAAAAAAAATCACTTTTCAATTTAAGAGTCCCGTGTGATCACACTAGTCTGTACAATTGCTGAAGTTCATAATAATACACTTGAATATAACTAAAGCCATTTGCCTTTTTTCTTTCTGTGAAAATCAAATCCCAATCGGAGGAAAAGGATTTATGATGAAGCAAATTCACATTATCTGCAAATTGTTACTCATGTTTTGACAAAGTAAGGACTCCATTTTAATCATATCTGAGCTCATTATCCTTAGATTTTTTATTACTATATATCTTATAATACCATTTTAATATCATGTGAAAAATTAGATTCTTTCTTCCTGAAACTGTATAATGTTTTAATATACATTAATGACTACATGAAGCTTTTGTTCCTCAGATATATAAGAAAACAAAGGAAACCTCCACAGATACAAAAAAATATCAGTGTCCACCTGTGTCTTATCTGATCACCACGGATTAAAGTTAGAAGGCAACAACAATGCTACCCACAGAAAGCCGACAAACTCATGGAAACTGAACAGTCAACTACTGAACCACACCTGGGTCAAGGAAGAAATTAAGAAAGAAATTAAAGTCTTCCTTGAATTTAATGAAAATAAAGAGACAACATACTCAAACCTATGGGACACGATGAAAGCAGTGCTAAGAGGAAAGTTCATAGCACTAAGTGCCCACTTAAAGAAAACGGAGAATGCATACATTGGGGACTTAACAACACACTTGAAAGCTCTAGAAAAAAAAAAGAAGCAGACACGCCCAGGAGAAGTAGAAGACTGGAAGAAATAAAACTAAGGGAGGAAATCAACAAAATAGAAACACAGAAAACAGTCCAAAGAATCAATGAAACAAAAAGTTGGTTCTTGGAGAAAATCAACAACATCGACAAACCCCTATCCAAACTAATTAAACGACAGAGAGAGAACACACAAATAAATAAGATCAGAAATGAAAAGGGGGACATAACCACAGACACAGAGGATATTCAGAGAATCATTAGATCTTACTACAAAAGCCTGTATGCCACAAAACTGGAAAATACAAAAGAAATGGACACTTTTTTAAAATAAGTACTATATACCAAAGCTAAACCAAGACCAGGTGAATGATCTAAATAGAACTGTTAGTCGCGAAGAATTAGAAACGGTTATCAAAAATCTCCCTTCGAAAAAAAGTCCAGGACCAGATGGTTTCAATGAAGAATTCTACCAGAACTTCCAAGTAGAACTAATACCTGTTTCACAATATAGAAACAGAATAATCATTGCCAAATTCCTTTTATGAAGCTACAGTTACCCTGATACCAAAACCACACAAAGACCCAACCAAGAAAGAGAATTACAGGCCTATCTCACTCATGAATATCGACGCAAAAATTCTCAATAAAATACTGGCAAACCGAATCCAAGAACACATTAGAAAAATTATCCATTATGATCAAGTAGGCTCCATCCCAGAGATGCAGGGCTGGTGAAGGCGTAAGTCACAAACAATGCCACACCAATTCGGGGTTATGATTATTAGGGTGGTATTTATTTAAAGGGGAAAAAACTTACAGATCACTGTCCCAGGCAACAGCCCTCTACGCAACCAGGAAAGGAGTCTAGTAGCAGGCGGAGCAGGAAGTGAAGAGAGCCAGGAGAGGGAAGTGGCCGCTTTTTTAAAGGGAGAGAAACCACGCCCCAGTGGGCTGGTACCTCAGCGGTGATAGGCTGGAGGAGTGGGAGGACCTCCCGCAACACCTCCCCCTTTTGTTTAAATAAGAGAGTTCTAAACCTACTATGAAATTATATACAATAAGTACAAATATCCTATTCTAACTAGCTTAGGTCTTGTATAATAAATAACTTGGCCAAGTCATGAGAGAAAGTAACTACATTTATATAGTCTTCAACCCCATCGAAGATCTGAGAAGGGAAATAATGTTACCTGGGTAATTAGGAAGTTCAGTAAAACAACTTCCAAAACATGCAACAAATTACAGAGACAACTAGCTACCTAGGCAATCACCCAAAGTCACATTAGCAGCGTTGAAGCAACAACTTTGGCTAAGGCCTAACATAACTGACATACCATTTTCTAAGGCAAGCAACTTTTCAAAACTATCTTACCCTGTCTTGGCAGGATATGACAGTCCTGTTTTATCCATTGATGCATGCTCTGTATCTTTGTCAGTTGTTGAGGTATGGGCATTTCTTTTCCCAAACGCCAGTTCTGCCAAAAAGAAAGGCTCCAGGTGGAGTGTCTTTGGTGTTCAACATTCTCTCGGGAATAGAGTGGTGTTGCCAGGAGCAGTTGTGTCTCACTACCACAAAACTCTGAGTTAGATTAAAGGCCATTTTCTACAGCTCTTTGAAGAAGTTGAAGATTATCTATCTATACTGAGTATAATCTCTATATATCTAAAGAACCTGATTAGTCTATTATAAATGACAAACTTAGATGACTATTAGTCTATATAATTCTCAATATCTACCTAACTTAAAGACTAAGACAATAAACGACTGTGAAACAAATGAGGACAATGACCTCCAAATATAAACAATGTACAAATAAACATTGTAGTAGGTAAATATATATCAATACACAATCATTATATAAGTATCTTAATCAGAGGTAGAAATGTACACTGCAATATGGTAAATATATACAATATATATATATATATATATATATATATATATATCAATACAATATATGTCAATACATAAAAAAATGTTTTAAACAGAGGTACAAACATGCATGCGTACAATAGTCAATATAATTTAACTTTGTATCAATATACAAGAATCTATAGCAATGTATTTGTCTAAAAACAGTAACTCACAATTACAAATCTATTATCCCATCATCCCTCTTTTTTTTTTTCAAAATGATCCCTGAGCGTATAAAATTCCTCCCCCAACCCTCAATCGTATACTAATTATAATCAACCCCTAAATGATGTCCCTAAACCCAAGGGCAAGTTTTATTGGGAAAGGGGACGTCGTCCTCTAGAATTACTTCCAGCTGTCATGGGGGCGACGTTCTTTCTGGGGGATCCTGTGAAAGTGAAATGATGGTTAAATTTCAAGATCAATGTCTTTTAAAATTGCCAATAGTCTCTGAGTATTTTGTGCAGGTCTGGCCAAAATGTTGTATAAGATGTGCACCATTTCAGCTAACCAAGTTGGAACTGTCTTGTGCAGCTGGTACCAAAAGCAGGTCTTGTAGTAGCGCTATCAGTATCATGACGTCATATCAACCAGGTGGAGTTGCTGTTATGGGGCCCCATCTTCTTCCTGGAAACTTCAAATGTCACTTCAGGAAAAACTCATTGTTCATTATGAAAAACTTAAACATTAATCATATAGACATATATAGACATATATATATATATATATATATTCAATGAAAGACATGATAGATATATTCAATGAAAAGTATGATAGATATGAAGAAAAGCAAAGATGTTTTCTAAACTCATATTTCTTTCTGTCCCATATCATGGCTCTTGACATGAGACAGAAACTCCAGAAACTCTGGGTTTTTCTCTTACTAACAGGCTTGGAATTGGAGAGGGACTGAGCCAGAGTCCAACTTCAAAACCAGCTTTATAAATTTAGAAATATGGTTTAATATTACTTACACAATCCATTCAGTTGTCTTGATATTTCCTATTGGGCAGGTATTTTTCCATCTGTCAGTATCCAAACATCCAGGGTCCCTTGAATTTCTCAAAGATGAGTGTTTTCCTGTGGAGATAAGAACAGAACCCTGCCCCCATTCTATGTTTTTCTTACCACCTGTATGAATATCATCATTGTGGATGAGTTGTCATTTCTCCTTTCCAAGAGGTTTCTCCTCTTCAAATCGAAACTTTATTAATTTTGATGGTATCCACAATTTTTCTTCTCCTGTGGAAACAAGAGCAAAACCCCTTCCCCAACGTAGCACATCTCCTGGCTTCCACTGAGAGGTCAGCACATCTTTGAAATAAATCGGTTGATTTAGTTCAGCAGACTTTTCCATTATCCAATGTCTTTCTGCTGCTGTCGTTCCTTTCTCATTAGCGTTAAGAAAATTCAAGGTTAATAAAGCATTATGTAATCTATTTCTGGGGGTATTTTCAGTCCCTTTCTGTTTGTTCAGCATATCCTTTATAGTACGATTTGATCTTTCTATAACTGCCTGACCTGTAGGATTATTTGGTATACCTGTAATGTGTTTTATATTATAATAATCAAAAAAGCGTTTCATTTTCTTAGATACATATGCTGGACCATTATCTGTCTTTATTTGCGCAGGTATACCCATGATGGCCATAACTTCCAATAAATGTGTAATTACTGAATCAGCCTTTTCTGAGCTCAGGGCAGTAGCCCATTGAAAACCTGAATACGTGTCTATGGTGTGGTGTACATATTTTAATTTACCAAATTCCATAAAGTGGAACACATCCATCTGCCAGATTTCATTTCTCTTAGTACCCTTTGGGTTACTCCCTGCAGGCAACGGTGTTTGGTTATAGAAAGAACAAGTAGGGCATCTCTTTATAATGTCCTTAGCTTGTTGCCAAGTAATGGAAAATTCTTTCTTTAGGCCTTTACTATTGACATGATGCTTCTTATGAAATTCCGAGGCCTGCAACACACTTCCAATCAATAATTGATCAATCTCAGCATTGCCTTGGGCTAGAGGACCAGGCAGACCTCAATGGGACCGGATGTGTGTTATGTACATCGGACAAAGCCTGTTCCTGATTATGTCTTGTACCTGGATAAACAATGAAGTCAACTCTGTGTCATCTGGTATAAATTCAGCGGTTTCAATATGCAAGATAACTCTTTCTGCATATTGTGAATCTGTAACTATATTAAGAGGTTCTTTAAAATCCCTTAGCACCATAAGAATGGCATATAATTCTGCCTTCTGGACAGAATTATAAGGGCTTTGTTCCACCTTACTCAATTCATCTGACTTGTAACCTGCTTTCCCTGATTTATTTGCATCAGTATAGAACGTACGGGCTCCGGTTATTGGAGCATCACGTACAATTCTAGGAAGAATCCAAGAAGTTCTTTTTATGAGATTAAGTCTATCACTTTTGGGATAGTTGCTATTAATTTCTCCCAAAAAGTTAGCACAAGCTCTTTGCCATGGTTCATTGTCTTCCCATAACTTTTTTATTTCTTCAGTAGTAAAAGGCACTATAATTTCTGCTGGGTCTATACCTGCTAGTTGACGAAGTCTCAGCTTACCTTTTATAATTAATTCAGAGACCTTTTCCACATAAGTTTTTAATTTTTTACTTGGTTTATTAGGTATAAATATCCACTCTAAAATAATATCTTCCCTCTGCATTAGAATCCCTGTAGGAGAAATTCTGGAAGGCAATATGACTAGGATGCAGCTAAGATTTGGGTTCACCCTATCCACATGTGCCTCCTGTAATTTTTCCTCAATCATTGTCAGTTCCTTTTCTGCTTCAGCTGTCAGTTCTCTTGGACTATTCAAATCTTTATCACCATCTAAGGTTTTGTTTAAATGAACTATTAGATCAGGTGTTATCCCAACAGCTGGTCGTAGACTGGAAATGTCTCCTAACAATCTTTGGAAGTCATTAAGAGTCTTTAACCGGTCTCTCCTAATTTGTGCCTTTTGCGTTTTAATTTTCTCTAACCCTATTCTGTAACCTAGGTAATTAATGGTTTGAAGTGTGTTAAAAATATATGCAGACTAAAATTTAAAGTTCTTAAAGTAAAAAAAAAAAGGAAGAGAGTTGTTGTGTGTGGTAGCACACGCCTTTAATCCCAGTGCCTAGAAGGCAGAGACAAACAGATCTCTGTGAGTTCAAGGTGTAGTAGCATACACCTTTAATCCCGAATGCCTGGGAGGCAGAGACAGGCGGATCTCTGAGAATTCAAAGACAGCCTGGTCTACAGAGTTACTTCAGGTCAAAGATACAGAGAACCTGTCTCAAAAAGCAAAGAGTTAAAAGTAAAAATAAACAAAATAGAGGTTAAAACAAAGCTGTACAAAGATGGAAAATACACAGAGAATCTTGATACTGTATGCTATTATGATCTCTTTGAATTATTTGAATGCTGAGGAAGGAGCAACAGCTGCTAAAAGATATTTATTTATAAATGCTGCTGAACTAATCCAACATAAATATTGTGAAAATGCCTTGACTTTGAAATTTGGATCTAAGGACATGATGCTTTGGAGAGGAGTTTCTTATTTTATTTTCACAGAGGATGAGATGCTGTTCATTTCTTCTTTTCCAATTTGGTATGATGGACCACGCCCTCCTGAAGGGTTGGTGTGAACGCCTTCAAAAAATTGCTTCGCTCAATTCGCCAACTGAGATGAAGCTAGCACACAGGTTATACCATGAAAGACCTAATTAACGACGCCCCCATTCAGCAGGAAGCAGTTTGGAGAGAAATAACTGCGCCCATATTCCCAAATAATGTTTATAAATGTTCTTTTACATTTAAAGGGGGATATGATATAGATATGAATAATTTACATTAGTATAGATTTTGCTTTATTGATAGAGATTTAAGGTCAATTTTGTTATATATATAAGTGTTTCTGATTTTGATTAAGGTATTGTGATTGTGTAGTTCATTTAAATATGTACTGTATAATTAAGAAATATAGGTTGTTAATGGATAATCATCGATAATAGTAAAGCTTGTAATCATGTTAGTTAGATTTTCTAGATATATAGAGATATATTTTAGATAGACATTCTTCATGTCTTTCAAAGATTACAGAACAGGACATTTAATGTTTTAATAACTGAGGACTTTTCATGACAATGAGACACTCTGCTCCTGGCAGCACCAATCTACTTCAAGAGGAAGATGGGCATCGAAGAGGCACCTTATGGAGTTTGATAGCCATTTGGGCAAGAAACTGCTCTTGCCTGGACTATTGCATAAACTGGACACAGAGAATCCGCAGAGAGAGGACTACTGAACTTGCCTAAGGTGAGATGATCTTTCGGGGTTCCTGATTCATGAAAGAGTCTGCGAGACATTCTGCAGGACACAACAGATAGTGACTGAACTGACTTTGAATTTTCCTGCTTTATGGAAATGTCTGCTGGATAGCATGGGACTGAAGGCTGAAGATGGATGCCCCAACGGTACAGAGGAACTTTGGGTGACTGTCCAGGCAGCAAGATGTCTCTGTCATTTCTAGAGTTTTAAAAGTTGCTTTTTTCTTGTTTGCTTAGGTAGTATTGTATCTTTCTGGAGTCTTTGATGGAGTTAAGAATAGTTAGTTATAGTTATAGTTTTCCTTAGTTATGATAAAGATTATTGTAACTTTTACTTGATAACTGTTTTGTTATATGTAATTTTGCTATGTTAAAGTTAAAGCCTTTTTTTTTTTGTTTAAACCGAAAAAGGGGAAATGATGGAGGAAGGTCATTGGCTAATAAAGGAACTGCCCTGGCCCATTTTATTGGTTAGAGGATAGGTGGGAGGAGAAAACAGGACAGAACACTGGGAGGAAGAGGAAGTGAGGTCAGAGACTCCACAGCTCTCTCGGGAGCAGACGCCTGAGAGAGACGCCATGCCCTGCTCCCAGGATGAAGCTCCGAACCAGGATGGACTAGGCTAGAATCTTCCCGGTAAGACCGGTTCTCACAGATTACTAGAGATGGGTTGATCAGGATGTGAGAATTAGCCTGTAAGTGCTAGAGCTAAAGGGCCAAGCAGTGCTTAAAAGAATACAGTGTCTGTGTAATTATTTTGGGGCATAAGCTAGCCGAGCAGGTGGCCGGGGTGCTGGGAACGCAGCCCCGCCGCTCTTTTTACTACAGGCTGGTTCAACATACGCAAATCTATCAATGTAATCCATCATAAATAAACAGAAAGAAAAAAACCATATGACCATTTCATTAGATGCTGAAAAAGCTTTCAACAAAATTCAACACCCCTTTATGATAAAGGTCTTGGAGAGATTAGGGATCCAAGGGTCATGCCTAAATATAATAAAAGCTATTTACAGCAAGCCGACAGCTAACATCAAATTAAATGGAGAAAAACTCAAAGCCATCCCACTAAAATCAGGAACACGACAAGGATGTCCACTCTCTCCATACCTCTTCAATATAGTGCTTGAAATTCTATCAATAGCAATAAGACAACATAATGGGATCAAGGGGATTCGTATTGGAATGGAAGAAGTTAAGCTTTTGTTATTTGCAGATGATATGATAGTATACATAAGCCACCCCAAAAACTCTACCAAAGAACTCCTACAGCTGATAAACACCTTTAGTAATGTGGCAGGATACAAGATCAACTCCAAAAAATCAGTTTACTTCCTATACACCAAGGATAAGGAAGCAGAGAGGGAAATCAGAGAAGCATCACCTTTCACGATAGCCACAAATAACATAAAATATCTTGGGGTAACTCTGACCAAGGAAGTGAAAGATCTATTTGACAAGAACTTTAAGTCTTTGAAGAAAGAAATTGAAGAGGACACTAGAAAATGGAAGGACCTCCCTTGCTCTTGGATTGGGAGGATCAATATAGTAAAAATGGCAATTCTACCAAAAGCAATCTATAGATTCAATGCAATCCCCATCAAAATTCTTCACAGATCTGGAGAAGACAATAATCAACTTTATATGGAAAAACAAAAAACCCAGGATAGCCAAAACAATCTTATACAATAAAGGATCATCTGGAGGCATTACCATCCCTGACTTCAAAGTCTATTACAGAGCTACAGTAATGAAAACAGTGTGGAATCGGCATAAAAGCAGAGAAGTCGACCAATGGAATCAAATAGAAGACTCTGACATTAACCCACAAACCTATGAACACCTGATTTTCGATAAAGGAGCTAAAAGTATACAATGGAAAAAAGAGAGTATCTTCAAAAAATTGTGCTGGCAAAACTGGATGTCAATCTGTAGAAGAATGAAAATAGATCCATATCTATCGCCATGCACAAAACTCAAGTCCAAATGGATTAAAGACCTCAATATCAGTCTGAACAAACTGAACCTGATAAAAGAGAAAGTGGGAAGTACTCTACAACACATGGGCATAGGAGACCACTTCCTACATTTAACCCCAGCAGCACAGACATTAAGGGCCTCATTGAATAAATGGGACCCCCTGAGACTGAGAAACTTCTGTAAAGCAAAGGACACTGTCACTAAGACACAAAGGCAACCCACTGACTGGGAGAAGATCTTCACCAACCCCGCAACTGACAAAGGTCTGATCTCCAAAATATATAAAGAACTCAAGAAACTAGACTGTAAAAGGCTAATCAATCCAATTATAAAATGGGGCACTGAGTTGAACAGAGAATTCTCAACAGAAGAACTTCAAATGGCCAAAAGACACTTAAGGTCATGCTCAACTTCCTTAGCAATCAGGGAAATGCAAATCAAGACAACTTTAAGATACCATCTTACACCTGTCAGAATGGCTAAAATCAAAAACACCAATGATAGCCTTTGCTGGAGAGGTTGTGGAGAAAGGGGTACACTCATCCATTGCTGGTGGGAATGCAAACTTGTGCAACCACTCTGGAAAGCAGTGTGGCGGTTTCTCAGGAAATTCGGGATCAACCTACGCCTGGACCCAGCAATACCACTCTTGGGAATATACCCAAGAGAGGCCCTATCATACAGCAAAAGTATATGCTCTACGATGTTCATGGCAGCATTGTTTGTCATAGCCAGAACCTGGAAAAAGCCGAGATGCCCTTCAATGGATGAAGAAAGTATGGAATATACATATTAGAATATTACTCAGCAGTAAAAAACAAGGACTTCTTGAATTTTGCATATGAATGGATGGAAATAGAAAACACTATGCTGAGTGAGGTAAGCCAGACCCAAAAAGAAGAACATGGGATGTACTCACTCATATTTGGTTTCTAGCCATAAATAAGGGACATTGCGCTTATAATTCGCGATCCTAGAGAAGCTAAATAAGAAGGTGAATCCAAAGACAAACATATAGGCATCCTCCTGAATATTAACCTTCATTAGGAGATGAAAGGATACAGAGACAGAGACCCACATTGGAACAACGGACAGAAATCTCAAGGTCCAAATCAGGAGCAGAAGGAGAGGGAGCTTGAGCAAGGAACTCAGGACCGCAAGGGGTACACCCACACACTGAGACAATGGGGATGTTCTATTGGGAACTCACCAAGGCCAGCTGGCCTGGGTCTGAAAAAGCATGGGGTAAAACCGGACTTGCTGAACATAGCGGACAATGAGGACTACTGAGAACTCAAGAACAATGGCAATGGGTTTTTGATCCTACTGCACATACTGGCTTTGGGGGAGCCTAGGCAGTTTGGATGCTCACCTTACTAGACCTGGATGGAGGTGGGCGGTCCTTGGACTTCCCACAGGTCAGGGAAACCTGATTGCTCTTTGAGCTGATGAGGGAGGGGGTCTTGATCGGGGGAGGGGGAGGGAAATGGGAGGCGGTGGCAGGGAGGAGGCAGAAATCCTTAATAAATAAATAAATTTAAAAAAAAAGAAAAAAACAATTTGGATTAGTTCAAAAGCTGTAGGTAGAGGCATACTACCCCATAGTCTACTGGATGTCACTTCTTTTCTGCATTGAAAGTCAGTATTCATCCTGAGTGTGTAGATTTGGATTAGCATTATGTTTTGAGAAGTAAACACGCATTATAAAATTAATACAAGTAAAGATTTTCATAAAATATTTTAAGGTTAAATTTGGACAACTTTTATTCCCAGAGATCTAGAAGTACTTTCTGTTGTTTTCCCACTAAACGACACATTAACTCATTTTCTAACAAATTATACACTGACAGTGAATATGTGTTTTTTTTTATCTTATTCAAATGTCTCTGAATCAAGTACAAGTACAAGGCAATAGTTGCAAATATTTGATAATTACGTGTTCATGACTATTCATCCCTACTTTTGTTTTGCTTGGTTCGGGACATGATTCCACCCATAGCTCAGGCAGTTCTCAGATTCACTGGCTGAAACTTTCAGAAACTCTCCTGCCTTGGGAGCTTAGGTGCTGAGATTAGTGGAATGAAGCACGGTATCCAGCTCTTCCATCTTTTTAAAGATTGCATTCTATTGGGGGTGGGGTGGAATGGGAGTAAGGGGAGATGGGGAGAGAAAAGGGAGAAGGGGAAAATGGGGGAAACTTGGGGAAACAGGAGGATTGGGATAAAGGAAGGTTGGATAGGGGAGCACGGAAGCACAATTCTTAGTTAAGGGAGCCACCTTAGAGTTGGCAAGAGACTTGAACCTAGAGTGGCTCCCAGGTGCCCAAGCCGAGGTCCCCAGTTAGTTCCTTGCGCAGCTGAGGATAGGGAACCGGAAATGACCCTAGCCTATAGCAATACTGACGAATATCTTGCATATCACCATAGAACCTTCATCTGGTGATGGATGGAGATAGAGACAGAGACCCACACTGGAGCACTGGACTGAGCTCCCAAGGTCCCAATGAGGAGCAGAAGGAGGGAGAATATGAGCAAGGAAGTCAGGACCACGAGGGGTGCACCCACCCACTGAGACAGTGTGGCTGATCTATTGGTAGCTCACCAAGGCCAGCTGGACTATGACTGAAAAAGCATGGAATTAAACCGGACTCTCTGAACATGGCGAACAATGAGGGCTGATGAGAACACAAGGACAATGACACGGGGTTTTGAACCTACGTAATGTGCTGGCTTTATGGGAGCCTAGCCAGTTTGGATGTTCACCTTCCTAGAAATGGATGGAGGGGGGAGGACCTTGGACTTACCACAGGGCAGGGAACCCGGACTGCTCTTTGGACTGGAGAGGGAGAGGGAGAGGAGTAGGGGGAGGAGGAGTAGGGTGGGAGGAGGGGGAGGGAAATGGGATGCTGGGAGGAGGCAGAAACTTGTTTTTTTCCTTTTCTCAATAAAAAAAAAATTGAAAAAAAAGATAGCATTCTATTGAAGACATTTAAATATTAATGTTAATTAGTTTTCCAAACTTGGCATTTTGGAAACAAATAATACAAAAAGTGTTTTTTTTTCTAAAATACATGAGAATCAAATATGTAAAAGCATCTTATCAATATTCTAACTAAACAATGAGTGAAGGACTTCACTAGATAATCCCTTACAAGAATGTATATGTGGGAAGGAATTTAACAGAATTAGAAAATAAAGATCAAAATCATGATGAACATTTGCCTCACATAACAATTAATAACTACTATCAAAATAACAAATATGGTGGCCAAAAGGTGGAGGATAAAAACCTTTACACACTGATGGTTAGACTGTAAATTGGAATAAAATTATAGAAACAATATGGGGATTCATTAAAAAATAGTAATAGAAACTCTATGTCATCCAGTAGCTTCAATATTGGCTATAAGCTAAAAGATGATGAAATCTGTACCTTGATGCTCTATTTATGCTTTACTGATGGTCTTTATTGCATGTCTATATTACTCAAGATTGTGAAAAAAGATTTAAGTATTGATGGTTCAATACATTATAAATGTATGTTCCTTGGTATTTTTGTGTTTATTTGCCTTTAAAATTGATGGCAAGTTGAGGTTGAGGATTCAGCTTAGTGGCAGACAGATAGCAAATGCAAGGCTCTGAGTCTTAATTTCAGCCCAAGGAAAAGTAGAAAAAATTGTATGCTCAAACCTTGCCAATTTACAGTAACATGGAGGATTAATTAGGTTTGTCCTAACTAATCTGCTACCCATGAAAATATTTAAAATTATACAATATACATAGCTAACTATCCTGCTGTGCACCTTAAATGTGAAAAAAAAATGTTAAGTAAAAACCAATGATTCTGAAAGTGTATTATATATAATATGCTTATTTCTTTAATATTCAGAATAATTTATGATTATGTATAAATTATATAATATACAGATTAACTAAATTTTAGTGATTTCAAATACCTCTAGAAAAATTCCAAAAAGACAAATATTCTCCAAATACTAGCATGTATTTTAATTGTCTTATTAGACAAATTTTTCCAGAGAAACAAATCAAAATGAAAACATAAATATATTTGGCTATTTTATCTGGGCACTAGATGAGTTGTGTATGGGGATGAAGGAGTCTTCTGCTGTCTACTGCTAAAACCAGGAAATTCAGTGGTGTCCAAGTAGCAAGAACTTTCATATGTGAGGGACATGAAGCATTGTATGTTCCAGAAAAAAAGAGAAAAATAGACAAACAGATAGACAGATAGACAGGCAGTTGATAGACAGACAGATAGATGCACAGATAGGTCATAGATAGAGAACCTTCTTCTGCCTTTTTGCTCATCTGTCTCTCACCCCCTGAACTTCAGTTGTTCGGATTGTGGCTGTTTACTATAGAGGGGTAAGATCGGTTTTATCTGTCTATTGAAGCAAATGTTGGTCTCTTTCAGAACCATTCTCATACACACACAAAAGCAATTTTATGTCTAAATAATATTTTGTTTAGTCTTTGAAAGTTTCATGCATGTATATAATTGTATCTTGAGCCTATCCATCATTTGCCACCCTCTCTAGCTTCCTCCACCATTCCCACTGTATCTTCCTCACAATTTCAAGTATTTCATATTTATAAATTTTGATTTAGCTATGTTTTGATAGACTGAGTCCCACTAGTCCTATCCAAACTGATGGTCAAGGAATTATCTCCAGAAGCAAGGGGAACTTATCAGAAGCCAAGGTCCTAAATAAAAGTGATTTTCTCTCCCCATAGCAGACTATCTGGGTATCACTAAACTCAGGCAAGTTAGAAAACCAAGCCAACAATCTTGGAGTAAAAGCATGGGATAAATCCGGACTAGCTGAACATAGCAGACAATGAGGAATACTGAGAATTCAAGAACAATTGCAGTGGGTTTTTGACCCTACTGCACGTACTGGCTTTGTGGGAGCCTAGGCAGTTTGAATGCACACCTTACGAGACCTGGATAGAGGTGGGCAGTCCTTGGGCTTCCCACAGGTCAGGGAACCCTGATTGCTCTTCGAGCAGATGAGGGAGGGGGACTTGATCGGGGGAGGGGGAGGGAAATGGGAAGCGGTTGTGGAGACGAGGCAGAAATCCTTAATAAATAAATAAATTAAAAAAAAAAGAAATTTCCAAACAAATAAAATGCTCTTCAAATCAATTTGGGAGAGAATGACTAGATCAAAATATGCAATAAATAAATATAATGGTTTGTATTTTCACTCAGAAGAGCAAATAATTATCATTGATGTTTCTGACAATGCCTTCTAATTAAAAATGTAAGGATATATTTCAAGATAAAATTTTAAAATGAAAGGAAAGAATTAATATAAAAGAAGTGGAGAAATTATTTAAAATGTCAATATTTCATACAGAGAAAACACAGATAATTAGAGAAAACATTATATTATCTACATTTTAGTGACTCCAAGGTAATTAAATCTGTGAAATAATATAGTGTTTAAGACAAAATATACAAAAATAGGTCTTGAAATAGAAGTAAAGACCTCAAAAAAATGAAAATGGAACTAAAATGAAGGGTAGAATTCCTGCTAATATATCTAATGATTGGTGTTTATTATGTACCTTTAGAATTACATAATATTAGGTACAAAAGAGAAAAGTAAAATTTTAAGCAAATTATCATGATGTAATATAATACAATGTTTAAATATAATAATTATGTTAGACCGGTTTATGTATTTTAAGGAATTTTAACATTGTATTAAAACTATTGTGGTATCATCTCTGGGAGGAAAAAAAGGAAAACCAGGGAAGAATTGTGAAGACATATCAAGAAAATGTAGTAATGAAGGTACTTTAAACAAATAGAGAGTAAATTGCATTATAATCCTAAGGTTCTTTCAAAAGTGTGGTATCAGTGCATGAGTGAATTGCTATATGAATCAAGAAAATATAGAGAGATCCAATTAAAATGGAAACAAGGAATATAATAATGTTAACACTTTAAATCACTGGAGAGATGATGGATTATTCAGTAAATGCTGATGGGATGGTAGTTTTAACGATAAAAAGTTAATTACTTCATATATTATATCACAATAAATTTCAAATAGATATAGAGTACAATTAAAAATGAAAGGGCTGGAGAAAAGTCTCAGGGAGAATAGTGCTTGTTGCTCATGTGTGTGGATTTGAGATTCAGTTTTCACACTCCTCCTCCTCAAAATACATGTGGTGGCCAGTTTGTAATCTCCATGTACAGGAGGTGGAAACATGGAATGCCAAAGCAGCATGGCTACCCATGCTAGCAGACAGGCAAGCTCATATATCAATGCATAAAATGGAGAAAAAGGAAGAACTTACTCTACATGACTTCAGGCCTCCATACCTTGCATACATATGTGCCTCCTGCATATATGAAGTCAAAAACATGCAAACATGCATAATATTCTCCCACCCCACATACAGACACTTGCGAAAAAGAAATCAAAGCAATACAGGGAAACTATGAATGTTCTACATACTATTGAAAGCAGAGTAAAAGGAGTTGGTTTGTGTACACAACAGAACAGAAAGAAGTAATTAAGATAATAATTAAAATATCTAAAGTATTTTTTTTTTACTATAGAAAGGTGCAAAGTTGTACCTGGGTTGTTAGAGTATTTGCTTAGCATAGTCCATACCGGAGTTAAATATCCAACATTGCAGAAATCACATGTGTTGAAATGTACATTAATCAAGGCTGAGAAGGAGATGGCAAAGAGAATAAATAAATGAAAGCAGAAAACAAATTAAAATAGGAAAAAGATATAATGTATGAAATTCTCAAAGAATTAATAACATCTAATATCACTAAAAATGGGAAGATTTTTTTAAAGACTATCCAAATTTTGACCCTCTACTTCTCCTCCCTGCTCCCCTTCTCCCCTCTTCCTCTGCTTCTGCCTTCCCTTTTCCTCCAACCCCATGCTCCCAATTTCCTCAGGAGATCTTGTCTATTTCCCCATTTGAGTGGGATCTATGTACGTTTCTCTTGGGATTTTCCTTGTTACTTAGCTTCCCTTGTGTCTTGGACTATAGGCTCCTTATCCTTTACTTCACAGTGAGTATCCACCTATGAGTGGGTGCATACCATGCTCATCTCTCTGGATTTGTGTTCTTTCATCCATTTGCATGCATATTTTAAGCTGTCATTGCTCTTATTAAAAAAAAAAATTAGCCTGCATGCCTACACACACACCAGAAGATGGCATCATATCTCATTATAGACAGTTATGAGCCACCATGTGGTTGCTGGGAACTGAACTCAGGACCTCTGGAAGAGCAGCGTACCCTTTACCTCTGAGCCAAATCTCCAGCCCACTGTCATTGCTTTTAACCACAGAGTAGTACTCCATTGTGACAATATACCACATATTCTTTATCCATTTTTTTAGTTGAGGGGCATCTAGGTTGTTTCCAGGTTCTGGCTGCTGAAGCTACATCCAGCATCTGATGGAAGCAGATGCAGAGAACCACAGTGGAGCATCAGGCTGAAGTCCCAAAGTCCAGTCGAAGAAATGGAGGAATTAGAATACACGTAAAGAGGTCAAGAACATGATGGGGATTGATACCTACTGAAACAGTTTACCTGAGCACATAGAAGCCTTGCAACCCTGGCTGAAAGTGAGGGAACTAGCATGGGACCAAACTAGGTCCTCTGAATGTGGGTGACAGTAGCATGGCTGGAGCAGACTTTGAGGTCACTGAGAGTGAGACCAGGATTTATCCCTACTGCTTGTTCTGGCTCTTTAGAGCCCATTATCTCTGGAGGGCTACCTTGCTCAGTCTAGATGGCCTTGGTCTTGCCTCAAGGCACTGTGCTAGACTTTGTTGACTTCCCTTCTCTGAGGAGTGGATGAGAGGTGGGACAGGGGCAGAGGAGGTGGAAGTGATAGGAGGAAGGGAGGGAATGGGAAATGGATTTGACATATGAAAAGAGTGAAGATAGGTTTTTTAAAAAAATAAATTAAAACAAAATAGAAAAAGAGGACAAAAAAGAAATGCGTAGCTACTTCCAATGTAACATATTAATTTTTGGATGATGGGGTTTAGTAAAAAGAGGTCATTCAGGCAGGAAGATGAAATGACTGTAAATACGCATCAAGTTCAATGATAAGTATCTGTGGAAAAGACATAATGAAATCCATTATTTCATTTGCAGACTAAAACATTTTTAATTCTGTGTAATAATGCCTTTGTCTAAAACAAAAGCATAAAGTTCAATGGAGTACTTACTTATACCTACTTCTCTTCATAGTTTTAAAACATTTTATTATTTTCCCATTTATCTAAAACGATCTACTTGTACTGCAATTAAATGGGAATTTAATCAGCAAAAATTTAATGTATATCAGCAGTTTCACAACTGGTCGAAAACAACAGTGGTGTAGCTAAAGTGGTGTGTGAAGGACAAATACGGAGCAAATGAAAAGAATTTTTTTATCCAAATATTCATTACGGTATGAATGTGTAGAGGCAGTGTCCACTGGCTGAACCAAACCAGTTCCTGGATTAAGACGAATCAAATCTCTTTGCATAGTTGAGAATGGGCCTGGGGTAACTTCTTTGCAATTCAAAGAGACTTTCCTTTGAATATTTTATGAAATAGATATTTTGGATGCTGTTTAATTCATAAGGGAAAAAGACATGTTTTGAACATAGCATGGGGCATTTTGTTCATTTTCCAACTTATTTTTTATATGCAGAAACACCAGTTGGCCACAGTTTTATTTAAAATGAATTTTCTATTCTATTTTCTTTCCCTTGAGTTGTGAAGCTGCTTAGAATTAGGAAGAGGTTGTTCATGATTAGGAGGCAGAAAGGCTGTAAGAAACAGAGATGGTGGCAGACCCTAAGAAGGTTTTATGGCAGACATATCAGGGCTGAGGCATATACGAGTGCACAGGCTGTGAAAGCAAACACAGCACTTGCTCAAGTTCAAACTCCCAGAAATGAGAAGGGAAAGGAGGAATAAAGTCTCTCACTTAACCAATAGCTATTTGCAAGTGACAACTTCTGGGAGCAAGAAAGCAGTTATTTTTGGGTGAGGTGAGTGTACCAACCACATTCCAGCATACAGCAAATACTCATAGTTGGCCAACACAAAAGTAACTGTATCTTTCTTTGGTATTGTTGCTGAGATTTTTTTGGGTGCTTTTTTATTCAGGAAAAAGAAGCAATATGAATTAGGATGAGAAGGAAAAAGGGAAACCTGGAAGAGGGAAGCAGAAAGAATATGACCAAATGTTATTGTATGAAAAAATTTTAAACGATAAATAACAGTTCTGCAAAAATCACAGCTGAAAAATTTTAAATATATTTCAATCTCAAAATGAAATAAAGAAACTTTCTTCTCTAAGATGTGATATCAGAGATATTAATCACTCCAAAAATTAGTTATGAGGCTAAGATTAGAATAAAATTCAATTCTATCCCTGTACTATACCCAGTTCCTCCTCCCCTCTCCTCTTCCCTCTAATACAGAGTCACACCCTTTTTTATCTCTTTAGAAATCAAAAGGCTTCTAAGAGATAACAACAAAGACCCCCCTACTGCAAAAAAATGAAGCAAGCTAAAACAAAACCATCCCTTCGAAGTTGAACAAGGCAAATCAAAAGAAAGAAAAAAGAAGTCAAAAGAAAACAGAGTCACTCCTTCACACACTCAGGAGTCCTATAAAAATAATAAACAGGAAACCATAATATCTATGCAGATGCCTGGTAGAGACCTGTAGGTACCCTGTACCTATGGGAATTCATGGGAGAATTTCTCAGTTGAATTTAGAGGCCCTTGTTTTCCTGTGTCCTCATTCTCCTCTAGTTCTTAGTCTGTCCTGCCTCCTTTCCCAGTGGATTCCCTGAGATCTTAGGGATGCGATTCCATTTAGAGCTGTGTGTTCCAAGGTCTCTCTCTCTCTCTCTCTCTCTCTCTCTCTCTCTCTCTCTCTCTCTCTGTGTGTGTGTGTGTGTGTGTGTGTGTGTGTGTGTGTGTACGTGTGCGCAATGTTTGGGTCTGGATCTCTGCATGTGTTCCCATTTGCTACAAGAGGCAGCTTCTCTGATAAAGCACGGATATACAAGTGTAGTAATAAGAGTGGCGGGGGGCTGCGTCCCTGGCACCCCAGATGCCTGGCTAGCTTATGCCCCGAAATAACAACACACAAACTGTATTCATTTAAACACTGCTTGGCCCTTTAGCTCTAGCCCTTACTGGCTAATTCTGATATCCCGATCAACCCATCTCTAATAATCTGTGAGAACCGGTCTTACTGGGAAGATTCTAGCCTAGTCCATCCTGGGTCGGAGCTTCATGGCGTGTGTCTGCCCGGGAGTGGGGCATGGTGTCTCTGCTCCAGCGAGCAGAGCTGTGGAGTCTGACCTCACTTCTTCTTCCTCCCAGCATTTTGTTCTGTTTACTCCACCCACAGGGCCAAGCCGTTTCTTTATTGCTTAACCAATGAAATCAACAGATTGATATATGACACTCCCACATCATACAAGTATAGGAGAATATTAGTAGTCATTTTGTTTTTACTCTTCTCTCTTTTGATTAGTAGTATTTAGTTTTACCATAGATTTGTGGACTATCCTCTGGTTCTTGGTCACCCAAGCAATGTTGGAGATGGGTTTTGTCTTTTGGAGTAGGACTTAAATCAAATCAAATATTAGCTGTTTACTCTTCTTAGTTGAATTCCACTATTGTTGTAACATATTTAGCTGGCAGGGCACACTGTACATAAAATGTTGTGTGTCTGGGTGGGCGTTTTTGTATTTCTTTTGATAGCCTGCTGAGTACCTTTCCATACCAAAGACTAGAATGCAGGGCAAAGTCTATGTATGTTCCAGTTTGAACTAGCGATGTTCAATTAGTTATATGGGTGTAGTCCTCTGCAGTAAGGCCTTGCTATTAGTTCATGGAGGGAAACATGTTGTCTTGGCAACAGTTTGATTTATTTGGGGATTTCCATAGGATCGTTTTGTACAACAACTCAACTGGATGGAACCCAGTCCCAGTCCTGGAAGGTTTGTTTGGTGACAGGAGATGGCCATGGGAACCAACTCCCTAACTATTTGGAGAATTTCACTTCACTGGGTTTGTATATCACCTCTCAAATCTTCTTAATTCTAGGTGTCTCTCCCTGAATTCTCTTTTTCTGAACCATATCACCTCTGCCGCACCACCTGATCCTCTTGGTCTCATCCCCACCCACATCAGTCCTTCATAAAGTCTATTTATTCTATTTCCTCCCTCCTACAGAGATCTATGCCCCCCCTAACCCAGCCCCTTCATTTACAGCTTCCTTCTTCTTGAAAAAACACCATACTGATTTCCAAAGCATCTGTATAAGTTTGCATGCTCACTAGCGAGGGAGACATGTTTCCCTTGCTTCATACGTTCACCAGAATAAATTGTCACTTGTGTTATTGACCTCAGCCATTCTGAGTGGTTTAAGATGGAATCTCATATTCTTGATTTGCATTTCAATGATGGCTAAGGATCCTGAACATTTCTTTAAGTGATTCTCAGCTATTCGAGTGTTCTCAATAAAGAATTCTCTGTTTAGATCTGTGTCCACTCTTTCTTTCATCTACTGTTTTTTTTTTTTATCTCCCATGATCGCCATGCTCCTAATTTACTCAGAAGATCTTGTGTTTTTCTAGTTAGGTAGACGAATCTTTATCTAAACTAACCAAAAGGCAGAGACACAATATCCAATTTAACAAAATCAGACATGAAAAGGTGGCATAACAACAGACGTGGAGGAAATCCAGAGAATCATCAGGTCATACTTTGAAAATTCGTACTCCACAAAATTGGAAAACTTAAAGAAAATTTTCTGGTTAATATTACTTACCAAAATTAAATCAAGAACAGATAAGCAAAATAAATAGAACACTAACTGCTGTATAAATAGAAACAGTCATCGAAAGTCTCCCCCCCAAAAAAAAAAAAAATCCCAGGACCAGATAGTTTCATTGTAGAATTCTACAAAATTTCAAAGAAGTAATACCAATACTTCTCAAATTGTTCCACACAATAGAAAAGAAGGAAACATTGCCAAATTCTTTTTTACAAGGCTACAATTTTCCCTGATTCTCAAATCACAAAAAGACATCACTATGAAAGAAAATTACAGACCAGGTCAGCATTATTTGTAATAGCCATAACCTGTAAACAACTTAAATGCCCCTCGACCAAGAATGAATACAAACATAGTCATACATTTACACAATATAGTATTATACAGGGGAAAATATAATAACATCTTGAAATTTGCAGGCAAGTGGATGGATCTAGAAAACACCATATTGAGTGATGTAGCCCAGACTCAGAAAGACAAATGTAGTATGTGCTTACCCATAAGTGGTTTGTAGACATAAAGCATAGAAAAAAACAGCTTACAATTTACAATCCCAGAGATCCTAGACAACAAAGAGGACCCTAAGAGAGACATACATGGATCAAATCAACATAGGAAGCAGAAAAAGACAAGATATCCTGAGTAAATTGTGAGTTGGGGATCATGAAAGAGTGTCAATAGGGAGGAGGGAGTAAGAGAGAAGAATGGAGAAAGATATATAACTCAATAAAAACATTAAAAAATAAAAAATAATGTCTACCTAGTCTTGATTCCACTTAGATATGCTAAATATGTCACACATGACTTATACAGATCCAAATTTCCTTTATTCTTCTTACATCTCCTGCTTTCGACACGCACAGCATTCTTAACTTCAGGTGATTTCTACTCTCAATAATTACTTTAACCTTCAAAGACACATACAATATCAGTGTTTCTCAAAATGGTAAGAACACACCTCCTGTTGAATCTTTAACTTAAGTGATGCCCTCACTATCTAACGAAGAGATTATAGTTTATTAAAGCAAAATTTGATCTGTTCTTGCTCTAGGTATCTTTTAACATCATCTGTTATTATACTTACTGGCTGCATGATTATCTTAATAAAAAAAGTATATTCAAAGTAATTTTGTATTGTGCCCATAATTACAAAAACCTATCATTTTATTTATCTAGTTACTAGTGAAACTCATAAATTTTCAGTGTTATACATTCCTCAATATTTCATAATAATACTTCATTTCTTTGTGTTTTGCAAACACACACTCACAAACACATATACAAACTCGCATTCAGTCTGCCTTTTGCAGGGTTTTGATATCTTCTTTTTATTGAGCTAATCATTTTTCTCTGCTCCCCTCCTTTCTTCTCCTTCACCTTCTACCCTCTTTTGTGTCCCCCAGGCTCCTAATTTACTCAGGAGATTTTGTCTTTTTCTCTTTCTTATGTAGATCCATGTATGTCTCTCTTAGGGTCCTCTTTGTCACTACATCTATGGCTTATTTTTCATTTTGTAATTTTTCCATAGAGATTTTATTCTTTTTTATTTTGCTTTTCTAGACAGGATTTCTCTGAAAAATAGTCGTGGCTGTCTTGTTACTCGATAGAGCATGCTGGCCTCTAACTCACAGTGGTCCACCTGCATCTGCCTCCCAATTTCTGGGGAAAAGGCGTGAGCCACCACCACCTGGTGCTATTTCATCTTTATACAGTGAATGGTGTTGTTTCCTATACTTTTTTTGTTGGATAAGCATAAATGACCATATTTCTCTATATAGCATAAAAGAAAATTCACTTCTAAGGCCCATTAAAATTTATAATTCTTTTAAAATCCATATCTAACTAGTGTAAAGTTTTTCTTTTAGATAATTATTAAAATGTATGAATGTTAGTACATCTTATTTACTAGTTATTATCAGTTTGGCACCATGTTTAATTCAACTTCATTTGCACTATCATAATCTTGAAATATCATAGGTGTGAAAATAAATACAAAGTTACTTGCATTTTGTTAGTTTTATATTGCTATTTACACGTTGCTCTTTTCATTTCCTATTTCCTTTATATCAAATGAAAGTAATCACTTTGTTAAAAGTGTTATATTTGAAAATGAATAGGCACTAGACTTGTTGTTGCAGTTATTATTTTACACTTTCAGTTACTATTTAATAAGTAAGTATCATACCTTTGAAATTATTATTACAATTCCTGATTGTGTAAAATCAATCTATTGAAACATTTCAAGCTTTTGCTATCAAATCTTGTGACCAGAGTGACCAATGCTCCTCACTTATTTAAAATGAATGTCTCTTAACAATTTAATTGTTCTGATAATCTTATTGCATTTTTAATTTTTTTGTAAATAAATTGTCATTTTATTAACATTATATTCAGTTCAGTTTAAATATTCTTAATTTTTCACTTTGAATATTTTAGTTATTTATAAATGTGCATAGATTTACTTGGGGAGTTCTTTATTTTCACATATTGTGAGTCAGGTCCTATCCAAATGCTAAAAATATGGAGGGACGTGTGACAAAGTCCCTGCTTCTTGGAAGCTGACATCATGCTCAAGACAGATGTAAGAAACAGCGAGTGATCATCACACCATTGGAGAATAACAGTCTGAGAGAGGGTTGAAGGCAGAAACCTGAAAATAAAAGATCTCAACCTGGGAGCAATCAGTTTACAATCATAAAGGACAGTGAGAATTTCTTACTCTTATTTTATATCTTTATTTTTACTGATTTATTAAAGTTTTAAATTAATATTTTAAGAGTATATTTGTGTGACCATGATGCATAAAGCTGCAGAACTCAGAAGTGGGCACTGGATTCCCCATAACTGCAGTTACAGGTACTTATTTTGATGAATAGGTGGTGTAAACCAAGTTTGGGTCCTCTATGATAGCATTAAGCACTTCCAACCACTGGACAGTCTCTCTTTTTACTTTACTTAAATTAAAAATAATTAAAAATAAAATTATTTTTGTTAATCATCTACTATTTACATATTTAAGATATATTTTATGTCATCCTAATTCAAAGGTCACATTCTTACAAATTTCTATTTTTTACTAGCATCATACTTTCCTGTTTAATGTTGTACTTTTACAAAAAATATCCATCCCAGTCTGAAGATGTCCAGCTCATGAATGGGATCTGATAATTTGGGATTCAGAGAGTGAAGCACAATTTGAATGCAATATATTCTCTAAGTGAGACACAGCACAGATAAACATAGTTTAAGGTTGTAAGAATAATGATCAACCATTTAGGACAACTTGCACGATCTTTTGATATTCTTCAGGTTTCATATGCTATTCTCTTTGGCAAACCATTAGTAGATGGCATCATGACATCTCTTTATAGATGAGAATTCCACAGTATAAAATGAAAAAAAAAAATGACCAAACCCATTCAAATGTGTAAGCTACAACAGTAGAAATCTCAGACTAGCAGATATATTGGACTTAGAAAACACAATTTAATTTATGTACTTAAATATATAGATGGTGTACATTTTTGGTGTTTTGTATATTTTCTGTTTTGATCCTAGTTTTGTTTTGCCTTGGTATTTTTGTTTTATTGGAGGGAGTATCAATGGGCATCATATTACGAACTTCATTTCCTTCAGGAGAATTAAGGAAACATAACGTGACACATAATTCTCAACTCAGAAACTTCAGTTCTCAAGCGACTAGTAAGACAGCTCTTCTCTATTGTGCAGCTACAACTTTTATCTATTAAAAGTCTCTTTTCCTTTATACATCTCTCCACTTCCATTTAATTCATTATTCTCAGGGGATACTGGTGAGAAATGGAAGGATGTGGTATAACTGCCATTAACAGGCATTTGGCAAGTCTGTTTTAGAATAATTGCAAGGTCTAGAATTCAGAAATATTATGTTCCTTACTAATAAATCATTGTTAATTAGCACATTAATGGGAATGATTAATTTAAATTAGAAAACCTGGTAGAAGCATCAGAGTCATGGATTTTTCCTACATAATATAGACAATGACATTTTAAATATTTCTAAGGAATATTTATGGAAATTATAAGATGAAGCAGTAAATAGAAAGCTAGACACAAGTAGATAAAAAGAGAAAAGTGATCTGAGAATTTTACATCCAAGACGTCTACATTTGGATCTGAGAACCAATTCTAGTCTCCTCTTATTCACTTGATTATTTTTCCTCGATTTCTTATAAATGGATATTTTCTCATTCAGCACACCCTGGTTATGATTTATTCACCCTCTACTCTTTCCAGTTCTTTCCCCACATCCACTCCTTGTCTGTTTCTCAGGAGAAAAGAACAGGTTTCTAAGAAGTAATAACAAACAAAACAAGAAAAAAAGATATAATAAAATAAAACAAAATTATCCCATTGGAGCTGGACAAGGCCAACCAACAGAAGGAAAAGAATCCAAAAGAAAGCACAAAATTCAGAGACCCACTCATGCATACACTCACGATCTCCATAAAACAATAAACTGAAAGTCATAATAAATAATGAAGAGAACCTGGTGCAGAACCATGTAGGCTCTGTGTTTGTGGTTTCAGTGTCTGTGAGTTCATATGAGCCTCACTCAGATTATTTCAATGGCCTTGTTTTCTTGGTGTCACCATTCCCTCTGGCTCTTACTTTCTTTCTGCCTCCCCTTAGGCATGGTTTCCTGAGCTGTGGTGGGAGGGTTTTGATGGAAATATCCTACTTATAGCTGTTTATTTAAAAAGTCTCTCCCTATCTGTGTAATGTCTGTCTGTGGGTCTCTACTTGTGCTCATCTCCTGAAAGGGACATTCTTCACATTAATTCATGTATGAATAGAAATTGGGATGTACTCACTCATAATTGGTTTCTAGCCATAAACAAGGGTCACGGAGTCTACAATCGGTGATCCCAAAGAAGCTAAGTAAGAAGGTGAACCAAAGGAAAAACATATAGTTGTCCTCTTGGCTATGGGAAGTAGACAAAATTGCCGGGGAGAAAATTGAGATCTTGGGGGTGGGGTGGGATGGGGGTAAGGGGAGATGGGGAGAGAAAAGGGAGAAGGGGAGAATGGGGGGAACATGGGGAAAAAGGAGGATTGGGATAAAGGAAGGTTGGATAGGGGAGCACGGAAGCACAATTCTTAGTTAAGGGAGCCACCTTAGGGTTGGCAAGAGACTTGAACCTAGAGTGGCTCCCAGGTGCCCAAGCCGAGGTCCCCAGTTAGTTCCTTGGGCAGCTGAGGATAGGGAACCTGAAATGACCCTATCCTAGAGCAATACTGACGAATATCTTGCGTATCATCATAGAACCTTCATCTGGTGATGGATGGAGATAGAGACAGAGACCCACACTGGAGCACTGGACTGAGAAATTAAATATTCTGATTAATTCATTTTTAATGACAATAAAAGGAGGGAGAAGTTGCATGGGTTGCATTGAAAAAGGAAGAGCAACAAAATATAAAAAAAATTATACTTATTCAGAAGAATGTGTATCTTGATTACTATGGATTAAAAGAAGCATTTGCACATTTTCAAAATGATAGAAGAGTATTCACAATCTATAAACATGGGAACCTTGTAAGAATTCAAACAATAGTAGGAAACTAACAGTGTCATCATGGGCTTAAAGGTCTCTTTCGTAAAGGATGAGCACAGAATTGACAGGTTGTCAAATCGGCCTGGTGAAAATAAATATGAACTTACAAGCACCTATGAAAACTTCAAAACATAAAAGAACAAAATAACAGGCCTGGATGAAATTACTGAAAGTAGGCTTTCTTCTTTCAAAAATCATTTATGCGTGTTTCTATTTAAGAAGCTTATTGTCATTCATTGAACTTGTTGACTCACGTTATTTTCTAATGATTAGAAGCTTTTATTAGTTTATTTTATTAGTTTTATTGCATGGATATACATGTGTGTATATGCTGCCCTTGGGAGTTCCCACTTGCAAATAGAGGTCTGAATATATTATGTGCTTGTTATAGTGGATTTTTAAATTAATTATATTGACCCACAAAAAACAATAATGAGAAACGTTCTTTATGCCTCCAACACCCATCTTTCCAGAGCATAGTCCCAGAGTTAATGAGTGGCATTCATTGAATTCACAGACTCATTTTTCAATGTGTCAAAACAACATGCATTTTTATGTATAATCATTATGAAATGATAAAGGCTGTTGTATATTTGAATTTTTACTTGTTATTATTAGTAGTAGCAGTAGCATTGCATGTGTTGGTGCAGTCAAAATGTGTCAGTGTGGGCACATATGTGTGCAAGTGTGTTAATGTGGAGACCAGAAGATAGGTTTGAGGAACTGGTTTTGTCCTTCCATCGTGGAATCTCTGAACTGCATTGAAATAGTCAGGATTTTGAAGCACAAACATTTACCTACACGGCAGGTTTTATGCCCCAAGAAATGCTATTTTTAAATAGACTAATATTCTGTTTTATATCTTAGAAATGTATATAATGAAGAAATAGCCATCCTTATGGTTTTACTATGACATATATATTATTCATTTATGTTTCTTTTTTCAATAATTTCAATAAACTTTATTTAATAAATAAAAAGTTAGCATTTGAGTACTTTTTTCAGGGATCACCAGAGGACAGAACTAACAGAATATGTGGATGTATGGTCACCATAGATTGAGGGTGGCATGATCACATGAAGCCCAGGCATATAGCAGCATGTCTTTATTTGGTTTGTGTAAACATAGTTTGTGATGTTTTGCTAAAAGACCAAATTGCAAAGGATGGATTTCCCAGAACATAATCCTTTTGTTAAATGACATATTTATAACCACCTTCTTGTCTCCTTCTCTGGTGGAACACAAGCAAGTTCTGTTATAATTCATAATTATAATTATACGAGACCTTTAAATTCCTTCCCCCTCACACACACATATGGTTTGAAACTTCTGAATAAAGCTCCCTAACTACAATAATCGTAGGCAGGATGGGGACTAAGTTTTACACATATAACTTTTAACAAGATGAAATCCTACCACAGTATTATTACACCTTTGGTTTCAAATTCATGCTTTTACCACACATCAAACTTGTTTAGAACATTTCAACAATCCCAATTC
This sequence comes from Microtus oregoni, assembly GCF_018167655.1. Lineage (NCBI taxonomy): Eukaryota > Metazoa > Chordata > Mammalia > Rodentia > Cricetidae > Microtus > Microtus oregoni. Next base: position 69,924,764 of record NW_024543060.1, on the reverse strand, counting down.
CTAATTTTTTATGTTTTCATCTCTAAGTTGTGAAGTTATTCTCATGTGGCATTACCTCCTTAGTTATATACGAGGCTCAACGTAAGACAGATGTCCTGATCTATAAAACAAATTCTCCAGTTGAAGATGTGTAGTTATACAGGCTATCCACTTCAGCAATGCAATGTGGGGAAAGGCTCTGAGCACAATCTGACTCCCCAAACTGGTGAGACAGATGGAGAAGAATTGAGAGAGTGAGAAAAAAGAGAGATCAGGAAAGGGAGGGGGAACGGAGAAAGGAAGAGTATAGAAGGAAGGACCTTAAAGGAATCAAAAAAAGTCCAAAACCTAGTAAGAAAAATCTCATTTTATGCTTCAAAAATAATTGCAATTTTCTTGATACCTTGACTTCTAGACCTCTGGACTCTCCAGAGGAGGTACTCTGGCCGTTTGGTCTCTGGTATTAGTCACAGTCCTAAAATACCCTATGATAAAGGGATCTAACTGCACAGCAGAAACACTCACTCTTATGACTGTTGAGTCATAATGACTGCCTTGAAGCCAAAATAATCTATGATTTGGTCATATGTGACCTATGAAGTCTCACGTGCTACCTAATTTTGTTTGAAATGTTTTTTTTTTTAATCTTTCCCCATTGCCAAAAGACAGCATTTCTACAATGTGATCTCATAGCTACTCCTGGGTTTCCCTGAAATGGCTAATCAAGTCCCTGTTGTAAGCTTGTGGTATCTACTCAATAGCTGTGCAGTCTCACTTTTATGTTCTAGAACATATTTTTCATTTATTTTATTTAATTTTTTTTTTGTTTTTCGAGACAGGGTTTTTTTTTGTTTTTGTTTTTCGAGTTCATTTATTTTATAATATAACCTCAAAAAATATAACTCAAAATTTTCGAGTTCTGTTTCTTATTCATCTAACAATCACATTCTTCACTCATTTTCTCCCTGTCATATTTTACTGTGGAAAGAAAAGGCTTGTGTTTTCAAATTTTGTGACTTCTTTTTTTAGAAATTTCTACTAGATATTTCAGTTCTTTCTAGTTCTGTGTTTCACAAAAGCAACAACATGTAATTGCAAATGGGGTTTCTATTTTCTTTTACCTTATATATACTTGATAGGTAACCAGAAATGCCTGCAGAGTCCATGATTCTGGAATGAAACCGAAACCTGCTCTAGTCCTTCTGACTGCACAGTCCAAGCCACAGTATATCTGAGTTGTCTTGTCAAAAATAATGAAGAGAAACCATTTTAGAATTAATTTTTAATCCTAATTTATGTGCTTTATTTTCCCATTCCATTAGTAGAATTTTGAAATTATGACTACCTCACAAAAGTCAAAATAAAACTAATATTTATTAATAATAGATATTTATAACTTCAATATGTTAATGTAAATTCAGTAACATTTAGTTTTTAAATGGTAACGTTGGAATTATAAAGACCTGAGTTTGGTTACAGAATAGGCAGGAGATTTTTAACCAAATAGACTGAATGTCATTTCATTACCATCAAAGGACTTGTAAGGGAAATGATTCTCTACTTGTTTCATATGGATTTTGTGAGGAAACATAATATATGCAGGTTACTGGAAAGTACGGGTTATGCAAACCTTTTGACAATGTAACAAATGATCACAGAGAAGCAACAAAAACAATCAGTAAATTCTATTGAAAAGTAGAAACAAATAATTAAGTAGCATATGAGGGAATCCAAATAAACTAATTTTCTTTCCTTTGGGCTTAATTAATGTCTCATATTCATGTACTCCTAATAATCACTAACAAATTAGTTTACCTCCTCCCTAATGGCTTGGGGAACATAGACCATTTGATCAAATACCTCATTAGCAAATTTTAAATTGTTCTTATTTTCATCAGTGTTTGTTATCAACTCAGTATGAGTAACCTGGAAATATATTAGTTCCTGTAAATTTAGCTATGATCTGAATCACAAACATATCTTTTATAATTATTGTATTACATTAAGTGAATAGTATATACACACACACACACACACACACACACATATATATATATATATACATAATGTAATGTGCAATTTGGGATAACTATAGTAAATACAACCATTGCAAAAACAGTAAAACCAAAAAGTTTTAATATTCAAAGCAGTTGAGTAGAACTGAAAACTAATTCATTCCCTGAATTCTCTTTTTTTTTTTTCAATAAAAACCACAAGTGATTCGAGTCATCTCCCTCTGGCCTCTTCTAATCAGAAATCGTTCTGTAACAACTTGTGTGCAAATGTTTGGATATTCTAATTATTGAAGAACTAAGAACAAAAGGCACAGGGACAGACGAGGAGCAAGGAAGAAAGCCTTCTAACCTTTCCCTCCTAGCCTACATTCTTTTACACTTGACCTTCGCTTTCTGGTTAGCCTTCTGAGTCCAGGCAATTCGGTGTGTTTTTCAGATATCCTGAAATTACTTTGGAAAGGGATCATTTATTTTCTATATCCTGTTTCAGTCTTAATAGCCCTAATAATTTTGTGAGACTGAAGGTTCCTTTAATTTCTTCATGGTCAATCAGACACAAGTGTGTGCATGGTTTATTCTCTGCATAATGGGAAGGGTCAAATTAAGATATTTAGATTAAACATTAAGAAAATATGCATCATTGTTTGGGGACTATTACAGAAAAATAAACAGCTAATGAATTTAAATATATAGTAAATGACCTCATGATTGCATTTTAGTATGATTATTTCCAATATTTTTGTAGCATGTGTTCTAATTGGTTTTAATAATAAAAACTTGATGTCAGATGTTAGAAATTGAAAGCTGAGATCAGAGAAGCATAGCAGCCAGTCACTAGAGTTCTTACTTCTACCAAATCTCCAGACTGAAAAGGCTAAGTTCCTGCCTTCTCCGGCCTTATATTAGCTCCACCCTCTGATTTTCAGGCAAGCTTTATTTGTTAGAGTACAAACAAGATACTGCAGCATTTTCTAGTCTTACGATAATTTTACCTAACATGCAAATTAGTGATACACATTACTGCAACAAGGATTACATGGAACTCTTTGTGTTTGTTTCTGTATAAATTGTCACCTGTGTTTCACACCCTGTCAACTTAGGCATGCAATTTTGTATCTCAATGCAAGAATAATTATTTTTTAAAAGAATTGAATAGAATATGAAGACTCTATTTGTATTGGATTAATACTTGTCCTCCTACAAATAGATCATTTAACTCATGCATTTTGATTGATTGATTCTTTGTCAAAATATTTGAAGGAGCTCATTTTACTTAGCATTAATTATACAATCAGCACTCGTTAAATGCAGTGACAAGAAAGATTTTTGAATTTGAGTTCCCAGAATTTGCCATTAAATTTATCTTATCACATCTTTAAATCTAAACTGGAAAAGTAGAACACCTCTCTTAAGCTTTGTCTGTTTATTTCTAAGTGTTATAATGTCTAAAGACACAATAGTTATAAGTGATACTACTATATTTTGTTTAGAAAGCTCACAATCATATAACAGTATAAATAGTAAGATTTTCTGCTTTAAATCTCTATGCAATTAGACCTTAGTTTTTGAATCTCATATATATATATATATATATATATATATATATATATATATATATATACACACACACACACACACACACACACACACACACACATATCCCTGGCAATTTATTTACAATCTCTGTTGTTTTGTTGGTGTCACTTTTGCATCGGATTTATCAGGTTCTGAACTGTGTAAGGGCCCTGGATTTAGCAGTATATTAACATATTCGGTTAGGTAGGTGCGCCTGAGAAATTTATCCCTATTTCTTTTGAAACGTAAATTTCTCAGCCAAAAAAAAAAAAAAATAGGGAGCAGTTTCTGGGAAGTACCAGCATATCTGATAAGTAACAAATTGAGATTATACTAAGAATTAAAGCACATGCATTGTCAAATTATGTACTACATACATAGCAGAGTGTAAAATATGAACAAGAAAGTCAGACTTAGCCACTGGGAGTTTTGTTATGAATTGCATATGTAAACAATAATATTCCTTTTTGGAAAGAATAAAAAGCAAAATCCAACAGTTTATAAATCTACTTTTAAGAGCAAATTATACTTATTCAATATCTTAAATTATTTTTATTTGGGTCTGATTGCTGGCTCTGGTTTAGTGCGCTTTAACTGTTATCATTTGCTTATTGCTCATAGCAACAAAAGAACACTGCTTGTTGTTTAATCTTGATATTAACCTTGGCTAGACTGAGAGACACCTAGGAGATTAGAAACATGTGTGTCTGGGTCTATCCGTGATGGTGTTTATGGAGAAGATAGACTGGACTTGAACATGGCAGCACCATCCAGTGTGTTGAGAACACGGATGAAGTCAAATAACGAAGAAACAGGAAGTTCATGATCCAAGGTATATTCTATCTTTGCCTGACACCTGCCCTGCTGTGAAGAGCTTTTCCTCTGGTATGCTCAATTCATCCACGCTACTTCTTTAGTCCCAGAGTCCTAAAAGTGAAGCCATCTGGCTATGCTCCTAACGAATATAATATCTTGATATTTTGTGTTTTCTCTCAGGTATTATCACAATATTGATAACTTTGAATAGCTCATATTGTTACTACCAGGATCTCTGTTATACAGATGAAATGACTGAGGCCCTGTAAGGAAAAAACCTGTTTTTCCAGGACTACTCAGGTCAGGAGTAGTGTGGGTTACTGTCTAATAGATCACTTTAATGTCTCTCTCAACTTTAACATATAATTTTCTAATTGTTAGAAATAGAGAGAGCAATCTATCATTGTCATAATTTTGAAAATGTAAATTTCCAGGAAATCTTACATAACTGTCTAGTGTGATAAGTAGTTAGTTACTAGCTTAAAACATTTACCCACATAACTAAGTATTTGAAATTAAAATTAAGTGCAAATACAGATTGGATTTTAAATACTTAGTCAAAAAATATAAATCATACAACAGTATTTTAGAACTTAGTTTATGTATTGAGCTAAAGGATTGGAGATAAGTTTTATTAAGTATAATCTTTGAATAAAATTAGCTATGTATACTAGATTAGGTTTTGTTAGCTAATATGTATTATTTCATTCTTGCATATATTATCTCTGCATAAATCTAATACTTTTCGGTACAATTTTTCTTTATCTCAGCAATCTTAAGTTCCTTAAAAACAGTAATTATATCCTCTATTAAAATTTTAACTGTTTATTTGCTGGTGTAAAATGTTGACAGCAGGTTAGTTCTCAGCTAACCATTGCAATTGCTGGTAACTCCAACATTTTATAATCCTAATATTTGTGTGTAACCATAGGTTTCGGTGTCAGCCATATGATTTCTTAAAGCGATTTGCCCATAAATGACCTGGTGATGCATAGTCATTTTCCAGTGGAATTCTTTTTTAAAGATAACACCTGTTGAAAGAATTCAGGGAAATTTTATCATTTCTTGTGGTAAAATGGGACCATGAAAGCTGTGGAAGAAGAGAATCCATTTTCACTGATTGGAATCCTTTGCTAAGAAGTTATCCCTGCAGCTGTGAGGAACCCTGCTCTGCATCACAATAAGGCCAGTTCAGCTGACACACTAAGATGAAAGCCACCTGAGGTCTTGGTATCATCAGTTACTTAACAGCTTCACCAGCAGCTACCTCACGGTGCACTTACTGCTATATTAGAGAACTAATTAGTTTCAAAATTTTGACATGTTCTTCAATCTTTAAATCCCCGAATTGCATGCATATTTCAAGTGATATAAATAACTGCTTCAAAGACAGAGGGGTTCTTAGGCTGAAGAGTTACTGGATGCCAGTGAGGGCATCATCACTGTGCCTGGAGGATGTTACTTGATAGGCAAAATACAAGAAGTCTTTATTCACTCTTCAGTTAAATAATAGAGGAAGAAATGAACTTGTACTGGATAAAAATCTCATATAATCAACCACGTCTCAATGCCTTGAGCAATGTTTACAAAGACAGAAAATAAGTACATTGCATATGAAAAACAGGAATCGAGGTAGAGAGATGATTTGTGTAATATCCCTGGCATTTTACTGTCTGTTTTATTTCCAGTGCCAAGACCTTTAGTCACACTTAGTTCAGAAATACATTAGTAATATGTAATGTTTGCTAGCAGTCCAAATCAATGCAATAATTTTATTGATCACATTATACTTTAGAAATGCCATAGACACATTCTTCTGAGAATTGCATTTTAATCATTTGTATTTACTCTTCGGTAAGATCATTGTTTATAGTTCATCATAATCATGTCATATAGATTTCTAGTAATTTTCTCTATCGAAGAATATTTGACCACATTGTGAATCATGAGATTGTGTTTATTTGCAAGAAAAACCTGTTGCTATTTGTAGTATGGCTCAGTCCTAGCATGTACCTTTAATCTAAGAGCTTTCTGTTTAAATATTGTAAATATGATTAAACAAAATCAACAGTAGGTCAAGAGGCAGAGCAAAGAACCAAGTGAGAGAAAGTGAACATAGGATGATTAAGAAAAAAAGCAATAGGGAGAATGGGGAGGTCTGGAAGATGAAGATGGGGGAGAGAACAAGGGGTAGAAGGAGGGTCATTCATTTTGAGGTGTTTTGTTTGTTGGTTTGACATTAAATAGGAAAGGGAGGTTTGGTGGATATATGGGCCAAAAAGGAAGGCCAGTTGAGTACTTTCTCTTCCTTGCTGAGCTAGCAGGCTTTTACACCAGCATATGACTCTGGAGTCTTAATTGGAAAGATAAATGATTGAAATTTCATTAAAAGCAATAGGTTTCTGTAGCAAAATTCAAAAAGTAAAAGAAGACGCTACCATAGATTATTAATTTGCTATGGCTTATTGAAAAGAATCGTTTGCTTCAACTCTTGTTTGTTTTATTGTGCTTTTAAAACATCCTGACCACAGTCTTCCCTCCCTCCACTCCTCCCAATGCCCCCTTCACACCCTGGTCCCCAAGATCTCCTCCCCATTTCTTTCCTGTCAGAAAGGCCTCTGAGGAAAATTGACCAAATATGACAAAACAAGATACAATAAGACTAGGCACAGACCCTCATATCAAGACTGGTGACTTCAATTATGTTTTTGTAACTAGAAATGTGTTAACTAAGAAAAGTCTGGATACACATGAAGTTAGTCATACTTTCTAGTGGTTAGTTCTGCTCCTCTATATGTGTTTCTTCCTTCCATTCCCCATCTTCAAATAATTTTGTCGGTGATTATGTTCTGTTTCACATGAAAAGAATGTCCTTTCTATCCTCATGTTCATAAAAATATTCTTTCTCATTAAGGGAGGTTATTATATGTGTAATACATGCACAAATACCAAATGCCTCAAAGAAACACAATAATTAAGGAAGAAGCAAGAAACCACGCTAATTATTCTGTTCTAATGAGAAATCTTGGTATAGGTTACTAGGTGAATTTAGAAAGTTATTTGTTTGAGGCAATCAAAACCATAGAGGCATTCTGTTTATGTCTATTTCCACCATCTAGTAAGTCCTTTGTACCACAGAGCATCTAAGAATTCAAGAGTCTACATTTCTGTTTGAATCTTTAAAATAATTAACTCTTTAGTTGATTTTTATAATGAAAACCAAACTCAGTATTATTACTTGCCAAGCCTTGCAGAATCTGATCAGTTTTCATAGTTTCAGGGTCGTTTTTGAACTCTCTTTTCTCACAGTTGTCTGACCCTATGGTCTCCTCCTTTGTTGTCTTTGTGTATGACATTTGCATCAATTTTCTAATTCTGAGTCTTTCCACTTTTTGCCCTATTGATCTTTGCCAATTTAAATATAACATTGAGACACCAGTAAATTCTTTCCACCATATATCTAGAATATCTTTTCTTTCTATTTAACATTCAGAGAACATTCTATCTTTGAGTTTGAGGTGTGTTTCTTGTAAATAGCAGAATGTTGGGTCCTGATTTTGTATCCATTCTCTTACCTTGTGCCTTTTTATAGGTGAATTGAGTCCATTGATATTAAGTGAAATTAATGACCAGTGGTTGTTAACTCTGGTTATTTATTTATTTATTTATTTTGGTGGTAGAGTTTGTGTGTTTCCCTTCTTTGAGTTCTGCTGGTGGAGGGTTGTCAGATGCTTATGTTATTATGGGTGTTATTGGCTTTCTTGGTTTGTGATTTTCCTTCTAGTATTTTCTGTAAGGCTGGGTTTGTGGCAACATATTGTTTAACTCTGTTTTTGTCCTGGAATATCCTGTTTTCTCCATCGATGGTGAATGCAAGCCTTGCTGGATATAGTAGTCTGGGCTTGCATCCATGGTCTCTTAGTTTCTGCAGCACATCTATCCAGGACCTTCTGGCTTTCATGGTTTCCATTGAGAAGTCTTGTGTAATTCTGATAGGTTTCCCTTTATATGTTACTTGACCTTTTTCCTTTGCAGCTCTTAATATCTGTTCTTTATTCTGTATGTTTTGTGTTTTGATTATTATATGGCGAGGGTTGCTTTCTTTTGATCCAGCCTATTTGGTGTTCTGTATGCTTCTTGTACCTTCATAGGAATATCCTTCTTTAGGTTGGGAAAGTTTTCTTCTATAATGTTTTTGAATATATTTTCTGGGCCTTTGAGCTGTAATTCTTCTCCTTCTGCTACGCCTATTATTCTTAGATTTGGTCTTTTCATGGTGTCCCAGATTTCCTGGATGTTTTGTGTTAAGAATTTGTTAGATTTGTTTTGCTCTTTAATCAGTGAGTTTATTTCCTCTATAGTCTCTTCAGTGTCTGAGATTCTTTCTTCTATCTCTTGTATTTTGTTGGTAATACTTGTCTCTGTACTTCCTGTTCATTTGCCCAGATTTTCCATATCCAGCCTTCCCTCAGTTTGTGTTTTCTTCATTACCTCCATTTCATTTTTCAAGTCTTGAAACATTTCCTTTATCTGTTTGACTCTTTTTCTTGGTTTTCTTGGTATCTTTGAGAGATTTATTAATTTCTTCTACCCTTTTGTTTGTCATCTCTCTTTCTTTATGGCAGTTTTTCACCTCCTGTTTAAGGTCCTCTATTAATTTCATATAGTTCTGTTTAAAGTCGATTTCTTCTATTTCTTCTGGAGTAGGGTGTCCAATTCTTGTTTCAGGATCCCTGGATTCTGGTGATGTCATGTTGCCTTTCCAGTTGTTGGAGGAATTCTTGCATTGGCGCCTGCCCATCTCTTCCTTCAAATGGAGCTGGGAGAGTCCTGGTGTCTTGGTCCAGTCTTTGCTGTGACTAACTCTCTGGGTGGATCTCCTCAGTGCAGGAGCAGGAATTGTTCCTGTCTGGATGGAACTCCTCAGCACTGAAACAGGGATGCCTGTTATCTCACTCTGGGTGGATAGCCAGTCCAGATGGAACTCCTCAGCACTGAAACAGGGACGCCTGGTATCCCAAGGACACCACAGACAAAAGGGCAAATGTGGGGAGCAAGGCAGGGTCCAGTAGGACACAGGAAACCCTGCAGCACAAGCTGAAGGTGTCCACACTCCCTTGTGGGGACCTTCAGGCCTGCCCAGTAGGCAGGCACTCACCCCTCCGGGTTGATATCCTTAGTGCAGGATACTGATGAATATCTTGCATATCACCATAGAAACTCCATCTGGCGATGGATGAAGCTAGAGACAGGGACCCACATTGAAACACTGGACTGATCTCCTAAGGTCCAAATGAGGAGTAGAAGGAGGGAGAACATGAGCAAAGAAGTCAGGACCCCGATGGGTGCACCCACCCACTGAGACAGTGGGGCTGATCTAATGGGAGCTCACCAAGGCCAGCTGGATGATGGAGCATGTGATCAAACCAGACTCCCTGAATGTGGCTGACAAGGAGGGCTGACTGAGAAGCCAAGGACATTGGCACTGAGTTTTGATTCTACTGCATGGACTGGCTTTGTGGGAGACTAGTCTGTTTGGATGCTCACCTTCCTAGACATGGATGGAGGGGGGAGGTCCTTGGACTTCCCACAGGGCAGGAAACCCTGTCTTCTCTTAGGACTGGAGAGGGAGAGGGAGAGGGAGGAGGAGAGGGAGAGCGGGAGTAGCTTCCTTTGTGAGAGTTCTCTATTTAGGTATGTATACCATTTTTTATTGGATTATTTATTCTTTTGATGCCAATTTCTTGAGTTCTTTGTGTATTTTGGAGATCAGACCTCTGTCTGATGTGGGGTTATTGAAGATCTTTTCCCCTTCTGTAGGCTGTCATTTTGTCTTGTTGACCATATCCTTTGCTTTACAGAACCTTCTCAGTTTCAGGAGGTCCCACTTATTAATTGTTTCTCTCAGTGTCTGTGTTACTGGGTTTATATTTAGGAAATTGTTTCCTGTGCCAATGTGTTCAAGTGTACTTCCCAATTTCTCTTCTCCGAGGTTCAGTGTGGCTGGCATTGTGTTGAGGTCTTTGATCCATTTGGACTTGAGTTTTGTTCATGGTGATAGATATGGATCTATTTTCATTCTTCTACATGTTGATATCCAGTTATGCTAGCACCGTTTGTTGAATATGCTTTTTTTTCATTTTATATTTTTTGCTTCTTTGTCAAAAATCAGGAGTTCATTGGCTTTATCCCAGAGTTGTAGGGATTATGAAAATCTGTCAATGTAATCCACCATATAAACAAACAGTAAAATAAAACCACATGATCATCTCATTAGATGCTGAAAAAGCCTTCCACAAAATACAACATATCTTCATGATAAAAGTCTTGGATACAAGGAACATATGTAAACATAATAAAGGCAATATACAGCAAGCCAACAGCCAATATCAAACTAAATGGAGAGAAACTCACAGAGATCCCACTAAAATTAGGAATAAAGACATGGTTGTCTACTCTCTCCATATCTAATCAATATAATTTTTGAGGTTCTAGCTAGAGCACTGAGACAACAAAAGAAGATCAAGGGAATACAAATTGGAAAAGAAGAAGTCAAACTCTCAGTATTTGCTGATGATATGATAGTTTACACGAGCAACCTCAAAAATTCTACCAAGGATCTTCTACAACTCACACTTTCAGTAATGTAGCAGGATACAAGATTAACTCAAGAAATCCTTTATATGATGATAAATGGGCTGAGAAAGAAATCAGAGAAATATTACCTTTCACAGTAGCAACAAATAGCATAAAATATCTTAAGTAACTCTAACCAAACATGTGGAAGACTTTTATGATAAGAACTTTAAAAAGAAAGAAATTGAAGAGGACACCAGAAAGTAAAAGATTTCCCATGGTCTCGGGTAAATAGAATTAACATAGAAAAATGGCAATCTTACCAAAAACAATCTACAGATTCAACATGATGCCATCAAAATCCCAGCAAAATTCTTCACAGACCTTGAAAAAACAGTACTCAACTTTATATAGAAGGGGAAAAAAAACTGAGGATAGCCAAAACAATACTGTACAATAAAGGAAATTCTGGAGGCATCACAATCCTTGATTTTAAACTATAATATAAAGTTTTGGTACTAAAATCAGCCTGGTATTGGCATAAAAACAGACAGAAAAACTAATGGAGCTAAATTGAAGACGTAGATATTAATCCATATACCTAGTTGTTTTCTTTAAGGAAAGGTAGGTTTTCAATTGTGAATCTCTTCTTAATATTCCATCTTTGTTCTATATTTATGTACATCTAAATATTTTTAAAAGTGAAAACCAAGAAATATTATTTAAGGTATGTCCAATGAGAAAACTCACATGAATCCAATTATAATGGAATATATTTCAACTCAAAATAAATTCAAATTACATAGCAAATGATAGACCTGGACAATCACAGAAACTTTCTTCACTAACAACTGTGACTTTTATGTTGAATTTTTGTGAATGTGTGCCTGTGTGTGTGTGTATTTAAGCGGGGTATTTATAAGCAAAAGCTGTGTTAGTTACCCCATTCCTCAAATAACTGTGTGCTTGCTTCCGACATGAATTTTCCATATTATTGCATGCTATTTTGTACATTGTATTCACCTTTCTGTCTTTCTCATCCTTCTTCTAGTTCTTCTATGATGCTCACCATTGTTTTCCTTTCTTTCTCTCATACAACAAACACACATATACTCACTCAACTGTTGTTGGTTGAATATTTAAACAACAATAAATACAACATATATTATATTACATGTAACTATTCCATATTGAATTATTGATAGATACTGGCTTTAGGAATTTTGTTATAAGAAAAATATTACCAAAATAAAGAGAATCCAATATCTGTTTCAAGCATTAAGAAAGAATGAAACTCAGTGCATATTACTGTTCCAGGAACAGAGAGATGGGGAGACACCAGCTCACTGAAAGTTTTGTATTTTCTTCAGTAATTTTCATTCACCCTCATGCTGTTCTGTGACCCACAACTCTGTCTTGAGTGAGCATATTAAAGTCTCTTTCTACAGAGGAAAAGCCAGGCAAATGAAAAGACAAAATGTGTCAGTGAGGAGAACACTTGTCACACAATCTTGATAACCCGAGTTCGATTCCCAGAATGCCACACACATAAAAGTGTGAATAGGAAAGAGTCTTCAAAGATTTCCTTTGACTACAGCATGTGAAGAATGCTACACACACAACACCTGAGCTCACATCATATACACATGGAATAATAATAAATTTCAAATATTTAAAATAAAACAAGGAAAATTTCTCCTAAGAAGATTAAAATTGAGTTTGTTCACTGCTCTGATACTTGTTATGGTTATTGTTTTATATTGAGAAAATGTAACTTTACCTTAATTCTAAAGTAAAACATTCTATAAGACTTTGTACTGTAAATGAATATGTAGATGGTATTCTGTTTAAGACAGCATAAGAAATAGGCAGAAAAAATATTCTGAAAACCCCTAAACTAATAAATCAATGCCTTCACTCTTAAGTAAAGCTTAACATTAAAGAGTTACAAATTATTTAGAAAAATGAGGAAAGGAAAATGAACAGAATCTCCTGGAAGACACATCGATGATTCTGACAGAGGTGTATAAGTTAAAACAAATTAAACCTACTAAAAAACAACCAGAAATTTAATTAGTAAACTTGGAGAGCTATGAAATGAAGATATTTTTACTGAAGTGAAGCAATGATTACATAGAAAGAGCAATTAGAGAACAGGAAAGTAATCAAGCAAATGAAAAATGAGGAAATAAAAAGTATTGAAGGTATCTAAGAACTGAAAGCAAAATCATAAATGTATGCAAATTATGAAATATAATATGAGACATAATATAGGGTATCAGCATAAGGCATAATTATTCTAGAACAAGAGGAAGGGGCAACATCAGAAACAAACATGAAATGGTAATATGTCTTTTCAAAGCTAAAGCAAACTATGACTTGGTTTTGTTTAATTTAAATATGTTGTTTAGCTGGTCTTGAACCACTGGGTTCAGTCTTGATGCCTCATGTCTTTGAAATCCCCATTTCCTGGGCACTATATATACTCAATTCCATTACAACAATTGCTTTCTTTTAATAACAACAATTTGATTTCAACTTCTAACAAACCTCTAATAAACCTCACCTATATATAATTTTTCAGGCAGAGTAAATTATTCTGTTTTATAACATTTTCTAGCTTTGAAAGTCTACTCATATGTTGGATCTCATTTCTGTTCTGAGAACACTTTTCTGCAACAGGCAGAAGACAAGCACAGTGAATCTAATCTTCCTGCACTCTATCTCCTGACCAGATATTGAGCTAGGCTTCTCAGATATCTGTAAACTGTAACCTCTGGAAGCTCTCTTAGAAGCAAAGCTTATTTTTTTTAAAAAAAATACATATTTTGCTTTATTGATGGGTTTTGTCACAAACCAAACACAACATGCATTTAATCTCTATTAGTTCCACAATGTAGAGTATAGTGGGAAAATATGTCTATCTGTAAAGAATGTACTTTTCAAAATACTGAGAAAACGAAGTGGTATGGAAAACAGTCAATGCTTTCCACATCCATTAATATTTACATGACTAAGGTTACTCGTAACTTTGGGACTTACTCATTCATCAGAAGAGGTTGATAATCCAGAGAACAAGTATGTGAATGTATTTGCCTGTATCTTATCCCATCACATATTACAACCATAGATCAATTCATGACTTTCAGACGTGCGAGGTGACTGAGGGTGTAAAGATACTTCTCCTGACTGTACCTCAATTTCTGCCTTTATAAAACTAGGGTGACAAGGAATTCCTGAAGTTGTATTTGAATGAATTATTGCACTTAAAATATGTAAGTCCACATCTCAATTTTATAAAGATTTTTCTCATCTATCTATCTATCTATCTATCTATCTATCTATCTATCTATCAAGGCAATCTTTTCGCACTTTACATACCAATACCAGTTCACACTCCCTCCCCTTCTTCTGCTACCACTGACTTCCCCCACCTCACTTTCATCCACTACTCAGAGAGAGCAAGGCATCCCATGGGGAGTCAACAAAGTCCTGCATTTCACTCTGAGTCAAGAACAAGGACCTCCCCACTATATCTAGGCTGAGCTAGGTATCCTTCCAAAGAGAATGGGCTCCAAAAAGTGAGTTCAAGCAATAGGGTTAAATCCTAGTCCCACTACCAGTGACCCCACAAACTACCCCAGCCACACAACTCTCACCCACATTCAAATGACCTAGTTTGACCCTATGCAGATTCCCCCGGGGTCAGTTTGAAGTCACTAGCTCAGGTCAGCTGTTTCTGTGGGTATCCCTAACATGGTCTTTGCCCATATTGTTTCTCCTTCCCCATGTATGTCTCCCTTAGGGTTCACCTTGTTACCTAGCTTCTCTGGGATCATAGACTATAGACTTGTTATCATTTGCTTTGTGTCTAATATCCACTTATGAGTGAGTATATACCATGTTTGTTTGCTGTGTCTGGGTTACCTTATTCAGGGTAGTTTTTTTTTTTTTTTATAGTTCTATCTATTTGCCTGCAAATTTCAAGATGTCATTGTTTCTTTTACCACTGAGTAGTACTCCATTGTTTAAATGTGCTACATTTTCTTTATCCATTTTTCAGGTGAGGGGCATCTAGGTTGCTTCCAGGTTTAATGCTGTTAGGAAGCAAAATTTTCCCTAAATTTTTTTCAAACCCTAAAACCTACTTCTACTGTGAAAACAGAACTTGATTGGTTCATGTGATTGCCAGAAAAATCAAGTATTATGTAAGACACTCATTTTATAAATACAGCAGGTAAACTTCATTACTTTGTGTCATGCATAAGAAATTTAGCTTACCATTCTTGTTTTCATATTAAAATGAAATATTCTGTGTCCTCATGGCATACAGTAAAATAGTAACTAACACACACACACACACACACACACACACACACACAAGAGAAGAAGGAGGGAGGAATAGGAAGAGTAAGAGAGAGGTCAAACTACATATAGCATATGATAAAATTAGTCAAGCATGTCATTTATTGAGTCTGATTAGATTTTTAATGGAGCTGATAACACACTTTGACAACTTGCTGAATTATTGTCAGAAATATTGAACAATCTCTTCTTATTATGCATGATGGCTAGTTAAGTGGCATAAATTATGGGGTACTGTAGGAGTGGGGTGTGTTCTGAAAGCACACTGACAAGAGCATGAAGGGAAGGAGTAACTCTGTTCCTAATGACCTCTGGAGAATAATTCAGAGAGAGTAATTAGGTCCAGGTTTGTGGTGCTTCTTTTGTGCTTATTCTTCAAATAATAGATAATCACCTGAATACAAAACACTTCAATCTATATGATACATAAATAAATCTGTTAGATGTGTGTATATATAGAATATTTACTTTTCTCTTTTATTTAAAATATGAAGACACTGTTACTATGATATACTTCAAATGTCTCAGCCCCCAGATAATTAATATGATAATCATTTGTTAGCTAATGGACTGGTAAATTGTGGTAATTAATAAATGGAAATTAGTAACATATTTTAAAATATTTTATTGAAAACAAAGCTGTCTATGATTATTACTTTAAAGTAGTTTATTTGGTGAAATAGTTAGCACTTATAATCCATTTATAGTATATATATATACTATATATATAATATTCATAATGTATACTGTGTGGTCATAAATTAACAAATACTTATTTAAGGTTAGAAGATGACAATGGGAATACCATAAATCCAAAAGGACTGATATTTGACAACTCTTTTAAATATAATGGAATATCTGGAAAAACTAGTGTTTTATATTCTTCATATGCTATGATATTTTGCTTTTTGTATAATATTATATATGGATTTTAATATTATATATTTGTTTTAAGATATATTTGGTTTACATGTGTACATGTCTACATTGCTACATGTATGTAAGACGACTGTCTGCTTGCTGGAGCCCAGAAAAGTCAGAATAGAGTTCTAGAGTGAAAATGATTATAAGCTACCATGTGGAAGCTGTGATGAAAATCTGATTAAGAGTTTATAACCACTGGGACAACTCTTCAGCCTCTAGATTTCATAATAAAAAATTAGTCATTAAGGGGTGGAGCCAGGCAGTGGTGGCATATAACTTTAAACCCAGTGCTCAGGAGGCAGAGGCAGGAGATCTCTGTGAGTTTGGGATCAACCTGTTCTACAGAGCAAGTTTCTGGACAGCCAGAGCTACACAGAAAAACCCTGTCTCAAAAATCTCAACAAAGAAAGAATAAGAAGGAGAAGAAGGAGAAGAGGAAGAGGAAGAGGAGGAAGAAGAGGAAGAAGAAGAAGAAGAAGAAGAAGAAGAAGAAGAAGAGGAGGAGGAGGAGGAGGAGGAGGAGGAGGAGGAGGAGGAGGAGGAGGAGGAAGAGGAAGAGGAAGAGGAAGAGGAAGAAGAAGAAGAGAAGAAGAAGAAGAAGGCTGTGCATAGGTGGACAGCTCATAAGCAGACCTTTAGTCGAGCATGTGCAAGGCCAGGTGTGTTTTTCAGCCACACAAAAAAACTAAAACCAGAAAAAAACAAGCTGAATTCTCATCAAATATACATTTTAATTAAATAATTTTACCTCCTAATACTATATCTGGTGTGTAAGGATGTCAGGTCTCACAAAAAAGAAAAACTTGACAAACTGTCATTTAGAGGTGGACATTCAGTTATGCCAGTACCATTTTTTGAAGATGCTTTATTTTTTCCATTGTATACTTTTAGCTTCTTTGTCAAAAATCAGGTGTTCATAGGTGTGTGGATTAATATCTGGGTCTTCAGTTTGATTCCATTGGTCAACGTCTCTGTTTTTAATGCCAATACCAAGCTGTTTATATTACTGTAGATCTGTAATAGAGCTTGATGTCAGGGATGGTAATATCTCCAGAAGTTCCTTTATTGTATACTATTGTAGAAGAAAGAAAATATATTCATATCTATCACCATGCATAAAACTCAAGTTAAAATGAATTAAAGACCTCAATATAAATCCGACCACACTGAACCTGATAGAGGAGAAAGTGGAAAGTAGACTGCAACACTTGGGCACTGGAGACCACTTCCTAAGAATAACCCCAGTAGCATAGACAATAAGGGCAACAATAAATAAATGGGATCTCCTGAAACTGAGAAGCTTCTGTAAAGCAAAGGGCACGGTCAGTAAGACAAAAAGGCAGCCTACTGAATGGGATAACATCTTTATCAACCCCACATCAGTCAAAGGTCTGATCTCCAAAATATATAAAGAACTCAAGAAAATAGACATTAAAATTCTAAATAATCCAATTAAAAAATGGTGGGCTGAACTAAATAGAGAATTCCCAGCAGAAGAATTTCAAATGATCAAAAGATACTTAAGAACATGTTCAACTTCCTGAGCTATCAGGGAAATGTCAATTAAAACAACTCTGAGAAACCATTTTACACCTGTCAGAATGGCTAAATCAAAACCATTAATGATCGCTTATGCTGGAGAAGCATGTGAAGTAATGGGAACATTCATCCATTCCTGGTGGGAATGCAAACTTGTGCAACCACCTTAGCAAATCAGTGTGGTGGTTTCTCAGAAAACTGGGAGCCAACTTGCCTCAAGATCCAGTAATTTGGAATTCCTACCTTGCTCTATTCTGCTAAGCCACTAGCCGAAACAGCTTCTTTATTAACCAATGGCAATGAAACATATTCAAAGCATAGAGGGGAATCAGGGTAAGAGATAGAATATTAGAGAGGAGTAGATAAAACTATGGGCCATTTGAGGGATCATATGAATACTGGATACATTAAAAGCTTCTTAAATGTATACATATATGAAAGAAATCTAGATAGAATCACCAATAATTAGAGAAACAAAGACCCAACCGGATATCTCTTGCCCCCCCCATTGAAATCTCCAGTGCCAGGAATGGGTTACATCTAATAAAACTGTTGGGCCAGGGGCCATATGGAAACCCCCAAACAACCCAAGCTAATGTCAAGGCTATTGTTCACCCTACACAAACTGATGGCCAGGCCCCATTGCTGAAGATAATGCCTACATAACTCACTAAACATGGGGGAGTCAAAATTGTGTTTACTTAGATCATTAACCATTTTTGATTACTGTTCTTGGTACTGGAATATACTCAGTACACTACTACAGGAAAAACATGAACACTTAGCCAGCTATATTCCCTTTGACCTAAAATGGCTACCTCCTTGCATAATATACTGATACACTTGTGACGCCAAAATTATCGGAGTAACAATCTACTATGTGATTGGATTTAGGGTCCACTCTATGAGAGGGAACCAATGCCTGATACTGCTTTGGTAGAAGGAATTTGAGACAGATAGGGTACAGACCTAGGGGTAAAACAAATACTGCTACACTGCTAAAGGAACATAGCACTAAAATGTCTCCTGATGACATTCTGGTCTACTCTGGGATCAGTGTACTGCTCAGACAACAGCAGAGAAGCTTCCTTCTGTAGTAAATGAGAAAAAAAAATAGATGAACTCACACTTAAACAATGAACAGACAAGCAGAAAGTGAGAGATTTTGAAACATTCACTCCTAAATGGAAGTTTTCCATCAAAGATCTGCCCTC
This sequence comes from Microtus oregoni, assembly GCF_018167655.1. Taxonomy (NCBI): domain Eukaryota; kingdom Metazoa; phylum Chordata; class Mammalia; order Rodentia; family Cricetidae; genus Microtus; species Microtus oregoni. The sequence continues at coordinate 69,905,761 of NW_024543060.1, read as the reverse complement.
AGGGCTCAGAAAACCTTGCAGAAGAGGAAATCAAATGCTGGTGAGGGCCACATAGGATGGAGGACACTAGAAAACAAGGCCTCCGGAAACAACACGCTGACACACATAAGAACACGTGAACACATATGAACACCCAGAGCCTGCGGCAGCATGGACAGACTTGCACATGGTAAGGCAGACTGGGTCTCTGAATTGAGAGGGAAAGTGGACCCTAAATCCTACCCTAAACCAGAACTTAATTCCAACTGTCAACTTCTTGCAAAATAAGATTAGTATTCTCCAATGGAGTCTCACTGAGAATACAAACCATAATCCATCCAATGTCAGTAGTATTTTTGGAAGATTTTTATATGTGGCTTGATTGAATCATTGACAGATTGATTGACTGACTTTTGTATAGGCAAACTTTGGGAGAATGTATGTATAAGTGAGATCTTGGAATGTTTCTCTTTCTGTTCCTAGTGTACTTCACTTAGCTGAAGCCTCAAATATTCTGACAGGTTCATGTGTTCTGTTTGAAGTGGTGGACTTCTCTAAGATTTTAATGTTTTAAATATGGTTCATAATATTGATAAACATGAAGTAATTTCTAGATTGTTTTCTGCTGTCTTAAATTCTTTAAGAAATAAGAAGATTAAATATGGTTATTTTAATTTAATTTTTACATTCCTTATCTGAACAACACATATATTTGTCTGATGCACGTTCTTTGTCATATTGTAAGATTCCACTATGTATCTCAAATTAATATATATGAAGTGAGCTTCATTTAGTGAAGTCAGACAAGACTGATAACATGTTATTTCTTAAAATACGGCAAATAGATATAAACATATCAATTACATTAAAATTAATTGTAAAGTGTGTAACACAAAGTACTAAATTAAATGAAATAGATTAATTTAAATTATTGGCTGAAACAGAGTTAATGAAATCATACTAGTCACGTGAAGGAGGCCCATTTTCATTTAGATAGTTGAGAGCTGAAGAATAGTACTTCAAAGATTTCAGACTGGTATTCATTGGCATAGATTTTTATAAATGCTTCTATGTTAATATGCATTTAATTTGTTAATGAGTTGTTTCTTGGAAATGAAATTTATGAGAAAAATGGAACTGTCTTTTCCTTTGATTAAATTAATGTTTTGGATAAATAGACATAGGAATTCATCGATTACATGACACTCATTTATATGCACACAAGACATATATATCCGTCATGCTCCCAGAAAACTAAGAGACTACCTGACTAAGTTTTTAAAGGCCTTATTTAAAACAGTGTTACACCAAGCACTTACATAAAAACAAAATTAATCACAGCCAAAGATGTGACTATAAATTCCCATAGCTGATAGTGACCAGCATCCATTCTTTCTTGTCTTTAGGGACCTAGATGTATTCTTAATCAGTCAGAGCAGAGTGAACAAATATGGTGCAGTTAGGGATATTCTATTAAATACATATCCTCAGAAACAAGAGATTTTATGAATTAATTCTCAGCCATGGAAACAGTGTCAGAATCATCAAATCATGTTTCCTTTAGGCTTCTACTCCATCTTGAGAACTTCATAGACTTCATAAGCCCATCTTATTTAATAGGACTATTAATGTAACACTCAGCATCAGATGTTAAATTACCTTTGCTCTTTGCCATTTTCAATATATATTTAAATGACAAAAAAGCCAATTGTGAGGAAGTGTGGAAAATTCAATCGATAAATTTATAGTGAGGTGTTATGTGCTCCATTATTCCATCAGGACAGGAATGATTACAATCCCATAAGTACTTAATTCCAATTCCACTTTTATCATAAATGAATTAAGGGGAATTGTTACAAATGAATAAATAGGCAAACATAAACATTAAAAGACTTATTTTTTCATGTTATTTTACTGAACAAAATTCATCTATGAAATAGCCTCTTTACTAGAAGCATGTCCTATCAGTTTTTGAAACATCTACTTAGCCACTTGAACTCTGGTGTGGAAAGACAAGGTGTAAAACATAGGACTAAAGATCTTAAAGAATGAATGACCAAGAGGTGAAATATCACCAGGGAATCTTAAAGTTCAAGTCTAATAAGTCATGCAGGCAATAACTACAAAGATGACCAACAAAGATCTTACACTTTCCAGTTCAGCTTACAGTGACTCTATCTCTGTTGTACTGAGAAAGCCTTCAGCTAATAAATTTCAAAAGTACACAGCCAGCATCAAAGTCATAATGTACTTACTAAAATCTAAAATGCAATACCAAGCAAACAAAAGCAACAAGCTAGTGGAATGTTTGATGTTTCATCTTAGATAGCTGGCTCAATTCAGAAGGCATTCTCATTGCCTTCAATTATAAAGGTAATGTGTACATGTACCTGCAGTATTGATTCTGGAAAAACAATGCAAGTAGAGGACATTTGAATAAATCTTACTGCTTAAAATACATTCTATGATTTCTTATATTTCAAAGTAAACATAGTACAAATGGAATGGGAAATAAGCATACAGAAATATACAATTTTATGGTGTTTTAAGCCACATAAAACACACAAAACACACTTATACACACACTTACACACACGCTTATACACACACATTCGCATACACAGAACCCTTTTATTGGAGCAATGTTGCCATTAAAGACACTCCCTGTGACACAGGATAGTTTGGGATCAAACCTAATCTATCACTAATAAGTTTTGTGAAAACACAATTTAGTCTTAAGAGAGGAAGCATGAAAAATATATTCGATACACACACACACACACACACACACATATATATATATATATATATATAATACACATATTTACTCAAAAAGCTACCAAAATAACGGTTGTTTTCAATTCTTCTCAGTATTTGAATCTCAGTTAGATATTTAAAAATTTAATTCTTTTGTCTCTATGCAGACACAAATCTTTTCATGTTTCAGAAATTGTATTTATTTCATAGTTATTAAACTTTTTATCAGTGTTTATGATCACACAGAGACTTATATTAATTATAAATTGCTTGACCTATTAGCTCAGGTTTATTATTTACTAACTCTCACAACTTAAATTAACTCATAATTCTTGTCTATGTTAGCCAAATGGCTTGGTCCCTTTAATCAATGGGGCATTCTTATCTTACTTCCTTTGCATTTGCTTCTGGCTGATGATTGCATCTCCCTGCCTTCCCTCTTAGAATTCTCTTAGTCTGATTGCCTTGCCTATACTTCTTGCCTGGCTACTGACAAATCAGCGTTTTATGAAACCAAAATGAGTGACAAATCTTTACAGTGGACAAGGGCATTACTCTACAGCGTAATTATATGAAGTCAGCCTTCAGGCTTTTTGACTATCTGTAAGTCTCACTACAGAGTAGTCATTTTCCAGTGCCTCTTTTAGTCAACACTGTGACATTTCTACAACACTGGTGTGTATAGTGGGTTGGTGCACTGCCTAGTTCCTCTCTGTAGAAGTTTACTGGGCCTTTTCACAAGGCTCGTTGTATCCTCCATAAATATCCCTGCCACTGCTCACATCTCTCACACCTTTCCAAATGCACATGGGCCGGCATTTTCTCCAGTCATCACAGAGCTGAATTCCATAGCCTTCACATCTTATCTGTGAGTTACTCCACTGTCATTTTTTGTCTGTTTCTTTCGTTGTGGTAAAGCTGCCCTTTGACAGACAGGGAGCATCCACTGGCACAAAGTAGCCTGATAATAGTAATAGTTCAGAATTAAAATATATCATTGGCAAATTATAACACTCCATGCCTCACGATAATCAGCAATTACAGTCAAATTATCTCAGCTCTCTTACTATAGTATATTATATATTATGTATTTACTCCATGACTTTCTAAAGAAACTGTAACCAGAAAACATCAAGGAACTACCTTGTCAGAAGCCCCTTTTTTAAGCTGATTCAGCAACTGTTGGGTGCTTCTGCCTAAGTACTTCTTTATTCCACCTGGAGGTACCTGTACATTTTATGGCCTTATCGGTAATTAATAAAAAGAAGTCAGAATGGGGGATATTTTAGTGGTTTTTTTTTTTGTTTGTTTTTGTTTTTGTTTTTCGAAGCTTTCTCTGTGACTGTGGATCCTGTCCTGTAACTAGCTCTTGTAGACCAGGCTGGCCTCGAACTCACAGAGGTCCGCCTGCCTTTGCCTCCCAAGTGCTGGGATTAAAGGCATGCGCCACCACTACCAGCTTAGTTTTCTTTTAAAATGTATGAATTGAATAGATAATTCTAAGTAAAATACATATTTTTTTCTGAATACAAAGTAGAATAATTACCATTTATCGCTAAGTCAAACTTTCATTAAGTTTTTAACTTTTTCTTTTAGTGTATCCTTTTCACACATGCACACACACGCAGTGAGACACATTAAAAAAAAGAGTATAATAAAAGTGAAATTAACCTTTTCTTCTTAGCAATAGTTGTCATGAAAAGTCACTTTACTTTAAATTTTCGTTTAATATATAAGCTTTTAGAAGATGCCTATGCCTCATGAACCAGGTAATAAGGTCTGGATTATGTATGTACTTACAACTCTTGTTCAAGTGAAACAATCTTGATGGAGAATAATCTTTTTCTTCAACAGGTTTATTATGTGATGTTGGATATCAGTAATATTACAGTTAAATATAGTAGGTCCCATTTATTAATTGTTTCTCTCAGTGTCTGTGCTACTGGGGTTATATTTAGGAAGTGGTCTCCTGTGCCAATGCATTCAAGTGAACTTACCACTTTCTCTTCTATGAATGAAGTTCGGTATGGCTGGCTTTATGTCAAGGTCTTTGATCCATTTGACTTGAGTTTTGTTCATGGTGATAGATATGGATCTATTTTCTTTCTTCTATATGTTGATACCCAGATATGCCAACGCCATTTGTTCAATATGCTTTCTTTTCTCCATTTTATACTTTTTGCTTCTTTTTCAAAAATCAGGAGTTCGAAGGTGTGTGGATACTTCTAGTTCTACCTTGACCAGTCTTGGTCTTGTATTTGTCTTCTCAGGATAAGTGATGATATAGGTGCATCTGTCTTCTGGGTTTATTAAGTATGGTTTCCTTATAATTTCCAATCATGTCTGTGTCTTACAATATTTCTCTCTCCTCGTTTTATATGTTGGTCACTGCAGACTAATGGACTGCCATACATGGGAACTCAGAAGTTTCATTCCTAGTTAATGGTTTTTACAGAACTGAAATGTGCCATGCATATAATCAAAGGAGAAAAGTAACCACCAATTTTACTCAGCTGAGAAATCTTCCGATTTGCTTTCATGACTGTTTTGGTAAGATACCCCCACTGGTGCAACAGTAATGTGATTGTTGCGGAAGTAACCAGCTGCTCTCTGATTGGAATTCAGACCTACGGAATGTGTTGGAACCTGTGCCTGGAACTGTTATCTGGCCCGGGAGTCTATTGAGTCACAGGCCCTAGAGGAGATCCTGTTACTAATATTCTCCTGGGAGGACATAGCATTACATCAACTCTTTGTGGCTTATGGTTATAAACGTAGATTCGTTCATCACTCAGTCCTCATCAGAGGCATTTTTGCAGTAAATTGCAATTAAAAAAGATCCCATCTGTTCAGTATGTTATTTGTTTTCTAAATCTAAGTATGATGCTTTTGTTTTTTATTCAAATTATTAGGTATTATACTTTACACAAATAAATAGCAGCCAATAATTGTGTTGTTTCATAACAAAACTTTCTGGTTGATAAGAGTGGGTAGACCCGGGCTAGCAATATCTCTACAGCTACAAAGACTTCTGTTGTGATCCCTTAGATTTCCATGAGAGTTTTGAATAAATTAATCAAATTATAGCATATTTTGTTTGATTGATAACCATAATTATAGTGTCCACAACACATGAAGAGTCTTTTTAAATAACATAAGTTCATTTAGAATTGATAAACAAAAATTAACTAATAAAACAATTTAAAACACATTTTGTTTCTTTGATAATCAAAAATTATCTCTAAAGGATAGGTAAAGTTTGCAATTAAATATGCTTTCAATACAACATTAATTATTGTTTACAATTTCCTTTTACTTAAAAAGTTAAAACTTTGTTTAAATATAGGAAATGTCATACAATAACACATAGTTTGTTATCTTTAAATTTGGGAAATGGTAGTTTTATATAAGCTGTTCTTATAAAAATAAGTCTTTTGTAAATTTCAATAAGAATGTACATAAAAGAGATTATTATTCTTTCATTTGTGATGTAAAAAATCACTACACACAAATAATTCCATTCTGATCCTGATAACTAGCCATCAGAACTAAATTTTCAGATAGTTTTTGCATATATAAATAAGTACATAATTCAATAATCTCAAGTAATTAAAGTTGAGAAAGAGTCTATTTTAAGAAAGATGATGTTTTAAAGTAGTGTTCATTCCTGAAAGAAGTTAGGGCTAAAAGATTTGTCACATATACCCAATGAAATCTGATGAGCCAAATAAATTTAATGTCATTTTTAGCACTAATAGTGTCAAAATTATCAATCTGATTTCATAGTTCATTGTCAGTCATGGAGATCACCAACTTTGATCTATGTAAACTTTCCCATAAGGTTAAACTACTACATGTCAATGGTACACAGATTGCTGGAGTCTCTAGTGAAGCTTAAGCCTCTTGTGCACTCTATGAAAACAATAACCTTCCAATGACAATTATAACAGCAAATGACAGCAAAGCCTACCACTAACATTACGACCATTCCTTTCAAAGCCAAGGATCAATGCCAGTAATTCCTCTTACATCTCCTATTCTACATTTTCCAGAAGCGCTACCTAGTCCAATAAAACTACGAAAATTAATGATTGGTATAGCAGTAAGTTGTTAGGAGTCTGATGCTTTTGGTGTGGCAATTTGTATTGTTAGAAATAATGCTATCTTTAAAAGAGTTATGAAGAAAAATACAGGATATCTGATTAAATTTAACTAATTTTCAAATGCCTATAAGTTTGTTTAGCCTAAGTATCTACAAAAACATTGTATTTTACATTTGAGCAGTCACCTTCAGAGAAGATACATACCTAATGGACTGGGAGAGAACTGGAAAGGGATTTAAGAGTTGTTTTTTGTTGTTGTTGTTGCCTTCCATGGGGAGTGGGGGCTCAGGGTGATGCTACATATATAGTCACTTTGTAAGGATTTAGTGATCTTCAGCTTATAAACCATAAATTTTTAAATTGTTCACATTAATATATGTGATGACATACTTCTATATTATATATCATTACAAGGATGTATGTTTTTTCTAAGACATTGAATTTATTTGAAGTATTCAAAGACAAAATAGAACTGTTAAGTAAATAAAAGGTGGGTAAATAGTAAGATATAATAAAACTCTTGGAAATAGAGCAAGAATCTATTTAGTGCAAAGAATGTATGTTACTCAATTTTTAACAAATTTTTGTAATAAAAATTTCTAATGTCATTTCTATTCTCATTTTATAAAACTTATTAGAAACATATGAATTAATTCTTTCAGTAGCTTAATTCCAAATCAGTATTTAATTTTTTTGTAAATGAGATTTTAAATTTATCTGTAAAAATAAACATGTGCTGTTTTTCAGTTAGCACTGCTCTTTAGCAAACATTGGTGAATTTGGACTCCATTCCAAGTCTCCATTCCATAGAGTAAACTATTAGGAAAGTACCTTTGACTGTTAATTATAGTTGACTAGTTTATAAAACATCTGCACCAGGCAAGAAAATAAATATTTTACTTTATGTTTTACAACTGAGAAAATGATCAAAGAGCTTGAGATGATTTCTTTAAGGATAGCTAACAAATCAAGTTGAATAGTTGAACTAAAATTTTTAAATCTTTGATTAAATTTTTATTTAGCTGTGTTTTCATCTGTTTTCCACACACACACACACACACACACACACACACACACACACTCACTCACCTAAGTTGAGCGTTCTTCTGAACGCTCTGTTCTGAAGACAGATTCTCTGTCTTCATGGTACATAAATTAAACTTCCTGGAAAGAGAGAGACAGGTGAGACTCAAAGGTACACAAATTCAAAATTATGGGAGGCAGTATTTATCTTTTAAAATCTTTTCTCTTTCTTTGAAATATTTCTTCTTTCCTGTTTTGTTTTTAAATATTGGCCAGAACATGGACCATGAATGAAGCTGTATAAGGATAATTCTGAGAACTTGTGAGATAACCCCAAGAACAAAGGCAAAAGTCCTGTTCCTCCATAATGTGGAATGTCCTTAGAATGGGCTTTTGTGTCCCTCCCAGGTGCAGTAAATAGGATTGGGTTTACTTTAGGTTTTTCCAATCATCTTACCCATTATTATTCACAATAATGTTTCCAAGCAGGCTTTGTCCTCTTGACTATATACAATGAAAACCCAGGTGCCCTTGCCCTAGTGACTATATAAAGCTTGACCTTAAGTGAACTTTGCTCCCCTGGCTTTACCAAACTCTTTGTCTGATACCCAGAGTAATGTTGGCTATTGCATGAGACTTTGGATCACACCATTTTCAGGCCCACTTTGTCAGTTCATGCCACCAAATAAAACATTAACAATAATATTTTAGGCAACATACAAGATAATAGATATGCTATGTTCCTTTCATAAAGGAAGCATTGTACCTTGCTCACAGTCTCTCCCTTCCCACCATGCCTTATCATTCCTCTTCATTAATCCCCTTCCTCATTGATCCCATTTATTGACATAAATGGCACCCTTCTACTTCTACATATATGAGTATGAAATTATTGTCAGTTTTATATGTTTGAATGAATGTTCATTATCCTATATAATTTTAGAGTAAGGAGAAATGAAGATGCAGACAAGATGTTGCAGGTGCTGAAAGTCATACCTCAGCACTTTATTGAAAAATTAATTTTGGCAAAATGCATTCTGGAACCCCTTCTGCTTCTAGGGACCTCAATTTGGGAAATATTTAATAATGAGATTTTAATTTTATCATTTGTTAAAAATTTGAAAGAGATCAAGCAGTTTATTTAATTTGTCTGATATTGTAAAGATTTGACCAGGCAGTCTTTGTATTTTTATTTAGGAAGTATAAAATGGATAGCTTGTTCCTTAGAATTTTTTAATAAGACTTATGAAAAAGTGTGCCTTAGTTACAGAGATGAATGTAAATTTCTGCAGTCACTCTGCTCTCCGAACTTCAGCAATATTAAATATATAGTAAATCTACTTTAAAATATATTTGGACAAAGCCAACACACTTTTAAGTGGTCACTAATCGTATATAATAATAAGGAAAAGGCATATTTTCTTCAGAATAAATCTAGAAAACTGGAAAAAACATATAGGTAATAGTAACAGTTGAACAATATTAAGAAGAAACCATTTTCTGAACTGTTTTCCTCTCTAACTTTTAAGAATTTAATGCATGAAGGTCTGATAAAATCTTAAATCTTGTGAAGACTGTTGTAAGAAGGCTGCTTGGTCATTCCAGCCACACAGCCCCGAAATAATCACATAGAAACTATATTAATTAAATCATTGCTTGGCTCATTAGCTCTAGCTTCTTATTGGCTAACTCTTATATCTTAATTTAACCCATCTCCTTAGTCTGTGCATCACCAAGAGGTCATGACCTACCAGCAAAGTTTCAGCTCATCTCTCTTTGGTGGCAGCCCCATGGCTTCTCCCTCATTCTGCCTTCTTCCTCCCAGCGTTCAGTTTAGTTTTCTCCACCTACCTCTGTTCTGTCCTGCTCTGCTATAGTATAGGCTCAAAAAAGTTTCTTTATTCACCAATGGCTTTCACATCATACAGAGGGGAATCCTACATCAGAGGACTCAGTACCAGGAAAATTAAACAATGCAGTTGACAAAACAATCGTATTTTGATGATAAATATTTTCTATAAACCTAATCTACGAGCTCTGTGAAGTTAGGCATTATTTCCATGTTACTGTGTTGTTTATACAATAGTGTCAGTTTCCCTTTCTTTCTTAGTACGGGAATATCCATCTGCATGATGCAGCCATATTCTCCTAAAACTAATGCCATTTTCTGATCCTCTGTAAACTAGGCAGTCACCTGACACACTTAACTAATGAAATTAATTAGTATATTTGAAAAGCATTCCCCTTCTTTGTACGTGTAATAGACAACATTTAGAACATTGAGGTTGTCTGGAAAGCCATGAAGCATTGTAGTCTATATATGGGCTATAGCCTACATATTAACTTTGTAGACTAAATGAATAATCCAATGTCTTGGATGCTGATTACACCACTGAGTCCCACAGAGTGACCAGTGTCCTTTGATTTCTTGGAGGTGGCTCAAATACATCTTCATATTCTACTCTTTCTGCCTTAATGCATTAGTAATGGGCTCACAGGCTATGGTGACTGCTGCCTTACAAATCATTCAGCTAAATGATTTAATTTTTCCTTTTCCTTAATAGATCCCAACAGGTAAATATTCAGTCACATTAAAAATGATGCCTGATGATATGATTTGGGAGCTGTTCAAGTAATTAATAGATAGACTAAGATTACAGAGTTAGTAATTAAACTATTCAAGGGCCATTCTGGTCAGGAGAATTTCCCATTTGGAGGTTAGCATTGTCGTCTATGAGAATGGAAGTATGTGATCCATTAGAGTAAAGCAACACAGACTTTTAATTCCACACACATGCTCTATATAAATTGCATGAGTGCATACTCACTTGACCTCTCTGCCAGATTTATAAGACAATGTTATCCTTAAAGCCCAATTCATCTATTTTAAAACTTTTAAAATTAATTCTAAGAATAGGTTTTTGAGTCATGATTGTTTAGGAAAGAGGGATCATTTCATAAGAAGCATTTATTAATTAAAATTATAGTCTTTCAGAGAAGTTGTTCTCAAATCAGAATATTAAATACTGTATGAATTATTTTCCAGAAGGTGGTAAGTACAGAGCCGTTCATCTTGCTCTCTGAAAAGCAGACGGCAACCTTATATAATTCCACCAAAATTATCTCTTTCAGATACTCACTGTAGAGCAGTGTGCATGAAGGTCAAAACTTCCTCTTCCTTTCCTTTCCTTTCCTCTCCTTGAGGACTCCACAAGATGTTGGCCAAACAATAGTTGTTCTTCTAAGTTAGCTTATTTAGACAAGAGGATAATGTAGCAATCACTAGATACCCAACCAGACCGAAGCAAGCTAATATTTATCTATAACTATTTCCTATCTTATTTTATTAAGAACTGGACTTATTAAATGCCTATAAATAATGCCGTGTTTATTTGTATGTCTGATAATATTATCCTAAATTCAGACATGAGGTCTCTGCATCTGAAGGTAATACCCTTTTTTTTTTTTTTTTTTTTTTTTTTTTTTGGAGACAGGGTTTCTCTGTGGCTTTGGAGCCTGTCCTGGAACTAGCTCTGTAGACCAGGCTGGTCTCGAACTCACAGAGATCCACCTGCCTCTGCCTCCCGAGTGCTGGGATTAAAGGCGTGCGCCACCACCGCCCGGCCAGGTAATACCCTTTACTACTATTTATTAGCTGTTCTGGCTTCCTTCTGTCCCCACTCTTACCTCTGGAATGACACAATAAAAAAACATCTGCTAGCCTCCAAGTAGGAGCAATGACGACATTCAAGACAATCTAAAAAAGAAATAATGATAACCTTATCATTTAAAGAGATGTAGATTTTGAATGATTAAATGTTACCAATAGATTTAGAATCCTGGGTCTGCATATTTGAGGAGGTAAATAATTCCCCAGGGAGAAAGATATAGACAACATATCCAGTTTATAAACCTAAGATGTTTGTAGGGTCTTGAAACTCGCCCTTGTTTTAAACTTAGCATGTCAATGACTGATTCATACTCTGTGTCTTTTCTGAAGAGGAAACTGAGAGGGAGCAGATCTTGGGGAGAGGAAAAGTTGTGGGAGGTATGAGGAGTGGAAGAAAGGAAACTCTGTTAGGGATGTACTGTATGAGAGAGGAATCCATTTTCAATTTTAAAAAGAAGAAAGTTAACACCCAACTGCTCTCTGGTGTTCTTCCATTTATTCATAAAATTACTTCTGAGGCTTCTCTTCTATGAGAGGCCTCAGAATTTTCTGTGAGATTTTCTCAAAGATTCCTATCTTTTTCTTTTTTTTCCCCCATTGGTAATTAATGACATGCTTAAAAACTCGTGTGTCTCCTTTATTATAACTTAAAGAAGGCATTTGTGTAAAGAATGGCAGTCATGAATTACCCATAAGAAGCCATGATTGGGTCCTGAGGAGACAGACAGGAGCTTCTAGGTTCCTCAGTTCTCAGTTTCCTTCAGAACCAGAAAACAAAGTGTTTTCTGACTTTTATTCCTATTCAGGATAAGGCAATCTCCAGTCAACATGACTTACCAATTGTGCTGAAAGTCACAATTCTTATGAGCATCAAGTTATAATTTAAGGTTCCTTGACCTTGCAATGGAAAGGGAAACTTCAAGACCACAGGACCCTTCACTTGAGAGAGAGAGAGAGAGAGAGAGAGAGAGAGAGAGAGAGAGAGAGACTACAGCAGTGTGTGTACTGATTGCTGGGGATGGTAGCTAGAACCATCTGTATTCTAATATTTTCCACTATGTGTTTTCCTTAATTTTATGGATTTAGATAACTTCTGAATAATTTCTTAACGTACCATCATAATTCCCTAATAGTATAGTAACAAGTTCTTCTCAACATCTCGCGAGTAAACGGTTTACGGATTTTTCTTGGCTAGCACCTAAAAAGCTTCCCAGTAATACTTCTTGCAAAATATTTGTAACCTAGCTACCCATTCAGTGGTACCCAATCCCAATGAATCTTACGATGATTTGAACTCCAGCTCACACCATGAGTACCATTTGCGAACATCTTGAGTTCCAGGATCCATCTATCTGCACTTGCATTTCTGATATACAGTATCTTTGAAGTACTAAAACTACAGCAGGAACAAAACCAATGAATTAATGAAGGTTGCAAGTTAAAGCCACAAGGTTTGGGCAATTTGCAACCCAGCAATAAACAATGCAGTTTATTTTGTTATAAAAAAATAGGTTGGTACTATAACAAAACCTGAACATGTAAGAACTGCCTTGGGACTGGATGGTAAGGTAGAAGAAGAAATGATTTTGAACAACATTTTAGAAAATAGGTAAATTGCTTTGGGCTTGTTGAGAATAGAGATTTCTCAGGAACTTCTGTAGGGTTCTCTTCCACACATACGCTGTTTGCCCTTCTGTCCCCCGTTGATTTTCAGGAAGAAAACAATGTTCTTAGGCTACTAAGAGTGCTTCTTGTTCAATATCTGTGAAGAACACTACTGACCACTTTAAAGAGCACTTTAGAAGTACAATGTAAGTTTACCGTTTTGTTAGTATCTGAACCACACTGTCGTGATAACTTAAAAACTACTTTAAAAAATTACTGTGTTCTGTCTCTTTGCCTTTGTCTTTCTGTGTCTCCATTGTGGAGCCTGAATGGTACAGAGCTGGGTCCTCTGCATGTGGGCTACAATTGTGTGGTTTGATCTGTTTGAGGGTAGGGGCTGGAAATGGGACCAAGAGCTGTCCCTGGCAGACTAGCTGGTTTTGGAGCCCATTCCCTATGGTAGAATGCCTTACTTGGACTTGATGTGGTGAGGAGAAGGGCTTAGGGTTTTTTTAAGCCTCATCTTAGCTGCCAAACTCTGTTGGCTCCCCATGGGAGGCCTCACCCTTTGGGAGAGGAGGTGGAGGGTAGATTGGAGAAAGTGGGAGGAAAGGAGGAGGGGTGGGAGGGGAAACGGTGGTTTGTATGTAAGATAAGAAAATAAATAAATAAATAAATAAATAATAAATACAAAGATGTAGGCTCTCAGCTACTATTCCTGTGCCATCCATTCCTCCATGTTCCATTCTGAAATGGTCAAGGACTATAACCCTCTAAAACTGCAAATTCAAAATAGACAGTTTTATCTATAGATTGCCTAGGTCAGGATGTCCATGTTGCAGTGACAGAAAGGGACCTAAGGCTCCTATATACCTACATAGCCAGTGTTTCATGCCACTGTACCCTGCAACAGTTACAGCTGCTGTCAGCATGTGAAATATTAGAGCTTTGTTCTAAGTTACGAAAGTCATCCTTAGCCCAATCCTTCCTTAATCCTCAGCTGATGTCGATATATATTATTTTCATCAAGCTGTGGAATTTGCCACTCACTGATCCTTTCATTCTGGGACTGTATGATCACCTAGAGTTTCGATTTTAAGTTGTTCTCAACCTTCCTGATGCTGCAGCCCTTTCATAAGTCTCTCGTGTTGTGGTGACTCTCAACTATAAAATTATTTCATTGCTATTTTATAGCTGTGGTGTTGCCACTTTTATGAATTGCCGTGTAAACATCTTATATGCAAGGTTTCAGATATGTGACTCCCAAAGGGGTCACCACCCACAGGTTAAGAACCACTGGCTTAGAGGATCACATCTTTCCATTCTTTAGTCGGAAGCATAGCGCTTCTGCAACAGGAAAGATGAACGCATCTGCCTTAAGTGAACACTTTCCCATTTCTCATTTCCCTTACCTGTCTTTGGTACGTGCAATCCAATTATGCATACCTTCGTGTTAGGCACCTGGGGTAGGAGGGGGGAAATGGATCAAACCCATTTCTGACTGCCAACCACTGTAAGCAAAGGATAAAGGGAATGAGTACCTCTGGACTCTGTGTCTTTGAGCCAAAATTTCTGTCAAGAGAGGTATTAACAATTAGATCATGGTAATAAAGCAGATAATGCTTTGTGAATATACATGCTCTTATGGCTACAGCATCTCCTAATTAAAGGAGAGGAGGATCACCAGGGTTGGGAATGCCTTTTTGATTTGGTCTAGAGTATTTTTGTTGTTGTTGTTGCTTGTTTGTTTGTTTTGTTTGTTTTTGGTTTTTCGAGACAGGGTTTCACTGTAGGGCTTTTTCTGTTGTTGTTGTTGTTGTTGTTGTTGTTGTTGTTGTTGTTGTTGTTTTTGAGCCTGTCCTTCCTGGAGCTAGCTCTTGTAGACCAGGCTATCTTCGAAAGCTCAGAGATCCGCCTGCCTCTGACGCCTGAGTGCTGGGATTAAAGGCGTGCGCCACCACTGCCAGACTAGTATGTTTCTTAACAATATTCAGCAGTATCAAAATCTAAATTTGTCTTATCAAACATGTCAAACCCAAGAACTCGTTGGTAATGACAAATTTCTCTTAAGACAAGTTTTAATCCTTTTCTAATCATTAGCATCTTATAGTGAACTGAAGCAGTTACAAACATTAACAGGTCAATACCATAATTCTAGTGTGGAAATTAACAACAAACACACAGTTTCTCACATCACTATTCTCTTAAATCTATCTTAATCAAATGTCAAGAAAAGGTTTCTGTGGTGAGTGAGAGTCCAATTGCAATGCTGCTTGTATATATTTTCCCCAGTCTCTATCAACAGCAAAAACCTTAGGATATCCGCCTCATCTCTGTAGAGGGGCATCAGTCACTCCTTTGTCTCCATAAAAAGTCATTTTTTTCCAAGAGGGGAAACTTGAGGTCTCAGTTCTCAGGTCCTTTTAACATTTTAACAGCAGATTACAAACTTCACTGGTAATCTGAGTTCTGTTGTCCAAAGTATAAAACAATAAAATGTTGTGTCTGCATTTTTGGTCTGGACTCACTAGGTCTGGACATTTGTGCGTCAAGTCCATCAAGAAACAAAAAATTACCAGTTGTCACTGTGATCTTCTTTACTTTCTCAGAATGCAACATGATGTTGTGAGTTAGGAACACTGGTTCAAGTACCACTTTCTACAGCCTGCAGTATGGTGCTATGAAGAAATTAGGAAAACAGAATCTCTGATTCTTTTGTGGGGTCATCAGTGGCTGTGATGTCATGGGGACTGGCATCCTTCTGATGAACAGACATAGCGAAGCAGATTTTCTGTAAGCCATCTCACTTGATCCTCATCCTCTGAAAAGGCACAGACATGCCCCCAACCCCATATTAATACAGAATTGGTTCTTTTCCATAATCCAGTGCAAGGGTCTCACTACCTTGCTTTAGCAAAGGTTGCCTTAGTGGCATCATGCTAAAATATTTCTGGAGCAGATTGCTCATGGACATCCATATTCAAGAAGTTTAGCATGAAAAGTGCATGGCTAAAGGCATTATGTGGAATTTGAGGATATAGTTCTGCTTTTATCATTTGAAGTTGTATTTTCAAGGAGCCGTAAGCATGCTCCACAATATCTCATCCTTAAATATTATAAGGAATATCTGTCTTATGTTCAAAATTCCATTGGAAATAAAATTGCTGGAATTCTTTACTAACATATCTGGACCCATTTATTGTTTTGGGGGTTCCCATATATGCGAAGCATTTTAAGTAATAAGGTATTACATTCTTAGTGGTTTCCCCAGTTTGTGCAGTGCCATCAAGAATCCTGAATATGTAACCATTGTCACATACACATACCTTAATTTGCTAAACATTGCAATGTGAGTGATATCTATTTATTAATATCATAAATTATTAGAAAGTATTCCTCAGGGAATTAATCTCAGATGAGGTACAAGTTAATACTGTAGGCATATATCACACAGCTTAACAATTTGGCAAGCAGCTTCTCTTGTTAATCTAAGTTGTTCTCTTAAACTTATACTATTTTGATGACACAGAGCATATGATTATGGAGCAAGCTCAACCTGAGATAAAGTACTCTTTTTTGTAAGCTTATCAGTTAAAGCATTACCTTCAGCTAATGGACCATGAAGATTTGAATGTGCTCTGATATGCCCTACAAAGTATGACAACCTTTTTTTGTTGTATGGCATTTTGAATTTGCTGGAAAAGCGTTTCAACTTGCTTATTGCTAGTCCCAATACATGGGGCAGTTTCTAGGACATGAAGAGCATTAACTATATTGGCTATTAATATATAGATTAAATGCCTTATTTGCAAAATACTGAATCACTATAACAACAGCTCAACTATTTGAGTTGAGGCCAGTTTTGTTTGTACTACGTGTCCTTCACTGAAAGACCTGGATAAATCCAGACCCCTCTAGCAGAAAAAATAAAGCCAAAAATCTAAGCAGGAAGAGAAGAGTCAAAAATCTAGGTTAGCCAGGTCTGTGACACTGTTTCAGGAACTAGCTGAAGATGAAGTTAGATTATAATCTTGAGAATAATCTTGAAAAACAGGGAGTTATCCCTTTGTGATGATCACTGGTATTTTCGGAATTTTTCAATGATCACTGGTATTTTTGGAATTTTCCAATGATGCCCTCCCTACCCCCTTTGGATTACTTGGTTGTGGTTTTTTTTTCCTTAAATACCCCTTCTCCCAGCTACTTATGGTCGAACTCTACCCCTGCATGGGAAATGAGTTTCAGCCCCAGTGCACTGGTTCCTGTCCTATAAACCTAATATGATTGCAGCAAGGACGATTTCTTGTGAGTTCCTGGGAGGTCTTGTTATCCTGAGAGTTGAGTGAGAGTCTCCCTGCTCCGGAGGTCGTTCACACCAGTGAACACATATGCAGCTCTTCCATTGGAAAAACTATCTGTAAAAATTAACATAGCATCCTTTAAGGGATCTGTTGCTTCAACTTTAAGAAAACTAAATGAATAAGTTTTACAGATTGCAGCAACTGATCAGCTGGGAAAAGGTTATTAATCTGGCCTTCAAATTGAGCAAACACAATTGTTCAAGAATCACTATTTTGAAATAACTTATCAGTCTGTTGTTTAGTATGAGGAACATTGAACATAGCTGGTACTCTGCCAAAATATCTCCTAGATTCTATCCTGCTCTTCAATGCTAAGCAAGCTACTGCTTCAAAATAAGGGGTTAATACCTTAACTGGTGAAATAGGAAGTTGTATGTCAGGGATCAGGCTCAACAAAAATACCTCTCACCTGGGTAAGGGTGTGGAGATTTAGAAATATAGTAAAGAATATGAATAAGCAAATTAAAATAATGAAACGGAGAAACATATAGGATAGAGGGAATTTCAATGAATACTGAAAAATTCACCCACGTTTAATTTCCAACTGCTTAAAATACCCCTGACCCCAAAAGATAGGAGTAGGACAAAAGACTGTATTAACATGTTACAAGAAAATGAACATACCAAATGAAAGTCACGGACTACATTCATAGTTAAACATTCTGTTGCTAGAACAAAACAAGTCACACTTACACCCTAGACCAAAACATTACATAGGCAAACCACCCCCCGGGTGGAATCCCAAGTTATCTCCATAAAGGGAACTGGAACTTAGTTAGATCCTTAGACTCTTGTCTGAGGTAGGAACAAACTTCTCTATTCCTGGAGTACAAGGGCTGGCTATTAGCCACACCTGCTGACAATAACCTTGAGAGAGCAGAACTCTCCAACCAAACTGGTGTCTAAGTAGTAAGTCTTTTGAGGTAGAAGCACAATAACCTTGAAGAAACTAGAGGAACTCTCTGACCTTCAGTCAACATGGAAACAGGCTTACATTTAATAACACAGAATAAAACCAGAAAATATTTAATTATTTTCCTTAGAATAAAGCATTTGACACTGCTACCCTAATATATATTTTAGGAAGAGCATTTCCCAACCCAAATTCTGCACTCTTCTATAAGAGAACAAAGTCCTGAGTCACTATATTCTGATTATAACTTCTGACTCTTTTAAATCAGAAGCAAATCATTAATGTTTAAACGTTTTTGGTACAAATACCATAAATCAGACCTGAATCAATTTATTTCCCTTTGAATTTTTAAGTCATTTCTGATACCCTGAAGATATTTTTTCCAGGATAATCTTTGGATACTTTACCATGTCCCTTGCACACAGTTAATCAATATAGATATTGACAGTTGTAGCTTACTAGCATCTCGATGTTTTTACCCTTAAATTATACCAATAATGTAACTGTAAACCATGAATTGTTTATTTTAAACATTCCTGTGTTCTACAGATACACATTGATAGAGGGGATCATTATTGCCTTCTGTAAAGAAATAGCATTTCTGTATCTCATTTCAACCAACATTATATTTTGCAATCAAGATACTCTAGAAAGAGATGGCAGTGGTCTTCCCCTTGGACTATAGAAAGCAAAGTATATATAGTTGTGAGCAAGGGCACAGACTTCCTGTCATAACTAGAAAATGATTTGGGAGTCTTATATATAGCATGGTGACCACTTAATAGTAGTATATTATATACTGTAATTTTGCTGAGTAGATTTTAAATATGTGAGACTCTAAGATATAACTATGTTTATTGCTTTGATTGTGGTGTATGTTTAACATGTACATATGAATCAACTCATCAAGTACTGCATAGTTATAAGCAATTTTATATTTTGTCTATACCTTGATAAAGTTCTGAAAAGTATCCTTTCTTCATTTAAAAGTTCTTAATAGTGTATAATTTAACATCACATTATTAAGAAAAATCTTAATACAAGCCTCTACACCAACACAAAGAATGCCAATGAAACCAGATTAAACCAAATTAAATGCCTGTGATTAATAAACAGCACACTCCTGGGTGGCCAGGAGCATAGCAGGGGGAAGACAGAGGGAAAACACACACAAAGCCAAAACCATGTTTCTTTTTCCTGTGCAACCCTAAATACTCTGTGGGAGGGGTCCTGACCTTCCCCGGGGAGAGGTCAGCACTTGGCAGGCTAGGAGTTGGAGTCCAGGAGTTGGGTGACACTTCCAACTCAATATTATACACATAATATACTCTATTTACCAAAGTAGTTCCTGAAATAATGACAATGTGTGTTATTTTATGTTAAAGAAAATACTGCATTGTACTGATTAATGTCACCAAAGTTTTTTTTTTTTATATATTCTAGTGGTTCTCAACCTTCTTTATGCTGTGACCCTACAAACAGTTCATCATGTTGCAGTGATCTCCAACCATAAAATTAGTTTTGCCCTTACTTCATAACTGGAAATTTACTACTATTATGAATTTTTTTTGGTAAATATTTTGAATAATGGTTTGCCAATGGAGTTATGGACCATAATAACCAGTAATCTCAAGCAAGCTTTCTACAAACTAAAATTGGGATTGAATTTGTTCCTTCACACATTCATGCTTACATATAACATATTTTGTTTATCGTCACACCATTATCTTATTTGCCTTCCTTCCCTGAAATGTCCTCTTAAACATTCATGGAATTTTTTTTTCTGTTTGTGGATCCCCTGGTTTAAGTGAGGTTGTTCATGTGAGCATGATTTTGGAACTGTCCAAAAAAATGGTAGGATTATCTGTGTGTACACAACTGAGAACAATTACTTCATGTCTCTAAGAATTCACCAATAACAAATATCTCATTCGGGATGGTCAGTGTCCAAGAGCCACTGATCTATGGTTGACTTGTGACAAGCACAGTCATGGACAGTCCCAGTAAAGACAAATTCCATATATCACCATTTAGAGTAAAACCCTGCACATTAGATATCAACACAAATACACACACGCACACACACATTCAGACACCAAATAACACAATGGGTATAAGTGACAGTTCAAGTGTTAACCTTTGCCCTAGTGGCTAAGTTTTCATTCTTTAAATTTTCTTTTTTGAAAAAAAAAAAACAATTGTAACAAAATAAAATAGAATAAAATAAAACAAATATTATTATATCAATTTTGGACAAGACAAACCAACAAAAGAAAAGGAGAAAGCACAGAAATCAGAGACCTCCTCATTCCCACACTAAAACTTCCTATGAAAATACTAAACTGCAAGGCATAAGATATAAACAAGGACCTGGTGCAGACCATTGTTGGCTCTGTGCATACTACTTTATTTTCTGTGAGTTGATATTAGTTTTGCTGGTACTGACTTAGAAGACCTTGTTTTCTTGGTGTCCTCCTTCCTTTCTTGCTCTTAAGCTATTTTTGTTGTCTTTTCGTTGTTGTTCCCTGAACTCTGAGGGGAGGGATTTGGTGGAAGCATCCCATTTGGGCTGTGTGTTCAAAGGACTCTCTCTCTCTGTGTGATGTCTGGAGCTGGGTATTGAGAATTGTTTCTATCTGATTCAAGGGGAAACTTTTCTGATGATAGTCACACAGGTCATTAATCTATGAGTATAGCAGAATACCATTAAGAGTCATTTTATCACTACATTTATTTTTTTTTCTTTTTAGACCAGTAGTATTTGGTTTTACCTTAAGTTTCTGGGCTATCTAATCTCAGATTCTTAGTCATCTAAGCAGATATTGGGAAGGATTCCATTTTTTGGTGTGAGCCTTAAGTCAAATTAGTTATTTATTGATGGCATGTTTTAAAAATTGGATTGAAATTTTGGAAGGGATTATATTGGATCTGTAGATTGCTTTTGATAGCACAGACACCTACCTTATTAATTCTTTCAAACTACGAATATCATAAGTCGTTTCGATTCATAGAGTGCTTATAAGTTCAATTACACATGCCACTCCAACAAGAGTTTTATTTGTTCCGAAGATTTATCTATTTGTTTTTTTTTTCTCTCACCTTTCACTCAGGCATATAAATATGATACTTTATTAGATTTCTTCCCTGTCATTTTTATTATCTATGCTGCTATTCTGGGTATATGATTACATTTCTTATTACTTTCTCTTTAAATGGGACACAGGCTAATGACTTGTTTTAGGCCAAGAAAATGTACAAGAAAGTCACATATACTATTTTGGGTCAGCATTTTTTTAGCTGTTGTGTAACTAACGTGCTCATTTGCTTACTGTCATCGGGTTAATAATTATGCAGCAAGAGAATATCTCTATCCACTTGAATTTTTAGGTAAATGTGATGAGAAAAGATCTTCTGTTCAAGAATGTGCTTTAAATATTAGCCTATTGAGATTTTAAGTTTGTACCCTTCGTGCCCTGACTGATAAAGACTACTGATTCTGCAGTGACATATTTATTGTTGGAATTTATATGACTGGGAATAATAATATAATTTCCAATATAGAATTTTATGCCAAGAAAGATAATAGTTTAGGAATAAATATAATATAAGCACACATGCACACACACACACACACACACACTAAATAATTACAACACTTGAAAACTATCAGTATGGGTAATCCAAATTATACTACACAGTGAGAGTATGTAAACCAAGAATATGCTAGACATATAAGAAAGGAAAATAGTATAGTGCATATGGGTAGCTTTTTAGGATGAACTTTAACTGAAAAAAATAATTCTATTTTTATAAAATTACAAAGCAAAAAAATTAAAATAATACAAAACTAGCATGTTTTTGTTGTTGTAGTAGTGAGTGGACCTTGTTATTATGCATATTAGGCAAATGCTCCTCCATTGAGTTAAATCTTTAGCCTAAGAATCACCATTGTCTTTGAAATGAGCCTAAAAGAATTAAAGTAATCTAGAATTTTGACGTTATGTAGGAAAATAAAAATAAGTATATTCATCAATATTAGAATAAAATAAACATGGGCTTTGATAAAGAAAACATAATTGCTTATGGTTATGTTTCTGTGTATTTTTGTTCAAACATGCCTTTGTTAATTTTCCTTATGTTTCAAAAAGTTATGTTCACCATTTTGTAAACCAAATTCACCATCAACAGACTCTCTTACTTTTCCTTCACCCAAAATGCCTCAATTTTCCTATTGTTTCTAATGAATGTGTTTGCTAGACAATAATTATTATTTAGAAAAGTGATGACATGGCAATTGTAGCTGTATACAACATATAAAACAACATTAACATTAAACATTTCAAATCATCGAAATTATAATTCTTAGTAACACAGATACAGAGAAAATAGCTAGGAAGCATAGATGAATATCACAAATACACCATATTTATTAATTATAAATGCAGAAAATTGGTCATAGACAGGAAGTGTATGAGATATTAATCGTGTCCCATCTCTTCACCTGTGGTGTAATACATTGACATTCACAATATGATTGCTTTTTAAATTGCATATATCTGTTTTATGTGCTTCTCTGTAGGGATTACATAGTTCATAACAAAATAGGAATAAAATAAACAGCACAGCCAATTTCTGTAATGAAAATTCCATTGGAAAGATTAACACCAATATAAAATAACTTTTACCTCCTACTGAAATTTCTTGGAATCTCATTACATTTACAAGTTACATCTCAAGGAAACTGCCTCTCTCTTCTGAAAAGAATGTTAATTTCAATCAGGTTTTTCATGGATTGATGAGTAGTTGGATCCCTTTGGCTCTCACAGAAGGACGTTAGAATCATCTGACAGTTTTATAGAACCTTCCACAGTGGATTGTGATAACAGCATATCACACCTATGCAATTCACTTTGAGATTAAGTGGATTGCCATGTTTGTGGCCATTTTTAAGTCATATCAAATAACTATTATTAAAGTCAATAATGCCAACTTATACTTTGTTTCACTTTGAGAGTTAAGTGCTTAATTAAAAAATTACCATGTGAAAAGAGTGTTGTTTCTGTTCACTGGAGTGATGTGAATGAGTACTCTCATCATTTCTACGTATCACACTGCTTCTTTATTTTCATTCCTCCACTCCATCCTTACAGCTCTATCAATTTCCTTAGAACTTTGGTTATTTCTTTTATAATCTATGATCAAATGTAAAGGAAGCTATCTATATAAAGAATACCAAAGAGTGCTTTAGAAAAGACACTAAACAATTAACATAACCTAGGGTAATGGAAGAAGTCATTTATCTAAAGCAAACGAATGCGTACTCACTTGGGAAATAAGTTGCCACTTTTAGGAGTTAATGTTTTCTCTATCATGTTATAAATAAAATACCTGTCAGATCTATAACAATAAATGAAAACAAAGACATTTTTAAAAGATTATCTACTACATGTGAATCTTGTTATGAATTTTTGGATGGAATAAAAGTCTTAAAATGGAAAAATCAAAAATTGCTTATTTACTTATTTCTGACAAGATCACTTGCTTCATGTTGTACAGCTTCCCATAAGAATTGCTGCTGGCTGCCACATCCATTTGGATCTCTTTGCATGACAAAAAAATGCTGGGCCCATTAAAGTATCATTTACAATAATTTACATCCTTCCTCAGGGATAAATCTTACTATAAGACATTATGCAAAAAGACTGACTTTTATAAAAGACTACTGCTCTTTCAGGTTCCAAGTTGCATTCAAAGAATGCCAGGATAAAATAGAAACATTTGACTAAGAAAGTAAGGCAAATTAACATTCATATGACCTTGTGTTGCCATTTCCAAATGACAATGAAAATGCCAAAGAATGTTTATAAAATGTAGAAAGCAATCAAAAGGCTATCATCATATAAGGATCTGTATTAAATAGAAGAGATTTAATATTCAAATATGAAGTAGAGTTTCATAATAATTTTAAACTTTTCGTTTCAGCTGAAAGTATTTCCTTCAAGACATTATTAGTTTTACAGAAAATGTTCCAAGAGAATCTTGAGACATGTTGGCCCTGATTTTCAAACAGAAGGCTATTGTGTAGAGATTTTTTCTGACGACATTTGAATGAACAGTATAACCTAACTGTCACTCATGAAGAAAGCAAGCTATACTTATTTCAAAAGTGTAACACGGTATGATTTAATATGTTAGCCTAGTAAAGAACTGAGAGAATAGTTACAAGAGTACGGATATATGTTAAGTCATATCTAAGTTATAGAACAGCTCAAGTCTAACGATTTTGTAAAAGTCTGGAATGAAATGGATAGGTTCGATAAATATAAAATAATCATGAAACTTATGATAAATATATAACTGATCACAAATAAACCATTATTACACAGTGTAGTTCCTCTATTTAATTCAATCTTATTCTGTTTCTGGAAAAGTCAAATTTATAAGATTACAGAAGAATGAAACTAAGTGAGAGAGAGCAATGAGGTGAGATACATGTAGCCATGCCTACCTATGTGCACGTGTATACAAATATATAATTACTTGTACATACAACTTGCATTCATTTACATATGAATATATAATATATACACCCCATTTCTTTATGACGTGCATTATTTTGAGTAAGCAGTTCTGACAAAATAAAAATTACTAATATTTCATTATGTTAGCTATCTGAGATAATTTCAGTAATTGAAATATGTAGAATGAATGTTGTTTTTATGAGGAAGTGATATGAGGAGAAGAATATTACTCATTCACAGATTCTCAATTTTGAGTTTCCTGATTGTTGTGGTAGGAGCAGCGGGCTATGTTCCTGGCACCCGGCCACCCACATGGCTAGCTCTAGCTTATGCCCCGAAATAATTGCACGGAAACTGTATTCTTTTAAACACCACTTAGCCCATTATATCTAGCCTTTTCTCGGCTAACTCTCGTACCTGGACTAGTCCATTTCTTATAATCTGTGTAACCCACAAGCTGGCTTATCAGGAATGATCTTAACCTGTGTCTGTCTGGAGTGGGAGAATCATGTTGACTCCTGACTCAGCTTCTTTCTCCCAGCATTCTGTTCTGTTTTCTCTGCCCACCTAAGGGTTGGCCTAACAAATGGGTCTGGGCAGTTTCTTTATTAATAAGAAATCACTCCCACATCACCTGATCATTCTAAAAAAGAAAAAAAAAAACGTGTGACATAAAGTCTTGAGAGGTAAGGTGTCACAGATGTTGGATTTTTGGAATATATAATAAGGATATGTAATACTTTCAGAATTTTTGTTTGCTATATTGCATAGTAACTAAGTTTACAACTTTTGACTACTTAGTTAGTAGAAAGAAGATAGAAACTCAAAATGTGAAGAAACAAATATACTTAAGTACTTTAAAAGGTCTTTTGTCAAAAAGAATGTAAAGTGAAAACTTCTGTTATTTTCTAATTGTAAACTTTGCCTCATCATGACTTGGGAGCAGAAGCCACAGACTGAGAGATTTCGAATTGTTCTCATTAATGTGAATAGTGTGTTTTCCACAGTCCTAGACAATTTTTTATTACTTTATTTTCCAAATAGATTTTTATTCAAGAGTATCTAAAATATTTGGTTTTATAAACAGTTATCTTGAGAAAATGGGGAATAAAAATGGGTATATGTGCTATCCTAGAAGGTTTTCCCTAGAGATTCTAAAGTCATGACCATTCTAGAACAGTCATATAGAGTCACAAAATTCTAGAAACCAAAGGACAAGAGTACTTTTTAGCTGTATCTCATCTCAGCTCAGGGCTGGCCTTTTGGAATCTGAGCTAATGTACAATTTCAATTGGGCAAACTAGACTCAGAGAAAAATAATAGCAAAGGCTGTTCGCTACATAGAGTGATTAATCAGGATATATCCTCCTTGTATCTCAAGAAACAAGAATCTTTTTTCCATAAATTTTCTGGAGGAAATGATCAAATGATTGGGTTTTGAAAACAAAAGGTCTACCTACATTAAGGAAAGGAAAAACTGAAGATATAATCCCAATTACTTATAAGAAAATGGACCATATCTAAATGTGAAATTTTGGTAATCGTAGGCCCAAGTATGAATGTTATAGTATGTGTCTTTGCAAGTATTCAAAAATTTTTGGAATAAATGTAAGAGGTATTACATAGTTGTGGATGAAATATTTGAAAAGATGAATCAAAACAATTAGGGAGAATTATAATGAGAGGCTAGGGACTATATTTTTTAGGATTCCCATTCTTTTTTTTTAAGATTTATTTATTATGTATACAACATTCTGCCTCCATGTATGCCCAGACGCCAGAGGAGGGCACCAGATCTCAGTACAGATGGTTGTGAGCCACCATGTTGTTGCTGGGAATCGAACTCAGGACCTCTAGAAGAGCAGCCAGTGCTCTTAACCTCTGAGCCATCTCTCCAGCCCCAAGGATTCCCATTCTTGTAAGAATTGCTGTGTATCACAAAAAATATTTTTGACCAAATTGGCTACACATGAATTCAATTGATCATTTCCAAATAAACTTTTATCTGCCAAGACTTAAAAATTACTACGTTATGAATCTTTGACAAATATTGTGATAAGTAGCAAAAATAGTCTAAATTATATTCATATGTCATGGTAATTTGCCTTAGAGCTATAAGTTTTGATATTCTCTATCTGCTGGTTTCTATTCTCATTCTTCCTGAGGTCATTTTTAAAGATAGAATTAATTCTATGAAGAAAAAAAGCAGGAAATATCATCCCAACAGCAAAATACATTTGTCTAGTCAACATTTCATTTGGGTTATTTGAAGCTGAAATCTCGCTTCTGAAATTCAGACAACTGATATGTAATTATGGAGAGGCAAGGACATCACTTACTCTGTGCATAGTACTTAATATTGCTACACATTTCTGGATAACTGATTGCTTTAAAATGCTATTAAGGGAATGAACTGAAGCTGAAAGCAGAGGAAAGTCAAGGTCTGACAGTTCCCAGGGATGAATTATGTTTCCCCAGATTTCTTTCGGGTCAAACTCAGTAGATATTTACCAAGTATCAGAAAATATTGTTAAATATTAAATTTCTCTGCTTTAATCATGTAGTTCTGATGTTAAAACCTTCTATTAATATCTTGATGTTTATATTTTCTGGTTGATTCTTCATAGCCTAAAGACAGGTAATCAATGCTTAAATAATGAACTTCATTTTGCAATCTTGCTAACTAATTGTGATATTTTATATAATGATTCTAAAATTGCTTTATTTAATATCTGTTTCTCATAACTATCATTGTATTTTGCTTATCAAGTTATTTATCTGGCCATATAAAATGAGCTATTATTTTATATAAAATGTTTAGCCAACAAATGTTTTGATACTTCTCAGCTTTCTTTCACCTGAAAATCTAAAGTGGAGGGTAGCTTTCCATATTTTTCAAAAGGCCTAGAAAGTTACTTATTCCTTCCCATACTGGGATTTAGTGGAGTTCCCACATTATGGGAGAGACAATACCTCAACTAGACAACTTAAACTGTCATGTAAAACACTTACTTCCAGAAACAGGCTGAATAAGGGGTGTCATAGCCCCCAACAAACATTACATGCTTTTACCACTGTTAGTTACCCTCTATAATATGACAGTAAGGTCTTATTTTCTCCTCAACAAGGATAAATCGAGCTAAAACAACAACTTTTACCCCTACTGACTTTTAGTCAATACACTAATATTTTAGTCAGTAGTATCACTACCCATGCTACTGGAGTAGAAATAAAATCAGTATCACCAAGTTATACAGTTTGTGTCTTGGGACACTGACCTGGAAGATACACTGTTGCAATATTGGCATAAAGGGGGTCACCAACCACTTTTTTGATTGGGTTTAAGGCCCACTTTATCAGCCAGAACCAACATCAGACACTGTTAATGAGGCTAAGAACTTGGGACTAACTAAGTCATGGGCTCTAGGAGAAAATCTACTACTATCCTGATAGTTGATGACTTTGTTAGACGCATAGATAACATCACTCAATCCTCACCAGAGAAGCTTCTTGTAGGAGATGTAAATTAACGTAGAGATTCAGATCTAGAAATAGAGCAAACAGTGAGAGACCATGAGAACACATCCTTAGATGGGATGTCTGTATCAAATTCATCCTCTTAATACTCAGGAATTTATATAGAAGAGGAGACAAATTATCCTAAAAGCCAGAGGTGATGGGTAACTCCGAGGAAAGAGTATGCTTCAGTCACAGGAGTTCTGATGCATATAAGAGCTCTCAGAAACTGAGAAAGAATACACAGGGCAGGTGTAAATTCAAGCCAGACAAAATCTTATCAAGGAAGGAAAAGTAGGCAAGAAGCTAAGGGCAATTAAGAACTGCCAAGAGAAAAGCTGTTTGTTTTTTTTGTTTTTTGTTTTTTTTTCCCCATCAACTGACACTGCATATTTCAACAAAACTCCAGGAAGAATACTACTTCCTGGCTTACTCCCAGGATCATGATTAATTAGACTTTTTTTTAGAGAGCGTATGATCATGTGTTTAGTGAATTTTGTTGCTCTCAGCAAACTACACATTCCTACAAAACTTAACAATCAAGATGAGGCTACGCCAGTGTTTGGTCTACAGGCCAGTCTGATCCCTTAGTTGATGCCTTCTGGAAGGATTGTGGCTCTGTCATATTATTACATATTATCAGTTAAAGTCAACGAGAACAGTGTTTTAATTTTCAAAAATACAATAAAGAAATCAACCAAAAATATTCACAGAGGCTAGCAATTAACCAAAAAGAAATGTGTGGTACATATATGTTTAAGTATAGTCGGCACACACACACACACACACACACACACACACACACACACACTGTCCCTGTCATGACAGTCATCAAATGGAAGAAATTCCCCCAACAATTTTTTTATTTAAATTGCCTTGATCATGATGTATTTATAACATTTTGAAATTAACCAGGACATACATAATCATATGTGTATACTTTTCATTTATAAGATAAATTAGTTTCTTATTCATAACTTTGAAAATTACATGTTTGTATTATAGTGTACAGTTATTTTACACATATATTTATATAAATATATAAAATATATATAAATATTATATATCTATAATCCATGTGTTTGCATGCATCTGTATATGCGTACATGCACACACATATGTGTGTGATATATGTAATAGAATTTTGTCTGGCTTGAATTTATGCCTGTACTGTGAATGCTTTCAAACACACACGTGCATGTGTGTGTGTGTGTGTGTGTGTGTGTGTAATAAATGAACCTGCAATCGCCAAGTTTTCTTCAACTATTCATTTGTGATATGTATTCTGGGAGGCAGAATGTCTGAATAGAAGAGGAAAGGAGGTTAGTTTATCAGTGCTCTGATCAGAGGCTTCAAATTATCCCTAGAAGAGTAGAGTTCTGCAATGATGGAGATATCAGGTGGTAAGAAAAATAAACAAAACTGTAATTCCTCTTATTTTATATCCTTCAGAGCAACAATTTATATTTGTTTCATTTCATGTTAGTGTAAAGTAATTTACCAAAGCCAATGAAGTGTAGGCTTCGATATGTTCACAGTTGAAGGGTACAGTCCACAGTCATGGGAAAGCATGACCATAGAAGTGTGAAACAGCTGGTCACACGATATTCAGGATGAGCAAGCAGACAGAGATTAATGTTAGTGCTTAGCTCATTTTCTCTAACTTTCATTTATTCTAGAATACTGCCATAGCAAATAGTGCCAACCACATTCAAGGGAAGTGTCCCTGCTCAGTTAAGTCTTACTGTAAAAACCCTCATTGACACTAAAATGAAAGAAATTTACTAATAATTTTAAATCTCAACAAGTTGACACTGTATATTAATCATCACACATTTGTAAACAATTCTTGTTAACTCTCACTTCTCTTGGATGTATGTTAAACCTTTCCTCTGTTTATGTATTTCTTGTCTCACTTAGGTTTATTTGCTGTCTTGTAGAGTTTGCTTGAAAACTGGGCATAGGAATAGTTGAAAGTAACTTGTTCCACTTTTTATTTGTGTATTGTTATTGTTATAATATTAGAAAACTGTTGTACCTAAGAAATTATTTAATTACTTACCATGATTAATATCTTCTGTCTTTACTGTATTCTTATGGTCTCTTTGTGGCTGATCCTGTGCCTTCATAAATTGATAGACAAACATGGATTTGATTAAATATGTTCCTCAATATTTGGGATGTTTGATATGACTACTAGGACTTATAAATTTCCACCTAATATTCCAGAACTGTCTTCAGAGACATCTAGTCTGTGAACTGTCAGCAGTTTTTCTGCCTGAACTCTATAAGCTCAAGTAATATAAACTAATAATTTATATTTAAGCTTATGTAAAAAATAAGCCCCCCATTAAAAAGTATGAATTATATACTTTTATACCAAGAATATATCTTATAATGATAGAGAATGATTTCATTTCTGAAAATTAGGACACTACAATTTCTCATCCATATTCAATATTGGATGATCTGATATCTTCTTTGTTCTTCCTTAATTTGGTTGCTGCTATTCTTAATTTAAGGAGACTTCATATTGGCCTTTGTTATTATCATTCTGATATTTCTGTCAAATTGGCTAGTCTGATACTTGGCTAGATTTTTTTTTCAAAATCATAAAAATAATTACACTAGTTATATTTTTGACAAAAATGAAGTCACCTTATCTTCCTGTGTGTGTTTGGATATTTTCCAGTGCTATTACCAAAACTATTTGCCCAGATTTTATGATTATGAGTTTTAAGACGTTCATACAACCTCATTTTTCAAACTCTATTTTATTCTACACTATTTGCTTTTATTTTCTGAATAATTAGTGCCAGAATAGTTAACAATTAAGACTTTTATCAATGCTTCACAAATTTTTTTTGATATTAAATTGCCCAAACTCAAAACATAAGCATTTGCTTTTAAATTTATTATACTAAGAAAAGCTTTTGGCTTATACATTTTTACATAAATGTTTACTTGATGATAAATAAATTCTCTCTATATATATTTATATATAAATACAAATATATAAATTGATGTATCTATTATTTGTAGGTAGATATTTCATTTTAAGGTATTATTCTTTACTTAATCTTAGTTATGGCTTGTGACTTATCATTTTCATTCCACATTATATAATATAGAAAAGACCACAATGCAATTCTCCTCTGAACCTCAATTATTCCATGAACTGCTCACTTTCATTTATAACAAACTCTAGAGGTAGAAAGCAATTAATGTCAAATTTAATTAGACTCTAGAACTTTCCTCAGAGCAATTATTCCCAGTTCAGAATGAAAGGCTTTGCTGAGTGAGGCTTCTGATTCTGGCAAGAAAGGACAAGATGGCAAATAAAAAGCTATCACGTAAGTGAAGCTGTGGGAGGAATGAGGTCAGTTCAACCTTCCGAGATCAAGGTAAAACTCCAGAAGGCAGAGCACTGTAGCTACAGAAAGAAAAAGCAGTCTTTAAAACAGAGAAAATTTGGAAATGATAACTCACAATGTCCCTTGTAAAATATTTGGTGTAGATTCAGTACAGAAATGAGACCAGTTTTCTCTTGTGTTAGTCACAATGATCGTCGTAGCAATTACAGAAACACAAGATGGAAGCTGAAAGACGGCAGTCTCATAAAGGAGAGTTAGAGTCAAGAAACTGGGTATATATGAGAAAGCTAAAGACAGGGAATCGATGTATGGGGCTACAGTCAGAAGTGTATCATAAAAATAAGGCCATTTGCGCTGGGAGACTCAGATGACCTTATGTCAGTGAAATCCATCCTCAGCAAGACAAAAACTCATTTGGGACCCATGAGTAGTGAGAAACTAGAAGAGTCATTTAGCATCAATCCCTAAGGATGGGCATTCTTTGGGTTTTGTCTCCTGTCACCTATGTTTGAACTTTTTTCATAGGTTTGAGGTTAGGGAATTTCCAGTGTAGCTTACAGAAGATTTAAAAACTAAGAGTAATATACACATGAGCCCTCAAATGGCTCAGAAGTATATTGTGTTTTAGATAACTCTGACATTCAATATATTAGGATAAATTTATTCAAAAATATTATATAAGTAGTTATTTTTGTGTTGTTTAGGTTGTTTGGTGTATATTCAGTACAGGAATGAGACTGGTTTTCTCTTGTGCTTGTCACAATTGAATCCCATTCCACAATGTCTCTGTGGATGTTTGAATAAAAATGTCCACCACAGATAAATATATTTGAATGCTTTGTCACCAGAGAGTAGAGCTGTTTGGAAGGCTTACAAAGATTAAGAAGTGGGAACTTTTTGGAGTAAGTGTGACTTTGTTAGAAGAAGTCTGTTTACTGGAGGTAAACTTTGACCTTTCAAAAGAGACTAAGCTAGACCCAATTCTTTCTTTCTTTCTTTCTTCCTTCCTTCCTTCCTTCCTTCCTTCCTCCCTTTCTTTTTCTATCTATCTATCTATCTATCTATCTATCTATCTATCTATCTATCTACTATCGGGATCAGGATATAACTCTCTGCTACTTCTCCAGATCCTGCCTGCATGCTTCCATGATTCTCCCCATTATGATGATGGCCTAAATCTCTGAAACTGTAAGCAAACCCCCAGTCAAATAGTTTCTTTCATAAGTGTTGCCTTAGTTATGGTATCTCTTCACAGCGACAGAACGGTGACTAAAACCATCTCTACATTAAACTTTATTATACTGGACACTTTATATATGGGATCACGTAACCTCATTTAACCTTCCCCAAGCTTGAGGCCAGGAGTTTATTGATGCAACAGTTTGTGTGACTGTTTGTGTAACACACACCTGAATCACACATACCTTTAAAAATATTTCTTGCACAATGTGTTATTCACCAGTATTTCTACACAAGCATGCTGATCCCATTTAGTTACTCAAATCAAAACAATGTCCCTGTTTCTGTAGCATACAGGTTGTTAAGTTTTACAATTTTATATTGAGCCTAAAATCTTTATAACCTTCCTAGTGAGACTTGAGCATTTGTCTCCTTACCTTAGATAAGGAACCAATGACCATTCAAAGCAATGATTCCATTCAACCAAACCTGTAGTATCAATAAGGTCATTAGGCTGGCCTACAGAAATCTGGGTAAGGAGCTGTTGGGTGCAGTGAGACCTCAGATCCTGAATTTTTGGTAATCCCCTGATCTGAGTGCCTACAGCTACTCTGAGCAGGAGACCTTCAGGAGTTCCTGATGGCAGGAGAGTGGTTTCTGGTGGGTTTGGCTGGGGTGTGGCTATCTCTATATAATCTGCCCCTGAACACAATAAAGGGGGTATTCTTGGGGAATTCAAGGATGACCCGTGTCGCTGTCTCTCTGCCTGTGTGTGTCTGTGTATTTTAACCTCCAGCCCCCTTGCCCAAAGCTCAGGAACTGGGTGCCAGCGCACAGAACGCAGACAAGGGGACGCGGTGCACGGCAGGAACTAATTAAAGGAGCATGAAAAAATAACTCAAAGACAACTGTATCACTGAAAATGATATGCTCACCCAGGCTTCCATCCCTAGAGTTTCTGGCATGAAATGCAGACAGCAACAACAGCATACACTTTCTTTCTCCCCACTAGTTCCTACCACTAATAAAAGCTTAGTGATGAGCACTATGAGTTTTGTTAGTTCTGTGAACTTTCTTAGACTTGTAAGTTGTTTACTGTCTGCAATTTATCTTTTTGTGAATTTATTTTTTTAAAAACAATCTTTCCTCATTTTACATACCAATCTCAATCTCCATTCTCCCCTATTCCCCCTCCCTCCACCTTCCCATCTACTTCTTAGAGAGGGTAAGGATTCCTATTGGGAATAAACAATGTCTAGCACATCACTTTGAGATAGGACCAAGGCATTCTCACTATATCTAGGCTGAGCAAGGTGTCCTTCCAAAGAGAATGGGCACCAAAAATCCAGTTCAAGCAGTAGGGATAAATCCTGGTCCAACTACCAGTGGACCCACAGACTGTCCCAGCCACAGAACTATTACCCATATTCAGAGGGCCTAGTTTGGTCCTATGCTGGATCTCCCACTTTCAGTCGAGAGTCAGTGAGCGCCTATTAGCTCAGGTCAGCTGTTTTACTGGGTATCCTCATCATGGTCTTGACCCCTTTGTTCATATTATTGCTCCTCTCTCGCTTTGACTGGACTTTTGGAGCTCAGCCAAATGCTTCACTATGTATCTCTGCATCTGCTTCCATCAGATGCTGGATGAAGAAGGTTCTATGATGACGAATAAGGTAGCCATCAATCTGATTACAGGGGAAATCCAGTTCAGGCACCCTCTCCACTAATATTTAGGGTCTTGTCGGGCATTCTTGGGAATTCCTGAAAATTTCCCTAGTGCCAGGTTTCTAGATAGCTTCATAATGGCTCCCCCAATCAAGAAATCTCTTTCCTTGATCTCCCTAGACTACCCCCATCTCAACCATCCCACTCCCCCATGTTCTCCTTCTCCTACCTTTCTCCCCACTTTCTCCCCTTCTCCACTCACCGCCAAGCTCCTAATTTTCTCAGGAGACATTGTCTATTTCCCCATCCCGGGAGATACAAGTATGTTTCTCTTAGGGGTCTCCTTGTTACCTAGTTTCTCTGAGGTCATGGAATATAGGCTGTTTATCTTTTGTTTTACATCTAATATCCACTTACGAGTGAATACATACTGTGTTTGTTTTTTTGGGTTTCTGTTACCTCACTCGGGATCATTTTTTTTCCATTTGCATTTAAATTTCAAAATGTCTTTGTTTTAACTGCTGTGTATTATTGCATTGTGTACATGTGTCACATTTTCTTTATCCATTATTGGTTGAGGGGCATCTAGTTTTTTTCCAGCTTCTGGATATTATAAATAATGCTGCTATGAACATAGTAGAGCAAATGTCCTTGTAGTGTGATTGAGCATCCCTTGCATAAATGCTCAAGAGTGATATTGCTGGATCTTGAGAAAGGTTGATTTGTGATTTTCTGAGAAACTACCATACTGATTTTCAAAGTGATTGTAAAAATTTGCACTTCCATCAGCAATGGGTGAATTCCCCTTACTCTGCATCCTCTCCAGCATGGGCTATCATTGTTGGTTTTGATCTTAGATTCTGACTTGTGTAAGATGGTATCTCAGGGCCATTTTGATTTACATTTCTCTGATGATTAAGTATGTTGAGCAGTTCCTAAAGTAACTTTTGATCATTTGTGATTCCTATGTTAAGAATTATCTTTTAGACTTATACCCCGTTTTTAAATTAGATTATTTGATATTTTGATATCTAGTTTCTTGCGTTCTTTTTATATTATGGAGATCAATTTTCTGTCTGATGTGGGATTGGTGAAGATCTTTTTTCATTCAGTTGGCTGCCATTTTGTCTTATTGACTGTGTCTTGCCTTACAGAGGCTTCTCCGTTTCAGTTTCAGGAAGTCCCATATATTTATTGTTGCTCTCTGTGTCTGTGCTACTGCGGTTATATTTATGAAGTGGTCTCCTGTGCTCATCCATCCATTTGAGGCTATTTCCCAAATTTCTTCCTATGAGTTTCAGTGCAGCTGGACTTACTTTAATGTCTTTGATGCATTTGGACTTGAGTTTTGTGCCTCAAAATAGATATGGACCTATTTGCATTCTTCTACGTTTTGTTATCTAGTTATGCCCGCACCGTGTGTTGAAGGTGCTTTCTTTTTTCCATTGTATGATTTTAGCTTCTTTGTAGGAAATTTGGTCTTCATAGGTGTATGGATTAATATCAGGGTTTTCAATTCAAATCCAATGGAAGACCCTACAACTTATCTTAATGAATCTCTCTGTAGGTGAGGCTCTTTTAATTTGAAACTTTTTGAGTACTAAAGGGTCAAAATGATGTAATGTCCCAATGCTTTAGAAATAGTTACATCATTTTGAGTGAGGTAACCCAGACACAGAAAGACAATTATCACATGCACTCACTCATAAGTGGTTTTTAAACATAAAGCAAATAAAACAAGTCCACAAATCACACTCCCAGAAAACTTAGACAAAAATGTTCCTAAGAGAGACATACATAGATCTAATCTGCATAAATAGTAGAAAAAGACAAGATCTCCTGAGTAAATTGGGAGCATGGGGACCTGGGGAGATGGTTGAAGTGGAGGGGAGAAGTAGGGAGGGGAGCAGAGAAAAATGTCGAGCTCAGCAAAAATCAATAAACATATAGTTACATAACAATGTCAAATCATTCACATAACTAAAGTTTCAAAGAGCAAAAAAGAAATATCTATGTAAGACAGTGCTAGGTTTTGGCCCATTATGTAAGTCTTCTTAAATATAAGTGAGGATTAATACATTTTAGATAGAAAATTCTGAAGATAAATGTTCTAGGCTGGTTTCTATTCTCTAGTTTGAACAATCTTTGACTACACATTTCACGAGTTTTCAAAAATAAGCTATAAGAAACCAAGCCAGGAGCTGATGATCCCGCATTATAAATGACAGCTCCCACTGAAACTTTGGGCTCAGTTTGTGCTTTCGCGTGTACTCCTTCAGGAATTATGCTTCAAGTGACTCCATGACACAGGAAAATGAGAAACTTAACTGGATTTCCTAAATAAATCAATTGTTTTTTTGTTTTTTGTTTTTTTTTTTTTTTTTTTTTTTAGGGACACTTCTTGGTTTGCCTTTCTGAGACTGCAAAGCTCACTTGTCATGTTTCCGTGTTGTAATGATACACGATAGAAGAAATTTTTAATTTATTTTACGTCACTGCAGCAGATATTTTGGGGAGGGATATTGTCTGGGTGGATGTTGCGATCGTTCGCTCTCCTATTTATTATACCTAATGAGACATCTTGGGGCAGCAGTCATGTTGACAGTGAAAGTAATAGCTTTACAAAAGCAGTAACCTGTGGCTATATATTGCTCTTCTGAAAAATGGAAGCATTGGCTCCGGGCACATCTTTTTATTGAGCATCCACCATCTATGATGGAAGAGATAGGTGAGAAAAGCACATTTCTAATCAAAGAACACTCAGATAAGGAGCACCAATTAATCCTTGTCCTTTGCAACTGAGCGGTGGGGAATTAATTCTATAAACTACGGTGATAGCTAAGTTCACATAAAACTTAGATTATTAAAGTTTTTTTTTTAAAAAAAAAAAACTCTCCTTTTCAACTTGTACAAATTACATCGCACCTCTGCAGGCCCTTGACTTAACACAGTTGCTAAGGCCCGTTTAAGTAGCTGTGCTAACAAACATTGAAAACTCTAAATTATCTTGGCAGTGGCTATTATTTGGGGCTGAATGACGGGGTTGCATTTAGATGAGCTCATCTTGGCTTAGTGTTATCTTGTGGGATTTTCACCTTAATGCTACTGAGTGAGAGAGCGAAGTGTAAAGTGAAATTCAAATAACTCCTGCCTTCCCTGCTGGCAGGCTCTGAATGGGCAAAGGGATTAAGGAATAACAGAGCACATTATCGACTCTGAAGTTTGACCTAAATATATCTATGTTGATGCCAAAAGTGACCTCAGAGTATGGAAGAGTCTTTGTATATTAATGAATTCTTAAAGCATACACTCACCAGGCCAATTTAGCAACTGCTAGTTCACACTTCACTCTGCTTTCTTACAGAAACAATTCAAAATATGCACATTAGGATTCCTGTATAAATTCTATCATTTTAATTATGATGCCGATAAATTAAACACCACGTACAGTTTATTTTCGTGCATTGATACCACACATGGAGAAAAATCCACCGTACATTTTGGAATTATTTTCACCATGCATTCTGATTACACAAGTATTTCTTAGCTACCACACACACACACACACACACACACACACACACACAATGATGTAAAGAATAGTTGGTATGATCGAGGGAATATTAACTTGGTAACATACAATAGGAAGTTTGCCATAAAAGCAGAAGAAAGCAATTTTAGCAGAAATATTCAATCATTTGAACCAAAATGCAGTATGAAGTCATGTATGGTGATGTGTAATGGTATAATGTATAATGGTAATCCTTGAATTTTAACCAGAAAAGCAGGGGTAGGAGGATTAGCTTGTCAAAAACTGGACTCATCTATATAATGGGGTTTGATGCGACCTTGTGCTCGATTATCCTTACCACAAACAACAAACAAAAACATAGCCTCACATGAATACCTGTGTAGCAATACTATATAAATGTGGGGTTATGCAATATCTAATTGCTAAAGCTGTGTTTTCTGAAAATGAGATTATCCTTGTAATAATAGTATTTTACTCGAAAAATATTAGTAAATGATTTAATATCTAATGAATAATGATCTAATTACTTTGGTCCTTGCAATTTTAATCAATACCTTATTTATATAATAACTTTGGGCTTGAAAAACTGAACACTGAATTCTGTATTTGCCTTCGTGAATGTTCAAGAAAATGGAGAAGAAAGTTGAAGCTGCCAAAGAAGTCTGAGTCAAGCTGATGTTGCTCTTAGAGCAAGTTTGCAAATGACCTTATCGTGGAAGAGTTAATATTATTATTTTTCATTGAGAGGACCAAACAGGGATTCTTTCAGCATAGTTTAAGCAAGGCTTACTTGTTTTCTGAATTTTATTTTAGTCTTGTGATGGATTGTTTATTTGTTGTTTGTTTTTGTGTTTGCTTTTGAGCTCATCCGTTTCTTCTCCACATCCTGTACAGTCACCTGTGTGAGGAAAGGCACTCTGACAGGAAAGACAGCTGAGAAGGTTTCAGGGAACACTGGTCTGCAGCACAACAAAGAATTTATCAGAACAAAACCTGCCGATGCATATATCCTCTCTCCTGGAGGAAATCGTTTCTAGTATATTTTTTTCACTGTGTGTCAAAGCAATAATAGAATTCTGTAAAATTATATGTTGCTGCATTCCTGCCTAAGTGTAGCCTTGCTTCTGCAAAAGGCTTTCAACAGGAAAAAAAAAAAAAACAGCCTGTTTTATTATATGTCCCTGAAAATTTCTCATTGCTCCTGGTCAAAGAACACATGTCAGAGCTTTTGCTGAGATCAACACCCTGCATAAAATCTTAACATAATTTGTTCACTGTTTTCTGTACTGAAAATAATTGATGGAATATACTATTTATGTGACTGAAAATATTAATGGTTAACTTGTGGCACATAATCAATTGACTTGGCTCAAGACTCTCAGGTCTCTTATAAAAACTAGTAGTTTTACAATCTTGGGTCCCTCTTTACGGAAGAATGTCTCTCCCCAGGTTCTCTCACTTGTTCCTCTCTTCCCTCCCCCTCTCCACTTGAACTTCCATTCCTGTACTGTCTATAACATACATCCATAACTATCTATTTTATTGTCCATGTTTATGGATACATATCTGTCCTCATAGACGCTTACTCTATACCTAATCTCTGTGGTTCTATAGACTATAAGCTGGTTACCATTGAGTTAATAGCTAATAGCCACATATAAGCAAATATACACAATATTTGCATTTAATTTTCATTCATTTTATTGAAAGCAGATTTTTCGTCACATAACATATCCTGATTATGATTTCTCATCCATTGTATCCTCCCACCTCCTCTCTACCACGTCTCCCATCCGGATCCAACCCTGTTTTATCTCAATAGAAAATAGACAGACTGATATGCTAATGTAATGGTAGTACAAAGTTTGTTAGAGTGATTTTATAGAAGGCCCTCTCCACTAGATGAAGCCTATAGCCAACACTGCTTGGCTGGCCAAGAACCTGAGACTAGATAGCCCAGTGACTAGGGTCAAAGTAAATATCACTGTTCAAACAAGAAAGTAACAATAAAATGAAGCACAATTAATAAAAAGGAGAGAGAGAGAGAGAGAGAGAGAGAGAGAGAGAGAGAGATTTGGCGGTTGATCTGAAGGTTAGAAAAGCAAAACAACCAGCCTATGGCCCTTAAACTATCTCAATCCGAAATGGCAATCCTGTCTCCAAGAATCTCAGAAAGATACTGAGCCTGAGAGCTGTCTCATCCCATTTTATAATCCACTCTAGTATGGGATTAAAGACGTGCATCACTATCACCTGGTTTCTATGGCAAGCTAGTGTGGCTATTGGAATTGTACGTGTTTTTGCTGCCTGGTCAATATGGCTGGCTAGTGTGGCTGTTTTACTTTTCTGATACTCGGGCAAGTTTTAGTTCTTAAAATACAAATAAAATGCCACTACAATAAAATGACTCCTAATGGTATTCTATTGCACTCGTCCATCAGTGCCTTGCTCAGCCGTCATCAGAGAAGCCTCCTCCTGTAGAAGATGGGAACAAATACAAAGACCCACAGGCAGACATTATTCTGCCGTAAATGGGATGTCTCAATCTAATTCCTCCCCTGCACCCAGGGCTCAATGAACCATGTGGAAAATGAGGGAGAAAGAGTATAAGAGGCAGAAGGGTAGGAGAAAACCAAAATAGTAAAGTCCTCTAAATCAACATGATTGAAGCTCAAATGAAGTCACAGAGACTGAAGCACCACATGGGGACCATGATGTAAAAGAAGTGGACACATGGCCCCCATCCCTAACCCAGAAGCTATTTCCAATTGATAACCTCTTGCAACTAAAAATATAGTTCTATCCAAGGAAGTCTCAGTGAGGAAACAAATTGCTCTTAGAGGGAAGCAACATGTCCAACAGCAGATGGGGACAGCAGAAAATGAACCCAGCAATGAACTTTGAGGGTTCCTTGTTTTATAATGCCATATTTGGGCTTCCCATTTTTTTTCTATAAAAAATTGTTATATACAAACACACGTACTTCTTTCTTTTTACCACGCAGGTTTTGGAGTATATATTTTGGCTTAGAGTTTAGCAATCTTATGTGCTTTCTGAATGTTCAAAGGAGTGGATCTCAGACTTTTGCTGAAAGAGGCAATTTTGTGTGAATATTTTGTTATCATTTAGGACAGTGAATGGCACTTTCACTGTGTATACAATTCTAGGACTAAAAATAAGAGGGTCATAAATTTATTTTGCATTCTTTATTGGAGCCAATCTCATTTTACTTTCCAGGGCATATTATTCCCAAATGGATATTGTCTAATGTATTATCCAGTTATGCTGCAGAGATTGCAAAGGATAGCATCTCTCTCTTCCCTGCAGAGACTCTTAGACATCATCACCATTAAGAAGTCATCATCATTAAGAAGAGTTTTTGATGACATTGTTCTAAATGCTTACCTTCTACCACCCAGAGACTAATAGTTTAAATAATGCTGTATTAAACTTAGTGTTTGTAGTGCTCAACCCTGACTTTTTATCCACTTAACCATGGCTGTAAACTTGCTCTTCATAATCTGCAAAGATGTTGTATTTCCTACGGTAGAAATAAATAGTAATGAGCAAGCATTTTAAGAAACACAGATCATCCCTTTAGCAGGATAAGAGAGGCTTGAGTGTGACGTTCTAGTCTAAACAAAACTTATGACAGACATGGAAGGTGAAAAATTATATAAATCTCAGGACTTAAGTAACTGGTACAAAAGACTGAAGGAGGAAGAGACTATGTAAAGAAAAGTAGACCAAGGTGTTACAAACAGCATTTCCTGTTTCAACATAAATAAGGTCATAGGTCTATTTTTATAATCTTGCTTTAAAGTATAAAAATAAGTTATGAATTTTAAAAAATCACAAAACAATATAATTTTGCTAAGTCAATTTTTGTATAGCTCTTTCTGGAATCCTCATCAAGATGGATTTTAAGTCATCATCATAACCATCATCTTCTTCATCATCATCATCTGTGGGTGTCCTTCCTTGATGACTATGAGGGTGTGTGCATGCTCTACAGCTCAAGGTTGGTGGTTGGAAAAGTTTGTAGAGTGAGTTTCCTCCATCCATGCTTGCACAGGTTCCAAGGGTTAAATCCCTGTGGCTATCTTTACATGGCATGATCTTTTCCTGATAAGCCACTTTAATATTCACAAATGAGATTTTTGACATTGGCAGACAGAAATAATGTAAGTGGAAAATGAAATGAAGGTCTTACATTACTAACACATAAGTGAGTGTGGTCACTTCAGACTAAGCTTCTAGTTACCTTGGATAGTTCTGAGGCATGCTTTGTAAAATGAAGAAAAAAGAAAGGCAAAGTTTTAGAGATACGGTGTGAGTTACTCTGAGTTCATTATGATTAGAGGAAGGAAAATCTGATGAAACTGGATGGGACAGAATAAAAGGGTATCTTCAGATTGTCTGATAGTTTAATATGAGGGGAAACAAATGAATATTGAAAATGTGCTGCATAAACACACAGACACACACACATACACACATACAGTGAGATACTATTCAACTATAAATAAAGATTAAATTTGCTGGTAAATAAATGTAACTAGAAAATTTAAAGCATGATTTAACACAGACCCAGAAATACAAGCACCACTTATTTGCTCTTCTTTTAGCGTGCAAGATCCAAATCCTTCATTGTCAGTACATAACTTGGAGCAACCACAGAAATCATGAAAGCAAAAGGGACCAGGGGGATGAGACAAGTGGATAGAAGCTTTAAGGAGCAGAATACTAGGAGATGGGGTCTATTATTAGGCACCTGGAAAAATGGCGGAATATGACTTGGGCAAGTGGCCAAACAAGCTAAAAGGAGAGTAAGAAATGTGATGTAAGTAACAGTAGGAATGTTTGAAAGGACCACAAGAAATTACATCACTTTATGTCACTATACAATTATACATATGAGAGGGCTGGAGAATTGGCTCAGTGGAAAAGTGATGATTAACAAACATGTTTAAATAAGATTTTATTTTTTCAGTTCTGAATTACTTACTTCTAAAGATCTTAGAACCAGGTAATGCTAGTCGTTGGTTCATTTATTGAGCATTGGATAACAGAATCACTGAAAACGATGCTACCTAATTTTCTGATAATACTGGCCATTTGTTTTCTGTGTTTTCAATCTTGTTGAGGCAACTGTTCTGTTGAAATTTTCTCTGTGAAGTCATATTGTGCTCCTAATCTCCACTATGGTCACTCAAGCAGCCATGAGATACACACACAGAGAATATAATCCTTTCCTTATTCAATTGGAGACACAAGCAGACCAGTGAAAATGCATTTTTCATTAAAGACTTTTTCAAATACAATCCAATAAGCACCTTTGTCCTAATTACAGTATTCAGGGGTTTTCAACAGCTGCAGTTACAGAAATCTAATTCTACTACCTCAGATTAATGATTGGGGTAGTTTTCAAAACTAATGGTCCACTTCCATATAG
Source organism: Microtus oregoni (assembly GCF_018167655.1). Classification (NCBI taxonomy): domain Eukaryota; kingdom Metazoa; phylum Chordata; class Mammalia; order Rodentia; family Cricetidae; genus Microtus; species Microtus oregoni. The sequence continues at coordinate 69,862,108 of NW_024543060.1, read as the reverse complement.
CTGAAATGTTCACAGTTACTGCTTCTATTGTCACATAGAAAATCTTGAGAGAACTATACAAAATCAAAGTGAACACTATTTTGTTCTGGCAACAAGTCCAGTGATTAAAACACAAACACACACACACACACACACACACACACACACACACACACACACATTGTAATAAAATTAATTAAAACCTGGTTTACTTCTTTTTCTGTTCATTGTTATTACCAAACAATTCTCTCTCTGTGTATATGTCCTCTCTGTCTATCTCTTCCCCCTTCTGTCTCCATGTGTGTGTATGTGAGTGTGGTATGTGTGTGTGTGTCTGTGTGTGGTTGTGAAGGGCATAGATTACTGCTAAATATCTTTCTATATCACTTTCCATTTCATTTTTGAAAGAATGTGTCTCACTATACCTGAAACTCACTCTTTCGTCTATACTGGATAACCAGGGAATGCTGAGAATGAGTCTGTCTCTGCTCTATCTGTCTATCATGGCCAGCTGGATTAGAGAACAATGCTGCCATGCCTGGATTCTACTAGTGTGGCAATCCAAACAGAGCTGCATGCTTGATCAGGACTCAGTTTACCTAGTGAACCATTTTCAGAGCCTTAAATCAATAATTCAAATCAGTGTCACTGCTTTCTAGAACCAAGCTAAACACACTTATTGTCAAACTCTTTCCTTTCAAACCATTTGGAATATCAGGCTCATGCCTATAGTCAGAAGATGGCAGTTGCCCATAGAAATAGTGAGGAAGCTGGACAAGAAATTTTAACCCTGAAAATAGTTGAGAACTAATGTAGGGGATCAAATCAAAAGTACTTGGAATGTTTTGGTTTATCAATTTAGCAATATAAAGATATACTTTACATTTTCATAGCTGTCTCAAGCATCATTAATGTTAGAAACAAAAGTTCATACTTCAGTTTTAAAAATTCATACACTAAATAGCTAATATTTAAGAAAGCTAATTTCACCCATGACAGGACACTCAATGACATCAATGACTGCATAAAATAGAAAATGTGTGACAAAGAGGTAGTGAGATTTGCATTGAATTTAAAAAGGTTGATTGTCTTAAAGGATTTTGTATCTATGGGACTGGAGAAATTGTATGCACAATATCATTCCATGTAAGTCCACTTATTAATTGGCCACTCACACAAGTTCTGCACCTCCCTTGCCCCAACACATCATACAGACAGGATAGGGTGTACGTAAAGGTTTTCAGACTTAGTTGGTATCGCAGCCCTAGAACTGGAAATTACCTGGTTACAGAAAAGGGCCAGTTCAGGTTCCATATCCTCCATCACAAGTCCTCACTAAGGTTACCTTCTTAGATTCCTGGGAGTATCTACTGCACTCAGGAGGCTTCCACATCACCCTCCACATGCCAGTCTTCACTGCAGGTTTCCTCACCCTTCATCCCCCTTCCTCACCGGATCCCTTCTGTTTTGCTCCCCACCTTAGTTGTCTTTAATAGGGAGTCCCTTGTGAGTGGATCTTGCTTCAGTAAAGAATATATATCCAAGAGTATATGGGTAGTACTGATTTATTTATACAGTGTGTTAAGAAAATAGGAATGGTACCAAATTGAATTGATAGTCTTTGCTATAGAATGGATGATGGGGTGGGATGAGTGTGATTGAAAGTATATTTTTTGTGATCTACAAAGAATAATAAAAAAGTAGGAAAAAAAGAGATAGTTCTCAGTCAGTTGATTTTGAACTTAAAGTTGTTGCATGTATCCTAACGTGGAAGAAAAACAGCACATATGTATTTAGGCTTGAATAACATTTTATTTTTCATCTTACTAGAAAGTAGGCTTACAATATTCTGGCAGTGTTTTCTAGTTAAAACTTATATATCTGTATTGAATTTAAAACAAGAAACAAGACAGAGTCCTTTGTAAATATGTAAGTTTAGGGAACATCTGATTGAATTCTAAGTTCCTGTAAACAAACCAGCGGGATCTTGAATTATTCAAACACTTATGGCACATCTACATAGCATCTAACAACATATTCCCTCAAAAATGACTAACGGTGTCATCATAATGTCTTCCCATTAATATTGTGTACTAATACTCGAAAAAACAAGTGCTTTATAAATTCATTAGAGTACAGTTTATTAACTGTCATCCAATACACATACTATTAATATAATATAACTATAAAATACTTTACAGCATTTCACTTTTACTGTGTCTGGTATATACATGGCTATTACTAAGATTTTTGATAATTACTTTGGAATCAACGTCAAAGTAGACTATTGTAGGATGACTTAAAGTGATTATAGGATAGCAGACACACATCAGTAATTTAAGTTGACATGGACGATTAAATCATACTACATATATGAATTCTAATGATTAAATTCATAAAACTAAGTTGGTAAATGAAAGCTTGCAAAATCTTTCTCACATGTGTATCCTAAAAGTTTCCAGAGGCTGTTAATTATGGTCTCCTGTTCCTTTTTCACTTTAATTACTCCTGGACAAGTACCTTACTAGAGATTCAATGCAATGAAAATCAGCATGTTTTGATAAATTGTTTGAAATTTGAAATTTCTCATTTTGTGGGTGAGGCAGGATGTCTGTAGTGGGTACAAGTATCACAGCTTGCAACTGGAGGTCAGAGAAAGAATTGATGACTTGGTTCTCTCCTTCCACTTTTAAGATATCAAAGTTCTAGATATCAAAGTCTTATATCCAGGTTTGTGAAGCAAGTGCTTTACAAATTTCATTGTTCATGGCAATATTTTTATAGATTTCAGTAACCAAATACTGTTTGTAAGATAGAATTGAAGTAGAAATCCTTCCCAAGTGTCTATAAACACATGGCTGCAGGAAGCGTGGTGGACTTTTCAACTATTAAAGGACTGCATTTATCATTCCCAAAAAGTCCAATCCACCCTAGGCATACACCTCTTTATCTTCTCCTCCTCTTCTTCCCTGTCCTCTTCTTCTTCCTCTTCATTTTTTTCTACTCTCCTAACTGCCTCTCCCATCCCTTCAACCCACTTCCAAGGTCTCCATGCTCCCAATTTACTCAGGAGTGCTTGTCTATTTCTACTTCCCATGTAGATTACATTTATGTATGTCTCTCTTAGGGTACTAATTACTGTCTATGTTCTCAGACTGTGATTTGTAGGCTGGTTTCTCTGCTTTATGTTTAAAAACCACTTATGAGTGAGTACATGTGATAATTGTCTTCCTGGGTCTGGGTTATCTCATTAAAATGATGTTTTCTAGCCCCATCTATTTGCCTGCAAAACTCAAGATGTTGTTATTTTTTCTATTGTGTAGTACTTCATTGTGTAAATGTCCCCCATTTTCCATATCCATCCTTCAGTTGAGGGGCATTTAGGTTGTTTCCAGGTTTAGGCTATGACAAACAATGCTGCTATAAACATAGTTATGCACATGTCCTTGTGGCACAATTGAGCATCCTTTGGATATATACCCAAAGTAGTATTACTGGGTCTTGAGGAACGTTATTTCCTAATTTTCTAAGAAATCACCACACTGACATCCAAAGGGGCTGTACCAGCTTGCACTTCTACCAGCCTTGCAGGAGTGTTCCCTTTACCCCATATCCTCTCCAGCATAAGTTGTCATCAGTGTTTTTGATCTTGGGCAATCTTTCATGTATAAGATGGAATCTCAGAGTTATATTGATTTGCATTTCTCTGATGACTAAGGATGTTGAGCATTTCCTTAAGTGTCTTTCAGCCATTTTAGATTCCTCTGTTGAGAGTTCTCTGTTTAGGTCTGTACTCAATTTTTTATTGGATTATGTGTTCTTTTGATGACCTATTTCTTGAGTTCTTTGTATATTTTGGAGATCAGATTTCTATCTGATGTGGGGTCGGTGAAGTTTTTTTCCATTCTGTAGGCTGTCGTTTTGTCTTGTTGAGCATGTCCTTTGCATTACAGAAGATATTTAGTGTCAGGAGGTCCCATTTATTAATTGTTTCTCTCAGTGTCTGTGTTACTGGGGTTATATTTAGAAAGTGTTCTCTTGTGCCAATGTGTTCAAAAGTACTTCCCACTTTCTCTTCTATGAGGTGCAGTGTGACCGGCTTCATGTTGAGGTCTTTGATCCATTTCAACTTGAGTTTTGTGCATGGTGATAGATATGAATCTATTTTTATTCTTCTATAGCACCATTTGTTAAATATGCTTTCTTTTTTTTCCATTTGATATGTTTTGCTTCTTTGTCAAAAACCAGGTATACAAAGTTGTGTGGATTGATAGCTGGATCTTCTATTCAGTTCCATTGGTTCTCTTGTCTGTTCTTATGCCAATACCAGGCTGTTTGCAGTACTGTAGCTCTGTAGTAGAGTTTGAAGTCAGGGATTGTGATGCCTCCAGAAGTTCTTTTATTGCCCAGGATTGTTTTGGCTATCCTGGGTTTTCTCTTTTCCATATAAAGCTGAGTACCATTCTTTCAAGGTCTGTGAAGAATGTTGCTGGGATTTTGATGGTCATTGCCTTGAATCTGTAGATTGCTTTAGTAAGATTACTCTGTAAATTCTACCTACCCAAGAGCATGGGAGATCTTTCCACCTTCTGGTATCTTCTTCAATTTCTTTCTTCAAAGATTTAAAGTTCTTGTCATATAAGTCTTCTATTTGTTTGGTTAGAGTTACTCCAAGATATTTCATGCTATTTGTGGCTATTATGAAGGGTGATGTTTCTCTGATTTCTTTCTCAGCCAATTTATCATCTGTGTACAGGAAACTGCTGATATTTTTTAGTTAATCTTGTATCCTGATACATTATTGAATAGTCTTCTCTTTTTTTGTGAATCAAGGTCTTACTATATATCACTGGCTAGCTTGTAATTCACTATGTAGAAAAGTTTTACCTGAGAGTCAGTGATTACCCTACCTTTCCCTCCAGTATGCTAGAAGCATGCACTGCCATTTCTGGTTCATCCTCAAATTCTTTATTCTTAGAATGTGTGAATAACTCATGTATCTAGGAAACTTCTGGATTCATTTATCCTTCTTTATTCAGAATCAACATTCAATGCTCCCCCACAACCTCAGAGGAACTCTGAAACACAGGCTGTGATTGCACAGAGAGAACCAAGAGAAGAACTCTGAAGCACAGGCTATGACTGTGCAGAGAGAACCAAGAGAGCAGATCAGGAGAACAGACTGAAAGAGTGGACCAGGAGAAACCTCAGTGGCTAACTGGGACATAGACAGCAATAGTACAGAGTAGACGAAGAACAGCTTCCAAAGACACAGAGAGCAACTGAAAGGATTGGACCAAGAGAGAAAGACACTGTCAGCAGCAATTGGAGGAAGAGATGGGTAGGCAACAAATGCAAGAATTAATTCAACTACCTAAAAAACAACACCAGAAACCAGTGGTAATAAAATTTAAAAAAAAGACTTACACATCCTAATCCAGAAAAAGAGAAGATTTTTAAATGTAACTTTATGAAGATAAAGAAGACCTTTAAAGAGAAAATAATAATTCCCTTAAAGAAATGGAGGAAAAGACAAACTAAAATGTTGTAAGAAATCAATAAATCTGTTAAAGAAACACAAGAAAACCAAGAAAAAACAATCAAACAGATGAAGCAAACAGTTCAAGTCTTGAAACTGAAACAGAGGCAACACACAAACACACACACACACACACACACACACACACAGACACAAACCTAGGGAATCCTGGAAGTAGAACATCTGGGTAAGTTAACAGGCGCTACAGATGCAAGATTAGCCAACAGAATACAAGAGATAAAAGAAAGAATCTCAGGTATTGAAGATACTATAGAGAAAATAAATTTGCTGATCAAAGAAAATGTTAAATCCAATAAGTTCTTAACAGAAAACATTCAGGAAATTTGAGGCACTATGAAAACACCAAACCTAAGAATAATAGGAATAGAAGATTAAGAAGAACTACAGCTCAAAGGCACAGAAAGTATACATTAAAGAAAATCACAGAAGAAAACTTTCCCAACCTAAAGAAGGATAACCCTATGACGATACAGGAAGCTTATGAAACCCCAAATAGACTACACCAAAAAAACAAACTCCCCTTGTCATATAATTATTAAAATGCAAAACACACAGAATAAACCAAGAATATTAAGAGTTGCAAAGGTAAAAAGGCCAAGTAACATATAAAGGCAGACCTATTAGAATTACACTTAACTTCTCAATGGAAACAATGATACCAGAAAGTCCTGGACAGATATTCTGCAAACACAAAGAGACCATAGATGCAAGCCCAGACTACTATACCTAGCAGAACTTTCAATCACCATCAATGGAAAAAAAATATTCTGGTAAAAAACCAGACTTAAAAAGTACCTATCCACAAATCCAGCCCTACAGAAAGTACTAGAAGGAAAACTGCAACCTATGGAAGCTAACTGCACTTACAAAAATACAGGCAACAGATAAACTCCCACCAGCAAAACCAAAGAATGTAAACAAACAATACCAGTATAACAGTTACCAATTACCAAAAATAATAGTAATTAATAATTACTGGTCATTAATATCTCTTAGTTTCAATGGACTCAATTCACCTATAAAAATACACAGGCTTGTCAGGCGGTGGTGGCATATGCCTTTAATTACAACACTCAGGAGATAGAGGCAGGTGGATCTCTGTGAGTTCCAGGCCAGCCTGGTCTGCCTAGCTAGTGCTAGGACAGGCTCCAAGGATACAGAGAAACCCTGTCATGAATAAAAAAACAAAAACAAACAAACAAATAGCCAAAAACAAAACAAACAAACAAAAAAATCCCACAGGCGAAAACAATGGATACAAAAGCTGGCTCTATCCTTCTGCTGTGTTTAAGGAACACACCTCAACCTCAAAGACAGACCTTATCTCAGAGTAAAGGGTTGGGAAAAGATTTTCCAATCAAATGGACATAAGAAACAAGTGGGTGTATTTATACTACTATATAACAAATTAGACCTCAAACTAAATTCAACCAGAAGAGCTGGAGAAGGACCTTTCATATTCATCTCAAGAAAAAAACATTAAGATGAAGTCTCAATCCTAAACAACTATGTCTTTGATTCAATTCCATTTCAACTTGTCTGTTTTTATACCTGCTGTGGGACAATGGTTTTAACCTGTAAAGATTTGTTTCTTGTAATTGTTTAATAAAATGCAAATTGGCCAGTATCCAGATAGGAAGTATAGGCAGGGCAGCAAGCGGGGCAAGGAGAACAGGAGAACTCTGGAAAGAGGAAAGATTGATTGAGTCTGTAGTTGGCACCCAGATTCAGAAGAAGCAAACTGACAATGTGTTGCTGAAAAAGGTACCAAGCCATATGACTAAGAGACAAGAATAATGGGCTAATAAAGGAAGTAATAAAGAGCTAATAAGAAGCCGCTAGGGAAATGCAAATCAAAATGACTCTGAGATACCATCTTACACCTGTCAGAATGGCTAAGATAATAAACACCAATGATAGCTTATACTGGAGAGGCTGCAGAGTAAAGAATGCTCCTCCTTTGCTGGTGGGAATGCAAACTTGTACAACCATTCTGGAAATCAATATGGCAGTTTCTCAGAAAATTGGGAATCAACCTATATCAAAAACCAGAAATGCCAGTCTTGTGCATATACCCAAAGGATGCTCAATCAAGCTACAAGGACATTTGTTCAACTATGTTCACAGAAGCATTATTTGTAATAGCCAGAACCAGGAAGCAACCTTGATGGCCCTCAACTGAAAAATGAATAAAGAAAATGTTATACATGTACACAATGGAGAACTACTCAAGAGTAAAAAATAATGACATCTTGAAATTTGCATACATTTGGATAGAACTAGAAAAAAAAATCATCCTGAGTGAGTTATCCCATACCTAGAAAGATAAGCATGGTATGTACTCACTCATAAGTAAAGCAAAGGCTAACAGGCCTGTAGCCCACAACCCCAGAGAGGCTAAGTAACAATAGGAACCCTAAAAGAAACATATATAGTGGGAAAGGGAAATAGACAAGACAGAGACCCACATTGGCGCACCGGACTGAAATCTGAAGGTCCAAATCAGAAGCAGATGGAGAGAGAGCACGAGCAAGGAACTCAGGACCGCAACGGGTGCACCCACACACTGAGACAATGGGGATGTTCTATTGGGAACTCGCCAAGGCCAGCTGGCCTGGGTCTGAAAAAGCATGGGATAAAACTGGACTTGCTGAACATAGCAGACAATGAGGACTACTGAGAACTCAAGAACATTGGCAAAGGGTTTTTGATCCTACTGCACGTACTGGCTTTGTGGGAGCCTAGGCAGTTTGGATGCTCACCTTACTAGAACTGGATGGAGGTGGGTGGTCCTTGGACTTCCCACAGGGCAGGGAACCCTGACTGCTCTTTGGGCTGACTAGGGAGGGGAACTTGATCGGGGGAGGGGGAGGGAAATGGGAGGCGGTGGTGGGGAGGAGGAAGAAATCTTTAATAAATAAATAAAACAAAAATATCTACTGAGAAAATTGGGAGTATGGGGGTGGAGGGAGAAGGGAGGGCAGGAGGGGAGAAATAGGGAATAAGGGGAAGAAGAAGGAGAACTGGGCGGAATGGAATAGTCAATAAGGGGGAAGGACAGAGACGGAGAGCAAGGAAAGAGATATCTTGATTGAGGGAATCATTATGGAACTAGCAAGAAATCTGGCACTAGAGAAATTCCCAAAAATCTGAAAGGATGACCCCAGCTAAGGCCCTAAGCAATAGTGGAGAGGGTCCCAAAACTGGCCTTGCCCTGTAATCAGATTGATGAGTTTCTTTTTCTTTTTCTGGTTTTTCGAGACAGGGTTTCTCTGCGGCTTTGGAGCCTGTCCTGGAACTAGCTCTGTAGACCAGGCTGGTCTCGAACTCACAGAGATCCGCCTGCCTCTGCCTCCCGAGTGCTGGGATTAAAGACGCGCGCCACCAACACCCGGCTTGATGAGTTTCTTAAATGTCACCACAGAATCTTCTTCCAGCAACTGATGAAAGCAGAGGCAGAGACCCACAGTGGAGCACTGGGCTGAGCTCCCAAAGTCCAGTCGAACAGTGGGAAGAGTGAGAATATGAACAAAGAGATCAAGAAGACCATGATTGGGATACCCACTTTAACAGCTTACCTGAGCTAATGGGAACTTACCAACTCTGTCCAGACAGGAAAGGAACCAGCATAGGACCAAACTAGGCCCTCAAAATGCGGGTGACTGTTGTATGGCTGAGGCAGACTGTGGGGCCCATGGCAATGGGACCAGGATTTACCCCTACTGCTTATACTGGTTTTCTGGAAACCATTCTTTTTCGAGAGATACCTAGCTCAGCCTAGATAGAGTAGAGAGATCCTTGGTCCTTTTTCAAAGTAATGTGCCTTCCCCTCTCTGAGGAGTGGATGGAGGTTGAGGTGGACGTGAAGGTGGAAGCATTGGGAGGGTGGGAGGGAGTGGTAACTGGGATTGGTATGTAAGATGAAAAAAATTATTTTTAATAAAAGAAAAAAAACAACATTTAGAATAATCGTGGCTATTTTCTCAATACCATTGTTTAATAGATATTTTCTCCATAAATAATTTAATAACAACAACAATAACAATTGTCTCTGAATGTTCATTTTAACATGAAAGCAGCCAATATCAGAACTCAACAAATACACCAAGACGCAGATTTTGAAAAGAGCTATGTGAAATTTTTATTGTGTAACTCTCCTTGGCTGGATTTCATAAGACAAAAAAAAAAATCACCATTTTTTCTTTCCTTGATGTTGTTTTCATATTTCAACACGGTTAGTTCATAGAATTGTGGTGTCTGTCACAATACGCTGAATAACCCATCCATGACCCTGCATTCTTAGCATTATCTATGGCTTTATTATAAGAGAACTAAAGTGATTTTGTGGTCACCATCTCTTTTATGTACTTAATTAGTACTTGATGCTTTGAGTTCAGAGAGAATGAGATGTATTTTATTTTATTTTGGCATAGAGACAAGAGTAGAACAGCTCAAATTCAAATTACACACTAATGATGGGAAAATGTTCAGAGGCCAAAGGAACTCAAAATTTTATTTTAAAATGATAATGAAAATAATTTAAAAAGGAAGGTGAGCTAAGCAACCAGAGATAATGCAAAACCTTTGTAAATAAATGAATATTTATTATCAGGATGTGTAGTAGGAGGCCGCTTTTTTGTTTCTGGCTACTCAGCCTGAAAATGACCACACAGAAACTGTATTAACTAAATCACTGCTTGGCCTGTTAGCTCTAGCTTCTCATTGGTTATCTCTTACATCTTAATTTAATCCATTGCTATTATTTTATATTGACTATGAGGCTTGCTGCCTAACGGCAAGGTTCCATCCTACATCTGTCTCTTGTGGGGCTACATGGCTTCTGACTCTATCTTTTTTCTCTCAGCATTCAGTTTAGTTTCCTCTGCCTAGCTCTATTTTGTTCTGTTAGAGACTCATGACAGTTTATTTATTAACTAATGGTATTCACAGCATATATAGGGGAATCCCACATTACCTCCCCTTGTCTGTTTAAATAAAAAAAGATTTAAACTTTAATATAACAAGATTGCATACAACAAAACAGGTATCAAGCAGGAATTACAGTTACAATATAAGGATACTAAGGGAAACTATAACTATCAATTCTTCAACTCCATCAAAGATGGCAGAAGAATATAATATAACCTAAGTTAAAAGAAAGTACATTGTAAGCAATTTCCAAAACTCTAGAACTGACAGTGACATCTCACTGCCTGGACAGTCACACAAAGTAAAGAAACATTTATAGATAACATTTGAGAATATGGGGATAGTTCTCTCCAAACTGCTTCCTGCTTTTTGGTGGGAGAAGTATTTTTGGAGGTGTTCACAAGGACCTTACAGATCATCTTGGTCCATCAAACCACATTAGCCTGGAATGAATTCACCGGTTCCCATCTTTGGTAGAAACAAATGAAGTGCCTGTTTTTCAAAGCAACATATCCTTATACTCAAAATTTGAAGTCAAGAAATCTTTAAAACATATATATTAGTTTAGCTTAGGAGTCCGCAGTATCAAATGTCTCTCTGTAGTCAAAAAAAAAAAAATTCAAAGATAACACAATACTATACATAATCCAGCCTGTCTGTGTATATTTCATCTTTCCATGGCTTATTTTTCTTACTCTATTATATTTTCTATCAGTTTAATATATATTATATTATATATTATACATACCCCTTAAATTTATGATTGTCTGTAATCTTTATATTACATTTACTGTCAATTTACTCTTTTACTCCTCTCTCATGTCTATGTATATTTTTTAAACATACTATATCTAATTTAGAGTTCTTTTATGTCTGAATCTGTCCTATTGTGTATCTGGAGTCCTTTTATGTCTTGGAGAGCTTCTAAAAATGCTCAGCCGCATGTGACTAGGGCCAAGGCTGATTTGCCTTTTGTTTCCACCCAGTCCAACATGTTGCAGGCATGTTCACTGCCTCTACAAGCAGCACTCACTACCACAGTTATAAGTATGCAGCAGGTCTATGTCACATCATTAAACAGTTTGTTACACATTGCTCAGAAACCCTATTTAAAGGCTTGGTCTCCTGTAAGAGCCAGATTTCTTGCTGGCACCACAGACCAGGAAGGTGCCATTTTAAAACCATGTGGGTTTTTGTTTGGTTTTGTTTTGCTAGCTATTTATTGGCTATCTTACATCTTAATTTAACTCATTTCTATTATTTTATATTTACCATGAGGTTTGTGGCCTACTTGCAAGTTTCTGTCCAGCATTTGTCTCTAGCAAGACTATGTGGCTCGTCCTGACTCCACCTTCTTTCTCCCAGCATTCAATTTAGTTTTTCCTGCCTAGTTCAATTTTCCCTGTCATAGGTACCAGACAGTTTCTTTATTAACCAATGATATTCATAATCTACAGAGCAGATTCCCACATCAGTGATGAGAGTACACCATTGTGTGTTCATTCTCCATTCTTATTGGTGGAGTGAATGCCAGAATTATAGGCCAGTGCCATCATGCCTAGTTTTTTATGTGGATTTGTGGGATAAACTCAGGTTGTAAGATTGTCAGACTAACATTTAGACCCAAAAATCAATCTCTCAGCCTTCTTAAGGATAATTTTTGTTCTTTGTTTTTATTTTTATGGTAATCAGAACATTTTTTAAAATATTCACTATGAAGCAGATGTTTGTCGTACAACCAATTCTGGTATCTGAATTTGAGTCATAGTGCTGTGCACCCAGCTGAGATAAAACATCACCTCCTGAACCCTGAGTGCAATGGTTCACATGGAGGAGGAAGCTGAGCCACCATACCAGTTTGGTATGAGCATGACAAATTATAAAAATATGTCTATCCCATAAAAAGGATGTCATCCCAATCCTCCTTTTTCCCCAAGTTCCCCCCATTCTCCCCTTCTCCCTTTTCTCTCCCATCTCCCCATACCCCCATCCCACCCCACCCCCAAGATCTCAATTTTCTCCCCGGCAATTTTGTCTACTTCCCATAGCCAAGAGGACAACTATATGCTTTTCCTTTGGTTCATCTTCTTACTTAGCTTCTTTGGGATCACCAATTGTAGACTCCGTGACCCTTGTTTATGGCTAGAAACCAATTATGAGTGAGTACATCCCATATTCATCTTTTTGGGTCTGGGTTACCTCACTCAGGATAGTGTTTTCTATTTCCATCAATTTGCATGCAAAATTTGAGAAGTCATTGTTTTTTACCACAGCATAGTACTCTAATGTGTAGCTATTCTACACTTTCTTCATCCATTCTTCCATTGAAGGGCATCTAGGTTGTTTCCAGGTTCTGGCTATTACAAATAATACTGCTATGAACATAGTTGAACAAATGCTCTTGTCATATGATAGGGCATCTCTTGGGTATATTCCCAGGAGTGGTATTGCTGGGTCCAGGGGTAAGTTGATCCCGAATTTCCTGAGAAACCGAAACACTGATTTCCATAGGGGAGCACAAAAGCACAATTCTTAGTTAAGGGACCCACCTTAGGGTTGGCAAGAGACTTGAACCTAGAGTGGCTCCCAGATGCCCAAGCCGAGGTCCCCAGTTAGTTCCTTGGGCAGCTGAGGATAGGGAACCTGAAATGACCCTATCCTATAGCAATACTGACGAATATCTTGCATATCACCATAGAACCTTCATCTGGTGATGGATGGAGACAGAGACAGAGACCCACACTGGAGCACTGGACTGAGCTCCCAAGGTCCCAATGAGGAGCAGAAGGAGGGAGAACATGAGCAAAGAAGTCGGGACCACGAGGGGTGCACCCACCCACTGACACAGTGGAGCTGATCTACTGGGAGCTCACCAAGGCCAGGTGGACTGTGACCGAAAAAGCATGGGATAAAACCGGACTCTGAACATGGCGAACAATGAGGGCTGATGAGAACCCAAGGACAATGGCAAGGGGTTTTGATCCTACTTAATATGCTGGCTTTGTGGGAGCCTAGCCAGTGGATGTTCACCTTCCTAGATATGGACAGAGGGGGGAGGCCTAGGACTTACCACAGGGCAGGGAACCCTGACTGCTCTGTGGACTGGAGAGGGAGGGGGAGAGGAGTGGGGGGAGGGGGAGAAGGGTGGGAGGAGGGGGAGGGAAATGGGAGGCTGGGAGGAGGAGGAAATTTGGTTTTTTTTTTCTCCTTTTCTCAAAAAAAAAAGTTAAAAAAAAAGGATGTCATCCACTTGAGATTAATTTTATTTTTTTAATTTTTGTCTTTTGCGTCTAAAAGCATATATTAGCGCTATATATAAATGAGCTCTAGCTTTATTAAAATTACTAAAAGTAACTATAAGATGTAACAAATACAAATAAAATCTAAGATAAATGAGTTCACTATTGAAGTATTAACTTACAATTACTTTTATTAGACATGCATGTTTTAATTCATTTTGTATCTAGATTCTTGTTAGTCAGTTGTAGGAGTTCTCCAGTATAATTTTTAGAGTCACAGGTGTATAGGCTAATTAGAGTTTTAGTATGAAAGGAACACGTATGTGGGAAATAGAAAACTCTTTGTGACAGTTTCAATTGACAAATCGAGATCAGTAAAAACATGTTTTAATGAGAAGGAAATGAATTAAAAATTATTATTAAGGCAGTTAGAATCTATTTATCGACTTAATTATTAAATTAACATTATTTAAAAGATGTGGGGAAGCTATAAAAGAACATGCTAATTCAGAATCAGCTTTCCGTCTGCTTCAATTCCATAAGCACGTTAAAGAAACTAACCTTAGCTCCATTTCCTATCAAAGTGACTGGTAAAATATATTTGGGAACTGTGGAAAATTAACTGAGACAAAATATACAAGGCACCAAGTACAACATTGGCATTGGTTTTATTTCAGCAAATGTTAGCTACTTAACAGCAAGCAAAGTGGGAAACAGAGAGAGGTCTGCTGAGACTCAAAGCAGGAAACATTCTGAATAAATTATGATTATAGTTAATAAAGGTTTGATTGTGATAATTATAGTAAGCTAGGCAAAATCACATTGATGAAAGGAATAGTACAGGCTGGGGTGCTCCCTAAAAGTTACTCTATGTGGATAAAGAAAGAAGCAGCATATTATAAGTGGCTAGGATAGGTTCATTTTAGTTCAGAGCAAATGGCTACTCAAAAATAGATACCTTAGATTATTTAAGTTGGATATTTTGTTTATATCTTATTTGTTTTAAAGTTAAGTTTATGATGCCATTGAGAAGCCTGGATACTAACAATGGGACTGGAGCTGAGAAAAGACAGTAGAGCTGGAGACAAAACCTAGGTGTGAAACAGCACTTCTGCAACACAGCGTTCCAGAAGCACAGGTCTGGTGTCCACAATTAGACATGGTTTCCAACTGTGGTGGAGAAGGGGTACAAGAGCTTGGTGAATTAGAAGCCAGACTTATACGTAAGACTTCTTTATGATTTTATTACTCTTCTCAGAATCTTAAGCATTTCAAATTTTCATTCTAAGAAGTAAATATGGCTTTTATAGATTAAAGTGAAAGATGAGTGGTATGGTATAATTTTATGATCTGACAGGTAATGTACAAATATAAGCCTGATTAAAAATTATCTACTAAAAGGAGACTAGCGATGTTCTAATTGTTTTAATGCTTTGATTTATTTAATGTCAACAATGTTTTAAGAATCATTCTACTATTTCTACACTTCAATATGCACAGGTACTTATATGTCCATACACGTAAGTACATACATACACACAGGTGTACATCTAAAGACTTGGTCACATGTATTAGTTTCTTTTGTATTGCTGCAATAAAATACCATGACCAAAGCAACAAATAGAGTTGAAGTTTTATTTAGGTGTACACTTCCAGAGGGAAAGAGAATGTAAGCCTTCATGCCAGAAAATCTAGACAGCATGAAGGAGTAATAGTGGCAAGAACAGCTCATAACTGATGTCACAAACTGCAAGCTATAATTAGAGCAAGAATTATGAATGACTTGACTTTATTTTTTTTAAAACTCTCAGAGACTGCTTCCATTGACCCATCTTCTCCAACAAGGCCATAACTTTTAATCCTACCCAAACTGGGACACCACCTAGAAACAAAGTATTTAAAACGATAGAGGACATGTCTCATTAAAGCACCACATCACAGAAACCCTGAGAGAATGCTAAAGACTTTACATGAAGAAGTGAGAGAGATGAAATCCACACCTATCAGGTTGCAGAAGATATACATTAAATTACTCATGTTTTGTTTTCAAGTGGTAGGTTAATGATTCCTGATTTAATAGAACATATTTTGTGGATATTTTGTACCTATATTCCCAGCATCTGTGGCATTTGGTCACAGTATTACAACAATCAAAGTGATCTACACGATGATGGACCATCAGAAAACAAAGTCCATGAAATGAGCACTTAAGAGATGAATAAAAGAGGAGAAAAGAAAGAGAAAGGAAGTAAGTGGAGGAGGGAGGCAAAGAAAGAAACCATGATAGGTAGGTAGTTGGTGGGAGGGACAAAAGTTGGGATGAGAGTCGTGGGATACACAAACATGAGGTTTGGAAGTGAAGCACAATGAAGTTAGAGGTGGGTGCAGACGAAGAGGGGAAAATGAGAAGAGTTCATGAAGTGCAAAAATGAGTTTCCCCAGCCTGGTCTACAAGAGCGAGTTCCGGGACAGGCTCCAAAGCCACAGAGAAACCCTGTCTCGAAAAAAAAAAAGTTTCCAAAGGAAAACCAATCCAGGTGTCGTGAATTTCTCTAATGATGCTTTAGGTTTCACTTGAAAATTGGACTGGGATAACATGGTTTGAGTACTGCCATTCAAATTACCGAGAGAGTGGCTTTTCCCAGGGTCTACATGTTGGGGTCTCTGCTCAATCACATTTTGACTTTACTTCACACTCTGCCTGTCATTAACATCTCACAGGAGACAAAAGGAAGGGTTTCCTCCTTTTGAATTTTGAAAGAAGCAAAACAAACAACAAAATCATCCCTGACATCTCATCTGCAGCCCTTTCTTACCCTGCTGTTCAGAACTAAGAGACAAGTCCGGTCCTTCTGACGAAGTGCTGAGATTGTGTACCTGCATGGCCACACGTGTTTGTTTCAGCATCAGTTTGTTATCCATGCTTTGTGCCGGGCATCATCATGAAGGTAGCCGTTTATCTTGGTCGAATAACACAAGAATTCATTCTTGATACTAAAAAAAAAAAAAAAAAAAAAAAAAAAAAAAAAAGTGGAAATATTTTTGACAGGAACCTCAGAAGAAAATCATATCCAAACCACAACAAATAACTATAAGTGACAATTTAGCAAAATTAGTGACACTGGGGCCTAAAAATGACATATTTCTATTGTATTACCCTAACCAACAAATGGGTGTATGAGTACAAATTCTAAATATTTCCATTGTGAAGAACAGTCTTATTTTCTTTCAAATTAACAAGGAAACCAGCTATTTAGTGGTATGAGCCAAAACTTCAGGTAATTTTTGCTTGACAGCAATCTCTCCCTATGAGTCCCATCATAATTAAAATGTTTATAACTCCGTAAATATTTTCTGCTAATTTGAAGGATATTTGATGACACACTTCATTTCACTCCTGCAGCCTTAGATTGCATCTCTTAAGAATATGGATACCCTCCTGCCTATTCAAAACACATTGCTCACATCAAATAAAATCATCAATAATTTCAAAATACAGTTCAATAGTAGTTCATATTAAAATAGTCCCCAATATTCCCACAAACTTTTAACAAGTATCTTTCATTTTTGTTTAATTGGATTATACCAGTTTTAAGTTTTTTTTATTTTATATTTTTTATGATATTATTGTCATTATTATACAGAATTTTATTTTCCTCTGTCATATGTTAAAATAAATTGGAAGACTAAACTTAATTATAGTGATCACTTTTTCTTTCAGATGGAATAATTTTATTATTTCTTCTGTAGGTGAGTAATTGTGACATAGAAGCCTGATCTTATTTACTTCCATATTTAACAATATTTTAAAAGGGGAAAATTTCAAGTTAAAAAAAATCTTCTTTGAAAGTACCTAGGAGTTGAGTGTGTGAATGAGGTGGTGTCAGATCCTTGTGTCTTCTCTTAGCTCTTTTCCTTGTCTTGGCTTAGCCTGTTCAACTTCAATGTGATAGTTTTTATCTTATTATATTTATTTTGTTATATTTAAAAGTGAATGAATGAATGAAAACTCAGCCAGGAGGGTAAAGTTTGATGACTGAACTGTCCCTTATACATGATGGGAGAGGGAAAATCAGTATTTTTCAATAGAGCAACACTGATTATATCAGCCACTCCAGGGAATGCCTCATGTTCAGGAATAGTTGACCAAAGTATAAGAGAGTCCATAGTTGTGTTTGTATGTGTGTGTGTGTGCTTGTATTTGGTCAGTTTGGTGGTGTTTATGTTGTTCAGAGTTCCAGTTCTAAATAAGAAAAATTAGTACTTTTTTTAAAAAAAATCAAGTGATCATTTGAATAGTAAATTGTTGTTTGTCTTTTTAGCAATGTTTCTTTTAATCTCACTTATTTATTAAAGATAACTTTGATACTAAAGAGTTCCAATAGTGAATGCATTCCCCCCAATTCAAGACCCAGAACCAACACATTTTAAGGAGTTTATGCCTAAAGGTTAGAAAATTATAGAATAACATCAACTCATATACACTTATACCTGCTAGCAACACACAACATAACACAGACACAGCCACACATATGCACACACATACACATGCATTTTTACCTATTACTTGCTGTCTCATGCACCAATGCTCAGTAATTTCCAGTTATAAATTTAAATATTGCATACTCCATTAATGAAATTTTTGATTTGTAATTGTATCCATGTCCAAAGTTTATTTTTATCACACAGTGTTAATGGTACGAATACTATTTTAATTTTTTACCCTAAGAACTCAAACCAAAGTACTCCATCAATAACAGAGAATGGGGGAAATCATGATAAAGAAAGTACACCATGAACTGCAAAGAATAGCATTTATCATAACTTTGTGAAGACTTCCATATTCTATACCCTTATTAATTGCATCTCCTCAAGTAAGACTTTAGCCTGAGTTTCTAAAAACTAAGTTTGGACCTGAAAACAAAACAAAGTGAGTTAAACAAAAGCAATCAATAGTAACACATAGTTGTATTATCTTGAGACAATTGGCATCAATGTGCTTGGAAGTTGGAATTATTCTGCAAATAATAAGAGTGCATTTTAGCTTCTTGTACTTTGAGTCCAAACATTTCCCTTGGCCAGAATATATAATGATGTTTCCTCCAAACACTAATAATTAATTTAGCTTTCTCCCCATATAATTGTACAAGTCCCAGAGACTCAAACCAGAGTTTATTCGCCAGGAAGTAGATTGAATGCATTAATTCTGAAACACGGTTACTAATAGCTTACAGAGTCTAATTTATAACCAGCACAATCAATATTAAGTTATATCAACTTTCAACTTTTCCTTCCCATATTCCCTCTTTTTAGATTTCTCCCCTGATACAATCTGCCAATGAAATTCTGTAAATTTTACTATTACGAATCCCCTACTCTAATGCAGACTTCTAAAACTTTAATCTCCTAATAAACTCTCTTTATTGTGACATCTTTAACATGCCTGAATTTATGGAGCTTTTTCTCATTAGGGCAGAATCACTTCCGAAAACATCAGGAAACTTATCTAAGCTAGTTTTCTTCCCACCTAATCTAATAAACTAATAAAAATAGAGATTAGCATGATCAATGTTTGACAATGATTTGAATATGCCCATATTCACTCAATTATAAAAATCAAGGCTCCCAGTAGGGCTGGTTTGAGGTAGTGTAGCATTTAAGAGGTGGTACCTCATGGAAAGAAGTGTCTTAAAATACCACCAATGGAATGCATCTCCTGACTTAGGTATCTATGACTTATAGAACAGGAGTAGTCTTCAGTAGAGTGCTTTGATGTAAGAAGTTCGGCGCCTTCACCCGAATCCCTCTTCCACATGTGTTGCTCAGCACACTCACACATGCTGACATGTATGGTGTTGACTATGAGGAACTCAACAAAGCTGATCAGGTAACAGCATCATGGTCTTTATCCATAAGAATTGTTAACCAAAAAAATTTGTTTTGTTTTTCCTGTTCATTCTAAAATATCAGCATCATGTATGTTGTTATAGCAACACAGATTACACAATGATCCTCAGGTTTTTGTCAGTTCCTGCGAGTTTCTTCCTGCTCTCTGCATCTGGCCTTTGGCCTCTAGCCACTTCCCTCGTGTCATGGCCCCGAAACGGCAATCTGTGCTTCTGCCTCAGTCCAAGAAACCCAAATCGGCTCTGTCCCCTAAACTGGAGGACAAGTCTGCCTCTCCCGGCCTGCCGAAGGGAGAAAAAAGAACAGCAAGAAGCAACTGAACACACTGACGAAGTACAAAATGAAATAGATAGATTTAATGAACAGGCAAGTGAGGAAATACTAAAAGTAGAACAAAAATATAACAAACTCCGCCAACCGTTTTTTCAGAAGAGGTCAGAATTGGTCACTAAAATCCCAGATTTTTGGGTAACCACATTTGTCAACCATCCACAAGTGTCTGCACTGCTTGGGGAGGAAGACGAAGAGGCTCTGCGTTATTTAACCAGAGTGGAAGTAACAGAATTTGAAGACATTAAATCAGGTTACAGAATAGATTTTTATTTTGATGAAAATCCCTACTTCGAAAATAAAGTTCTCTCCAAAGAATTTCATCTGAATGAGAGGTGTGACCCATCCTCAAAGTCCACTGAAATCAAATGGAAATCTGGAAAGGGTTTGACAAAACGCTCGAGTCAAACACAGAATAAGGCCAGCAGGAAGAGACAACACGAATAGCCAGAGAGGTTCTTTACCTGGTTTGTTGACCACTCTGATGCAGGTGCAGATGAGTTAGGAGAAGTCATCAAAGATGACATTTGCCCAAACCCCTTGCAGTACTATTTGGTTCCTGATATGGACAATGAAGAGGGAGAGGCACAAGATGATGACAATGATGATGAAGAAGAAGAAGGCTTGGAAGATATTGATGAAGAAGGAGATGAAGGTGAAGAAGATGAAGATGATGATGAAGGGGAAGAAGGAGAGGAGGATGAAGGCGAGGATGACTAGCACAGAAGACTGATGGATTCCGACTCTCTTTTTTATTTTTTTTATTTTTTAAATTTCCCCAGTCCCTGGGAGCAAGTTGCAGTCATTTCCCTCCCATCCCCAATCCCTCTTGTGCTCAGTCGCCCTGTTTCTGAGGTCTCCCTTCTCAATACCATGGTTCTCAACTTATTTTGGGGGAAATGTCTTGAGCAAAATACAATGGAAAAAGAATCTCCACTACTCTGTTCTACATTCATTTTTATCTTTTCTTGTCTTGAACTGTGGATACAACACCACCACCACCGTGCTCTGTGGGAAAAAAGAAAAGCCCTCCAGCCCCTTTGGTTCTGCTGGAGGCTGGAGGGTGCTAGGCCCCTGTGTAGTAGTGCATAATATTCCAGCTTTTTTCCTTTCTCTGTATATTGGGCTCAGAGATTACACTGTGTCTATGTGAATACAGACAGTTAGCATTTACCAACATGTATCTGTCTACTTTCTCTTGTTTAATAAAAAGAAAAAAAAAGAAAAAAGGGGGGGTTAGAAGGTCAGCAAGGGTGGGTTTGAGGTGTCTGGGGGGTAAGTGGGCATTGTGACAACATGGCTTCTCCTTTGGCATGTTTAATTGTGATGTTTAACAGACATCCTTGCAGTTTAAGATGACACTTTTAAAATAAAATTCTCTCCTAACTAAAAAAAAAGAATATTTATTTGTATTTACTTCTATATTTTGCTTTTGCATCCCTACTGCAATTTTTCCTCCCTCTTCTTCCCTTTTCTCCCAGATTCTCCCTCTCCCCTAATTCACTCCTCCTCCATTTCTTTTCAGAAAAGGTTCAGTATCCCATAGATTTCATCCAGCTATGGTGAATAAAGTTACAATGAGACAAGGCACCTCTTTTCCTATTAAGGACATAGAAGGCAATTGGTAAGAAAAATTGTCCCCAAAGCAGTCAACAGAGTTAGAGATAGCCCCTGTTCCTACTGATAGGAATTCCACCAAAAGACCACCTGTATAGTCAACATTTATATCTTCTCTATGTGTGGGCATAGAGTAAAAGGAAAATGTTAACGTATGTGTGATATGTGTGTCACTAACTACAATGCCAATTTTATGTCCTCTCTTACCAGAAAAGATGCCTAGTGTATACTCTGCCTGAAAACGTCATGACTAATTTCGTTGCTGATGGGTGTGTTACTTCTATGTGTCTTCAGTAGCAAGTCTTATACTTAAGAAAATGACCTGAAATTCAGATTGTTGTAGCTCATGCTTTGCAAGATTCCTAGTCTTGCTGTGAATAGAATGCTTTTCTCTTAGTTATTTTACTTCTTCAGCATCAGGCTAAGCACCGCAAACTGTTTCTAATTCAAATGTCAGATTTCACTGTATTGCCTGAAGTCTACATTAAAATGACTATAAGGTTAACGGTATATGACTTTGGAGTAAATGTTATAATAAACTTACTGCATAACCACAGGTGACAGGAGGATCAAATGGAACAGTGATATACATAAATAGGATTTTTTTTTCTTTTACCGGAGTTACTAACTCCCAAATTGTATTTATTAGTTCTTATCTAGAGCTGGTTGTCTCAAATACTTCTGATGGAAAATGAATCTGAATGTCTTTAAAATATATATAAGTTAGGACCTTAATGTTATTTACTTTGTTTCCATAAAAATTGTGGTATAAAGCACAACACTTTCCCTAAAGCAAAACTGATAAATTTATTCTCTCTCTTTTGGTGTTCATCATTTTACCTTTGTGATTTCTCGATAATACTATGTTATTTCTAGAACAAAAGCACTAGGTTTATTATATGTTGTCTGCAGTGACTTTTATTTTATAATGACTTTAAGGTGGAAAGATTTCCATTTTAACTTCTAAGAAATGCTCTGCAATTCCTAAAAACTATTTGGTTAAAATATTTTTAGTATATAACATTAAAGACAAGAATGAAGCAGTTATATGTCAATCAGGGTGCAAGGTACTATGTCTGAGTTTGGACTGTGTTATCATTGCTTCTTATAATTGATTATGATGTAAAAATAGGTCCACATATATATTTCAAATCAGGATTAAAGATATGTGATTTGCATATGAAGTGTCTGTTGTATGTTGTCAAGAGCACAATAACACAGGTTAAGTTAAAGAGAAAAAATGACTTCAGATTATGACTCTCAAGATACAAGGTCTATATTGCATAATGACATTCTTTCTGGCAGTATCCCAAAGTAGTATTAAATGTCATTGAGCAAAAGACAGGAAGCATAAGTGGGTATGTAGGGCTTCTTTACCCTTAGTTTCTTATAAAGCCATCAGAATTCAGTCTTCCAGAATCTATTCTAATGCCCTTATTTAATGTAAATCACCTCTTAAAGACCTCACCTCTGAACATCATAGATTAAATTTGCACCCCTTCAAGCATTATAGTGGCACTTAAATTTAATTAAGTCTTTTTCGGAGGTGTACTTAAGTAATAGCCAAGCCACAGCCATTTACCATGACACAGATATGTCATGCAATCAGTCAGGAACCAGAAGCTGCAGAATCACATCTTCAAGGTCAACTTGAGCTATACAGTGAGCTCTAGGCAAGACCAAAGAGGATAGCTGTTTCAAAACTACAAAGCAAAACAGTTTAAAAATTAAGTTTCAGTGATATTTCTTGCATACCTCCATGGTTGCTGAAAGAGTTAGATTTTTATCAACAATGAAGTAATGGCAGTTGTGTGACAAGCTATGTCAAGCTCTATAGATGATTTATTCAGTTCAGTTTGGTTGAAAGGCTTCTAAGAGAGGGATGAAAGATTTCAGAAGAATAGAAAAACTGGACAATGATAAATGACAACTTGCTTCTATCTTATTACAATCCTTAGTAACTCTCAATTATATTTCAAAAGAAGGCAGAAATAATACAGCTAACTCAGCATGTATTACTTCATTTTATCACACCTAGAATGAGAGCTCATTCTCTGATGTACACACCTTGATTTTTACCTTATCTTCAGTAATATTGCATATGTCAATCAAATGGACAATTTTGGCAGTTCTTTAGATAAATATATTATAAAAATTAAATGAACATTTAAAATATGTGATATATATATATATATATATATATATATATATATATATATGTTGGCTGAGTAATTATCCACTGTTCAGTGAACTCCAAGTTTGATCCCAACATACACGCATGCACACTTGTAGCACACATGTATGAATGCATGTGCTTGCGTATGCGCGCATGCACACACGCACATACATACACACACACACTACACACACTTAAAGAAAGAGAGTCCATGGATTTGAGAGAAAGCATGGTGGTGTATATTAGAGAATTTGAAAGAAAGAAAGGGAAGGGGAAAAGAGTTGTTAATATTAGGATGTCAATACGTTAAAAAAAAAAGATTAAACACAGAAACAAATAAACATCAAACATTAGCATGTGACTCTAATACCAGTACTATTAGGTAGATATTAGGGTTCAGGTGAAAGAAGAGTGGTAACATGTTTTGCACATAGAAGAAAATATGCAGTTTAGCAAAGATCAACTGTTAACCCCATCACTAGGTACCTTTCTGAAACTGAGATTTGTAAGAAGAAGAGGCTTGCTTAGTCCATATCTGTTTTCATTAATTTTGTTTGCTCTTGTGTTCTTGTTTATATTCAACATAAATCAATAATACCGATTTGGATACCATATTATGGAGAGTGATATATAATTTTGCCGCATTCCCCTGATACACAGTGAAAAGTATTTAATATCTGCAATCCAGTTCATCCAGCAAAGTTGTTAGAGAACTCTTGATGTCAGCAGCTTCTTTGTCCATGTGTCAAATTTTGTGCAGAAGCTGTAATTCTGAATTTGCACATTTCTATTGTTGTCAGGAAAAGATAGCAAGCTGTATCTAAATTGTCTTATTTTGTTTCTTCTGCATGTTCATACAATTTTAGAAATGTACGCATCGTGTGTTTTGTCTGTTATTTTTCTTGAGAAATTTGAACAAGAAAAATTAGTTTGCATCAGAAAAGTTGAGATTGTATAGCAAAAAAAAACTTTGAGAAGTATGAGATGGAGTCACATCACTTAGAAAAGTTTCAAATTTTGCTTTGTTTTCATCAGATTTTTTAAAAAGCTTTCTTTAATTGGTTCAATTGTTCATGCCTTGTTTAGGGATCCATGTTGCTAAAACTTCATTGGTACAACATCTCTGGTCCTCTGGCTATTAAAATCTTTGATCCATATTTTTTCCACCATGATCCCCAAGGAATAGATGCAGGAACTATGATATAGATATAAAGGTGGGGCTTGAAGCTCAAGTCATTTTTGCCTGCATATCGACTACTGGTGTCTTTCTGAAAACATTTCTGTTGCAAAATGGAGCTTCTTTGATAAGAGGTGAGGTATACACTTGTCTGGAAATAAGGGTTAGTATTTATAATGCAGTTGAAAGTTAGGCTAGTTTAATGTAGTGACAGTTGTCAGTTTTCCCCATGGGATCCATGGCCTTACCAACCATGGGTAGTTAGCTGAGTTTGAAGACCTGCCATAATTCCTTCTTGGTATTTTTTTATTCTTGGATTCTTGGCATCATTGCCAGTACCATCTATGATTTCCTTCTCATGGAGTGGGTCTAATTCCAATAAAAATGTGATTGGTTAATTCCTTATATTTAGCCACTATTGGACCACTGAACATACTTTATAGCCCAGTCTTTAGTATAACTCACAAAGCTACTAGGTGAATGAGGTTGAAGTTTATTATGCTACTCCAACAGTGAGTGAACAGTACCTTTTCAAATCACAGTCCATGAATGAAGCATTGTGAGGAGATCTCTGAGAATGTCCAAGAGAACTCCAGGTAAACAAGAGTCTTGTAAATTTTGTTCCTCCATAGTCAGGATTTATTCTTGGAACATTCTTTCATGTCTTTTGCAGGTATAGTAGGAGTGGGTTTTGCTTTAGATTAGCTATGATTTTACCCATTATAATAGTTGTCCTCTTGACTACCCACATGTCAAAGTGACCTTGCCCTTGCGAATGTATACTACTTGGATTCAGGTGAACTTTGCTCACATGACCTTGGTGAGCCCTCTGAATGCCTTCAGAATGTAAATTGTTTGATGCCATGAATAAAACTGACTATCACATGAGATTTTAATCAGCCTTATTTTGGGGCTCAACTCTGCCAGCTTCATGCTGCCAAATATAGCAGTAACACTACCTAATATGGGTGAATCTTAAAGTTGAGTACACAATAGATTTACCCATGTTATATGCCGTAAGTATGTAGTATCTTCAGCAATAGGATTTTGTTATCAAGTTGTGAATGGAAACCAATATCACTAGAAAAAGCATACCTTTTTGAGGATCTGTTGCACCTCAATCATCCAGAACATATTGTTCTGCCCATATATCAGTGTTTCTCTCAGTGTTCATCAGAGAAGTTTCGTCTTTATGAAGAGGATTATTAACATAATGATGCGTAACAGGATAACAAGCAGAGAGTGGGAGACTTTGGTGTGCTAGCTTTAAATGAGATGTCTTTATCACAGCCCTCCTAGCAGGGCTCAGGAATCTGTGTAGAAGAAGGGATCGGAAGATTGTTAGAGCCAGAGATAATGAATTATTTTAAGGAAATAACATTTGCAGACATAAATAAGGCTGATACACATATGAACTCATGGGAACTGTGATAGCATACACAAGACTTGAAAAAGCTTCCAAATTTAGACAAAATCCCATCAGAGAGGAGCAGAAGTAGCCACAAAGCCCATCCCTAGGTAAGAAGTTGGGGAGAAGGAAATTCAATTTTCTTCAGTTCAATGACATGGAGTTCATCAACAGCAAGCACTCCAGGCTGGCCTCAGTGTCAGAAGAAGTGGGCCAAGGCGAATCAGAATCAATAGCTTTACTTTTTGTTTTGTTTTGTCAAATTAATTTATTTTCCCTTACAATCACAGTTTCTCCTCTCTTGTCTCCTCCCTTCCCTCCCGCATCCTCCCCTCCATCACCCACACCCCTAATCCATTCCTCTGTTTCTGCTCAGAAAGGAGCAGGCCTCCCATGTTCCTATTTTTTCTGTTTTCTCTTTTTTTAAGAGAAGCATTATGTCAGATGAGTAGGGAAGAGGGGGGAAACTGAAAGAATGTGTGTGATGAGATAGGGTATGAATAAAAATATACTGTATAATGCCTGAAATTCTCAAAGAGTAAATAAATCTAAGAAAAAGCCCTTGCTTGAAACTCTCAGATCAATTTATGAAATCAGTCATTGATTTTCTCATATGCCACTCACTTTACCTCATTTTTTATCCAGAACAAACAAATTAAAGTACCGTTTTTTTTAAAAAATTATGATTATTTGAAAATTATAAGTAACAGGCCATTTTTTAAGACAAATGTGGTTGACTACATAATACACTCTGTATTCTTTTAGCTTCTGAATTTTACCTTCGATAAACCTGATACTGAAGGACAAAATTAATTGCCCAAAATTTAGTAATATATTCAGGATTTTATTAAAACGTAAATTTGTTAAGTCACTTTTTTGTTTCATATAATGATTTTTTTAAATGATCAGTTTTGTGTTTACAGAAGGCAAATAGTATAGATTTTAGAACCGCTCTTACCCACAATAGCTCATACACAACCATGGCCATTGCAGTTCAGCAGTGCGGGAACATTACTTAACACTGACAATCTGACATGTAAATATCAAAGTCATCTAATATACAAAATATAACTTAAGGTTCATTTTTCTCTGTTTTGTTCCTTTAGTTTTGAGAACATATAATGATAAGTATATGCTAATACACTGAATAACACAGAGTATTTTCATGTCCTAATATCTCCATTGTTCATTGTTCATTATATGTCCACCATCCAAACCCTGAGCACTATCTTCACGATCAAAAAACTTGTCTCATTATTCTTTTCTTTTCCAAACTGTTGTACACACAGAATTCCAGAATACTTGGGGTTTTAGTGTTGTTATTGTGTGTGTGTGATATGTATGAGGGTGTACATTCATGACAATGTATACATGTGGAAATCAGAGGCCACATTTGTAGAGCATGTTCTCTCTCTCTCTCTACTTTGACGTGGACCTCTGGGCATGAAACCCTGGTTGTTAGGCTTGCGTCTTAAACATCTTCATCTTCTAAAACTTCATATCAGCCTGAGTTTTTTCCTTTTTTATAAAAAGATTGACTCCTTCCATCTAGCAATATATGATTCAATGTAGTCTTAGGATTTGGTGTCTCGTATTATTTCAGTTAAATGATAAATCATTGCCTGGATCTATTACACTTACCTGAAGAACCACTTTTTTTGTATTCACGTTTCAACAGGTGTGATGTTACCTATATAACTTTAATGTCTTTAGTTTTATGCTCTCAAAATATATATCATAAAATACTTTGTACTTTAAATATGCATAAGAATTTAAGGCAGTAAAAAGTTTAAACTTGTCTATTATCTTAGAAGTTAGCATATCATCCTTTATATGTTGATGCTGATGTTTTGAATATTTTTTTTTATACTTGTAATAAACATATATTACAAAATTATGAAGAGTTTAGACATGCATGGGAATTTAATATACAGGAAAGAGCTCAAACTTCTGTGTAATATTTGAAGATAACCTGTTATTTTAATTTGATGCTTCTAATTACTTTATTTTGCAAAGTGAACTAGATATGGATCATTAAAATATATAGGTTAGGCATATATGGGTATGTAATGTAGTGGAAAGAGCTCAAAGTTCTGTGTAATGTGAAAATGGAGCAGAATTATGCAGAAAAAGAATAATAATTGTTGTCCTTTAATTTCACCGCAGAAAGAGCAATATTTCTCGATTTCTTAAACACATTATATTATGGTTAATTGTCACATATTGTAATCACTATACAAACTTCCATAATGTCACAATTACCACATTAGAACATCAATCAGGCAGCATAAGCTTTGTTTTTTAACTTTCAAATGTGCAGTACTTATCAAATATTAAACATTAAATATATTGCTAAATAAATGTCCTATAAATAACAGAATATCCCTGCACATGCAGGTTTGTACTTTATATATCTTTTTATATTTTGATTCTGAGACAAATGGTAAAGGACCATTGCACATATACTCTATTAATATTAGGTCCAGATGGGCTAGAATTCATCCTTAGATTAAAGAAATAACAACCAAGAGTTCGCATATTCCTTACATTAGAAAATGTTCTTTTCCTATATTTTAGACAAAAAGTCCTCACATCACTCATTGATCTTGAATCTTATGTTCTAGTCTGATCTCTTGGAGGAATTAACTGTTGTTTAGCTTGTTCTTGTCTAGCTTTTTCAAGATAAGGTGATAGCAACTATTACATTTTTAATGATCAGTGAAATTAGTCTTACATATTTCCTGAGGTTTATAAAACAGTGATAGTGATTAGAAAAGGCATTCAAACTTATAAATATAAGTACAGATAAACCAATGATTGATTGATAGGTAGATAGACAGACAGTCTAGAAATATGATCATCAGGCCAGCTGCAAGTTTCGCTCTGAACTTGCTCACTCATATATATTTTGTTGCAGTCTCAAAAAGTAAATGGAGATCATCTTTAGTCAATAGTTGAAAATTGAGGATTTTCAATTTCAGCCTCTGGTGTCACACAATAGAATGCCCCAAAGCAATTCTGACTAAGAACTAAGATTACAGTACAGTAATTGCCTACTCAAGGGCTTTTTACTGGGTGTGCTTTCTTTGTCTAATGTGCTTCGTATATTTAATAGCATTTAATAAAGTTTGACAACATTATTTTGGAGTACACAAATCTTTATTCAAAAGCATGCACTGTTGCTGGACACACTGTCAGCGTTGGCCTTCTCCATGATGCTCTTGGGCTTAAAGCTCTCCTCTTAGTGGCAGAGGAAGATCTGCCCTTCTTCCCTGCATTCCAACTATACTTGGTCATCCACACCTTCAGTGGTTGGTAGTCAGATCGCCAAGGATATCAGCAACAAGTAATTCAGATGAACTGGCACCTGATGTCCACAGCATGGTAGATAAATTTTCTTCTTCAAACACATTTACGCCTCTCAGGATGTCAACGCTTTCATACGGGGCTTGTCAGATGTCTTGAAGGTGCCATGTCTTCAGCAGGTCCCTGAGTACAAGATCTGTTGGATGAGTCACTCTTCTTAATGTGTCTGATAGATGTACATGTACAGAGAGGGTAGCTTATGTGGGTTAGTTTGGAGAGGTTTTCCAGGAGGGTCTGGGAAGTGACTGTGGTCTGATAGAAGGCTGGGTTGGACTGGTTCAGTTTCAGGACAGCCAGGTTGGCCTCTAGATCATAGGCATTCTCTTGGTCCCATGTCTCCACCTACCCCAGGGTAACCAAGTTCTTAGGACTGTACCTTTTGACACCCTTGAGCAACTTGCTCATGTTCACTTCCATCTCCTCAGACACCATTTATGCCTTCCACTGCTCCAGCTGCACTGGTAACACCAGGCCTGAGAAAAAGCAGCATGCTCTCAGTTTTTGTCTGATTATACTTCTATTCACAGTGTTTAGTGGGTTCATGACTATCTGTCAATCAGTGTATGGCTCTCTCTAGAACCTTATGTATCATAAACATTGCCCAAACACTTTTATATAGTTTTTGTTTGTTTTTCTCTGTTTTCTCTATTGTTTCAAAATTAGATACCTTTGAAATGTGGTACATCTCAAAAATTACACACTTGTTAATGAAACTAGATTTCCAAAAGTTAGTTTTTCACTTGATGTTTAACAAAAAATTGCATTTCCATTTACCTTAAAATAAGTATGTTAAGTACACTATAAATCAAGACCTTTATTTTTCTTCTATTTGGAAGCCAATTTTATTTATTATTTTTAACAATCCAATCCTGAATGTAGTTTACAAGATTACATTAGCAATAATATGTGCGGAAATTTCTTATATGTAGAATTGCATTGATAATCCAGTCTTTAGATATGCTCTAGTTTGTATCTGTTAAGCATCACAAATGAATCATTGCATTGTCCTGCTTTCAATGGTGTTTTCTTGTATTGACTTTGTTGGAACAGAGTGAACATTTTTAATTTTTCCAACAGAAAACTAAGAGATAATCAATTCATGTTAATTGACATTGTGTCTTGATTTTAAAATTATTTTAGAACAATTATATATATATATATATATATATATATATATATATATATATATCACTGCTGTCTGATAATATAGCTCTTGCTCACTGAGTAGAGAAAAGGATAAGACAAGAAGATGGAGCATTTGAGGCCATGATATCTATGTAGTAAGAACATACCTCAAATGGAATAAAATAGTTAATTATGTATTACTCACTGCTGTTATTAAGATCTATTCATAATTATATTATCATAATTTATTACACTAACCTTTATTATAAAATTTACATAAGTAAATATTGTGAACATTTACTTGTAATTATATTATATACTTCCTCCATCTAAAACAAAGTTTTAACTTTCAAAAAATTTTAACTTTTATAATAATGTCTCTTTTCTCTAATGGTTCTCTGTTTAGAAGTAAAAAGTTTATTTATCCTTCATAATCAAGTTTAATTGTTTGCTCTATATGAAACATAATAGACTGCTTTTTCATTGATTTCCCATTAGGCCCTTTACATACATTTTACATTGCATATTTTGATAATGTCTTATATGTTTGTACTTTTTATCCATAACATGCTAATCATTATCAAAAAGTGTTCTGCGGGGAGGAGTAAAATTGATTGATTTGTTCAATGACAAGTAAAAATTTTCCAGTCCTCTGCCTTGTTAGTATTCTTTTCTTCACATAAAGGCAAAACTTTCTGTGAAACTTAATTGAACAAAAAACATTGAAACTGTGTTTGTTTATTTATATGAAGAGGAAGATATCTTAAATATTGAGTCCTTTCCATATGTGCAACTGAAATAGTCTCTCATTAATATTCTAAGGAAAGATATTTTTCCTCATAGATTGATGAATAATTATTAAAATAAGACTATAAGGAGAAAATTAAATTGGTAATATACTGCATAGTATTATTATTGGAGTTTTTTAAAAAGCTTATATAATAATGGAACAAATTAAATTATTAGCAGTGCATGATGGTACATTCTTACAATCCAAGTACTCAAGAGACTAAGGAAGGTTTTATGTGTCACAGTTAGTAAGAGCTGCATTTTAGTCTTTGTTTAAAAAATTAATTAATTAAGCTATTTAAATCATTATTTTATAATGATATTATTTTCTTAAAAAGAAAATTTATTCTTATTTAACCATACAGCTTCTTCCTTGTCAAAGGTTAGGCCACACATCTATAAAGTCTGACGTTTCTTTTCATGTTGGAATTTTTGAAGAGCTACTTGCTAGATTCCCATGAGTGATGCATTATTAAGATGTAACTGACACTCTCCAAGGACAAGTAAAAATGAAATGCTATAGATTATAGTTGTAAGGGATATAGCTTTAATTATTTATTATTATGATGAAACTCAGCATTTCCATCTTTAAATCACAGAGCAACTGAACATACAGAACTTTCCCAGTGGACATCAGTTTAATTCCCTCAAATGGTTTGTAAATGGAAAGGCAATAAAATGGTGTTGGTTCTACTGTAATGTATTTTAATAAACTGGGTGTTACCAGAAGTGAATTAGCGCCTGTAGTTATCATGTACTTTTGGTTTTAAAAAGAAATATAGGTTGAAGATAGAGTTCCATGGCATAACATTTATTCAGACAAACTGAAAATAGATTCCAAGACAAGAAAACACAGTATTTGAATTTTACTTATCCAATTTTTATAATATAGTTTTGTAAATGTAAGCCTGACTACAATTTTTCCTTAAGCATTACTACAATTTTTCATAAGTACAACTCTATTCGCCATAAGATAGCCTATATTAAATCATTAATTTCACATTTAATGTTGAGAAAATACAGATTTAGTGTTATATTTATTGATTTACATGGTCACTTAGTTAATGTAATACAATAACAGTGGTTTAGGACACAACTAAATAAGTTACACATTTTATAATGTTGATTTGGCCATTTATGACATTCATTCTCACTGAAAAATAACTTCCTGATAATTAATGTTGTTTTCTTTTTTAATCTTACAACTTTGCTGAATTCTTTTTCAGCTCCAGTTCATTTATACCTGTCTGTCAATCTGTCTATTTATCTATCCATCTATCTATCATTTATTTATCACCTATTTATCTGTATGTTTATCTATCTATCTATCTATCCATCTATCTTCATGCCATTCTGAAACAGTGATGATCGACTTCTACCTTTCCAATATGAAGACTATTTATTCCTTTCTCTGCCCTGATAACAGAACCACTGTTATGGAGCTAGAGGGAAATGGTGAAGCTAAGCATCTTTGTTTTGTAACAGAAAATTGTCTAATTTACTTCTGTATTCCTATGATAAGGTACCATGACAAAGAAACCTTAGAGAAGAAGGAATTTACTTGGTAGCACACAGTTTCAAAGGTTTAAAGTCTATTGCCACCGAGGCTGGAAGCATGGCAGCTGACAGTCAGACATGTCGCTGGAGCATTAGCTGAGAGCTTACATCTTAACCTACAGTCACCAGATACAGAGAGTTACTAGGATTCACATGAGATTCTGAAACCTTAGTACTTACTCACAGTGACACACCAACTCTAACAAGGCTACACCTCTTAATGCTGTCTGAACAGTTTCACCAACTGGGAATCACACATTCAAGTATGGGGCCTTTCTCATTCAAGTTAGCAAAATCATAATGAGAATATTTACTAATTCCCCCTTTCACTAAGAAATTTAAGGTTTTATTTTAATCACAGCCTTGGTGGTACTGAAGAACTTTGTTTTTGTAGCATGTCTTTCTTGGTTTTTATCAATAAAGGATATTGATTTTATTAACTACCTTTCTTGAATTATAGAGATAATCATGTTTTGTCTCTCAATGTATTATTAATATTACTTATAAAATTCATGGATTGTCCTTGGGATGTATACCAACTTGATCAAGATAAATAATGTTTTATATGTACTGTTGGATTAGGTTTGCTAATACATTGTTCACCATTTTTTGTATTTGTGTTCATGAGGATATTATACTATGGACTTCTTATTTTTAGTCCTGGTAGGTTTTTGTCAGCTTGACAATGGTACAATGATTTGGGAAGAAGAAAATACATTAAAAATGATTCCATCAGATTTGCTTAATTGATGATTGATGTAAGAAGTGATGATTGATCTGTGGTGCACAAGGAGTGAGTCCATCTGCAGCAAGAGACCTTGGGTGGTATGGGAGGGCAGGTGGAGCAAGCCATTGAGAGCAAGGTATTTAGTAGCATTCATTCATGACCTTTACTTCAGCTCCTTCCTGGAATCATTTGTTTGGTTTTCTCCATAAAGGTCTTTCACCTGTAAGATGTGATAAACTCCTTCTCCCCCCCCAAACTTTTTTTGGGTCTTTATCATGGCAATAAAAAACAAGCTAGGACATTGTTATGCTCTTTTGCAGTGTTGATAATAGGATATCCTGGTCTTCCAGACTGTCCAATATAATTATGTCCCTTTAAATATATACAATAATTATAAACAGAATAGTAATAGCTATTTTTAAAGATGTAATAGAGTACTGAAGCCACCAGACATTGATTTTTTATGAATATTAACTTATGACTAATTCTGCATTGTTAATCATTGTTATGCCCTTAAAGTGTTCTACTATTTCAATATTCATCTTGGAAAAATAGGCAATATATGTCCCTTTTTTTTCTAGAAAAAAATACTAATGGTACATCTCACAGAACTATAAAAAATATTTAGAATTTGTTTGATCTAAAAAAAAAAACAGAGGGCTGGGCTCCTCGTGGCCTCTGGTTATAACATTTCATCAACCCATCCAAATGCATCTTTATTTTATGTGTTTTTATTAAAGGCATCCTATTTGATAGACTTGATGCATTAACACTGACTCCAACTGTCTCAGGCTGAAGGAAGTTTATCTGACGTGCACATTTGCTCTGAAAGGTGTGTTACAGCTTCTTCATCCTTAGGCCCATTGGACAGTACTTCAGCACTTGTGGGGGACACTCCACCCCCCAAAGAAAGCACAGACAAGTGTTCAAAGCATGGAGCTAAATGGCCCCTAGAAAGACATGTGTACAGTATGGACTAAAATAAGAAGCCTGAACTCTGACCTGTTTTACATCCCCAGGAGTATGGGTGTTATGTGAATCCAAATCTCACTGCTCTGTTGAAGTCCATGAATGGCTGAGAAAGTACTATGAGAATCTGTTTGGGGTCTATATATATAAATATTAGCACATAGGAGACTTTGAAAATAGAGAATGTGCAGAATAAAAAAAAAACACAAAATATTACCAACCAAATAAATTATTTGACCCCAAAATATAGAAGGAAATATTGGCCAACCAGACTTAAATATGCACTGAATATAATGTTTTAATGTATATTATTTATTTTACATGTAGAGAGTAAATATTCAACACTCATGTGTGAATGTTCTTGCCTTCCTCATGTGAGTCCTATAAAAAAAAACTCAGGCTACCAAGCACCTATGTCCATGATGCTTCACCTACAGCTAACTTTCAGTCAAAGTACTAAAATCACACATTGAATGTGCAACATCTTGCCAGCCCTATTTCTTTCCTTATTTTTCCCCTTCTAAAGGCAGACCTCACATTGTCCATGAATGCCCTGCAACTCACTCCATAAATCAGTTAGAAGTGGTGGCAATCCTCTCGTGTCACTGTTTCAAGGGTGAGGAACTGAAGCAAGCATATGCCATCTCTCTTAGTTAATGCTGAAAATTTATAGTCAAAGCAACACAGTGCTGGTATAAAATTAGGCACATAAACCTAGAAGTAGTCCAATACTTTATAGCCAATATATTTTAAATGTAAGTGCTGAGATCGCACATTGAAGAATGGCAACATTTTCAATAAAGGGTACAGACACCATTGTATACCAATATGCAGAGGAATAAACATAGATTGCAACTTCTCACAAGATTGAAATCAACGGGAAGAAATTATAAAACTATTTTGGGTCATTGGAATGGACAGCATTCTTCAGTAAACTTTAAAAAATAAATAAAATGGAACAAGCAACCCCCCCCAAAAAAATGAAAATCCACTTGAAGCTAAAGCAAAAATAGAAAACTGGCATTGAAGTAAGCAAATTGTTTCTTTGTTTAAAAGGTAACAATTAAGACAGTAAAGGAAATATTTGAAAACCACAGATCAGACAATGAACTGATATCCTGAATATGAAAAGTACTCGAAGAACCCAAGAGAAAAATAAGAAAGAAATAAATGATTATAAAATAATAACTGCAATAAATGTAAAAGGTTAATGTGAAAATATTAAGTATCACTAATTATAGTGTTGTTACTCAAAATCCCAAACAGAGATTCCAGTTAGAATTTCTACAGTCAAAATTATAAATGTTGGAGAGATGGCTTAACAGTTAAAAACACTGACTGCTCTCGCAGACAACCAGGTTTGTGTCTTAGCCTCCACAAGATGACTCAAAAATCATCTGTAACTTCAGTTCCAGGGTCTGTAATGGTTTCCTCTGACCTCTGTGGGAATGCATATAAAGCATATACATACACATAGGCAAAACACTCATAAAACAGTTCAATCTTAAAAAAGACCGTGAACATATTAGAGTGACCCAGACTATTGTTGGGTATATAAAACATTGTTACTATTATGGAAAAACAGTATGTATTTTCTTTTAAAATTAGATATAGAATTGACATATGATTGAGTGATCTGAACACTTAGTATAGTCAAAGGAAACCAAACTATTATACTGAAAAGACATTAGTACAATGAAGTTTATTACCAGCACTAGTCATAGTAGACAGATAACAAAAATGGCCCAGTGTCTAGCAACTGGTAAAAGGATAAGAGTGGTGTGTTACTTATATATTGAAATAATATTCTGTCACTAAGAATAATAGAATCTTGACAATTGTGACATGTGTGGAACTTGAGATTATTGTAACATGAAATATGCAGATTCATAAATATCCCTGCATGATATTCACATAGTAAATCTAAAGTTTTAGAACTCTAACGTTTCAGTGTACAATAGTAGGAGGCAGAGGTGAGGAAATTGGGTGAAAGGGAGAGGGATTGTGATAGGATGATCTTAAGTACAATGTAAGAATAGGAAAAGAGACATAGCTCCAATGTTATATTGCACATTGAAATGACCACATAATGATAATCTATTTCTTATTTCCAAGATAAAAAAAAACTAGAAGAAAGAATTTTGATTTTGACAACAAATAAATATCATAATAGATGTCCTTTCTCTTATTGAAATATTGTAAAATGTATAAATTTAAGAAAGCATTATTTTATACTATTCTTCAAGTATGTACAGTTTTCTTATGTGACAATTAAAGAAGTTTAAATTGTGGGGTTGGACTTATGTATACCTGATATAAAATTTTATCTCAATTAGAACTGATAAATAGTAAATTCCAACTTCATTCATGACCTTCCTAACATTCTTGCATGGTCTTAACATAGAGGAAACTTATTTTTGAAAAAAATATGCATCTATTTGTATTTTCACAGGCAATGAGAAAATAGAATAAAGCCACCTCAAATTTGGCAATCTATACCTGATTATCTCATAAGCAACCTTTCTGTGAACAAAAGGTAAGTCATTGAATGTTATACTAATCTTGTGTTTTATATATATATATATATATATATATATATATATATATATATATAATTGCAGTCTGTCTCAACAGGCTCCTTTGTACAGCAAGAAAAAACCCTAGCCTTCCTTCAAGAGATCTAAGGACCTACCTACCACCACCCTCAGGTCCTTTTTGTGCTGCATTCAACCTCTCTACCCATTCATATCTCTCACACCCTTCTTCAGATTCTAGCCTGTTGAGTCTCCCTGGCCCTATACATACCCTGTCAAACCTGATAATCTAGCTAAGCCTAACACCTAATGCCCAGTCCTAGTTTGAGCATTCCTGTCTGAGCTGCTACCAATTTTTAGACCTCAGCCAAAACCCTTTTTATTGACATCCCAGTGCACAGGTACCTCTGGTGCCAAATCCAGTCTTCCCACAGAGTCAGATCTACTTCATTTTCCGTACTTAGAACATGAGTCACATCCTGTAACCTGTCTAGTAGCATCTGTCTAGCAAACTTCATTACATCAAACTTTCCTATTTATTTTCTCTTCTTCCTCAAAATGCTTTATCTATATAAGAGTTAAGGACATAGCAAAAGATGTCCACATGCTAAGATCTTATTGCAAGTATGTAATCTAGAATATCAAACCAGTATCTTCTCTCCAAAGCCTACTGGTCCTATAGGAATATGAATGTTACTCACTAAGAATCACCTGGATGAACTACAGGATATAGAATTTAAAGAGACATAAGCTTCATCAACTATCTCAAGGAGTTTGAAGAAGACATAAAGAAATAGCTCACTAAAATTAAGGAGAAATGGTACAAGGAGAATAAACAACTCAGTGATATTAACAAAATACAAAACAAAAGCAGTAGAAATGATTAAGACTATAAAGGGCTTGAGAATGGAGCTAGAAACACTGAGCAGGACTCAACTGAAATGAAGAAGAAATCAAAAGGGAAGCCCTATAATTCATCTAGAAAGTGCAAGGGAAAACCTTGCAAGTACAATGAACCAAGCAGAAAACATAGAGGATCAGGAGTCAAAGAGGCAGATCTGAATCTACTAACCAAGGGATTTAAAAACTCAAAATAAACATAGGAAATGAACACTCAGGAATTGTGGGGTGTCATGAAAGGGTGAAAACTTACAAGTATAGGCACAGATGAGGGTGAAGAATCCCAAGGCAGTTGCATAGATCCGATATTCAAAAAGATCATAGAAGAAGAATTCTCCAAATTAATGAAAGACATACTCAAACAGGTACAAATATCAGACTTAATGCCGTATAGACAAGATCACAAAAGAAAATACCTCCATCATACTCAAAGTTAATATACCAAGCATACATAACAAATGAAGTATATTGAAAGTTATAAAATAACACCCAAGTCACATATAAAAGAAAAACCATTAAACATTTGATTTCATAATGTGAACTTTTTTTTTTTTTTTTTTTTTTTTTGGTTTTTCGAGGCAGGGTTTCTATGTGGTTTTGGAGCCTGTCCTGGAACTAGCTCTTGTAGACCAGGCTGGTCTCGAACTCACAGAGATCCGCCTGCCTCTGCCTTCCAAGTGCTGGGATTAAAGGCGTGCGCCACCACCGCCCGGCTCATAATGTGAACTTTGAAAGCTAGAAATAAATCCATTCTAAGTCCATGTTATCAACTACCCTGCACTCAAATACCCATTACAAGTATCAGTCATACTTAAAGGAGAAAGAACAATTTCCCATGATATGAACAGCTTTAAAATGATATGCAGCCAAACAAACCTAAATGAAACTTTGAGCCAATACTTCCAGTTGTAGAAAGGAAGAAGCATAGCAGAGAGACTATGGAAGAAAATATAAAGCCTTAACTAAAAAAAGCACAAAGTATTAGGGAGAGAAAATTAACAAAAACAAAACACAAGGATCACAACACACACATTTGAGCAATAACTTGAAGTAACAGTGCCCTCTCCTCCCCAATCAAAAGGCACTGACTGATTAAACAGATCAGGAATTAAAATCTGTGTATCTCTTGACTTCAAGAAACATCTTAGCTAAAAACATAAATATTGCTTTGAGTGAAAGAACTGATAAAGCATAGAATGGGATCAGGCTGTGAGCAGGCATCTTTATACTGATATTTGCCAAAACGGACTTCAGACTGAAACGAAAGGCATTACTACCCTAAAGCTACATGCACAAAACTTTGAGAAGCCCAAATACATAAAATTAAACAAAATTAAGTAAAACTACTTCTAAATTTAGAGATATAGAGTATCATCATTTCATTAAAATTATGTGATATCTATATCCCATTTTCTCCAATAGACACTTTTTCTGGAAAAAATAAACAGAAGAAGATCAGAATTAATTGGCATCATACATCAAATGGATTCAACAGATGTTGGCAGAATATTTCACCAGACACCAAGGAACAAACACATTCTACTTGGCATCACAGAGAAGCTTATATAAAATAGACCAATCCTGGGAATTAAAAACAAATGTTTACAGCATTAAAAATTGAAGTAACTACTTCTATCATATCTTACAATAAAACTTAAAATTTGCCATAAAAATTCTAGTAAATATAAAATCTTACTAGAAAAATTATTCTCTCAACAATTTCATCTCCAAAAATTACTCTCATTTTTCTGAACTGCTTCTGTTACAAACATTTCATTTCCTAATTTATATATATATATATATATATTACACTGTTATCACATTTATCATATTTTATATGACTGAACCATTGCCTTAATCTGTCTACTGTTATGTTTTAAGTGATCCTCCAAATGTTGTAATGATAATGGATCAGGGTCCAGGAGAAAGTGATATTGATGCTGGAGAAACCATTAAGAGGTTGGTCTCGGTGCCATTGAATCCAGTCGCTCTTGCAGGGAATGTGAAAACTTCTCTCACTTCCTTTCTTTTTATTCCTGAACACCATGAATTGGACAGTGTTATTATTTTGGTGAGCATGATACCTCAGTGTTCAGTTTTTCCAGAAGTCTAAAGTAATGGACCCAATGAACTATTATTCATACAATTTCTGAAAACATACATCATTTTTTTTCACATTTTAGGTTTATTCTCTTTAGTACTTTTTCACAGCAATGGAAGTCTGTGCAATGTATTTATCTTTAGAGGCTAATAAAATCATAGGTATGAAACACAAAAATTTTTGCTGATAATTATATTTTGAAAATCTCAAAATTGCATTTAATTTTAGTAAATTCTTCTAACAAACTCTAGTATCTGAATGAAGAAACTAAAATCTCAGAGTCCGAGCATTTCTGAAAGTGGTTGACAACATCAATCATATATAGTAATGAGCTGATATTTCCAATCAGTGCTCCAAAATGAAGAAACCATATCCATATTAGAAATATTTACCAATTTGAATATTCAAGAACATGTGGTATTTTATTGATACATATATTTAAGTGCACTGACTTTTCTGTAGCTTTTTCTTTAATTCTTTGGAGGGCCCACTCCCAGAAAATAACACAGAGAACTAACTATTCTTTCTTATGAATATCCAACCTTAACTTAGCCTGTTTCTAAGTAGCTTTTTTTAAAATTATCCAATTTATCCTTTGCCTTTGGGCTTTTATATTTTTCTATTCTACATACCTTTCTTTACCTCTTACTCCGTGGCTTTCTGTGCAATTGGGTGCCTGGCCTCTTACGTTCGCCTCTTATTTTCCTTTTCTCACTCCTCCATTTTCTCTTCCCCGATTTCTCCTCCTACTTATTCTCTCTGCTCCAAGCCCCGCATATCCTCTCTCCTGCCATGCTATTGGCCATTCAGCTCCTTAACAGATCAATCAATTTTTGCAGGCAGGAAGAGTAACACAGCTTCACAGTTAAACAAATACAACATAAAGTAATGCAAAAACATCCTTGCATCATTAAACAAATTTTCCACAGAATAAAGAAATATAGCACATCTTCGACCAATGTTCCACATTTTCAATGTGAAAAATTGCATTTCCTTATCATAAGTAAGTTAGTACTAATGAATTTCTATAAAGTGATAATTTGCACCAAGTACCTATAGTTTGCCAGATTAGTTAAATATAAAAATTAGAGAAATCATTTATTTAGATCAGAAAAATATCATAATCAAAAAGAATAATAAAGTTTGTATTTAGCTACTTAGCTCAAGCAATCAATATTCATGCCAAAGCATGCATTCAAATGTTAGCAGACTGAAGATAAAACAGTCAAAGTAAGTTGCCAAGAAGAAAGTCAGAGAGAAAGTTAATTTTTCTTGCAGAGGAATCATACATTATGAAGTGCATAAGGAAAACATATTAAACATGACACTCCTTTGACGCCCTTACTTTGGCACCCTAGTGGAAAACATACTTATTTTATGTAGAAATATGTAAATATTATGTAAATTTGCTTGTGTATCATGTAAGTATTAAAGATTACATTACATATTTTAGTTTAAATTGTTATGAATTAGATGCATTTTATTCTTTGATTTTTTAAAAAAAAAATTCTCTAATATACTGTATTCTAACCATATAGGTGTGACAATATATGCAATAGAATGTATATGTATATATTAATATATATTTATATATTCAACAAATTACTGCTTTGTGAAAAGAAAATATGATCTTGGAAGTAGTAACTGAACTTAAAATTTTGAGCTCTGTATTCTTTTAATACCACTCCATTGAATTTAATTTTATTATTGATGTTGCGGATTGTTTATTTTTCAAGATAGAGTTTCATTAGGTAGCCAAAGCTGTTGTGAAAATTTAGTGAGGATATAGATACTTTTATACCTGTAAATAATAGCAGTGTTTGTTTCTTCTACTCATTAAATGCGTTACTTATGGTATTGTTCGTTATAATCTGAACATGTACTCAAATTTCTGACGTTCTCAGGCGTATTTTCTTATTCACTATTTAATTTAATGAAAACACAGGTTTGGAGGAAGAGGAATAGAAAATAATTCAGTCTTCAATTGGCATCAATTCCTGCCCTGTGAATATGTATACTGCTATACCAGGCTTTGGTTTATAACATGTTCTTCTCTTTCTGCATGGTGCTTATCCTCACTTCTGTAGCCCTGCCTCTCAAGTCTACTTCTCACTTTGTTCAATATAATGCTTCTGTCCCCTAGCCTGGAATTTACTTTCTTCTCTTTTTTATCTTACTGACCTAAGGTTCACTGTTGCAAGGAGGGGCCACTTGTTTGTACTAGCTGCCCCAAACCAAAATAACCACACAGAAACTATATTAATTAAAACACTGCTTGGCCCATTAGCTCTAGCTTCTTATTGGCTAACTCTTACATACTTAACCGATTTCTATTACTCAGTGTATCACTACGAGGTCGTGGCCTACCAGCAAAGTTTCAATATTTCTACCTCTGGCTGTGGATCCATGGTGTCTCTCTGACTCCACCCTTCTTTCTCCCAGCATTCAGTCCAGTCCTTCCCACCTACATAAGTTTTGCCCTATCAACAGGCCCAGGCAGTTTCGTTATTCATTAATGGTAATTACAGCACACAGAGGGGACTCGCACATCCATTCACTAGAATGTACATTCTAGGGAAGATCTTCCATGATATCCCTTACATTGCCTAATGGTTCTATGGGCTCTCAATCCTATACCTACCCCCATAGGGGCATTGCCCTAATATTTGGATTACTTGCCCATTAAGGTTGATGACTCTCTCACTTATAATATCGAACTGCAAGGAAAAACAGCGTTGACTGAACTGATTACTTGAGCAGATATTTTGAGGTACTTATCTTCTGACAAAACTATGCTTTTGAAAGATAAAGATAAAACATAAAGGAGCCCTTTATTGCCACTGTCCTCAAAGTGATTAAAGGGCTCAACTCAGGTTGTTATAGTCTTGGAAGACTATACCTTGTAAATTTTACTATACCTTATAAATTTCCTGTGCCTTGTCACAGAAGTCTAATTCTTTTATACAGCCTCTATTTTCCACTTCAGATACTTTTGTTAA
The DNA here is from genome assembly GCF_018167655.1 of Microtus oregoni. NCBI lineage: Eukaryota > Metazoa > Chordata > Mammalia > Rodentia > Cricetidae > Microtus > Microtus oregoni. The sequence goes on along the minus strand of NW_024543060.1, from coordinate 69,818,719 downwards.
GTATATATGTATCTTTGTGTGGCTAGTGCACAAGACTTTAGTGCCTGTGGAGGCTGAATGAGGGTGTTAGATCTACTGGAGTTAGTAGAGGTAAGGCTGTCAAGCAAGAATACTGAGAATTGAAATTTGGACCTCTGTAAGATCAGTACATACTTTGCACCTCTAAGTAATCTCTCCAGTCCCTTCCAGCAAAGACTCGGAACTGATTTATTTAGAATTAACAATTCTTATCCTGCATCACTAAGCTGTAGAGTGAGAAGGGCTGGCAACTGCTGTCATTAAACAGCTGTTCAAGAATGTCTGCTCATATGTTGGATTCCAGAAGACCAATTTTACTCAGGAGTTTAACAAAAGACACAATTTGAATGAGTCATAAATCTTCCTCATATAGCAGCCTGAATAAAGAAGGATGCCACACTTCGTGAATCATCTTCACCTTATTTTATCACAGGGTCTTATGAAAGGCAGTGGGTAATAGCAGAACTAGAGATCTGAGTTTAGTCTCTGGGATTCACAGGCTCTCACAATTTATACTCTGGCCTGTATATGCATGAGGTGATATCTTCAAACACATATACACAAGCAGGCATGTGATCTCTACCTCATATACATAGAGACACAAATGAAAACACAAAATAAATAAATAAATATATAATAGACAAATACATACTAAATACAACTATAATAAAAGTTTTCTTTTGTTTTAGTAATTGAGACCAGAAAAAGAACACTAACAGCTATGACGCTTTTACTAGTGGTCAGAGATTGTCTAAAAATGTTTTATTGAATGGGATGCATCTTTCTTGTATCATCTAAGTTTTCCTGATAGACATTTTTCTTCGGTTGTTTTCATCTAAAGGACCATTGTTAAACTCAGACAACAACATCTTCCTTACATTGAACATCAAGTCCTTGTTGTGTACCTGTCAAGATTCTGAACAACTGCGATCATATGGGGAATCAGTACTTCATTCCTAGTCAAGTGGTGCTCATGTAACATAAGATAAAGAAAATTTCTTGCTTATATTTTGTGATGAACTTTAAATTATTGTAATATTAAAAACCAGTATCGGGTGGTATTTTTGTTGTTTGTTTTCGTTTATGACCCATGCCTGCAAGCTAGGATGAATTTGAGAAAAATGCAAATTGTGATGGAAAACTATTATGCAGAATGAAGATCACCACACCTGTTTAACTGCAGCAATGAATCTTAGCATCATGTGCCCTATAAGCACTAGCCATGGGCAATATTCATTTCATAAGTCATTCAAACAGCTTCTGAAATCAGAAGGTCTCTCTTGCCCATTTTTCTAACCCTGTGGTAATATTGCTATGCCAGTCATCCTTTATGAGAGATATAATTAAGAAAATAGTCACATTTTATAAAATCAGAAGTTCATTAGGAGGAGATAGAGATGGTGATGTAGAACATTTTGAAAAAGAAATACAAGGTTTCAAATAGGTTTGAAAGTGAATATGAACTTATAATGAAAATGAGGGACAAAATCATTGAATGTGCTTTGAGATAACTCACAAGAAAAAGGAATACACAAAATTCCAGGCATGTGTGTCTGGAGGTGGGTGGGGTTAGTAAAGCCAAGCATCTACGCCATATGGTATTGCTAAAGTTGGGATGGGTCTGCAAGTTAGGCAACAGTGCTTCTTGGAAAGCATTTATATGAGAAGAGGCCTGAGGGATGGGGAAACAGCAGAGAAAAATGAAGTGAATTGAGAAACATGCCATGTGTCCCCTAGAGCAATAGATATTCCCAGGGGATTCCCATTATCCAAAACACAAAAGAGGTCATGTTTCCTGCAGTGCCACCAAGAAGATAATGGATCTTGTATAAGGACAGAAGCTTGCTTTAGCTGGCTCTATTCTCAATTTGGTTTTTTTTTATTAAAAAACAAACAAACAAACAAACAATCCATATTCCCACTCCCTCCTCTCCTTCCTGTCCCCTCCCATTCCCTCCACACTCACCCACTTCTCCGCCTCCAATCCTAAGAGAGGGCAATGTGGAAAGTCCAAGAGAGACTACTACATGTAGGTTGGGCAAGGTCTACATCCAAAGAGAATAGGATCGCAAGAAGCCAGTACATGCAGTAGAGACAAATCCCAGTGCCTCTATCAGCGGCCCCTCATTTTGTCCCAACTGTCAACCACATTCAGAGGGACTAGTTTGATCCCATGCTCGTTCACTCCCAGTCCAGTTGGAGTTGGTGAGCTCCCATTAGCTCAGGCACACTGTCTCAGTTGGTGAACCCCTCTTGGTCTTGACTCCCTTGCTCATATTCTTACTCCGTCCACTCTTCAAGTAGATTTTGAAAGATCAGCCCAGTTCTCTGCTGTAGGTCTTTGCCTCTGTTTTCATCTGTTGTTGGATAAAGGTTCTATGGTGATGTTTAAGATAATCATCAGTCTGACTACAGGGCAAGGCCAGTTCAGACACCCTGCCCTCTGTTTGCTTAGGGTCTTAGCTGGGGTCATCCTTGTGGACTCCTGGGCATTTTCTAACTCGGTTTGAAACTTATATAATTTTTAAAAGTGTAGTAAAGTGTGGAGTCCATTTTGGAATTTTTTATTTTCTATTTCTTCAAAAGCTTTAGGTCTGTTTAATTTGCTTTTCTGTTCTTGATTTTTAAAAACACCCCCTTCCCGACAATGATAGATATCACCTTACACCAACTTTAAAGTTTGCTTCTGTGCTCCAGGATTCTCTTTCATGATTTTATCACCTTTTTTGTCCTACTCATTAACAATGAAAACCCACAGCGTTTATGGTTCCTGGAGGATAGAATTCAGTCAGTAAATATTTTTGTTTATGTATAATTAACAATAAATATTTATTGTTGACTATTCCAGAAGAAATGTAAAACAGGAGAATCACAGAAAGTAACTGGTTTAAAAAGTACTATAAGTAACACTATTATCAGTGTCTCCATTTGAGATGTAATAGAAGAAATTCAGTGTTCTTCTAATTGCAGAACATAGCTTCTATTGAGAGGATTTTTAGAAGAGAAAAATTTTAAATTGTCAATCTGCAGCTTGTTTTTAAAATATAATTCACAGTGGGGCTTGAAGACTCCTAATTTGATTAATGTTGTATTTTGAATAATTGCTAATGTTTTCTTCTCATCAAGTTGAGAATCTCTGCAATTTTGTGAATGTTATTTGGCAATTTAAGAAAATAGCTCATTAAAAGGCTGTTCTCATAATGTATTATTTCATTAAAACTACATAAAATATGTTTTTATGTAAAAAAATAAAATATGAAAAAGTTGTGTTTTTATCTCTTGCACTTTTCCTTTTATAAATTAAATTCTGTATCCAGTGTAACAAGATGAACTGTAATAAATCATAGTCTTCAAAATATATCTTTCAATGTATAATGTTGATTACAAGTACCATTTATTGATTTTTTTTAAAGATTGGCTCAGGTATTGTTTCAAATCTTAAGAACGTGCTTAAAATCTCATAAATCCCCAAATGTAAACTTGAAACTTACTTTTTTATTTTGTTTTCTCTCTCTCTCTCTTTCTCTCTGAAACATTTTTTCTCTGAATTTTATAATATTTTTTGTCAGCTTCCTGAATGCTGTGACAATATGCATACTTTTATAAATTTAAATTAGCAAATGCTAAAAGTAGCTTGTATAATTAATACCAATATACATAAATTTCAAACATTAGCATTTATTTAAAATATCCTATTCTTCTTTTCATCTGATTCCTCATATTCCATGTCTGTATGACATTTTTTTTGGGTGGGGGGGGGATGTGTGAATAAACATCTAATTACCTCAGAAAGGGAACTGATGACAAATCAAATTAAGAATATCACTATGTTCCAACAGACGGAATCAATGAGTTTACTAGGGTCACATACAGGAATATATGTGACTGATAATTTACAGGGAGGAATAATTATAATTCAAAGTTTGTTATATCAAGGAAAGTCTACTTCAGCACAGGTAACAGCACAAGGCATGAATTCTGGAGCCCTAAAGCTTGCTGAATAATTTGTTGGAAGCTCAAAAACTAAGACAGTATTAACTCTTAGCAGTTTGTTTAATGTCAGTATCATTTGCAAGAAACTGTTTGTTTGGGGATAGTTCTCAAACAGTTCTTGTTGCTTATATAAGCTTGACTGATCAACAGGGCTGTGTATCTGGCAGGTTTCAGTGACTTCCTGAGGCTTATAAAGTGAGTGTCCACCATGTAAATAAACTGAAAAAAAAAAAACATGTGATAATCTCATTAGATGCTGAAAAAGCATTCGACAAAATCCAACACCCCTTCTTGATAAAGATCTTGGAGAGATCAGGGATACAAAAAAAACATAAACATAATAAAAGCAGGACACAGGAAATCGACAGCCAACATCAAATTAAATGGAGAGAAACTCAAAGTGTTTCCATTAAAATCAGAAAAAAGACAAGGCTGTTCACTCTCTCCAAATCTATTCCACATAGTTTTTGAAGTTCTAGCTTGAACAATAAGGCAACAAAAGGAGATCAAGGGGAAATAAATTGGAAAGGAAGAAGTCAAACTTTTGCTATTTGCCAATGATATGACAGGATACATAATTAATCACAAAAACTCTACCAGAAAACTCCTACAGCTGAAAAATACCTTCAGTAATGTTGCAGGATACAAGATCTATTCAAAACAGTTGGTAGCCCTCCTATATACAAATGATAAAGTAGTTGAGAAAGAAATCAGAGAAACATCACACTTCACAATACCACAACATAAAATATATTGGAAACATTAACATACAATATATTGGAAAACATTAACCAAAGAAGTGAAAGACCTGTTCAACAAGAAGTTAAAGGTTTTTTTAATTAATTTATTTTTTTTAATTGAAAAAATTTCCGCCTCCTCCCCCCTCCCATTTCCCTCCCCTCCCCCCACTCCTCTCTCCCTTCCCCACTCCTTTCCCCCTCCCTCTCCAGTACACGTTTAAGTTTTTGAAGAAAGAAATTGAAGACGATACCAGAAAATGGAAAATTTTCCCATGTTCTTGGAGAGGTAAGATTGACATAATAAAAATGGCAATCCTACCAAAAATGATCTATAGATTCAATGCAATTCCCATCAAAATCCCAACACAATTCTTCATAAACCTTGAAGGAACAATACTCAATTTCATATGAAAAACAAAATCCACTGCTTCTGGTCTCCCTCAATTCATGTAGATACACACAGACAGAAGTAAGAAAGACAAACAAACATACTCTCACACACAGAGATACACAGATACAGACCCACACACACTTAAAAATAATACATATTAATTAGAAAAGGAACAATACAAATATTAGCTGGACAAAAGCAGAAAGTCCTTTAAACTAGTTATAAAGTCTGATTCTTTGTGCATCAAAAACACATGAGAGCCGGGCGGTGGTGGTGCACGCCTTTAATCCCAGCACTCGGGAGGCAGAGACAGGTGGATCTCTGGGAGTTCGAGGCCAGCCTGGTCTACAAGAGCTAGTTCCAGGACAGGCACCAAAGCTACAGAAAAACCCTGTCTCAAAAACTAAAAAAAAATAAAAAAATAAATAAAAAATGCATGCCTCCCCTACCTAAAATATCCAAAGGCTGTTTTTTATTTATTTTGATTGTTTTCTAAGCAGATAAAATTGATTCTCATTTTAAAACAATCATAAAAGTATAGTTCAAGACAGTTTTGTACAAAGATATTCCTGGCATGGATTGTTGTCTCAATTTGTTCCATATCTTAAAAAGTATCCAATATCCACTGACTTTAAAGGAAGTAAATGCTTATATTAGCTCAGCAATGTTCACACAAGATAAGCAATGACCCCATTCAGTTCTATAAAAAAAAGTCTACAAATAGCTTAGAGCAGTTCATCATTTTTTTAAAAAAGTTATGTATGCAAAACAACAATATTGATATAAAGTATGTAAATATCAATGTCATTGAAATATTTTTCTATTCACAAGAAAATCATGCTACAAAGAGGATAGACTCAAATGACTTTCTCTATTAGATGTTAATTATAGATGTCAAGAAATAATTAGTGCAATAAATGGAGTAATGCCCTTAATTAAATACGTTCTTCCTTCTGAGCTAAAATAAATTTTCTTTTCAAAACAGTATGTTTTAGACTTTGATTTTCTTACTTTTGCATATTTAATTCATAAATAGAGAGTGAGGTTTTTGCATCTTTCTCAGGCAATTATTATAAGAGAGGATGAGTATTGGGCAAAGCTCTTCGAATTTTTGCCTGAACTATTCATTGACTGATTGATTTTTGTTTCTTTGACACAGGGTCTTACTATGCAAACCAGATGGGCCTCAAACTCCTGGTAATTCTCACAAGGTTTTAATTAATAGACTATACTTAGATTTGATTCAATTTATTTTAGTGCCAATTTAAAAAATAATGCTAAATGTTGACCTATGGAGCTTTTTAAAATCTTTCCCTGTTCAAATAAAAGTTTACAAATACACAAGCACTGTAATAAAAATAGTAATCTATGAAATTTTTGCACTTAGCAAGGGTAGTGCCAGCCTTGGGGTCACAGATTGTACATTCACACTCCAGGCACTTTCTTCTCCACCTAGCTGGTGGTGTTGGCTTTACTCACTGTTCCAAAGAAAATCTCCACTAATTGACCTGCACACACAAATTCCACTCTCAGAATCTTTGTCTGTGGCAAATCCATTACAAATAGGAGTATAAGTTCAGTGTTTACTACAGAGGTGACATTACATCATGTCAATCAATATTGCCCCAGAAAATGTCAGATAATATCCAAGTGTAAATGTAAGCATTCTATTCTCTGGAAAATAAGGGTTTGTGGTTTGCTCTGTGTAACCCATTCTATAGCAATATAGAGTATACAGTTACAAATAAAGTCACTATATATATATTATATATAATGTATATATATAATATATATATATGACTACGAGAGACATGTCAAATTCTTCCTGTGTATTACATACTTAGACATGATCTCCATTCATTCCTCATTCCAAACTTCTTGTGATGAAAAAATCAGGTGTGTGAGTTAGACCATTTAATCAAAATAATTTGCCAAAGTGAATAGTCATAAAGAGGCGACCCCATCTTCAAATATTTTTATAATAAGCACATTTTGCTTTAAGGACAAAAAATCACAGTGGATAACATAGTAACTCTTTTAGAGTAATAAGAAAGCACTATGGATTAATAAAATAAAATAAATGCGTCTATACTTGGAAGGTGAAAAACATGAAAAAATCATTCTAAAAACTTCCAAGAGGAAAGTTCACATCAAGAGACTGCTCTATTGAGTCACAATAGGGCACTCCATGAACATAGCACTTCACCTAGCTAATAAGGGGAACTGTGAGCAATTCTCAGAGTCCACACAAATTAATGTTATTTCTCTGTAGCTTCTAAGAAGTAATTTTACCTAATTTCTTTATGTGTACCTCCTAATAGGGACATTTTGAGTAGTTAGGTAGAAAGTGGTTCTTCGTTCATTTAAAGAATGATTTTAGATTATAGATAATAGATTTTAGATAATAATTAATGTTGATGTCTTCTTAACTAAGACAGCCCATAAATAGAATCATTCTTTTATTTGAACTATTTGTTCATTTCTATTTAAGAATCACTAAGCTGATATCAGTAATCTCTAGCCCTGTTACATTTAAAATATTACTCAAGAAAAATATTTTATATTTAATTAGTAAAATCCAAACTTCATCCTTTTTTTTCCAAAATGATTTACTATTTTAATGTGCATATGTTTCTGTGTTTGAGTATACGAATGTGGGTGCCCACACAGCCACAAGAGGGCATTGGATCCTCTACCTAAAGGACGTGGGTATTGAGAACTGTCCTAGAAAGTGGAAGGTAGTTTCTTTAATATTTTAGCCATCTCTGCAGCCTAAACTGACATTCGTCAACTATGTCCATAACTTTAGAAGGTAATAAAACATTGAACAGGAATGAAGGGGTCTATTCCCTTTGAGAATTCTCAGCATTTGGGTTGACCAATTAAACCAAGTTTGAGTCAAATATCTTACTGTTTACTATATTGTTATAAAAGTATTTCAGAGATAATTTATATGCATAGTATTTAAGAAAATGTCTTTACCGCCACAGATACTTTTCATGCTTCATATTAATGAATCTATCAAAGAAATGAATTGAGGAAGAGTATGAATATCAGATATAAGAAAGAAAGAAATGACACTTTACTTTTATACATTATATTGAAACACATTTTCAGCCTTTTAAAATTAAATCCAGTACTTGTTCAGGAAAATTTTCAAGTATCATATTGCAAATAAAGCTAAGTAAAGAATTAGAATACCAAGATACATGTGTCAAAGAATAATTTTATATTCTAATATGATAAACTTGTTCTTTGCAATATTCCCCAAGAGGAATACATGAAGAGTAGTTAAAGTGAAAAATTGAAAGAACCAGGTGTAACAGAGAATAAGAGGGGGAGGGAGGGATGGAGGGAGGGAGAGAGCGAGAGAGAACAAAAAGACAGACAGAGAATATTAGAAAAGGGTCTGAAATTTTTCCATAACACTTGTGATATGCTAAGACACGCAGCTGCATATATGCAAGAGCCTCAGAGAGTTGGTATACTGGGATACCATTCCACCAGGATAGGGAGTAGAAAAAACACCTGAGAGAACAGGGAGTTTGATAAATAGTTCTGTAGAATGAAATAGTCTTTTAAGGGTCATGTTATGCTCTAGGCATAATCAATATTCCATTTTTGCATGTGCCTACTGCCTGTCACTCAATAAGCTTTTGCAAGATAGAATACAGGTGGTGCTTCATAACTCCTTAATATGGAGTCTTCAGTGACATACCATTTGACAATAGAACACAAAAAGATATAATGGCTCACCTCCATTCATGCAACTCTGTTTCTGTGTTCCAATCACATCACTTTAAGGATTTCAATTTCATCTATAAAATGAGAAGGAAAATTCACACTGGATGTAAAACAAAAAATAATAAATCTGACTGAATATAGGAGTTCACTCTTCCCAATTAAAACTGTCATTGTCATATTACCATTACGATTACCTAATTCTCAATAGAAGAAGTTCAAATGGCCAAAAGACACTTAAGGTCGTGCTCAACTTCCTTAGCAATCAGGGAAATGCAAATCAAAACAACTTTGAGATATCATCTTACACCTGTCAGAATGGCTAAAGTCAAAAACACCAAGGATAACCTTTGCTGGAGAGGCTGTGGAGGAACGGGTACCCTCATCCATTGCTGGTGGGAATGCAATCTTGTGCAACCACTGTGGAAGTCAGTGTTTCGGTTTCTCAGGAAATTCGGGATCATCTTACCCCTGGACCCAGCAATACCACTCTTGGGAATATACCCAAGAGATGCTCTATCATATGACAAAAGCATTTGTTCAACTATGTTCATAGCAGTATTATTTGTAATAGCCAGAACCTGGAAACAACCTAGATGCCCTTCAATGGAAGAATGGATGAAGAAAGTATGGAATATATACACCCTAGAGTACTACGCTGCGGTAAAAAAACAATGACTTCTCGAATTTTGCATGCAAATGGATGGAAATAGAAAACACTATCCTGAGTGAGGTGTCCCAGACCCAAAAAGATGAACATGGGATGTACTCGCTCATAATTGGTTTCTAGCCATAAATAAGGGCCACGGAGTCTACAATAGGTGAACCTAAAGAAGCTAAGTAAGAAGGTGAACCCAAGGAAAAACATACAGTTATCCTCTTGGCTAAGGGAAGTAGACCAAATTGCCAGGGAGAAAATGGGATCTTGGGGGTGGGGTGGGATGGGGGTAAGGGGAGATAGGGAGAGAAAAGGTAGAAGGGAAGGAGGGGGGACCTGGGGAAACAGGAGAATTGGGATAAAGGAAAGGTGGATAGGGGAGCACGGAACCACAATTCTTAGTTAAGGGAGCCACTTTAGGGTGGGCAAGAGACTTGACCCTAGAGGGGCTCCCAAGTGCCCAAGATGAGGTTCCCAGTTAGTTCCTTGGGCAGCTGAGGATTGGGAACCTGAAATGACCCTATCCTAGAGCAATACTGACGAATATCTTGCATATCATCATAGAATCTTCATCTGGTGATGGATGGAGATAGAGACAGAGACCCACACAGGAGCACTGGACTGAGCTCCCAAGGTCCCAATGAGGAGCAGAAGGAGGGAGAACATGAGCAAAGAAGTCGGGACCACGAGGCGTACATCCACCCACTGAGACAGTGGAGCTGATCTACGGGGAGCTCACCAAGGCCAGCTGGACTGTGACCGAAAAAGCATGGGATAAAACCGGACTCTCTGAACATGGCGAACAATGAGGGCTGATGAGACACCAAGGACAATGGCACGGGGTTTTGATCCTACTTACTGTGCTGGCTTTGTGGGAGCCTAGCCAGTTTGGATGTTCACCTTCCTAGATATGGACGGAGGGGGGAGGACCTAGGACTTACCACAGGGCGGGAACCCTGACTGCTCTGTGAACTGGAGAGGGAGGGGGAGAGGAGTGGGGGGAGGGGGAGAAGGGTGGGAGGAGGGCGAGAAGGGTGGGAGGAGGGGGAGGGAAATGGGAGGCTGGGAGGAGGTGGAAACTTGTTTTTTTTTTGTTTATGTTTTTTTTTCTTCTTTTCTCAATAAAAAAAAAAGAAAAAAAATTGCTAAAGTTGGGTGGTGGTGGCATATGCCCTTAAGTCCAAACTCAGGAGGCAGAGACAGGCAGATCTCTGTGAGTACAAGGATAGCATGGTCTACAGAATAAGTTCTAGAACAGGCTCCAAAGCTACAGAAAAATCCTGTCCCAAAAATCAAACAAACAAACAAAAACTAAAAAAAAAAAAAAAAAAAAAAAAAAAAAAAAATGCAAAGCATGCAAATAGTATCCATGAATGACCATCCAGTTATTTGTTTAGCACATTATTTAGCGTCATGGCATGTTTCTGATTATTAAAACTAAAACCAAACTTGGGCCAAAAAGGAAATTTCATTGACTCCAAAGTTTGCTTGCCCTTGAAAAAAGACTTACCCATATCTGCTAAAGGCATATTCCTTGCAAACTCTTACACATTTATTAAAACAGACAGACTTCCTCCGGTTTTTGGACTGCTATGTATGTGCTTATAAACAGACCTACAGATGGTTATGACAAGTTCTTGTTTGTGTGTATCAGAGGGCATGCTGGGTGGCAAATTGCACTCTTGTTTTTCTTTAGTAGATTTCAATGAATTTTCTTCCTGTTTCATTTTTTTTTCTCCATGATAAGCATTATACGACTCTCAGTGTATAAATGTGAATTTCAAGTAGCCTGGCAAAAAATAAGGTGCCAATACCACCGCATTTCTATAGTGTCTAGTGTTAATAAGGCTTGTAATTGGTTTTGGTTGCTAAATATATCAGTCAGTGAGAATAATGTCAATAGTAGAAAAAGGCAATTCAATAAAAACTTGATAGGGTGAATTTTACTCTTAACTAAGAACACAGACTTGACATGACATGACAATAGTAGCAGTGCACACTGGTGTAAATTAAAATGTTAAGGTGTGTTAACAATCAATATGTAGGGATTTCTCCTTGTATCCCTGTAACTAACTGTAGACCAGGCTGAATTCCAACTCAGAGAATATCTCACCTCTGCCAAACTATACCAGGAAGCATATAACTAACCGTAACTTAAGCACAGGAGGAAGTACTCTTATGTCTGATAAATTAGAAAAACAAAAAACCTTTTATTGTATACATTGAGAACGATTTGTTCTCAACCATACATTTATTTTACAATTGTTACTAAATTAACAATACTAATAGCAATGAAATCAAACCCAGATAAAACTAATTCATCATGAATTGCTTATATGTTGGAACTCGACAGGCAGCTGTCTTTAAAATTGTTTTATTTTACTTTCACCTCCCCCCAAAGAAAGACAAAAATAAAAATATTTTACTGGCAAACTCATTTCCTGTATTGTTCATTTTCTAGAGCCTGGAATTTTCATGTATATTATACCAAAATGAACATAAAATAGGTAAGCATCATGGAACATTGCAATCAACTTAAGAAAAAAACAGACTGAAGATTTTAGTTTCAGGGACCATGCAGGGCATCTGAATGGAGAATAATCCTTTTCTGCAATCTCAGACCATTTCCTTAATGCACTTTATACACAAATACTAACCGAAACTTTATAACACTTACATACATGGCAATCCTTGGCAAGCCATCACATTTTGCAATAATGTAGGACACCTGCCTGGTCACTGTTTTTTTTTTCTTTTCTGCTTTATATAATAGACACTGAAAAAAAATTCTGAGTTGTGGACAACAGAGGTGAAGTTAAAAAGGCAATTACCTATCTAAATTTGAGTATGTGTTTTCAGTTTACAAAGCTATTATTGTACTCAATATACAAAAATCCACCATGTATTTCCATAAACTTGAATATATAAAACAGTGTAATTTTGAGGCCAATTGGTAATTTTTAAAATTTTGATCACTTAATGTATATGGATGTACTTCCAGGTATGTCAATGGTACATTTGCATGTCTGGTGTCCCCGAAACCCAGAAGATGCTGTTGATGTCTTGGAACAGGAGTTCCCTTGGGTTGTAAGCTGCCATATGGTTGCTGGGGATTCAACCAAAACCCTTAAGAAGAACAGCAAGTATCATCATTGCTGAGCCATCTCTGCTGCCCAGACTTGATAGTTTCATACAAATATATAAGTATTTATAATAATACTAAATAATATAAATGTTAAATAATAAATATATAATATTAAAAATTTATAATATAATTATTTAATCCAAACTATGATAAAGACATTAGTCCTATCAACTTTAAAACTGGTAAGCTTTAGTATGTCTTGGGGACTCACTGTAAATGATGTGAGACATTTTGTTAGAGTGGAAAAATTGAGCTTTTCATTCCCACGTTAATACAAGTAGAAAAGACTAATTACCAATGGATGATATTCAGGTATTGTAAAACATTCACCCTTAGAGTGAGAAAACTAATTCAGCTTATAAAGACACCACTGTCAAGATATAGGCTGTGTGAGAGAGAGAATTTACTCTTCTGATCTGTGTGTTGATCATCATAAACTTTGGCATATCAGAAGAGCTTTCTATGGTTAACTTAAAAAATTTTATTGAAGACAAATTGCTACCCTAGCAAAAAGTTAAACTACCATCAAGTTAGTTCACGTAAAATTACATAATCAAGCCATTTCAAAATGGTTTTGGAACTCACTGGAAAATACATCTTAAAAATAAATGGTTATTTTATAATATACCCATGAAGCAAAAGGCTAAAACACTAGGCAGTTTATGCTTTATAATTCAAACTCTCTTATGTGTTAGCCACCAATTACAAAATATTGGAAGAGATGCAGAAAAAACATCTCTGAAGTATAGACTACTTACTCTTGGTTAGAGCTTTGCTGAGCAAAGGCCATTAGGGATATGTATTTACAAATGAAACAAGCATCATTGAAAACTTAAATAACTATAAAGTACTATAGTCCCAAACCCATGAATAATGGAATTGTAAAAAGACTTCCAAGACACTTAAGTTCAGTGGTTCCTTACACATTTTGATGAGGCCATTATACTCTTTTGTGTGTCGTTGGTCAGAGTACTAAGGCATTATAAAGCAAGAAGAGGTTGATGAGCAATATGGAAGTCTTTTTGGGTAGTCCGTCTAAGCACTACAATGTTTAGTATGCCCATTTCTCTTAGGAAAATGCAGGGGAAGCTGCACAACCTACAAAGACAACAACCAAAGCTTCGTATCTCTAGTCCAAGTACCCTTAAAAAGCTGAATTTCTCCCAGGGTAGAATCATCAACTCTCCCCAAAACGTGTAAAACTTATATCACTGAAAGTTCTGTGTGATTGTTGCTTGGCCCTAATGTCTTCCTCAGAGAAGGAGGTGAAAGGTGCAACATCAGTGAACACAGGGGCCAGGAGTCAGGTAGAAGGCTCACAGCAGACGCATTTATTTAACAGTGGAGGAAAACTTATACACCCTTCCAGCATCCAAAAGTTCTGATTCAGTGACTGTTCATATTTCATGCTTGTCTCTCATTGGCTAGGCACAATCAGGACCTCTGACAGCACCTGTTGCTAGGCACTCAGGAAGCACCACTTGGTCATTCCTTAATGGCTAGGCATGGTCCAGACCTCTGACAGTGCCAGGCAGAATCCAGGTTGGTTCCTTTTGAACTGGTAGTCCTTAACTTCTTACATATCTGCATGTTTTTTTTTTTTATTAACAGGAACCAGAGTTCTTTGCTTAGACCTCCAAGATTGGGAGGCTAGGCAGTAGATTTTTGAATTACAAATAACCAGGCATAAATAACCTCCCATGGAAGACCGCGAGAAGAATGCCTAAGAGCTATTAATACCTGAAAAATCACCTTACTTGTTGGTCATTGATATTGGACCTGAAGCAGTAGACATTTAAAGAAAATAAGGTTTAACAATACCACATTATCAATTAATGCATATGTGAGCATTCAGGAGGGATTTGACAGCTGTTTTACATTATGCCAAACTTTAAAAAAAAATGATGAGCCAAAGGGCATAGCCTCTGCACTTAATAAATCAATGCTTAGGGGGGTAATCAAAGTGAGGTAGGGGAGTATATACATTACCAATTCTGGGTTATTGCCTGCTTGGTGGAAGGAGGCTGATCCATGACTGGGCATACATCTCCTACTAGGATTCATATTGTTGTTGTGGCAGTCTAAGGAAAACCACAAGCATACCCTCTCCCAAGGGATAACATGAGGGCTGCCATTGAAGGGAAATAGGATCTCTCCTCCTCACTAGGGGCAGGGGTATATTCCTTGGCAGAGATGTTCAGTGCTTTTAAGCTAGACTGAACCCTTTATCATCAAAACTGAGAAAGGTCATATTGAAGGCCTGATGAGGATCTCTCCTAGCCTCTGGTGAGATAATCCTGGCCAACAGCTGTTTAAGATCTTGGTTGGTTCCTTCCACAATGGCTTGTCTATGTGGATTGTAGAGGATGCCAGTAGTATGGGAAATATTTCAAGAGCCTAGAAAGTCATTGATTTGTTGAGAGGAATAGGCAGACCCACACATGCAGACATTTAGACATTCATACACTTACAAATAATTAAAAATAAGATAAATATGTTAAAATGTAATGATATTCTAATGAATATATTGTCACATCTATTATCATCTATCTTTCTATCTTCTATCAACTATCTTCTATCTCTCTGTTTTTTCTTCTATATTCTTTCTTCTATCTATATCTATCATCTTCTATTTATTTATCATCTATTTATTTTATCAATCAGCCTGTCAATATAAACTTAAGTTGCTTAACCAAAGAAAGGTATGAAAGAGTCAAAAAAAAAAGATAAATAGAATTTGGGGCAAATAATAGAATTTTGACAACAATAGTCCAGTTTTGACAACAGTAGTTCCCAGATTTTTGTTTTCTTTTGTCCCACACCAGGTGACTCTTCTGATATGAGACAGAAACTCTGATTTTTTTTCTAGTAACATGCTTGAGTTTAGAGAAGGAGAGAGCTGCACTCCAACTCTAAGACCAGCTTTGATTTTTAATTAAATTGAAATTACAACTTTTCTTAGAATTAAGGAGTATAGGTGTTTAGATAATGAGATCTAATATATGGCAGGTAACAGCACTCAGTCCTCTGAGTTTTTGTTAGAAACTGAAAAGGTCAGGTTGACATGAGGGCTGGGAGTGGAGGAGGGGACTGAATGGGGCTGTATCTTTATTGGAAGTGTGGGTAGCCCTGATAAGATCTTGATTTTTTCAAGTAATTGTCAATTAGTTAGATATTATATCCAAAATGATAGTTTTTGATAAACTTTTCAGTTTAGAGATGTCCAGGAGTTTAGTCAGTCCTATCTATTTAATCCCTAAAAGTGATTTCCTAAGGAAGAAGTTGGACAGTGCCCCTACCAGCAGCGTGTCACCAATCAGGGGCTTGAGGATCACACACATTGTCCCATGAATCAGACTACTTTTCACACCAGTTATAAAGAAACAACATTTGATCTCTAAATCAATCTTATAATTCCTGCAAAACTAATCTGAAGGCTCAGAACAATTTGTCTTTTGTTTACATCTTTAGTATAAACCTTAGCACCGTTGACTCTAATGGGCTGCTGTCCCAGATTCACTTTTGTGAAGATGTAGGTGCTGAGGTAAGCATTTGCTCCCTACACAGCTGGTTCTCTGGTTTCTCTATAAATTAACAAATAAAGAGCCACATCTTACTTACTTACTGATCATCTTACTAATTTATTCTACTCTTTCAGTGTCTGGAAGATAAAGCCAGGAAGGTAGATTGCAAGTGTGCACCGTGAGGTACACAGCTCGCTCCATGCCCTCCAACAGTGCCAGCACATGGCACAGGTGACTGGTCTTGAGCCTGCAGCTATAGCAGCGCCCAGCAAGCAGCCTAAGCACCAGCAGCACCCAACTGAAGATCAGCCCCAGGTAGCCAAGGGCAAACACTGAGAGCTGCAGCATGAAGCTATGGCCACTGCTGCATCCTCCACCAACTGTAGAGAATCAAAAGGAACCGGGAACTGTGAGAACATACCGGAAAGCCAGATGCAACATCACTCTACAGGTCAGGCCTAAGCTTCCACTGTTCACACTGCCCACCTAAGTCCCAGTGGGCCCTACAAAAGCAACAGGTGTCCTGATTGCTCCAGTGGGCTCAGACCTCCGGGTTGACCCAGACCTTGTGCCCCAGGACCCCAACTTTACGAGCAACATGCTGTCATTCTTAGACAGGCTGCTGAAGCCCAAGGTGGGCTCCAGTTTACCCTCCAAATACTTCTGGGAAGCTTGCAGGATCAGCTGCACAGGGCCACAGACCTATCAGAATCACCTGGAAGGAGAGAAGCACTGGGGGAAGTGGGCAGCTCAGATGATAGGCACATAACCCAGGAGAAGTCTGAGAGGGGTCCAGAGCCCTCACAGAAGCCTACTTGTACATCAGGCTAAAGAAGCCTATTATCTCTGAGCCCACACCTTAGAGTGTCACCTACACCCAAGGCTTGAACAGCACCTGAGACATCGGTCAAGCAAGAAGCTCAAACCAGTCACAGCTAACAAACCTCAGGCCTGGCAATGGCCTCTGGGCTCTTATCTTCTGTGCCAAAATGCAGCTAACTTCTCCTTGCTGAGGTAAATATGGCACTCCCATAGGTGACAGGTAACTCCACCTAAACTGTTAGCACCCTCCCCCCGCTGAAAGGGATAGCAGGAGATTGACAGTCAACAGGGGTGGAAAATTGTATTGAACCTTTATGTCCAGCAATTAATGGGGAAATTCTATTGTGGTTTAGGACAAAGCCTGTGTCTCCTGACAAGGGATGGCATTTGGGAGCTGAGCCTTAGCTCTGCCTCCTAGGGAGTCAGCCCTTGTATGGAGATGCCAAGTGAACCAAAACAGAAAAAAAAAAGTACCTTCCTAAACAAATAAATGACAGACACACAAAAGAAAGAAGGAATGGGGATCCGAATGATTACTTGCTGAAGAGACCAATGATGTGGGATTTCCCTCTGTATTGAGGAATAACATTGGTAATGAATAACACTGTTTTGGGCCCATTGAAGCACAGAATAGGGCAAGGCAGGAATTCCAAACACATAGAGGAAGAGAGAGTAGGTAGAGTCAATGAGATGTCAATTAGCCGCAGCAGGAGACAGATGTCAGATGCTGGATGGAACCTTACAATAGGCCACAACCACATGGTGATATGCAGATTAATAGAAATAGGTTAACTTAAATATGAGAGCTAAACAATAAGAAGTGGGTAGGCCAAGCAGTGTTGTAATAGTACAGGTTCTGTGTGATTATTTTGGGTCTGGGCAGCCGGGAAACGAACAAGCAGTCTCTGCCTACAGACCAAGGGGCCTTTCCAAAGAAGGAAAGGATGGGGATCCCAGTGCTTACCCATTGAAGGGACCAAGAGTCTTTTCACCAAAAATACACCATTTTGGGGACATTGTAGAGCACCAAAAAATTGTAGACACAATGAAAAAAGGGACTCTAGCAAGGCAAGCTCAAAACTTGATATTCCTGTTCTAGCTGCAAGATGTTGCTGGGCCCTAATATCTTCCACAAAGGAGGAAGTGAAAAGGCATGAAATCAACAAACACAGACACCAGGAGTCAGGTAGAAGGCTTACAGCAGAATCTTTTATTTAACAGCAGAGGAAAACTGATATACTGTCCCAGTACCCAGGTGTTCCAATCCATTGACAGTTGATATTTTATTCTTGTCTCTCATTGGATAGCCATGATAAGGACCTGTGACAGCACCTGTTGCTAGGCACTCAGAGAATACCACTTAGTCACTCTTTGTTGGCTAGGCATGATCTGGACCTCTGATAGTGGCAGGCAGACTCCAGGTTGCAGTTTCTATTTTTATTTTAGCTTGAAAATATCCTTTTCTTCAGTTTGAATCTTAAGAAATTCCTGAGAAATCAAGCTAGGAAGTTATTCTTTGTTTATGATGATCAAGGCTCTCTAGAACAGCTGAAGAAGGCACATATGAACTCAAAGAAACTGAAGCAACAAAAACAAAGCTGACACGTGCCTACGCTGTGCCTTCTGGTAATATATTATAGGTTTCAGTTAGTATATTCACACGACTACTGCATGTATGAAGAGTGGGTCTCTGATTCTTGTACATTCTCATGGGTTCTTTTCTGTCAGTAGGTTTACCTTTTCCAACTTTAATGTAGTGGTTTTCATTTTATCTTATTTTATTTTTTTCATGTTTGGTTGTTATCATTTAGAAGCCTGTTCTTTTCTAATGAAAGACAAAAAGAGATTCTGGAGGTGAGGTGACTAGGAGAAATAGATAAAAGGGAAACTATAATCAGGATATAGCTTATGAAAAAACAATATCTCTTCAATAAACAAAAAATGAAAAAAATCCCCTAGAATCACAATAATCTACCTAAACTTTCTTTCTTAAAGAAAATGGACATAATTCATAACTATTAAATATGAGCATTAGAGAGTAAACTCCTTCCGAGTGTGCATAAGAGGAAGAAAAACACACTGTAAATTGATTAACAGTGGTAATATCCACCGTTTCTTTATCATTATGACCAAGACCAATGTCCACAATAATAAACAGTTGTAATAATTTCTTTCTTTGCTAAGATGTAATGAGAGTAAATTTTGTTTCTGTTGCTATTTTCTTGTTTCAAATCACCAGACAATCGTATCAGAAACATTACTGGCAAGAAAAATATAAGAACTAATGTCAGACTTATATAATTTTGCTTTATGTGTATAGGGTATTTCATAAAGCAAGTAAATGCCCACCATCAGTTGAAAATATTA
The DNA here is from genome assembly GCF_018167655.1 of Microtus oregoni. Taxonomy (NCBI): domain Eukaryota; kingdom Metazoa; phylum Chordata; class Mammalia; order Rodentia; family Cricetidae; genus Microtus; species Microtus oregoni. The sequence goes on along the minus strand of NW_024543060.1, from coordinate 69,799,320 downwards.
TACTAGTGTTGATTCACTGATTGTACAAAAGAAACAGAAGTAATATAAAACATTTATTAGGAAAACATTATATGGGTTAAATGGAAAACATTGTAATCATCTCTACTTTTGATATATCTATATCATTATAGATTGATGGTTGTTTTATGTGTTTATGTTTTCTAAAGAGACAGAGAAAGGCTATAGAGTTGGAGGGGGGATTTGTAAGGAATTGGGGGAGTAGAAAATTATCAGAATTTTAGAATGAAAACACTCTTTTTCAAAAGGAGATATTTATTGATTTAAATAATGTCTACACTCAAGTCAATAAGACCATAGTAATAGTAATATTACATTCTTTGAAATTTTACCACAGAAATATGTGATGCCAGTATTAGTTGCACAGATAAATTGGTTTTGGAAATTTTAGTTAATTTAAATTTATTTCAAAGAAAAGGTCTAATTTTTTTTATTGAAAGTGCATTCTATTCAATTGAATACTTGTCTCTTAAAGTTAACCAAATGAATATTTTATTTGTTTAAACATCTTCAGAATAATTTACAAAAGACAATCTTTTTTCTCAATAAAATCTTTAATTTATAGAATTGTTGAGAAAATAAATAATAGTGGACACTAGTGAACTACATCATATGTAGTGAAATTAGTAAACTCATTAAACATTAAACCCTCAAAGCAGTTATGATGGACTAGCAAGGCAATCATAGAGAAAAAAACTAAGAGGCTCCAATGTTATCAAAATTTAGAAAATAATGTCTATAATTTGTCAACAACCATAAAGGAAGCCAAGAATTTTCCATAATTATGGATGCAATATATCTAGAGAGGCAAGAATCCTAGAGAAAAATACCTTCCAAAATCCAATTGAAGTAAAACAAGATTTGAAAGAATCCCAAAATTACAAAAAAAAGCACAAAGCTAAGCAAATAAAGTGAAAAAATGAAAATAGGATGAACAGATATGTAATGAACTATTGATAATATGAACACTAAACAATGTATGGCAGTTTCTATGAATCTGTATTGTTTGTTCTAGAAGGTTAGACAGAATAAACTGCTAATTTAACAACTGAAACATCAGGAAGGAGATGGCTCATTAACTTCCACGTATTTTGTAGTTTAGAACAAAAAACAGTAAATATTTTAATATGTAATTTAATTATTGGTATCAGTCTAGTGATAGTTGACTTCCAAGCTTCAGTTGATAGAACTACAACAAAATTCTTGCACTTAAACCTCGGTGAACATCAAGGATAGGAGCCAAGAATATTGTTAGAGCCCAAAGTCCAAAGGATCTGATGTGACATCAGTCTGTGTAGAAATGGTAGGTAAACTTCACTCATGGCATCTCAATAATATGGCTGCCTAAGTAAGAACTAACAAAGTACACCAATATCCAGGCTAACATGGAAGGGGAGAAATCTACACATAGATAAAGAACTAAGGGAAACTTAAGAATCCTAACAAAGGAGAAAAACCCTTCCCCAAGCATAAACCACCTAATAAGTTTTACAGTAAAAGTGGCCAACCCTGAAATTATACATATGCAAGTAACAATAAATAGACTCACTAGATTATATCTATGTAATTATATATTAATAATTTAGATATAATTACAATATGCATATAACGATGATAGAAAAAGTAGATGATTTCAAGAGGGAGCACAGTGGGAGGTATGTGAGAAAAATTGGAAATAAGAAAGGGAAGGGGAGAAGTGATGTATTTATATTTCATAAAAATATAATTAAAATTTCATTTTGTTAATGGCATCATAATCCAAAATAGTTTGGGGAGGTAGTACTCTTCAGGTGAATTAGCTTTTAGATAATATTCAATATCCATTCATGTCTTTAATCTTTCCTTTACTTCAAGCTTATTTATTAGAGTGTGTGTTGCAGTGTTGCATTGACAAGAATGCATTCAGAAGTGGCTTAGCCTAAGCGCAAAAAATGTAAAGACTAGAACAGGACTTCAGGTGTGTTACTCAATCACTTTCCATATGATTGTCTTGAAGCAGAGTCTCTCAGTGAACTAGAAGCTTTCCATTTTGTAGTATGCCTGACAAGTAAGCTCTCAGAATTCTCCGGTCTCTATGCCTCCATGTTGATGTTACTGTTATGTGCAACCATCCTTAGGCTTTGATTGAGATACTCATGTCTGCACAGCAAGGACCCTTGCTCACTGAGCCATCTCTTCAGCAACTTTTTTAATCTCAAAAAGTGCCACATATAATCCTATTAAAGTTTGCTCACACACATAAATAAAATTAACAACTTTTGCATTGACAAGAAGATAGATATCTAGGATTATGACCGTAGCATGAAATACAGCTATTACTGCATTTAAATTTAACATAAATCTTTGTATAATGCACCTAAAATTTTTATGATATCCGATTGAGTTTATTTTTTAAGTATTATTCCAATGCTGAGGAAGATAAGTTCTCGGTAAATAACCATGGAAAATGCATTAGTTTATTTGCCTTCATTTGTGAGAATAATATTATCGGGCCTGATATTTTGCTTTCAAATAAATTATGCCATGTCAAAATTTACATACTGCTGTCCCAATACTTCAGAACATCACTCCATTTGAGGATAATTCAATCAAAAAGAACACTGAGTAAATAAGTAAAGAATACACTGTATACTCACAAAAGGAAACACTAGATGTCAAATATTAGAGTGAGGAAAGACTATATGTCAAAACAATGATAATTCTACTCTGCACAAATCAAGAGATGCTGAACGCATTGTCACCTTGATCTTACACTTAGCACCGATAGAACTATGGGAACTTCAATTTTTTTGAACTATAATGTGTATGATACCGCAGACCAAGTACACATGAAACCCTTAAACTTATCTATATTTATGACCTACAGGTAAAAGTTACCATATATTTTGTTTATTGTATATTAATGATTATCCTCTGTATTATCTATCAAACTCAAGTATGGGGTGAGTACAATTGTCTACATATATTTATGTGGCCCACTATAAACAATACAGACACATTTGTTTCAAAATAATAAATGAGCCAGTCAACATCTGTGAATCTTTGATGCTTAAATTATAACTAGAATTAAAATCACACATTCTCTCAAAGCGGTTTAACAGGAGCTGTAGAGCAACATACATGTGGAAACATTAGATACACATTCAATTGGACCAGTGCCACACATTATAGAGGTTAGAAAATACATCTCTGGACTTGAAACACCAAAGCAGCGCTGGGAGACTCTGTGGGAGTAAGGGTTAAACATGAGCATGTGTAAAGGAATAGCATCTTTCATAATATGTGTGCAGAGTGAAGAATTAAATTTCAGATGGGTTCCTGAAGCCAAAAACATCAAAATTCCATAATTGGTGACAAAGAAACAGTAGGTTTTTATCTGAGAGTTTGTAAAAGCCATTAGTCTGCCATAATAATCTGGCAGATAGGCTGTTGATATTAAAAGTAGGTGCATTTGATGCATTTCAATCCTGCTGAATGAAATGATGTGTGCTTTATACACAAATAATTACTCCATTGCCTGCAAGGAAATTAAAGTAGATTATACTAATTTTCTCTTCACCACCTGTGCACATACTTCAGGACGCACAGGTCATTGCATGTCTGCTCTTCTCACTTGTCCACTGAAACTGTTTTGCAAAACCACCACTTGTTTAAGAATCCCCAAGACAGGAATGGGATGTTTCCTCCAGATGACAGCTCTCAAGATAAACCTACATGCCTTACACTGTATGGGCAGTTCAACTGACAGATTTAATACGGCGAGCATCAGCTGTGAAAATTTGTTTACTCGTTTTTAAGATGAATCTGCCCTCAAATTCACACCATGAATACAGATTTTCATATTTTGATTTAATTGAACAGAAGCAATAAAAGAAACCTATTTCTTTTTCATTACTCCAAAGCAAAATGAAAACTACTAACTATGTAGAGACAAATAATCTTCTGCTCTGAATATTACATTAGTATTGCTTTAAAATAGACATATTAAAATGGAACCATGGGATTAAAATTGCATTGATTTTGGTATGGGTAGGGAATTTTAATATTTTGCTGTTTTGTCTACTTGAGACAGGGTTGCATGTATTCAATGATAGCTAAGACTAGCCTTGAACTACTGGTTCTACTGCCTCCACTTTCCAAGTACTTGCTTAGTGGTAAAACTGTCATGTTTAAAATTGCATTCTAATTCAGATCTGCTGGTTGGGCTCTCTAGAGACCACCACAGACCATCTTCATGAATAATAATTTTTTAAAAAGCCTCTGAACAGAGAAGTGTTGGTGCTACGTGGCTTTAATTTAAATACTAAGGAGTCTGTGGACAAAAGATAATGAGGTCCAGGCTAGCCTGGGCTACCATGATATGAGGCTTTGTTCCCAGTCTTAGTATATCTTGTCATGCCATGATATTCCTGGGAGGTTTGATTATTATTTTTTCTCTTCTCTTCCTTCCTTTCTTCCTTTCTTCTTTCCTTTTTTCCTTACCCCTCTCTCTCTCTCTCTCTCTCTCTCTCTCTCTCTCTTCTCCTTTCTTTCTAATTTTATTCATTCATTTATTCTCTCTCTCTATCTTGTGGGAAGCATGTGAACTTGGAGAACTGATCAGTGGGAGAAATACTATAGGGAAGGGGGTGGGAGTAGAGGGAGGGGAAACTGCAGCTTCCCACAGTCATGGCTGGATCTGGCAACCAAGCAGGGGAGAAAGGGTCTCAAATTCAAACAAAAGAGTTAGAGACACCCCCTCCTGTTGTTGGAGGTCCCACAAGAACACCCAGTTATACAATCAAAACATATGCAAAGGACATAGCTCAGACTCATATGGTGTTCATTTTGTTGCTTCAGTCTCCATTATCTCCTATGCTCCTTGCTAAATTGATTCTGTAGGCCATGTTATCCTGGTGTCCTTGACCTCTCTGGCTTTTAAAAGACTTCCTCCCTGTCTTATTTGGGGTTTCCTGGCTCTGCCCAGTGTTTGCCTGTGGTCCTCTGCATCTGTTCCCATGGGTTGTTTGCTGGATGACGTCTCTCTGGGAACAATTGGGCTAGGCACCAACCAATGAGTGCAGCAAATATCATTAGGAATCATTTTATTGACTTTTTTTTTAAATCGTCCAGTCCTGTTTGGTTCTATCCTTGGTATCTGGACTGTCTCTGCATCTATTTGTTATAAAAACCACTTAATTCCAAGATTGCCTATTTCCTGCCTGTTCCTTTATTTAATAAGATCATGGTCAATGTGTCTTCCTGCATTACAAGCCTTCCAACATAACTTTGTTACAAAAAATATTAGAAGCATTACATATTTATATTTTAACTTATTTATATAATATATTTATCAATCATCTTGCCTCAGGTTATCAGAATTTAAAGTAAGATAATTGTGGAAATATCCCAGCATTGGCATCTCTCTATCTTTTAAAAGGAATGTCATAATTCTTTATATTTGTCTTCTGAGATATGCTATCTTTATGTAGTCCAGGCTTCACTATGAATGTACATATCAATTTACTTAGCAAGTATCTCTGTCTTCATTCAGTATTCTGCATTCTCTTATTGTTATTCTTCAAAACTATTACTTTCAACTGACTTATCTTCATTTTTTTCTCAATCTTCTGATTACTCATATCTCAAATTACTTTAACAAAACCACCAAATATTTCATTATTATATTTCTCATCCCAAAAACATCTAGATATTCTTTTTTTTTCTTTAAATGATTTCTTCATTAACTTCATCGAATAATTTCTATTGAGTGGGACACCAACCTTACATTATCTTTTACTTGTTTGCCATGGTTTCCCTTCCTTATTTATTTATTTATTTATTTATTTTTGGTTTTTGGAGACAGGGTTTCTCTGTGGTTTTGGAGCCTGTCCTGGAACTAGCTCTTGTACACCAGGCTGGTCTCGAACTCACAGAGATCCGCCTGCCTCTGCCTCTCAAGTGCAGGGATTAAAGGCGTGCGCCGCCACCGCCTGGCCTTATTTATTTATTTATTTATTTATTTATTTATTTATTTATTTATTTTGGTCCCTTCCCTCTTTAATACTATTATAACAGCTAACTTAAATTATATTTCTATTAGATACTACAATTTTCTTCCTGAAGAGGGTTCTCTGGGCAGTCCGAGTGCTACTGTGCACCTTTATTGTGCATGTTTATGTTCTGAAATAGTGTTTTAACTCGGCAAGGGTGTGTTAATTTGTTTACGCTGCATTTTTAAGGATGTATTGATGTGCATTTAATTATGAAAAGGTGTGTTGCATCTGTTTTACCTTGCCTACCTAAGGCACCTGAATGGTGTAATAAAGAGCTGAATAGCCAATAGCTAGGCAGAGGAAGGGATAGGTGGGACTGCCAGACAGAAAGAAGAAAAGGGAAGAGAAATCTAGGCTCAGGAGGAACGAGAGAAGGAGGAGGATGAAAATGAGAGAGATACATAGGATAAGAAGCCAGACAGACTCCAGCCAGCCAAACATAAAGAAGCAGTGAAAGCAAGAAATACAAAAAGAAAGAAGGTAAAATGCCCCAAGTCAAGACATAGATGAACAGAAATAGGCTAAGTTAAAAAGAGCTCATCAGAAAATAGCTAAACTAGGCTGAGCATTCAAAACTAATAAAAATTCTCTGTATCATAATTTGGGAGCTGTTTGCTGGTCCCAAAGAAAAATCCTTGTACATGTTTATGTCCTATTCCTATATTTGATAAACTTCTGTTTGAAAATGGACTTGTTTTTATAATACAAGAAGGCTACACTGTGATTCCTTCATAGAGAACACTGTCACTGATGTATATTATGTAGTAACTGTCTGTTTGTTGGAAGGCTTTACTAGATTGTGTCTAGCCTGTGTTTTTTGGCATCAGCAGACAGAGAAGTTTCTGTGTATTTTATGTTCAATTTTGCTGAAGGTTTAGAAAAATATTCCTACTATTTCTTCAACCAAGGTTATTTTGGTTGAAGTCCTCTGTTGTGCGACTCTATATGTGGGCTTACACAAACCCATAATGCTCACTTTAGGTTACAACCCTTCCCCAGCCTTTAGTTCGTACATTTATAAATCTTCAACATCAACAAGAAATAAGCCATGTATTCATAATTTCTTCACAGGAGTGAGTAGAACTATGAAACTATGAATGTTTTTAATGACCTTAAAGATTTCTATAGATACCAAAAGTTTTTTTTTAAGTCCCTACTAATGTTTCTCTCCATACTTTTAACACTTGTCTCCTTTGAAGATTTTTTTTGTCAAAACTTTATTTTCTCCAACTCGTTTCACTATGTCAGACAGCTGACTTGCTATCAATCTTTGTTCAATAGTTTTGAGAATATAATAATGGCAAGTTTTCCTTCACTATTAGATGTTTGAGATTGAGAAAATGAAAGAAGCTGCGAAAAGGTATTTCCTCTAAGAGAGAGGTTTTTCCCAGTGACATGTTTACATAGAGATAACCATGAGTCTTCAGTGCAATGAATCAGATTTCAATATTATGATATAATTCTAAATCAAAAAATTCCCCACATGTTCTTGCTTAGAAAACTCACGTGTCAAATTTTGGTGCTATTTTGAAAGCTATAATGACTAATGGGTGTATGCCTTTCATGTCAGCCTTAACACTGGTTTTCTCTTAGAAGCCACTCTGCAATACTTTCCCCTGTAGGATGAACTATAAACATGAACCAAAACTAAAATAGTCTCCCTTAAATGATTCCCATAAGAAGGTTGGTCTTAGTAATACAAATGTAGTATAAGCAAATATAATTATCTATAAATGGACATCTCTACAGGCCATCAAGATAGCTCAGTGCATATCAAATCATGTCACCATCCCTGACAAACTGAGCTTACTAATTATGACTGGCATAATAAAAAGAGAGACTATCCTCTCCTGTGTTTCTTTTGACCTCCACATATATATCGTGATCTCCACACAAGTGTTTGCACAGGCATGTGTGTACATATACGCACACAAATAAGGGGTAAAATGCTACTCTTGAAAACATTATCAAGTTAAGTGGAGTAATGTATAACATTGCCGGACTCAGAAGACAGACATGGTAAGAAAAAAAAAAAGGAGAAACTTACTTGACACATCAGGAAGGCCTGTCTTATATCAATCAATCAATTGATGAATAAGATAAAAATTTGCTGAATCAAGATACTACACAGCAGAAAATATTTCCAATTAATATAGTTTCGGCTTTCTTGGGGGGAGTGATTAGATTAGTTATTTTTTTATGTTTGGTTTTTTTTTTGTTTATTTTTTTTTTTTTGGCTCAGGTCTCTATGTACCCCTTCTGTCCTGTAACTTAATATGTAGACCAGACCAGTCATGAACTAATAGAGATGTCCCTATCTGTATCTTCCATAATATGGGATTAAAGGCAGGCACCACTTCATATGGCTGAGTATGTAAATGTTTAAGGTCAAGAAAAAGTAAGAAACTTTTTCCATACAATGAATAAAAAAGATAGAAAATCTGTTTGAAAAAAAAGTAGGTGACATATTTCAATAGACATATCTTTAAAGTTGGTGTATAAATGACAAATAATTACATGCACATATGTTCAATCGTACTATCTATTGAGCAAACGACAACCAAAATCACCAAGAGCTGCCACTTAATCCCTGTTGTGCTTATAATAAAAGACAGAAAGTAAGTTTTAGGAAGGATGCCGAGACATGTGAAACCTCATCCACTGTTGACTGGAGTAAAATCAAACAAAGTCCCAATGAAACTGGGACTCATCACACAATTAAGTATGTCACAACAATATAGAGTATCTACTTCCCCAAGAGAAACATTAAAATTTATGTCCATTTTTATATGACTACATATATAATATTGTTTACAACATGCCAAAAGTGCAATTTGTATTCGAATGTTCTCATGATAAATGAACGAACAAATAATGGTGCATGTGTCCTGTGTTCTTACTAAGACCAAAACTCAATGATGTACCACTGTATGCTCTAGTTTGTGAACCTCAAGTAAACTTTCTAACATGAATAAAGGAAGTAAAATATCTTATATTGTGTGATGTGATTTATATGACATATCTGACATTAGCAATACAGAGAGACAGAAAGTGACTTTTTGCAAGAGTGTAATGAGAGAAAAGAATAGTAAATAAGTAATTGTCTAGGATTTTTTTTATTGGGATGATGCCATGTTGAAATCTGAGAAAGATGATAGTTGAACCCTGCTAATATAGTAGACATCATTCAAGTAGACATGGAAACTGGTAACTTTTATGTTATCAAAATTTCATTTTAATTAAAAAGATATGCAGGCATATCTTCTTCATATGCTTGTATAATCAGTACCTATGATATATCATATTTTATCATTACTTACTAAACATGTTTAATTCATTTTTCACAAAGTAGCTGTGAGAAGTTAAATGTAAATTGCCTGGAATTTTCCTAATTGTGTGGGAAAACTATCTCTAATGCAAAAGATCCTACTCTTTTTAATACCTACTTTATTGTTTTCAATCTAGTTTTTATTATAAAATATTATTTGATGATATTCTTCCCCTTTCTCAAACTCCTCCTGCATCATTCCCATCTCCCTTCTTATTTGTTTTCTCTCAATATCCCACTATTAATTCAAACAATAGGAGAAAATGCCTAGATTCCTTGAAAATGTTTGCTGTAGGCTAGAATTAAACTAACCCACTTATGATGCAAGTTCCATTTCTCCACTTGTATTTTGTGTAGTGTTTTCTTAGATCAGTATTTCAAACCTTCCTAATACTATGATGCCTTAATATACTTCCCCATGTTCTAGTGATCTGCTAACCATAAAAGTATTTTCATTGAAACTTTATAACTGTAATTTTGTTGCGGTTAGAGATAGTAATGTATTTGTGATGGTCTTCATCAACTCACATGATCCAAGGGGTCGCGACCCACAGGTTGAGAATCACTCTCTTTGAACTTGAATTCAGACCCCCAAGCTGTCCCACTAGTATTGGAGAAGTTGCCACTACATGAAAAGCTTAAGTGGGTTTCTTAAATACTCCCCACAATGGATCATATTCAGAACATCAGCTGATCATTCTCTTCCTGATGGCAAAGATGCTGCATTTTGGGCTGTGCACAGTAAAGATAACTGAAATTTCTCAGCTGTGCTATCAAAGTACATTTTAGCCAAATTTGTGTGAATTTTTGCAATGAAACGTTGTTGACATAAAACCTCAGAGGTACAATTTCTTTTCCTAAATCTTATGTGCTTTTCTTATAATTAATGAGTGGAAGAATAAAATGTAATACTTATCCTGAATATGGGATAGAGGCAGAAGGAGATGGCATTTGTTCTAGAAACATCTGAGCTTCAGGCTTCTAGAGATATGATTCATTTTGTCACCCACATATAGGCATAATGTGTTAGTTTGGTTTCTGCTCTCGGATGAAACTACCTGAGGCTGGACACTCAAATACCAATGTGCTGGCATCTGCCTGTCTCTGGTGAGGATTTAAAGTCTCAATTCTACCAGATTTTTCTAGTAGACATTTAAATTATTCAATCTCAGTAATGAATTCGAATTTTAAACAGTTTTACTTAAAAATTAAAATTGATCCAGTAAATCTGGGATTCTGTTCACAGATGGCTCTACCTCTTTGGGGCATTTTTAAAGTGATGTAGAGGGCGTTGCTGGTAATTTAAATGACAGGAGCCTATTGGCATTCTGTGCATTTGGCAGTGATGCTAAACTTTCTGTGTCTGGTAAATCAGTCCAAAACTTTTAAGAATATTCTTTTATTAGTGTGACTTTGGAATTAAATTAAATAGAGACATATATAAAGTCTTACTTGTAACTATCTGAGAATACTAAAATATCCAAGGAGAAATTAGAATCAAAAACATTATTGAAAGGTGGAATTTATACAAAAGAAAATTCTAGGAGATAAGTTACAAAACAAATTTTAAAAAGAGTTTGTTTTTTATATGAAAATTAAAGAAAAGTCATTTCCGTCAACACAGAAATACCAGCTCTGAGGTACCACACTTATGTATCATTTGCAGTTGCTATCTGGTTTGCACTTCACATGTCCTGTCCACAGATGCCAGCTTTCAATTCCTTCCATAGGCCTTCTCATGAAATCAGGCTCCAGGCATGGATTAAATGTATATGCCTATTTACAGTATGTTATATTATTATTATCATTTGGTCTCCCTTTAATTATTTTTGTAAATTAACTAGAGTCTTAATTCTGTACTGAATTATTATTTTAATTGTATATAATTATTATTAATAATAATCTATAATTATTCTATATAATGATTGAATGACTCTTTACTATGTAACTAGGATATTGTAATTCATCACTACAAGAAAGAAGATAGTGACGCCTGCATAAGTGGCGTCACCTGACCACTTTAGCAGGTGAAGCATAGATTTTTGTATCCTTAATGGGCTTTTGAATGTGTTCTCAATGCCCCTAACCTCAACCTTTATCATCTTAAACACTCCACGCAATTTGTTCTTCTCATTCCTGAACTGGTTGATTTCTCTCATCATCCAGACCATTTCTTCCCTTTGAAGTGTCCAACCCTCTCTCAGTTGCATAGTTAACTTTTCTCTCTCTTTCATTATACTGGTTGCTTTCAGAATGAAGCTCTTTCAGCTCTTACTTTGGGCTCTCTTTTTAGATTTTCATTGATAATATTTTATATTCATTCATTTCTTTAGTAATCCACCCAATGTATGTATTCCAATGACACTGTAAGTTCCTGTTATATCAAAGTTTGTAAACATAGTTAATTATTAGTTCATTTAAATATTCCAAATTTTTCAGTGAATAATATGCAGTAGGGTTCAATAAAATCTAACTAAATGTCCTTGCAAATGAAAAATGCAAATGTCAAAATATGCCCCAAAGAGAGCATATCATTCTAGGTATTTCCTTTTTGAGTAACTAAGACTAGAATTGAATTCAATTCATACTCCTGCCTACAGACTTCTGGGATTACAGGAATATGAAACCATGCTTATTAATTTGAGACATCTATTCATTAAATGTTAATTATATGGGTAATGTAATGTTTGAATATGGTACTTCCTCTAGTTCATGCTAAATTTAATGCCCTTTGGGAGGCATTATGAGAACAGAAGCTTAATCTTCCTCTGGTGTTTAGATGTAGGACTACTGAGAAATGACTAGAATAAAAGTTATTAGGTATAGCTTCATGATTGAATCCTTGTGACTATATATAGCAAGGAGAGAGACTACACCTGCCAGAAAACCAGGCAGATCTTCTCTTCTCTCTCTCTCTCTTCCCCCAGTCTCATCCTTAACACTACAACAGAAGACCAATTGCAGCCTGCATTCTCCTGTCCACAACTCCTGTGGCTGCCACAGATCGTCCTTTCCTAATATCCCTATACTATTCATCACTTAATCCTAGCCTCCAACACCAGCAGGCATTTCCTATGGACATGGCACTCAGCAAGTCAGTAACACAGGCAACACAAGGACGTCACATTCTCTAAAGATCCAGAGAGGAAACAGAAAACAAGGAGCAAAACACCTACCCAACAAAGTAAGACAGAAACCAGCACTTAGAGTTATAATCATCCCAAACCCAGATGCCTAGACATCAGCATCATAAAACAGTAAGAGCCCGGGCAATGTGTCTCTACTAGAGTCCAGCATTCCTGCCAAGCAGTTCCTGAACATTCCAAGATAGCTGAAGCCCAGGAAAAGACCCCAAATCCAACTGTATGAAGATGATAGAGGTTTTTAAAGGGTAAATGAATAATCTCTTCAAGAAACCCAGGAGGGAAAAAACTATTAAACTATTTTTGGAAATGTCTGATTTTATCCGATACAGTCATATTTTACATGCCTGTACATCAGATCAGGCCTAAGGTAATGTAGGTGTGTCCTCTGCTTGCGGTTACATAAGAGCACATTAGGAAAACTGTGCTTTCTGTTCCTCTCTAGAGGTTTGGATAATTTCCTTTTGACCTCACACAGGTGGACAGACCAGGTTGCTAGGTTGGAGACAGATTCCCTTATTCTTTTTCCTTGCTGAATGTTAGTGGAATGCCTTGCCCCGCAAAAGCTACCTATATTCTATTCACTAGGTCACCTTCAGAACTAGAACTAAGCAGCTATGTCCTTACTTTTAGTATCTCTAAAATTTCACCATGTCACAAAATTTCTTTACTTATTAAGGACAGAGTAGAACAGAGTATCCCATCTAGATAGTCCACTGAGAATAAGCACCCAGTCCTCAGACCACCAAGTTTAAACACATGCCTAAAGTTTTCTCTCCCTTAGTGGAATGTAGTATAGATTTACATAATCTGACAATGGATAGATAGATATTGTTAAAATGGAAAAACAACACATTCAGTCTGCAAACATTACTTTACCTTTCTCTTCAGACCTTGTCCTTGCATGGACCCTCTCAGGCATGAGAGCACCTGACAACTTTTGCCTGGGGGCCACACTCCAAGATTGTCTGAAGACTTTCTTACTTTATGGGTAATCCTGACTGTTCTTCTGAGTATGGACTTTTGGACTTCCTCTCCTAGTCTCTCTTCTCAACTAATCCAGTTCTTTCTACCTTCACTACCTTGAACCCGGGGCTGAGAGCTGGACCAAGATGCAGTTGCTCATGTTCTATGTGCTCAGCCAGCTTCCCAGGACAGTCTATGCAAATAAGGCATTTGCTGTCCTTTGGGCCAGTCAGCAGTTCTTGTGGTACTTGGTATACTCCCTAACCCAGGAGTTAAGGTAATCATAAGGAAAGGGCCTATACCCAAGCTAATTCTAGATCAGTACAACTAGGAGGTTACAGGCAGTACTGAAGGACAAGCATTTACCTGATTTACCATTGCCCAGCTGTAAACATTTAACAACTACTCACACCGCCTGTGCTTCATTGACCCCATTGGTGCCTCTGAATAAGGCAGGCATAATCCAAAAGGATTGGTTCCCAATACACTTTGGTGGATGGATGTCACTCATTATGCCACCTTTGGCAAACTTAAATATATACATGTAATTATGGACACCCATTTTTCTTTTGTGTATGCTTTGCCCCAAACAGGAGAGAAGGTCACACAAGCCATTAAAGCATTAAAGACAGCAATGTTATTTATGGGGGTACCCTGGGCAATAAGAACTGACAATGTTCTAGCATATGCCTCTCAAACTTTTAAGGATTTCTTACAGAGCTGAAAAATCAAACACTCAACAGGGATTCTCTATAATGTCTAAGACCAGGTTAGTGTAGAAAAAAAAAATGCTCTCTAAAAGGAGAGTCGGCAAAGGTCTCCTCAGAAAATAAAAAGGATCCTCACCAAATTTTGGTAGAGGTTCTCTTCAAAAAAATTCTTGGACTTTTATGAGAAGATCCTTAGTCCTGCTTATAAATGATTCGATAAGCCCTAACAAATTTTCCTACAGAAATCCCACTCAGGTCAGTAGGACATATGTACTAACTCAGGTTAGTAGAACATATGTAAACTGTACAACAAACCTCTGCACGCTCTCTGCCTGCTAGAATAATAAAGAAGATTCTCCCATGGTCCTGGTATGTATTCCCACATTCTTGTGGGTGTCTGTTGCCAATGTTACCCATTATCACAAGGTAGATCTTTTAAGTCCCCCTAGATTAAAGAGAGATTTTGAAATAACTACAGTCATCACTGCAGCCATATTGCTTGCAGTAGCTGGAGGAGCAGTCACTGTGCCCTCTCTCATTTAAACAGGAGCCCTGGTCAATACCTTAAACACAGCCATAGAATAATCAGGTACTGTCCTCAGCACACAACAGCTAATTAATGCTCACTAATTGATGCTCACTAATTGCAGCCATTATAAATTTATAACAACAAAATGAGTTATTAGATAAAGAATAAAAACCTTTTGCTATTTGGTAAGGGCCAATTGTGATCCTTAATTTCAGTGTCTTTGCTAAACTCCATATTGAGTTTCTAATATGTCTTTGGCCAGTCAGAAACTAAGAGATAGCTTACTGAGACCAAAGAGTCAAAGTTTATTAATCCTATACAATTTATACTACATTTTTGTCAAAGTATGAGATCACATAAAATCCCTGCTAGACCCCTCTAAATTTGTTGAATGGTGTCTTGTGGCAGGGGTCATTGTGGTTATAACATTTCTGCTTAAGTGACTCCTACAGCCAAGATCCTGACAACAGTGGGTGAACAAGGCAACACTCCAGGTGTTAATGGCTGTGGAGTGTGCTGGATCACAATCTTTAAGGGAGGTGGCCCATGTTTGTCTAACACAAATACACAAGGCCATTTAAAGCCAAAGGTCTCCTAAAAGTCTCCCCTTGCTTCTGACTTCTTGGGACCTTCCAGGAACCCAACCCTTTGAGGACTAGTAGTCAAAGATGGGTATGAGCCTATCCAACAGGCCAACCTAAGACAGGCACAGCCCAAAATGCTGGGGTCCCTGAGGTGGGGTTATAAAAAGCCATAACTCCAACTAGATTGCCCAATAAAAATAAAAATAAAAAATAAAGGTAAGATGAGGCAGGGCAATAGTGCAAGCACAAGCAACTGTATGCAAACTCACTACAAGTAAGCAAAATTGACCAAGAAACCTGTCAGTGAACAAAATCATGGTAACTAATTACACAGATTTCTAGATAAGCACAACATGCCAGCAGTGACTGCCATCTTTGAAAGGACCAACAAGAAACTTTCCTGTGGCAGCTTAATTTCCCTAACCCCATAAAAACCTCCAACCTGTTTACAATAAATAGCTTCTGTATTGGAATCTCCCAGAGTCTGTGCTGTTGACTTCTCATCTTCTTACACCCAAACCCCTGGGAAATGGGGACTACACACAGGCAGCAACAAGTCAGCAAAAACTGCAGACTATTGCTCAAATTGGACCCTGGGTAACATTCAAGAGCAAATACAGAGTAGGTTTGAAATTGAAAACAATTATTCTTAATTCATAATAACAAACTAAAGTGAAGAAAAATCTATAATAGTCTACAAAATAATTACATTTTAATTTTTCTTATTTAATTCTTATAAATGAAGAATTCAGTGGAGCAAAAGGAATAATTTCCTAACCAGTTACTATACTAAGGAAATTATTTTAACTTTGTCAAAACTAAGAGTGAACATCTCAGCACAGTTAGCCATAACCCCATGACAGAAAAGGTGGAAACAGGAGGTCCTGAGAATGGTTTTAGATTTGGCAATAAAAGTAGGAATCCTGAAGCATTGTTATCTGTGAGTTCTGCAGGCAGAGTGGAGGGAGATACAGCAATAAAAAGAAAAGTAAGTGCTACAACTTGAGATCGAAAGGTCAGTGGGAGGAATTTCATTTGAAGTTCAGTATATCAGTCATTGCTCTAGCTACAAGGGAGTGAAAATGACCCCTGGGATGCTGCCTTTTCTGGTTTGCTAATTGCATCTTCCTAGCCAGCACTAGAAAAAGGAATGGGAGTAATTGGTGTGGCCTGGTAAATTCTGGGGACTCCCTGGCCCGATTTCATTTACAGCAAATAACCCAGCATGAGGAAATATTCAGTGCATGAACTCAGCCTGCCAGACTTCTGCATAATGACTTCCTAAGGAAGAACAGATGGAGAAGTTATTTTCTGTGTATGTTTTGGGCATAAATATACCTGGCACCCTAACCTAAGGGGGATATCGGAAATAGCCACTCAATAAGTGTTGAACCTGAATGAAAGCTGCCAATCTGCTTGTCAGGAGTTTGAGGGAAACCATCTGGTCGTGTCTTCAAAGAGTGCTTTCTCAAGAGAAATGGAGGTGAGAGCCACTAAGCAAAAGGAAGGGTCTGTCATCTACTATGTGATTTAGATGACATGTTGTTCTGATGACAAGCACATGCCACTGATAATGCAAAGTTAAACACATCAGTATAAAATTGGCACTGGGTAGGGGGAAAAGAAAATGCAGATGGGCTTTATTTTTTAAAAACTCCAGATGAATAGCTAATGAAGAGAGAGATGAAGTTGGAATTTAGAAATTGTTGATTAAACAGATGTTGCTCCAAACACCTCTCTACCACAGAAAACTTTCTCATTTCAACAACTTTAGAAACTCATTTGCAGAAATATAGTGTGTCATGAAAATGAGTTACTTAACATTTTAATGAGAAGTTTTTAAAATGTGGGCTTTTTTTTATAAAGAAAATGAATTTAGACTTGTTTTTCTTTGTTTATAAATAGTATAATGATAACTATAATAATGGATATCCAACTCAAGGGGAAGATCTCAACAATAAAGTATCTGCCGAAAGATATATAAATGTATTTATATAATTCAACCAATTTATATGACTATGGAACTTTTGTGTTATGAAATGCCTCCTGACTCCCATTTACCCAGAATATAAATTGCCAGGATTCTACTCTTCATTGTAAACTCCCGGTCCTGCATTAGCCTATACTTACTGATAATCCTTGTCAAATAGCTGTTCCAGACTCTCCGGAGTGTCACCAGAGAAGCCATGCATAATGTTTTCCCCAGAGTGTTATTCTAAGCCAATGATGTTAAGCACATTGATAAAATATAAGGATTTTCATTTACTCCTTGAGAATTTCATACATGTATACCACGTTCACCCTTCTTACTGCTATCTGACTCCCCAAACATTTTTCTCCCTCTGAAATTCAAGTGTCTTTTTATTTTATAAGTTGCGCTTTAAGTCCAATTAGTTCTGGTCATATATTCATGTGTGTGGGTGTCATCTGGAGTGTGTTTTACCTTCCATATATCACATACCTGATAAAAGCTGTCTCTCTCTCTACTCTAGCAGTAATTGATTATCAGTAAGGCTTTAGCTATGGGTTTGAGTTCTGGTTCCCTGCCTGCCCTCACATACTGTAATAATAACTCTGTTCTAAAGACTGACTCAATAATATCAAATTAAGCCGTTCCTACTTATCTGTTCCTTAGCATATTTTCATTATCTACTGTGGGTTTGGTGCATATTTTGGATAAATCATGAAGCAGAAACTGTTGGTTCAAATACTGAGCCGACTACTAATTTGCTTTGTAACAACTGGGTCATAATAATTAAACACTGAAGACAGAAGACATCAGAAACCCAACAGAGGAAAACAAAGGACAATGGATTTTGGAGGAGTTTATACATTTGCTGTTGTTCGTTTTCTGGCTTTTGTTTCAAATAATAGCAGAGACTTTTACTGGAGAATAAGAATAACTTGAGTCAAGTTGGGAACTAAGAACAGTTGCTGTCTATTATTTTGTTTGTAGTTGACTAAGAAGCGAAACATACACATGCCTGATCAGAGGACACATTCCTCAAAACAAGCATTAAATGAGATATACTTGATAGATGGAGTAAAATAAGTACAAATTCTGGGTGAGTTTAGTTCTAGAGGAAAAAAAAACACACGAGACTACTTAGTAATAGTGGGTGGGTGTATGGGAACATTTAGAAGGAAGGAGATGTGTGTTCCCACTTTTTTGTTTTTTATTGTAAAACAAAAATATTTCATAAGATATCATATATATATAGCTCTAAATTAATATTTTTTCTAGATTGTTTATAGGTTCTGGTTATTATAAATAAAGCTTTTATGAACATAGTTGAGCAAATGTCTTTGTGATATGATTTAGCATCCTTTGGGTGTATGCCCAAAAGTGGTATCATTGGGTCTTGAGGTAGATTGATTTCCAATTTTCTGAGAATCCACCATAATGATTTACAAGTTTTCACTCCCCCCAGGAATGAGGAAATGTTCCCTTTCTTCAAATCCTCTCCATTACAAGCTGCCATTCATGTTGTTGATCTTAGACATTCTGACATATGTAAAATGATATCTCAGTTGTTTTGATTTGCATTTTCCTGATAATTAAGGATGCTGAAGTTTTACTTAAGTATATCTCTGTCATTTGAGATTCTTCTGTTGAGAATTCTGTTTAGATCCGTACCCAGCTTTTAGAAATTGGATTATTTGGTTTGTTAATACCTAGTTTCTTGAGTTTCTTATATATCTTGGAGATCATCCTTCTGTCCAATGTGGGTTTATAAGGATCTTTTCCCACTATTTAGGTTGCCAATTTGTTCTAATGACAGTGTTCTTTGCCTTACAGAAAATTTTAGCAATGGAGCAAGCAGAGCTTGAACTGGCTCTTTCCTGTGACAAGGTAAGATATCCAGTAGAGGGACTGGGACCTTGTCTCAGCCACACAACCATTGACCTACAGTCTGTCATGTCTACAGGAAGTGTAGGAGATCGGTGCCTACCTCAACTGTCATCAGAGACCCTTCATCCAGTAACTGATGAAAACAGATGTGATAACAAATACCCAAGTATTGGGTGTCACTCAGGGAAACCTCCTGAAGAGAGGGAGAAAGGAATGTATTATCCAAGATGGCAAGGACATCCCACAGAAACAACTAACCTGGGCTCACAGTAGTTCACAGATCTTGACCAATGCCCAGGGAGCCTTAAAGGGACCAACCTAGGGCCTCTACATATAGGTGACAGAAGTGTAACTTGGTCTACTTGTAGGACCAATTGCAATGGAAAAAGAGGCTGTCACCAATGCTTTGGTTTGCTTCTGGGAACTGATTCTTCATACTGGGTCACCTTATATATCCTTAATACAAGAAAAGGAGCTTAGTCCTACATCAATTTGACATGTCATGCTTTATTGACACCCATGGGAGGCCTGCCCCTATCTAGACAGAAAAAGAGGAGGAGTGGAAGAGGGCTCAAGGGAGAGAGAGAGAGGGAATGGGAGGAGATGAGGGAAGAGAAACTGTAGTTGGATGTAAAAATAATTATTTTACTTTATTGGTTTTTCAAAACAGGGCTTCATTGTAGCTATTAAGTCTGTCGTGGAACTAGCTCTTGTAGACCAGGCTGGTCTCAAACTCACAAAGTTCCCCCTGTCTCTGCCTCCTGAGTGCTGGAATTAAAGGCATATGTCACCACTACCCAGTTTAAGATTTTTGGGGGAAAATTAATAAATTTAATTAATAAAAAAAGAAAATATATTTACTAAAAATTTTTTGACCTTTAATTTAGCTTCATCATTATGTATTGCCTTAAGCAATTATGAGACTAATTGTTGTTTTGTGACTGTGACTCAGATTATTAGCCATATCAGTAAACTTTTTCAAATTCTAACTACGTCCTGCTGTCTTATGACCTCATATCTGCATGCACACTTTAGAACGTTATACTACCTTGTTATCTTTTAACGTTTATTAGAACAATGGATTTGAGCTGTTTCTGGGAGAAACCACATCTGTAAAATGAGGTTGACATTTTTAATGCCAATTACATTTCCTGTCTCTGAGAAGTATGAAATCCAAAAATCAAACAAATTGAGCAATTTAATGATAATGATAGTTCAGAATTATAAATAATACAGGATTGTTAGAAATAGTTCCTTTTTTCTATAATTTGTATCATGTACTTAGTACAGAAATATGAGAAAAAAGTAACTTATGTAAGATAAATGATAACTCTTGAGAACTCTAAAGGGCTATTTAAACATATTACTTATTTAAATACCAAGAATTAATTTATTTTAGCAATATGATAATACGTAAAATGTCTATATGGAGTTCAGATAAAACATGGGTGAAGGAGCTTTGGGGAATTCCATATGAATGAAATGACATAGTGTCCTATGAGTCATTCACAGTCTTGTGGAAGCGAAGAAGGATGCTAAAAAAGATATCCTTCACTAGCTCAGAATTGAGTATAATAAAAGGTTATTTATTTAGGGGTAGACTTACAGATCACAATCCTCTGTTCAAACAGGGAACAGCAACTGAATCCAGCATCCAGGAAAGAGGCTAGACATGGCTTTACGCCCACATATATAGTATAAGAGGCCATGCCCAAGTGGGCATGTAACTTAAAGACTACTGGTGGTAGGAATTCCTACAGCATGGACGTATCGCATAGGATAATAAATTATGAAGAGTAGAGTTAATAAAGAACAAGTCAAAGCAAAAAATAAGAAAGAGAACAAGATGAGTTCAGGGCATGACAGGAGTGAAAGTTTTGTAGGAAGAGTCAGCCAGTTTTCTGATAGGCTTCCTAGGCTCCATTTATACAGATGCACAAAGATGGAAGATATATCTTAGACATATAAGCCCTGAAGTGAAGATGCTGGACAGGATCATTGAGATGTCAACAATTTAAAGATATTGCCTTTTAAATTACTTAAAAATCTTGAGAAAGGTTGTTTCCCAATTTTCTGAGAATTTGCCGACTCCAAAGGGCCTGTACAACTTGCATTTTCACCAGAAATGCAGAAGTGTTCCCTTTCCCTCACAACCTCTCCCACATAAGTTGTCATCAGTGTTTATGACGGAAAAGAAGTCAAACTCTCATAGTTTACATAAGTGATCCCAAAAATTCTACCAAGGCACTTCTACAAGTTATAAACACTTTCAGTGTTGTAATAAGAGCGGTGGGGCTGTGTCCCCGGCACCCCGGCCACCTGGCTAGCTTATGCCTCGAAATAACAACACACAAACTGTATTCTTTGAAACACTGCTTGGCCCATTTCTATCTAGCCTCTTCTAGGCTAATTCTCACATATTAATTTAACCCATTTCTAATCTTCTGTGTAGCACAGCTAGGTGCGCTTACTGGGAAGATTCTAGCCTACGTCCATCCTGGGTCGGAGCTTCAGGAGCTTCATCGCCTGTGTCTCAGAGAGCAGAGCTCTCATGTCCGCCCTGGAGAGGGGAGCATGGTGTCTCTGCTCCAGACAGCAGAGCTGTCGAGTCTGAGCTCACTTCCTCTTCCTCCCAGCATTCTGTTCTGTTTACTCCACCCACCTATGTTCTAAGCTATGAGCCCAATGGTTTGTTTATTACTTAACCAATGAAATCAACAGATTGATATATGACACTCCCACATCATTTCAGTAATGTAGCAGGATGCAGATTAACTTAAAAAAATCAGTAGCCCTCCTGTACAGAGATGATAAAAGTGCTTGTGAAGAAATAGGGAAACATTACCCTTCACAATAGCTAACACTAGCATAAAATATCTTGGAGTAATCTAACCAAACAAGTGGAAGACTTGTATGCAGGAACTTAAAATCACTGAAACATAACCCAGAAAAAAATCAGTGTTAAATATATCTCTATTTTAGAGTTATAACCGCTATAAATGTTAGAAAATACAACGTGGGCACCAAAAAGATACCTAAGCAGGTAAGCATGTTTGATACTATAGCTTAAAACCTGAGTTCAATGTCACCCACATAGAAAAAGAGAACTGATTTCCACATGTTATCCTCTGACTTCCTCAACATGTACCAAGATACTCCTCAAGACCTCAAAGTAAGTGTAGGTTAAAATGTGTTGTTTCTATGACCTGGTCTGTGGTATGTTCTGAGGACAAATTCTGGAAATTCTATAGCTATTTAGTCATTGTTCAGTAGTTTATCAAAGAGTTATGCAAGCACAGGATACACACACATGCCAAGACGTTTCTTTGACAGGCAGTCGAGAAGACCTTATATCTTTCTTAGTAAGCAAGAACTACTTAAAGTCCTTTTCATGTCACAAGAAGGAGGTGCTGAGAAACAAGACTGACTCATTCCTATTGAGGCAAATAATGATGTAGAATAAAGTAGACTAACCTGGATATCTTGAATTATATGACTCAGTTATCTAAAATTAGCAACTATGAAATTACTGTTATGATGTGGCCTTTATTTTATTGAAAGAACAAAATGCTATTGATAAACTTGACATGTTACGTGACAACTGTAATTACAGTTAAGAAAACTGTCTCAAGGAAATTATGGAGTCCTAAATCTTAAAGAATTTTATTTTTCCTTTACTGCTGAGTCAGATTTAATTATAGACAGATGTGAAAACATTATTAAAAGATTGTATTGTACCATTGGAAGTCTCTGTTAAAAGACTTTCAAAGAAATTATGAGTTTAGACATAAAGATACAAAATCCACTGACAAATATATAAGCTATTGATATAGGCTCCATATCTCATATTCAGTGTCTGTTTGCATTTCACACAGATATTTATCAAACTTTGATCTTTTCTCATGAAGTACTGAGAAGCACATAGGTTTTAAAGAAAATCATTTAAAACTCCTAGCCAAAGATATTTGGTTAAATGAGACATTAGGCAAACAGTTACACGCATATATGTACATGCACAACTGTACGGTTTCTTGAGGCAAATAAACATATTCCTCTTTTAGGAGCATTCCTTAACCAGAGAATCAATAAACACTCATATGCTGAATAGAATCCTTTACAAACCACATTCATGTCCACAGTGGTTTTCATGCACAAACATGAAATGAAATCTGTGATAATTTATCCCCAAATCGTCATTTGATTCAATGAGAAAATGTTTCACTCAATATATTAACTTTAATATATTACTTTTGATAATTACTTTGTATTACATATAGTATATCTTACTTGGCAGGTAAGTGTCTGGGTGATAAGTATTAGTTTCTACATGAATTGTGTCTGAGAAATCAATCCATTCTTTGATGCTGAGTTATATAATGCGATCTTTCTAACTATTTTGAACTATTTAAGATGTTATTAGGTTTATTTTACTTGGATAAAAGTTATTGCTAACTTAACATTCTTTTTTTAAAATTTGAGAATCTGTTCACCCTGTATAAATAAGGCTTGCCTTCTGAAAATCATGTTCCAATAGCATCCTACATTTAAGTTTATAGTCCATTCTTAACTTGCAATAATTATATCCTTATTTCTTATTTTATACTCCATTATAACTAGAACTTCTTAAGGGATATGAACTCTCATTTATCTTGATATGTTTGGTACACATGACATACTAGTATTTATGAAGCAAATAATTTTTAAAACAACTATATTACTTTTATACAATGCATCAGTTTGAATGAAATGGTCTCTATGGGAGCATATATTTAAATATTTGGCCCCCAGTTTATGAATAATAAATTCCCAGACACAGATACTGGGATTCAACCTGAAAGCCAGAAAAGCAAAACAGCAGAGCCACTAGAGAAGTCTTACCTCTACCAAGACTGGGCGACCACACACTAATCAGACTAAGCAGGCTAAGCAGTCTAAGCCTCTCCTCCCATTTTATTGTCCCTCTGGCACTAGGATTAAAGGCATGACTCCCTAGTAATGGAATGAAAGGTGTGAGCCACCATTACCTGGATTTATTTCAGCATTGATCTTGTGTAGCCCAGGGTGGCCTTGAACTCATAGAGATTCACCTAACTCTGTCTCACATATCCTGGGATTAAAGTGTGTGCCACCACTGTCTGGCCTTTAGCTTTGCCCTTCTGATCTTTAGGCAAGCTATGTTTATTAAAAAATAAATAGAAAGCACTATAGAAACTATTTGGAAAATTTTTAGAAGTATGACCTAGTAGGAACAGGTGTGTAAGTGGAGGTAGACCTAGAAGTTAAAGAAGATTTTTTCATTCTGAGTCATGCACTCCCCAGCTTTGTTGTGGTGGACTAAAATGTGAGCTCTTGCTGTCTGTCCTTTTGCACCACCATCATGGACTCTAAATATCTGAAACTATAATCCAAATTAAATGCTTTCTTTTGTAAACTGCTTTGGTCATGATGTGTTACCACAACAATAGAAAATTAAAGCAAAAGTTCTTACCAGAGAGAGTGTTACTGTGGTGACCAGCATGATCTCATATTTTTATTTTATTTTGTTTTGTTTGTTTGTTGGATAATTTCCAGGATTGTGGAACTGTTGTCTAGCCGAGTGACAAAACACCGTAATAAGAACTTAATGGCGCATTCTAGTAATACCTTGAAAGACAGTGGTGTTGAGAGTTCTGTGGAAATTGGACAACCAGCTCAAGAGGTTTTAGAGTGGCTTGACCTGGCAACTTGGATAGAAACCATTCTTGTCATATTTTGACAATAGATGTGGCTGATTTTTATCCTTGTTCTAAGATTTTACGTGAGGCTAAATTGAAAAAAATATATATACTGTACTAATTCTGTGGGGAAAGTGATTTTAAAATAGCCTAATATTGCTTCTGTTGCATGGTTATTAGTAATCCATTCTCATGCATGTCTACAATGAGACAGAGCACATTGGGCTTAGAGAAATATCTATATATCTATATCTATCTATATCTATATATCTATATCTATATCTATATATATCTATATATATATCTATATATATATATATAGTTTAAAGATAAAAGAGAACACAGGAAGATTTAATGTTGGAGTTAAGGATTGCACTAAAAGAGATATGAAGAAGACTGACCCAAATAAAGGAAGGGTGCCCTCATGGCAAGATTCAATCTATCTAAGCCTCCAACTTGTGAAAAGAAATTCCCTGATGAAAAAGGAAGGGGTGTTATGTGACAACAGAAATGGAAAGCTTCTGCAAATGTAATTACGGACTGACGGTGAAGCTAGAGACAGAGGCAGCGAGCCCCTGCATGGAGACCCTAGGAAACCACTGAATGAAGTCTTTAAAGTGAAGCCTGAATTCTATCGGAGACCCTAAGATATTGTACTATAGATCTGTGAAAAAAATCTGCCAAAGAGAGCTGTGGAGAGGAAGTAAAACCAACACAACAACAACAACAAAATGTGTTTTGTAAGCTGCAAAGATAGAAGGGCATATCCATCTACACCTTTTTCACTTGGCAGGGAGCTATAGGATTTGGAGATTGCATTGACGGCTTTTGATTATACTTTGGACCAATATTTTCTCACCATTCTCCCATTCTTTTTTTGTGGAATATTAATGCATATAATATGCCTCTTTGTATCAGAAAAATGTAATTTACTTAGCCTGAGTTTTTTACAGGTGAGTTGAGTTTATTTATATTAAGTGATATCAATGACCAGTGATTGCTCTCACCTGTTTAGTTTTTATTGTTGGTGATGTTACTTTGTGTGTTTTTCCCTTCTTTAGGATTTGCTGCTGTGAGATCATTAATTGTTTGTGTTTTTGTTGATGTAGCTAACTTCCTTGGGTTAGTGTACTTGGGTTACTTTGTGTAAGTACTGGATTTGTGGCTAGATATTGGTGAAATCTGGATTTGTCATGGGATATCTTGTTTTGTCCTTCTATGGTGACTGAATGTTTTGCTGGTTATAATAGTCTGAGGTGGCATCCATGGTCTCTTAATGTCTGCATAATGCTTGAGCAGTACTTTCTGGCTTTCATTGTCTCCAATGAGAAGTCAGTTGTAATTCTGGTAGGTCTGCCTTTATATGTTACTTGGTCTTTTCCTTTGCAGCTCTTAATATTCTTTCTTTATTCTGTATGTTTAGTGTCTTGATTATTATGTGGCAAGGGGATTTTTTTTTTGAAGCAGTCTATTTGGTGTTCTGTAAGTTCTTGTATCTTCATATGCATATCTTTCTTTAGGTTGGGAAAGTTTTCTTCTATGATTTTGTTAAATATATTTCCTGTGCTTTTTACTGGTGTCATGTATCTCTTTGTGGTATTGCATGTGTTCTTACCTTTTCTATTTATCTTTTCCTCTGATTGGTGTAGTTGGGGCTGTCTGTGATTCTGGTGGTTAATTTTCCAGGTACCAGGGGATCCAAGACTCTGATAGTTGCTACTTGTGTTGCCATATCAGGGCCACAGTTCCAGTCACGCTTTTGGTCACTCCATGTTCCTGGAGATTGTTCGGCCACTCCTGGGGTTTGCTCTGAAATATCAGGGGTCATTGGGCCTGTACCCACAGAGATTGTTTCTTTGGGACTCTTTCTGCTGTGGGCCTGTTCTGACAGAGGTCCTGGCTCAGGCCTACTTTCTTGGTCGTTCTGGATTTGTGCTCTGGATCCACAGAAGTCTCTGGTTCCTGCCTACTTCCTCAGAGTTCCCAGACTTATGCCTGGACCCACAGAGATCCTGGCTCTGCCCTATTTCCTCTTAGGTCCCAGACTCACACACAGACCGCAGAGGTCCTGGCTCAGGCCTACTCCCTTGGAGGTCGCAGACTCATGCCTGGACCCACAAAGGTCTCTGGTTCCAGCCTACTCCCTCAGGGGTTACTCACTTGTACCTGCTCCTGTGGAGTTCATTGTCTGAAGCATTCTCTGGCCTAGGTCAAGGGCTCAGCCCTGTTTCTGTAAATGACCCTGGTCTTGGTATGCTCCTGTGGAGGTCCCTAGCTTGGGTAGGGTCCCACAAAGGTCTCTGCCTCAGGTCTACTCCCTTGGAGGCCCAGACTCAGGTGCACCCAGACCCACAGAATTCCTGGCTCAGGCCTGCTCCCTCAGAGGTTCAGACTCACACCCACACCTGCAGTGGTTTCTGGTTCTTGCCTTTTTCCTTGGAAAACCCAGACTTACATCAGAACCTGCAGGGTTCTCTTGTTCATGCCTTCTTTTTCAGAGGTTCTAGACTCCACCCTGGACCTGCAGAGGTCCTGGCTCAGGCCTACTCCCTTGGAGGACCCAGACTCATGCCTGGATCCACAGAGGTCTCAGGTTCTTGGTCTTGCTGCCTTTTAATAACTGAAGAACAAGATGAAAAGTGAAGGTGACAGGGGCCTTTCCATCATGAGGATATACTGAAGAGAGTTGCAGGATCTTATGTAACTAAAGGTAACACAGCAAACGGCAGAGCACTATGTAACCACCAAAGGGAGGTCACAAGGTTAGAGTTTATAGCCAGTCAAAGTATATGTGTATCAGCATTTTGGGTCAGCCATGTAAGCAGGAACCAAAATAATATTTCTCTGTGTGATATGTTAATCTTCTACTCAAATCCAGGCATGGGCAATGTATAGCTTATATGGTGACTCTGTGATATCATCAAACAAAATCTATCTAATTTGACTCTCCTACTGTAGGAAGTAACACCTTTATACATGATCCAGATTCCTCTCCAGTTCCTTCCAGTTAAAGTGGGATATATGTAAAAGAGGGATAGGTTTAGGAACAGAATAGGTACTCTGAAATTTTTACAAGCCAATTAGATATGAATCCCTTGAGTGGAAACTCAGTCAATGAAAATATAGAGCTCAAAGGAAAATTAAGAATGCATCCCTAAGTTTAGAAACTCAAAAAGGTCTCTAGCAGTATTCAAAGATGTCCTTACAGTGAGAGAAAGAGCAGCTATCTCTCCCTTACCTACAGTAAGGGAGATTCAGAAGACTATTGTCAGGTATAAAGGTGTGGGTGACATTAATGTGGATAGATAGAACAAGAGCAAACGAAGGCTAATCAACAGGGCAAGAGGGGCACCAGGCACAGAGCTCTGGGTAAGGTCAGGTCAGATGTTTATTAGAAGTAAAACTACTCTGGTCTTAATGTTATCCCAGATGGATATTAGCAGGAGATGGCTTTCTATGTTACAAGCAGAAATTAACAAGCCACTGTTCATTGAAACATGGCCTTTAAAGTGGCATGTTTACTTCCATATGATTAAAGGCTCAAGGAGTTATTTTAGAGTAATGGAATTGTAGTAGTATTTGGACCATGGGTAAATAATTCTAATGTATTAATGGAGTCCCTTTAGAATGAATATATGTGTTTATCTGGTTCTACTAGCAAATAGGCAAGGGATGTAAAAATATAAATTAATAAGATGTATAAAAGCTAAGGCTTAGAAAAAGAAAGGATTTGCTTATGAACCCTCATAAAAGCAAATGCTCTTATGAGAAATAAAATCAAATCAAGATTGCACGGTTTTCTTTAAGAATTCCTCTTTCCCAAAAAACCTTCATTATCCTCACATGTGAAAATCATGGGAGGCCAGCTACCATCTGACTCAAATGAATTCAGGACAGAAGCTTAACCTTGACATTTTGCTATGCCTAGGTCTCAGCTGTTCATTTTCTAAGACTTTAGGAAACAGAACCCACATGAAAACAAAGTACACAAACAACATTGGGTTAGTCAAAGTACTTAAAATTAGCAGCAAATGTACAGTAAGCTCAGCAACCTGGTTCCTGTCTCAATAGAGGCCGCATTTATACCATTTGCCTCAAAAAAACCCTTCTCACGTCACATAGTATATTTAAATGCTCGCCATCATTTAAATGCTTGAAGCGTCAAAAAGCTCACCAAAAAGACAGCTGGAGGAAGAGATGATGCAAGTTTCAAAGTAAAATTTGGATAAGAGTGATAAGCTCACCATTTCTTAACTCATACCAAATCAATAGGCAACAGAAGGAAAGACTGAGTCTTGTCCCTATGAGACTGTTCAGAGGAGATTTCAAAGCAGAAATCCAGAGCTATGAAAGATGGATGATTTTGAATCCACTGAGGAAAGATCATTCTAGATTTGCAGTCAGAGGATCCCCCGTAAAAGGTGTTCAGAAATATTTTCTTTTTTAAAAAAGATTTATGTTTTGTTTCTGTGTGTGCACATGTGCACGCGTGCATACATGTGTACAAGTGCCTGCAGTGTTCAGAAGAAGGTGTTTGTGAAGTACTGGACTTGGGTGCTCAAAGCCAAACTCTTGATCTGTTTGTGCACTGTCAGTGGGACCACTAGCTGTCCCTGGTGCATGAGCTGGCTTTTTGGAGACCAGTTCCTATGGTGGGATGCGGTCTCTGTCCTGTTTCAACTTAATAAGCCAGATTTTTTTTGACTCCCCACAGGAGGCCTTACTGTTTCTGAAGAATGAATAGAAGGTGAATTAGGGGAAGGGGGGGGGCAAGAGGAGGGGAGGGAGGTAGAACTGTGGTTGGTATGCAAAATGAATTTTAAAAATTAAAAAAAGTTAAAAAATGTAAGGAGACACTGTTTAAACCTATAAGGTCAGAGGAGCATATTTAAAAGACTAATAGTCCCAAGAACCTGTTTAGTATACAAAACTAAGAAGTCAGGACTGGAGAGACAGCTCAGCAGTTAAGAACACTGGCTACTTTCCCAGAGTACCTGGGTTTGAATCTCAACATCCACATAACAGCTCACAGTTATGTGTAATTCTGGCGGAAGGGGATCTACTACCTTCCTCTCTCCTTCTAGGTCACTAGGCACATCGACATTTATACAAGAAAAACATTCATACCTATAAAATAATAAGTTAATTCATTCACGTTTTTATTAAAAACCCTGAAATGTTGGTGAGAATCTAATTTTATGCAAACCCTGTGAGAAATAGCTTCGGAGTATATAAAAGGTGGGTTTAGTAATACACACAGAAAACAGAAAGAAAGACAGAAAAAACAAAAGAAAAAAAGAAAGAAAGAAAAGAAAGGAAAAAAGAAGGAAGGAAGGAAGGATGGAAGGAAGGAAGAAAGAAAGAAAAGAAAGGAAGAAAGAAAGAAAGGCCCTCAGTTTTAGCCACCGAGTCATGTCTCAGAATTTAAGAAATCTCAATTCTAATCTTAACTACTGGATTCCAACTGTGGTCTCTACCTGACTGTGGTGAACTGAAGCATACTGTTTTACACTTCTAAGTACTGTTTTGTTTTCATATTCAAAATGTATTTGAGGAGTGAAACCTGTAAGGTTTTTGAGAAGATTTAATGAAATCATACAGGCTAATGAACCATTCGCTAACCATTCTTCTCAGCCTTGCATGCTCAGTTGAGACATTCCCCAGAAGCCAAGAGCGCTCTCCATCCTAGCACATTTGCTAAGAGTGCTACCTGAATCAGGAACACAGAGCCGCCATGTTCCCCTTTCCATTCACTAGAAAGTTTCCATTTGTTCAGTAGAGTTCGCAATGCTCTGCCCAGCTATTCTTTGTAGCTGCGTCCCTGGGAAGTAAGTTCAAGACATCTGTAATTTCAAGTGTGCCTCAGTTTCCTCTGCTCCACACATTTCAGGTAGCTGTGTGATTGAGACTCCATCTCATTAAAAAAAAAATCTACTGTATCTATTTGAGATAAAGTGACTTTTACATAAATTGTTGGATTTAAGCAAAGCTTTCCATTAAAGCTTTAGTTGTTAAAGTAGAAAACCATTTTATTAAACAATATTTCTCTAAATCAGAACTGTGTGTTTATTGCCTGAGGATATTGTCATAAATCATCACAAATTAGTGCCAGGAAGCAAGGGAAATTACTAGAAATTCTGGATAGTCTGACATTCTACAAGTCCGTGCTCCCTCTGGGACATTCATTACATAGAACTTAGTTTCTTCTTTTTCCCAGCTTCAGGTGGATGCCCTGGCGTTCTCATGTGTGGCTTCTTCTTGACAGTCTCTTCCAGCACCTTTGTACTGCCTTCCTTAGTGAGTGTGTTGCTTCCTTTTGTCTTTTCATTTACTGCAAATGAGTGACGTGTAAGTAAATTATTTCATTACAAAACCCTTCATTACAGTCTGTAAAAGTATTTTTATTCCAAGATAACATTGACAAACTCCAAAGATGAGTGACTGATCTAGTTTAAGGCTATTTGCCTCTGCAAAGTGTTATAGGAGGTCCTCTTCTTGGAGTGCTTTTCCTGGGAATTAGGAGCCCCGGCTTTTTCCTCTTATAGAGCACAGGTTGCTTCACATAGTGTCCTTGTTTGTCTGCCTTAGAGAGTCAAATTATTTGAAGTAAACATACTTAGAACACTGTCACTATAAAGGTTAAAATACTTTGTACTAACTTCGTTCAGTATCACTACACTTACTTGAAAGAAGCCTTCAGCCTTGCACTGCCTCTGGCGATTGCTTAAGGCTGGCACTGAGATTTCCCCAAGCATAAGGCTTGCCAATCTTCTATCCACATGTGGTGAAATGTCCCTACTGGAAACTGTAAAGGGTACACTTGACCTACAAAAGCTACTATTCTAAACCAAGAGAAGATTCTTATTCATAGAAAAATAGCAATGTTGATCTAGAAGTTGCTTAGAGGACACTCTCCTCCTAAAATTACCCAGATAATGCATAAGAAAATCTGTGTACAGGGAAGATTGGGTTAAATAAGGTCCTGTACCTAGTCAGAGACAGTCCTCCTGGCAGAATCCAAATTTACTGGAGTAAGGTTAATACTTTTTTGATACTATTAAGAAAACGTGCTGTTCCTCTATTTTGAGTTCCTCACCTTGACTGATATGATTTATAGGGAGAGAATTTTCAGTATTTATTGTAATGAATGCTAAATGTTCCATTTTCTTCACTGTCATAATAAAAAACAATATAATAAATAGAGAACATTCATATGTATTTCCATTCAAAAGTTGGGTAGATCACAAAGATAACAAGAACAAATGCAAGGCATCAGGATCAATAAGGGGAAAATTTTTCAGTAATGTTACTATTATCATGATAACAATGTTTGATTTTGCTGAAATCTTAGCAACTGTGAAAATAGAGTACTCAAATGCCCTTCCCAATATATGACTGTATAGCTGATAAGTAAAATGTAAATATGTAAGTCAAGTACTTTCATCTGTCTTTTAACTTGACTTGGTCATTCTTAATTGAGTTAAACAGCAGTGGATGCTCAGTTTCTTGCTTTGTGTAATCCAGTGGAGGAAAAAAAAATAATCATGAACTCTGAGGATGTCAGAAGCCTTGTTTTTCTCAAAAAGGTATTATTCTCCATGACTCTGCAATAACAATGTCATTTATTAGGCCTGCAGATTTGTAATTAAAATGCATTTTCTGATGATGATAATTGAAAGAGAGACAGAGTCATAATTCTGACCTCCTTTTTGCATAATAATGATCGGAGGATTTGTTCAATGGTAGATTCTGTTTCCTAGGCAGGGCTGTAGTTTCTGACTTCTAACAAGTGCCTAGTAATGCTGAAATTCTTAGAGTATGACCCAAGTCTAAGTTACTAAAGGAGATGTATACACAAGGAAGTAAAAAAAGGTGCATAATGAAATGAAAACTTCTAATTGTTGATGTACCAAATATATCAATATTGCTCATGACTAGAAGCGTGTGATGCATTTACCGTTGTAGAAGTTAACCTTTTGGTCCTGAATGAGATAGGCCAGGTGTCCCCTCTCCCATTACCCTTTGCTGTATCCAGATATCTTCATTGAGCCAGATTTCTCATCTTCCTTGTCTTAAAGCATTCATTCTTGAAATTTGTGTTTGTCAAACCCCGTTTCTTACCCTCAAAATATATTTAACTTATTACTCTGACTCTTTCCAGATTATAACACAGAAAATATCTTTCTGAGGGCCTTAGAATACTGCTGGAGACAGTACCACTGAAGGGATCTGAGGAAGGGACGAGCCTAATTTCTCTGGACTGCGGTTTATGAGCACAGATGATGTTACCAGAAAAGAAAAGAAATCATTGTAAATTGTCTTTGCCAGGGAAACCAACTTCTATTTGCTCACCCTAAAAACCATCAAAGTCCTATGCATGTCTGAGCTGCGTCATCTTTATTATTTTTACTGACCTCAAAAGCATCTTCTGGGAAGCATCATCCTGACGTCAGCTTTTGCCACTTTAGACATGCTCACAGCTGTCAGTTGGACATGATGGAAGAAACCACAGGCAGACTGCCATTAGCTACTAATTCATATTTATTTGGTTTCCTTCTTAGACAGAAAATGTGACCTCTCTAATTTGGAACTGATTTTATGCACAGGAGTGCCTGGCATGTCATTGTAATATTCTACTTACAATTGGCATTGGGATCCTATGTTTGTGTTATGATCCAAAGGAACTGTTAGATTGAAATTTATGTCAGTTCTTTAAGTGTTGCTGCTGGTTATCAAATGACTGCTGAATGAATAAATACTAAATTAGTAAGAAACACATTAGGACATCTATATATAAAGCAACATAAATTTTGGATAATTTCTCTATAGAAATATATATACCTTATACAAATAAACAATACATGATATATGTCACACAAATCATATATTATAAATATACACTGTCATTGAGATTATGAGTCTTTGGGATAAATGCTGTTATACACTACAAAGTATAAAGTTCACTAATTGATTTACAGTTTGCTTTGTACCTCTTTCCCCATGTTACATGAACTAGACACAAAAATAGTCATGTCACTTCATTCAGATGTGAATTACACAATACACAATAACATTTTATTCAAAATTGTATTATGGAAAAATCATTTCATAAATATTTCAATTGTACAATTTCCCTGATACTTTATATACAGTCAAATTCCCTTAACTCTTAGTAAGGCTAAAAAAAGTAATGTAATTTTCCTAGGGGAAAAACCTGCAAAAATAAAAGGTGAGCAAAGTAAAAGACAAACAATCTGAAGGTTTTTAAATAATCACAGGAAATCCATCTATGACAAGTAAGCAGAATAAAAGCTGTTTAAAGTGTGAGTAATGACCTTCAGATTAAATCAA
The DNA here is from genome assembly GCF_018167655.1 of Microtus oregoni. NCBI lineage: Eukaryota > Metazoa > Chordata > Mammalia > Rodentia > Cricetidae > Microtus > Microtus oregoni. The sequence continues at coordinate 69,765,089 of NW_024543060.1, read as the reverse complement.
CAATGAAATGCTACGTCATACCCACTGACGAGAGAACAAAATCCGAGCTGAGGTAGAGTTGGATCAGGGTCAGTTCTCATTCCTCAGCAGCAGAAAGGAAAGCACCATTCACCTCCAGTGCTTAGCATTGACTCTCGAATTGACAGGACCAAGTGTTATGGAGGAGACCTCTCTCGAGACTGTCTGTGGGGTATGATCAAGACAAAGTTCACTGATGTGGGAAGACCAGCCATGTGTGGGTGAAACCTATCCATGGGCTGGGTCCTGGATTGGATAAAGTGATGCAAACGAGCACCAAGATTTATTCTTTTACCTCCTGACTGCAGAATTCAATGTAACCAACTACTTCAAACTATTGCTACTATGCCATCTGCATCATGATGGATGGTACCCTCTAACTGTAAGCCATCATAATCTTTTTCTTCCTTTACTTGCTTTGTATGGGTATTTTACCAGACCAACAAGACAAGTAATTAAGCTCATTTTGGAAGGTAGCCTGGGTATTTCTCATAAAGGTGAGCAGTGGATAGCCATATGATCTAGGAATCATACACTTGTTTATTTACCTAACATTTTAGAAAAAATATGTTCACAGAAAAAACTTTACACACATGATTGCCTGTCTATGTTGCAGGAGGTCCTCCCACTCCTCCACCCTATCACCGCTGAGGTACCAGCCCATTGGGGCGTGGTCTCTCTCCCTTTAAAAAGTGACCACTTCCCTCTCCTCTCTCTCTTCACTTCCTGCTCCGCTGGCGACTAGACTCCTTTCCTGGTTGCGTAGAGGGCTGTTGCCTGGGACAGTGATCTGTAAGTTTTTTCCCCTTTAAATAAATACCACCCTAATAATCATAATCCCAAATTGGTGTGGCATTGTTTGTGACTTACGCCTTCATCTGGCAGATGGATGTGTTCCACTTTATGGAATTTGGTAAATTAAAATATGTACACCACACCATAGACACATATTCAGGTTTTCAATGGGTTACTGCCCTGAGCTCAGAAAAGGCTGATTCAGTAATCACACATTTATTGGAAGCTATGGCCATCATGGGTATACCTGCACAAATAAAGACAGATAATGGTCCAGCATATGTATCTAAGAAAATGAAACACTTTTTTGATTATTATAATATAAAACACATTACAGGTATACCAAATAATCCTACAGGTCAGGCAATTATAGAAAGATCAAATCGTACTATAAAGGATATGCTGAACAAACAGAAAGGGACCGAAAATACCCCCAGAAATAGATTACATAATGCTTTATTAACCTTGAATTTTCTTAACGCTAATGAGAAAGGAACGACAGCAGCAGAGAGACATTGGATAATGGAAAAGTCTGCTGAACTAAATCAACCGATTTATTTCAAAGATGTGCTGACCTCTCAATGGAAGCCAGGAGATGTGCTACGTTGGGGAAGGGGTTTTGCTCTTGTTTCCACAGGAGAAGAAAAATTGTGGATACCATCAAAATTAATAAAGTTTCGATTTGAAGCGAGAAACCTCTTGGAAAGGAGAAATGACAACTTATCCACAATGATGATATTCATACAGGTGGTAAGAAAAACATATAGAATGGGGGCAGGGTTCTGTTCTTATATCCACAGGAAAACACTCATCTTTGAAAAATTCAAGGGACACTGGATATTTGGATACTGACAGATGGAAAAATACCTGCCCAATAGGAAATATCAAGAAAACTGAAAGGGTTGTGTAAGTAATATTAAACCATATTTCTAAATTTATAAAGCTGGTTTTGAAGTTGGACTCTGGCTCAGTCCCTCTCCAATTCCAAGCCTGTTAGTAAGAGAAAAACCCAGAGTTTCTGGAGTTTCTGTCTCATGTCAAGAGCCATGATATGGGACAGAAAGAAATATGAGTTTAGAAAACATCTTTGTTTTTCTTCATATCTATCATACTTTTCATTGAACATATCTATCATGCCTTTCAGTGAATATGTATATGTCTATAAATGTCTATATGATTAATGTTTAAGTTTTCACAAAGAACAATGAGTTTTTGCTGAAGTGACATTTGAAGTTTCCAGGAAGAAGATGGGGCCCCATAACAACAACTCCACCTGGTTGATATGACGTCATGATACTGATAGCGCTACTACAAGACCTGCTTTGGGTACCAGCTGCACAAGACAGTTCCAACTTGGTTAGCTGAAATGGTGCACATCTTATACAACATTTTGGCCAGACCTGCACAAAATACTCAGAGACTATTGGCAATTTTAAAAGACATTGATCTTGAAATTTAACCATCATTTTACTTTCACAGGATCCCCCAGAAAGAACGTCGCCCCATGACAGCTGGAAGTAATTCTAGAGGACGACGTCCCCTCTCCCAGTAAAGTTTGCCCTTGGGTTTAGGGACATCATTTATGGGTTGATTATAATTAGTATGTGATTGAGGGTTGGGGGAGGAATTTTATACACTCAGGGATCATTTAAAAAAAAAAGAGGGATGATGGGATAATTGATTTGTAATTGTGAGTTACTGTCTTTAGACAAATACATTGGTATAGATTCTTGTATATTGATACAAAGTTAAATTATATTGACTATTGTATGCATGCATGTTTCTACCTCTGTTTAAAACATTTTTTATGTATTGACATATATTGTATATATTTACCATATTGCAGTGTACATTTCTACCTCTGATTATCATACTTATATAATGATTGTGTATTGATATATATTTACCTACTGCAATGTATATTTGTACATTGTTTATTTTTGGAGGTCATTGTCCTCATTTGTTTCACAGTAGTTTATTTTCTTAGTCTTTAAGTTAGATATTGAGAATTATAGATTAATAGTCATCTAAGTTTGTCATTTATAATTAGACTAATCAGGTTCTTTAGATATATAGAGATTATACTCAGTATAGATAGATAATCTTCAACTTCTTCAAGGAGCTGTAGAAAATGGCCTTTAATCTAACTCAGAGTTTTGTGGTAGTGAGACACAATTGCTCCTGGCAACACCGCTCTATCCCCGAGAAAATGTTGAACACCAAAGACACTCCACCTGGAGCTTTTCTCTTTGGCAGAACTGGCCTTTGGGCAAAGAAATGCCCATACCTCAACCACTGACAGAGATACAGAGCATGCATCAATGGATAAAACAGGGCTGTCATATCCTGCCAAGACAGGGTAAGATAGTTTTGAAAAGTTGCTTGCCTTTGAAAATGGTATGTCAGTTATGTTAGGCCTTAGCCAAAGTTGGTTGCTTCAACGCTGCTAACGTGATTTTGGGTGATTGCCCAGGTAGCCAGTTGTCTCTGTGATTTGTTGCATGTTTTGGAAGTTGTTTTACTGAACTTCCTAATTACCCAGATAACATTATTTCCCTTCTCAGATCTTTGATGGGGTTGAAGACTATATAAATGTAGTTACTTTCTCTCATGACTTGGCCAAGTTATTTATTATACAAGACCTAAGCTAGTTAGAATAGGATATTTGTACTTATTGTATATAATTTCATAGTAGGTTTAGAACTCTCTTATTTAAACAAAAGGGGGAGGTGTTGCGGGAGGTCCTCCCACTCCTCCAGCCTATCACCGCTGAGGTACCAGCCCATTGGGGCGTGGTTTCTCTCCCTTTAAAAAAGTTGCCACTTCCCTCTCCTCTCTCTCTTCACTTCCTGCTCTGCTGGCGACTAGATTCCTTTCCTGGTTGCGTAGAGGGCTGTTGCCTGGGACAGTGATCTGTAAGTTTTTTCCCCTTTAAATAAATACCACCCTAATAATCATAATCCCAAATTGGTGTGGCATTGTTTGTGACTTACGCCTTCATGTCTTTATAAAAGTTACCTCCTCTGGGTGAATTAGCAAACAAAGGCTGTATCTATTAAATGGGATATTCTTTAGTAAAGGTTAATAACTCTCAAATTACATAACAACATAAAAGTAATTTTGATGAATTTTCTTGACTAAAAGAAGAAAGTCTAAATTTGACTCCAATCTTTTGACACGCTGTAAAAGGAATAACTGCAGTGGTAGTTAAACCTCCAGTGGTTGCCAGACTTCAAGATGAGGGTGTTAGGCAGGCTTAGTGAAGCAGAGAGGATTTTTAGGGCAGCGAAACTATCTTCTGTGGTACTGTAATGGTGACCACAAATAGTATATATTATAAAAAAACCCATGAAGTGTACCGAACACAAAATGAACCTTAAGGGACACAGATGTCCTAGCTTCATTTCTATTGCTGCAACAAACACTTTAACAAAAAGAAACAGAGGGGAGGAAAGAATACAACTGCACATTGCAATCTGTCATTCCGAAGCAGGAAACCACATCACAACTGCAAGCAAGAGAGAGTAAATGTCCCTTTGATCCAGTTCTATGCAGTCCAGGTCACCCAACCAAGTCACTGACAATGGACTTGATCTTTATATAGCAGGTAAAGGTGAAGATAATTCCCCAGAGACTTGCCTGCAGGCCTACCTGAGCTATATAGTTCTCCATGAACATGTCTTTCTGGGTGATTCTGGATTGTGTCAAGAAGACAGCTGAAACTAACCCGCACCACAGTGGACTTTTGCTCAAGAAAATTATCAACATTTTATTTTCCTATTGAAGCAAATTTAGTAAACTGATTCAAAATATAAATGATGAGGATGGTTTTGCATACTTACAACTGTGTATAGGACTTTTCTAGTATTTCTTTTCAAGTATTCAGGAAATCTCAATTTTATTAAATAATATCAGGTCTAGAAAGTTTTCAAAACTAGTAGAATTAAAAATGGCGTTATTGACTATGTTGGTCTGAATGAAAAGGGCCCTCATAGTCTAAAGATATAAATACTTTGTCTCTAGTTTGTGGAACAGTTTGTGAAGGATTAAGAGGTATAACATTGTTAGAATAAGTGTGGCCTTTTGAGGAGAGGTGTGTCAGTAGGGGTGGAATTTGAGATATCAAATGCCAAGCCCTAGATCTCTTCTGCCTCTGTATCAGGAATTAATGCTCTCAGTTTCAGGTCCAGTACTATGCTTACATGTTGCCCATTATAATGACCGTGGACTAACTGTACAAAACTGTAAACAAGTCCTCAATCAAACTTCCTTTTATACTATTTGCTTTGGCTTCTTTCTTCACAGAAGTAGAGCAGAAACGTAGACATTGCCATATATTTTCTAATTTTATAAGAATCAAATCAAATTCCGAATGCAAACCTAAATATTAAGAATTCTATCATTTCAAGGTCATGTACAGCTAAAAGTCCCTGGCTTGGGTAACCATAGGCCCTAATAGATATACATACATGCACAGACACATCACACACATACACACTACACTACACTAAAATATTTTATATTTTTTATTGAATCAGTAAAATGGGTTAAACTGCTCTAACATCTACTTAAGTTAGTAATTTTTTTGAAGAAATTTAAGTAACGCTACTAGGATGCTTAAATCTGAAATAAGAAAAAAGAAAAACAATGTATTCATGAACATAATCTTCACTGTCTGGTATACTTGGTCTAACACTTGAGCCTCATATGATGTGTAGTTAATATTCTACTTACTCGTATCCACTATGAAATTCCTTTCTTTATAAACAAAACAGAGATAGGAATATACTTCACTTATGTGACATTTAACAGCGTAAATACTTTTAAAACTAAACATACTTTCTGATATTATGAAATTCCCCATGACTAACAATTGCACATGTTCCTGGCATTTTTGACAAAATCTTTAATTTCACTATTAAAGTTAAACTTAATGCCCCAGTAACTGTACTTTGCCTTAAGTGGAGAGAATAAATGATTGGATCAAATATTTTCCTTTAATATGTAAGAACTGGGTAATTTTCAGTGTATGTCTGTTATTTATGTCTCTGTTATACAATCATGTACACTGTTCCTTGTGTTCTTGACTACAATGACTAATTTCAACTAAAGCTACAATGTTATAATGCTATAATGTTTCTTTATATTTCCTAAAGTGAATAAATAGGTAATTGATAGTAGATAGGTTATATGTTTTTTTAAAAGTTATTTTCTCTTTTTTTTCCTTCCTCCCTTCATGAAAGGCAGTTTGGTAGGATGACAAAATATGAGTTTATAGGTGAAAGTTGTATAATATTTCATATTTTTCCAGTTTTCAAAAAAAGTCACTTAGAAGGTAGATATTAGATAAAGCTATCAACTATCAGTGTTTTCAACAATTTAAAAGTATAATGATCAAAGCAACAAATTTTTCAATATCATTTTTATGCTATTGCACAATTACAATAAAATGTCTTGAACGTGGTATGAAAAACATATTGTTCAATATAAAATATCATTGCATTATGAGAGGAGCTAAAAGAAAACTTCTTTCTATGAAATTTTTTAGATTACAAATCAGAGCCAACATATTTGCTAGCATTCATCTAGGGAAGAAGTAATGTTTCACTTTCTTTTCATTTTTCTCCCATATTATGGGCTGTGTATACACTCAATTGCCATTTTAATTAAGCAAAATAGTAACAGAAAGGATATTGGCAGCATTATTGTTTGACAGAACTGAAAAAGCAATAGTGGCCTGAGCCTCTGAAATTAATGCAACCTGCACTGATAAATAAGTAAAATATATGTTTTAAAAGTACACATTTTAAATACTCTGAGCTATGTTCTGTCGATCACTGCTAACAACACAGGTCTAGCTCTAAAAAACTTTAGAACTAATTTTATCTTTTTAACTTGGAATGCGGCTTCTACAGTAGAAAGACATTTCAAGTTCAAAATTAGAGCAATTATGTATCCTGATATTAATAGCTAAAGTGTGACGTCAGTATGATCTAGTAGATGACTATTATGACCACTTTCGCTTTAAAAATAAAAAAAAAGCTGGCAGGCAATAGGTTCTGAAGTCACTAAGTGAAGTTCTTTTATTAATGGTTGTTTTGTTTTCGTTTTCTTAGACAGGGTTTCTCTGTGTAGCCTGGGAACCTGTCCTGGCACTGGCTCTATAGATCAGGCTGGCCTGGAACTCAGAAAGATTCACAAGCCTTTTTCTCCTGAGTGTTGGGATTAAAGCTATGTGCCACCCCTTCCTGGCCTCTTTTGCAAAAATTTGTTGTATATCTGTAAACAGAATGGAGAGTTCGTATTTCAGATATACGTTCCTAAAATTCATTGTCAACTTAATTTGCATATTTTATTAATCTGTGATTAAACCATGAATCTTTTGCACAACTGTAGTAAGAGGCCTGTATCACTGGCCTAAAAAATGGTAGAATAAAGAGGAAAAGAAAATGCCAATAACTGCCGTGCACCGTGCCCCCGTGTCTGCGCTCTGTGCGCTGGCACCCAGTTGGCGAGCTTCGGGCAAGGGGGCTGGAGGTTAAAATACACAGACACAGAGAGAGAGAGAGAGAGAGAGAGAGAGAGAGAGAGAGAGAGAGAGAGAGAGAGAGAGAGACCGAGACACACGTCATCCTTGAATTCCCCAAGAATGCCCCCTTTTTTGTCTTCAGGGGCAGATTATATAGAGAAAGCCACGCCCCAGCCAAACCCACCAGAAACCACTCTCCTGCCATCAGGAACTCCTGAAGGTCTCGTGCTCAGAGCAGCTGTATGTTGTAATATGAGCGGCAGGGCTGCATCCCCAGCACCCCAGCCGCCTGGCTAGCTTATGCCCCGAAATAACAACACACAAATTGTATTCATTTAAACACTGCTTGACCCATTATATCTATCCTCTTCTCGGCTAACTCCTGCACCTGGACTAGCCCATTTCAAATAATCTGTGTAGCATCAATCTAACCGGGAAAGATTCTAGCCTATGTCCATCCTGGGTCGGAGCTTCATTGTGTGTGCCTCAGAGAGCAGAGCTCTCACGTCTGCCCAGGAGAGGGGAGCATGGCATCTCTCTGAGCTCACTTCCTCTTCCTCCCAGCATTCTGTTCTGTTTACTCCTCCCACCTATGTTTTAACCTATAAGGGTCAAGCAGTTTCTTTATGGCTTAACCAATGAAATCAACAGATTGATATATGACACTCCCACATCAGCTGTAGGCACTCAGATCAGGGGATAACAAGAAATTCAGGGTCTGGCGTCTCACTGCTCCCAACAAATAACTAGTACCATTCATTACAACTTAGGACAAAGAAAACTTTATTTATAAAAATTCTTAAGTAGATGATGATCTCAGCAATAGAGTAGGCCAGTTTCTTTCCGAAGACCTTAGAAGTTACAGTGTAAATTTAATACTAACTTCCTGAGTATTTATAATATCACCATATATTTCATAAATTCTAAATTGAGGGATTATGTCTAAGAACTTGTTTAAACTATTGTAGGGTCTAAAGTCAAAGTACCTGCTGAGGGTAAACAATGATTAGCAATTAACAAACCAAAGAATATGCCAATGTTTACACTTTAATTATCAAGCACAAAAGGTATTACGCTCGTCACGTTTATATGATCCTTTTACATGCTTCCATAAGGACAAGTTGAATGAGAGAAGTCCTTGGAATATCAAGTATGAGACTTAAGAAATCAAAATGCAAAGCAAATATAAGCATAATTTAGCTTACTTTGGTCCCCCAAGACCCTCAACTGTGTTCTTTGATCATAGGCTACAAAACTAATCATAGTTATGTAGTTAATTAAAATTATAGCACAGAAGAGACTTTTTTTTATAGATTTGCCTTCACACTGAATTTATCTCCTCTTTATAACTTCTGAGCTTGTCCAGCCTCAACCTAAATTCCACACAACCAGTCCCCGTACATACTGTGAAACAAGAGCCTACATGTCAATAAAAACAGATTAGCAGAAGATCCTGTCAGGCTAAGGAAAATAGCAGTGCAAAATATGTTACCGGGATGCACTTTCTTCCAGCTTTTTCTTTACTACACAGAGTTATCTTCCTTTATGATTCTCTTCTAATTAAAGACAGCTTTTCATTTTTAGGTAACTGCCAGCATCCCTCCATCATCATCAGAGGCAGTGTATGCTAAGTGGAGTACCTGAGTTCTGTGTCTTCTGTAACAAATCATTTAAAAATGACCAGGAATGTTTAAACCCATGTAACTTTAGTCTCAGTAAATTAATTTAAAATGTACTTGGAATGAAAAAGGCACAAAGATATATATGTATACATGCATGTAAATATATTTATGTTTATTTATTTGAATAACCTGCTATGATTGATGATGATTTATAGAAACCAACCAATAATGTCTATGCTTTTGGTAGTAAAGATATCTTCATGTAAATTTAAAACTAATGCCCAAAGATCTATTCACTATTTTCTTTTAACTTCAGCAAAATAAAACAAGTAATAAATAACCTTCAGCTAGATGTTCAATACAAAGTGATAAATGATAGAAAACATTATAAAATATTATCCAAAATATCATTAAAACTTATTGATAGGCTAAGATATAACATATAGTCTTTGCAATGTGTTTCAAAACTTGCTATTGGCTGTATGCTATAATCTGACATTGGACAGAAAGAAATATGGAATTGGACCAGTGCAAAATGATTCATTATGAAAATAAGAACTTTAAAATCCTTTCTACATTATCTGAGTTACCATCAATTATAAACTTTTAGTAAAGATGCATTACTCTAAATAAATATATACTCTATATTTATATTTAATATATACATATATATTTATAATATATATAAATATTATATATTTATATTATATATAAATAATAAATACTATAAATAAAAATATCTGAGAATATTTGCCATATAGGAAGAAGATTACAAGATCAGTATCTCCTAAATGGACATGGGATTTATAGAGAAAATTTTAGATCTTTCTTTGTAAGATTATGTTCTGTTTTAATTGATTTTTTTTCTGATTAGATGTTATTTGTTTTTTCAAGCTTTATTTTAATGACAATCATGTGAAAGCCAATAACATAAGTTATTTTTGTTGAGCATTAAGTAGAATAACTAGTGCTTTGTGATATTTACTTATTTAGTTTTGAGATGATAATATAATATCCTCACTACATACTTTCCTTTCCTACTTCCAAACCCAGTGATTTACCCCTCCTTCCTCTCTTTCAAATCCCTGACTTATTTCTTCATGAATTGTTGCTGCACGAATATATGCATATGTATATACATATATTACTAAATATAACCTCCTATGACTGGATAGTACTTGAATTAATGTTTTCATTGTTGTCCATATGTCACATGTGAATCCATTTCATAGAACACACAAATAATGTGTCATTTCTCCTTTTAAAGTAAAATTGAGAAAAAGTTAAAGCACAGTAAATGTTTTCACTTGATTGTTGCATTCTCTTAAATAGCTAAAATAAGGCCAAACACTGATTGAAGTAAGACACTACATAAAATTTCTATCAGCTTTTGTAGTGAAAAATAGCATAAATCAAGCTAAATGCATTATGATGCAGTACTGAAAAGCTGAAAGTCCTCCTCAGATCCACCAGTTGACAGGCATGGGCAGGAAAGCATGCTGGGAAGCCCTTCCAGGGCATCTGCTTACTTGCATTTTCCAGCTTGGAAAAAAAATCTAGTATATATTAGCTCATGGTCCCTCCTCCATTTTCAGATCCTGCATGGAAGGCCAGGCACTCACGCAACAATGTTCCATGTAAATTATCTTTCTAATTGCTTTTCTTCGAAAGTTTAATTGAAAGCAAAGCAAAAATTTAAAAACAATGACATGAATTGGGAGGCCATTTCACAATAAATACCTATATAAAGGAATTATGTACCATGAAAATGCACGAGGAATGTAGGAGAAACTAGCATTATACAATCTTGTAAAATACAATTTGTTGTTATAAATACTCATGACTTGGCTGTATTCAGAGATAGCTTGTCATCTCTGTAGCTGCTGCTCTCCATTGCCTGTGCCAATCTGGAAAGCCAAGACTGAGGTCCTGAATAAACATGCAGTGAATGAAGAATTTTCTCACAGTGTCCTGGAGAGTAATACAATTTGCAGAAATATAAATTTTTAAATAACATGCTGGGTTGACGCATTTCATGTGATACCTGTTCTCCATTCAGTAATATTGTCACACTTGAATATGCAACAGAATGTTCTGATCCCTCACTTTCTCCAAGACAGTCTCGCAAATCCCATTTTGAGCCTTTGCTCAGCTGGTGAGAAGGCAAGGCTCTAGTGTTTGAACAAGGGGTATTGATAAACACAGACTCCTCCTTGACATTTTTCCATTAGTAAATATCATTTCAAGTAGCATAGCAGCCATCTTCATCGCTGATGCTAAGGTAGAATGAAATATAGTAATTTAATCCAAGTAGAAAAAAAGTTCCTTGTCTAAACAGAGATGATGAACTTTCAATTTCTTGCTTCAATTAATTGTGTTATTATATGTGTTAGAACAGCACAGGATGACCACACATGATGTCTGAGTGAGTATCAAATAGAAATGTGGAAAAAAGAATTCAGACATAGTGTGGAAATGAATGATATCAGCACTGAATATTGGCATAAAATATGTGGTTCTTTAAAAATTAAATAAAAAAAGATCTGTTAATACAACCATGTTGCCCCTACTCCTCAATTAATTCTTCGGGCTGCTGGCTGTTTGCATTATCCACAACTTTTGTAACTTTTAGGCATTAACAAACTTAAATTCAATCTTTAAATATACTATTTTTCCACCAAACAGTTTATCTTCTTCTTAACATTTTTATACTAATTCTAGACATGCACTTACATGGGCATTTGTCAGGCTAATCCAATCAGACTGAAAATGCTGTTTTTTCACTGATGTATAAATAGTACAGTACGATCCAAATTCATAAGAGGCAATATTTCTGTTCCTAGAGCAGTAATAGTTGAAAACAAGATGGAGCTCCATTTATAGATTTGTTTAAATTTGACAATGAGGCAGAGTAGGGGAAATAACATTAATTGTAAGTTTTACTAATTTTGACCAAAAGTGAAATCACTGATCAAGAAAACTGAGCACAAAACTGCATCCATCTGAGATGCCTGTTAACGGTGAGTCTGTCTTACTTCCACACAACTAGTATTGGCCAATATCACAAGGAGGCCCAGGAAGACTTCTCATTACCTTTTCACTCATTCTCTGTTAACATTTGTGATCTGTACAGTGTGTGGGCGCACAACTCAAGGAAAGCAACATTACTGTATATGAAACTGTCAATGGGTTGGCATCTTCTATTCCAAACTCAGAGAGTCCTATTTAATACATTCGTCTATTTGTCTATCATTAGTACCTGTCAAGCACTGTTAGAATAACAGGAAATAACAGGTATAGGAGGCAAAACCTAAGAAAAGGAAAAATAATATAGAAAAGACACATTTTCATGAGGTAAAAAGTACTGTAAGATTCAGCGTAAAGGAATAGAGATATTTTAAGTTAAATATTTTATCAGCCAAACCATATCCAGGAGCAGACAGTTGACTGAAGTCATAAAGTATCTTGGAGAAGAGTGAAAAGCAACTAAATGATGGATTAGCTCAGCAGGTAGGAGAATATCAAAGAGACCAGTATGATTATATGTATGTATATGTATATACACATGCACACATATATTTGTATGTAATTTAAGCACGCACACATACACACATAAATTACTTTGAATTACAAAGTAATTTAAAACAAAATTAGTTATTAAATATATATCAGAAAATGTAAATTAAAAATATATGTTTTAAACATCATGAGAAATGGTCCTTTAGCTTTAAAAAGCAATATTTAAGTATAATGAAGCTTGATATTTGAGTCCCCTCAGAAGGAAGAGAAAGTTTGTGTTTATTAAGAGTGTAAGTAATGGTTATTCTGCGTAGTTAGCTTCATTCTCTGCATTAACCAAAACCTTCTTTATCCCACTGAATCTTATTATAAACTATTTCAGGAACAACTGATATAATCAATATGCACAGTCCTAGGTATGGATGTTACTAGAGCTCTCATCTGGACCACGGGATAAATTCACATGTCTAATATTTTCTATCACCAACCATACCAGATTATAGTGTTTATCAAACAAATTTATCCATGTTACTTTTACCCCTAAGCTCCTTGGTCAACACTACCAACTACACACTAAAATCTGCACTCATTTGCATGGCACAGAGCAGTTTGGAAAGTTCTAGAATCCGCCTGTGCTCTGCATTCACTTCCTGTTGCCTAATCTATTATAGAGAGTACTGCCATTTCAATCTTGACAGATTGACCGAATCATCTATGATTAAATCTTAATTAAAGACTCTGGCTTTGCCTCTGAAGGAAGCACTATTTGGACTTAATGGATCATACAGAAAAAAGTAGAATGTGAGGTTATAAGGGCCAATGTGGGGAGAAATATTTGAGGAGAGCTGGAAGTGATAAATTGGGATATTATATTCATGTTTCATTTTATGCATGCATGACATTATCAAGAATAAAGGAGGTTTACTATCAAATTGACATAGAGATAAAACAAAAATGTGGATCCCCACAACTCTCCAGTTGCATCTCTCAGCCTAACTGATGAGCTACAGGTTCAGTAAAGAGACCTTATTTCAAAAATCAAGTCGAGAGGTCTTCAGTCATTAAGAACACCGATTCTTCCAGAAATGGATTCCATTCCTAACACCCACCTCGTGACTCACAGCCATCTGTATCTCTAATTAGAGGGAGTTCAATGCCCCTAACTGGCCTCCCACGTCGATAACACACATGCAGTAGGCAGACATGCACCAACAGACATAAATAAAGTCAAATATATATGTTGAGGAGAGATCAAAGAAAGACATTCAATGTCACCCCTGGCTTTTATGTCTATATGCTACTATGCAACAATGTGCACCGGTGCATACACTCATATAATCATAGAAGCTCATATAATCATACACTCATAGAAGCACCACAAAATTCATAAACACGAAAGAAAGTTTAAAATAACTTAAAAGAAAGACATGCTATTATATTAACTTCCATTTTGTGTCATAATAAATATGCCATATTTTCCCTGGCTTTTAGAGAAACAAGACATAATCTGTACTGCATTAAAATTTTCATGAATTAGATCTATTATTTTGTAAAATATGTCAAGGAACCCATGAAAATTACACTGATAGTATTAGACATTTTCATTCATTCTCTTCTGACGCATATGGCTGACATTAAAACTGGGAGGCCAGAACACTGTGACAATATTTAACGTTCACACTTTGACAGTGAAGTGCGGTAGACAGACTGATTTCAGGACAGCCAGAGATGAAAGAATAGATGCGCTTTATGGATTCTCTTAAATCTAAGCTCTCCCAGGATTTAAAGACTGCTGTCTTCAAACTTTTTACCATTTCTGGATACAAGATTATACTTGCTTATTTTATGATTGATTTTAGTATACTGTGAAGTTTTGTGCAATAATGTTGTATCACCCTAAGCCTTTTATTGATATCAGTGGAAGTGTAGCATTTTCTCTCAGGGTACGTAGCTGTAATTTTTTTCCTTAGATTATCACTTCCTTAACTCTTTGATTGACTTTGAAATCAAGAACCCATGTAGTAACAGAATAGGATTATAAAAAGTAAGAAATGTTACATTATTAAAATGTATTTTTCGCCGGGCGTTGGTGGCGCACGCCTTTAATCCCAGCACTCGGGAGGCAGAGGCAGGCGGATCTCTGTGAGTTCGAGACCAGCCTGGTCTACAGAGCTAGTTCCAGGACAGGCTCCAAAGCCACAGAGAAACCCTGTCTCGAAAAACCAAAAAAAAAAAAAAAAATAAAATGTATTTTTCTAGCTTTGTTTCCTCCAGTTTTATGAAGAGAACAATGATTCCCCAACTAATACTTTATCACTCTTGCTAATTTTTTTAAATGAAGATTTCTTTTGGAGTTAGATATTTTTAAACACATGGGAGTGTATAACCACTTCAAGTACAGGTCACATGCTGGATTAGAACACTGAGCATTTCACAATGAGATCGGTTTATCCAATCAGTCTGTTCGACATTTTATTTAAATTTTCTAAGCCAGCTGATATTCTTCATCTTGGATATTATCATATCTTAATTTGAACGTTTACTATTAGATATCTTCTTTGACATTTTTTACCTCTCTATCAAATGAAGCTTAGCCTGAGTATTCATATCCGTCAACATCTTAACAAACTTCAGATCACTTACTGTGGCAAATAAGCCCAATTTCTCAAAAAGAGTCATTATAGGGATTGTTCTATAAATTATCATTTAGGAAAAGTCTTCCTGTTTTAATATACCTTGTATAAATTTGCTTATAACATGAATCTTCTCTAACCTTACTGCAACCTTTAAATTCCTGAAGGAAGAGGATTGCAGGAATGCTCATAGAGAACATTGTGTGAAGAATTTTCACAATACACTAAAATCTGAGCTCATTATATAGGAGATAAATATTGAAATATTTTAAGCACACTGTGACAAACATATTTTCATTTTAGAAAATGTTCTTTTATATTGGTTATGAAAAATGGAATAGATGGCTT
This sequence comes from Microtus oregoni, assembly GCF_018167655.1. Taxonomy (NCBI): domain Eukaryota; kingdom Metazoa; phylum Chordata; class Mammalia; order Rodentia; family Cricetidae; genus Microtus; species Microtus oregoni. The sequence continues at coordinate 69,749,625 of NW_024543060.1, read as the reverse complement.
GAAACTTAAAGAGATGTCATGTACATATGAGCTGGAACTGATGGGTTGGTAGATGAATGACAAAAAGTGAAACAAAAAAGAAACTGACAAAATAAATACATATTTTTCTTATTTTGTACAATTTTTGTTTCTTGATTTTTATTGAACTCTATAGTTTTCTATGCTCCTCTCCCTATTTCTCCCCTCCCCTTCAACACTCATAGTTACATATTCTTACATAAAAAGCAATGGAACTTTAAAGATAGAAACAACTGTAGGATCAAACATCACAGGAAGTACAGAAAACAGAAATAAAATGGGAAATGAAAACACATTTGAATTGCAATAACAGCCTCAAGCAGGTTATTGGTGTACAAAGTCAACCGCCAAGGATAGATTTTTGCATACCCACTTGACACCTCACAATGATTCTAAAAATGAATGGATGAACTGACAAATGGTTAAACTAGCTGATAGCAATTCATCCTTGTACGCTTTGTTTCTCTGAATAGTTCATTCACTGGTTCATCCAATATTTATGCCAAGAGTTGCTTTAGGCATGGGGAGTATATTTAAACAGCACAAAGCCGCAGCTTTCAGGTTCTAAATTTCTTGATAACATGATGGCCAAAGAGCTCTTGCACTTGTTTTCGCTGTACTTCCCTGAGAAAAACATTGGTTCCTTGTGCTAATAAATATTTGTAAAGAAAACCTAACAGGGAGTTACTTAGGTCCCATAGTGCTGCAGCCCATTATCTCTCAGCAATGTGGCAATTACATTTTTATGCACCAAGAGTGGAAGAGACATGAATCTGCAGTTAGACTTTTATGCAATGCTATTTACAGACATGCAATAAATATCCATCAATGACATGATGTATGTAAAGACATCCATCAAAGGTTTGAAGAAGGAGAGGAAGACCCGTGATTAATTGTTCATTCTTCAATTTCCCAAGTGGTGAAATAAATATTCTTCAATTTAGCTACTGACACTTTTAGCATAAACTGTGGGCTGTTTGTTGGTTCCAATTGTATATGTTACTAATTCTGAGAGCAAAATAAAAATCCATCAATGACACACCAAGTAATTGGAAATACTTTGAAGGATTCGTCTAGAGATTTTATTTTCACAAATTGCCTACTTAGAAAAGTCTCTGCTCTGATTTGTTGATGCATCAGTTTCAGAAGAGAACTAGTTATGGGACAGGGTTTGCACATGCACCTATAAGACAACAAACTCAATATAAGTCAGTTACTCACGTGTAATTTATAGAAACGTTATCACAAAACAGCATTAAATGCTAAAAAAATTTCACTGATTAAAACAGTGCACTAAGATTATTGTTTAAATTTGTGTGGATATTCATACTTGTAAGTACATACATTATGTAACCAAATGAATTTAGTTCCTTTGTTCTATAAATTGCATGAGAATGAGAAGCTTATTTTTAATTGAAAACCATGCAGTTTCTCAAGTTCATTCGGTGGAAGAGTGGTTTGAGGTATCTGAAGTCAATTCTTGTCATCCGTGGCATCGTTATCAGCAATACAGCATAAAAACTGCCTCTTGTTTTACATGATCAATAGCAAAAATATCTATGACATTAAACTATCTGGTACCTAAATTAGAAAGAAACATAGATGTCATATAAACTGCTTCATCAGAGCTAACTAAACCATTTTTAATAAATTGAAATGCTAGCCTAGCACCATTTGTTGAATATGATTTCTTTGTTTCATTTTTATTTTTTTGCTTCTTTGTTAAAAATCAGGTGTTCATAGGTGTGTGGATTAATATCTGGATCTTTGATTCAGTTCCATTGGTCCTCCTGTCTGTTTTTATGCCAATAACATGCTGTATTCAGTAATGTAGCTCTGTAGTAGTGTTTGAAGTCAGGGATTGGTATAACTGGATATGAACATGTAGAAGAATGAAAATAGATCCATATTTGTCACCATGTACAAAAGTTAAGTCCTAATGAATCAAAGACCTAAACATAAAGCCAACCACACTGAATCTCATAGATGAGAAAGAAGTAAGTACACTTGAAAACATTGGGAAAGGAGAATACTTCCTAAATATAATCCCAGTAGCATAGACACTGAAACAATTAATAAATGGGGCTTCCTGAAACTGAAAAGCATCTGTAAAGCAACGGACATGGTCAACAAGACAAAATGGCAGCCTACAGAATGGGAAAAGATCTTCACCAACCCCACATCAGACAGAGGGCTGATCTCAAAATATACAAAGAATTTAAGAAATTGGTCATCAAAAGAACAAATTATCCAGGAAAAAAATGGAGTAGAGACTTAAAGAATTCTCAAAAGAGGAATCTAAAATGGCTGAAAGACACTTAAGGAAATGCTTAGCATCCTTAGCCATCAAAGAAATGCAAACAAAAAAACTCTGGAATTTCATCTTATACCTGTATGAATGGATAAGGTTAAAAATGCTGATGATAACTTATGCTGGAGAGGATGTGGGGTAAAGGAAACACCCCTGTATTGCTGATGGGTGTGCAAACTGGTACAGCCCCTTTGGATATCAGTATGGCGATTTCTCAAAAAAGTAGGAAACAACTTTCATCAGGACAAAGCAATACCACTTTTGGCTATATACCCCAAATATGTTCAATTATACTCCAAGGACATGTGTTCAACTATGTTCATAGCAGCATTGTTTGTCATAGTCTTACCTTGAAACAACCTAAATGCCCCTCGACTGAAGAATGGATAAGGAAAATGTGGTACATTTACACATGGAGCACTACACAGAAGAAAAAAAAATGAAATCTTGAAATTTGTAGGTAAATGGGTGGCTCTAGAAAACATCATATTGAGATATTTAACCCAGACCCAGAAAGATAAATAAATGTACTCACTCATAAGTGGCATTTAGACATAAAGCAAAGAAAACCAGCCTACAATTCACAATCCCAGAAAGCCTAGACAACAATGAGGATACTAAGAGAGACATACCTGGATCTAATCTACATGGGAAGTAGAAAAAGACAAGATCTCCTTAGTAAATTGTGAGCAAGGGGACCATAGGTGAGGGTTGAAGGGGAGGGGAGGAGAAGGGAGGAGAGCAGTGAAATATGTAGAATAAAATCAACATGGATACCTAAATGTATAATGATTTGACTTTAATTCTAAATGTTATATCATTTTTTTTTTGATTTTTCGAGACAGGGTTTCTCCGTAGCTTTTGGTTCCTGTCCTGGAACTAGCTCTTGTAGACCAGGCTGGCCTCGAACTCCCAGAGATCCGCCTGCCTCTGCCTCCCGAGTGCTGGGATTAAAGGCGTGCGCCACCACCGCCCAGCGTTATATCATTTTTTTAAAAAAAAATTTTAAATAAGAAAATAATGTAGTCAGATTAAGGAAGATTGCAAACCATGGATTTCTTTAACTTTTGTGAAGACAGGAAGTAAATTTTGAAGATAAATAATTATCTTACTATAGTCTGTAAAAATGTTATTGTGTCTATTTATTTTTAACAAGACTATCAAAATCAAAAGACTAAGTATTTAACTTTCACTTTTTCATGATTATTTATTTTCAGAGAGGAATCCTGATTTCATAAATAAATGATGCCTGCAGGAACCTTTGACAGAATTTAGGGCATAGACAGTAATGATTGTAATGTTTAAAAATTATTTATCTTCAGACCTAGGCCAGCTGGCCTTGGTGAGATCCCAATAGAACATCCCCATTGTCTTAGTGTGTGGGTGCACCCCTCGTGGTCCTGAGTTCCTTGCTCGTGCTCCGTCTCCTTCTGCTCCTGATTTGGACCTTGAGATTTCTGTCCGGTGCTCCCGTGTGGGTCTCTGTCTCTGTCTCCTTTCATCGCCTGATGAAGGTTAATATTCCTGAGGATGCCTATGTGTTTGTCTTTGGATTCACCTTATTTAGCTTCTCTAGGAACATGAATTATAGGCTCAATGTCCTTTATTTATGGCTAGAAACCAAATATGAGTCTGAAAAAGCATGGGATAAATCCGGACTAGCTGAACATAGCGGACAATGAGGAATACTGAGAATTCAAGAACAATTGCAGTGGGTTTTTGATCCTACTGCACGTACTGGCTTTGTGGGAGCCTAGGCAGTTTCGATGCTCACCTTACGAGACCTGGATAGAGGTGGGCAGTCCTTGGGCTTCCCACAGGTCAGGGAACCCTGATTGCTCTTCGAGCAGATGAGGGGGGGGGGACTTGATCGGGTGAGGGGGAGGGAAATGGGAAGCGGTTGTGGGGACGAGGCAGAAATCCTTAATAAATAAATAAATTAAAAAAAATTATTTATCTTAAAATTCCTTCTTTCTTCCTCTACATTTCCTCAAAATCAATCTTATTTCTAGGATCTCCTCTCTTTATGAAGAGTATCATATTCAGCTCCTCCTCAAAGGGTAATAAATTAGTGTACAAATGATACCAATATAGCAACATCTTCTTCTTCGCAGACAAGTATAGTTTGCATACTGTTTAAGCTCAAAACACACCAAGCTAATGAAATAATCAACAACTTAATTTTCAAGGTGAAGCATCATGTAACATTAAGGGGTTACATGCAGTTTGATTTGGAGAACAGAATGCTGGTTTTGAAGTCCCATAGGATTGATAACAATAACACCTACTTAACTGTTATTTATGCTTGTATATGAACAAAAGAGGTCAAACATCATTCCCTACATCTCTTCACTTATATGAAGATATGACTCCTTAGTTCCACAAAGTAAAATTGGGTTGCATGTAAAGCTAACACTGATAAACAACACATGTGTCATAAGCAGAATACTAGAAAGTCATCGTATGAAAATTGTTTAATTGTAAAACTGGTAAGGCAGAAGATACATGCAGTACAAGTGTGTTATATGGTCATGTATATGCATGCAAGGGTGCACACACAGAGATGGCTTCCAACATGATTTAAAAATATGTACAATTCCACACTTTCTTTATCCATTCTTCCGTTGAGGGACATCTAGGTTGTTTCCAGGTTCTGGCTACTACAAATAATGCTGCTATGAACATAATTGAACAAATGCTTTTGTAGTATGATAGAGTATCTTTTGGGTATAATTCCCAAGAGTGGTATTGCTGGATCCTGGGGTAGGTTGATCCCAAATTTCCTGAGAAACTACCACACTGATTTCCAAAGTGGTTGCACAAGTTTGCATTCCCACCAGCAATGGATGAGTGTTCTGATCTAATGGGAGCTCACCAAGGCCAGCTGGATGATGGAGTATGTGATCAAACCGGACTCCCTGAACGTGGCTGACAAGGGGGGCTGACTGAGAAGGCAAGGACAATGGCACTGGGTTTTGATCCTCCTGCATGTAGTGATTTTGTGGGAGTCTAGTCTGTTTGGATGCTCACCTTCCTAGTCCTGGATGGAGGGGGGAGGTCCTTGAACTTCCCACAGAGAAGGGAATACTGACTGCTCTTTGGACTGGAGAGGGAGGGGAAGGGAGATGGGGGGAGCGAGAGGGAGATGGGAGAAGGGGAGGAGGTGGAAATTTTTAATTAAATAATAAAAATAAATAAATTCCAGGTAGGGATTCCTGGGGAAAAATATGTACAATTGTGAAACAAACCTACATAGTAGAAACATTATTGTTTTGGTTTTACCATATAGCTGCTGTGTCATTGGCATATGTGGTTTGAGGACTGAGCCAGACAGATAGTTGGTGCATAGTTATAAGGCCAATTTTGTTTTGGTTTAAAGATTCCATAGACATTGGTTAGGTCTGGTGATGAAATTCAGTCGTAAATACTTTCTTTGGATGTGCAATGCCATGATTTGTATACTTCAAGAGTGACAAAATAATATTATTAAATGAAAACAAAAGTAAATATCACTAAGCATACGTATCAGTCATATTTCTATCAGTATGAGAAAATATATAAGAAAAACTACTTGTAACATGTAATATTTTGGGGGGGGGCTTGTGTTATGAGTGATTACTTGAATCTAGTTTGTGGGAACTGTAGTGAAGCAGTACATCATGGCATAGGGCATGGTGGAAAATGATGCTGAGTTTATAGTAGCCTGAAAGAGGAGGATTGGAGAAAGGGACAAGGGGAGAAGAAGGAAGAAATAGGGGAGGGAAAATGAGGACAGAAAGAGGAAGATGAGGGACAGGCAAAAGAGGAGGAGGAGCACAAAGACATACAGAGGACAAGATATAGTCTTCAAAGTCACATTCCTAGTGACAGACGTTTTTTCATCCAGGTGTCACTTACAAATAGTCCATCCATCTTTAAGTTCATGTGTAGATGAATCTTTTGGAGATAATAGTTACCTCATTATGCAAATACTTCTCAACAATGACACTAACTGGTGGCCATACTTTAACACATGAAAAATTTTGGCTTTTCTATACTATGACACCAGGTTTCTAAATTTCTTCTTCTATGATCATATTATTTACTAAGATAGTCTTTAATGATGATGGCAGCTGGCTATCGGAGGCATGTCTTTCTATCTTCTGTTACATTGTCATCACTATTGTCTTAAATAGAACTGTTCACCATATATCTTCGGGCTGATGAGGGAGGGGGACTTGATGGGGGAGGGGGAGGGAAATGGGAGGCGAGGGCGGGGAGGAGGCAGAAATCTTTAATAAATAAATTAATTAAAACAAACAACCTGAAAAATATCAAATACATTATTATAAAATAAACTTACAAGATTTTGCAGAAATGTGCGCTAATGTAAGTGTCAAGATCACATTTAAAGTATGGTAAGCTATAGTATTCAGTGTGATAAGTATAGTAAACATATTTGATATTTATGATATTGAAATGTTGTTTAGGAACATGAGGACACAAGCTCATCCATTCTCGATATAATTTTCATAGTTGTTCACCATCACAGTCTTAACAAATCTCCAGAAAGTAGAAAAAAATATTTATATTTGATAGTTACTAATAGCAGTAGAATACAGACTCGTAGAAAGTTATCAATTTGAAACTGATACAGAATAAATGTAAATATAGGTATAAATGTAAAATGCTGTGCTCATTAACAATATGGTTATTGTACCTGCTACTGTGGATTCTGCATATTTAACAGGGAGTAGAAGGATCATTAATTTTATAGACATAGTCTTTAAAGAAACAGAGGGCTCGTGCCATAATTGCTAAATTGTGCCAAAAGAACAGTGGCAGTTATGAGGCTAGTTAGTTTTTATTTATATGCTTGGTTTCTCTTGCATAGTGATAATTTTACATTAATATACTAGTTTATTTAGAAAGTGGCATGTAGTCACTAATTAAGTTATTAATATTCTTAGTATGGGTACATATCCAGCAACTTTGACTAATTTAGAAGAGGTGTTTAGTATATTAAATAAGATGAGATCATTTCTTAGTAATCATCATAACATTCTTCAATAATATTTATTAGCAGAGAAAAGCTCCAGCAGTGAGCAAAGAGATGAGGAGATACCCAAAGTTACGTTCTATTTTAGGTGGAGGGATGTGTTCTCAAAACCCCAATTCTCTTTGTAGGAGGCATTTGAGGGTATGATAATATATAATTTTTAAAAAGTAGACGAATGTTGAAAAGTCTACCACACCTTGACTTTTATTAATTTCTCCACAGCAATTCTTTCTCATTATAATGGGAAATAACTGAAATATTATATATTTAAATAAAGAGTCAAGACTGGAGACTCAGATACCATTGTTCAGTGAAACTGCCTTTATTGACAAGACCAGGGAAATTCAACTGTGCAATCACCATGCTCATGAGACTGCTGTCACTGTTTTGTCTAACCACTGACACTGTGTGTCAAAAAGAACAAAGAGGCCAGCTAATAATATATGATTGCATCATGAAAATTAACCAAGATTCATCTATTTGAGTTATAGATGGGTCAGTTTTATAAAACTATATTTGAATTATATGTTTCTAAATAGGAAAAGATTTAGTTTTTCAAAGTTTTATTCCTGGCTTTGCAATATGGACTTTTATAATGATCTGTAAAAATGTCTTATATAAAAGTTTTCATAATGAACTCTAATTGAGACTGAATTGTATTCTACATTTGTATTTCTTTCTATTTCTTCAAGGTAAAGCAGAACATAAAATAGGAGTTTGTATCATTTAAAAAGTACATGTTTTCTAAAATTATGTATATGATTAATGTCAGAGTGTTGAGGATAGTTTTAATAAGTGAGGACAACACTAAAAGCACTTAGGTAGCCCACATGGCGCTAATTATGTGACTACTCGTGAGATTTTTCTCTTTTTTTAAAGGTCATTGAAAATATCACATTTAAACTCCTCCACCTCAATGGTTATAATACAGCTAAGACAGAACATGCACTTCTGTTCAGATATTATATAAATATTGTATTATTTAAATAGAAATTCTGACAGATATTCACTTTTTGGAGCAAACCTCTTCATATATATATATATATATATATATGTGTGTGTGTGTGTGTGTGTCTTTAGAAGTGTATTTTTCTTATTTAAAAGCATCACTGCTTGTTCTACCCTCAGAGTATATCTAATTTTATTGCACTATCAAAAATAAAACGTTTTTACTAAAGTCAACAGTCACAATATATTTAGGGCAAGGAAGGCCTAACATCTAATCCTGATTTTATTGATAGTTTGAGAAATAAAATGAACACTTCCTGAAATCTCATATGTGTTCCTGCATACTTCCACTCTTCACTTCCAGGTTAAAATTATGTTTGCTGTTGGTTAAATATGTAATATAGACTTGCATATCCGTGAGAAGTAGCTCAAAACTGAAAACAAATAATATCTCATTTTTGTTTTCAGTAAGTTGGGACTTTTAGACTTTTTCAGACTCATAGATAACTAACTGTAGCTAAAAGAGGAAAGCTTTGTAGGGCCAAATAAACTTGAATGTGTAGTCAGAAAGAGGTATAAAATTTCAAATAAGAAAAATTCATATAAATCATTAACATTCACATATAAAAAGGAATAAAGTATTCTTAGTATGGTTAAACAAATAACCATACTAGCCATAGGTCTGAAAGGAATAGTACTTGAAGATAATGAGGCCATAAACCACACACATCAAACAATTTTTTTTATTTGAATGTAGAATGGAGAGAACCCTGCAGTTTTAAAGTTAGTTGAGTCCTAAAATCTAAAACCAAATTTCTACAGAGCTTTTCAACTCCTTAAGGAACAGATTAGAACACCAAGTTATTGACCAAAAGGGCTTTCTGAAAGCCCCCCACTACACCAGAGCATTTCAGAGGCTCCTGTTTTCTTTCCACAAACTGATGGTAAGGACATATTGCTGAACAGAACACTACACCTACACAACTCATTGGACACGGAGACATACATCTGGTGCCTACTTAGAGCCTTCACCTCTACTGAATAGTGTTTGTAGTACTGGTTGGTGCTCAGCAACCCATTAAAGAAGAAAAATAAACTCAAACCATGGAAGAATATTTTGATCTACAATCATTACCTGCCTTCAACTTGTACTAGTGTAATAGTGGCACAAAGCTTGTGGAGAATTACCAACCACTATATAATTGCTATTAAGACCCACTCCATAAAATTTACCCTATGACTATCACTACCTTGGGTGACCAAGGGCCCGAGGATAGGTCATGGACCTAGGGGAAAATCAAATAATACTCCCATTCAGCTAAAGTGTCATAATAATGAAATGACTCAAAGAACATTCTGCTATTTTCATAGATCTGGATCTTGTTCATTCATACTCAGAGTATCTTCCTTCGGGAGCAAATGGGAACAAATAGAGAGATCCACAATCGAACAATTTGTGGAGTGAAAGACCTTGAAAAATTCAGACTATCAAATCTGTCCCATCAGAGCTAGGGACCCTGCATAATAGGAGGCAAAACAATGGAAGACCCAAAAGGAATGGAGGACCCCAAAAAACATGGTTCTCCAAATACAGCAGGTCAAAACACATATCCATATCCACTCAGAAACTGACTGTAGAATGCACCAGATGGCGTCTGAGTTCTGAGAGAAGTGGCTGCAAACTTCCATCCTTAACCAAGAAGCTATCTCCAACTGATAACCACTAGCAAATGTAAAATTTGGTGTTCTTCCTAAAGAGTCACACTAGGGATGCAAACCCCTAAGACATACAAATCTCTACACACTGAGTCCAATAAAAACACAAATCCAGAAGCCATAATATATGTGGAAATGAACTGTAAATTTAAAAACACAAAAAGAAAAAGATAAGAGAAGAAAAACAATGTCTAAACAAAACATGAGACAAAGAACCTCCAGAGATATAATGTTAGCTGTCTCCTGCTGGTAACGGCCATCACTTAAGTGTGGTTTTCTCTGCATTTGTTCCCATCTACTATAGGAGGAAGCTCCTTTTATGGTGAAGGAGCAAGATACTGATATGATTATTGCACAATGTCATAAGGCACCATTATATTGCTATGCTCTTTAAGCAGAACAATAATGTTTGATTTTATGACCCAGGTTCTTGGTCATCCAAGCAGTACTGCGTATGGGTTCCATCTCATGGAGTAGATCTTAAATCTAGGCAGGTAGTAGTTGCTTTCTCTGGTAACATTTAGGCCACTGTTGCACCTGCTTATTTTGCAAGCAGGCTATCATTGTAGACCACAGGTTTTGTATCTATGTTTGTGTTTACCTTTCTCCTCTGCTAGTGTGCTTGAGTACCTTTCATGATACCGTTGAATTTTTTGTATGTCCGTGTGTTTGTTTGTGTGTGGTCCCTTCTAGATATTTTGCTTATATACTATGTTTTCTGATTTTTCATGTGTTTTCTCTGTCAGAATATGTATGTATGTCTCATCATGTATGTGGGATTTTCTTTGTTCTTTTTTCCCACTTGTTTTTTCCTGATCTGATATGTTTGTGTTTGTTTTTAACTTTATCTTTTTGATTATTATAATTTTAAGTGTCTGTTTGTATTCCTTTTTTTTTTAAAGATTTTATTTATTGCGTATACAGTATTCTGTCTGAATGTACACCTTCAGGCCAAAAGAGGGCACCAGATCTCATTACAGATGGTTGTGAGCCACCACGTGGTTGCTGGGAATTGAACTCAGGACCTTTGGAAGAGCAGGCAGTGCTCTTAACCACTGAGCCATCTCTCCAGCCCTCTATTTGTGTTCCTAATAAAAAAATGAAGTGGTGTGAATTTGTGGGGGTCAGGGTGTGGGAAGGGTCTTGGAGGAGTTTTGGGAATAGAAACCTTAATCAGAATATGTTATATGGAAAAAAATTTTAAATGTCAAGAAGTCAAACAACTGCAACATCAAAAAGGAGCTTCTAGTTCCACCATATATTATTCTCAGACAATTTATATTAGTGTATAAGACAGGACTGAACAACTGAGGAGCCCGGTGGGATAGAAACCTCACTCAACAGTAGTCTATGCTTCTTTCCGCTTCTAAAACCTTATTCAGTGTAGATTTGTTATGTGATGTGTAATTTGAATGTCTTTCCCTTCAACTCACTGTATTAGAAAGACATTCTTAAAATCAATAAGAAGATATTGAAAGGCATGAAAGAAGATATGAAAAGCATTGGTTTCAGGCATTTCAAGGAATTTTCTGAAAGTAGAATCATGAAAAATAGAAATATATCAGAAGAATGAGTGGAGGCTCTCAAAAATAGTGTTTAGTAAACAACTATTTAGTTTAAAGATCAAAACTGGCTTTGATTATAATTCTAAATTAGATAGTACATAAAGAAGAGCCTGTAGTCCACCAGAAGTTTGTCTGGAGACAGATAATGATAGATCATAAACATCCTGCCTTCAGTAGTAGACTAATAACTTCACGTCAGTTTCCTTGTAAGAAAAGGACAGTGCAATAAAGCAATAGGAGAATAAGACATTTCCAAAGATCGGGTTCCTCTGGGCCACATCCTTTTTTTTAAGGAGTGCAGTTACTTATCGGTGTATTTACATTGACCCATTTGGAAAAACGGCTGTTTTTCCTTATTATCCCAATCTCAGAATGTCAGATAAGAAGATTAATCTCAACCCGTGGACAAGAACCGCAGTGTGAGCCTGTTTTACTTTCAGACCTTTCTATTGGGGAATATACGGAAACAAAACAGGTGGTTTGCAAGCCCTTTGGGGGGGGGGGTCAAATGACCCTTTTCCAGGGCTCACCAAAAACATTGGAAAACATATGTATTTATATTATAATTAGTAAGAGTAGCAGAGTTACTGTTTTGAGGTAGCAGCAAGACTAATTTTATGGTAAGGGGTCATGATAGCGTGAGGAAATGTATTAAAGGACCACAACATTAGGAGGCTGAGCACCACTAACTTAAAAATTTAATTGTACTTTATAATATTAATTAAATATTTATACTCATTGTGGAATTTAACAAAAAACTAACTTCTGAGCTATATTCATTTATATTAATTATCATACTTAGCCGACAGTGATTAAATATTGGTAAATTTACAATAATGAAAAATAAGAATTCCCTCCAGGAAGAAAACAAAAACTACCTTTATTCTCCCCAAATAAGCAATCTTTTGTACTGCTTGAGAAAAATTGTTCTCCTTGACACATATATCCCTTTGTTAAAGAAGCTTTCTTTGCTAATTAGTATTTCTAATAAAATTTCCCATTAGAACAATAAGATTAATATGCACAAATACAAGGAGGAACATGTTCATATTTCACATTAACTAAATTATAAAGTGATATCTCTATACAATATAAACTGATACACTCATACACAAAGCCATCTTGTCTTTATATAATTTATTCAAACCAATGCTCTTTGTGAAGCCTAGTACTCCTTCTCTTTGATACTTCAAAGGTAAATCTCTACTATTTTTTTTTATTAAAAATATCCCACCGCCTCCTATTTCCCTCCCCCTCCCTTCACTCTCCCTTCCCTTCCCTCTCCAGTCCAAAGAGCAGTCAGGGTTCCCTGCCCTGTGGGAAGTTCAAGGTCCTCCCCACTCCATCCAGGTCTAGGAAGGTGAACATCCAAACAGACTAAACTCCCACAAAGCCAGTCCATGCAGTAGAATCAAAACCCAGTGCCATTGTCCTTGACTTCTCAGTCAGCCCTCATTGTCAGCCATGTTTAGAGAGTCCGCTTCTTTTCTTTCATTTAAATGTTCAGAAAATTTGCCATTTTTCCTCTATCTTGTTCAAGTGCTGATTCTCTAAACAAATCTCAATGATCAGTTTCACCAACTACATTAAATTTTTGCTAACCAAAAGTTATAAGCATTTTGGTTACAGAAAAAGTATAAGTTGATGCAGCAATATTTTATTATAAATGATCTGATTTTATGTTTCTAGCTCATGCCTACATTTATAGCTTTAAGAATATACATTGTAATTTACTTTTCTCATCCCATTCTGCTTATATTTCTCTAGTATAAACTCAATTATGCAAAAAGGTGTTGTATCAGTGTAACAATAATGTTGATATGGAATCTCTTGATCATTCCACTTATTTTCAAAATATGAACTCTGAATAATAAGCCTTGGCCCCTTTGCTTGCAATATTGTTCCTTCCTCACTATGGCTGGACTCCAGTGTTTAGCTGTGGATCTCTACATCTGCTTCCATCAATTACTGGATAAAGATTTTGTGATGACAAGTAAGGTAGTCATCAATGGAAAACCCATGAAACTTCTGATCTGAGTTAGTGGGAGCTCACTGACTCCGGGAAGACAGTTGAGGAATCTGCATAAGACTGAACTAAGCTCTCTGAAAATGGGTGACCATTTTGTGACTTGGGCAGTTTGTGGGGCCACTAGCAGTGGAACCAGTATTTTTACCTAGTGCATGAACTTGCTCTTTGGAGCCCATTCCCTATGGATGGATACCTTCTTTAGTCTAGATACCATAGAGAGGGCCCTGGTCATATCTCAAGTGATGTGACGGACTTTGTTGACTCCCCATGGGAGGCCTCTCCCTCTCTGAGGAGTGGATGGGGGGTGGGGTGGGGGAAGGTGGGGAAATGGGAGGATGGGAGGGAGAGGGAACTGGGATTGGTATGTAAAATAAAATTGTATTAAAAATAAAATAAAAATGAAAGATAATAAGTCAATCAAGTAACACATTGAGTTTGCATATTTCTTCCATTAAAGAAGATATAAATAAGAAGCAGAAAGACAGTCCTATTAGAAAGGTGAATAAGAGGAAGTGTGCTGAGACAAGGAAACCGAATGGCTTTAGCATGGATGGCTTTTCTTGGCTGACATTTTAATAATACTTCCGTGGAGGTGCATTGTGCTCATCCTCTTTTCAATTTCCATGAAGAGAGATTATTATTCTAATTGGGGCTGTTAGATCTCGCCAGAGAAAACTGTGTGTGTAAGCTTACTTCTTCCTCCAAGGAAAAGGCACTTTCCAATGTTATGACTAAAAGTCAATAAAATTCTTTTTAGAAACAAAATTTTTATAGACTTACAAAAATTTAGATATCTTATATAAAATTCTTATTCAATATTATAAATATTGAATAAGTTGAAAAACCCTCCTGTGAAAATCCAAATCCAAACTTCTCACAAATGAAAATACTCAGAGTACACGCATAATGCTTAAAAAATATTGACACCACGAAACTTTGAATTATGCAAATAATTTCTTTCAATACTGTTTAAACTTCTTTAACAAGAATGAACATGTACTCTCATGCAGATACTTACAAAGACAAAAAATGTAGCAGTGAAACAAATGTATTTTATGTTTGGATCAGAATTTTATCTTCAAAATTGTCTATTATATATAATTAATAATTGTTTCTTTAAAAAATATTTTTATAAATATATCAAAACACAAAAACAGTTGAAGTCAGACCCACTTCATTGCAAAACATTGCAGATCACAGAACAATGTCTAACGTTACAATTTTTCATGTTTAAAATTATCTTTGGTTAGATATCTTGGAAAATTATACCACATTAAGCTCTTATGTTGAATGGATGAACATTTTACTTTTTGTGGTTATAGTTTTACATCTAGAGATTCAGCCAATTACATATTAAAACTATAACTTATTTCCAGAAAGTTTTGGGAAAGAAAACTAGAATTTACAGCATAGCACTGGACAAGTTGAATTCAAGCAAATGAAGTCATGTGTTAGAACTGAATGAGATACTATGAAAGAACTCAAGACTAAAGTACATGAAAAATCTAGATTGTATATAGACATATACAAATGCTGTGGAGAGGTGCTTGAACCAATGGCCCAAGGATATAAGAGACTGACTAAATTTACTACTTGTCAGAACATTGAGATATAGAGGAAATAGTGGAAAGCAAATATGATTACTGGCATTAAAAGTTAAGGAATGATTATAGAATATTTACTTTGATTTATATCTTCAACCTCTATTTCAATGTTCTATTGCGGTTTACTAGAAAAATATGCAAATACATACATCTGAATTCTGTTTTCTGAACATCAACTTCAGAACTGGATTGGAAAGTGTACACAATTCCAGATGCTAACAGACATAGAGTGACTTTACATTCAACTAAGTTGATTTTGTTACTATGCTACAATAGCTGATTTGAAATACGCTGAGAATGGCAGTTTCTTCTATAATTAAATACAGAAACCATATTATTGTATAATGCCAGATATTCAAAGACATGTTTTCAGCTTTAAAACAAGGACAAGCTACCCAACTTTGCTTCTCTGTTGTGAATAAAAAGATGCCTGCTCCCCCATAAACTTCCACATTGGAATTGTGATTCTCAATTTTCTGGTGTGGTAGTATTTGGAAAGCCATAGATGGATCATGAATTTAGAGTACCCAATAGATGTGTATCTGTATATGTGTTATTTTCTTAAAAGACACAGAAAGATGGTTTTTGTGTTCACGCCACATGAACAGAATACAGCCATCTGGAAATAAGAAATAGTACATCCTGAAACCTAAATGGAAAACATCTTGATCTTGAACTTTCAGTAGTTGGAATCATGAAAGACAAGTTTGCAGCTGAAAGTTCCTGAAAATATCATATTCTGTTAAAGCTACCCATGTTGATGCCTGACACTCAAAAAGTTTTGATATTTATTTTACAAATCTTCTCTAATATATAAATATCTAAATATTTTACATATCATCTCTAACAGATTAAGAAATACAGACATAAGTGAAATGGCCTCAAACAAAATAGTGCATACTTAAATAAGTGTTCACAACAAAATCAAGAGTAAAAAAAAATAAAGAAGACATCAATAAATTTATCTGGCCTTTAATTCTCTTACTTTTCAATTTAGTTTTTCATAATCTGTTTTTCATTTACTTATTCCATTTACTGCTTTATTTAGGGATTAGGTAGAGTCTGATGTGTGCCAAGAATGTTATAAAGTACAGAAACAGAGACCCAGTCATGTGATAATTCTCCAGCAGCTTATAATGATCTTAATTTATTCACCAGATTTTCATCATTATGAGCCCTTATATATTAGACTTACAGTTAGGTTATTCTGCATGATTGACAGAATATTTCTCATATTTGAAGGAAGATTAAAGTTGGAATCACATAAAATATAAATTTTGCTATTTAAAATAAATTAGTATAAAAACACACTACATGTGTACTTTAGGTTTTAGCATTATGTATTTCATGATTAAATTTAACAGGTATTCATTACATGTAATTAATCCTATTTTATTTCAGAAAAGCATTAAGCAATTTTTTGGATGTTTCCCTGGGGGCCCTTGGACCAACAACTAAATAAGCTGTAACCCAATACTGGAACTACAATATTCATTTGATATCAAAATAATGTGTTCTCGGGTTTTATCTCCCCATTATTTAGTGGAGTTCAAGGGCTATTCCCCATTTTCTCTTCTCTCATATTTAGGGTATCTTGCCTTCTATTGAGGTCCTTGAACCATTTGAAATTTTGTTCAGTATCACAAACACTGACCTATTTGTATATATCCATCTATTTTGTTCAACACCAATTGTTAAAAATGATGTTATTTTCCAATGTGTATTTCTGGATTCTATATCAATGAACAGATGTCAATAGATGTGTGGACATATGTCTGTTTCCACGGTTAGAATTCATTGATCAGCGTATCAACTTTTATGCCAGTACCATGTTGCTTTTATTACTATATTTCTGGAGTACAATTTTTAAAGACATACACTGTTTTATTTTGCCAATACACACATAAACTCGTATGACCTTGATGATTTTTCTGAAATAAAATAGAATTAACAGCATGTAATGAATATGTATTGAATATAATCACGAAATAAATGTTTGCTAAAACATTAAAGTTTGGGTTCTATGCTAATATATTTTAAAGAGAAACATGAATGTTTTATGTACTTTCAACTTTAATCTTTCATATTGGAGAAATATGCTGTCAAGCATGCAAAATAGTATAGAATATAACATTTGGCAGGTAAAACACTATTTAGTCAGATAACAAGCATTTACTACCTGTAAGTATAACCTATACTGGCTCATAATTATGAAAATCTGGCAAATAAACTAAGGACATAATAATCTCCTGGAGAAGCATCACATGGCTGCATCTCTGTTTCTGTACTTTCCAACATTCTTGTCATATATCAGATGTTGTCTAATTCTGAATTAAAGGAGTATGATAAGTAAATGAAAAGCTAATTATAAAACATCAATAACAGAGACACTAAAACAATAATTAATAAATGAGACATCATGAATTGAAGATCTCTGCTAGAAAAAGGATGCTGTCATTTGAAAAGAGCAGTAGACAATACAATAGAAAAATAATTTTACTAATTGCAGAAATGATAGAGAACTTATATCTAAAATATATAATGTACTAAAAGTTCTAGATATCAAGAAATAAAGACCCTCATTAAAAATGGGGTACAGATCTAAACAGAGAGTCCTGAAAAGATGCAACACAAATGATAAAGACTTAAAGAATTGTTCAATATCCTTACGCATCAGGGAAAGACAAATTAAAATCACTTTGAGATTTCATTTTTCAACAGTCGGAATGGCCAGTATCAATAAAATAAATGCCAGCCCATGCTGGTGAAGACATAATGTAAAGAGAATGCTTATCCATTGATTGTGAGATTGCGAATTTGTACAACCCGTATGAACATCAGTGTGACTATCCATCAGGAAGATGGGAATAGATTTACCTCAAGATCCAGATACACCACTTTGGGGGATATATCCAATGATTATACAAGCTACTACAGAGACATCTCATTATTTGTGTTTATTGATGTACTACTTCAGAATAGACAGAATTTGGAATAGTCTAGAAATACTGCAACAGATAAATAGATGATAAAAAATGTGGCACAATAGAATGGTAGGTATTAAAAACTGAAATCATAGCTGGGCATTGGTGGCACACATCTTTAACCTCACCACTTGGGAGGCAGAGGTAGGCGGATCTCTGTAAATTTGGAGCCAGCCTGGTCTACAAGAGCTAATTCCAGGACAGGCTCCAAAGCTACATAGAAACACTGTCTCAAAAACAAACAAACAAAAAATTAAATCATAAAATTTGCAGACTAAAATATATCATCCTGAGAGAGGTTACCCAGACCACCAAATAAAAATATTGTATTTACTTGCTTATAAGACATTACTTATTAAGCCTTATATTGGCATGCTACAATCTTTATAACCACAGGAATTAGATATATTATAAAGGACAATGGGGATGAAAAGATTTTCCAAGGAGGGAGACACAGAATATCATATTTATTGAAAGATAAAAATTGGGAAAGGGTAGAACAGAAAACTTGAACTGAGAGGGGGAGGAAACAAAGCAGTAACAGAGGCAATACAGAGAGGGATAGCAATACAGAGAGGGATAGCAAAACTACAGGTTAATTTAAAGGCCATATAAAATTGTCCCGCACCGCGCCCCCGTGTCTGCGCTCTGTGCGCTGGCACCCAGTTCGCGAGCTTCTGGCAAGGGGGCTGGAGGTTAAAATACACAGACACACAGACAGAGAGACAGTGACAGGGGTCATCCTTGAATTCCCCAAGAATGCCCCCTTTATTGTGTTCAGGGGCAGATTATATAGAGATAACCACGCCCCAGGCAAACCCACCAGAAACCACTCTCCTGCCATCAGGAACTCCTGAAGGTCTGGTGCTCAGAGCAGCTGTAGGCACTCAGATCAGGAGATTACAAGAAATTCAGGATCTGGGGTCTCACTGCTCCCAACATCAAACAGTAGGATCTTCTTCACACACACACACACACACACACACACACACACGAACTTGAAAGAAAACCAAATGACAGGGAGAGAAAATCCTAACTAGTAATCTCTTGCTAGTAAGTGAATCCTCCAGTGACAATAATGGGTCACATCTTGCGAGTTGTAAGCCAAAGAGACCCAGGCTAATCCCCCAAGTGACTGGGGCTATTGCCAAGGTTATTGGTTATGCTCCTCACGCTGATGGTAAGGCTCCATGGCTGAATACAATACCTATATATGCCATTGAACACAGATAAATTGTGCTAGTACCTAACTAGAACCTTCATCATACTAACTAACTACTCTTCATGGTGCTGTTAGGTACTCTGAGTGCAACTACAGAGCAAAGTAAACACCATCCCAGCTACAAACCATTTTATCTGCAATAACTGCCCACTTTAAAAAAATATATATTTATAAAAAATTCCCACCTCCTCGCCTCCTCCCGATTCCCTTCCACTCTCCCAACTCCCTCTTCCCCTCCCTCTTCAGTCCTAAGAGCAGCCAGAGTTTCCTGACCTGTGGGAAGTTCAAGGTCCTCCCCCCTCCATCCAGGTCTAGGAAGGTGAGCATCCAAACAGACTAGTCTCCCACAAGGCCAGTCCATGCAGTAGAATCAAAACTCAATGCCATTGTCCTTGGCTTCTCAGTCAGCCCTCACTGTCAGCCACATTCAGAATGTCCAGTTTGATGGAGATAGAGACAGAGACCCACATTGGAGCACTGGACTGAGCTCCCAAGGTTCAAATGAGGAGCATATGGATGGAGAACATGAGCAAGAAAGTCAGGACCGTTAGGGGTGCGTCCACACACTGAGACAATGAGACTGATCTAATGGGAGCTCACCAAGACCAGCTGGACTGGGACTGATGGAGCATATGATCAAACTGGACTCTCTGAATACTTGCCTACTTATATGATAAGCTGGCATAATAGTGGTCCAAAAACAGTAGGAGTAACCAACAAGTATTTGATTGGATTTAAGGTCTACTATGTGAAATGGAATCTATTCAGGCACTGCTTGTGAGACCAAGAACCTGGGACTAGGTGGATGCCGTGGATCTAGGTGAAGACCAAAATCTATAGTTCTGCTGAAGAAATCTAGCATATAATAACTCCTCGTGTTCTCTTCTGCCCTGAGATAAGTGTGTTGATTAGGCATCATCAGAGAATTTTTTTTTTACAAATTTGTGCTTTGTGGGTTTTCTTGTGTGAACACGTGTTGTTGTGTATGCATGTGCCTTTCAAGTTGTACTACCTTTCTCTGCTTGCTTGCTTTTCTACTCCTTTTATCTATACATTTTCTAAAGAAAGCGAAAGGAGGTGTGGAGTAGGATTTGTGGGGAGCTAAGGATGGTCAAGAAAAGGATGAGGGAGGGGAAAACATCATAAAAATGTTATATTAAATATATAAATGAATATAAAAATGTTGTATCAAATAAATAAACAATGCAGTCTTAAAAACAGAAAATTCATAACTCATGCAAAAGACACAATTTGACTCAAACCTCCAAATCTTCAGAAAAACAGGGTCCATGCTTCTAAATTTCCAGTTAAGGCCTGATACGTACTGACTGACCTGTACCAAACAGGGATATACGGACATTTGTCCTACAATGCTTGTGTGTATGAAAATACCTGTGGCAGCTGTGTTTTCTTACCTCAGGTTATAACAGCCATATATATCAGTATGCATAGACTGCAAAAAACTGTCTCCATTTCCAATAATATCCAATATCAGGAATATAGATAGACACCCTTGAATTTAAATTGTTACAAACACGAATCACTGTTTTCCAGAATGTGGTTTCGCTTAAGGAAGACATTGTTGCCAAAGATTTACCAAGTACTAACTTTGGTAGGGGGTAGGGGTCTGTGCTGGGGATGGAGCTCAGGGTCTACTACAAGCTCTCTGTACAATTGCTTACCATTAAATACATTTCTGGTCAGCAGATAATATTTATGAGTAGTCCATCTTATCACCCTTACAGTTTTCAATGCTTTATAAAATCTGAAGGAAATTTTCTTTCTCTTCCTTTACGATGAAAGAGGAGTGAAGGGTAACACTTTATTCCCATAAAGCTTCTTGGGAGAGCAGAAGTGATATCAGCTACTAAAAGGTTACAACTTTGGGGAATGCTGATTATTGTTGTTGCTGTGTTTCTGATGGTGAAGAAAACAAAATTGTACATTCAAAAATAAGAGTCGGGAAAGAGTTTGTTAAAGGAATACATACAGGAACAAGAACTCCCAGGCATTAACAGCTTGGCTCAATCAAAGCCTTCCTGTAATCATTACCCCCGTTCCTGAAAACGGGATCTCTTTTTGCTGAGCTCTCACTTTGAAGACTAAGATTATGGGTAGGAAACTTAGCAATGTTTTTTAAAATTATATGAATTATGTCTGTATTCTAGACTTGAGACTGACAGATTAGCCTGTCTAACTGAAGACTGAAATTCATAGAACATTTTAAACACTGCAGGACTCTTTTGAATAGCTCCCTGTTCTGATCAACTCAATTCTTAGTTAGTTTGCCAGAAATAAGCAGTAAGATTGTGACCTATTATGTAGGGATGACATAAATAAGTTGAAAACAAATAAATTTATTCCACCTAGTATTGAAATCTAGTCTCAAAATTTCTAGTATTCCTTAACTATAGGAAAAAAAAATTTCTAGAGGGGATAGGGGAATTCGAGAAATTTTTATGCTCACAATAATTTAATTTTCAGAATGAAGACATTTATCACCACTTCATAATAAAACAACAAAGTAAAGAAACTGGATTTCAAGTGATTATTTTCACAGAACTAAGCCAAATCTCTTTCTACATTCCCTTCCAATGTACTGAAATTTCAACATTTAAATTCATTATCCACTGGAGTCAATCATTATTTTATTCAAGAAATTATATTTTTCAAATTTATACACTGGTTTCTGAAAATGTAACTGTCTCTGGAGTGATAATTTTGTACTATAAGAAATTAATTATGCAATGAAATATATTTCTTAAGTTCTGATATTTCTTTTTTTACATAAAATATAGATCTGAAAGTTTCAATTTCTTGATTTTATTAAGTTATAGGTTTCCAAAAGAGAATAATTAGCTTAATAAAAGATATTTAGGTTTTTAGAGTAGATATATATTAAAACACACACATATATATATGAAGGAATTATACACACACAAACACACACATATATATGTATATATATATATATATATATATATATATATATACATATACAAATATATGTGAAGAGAAAGAATCAGCCATGTAACGTAGGTTAGCCTTGAAATTTCAGTATAATCAAGGATGGTTTCCTACTCCTTTCTATCTTCATCCAATTTTAAATCTGCTAATTAGTTACAGGTGCTTTAGTATTATACTAAATAAATTAGGAGTCCCCTGAATCACCATAATCTTTCCTCCTCTAGAGAAGTCATATTACCCTCATCATTTTATCTTATTCAGTGAAAATAAAACTGTAGCATTGTTTCCTGTCTTGATGCTCTCTCTTAAGTCTTGTACTTCCCATAACATTCAGTTCAGTGTCTAGTCCCTTTTAACTACTCCAGTGTCCCCGTGAGAACAAAGACTGCATTCATTTCCACACATCACAAACTACAACAAAACAAAAAAATAAAAATTTTATGCTTTTTGTTTTCTTTCATTAAATCTAAATTTTTAAAACAGCATAGTTATAGTCTAGCAATCTAAAATTTTAGATTAGCTCTATAAGAACAGTGGTATTAAATTTCCAGTGGTCTCCCTTGTTTTTAAAAAAAAACATAGCATTCTTAGGAAAACCGACTCTGTGACAGAATTCACACTTTCCCACAGAGTAGTTTCTACCTGGCCTTTCAAAACTTTTCATGTACAATATTACAGAAATTACTGAGATTTGCTTGCTTACACAGAATAATTATCTGTTATTCCCTTGGGGTGTGTGTGTGTGTGTGTGTGTGTGTGTGTGTGTGTTAATTTTTTTTTGCTCTTTGAGATTAGCCATGCTCTTCTGCTTACTAGGTAGATCTGATTGAGCATGAACTGATAGAAATCCTCTGTCTTCATCCTGAATCTATATATGTGTGCCACCATGCCTGGCAAAACAGTCCAACTGACTTATTTAATCACCCTTTCTAAATATGTTACAGAATTTAGAGTGTCTTTATATTATACTATTTTAATGATAGAATTGTTCCTCCATATTATTTTTCTAGAGGCACAAATTTTGATAAACTACATTTCATTACTTTGTAAAAAAAACAATTTGAGGTCTTTAAAAATACGTAACTATTTTAAATACAAATAAAAATAATACGCATTATTTATAACTTTTATGTAATTTGCAAGTATTTGTAGGTATCAGCTAGTTATTTGTCTTCATTTCTGTCTAATTGAATCTCATTTTATACAGGAATATGTATAGTATAATAAACACTGTAAAAGTTACAAACCTATTTTACATAGCTTAGAATTTGATTTGTCTTGGGGATGTTCCAGGCAAATCTAGAGAGGAATGAACATGCTTCTGTGTGGGATGATGTATTCCATAAGTGTCACTTAGACCAGTTTGATTGACAAGGCTGTTCAAGTGATGTGTACTCCTTCAGAGCTGCTGCTTGCTTCATCTAACAATTACTGACAGAGAATTGTTAAAGTTCCTGGCTGTAACAGTGCTATATGTATTTCTCTTTCAGTTCAGCTTTTGCCTCATCTCTCACAGGCAAAATAATACTCTAAGAAATTCATAGATAAATGGTCCCTTTATTTAAGATTATTTTGTCCCCTGCATAATTTATTCTTTTGTTTTTAAGAAAAGCATTGTTGATAATTACCCTAGTTCTTGAAATCAGCTTTGTCAGAATCTAAAACAAAATCCACATTCATTTTGTGTTAACCTTGTAAAATAATATATCCATTTTGATTTCTTTCTTTGTGTGAACCATGTGTTCTGTGACACTGTTCCGGAAGAGACATGGTCAAATGTCTACTTACCACTGATAGGGGACCTAGAGAAAACAAAATAAAGATATCACCAAAGTGCAACTCGATGAACCCATGAGTTTATGGGTCTTCTCCTGGCAATACGGATCAGTTATTGTTTACAGGATGGGCAATTCAAAGACAACTGAATTCCCCAAAGTCCACTGAAGCATGGGTGATGGCTCATAGAAGCTGGAACCCTAGAAATTAGTAAATGCCTGTGTAGGCTTCCTGGCAGGGCTAAGATTATCTCTTTCAGATAATCTTAGTTTTGTCTAATCTTACCCAGTTTACCTGACCTCTATCTCTTTAGGTTGGCACTACCCACAATGTCTTACAGCTGGATCTAATGGAGGTGCTTTATCAATCAAGGTTCGATTCTTTCAGATAACTCTGGTTTGTGTATCATGTTTAATCAGCATAATCTACATCTGCTTTTAATTCAATAAACCAAACAGCCATCTACCTCAAAAGATGTGCCCACCTGTGCAATAGACGCCTGACTGTTTTAAGTATAATCAACTGTCTGATCACATGGGAGGTTGGCTGCTCAGAAGAGACTATAAGCTTTCTATTTTAGGTCTGATTAACAACCAATGACTGGATAGGTTGTAAACCAGATCAGGTGAACTAAATTTAAAAGACAGCAAACTACCCTCTATGTTCACAGCCAGGTAAGACTCACGATGCATTTTTGTCTCCTAGCAGCCTTCATAACATCCTCTCAGACTCTGAAAACAAGCATCAAGCAGAAAATTTTCAGCTCAGCTTCAATGTTTTTCTTTATATCATGCAGTTTAAGTATGTATTATCTTCAAAAATACAATCTTAAACATTAATTTTATTGGGGTACAATTAGAGTATGTATATGATAATTCTTAAATTGGATTCACTGTATTTATATCTGTAAAGTTTGACTATTTTTATTAAGATATTAAAAAATCATGCCTTCCTCCTAACTGAAGGATGCCACACATTAAAGATCATATTGTGTAATAGTGCACCAGCAATTCTTAGACCTAAGAATAATTTTGTAACTTCTAGGAAGACATTTCTTATTTCTCTGTATTCTGTACTTTCTTAACATCTAATAGGCAGCATTTTACTGTTAATTTCTATGAGATCAACTTCATAAAGTATGTATACATTCGAATATTATAGTATGTGTCTCTCTTTGCCTTATTGGATGTATTTTTTTATTTTGATATTGGTCTTTATAACAAACAACCTGATTCCTCATTTTGACATTAAACTCAATTTCTCTGGATAAAGATTTCCATACACTAAATAACATGCTGGCTTAATTTATGTCTCCTTATGACTAATATCTATTTAGACCTATTATTGATTCCAATAATTTTGCTAATATTAGTCTTTGAGATTTTAGACTATCATATATTCTAAGTATTGATCCTGTGCCACTTTTATAACTTGCTAATATTTTTTATCTTTTCTTCCGGTTTTGTCTCTTTTCTCATGTAAGCAATATCCTGTTTTGTGAAGAAAAGCTTCCATTTGATATAATTCTTACATTTTCTATTTGTGTGATCTTTTCCTAAAAATCCTTGTCTATCCCAATGTTTTTAAATATTTCCTTTGTGTATATTTTTTTCCTTTCTATTGAAGGTCTTCTGTTTAAATTATGAGAGTAGCCATATTTATTGAGATTACTGGGATTCACAGTGTTTATTAACTTGGAGTAGACATAGTCTTACACCTAGCCTCTACTCCTTTCTTCATCCAAATGGCAGCTAATCTAAACCTTAGATTGACGTGTGTTGACTGTGAGACCTATGTTGACTAAACACTTTACATTTCCATGAAAGAGAAGAAAATGTTAAATAATTGAAGAAGAAGAAGAAGAAGAAGAAGAAGAAGAGGAGGAGGAGGAGGAGGAGGAGGAGGAGGAGGAGGATGAGGAGGGGTTGAGGAGGAGGAGGAGGAGGAGGAGGGGTTGAGGAGGAGGAGGAGGAGGAGGAGGAGGGGTTGAGGAGGAGGAGGAGGAGAAGAAGAAGAAGAAGAAGAAGAAGAAGAAGAAGAAGAAGAAGAAGAAGAAGAAGAATCACAATTGGCAATGACGGAATATTATATTTTTCATGGCTACTAAGAATAAGATACAAAGAATATTATTGTGTTGTTAAGCTCCCTCTTCCCTCTTCCTTTCCCATCACAGTCACAGTGCTTCTTTCTTGGTTACTGTCAATCTGCTATAATTATAAAAGCCAAGCTCATAAAGCATGGTGCTCATGAACAATAGTGACATGAATTTCTCACTCTGGTGTCCAAACATTGCCAACATTAAGTACTATCAATTTTACCATGAAATATGATATTGGTTAACTGTGTGCTCTCAGCTACAGCTGTAGTTGGTAGTTTTTTTTACTCTTTGATCTCTTATGTCTTTTGACTCTTTGGGGCCTGCTACCCAGCTGCCCAGATCACATGGAGGTTTATTCTTTCTTAGGGTATCTAGCCTTAGCTTGGCCTGTTTCTAGCCAAGTTTTCTTAGCTTAAATTATTCTCTCTACCTTTTGTTTTTCTATATTACCTTTCTTTATCTCTGTGTATCTTTTCTTTCCTTCTTATTCTGTGTCTGGCTGTGTAGCTGTGTGACTGCCCCAGCATCCTTCTTCTTTTCTTTTATTTTCTTTTTTTTTTTTTTTTTTTGGTTTTTCGAGACAGGGTTTCTCTGTGGTGTTGGAGCCTGTCCTGGAACTAGCTCTTGTAGACTAGGCTGGTCTTGAACTCACAGAGATCCGCCTGCCTCTGCCTCCCAAGTGCTGGGATTAAAGCCGTGCACCACCACCGCCCGGCTTCTTTTCTTCTCACTCCTTGATCATTTATTTCCAGATTTCTCCTCCTGCCAACCCTACGAATTCTTTCGATCTGCTCGTCACTAGACCAATCAGGTGTTTTAGACAGGCTAAGTAACACATCTGCACAGAGTTACACAAATGTAATATGAGAGATTCCATAACATCTTTACATCATTACACAAATATTCCACAAAATGAACAAATGTAGGGCATATTGAGCTAATATTCCACAGCATACAGCTTTTCTAAGCAGAGCTCTGCTTTGTTTCTCTGTATTCATATAGGGCTCTAGAATTCATGATGCAACCTTTCTTTTATGCTATCTTTTCTCGGAAGTATACTCAAAATTGTTTGTTTTCAAGTGCTTCATATTTTCATTAAGGAAGGATACCGTTTATTTAAAATTGGTTTTTGTGTAGAAAATTAACTAATTAAAAACAAATTTCATATTGTATATGAGAGGCAACTTTTATACTTACATTCACATCCCTTTTTCCGTTTCGATTTTATTCTGACTGTAATCAGTGTAATTGCTGTCACACATGTACATAAATGTACATATAACCGAATCATCTAATCTCTACTTATGCTTTCTGTGGTTCAATGTATAACTAGATAGTAAGCAATATTTGTAACATAAATGTTATACATTACATGTCAGGCAGTAAATGTATACATAAGAAAAATTATTATATACGTTATTAATTAATAAAATAGTATTTTATCAATTCCTTTAGAATCTCATAAGACATATTTTGATCACATTTAGTATCAACCTCTCCCGAAACTCTCACTTCTGCCTTCCCACCTATATTCTTGCCACTATTGTACCCTCTATTGGAATATCTAGACAGGGTAGTTATTACAATAGTTCAAAGGCTTCAGCTTGGTTAACTGATGATTAGTTTTCTTACTGAGTAATGTGGGGAGCCTGAGTAAAATAAATGCTTCTCTAATGTGTGGTGTCTTCAGCAACAGAATCTTGTAAGTAAGTTCTGGAGAGTAACCAGAAATAATGGAAATGGATTGTAATATTGGCGGGATCTCACTGGCTCGCAGTTGCAATAGAATAGACTATTCCTGACACTGTTTTTTTCTTGTTTTATTATGATTAGATTATGATTAGAGGTATTGTTGCCATGTTGGAGGATGAATCCATTCATACTCTCTTTCTCATATATTTGTATGAATGTATGTATATATGTATATATATATATCATGTATACATATATGTATATATATATATATATATATATATATATATATATATATATATATCCAACTCCATGTAAACTCTTTCTCTCCCATTATCTCTCTACCCCACTTCTCTGGCACTGCACTCTATCTCCCCTACCTTAAAAGGTCCCTTACTCACTGCCCCATAATAAAATATCAATGTTCAAAGCTTTGTAGTCTCAATGAAAGGGAAATCAATGAAACAATAATTTAGATGGATAAATATATTGGCAAATAGAGATATAATAGATGATAGATCAATGGGTAACTAGTTAGACAGTAGATGATAGATAGATAGATAGATAGATAGATAGATAGATAGATAGATGGTAGACAGACAGATGGTCAGAATTTCACTAATAGTGCTTCTGTTAAAATACAGATAGAAAATTTTGGGAAAAGATTATTTATAATTTATTTTATCTTTGAAATATATTGCTTAAGAAAAACGGAGACCTTTGCCCATTTTCCAATAATGGGGCAAACTCAGAGATAGAGAGCAAGACTCTGCTAGTCAGGTGAGAATTAGGAGGAACGATAATAACTAAAGCAAGTCTCCAAACAAATAATTTTATGATCTATGTAATAATTTTAAATCTATGCTTTAAACACATACCTGAGCAAAATAAATGACAAATAGTTCTAGGGAGATTTTACACCTCTAATGAACAACTTGTTTCAACTGTAGCAGAATTTATCGTTTCTAATAGAATTGATTATCTTTTATATTTTCAGAATCAAAGCTTCAGGTATTTTCTGCATTGACTCCTCAGTGAAAAATCTCAGTTTCGCTAATTCTACCAAGGCTTTTGTGAATCAATAAATATACCCAGATGAAATATGTTATTGGAAGGTCTTTAAATGAGTATTTATCTCTAAAACTATCTAGGATATGGAATATGGAATTGATTTAGTAAATTGCAGTTTGTCCTGTTCAGTAATATTAATTGATCTGAGGGTCCTATCAATTAAGTCATTAATTCCTTTTCATGCATCTTTTAACTATAGATTTGGAATGGTCAGGATAACTTTCACTATGATTTCATCCCATTACTAGGCATTTATTATGACATTAGGATGATGAAAGAACATGCAGTCAATTATTTGAACATTGCTAAACAACTATTATATCGATGGCATAATCATTGAGTATTTCCTATTTTCATATATATTCATGAGGAAAGGGCTAAGGGAAAGTGACATTTTTACTTTTGTACCATAGTACTCCACCACTTTATTAATCTCTTAGGTGTACAAATTAATATATTTCATATAAAAGCAAAATAAATGTATGTAATAATTTTGTGACTATTTCTGTTTTGAAGAAAAAAATGTAAAACATAAACAATTTGTCACACATCTTGATAGCAACTTTGCCTGAATCTACATCTGACAGTGATTTCTTCTTCTATTTATAGTTTTCTTTTTACATCCATATCTTTATACATGTTTTATGTATATGCATGTGAATCTCTGTATATGTATGTAAATGAATATGCATATGTATTTGCTAAAATGAGGTTCTGATACAGTTCTGCCTGACGTTAGAAACAGACAATGGGTAAGCACTGACAATGTAAAACTAGGTACAGGATTGTAAGATGACCATCATCTTAAAATGACTGAAGAGAGCATGAACAAAAGAACTGCAAAAAAACCGAAGTGAAAAATTAGAGACTTTCACTGCTGAAGTGATGAAGGAGGAGAATAAGCAATTGACTCAAAATTTTAAGAGACTTTGAGTAGGTTGTTCCAAGTCCCTTCCATATGTCCCCAGAGGTTCAATCAAAAGCAGACTACAGTTGGTCTTTAAAGATAAACAAATGTCCAGATGCTCTCCAAAGGTATAAAAGGCTAAAATTTGATAAATTACTATATATTTATTAACAATGGGCCAAAGGTGAATGTTAGGCATGGATCAGAAGTGGAGATTGTGGAAGAGATCTAGCCTGATCCTCCAGATGGAGTTTGCCCCAAGAAAGTTTCCCTGGAAAGAGGAATAATTCAGTAAGAAACTTCAAAAAGGACCTCTTTGAGCCAATAACAGAGGGAAATATTTTTAAAGACATACAGAAAAAAAGCATGTGTTAGTTATTCGCTGACATTTTAAAATATTTTTTACAACCTGCTAAGTAGTGTGATAGATCATGGAAATACAGTAAGAGTGAAAGAAATAGAAAAAAATCAGGAACAAATATACTATAAAGACATACCTGAGACTTGGTTCTACCTGTGTGGCTTGGCTGCTGTGGGGTTTTGATTGCTCACTCTGGGTTATTTTGGGCTTTCTTGTGCATATAGCAACTTAGCTGAAAGTTTATAAAAGAGATATATTATGAAGTTAGGGCATAATGAAAAATATCAATAAGAACTGGAAATATATTACCTAAGGAATGAGAAACATACTAGGACTAGAGTAGAAAATGAAGTAGAAAAGAGATTAAAAGTTATAGAAGTGAATCTGAGAAGGAGGGAGGTAATTTGGGTTACAATTATCAATGTAAACTGCACATACATATGAAATTCTCATAAAGCAATAAAATGGTGTGCATATAGAAAGTTATAGAAGTATGTAGTAGCTAAACTACAGGTTGTTTGCATGCTTAGAAAGGGACTTTCTTTTCAGTGTACTGAAAAGCCTTTGAAATGGAAAAAAAAAGAGCTTAGTGTTGTTCTCTTGCAACACTACAACTCCCAGCGTTCCCCTGGGGACACATTTCCCAGAAGCTTTTGCATTCCCCGTTAAAAAGCGGGGGCCGCCACGAGCCCCCCCTCTCTCTTCTTCTCTCTTCTCCTTTCTCCCCCCCCTTTTTTCCTTCCCGCCTTCCCTACTGTGTTTGCATGCCCCTCCCCACCTGTTTGTTGTCCCTCCTCCATTAAAAGTGCACCCACGTGGGACCGCCGCGTGTCCCTGTCTTTTCCTCGCGTAACCATCTTTACCACCATAGGACAAACAGGAATTAAGAACAACACTTAGTGTCAACTGTGCCACAATTTTTGTCTTTCAACAGATATGGCCATCACATCCTGAATCAAAACCTACATGAATTCTGCACCTTCGTCTCTTGAAAACTCATTTTATCATTAATATTAATTTGTTAGGGAGAGGCTCGCAGAATGTCCTCTAGTCAAAGACCCCCTCATTCTCTTGATATTTTTAGCAAGTGTAGATATAATAAAAATGCAATTATTACCATATAATATAATTAAGTAGTGCCTCTTCCATTTTAATTATTTTCAAAATTTCATTTATTCACCAATAATAATAGTGAATAAATAGTAACATCTCGAAATACTTATTAATGTAAGGAATAATAGCAATGACATAACTACAAATTATCCTGTTTTAGGTAATCATCTGATTTAAAACAACTGGATAAAATTTATTGAAGTTTTAAAAAAGTTTTCTCAGAAGAGCTTTACAGAGAAGAACTCAGAAGCCAAGGATGTATGCAACACAAACATTTGCCATTTGGAAACTGTTCAAAGTAGACTATCAGTGTCATTCAACACAAGATAATAGTTTATGTATAGTTATTGTCCATGGGAAAGAGCAAAGTCTATTGTTCCTTGATCTTATTTTAAATCTACTAATATTTGCCTAATCTGTATAATCAGTCTTCTAAAGTCTCAGCATTTATTTAAGGTCTATCTAATCTCTGTGAGTTTAGAGCTTGTAAAATTATTGAAATGCCCATTTCTCATTGCTTACAAAACATGAACATATACAGGGAAGATTATCAACATAGTGCTAGAAATAAATCAACAAATTCAATTAAATTCTCAAGACATACATAGCACAATCAATCCACTGGTAATGATATAACACCATTTCATGAGTGTGATTAATTTCCTATAATAATAAACGTCCTGGTGAACAGAGATATGGTGCATGGCCAACTAGGTTAGAAAGCAATTTTTAAGAAGTAATAAATCTAAATGAATCTTTTAATTAAAATATCGCAAAATTATCATGTAAGACACACATACCTATTGACTATTAAAATCATTTCATTCTAATCTTGGGCAGTATACATTATAATATCTGCAATAAACTTTTATTAAACTCAATGTAACATTTTAGCTTTAATCATTAGATGAATGGATAGACTCAAACACATTAACATATATACTGCTCAGTTAAAATGACCCTAAAAGGACTGAAGAAGATAGCTCACTGGTTAAGACTGCTTGATACTCTTCAGAAGGCCCCCAGTTTGGTGCTCAGCACCTGAATCAAACAGCATACAACAGCCTAAAACTTTAGCTTCCAAGGATCTGAGGACCCATTTCTGGCCCCGACAGCTGCTTAAGAATGCAGAAGTTGCCAGAAAATGGTGGCACCAGACTTTAATTCCAGCACTCATGAGCACAGGTAGAAGGATATCTTTGAGTTTAAGGCTAATCTGCTCTGCAGAAAGAGTTCCAGGACAGCAAGGACTACACAGAGAATCTCTGTTACTAAAAATAATAATAAAGAAAAGAAAAGAATACACAAGGCACATCCACCGTTCCACCATAGAAACACAATGCATAAACATAAATATAGTAACACATTCTAAGCACAAGCCTAGATTTCCTCCTTCCAGAAAGATTCTCTATTTTATCCTACTTTAGAATAATACTTTGATGGTATATAGCAAACCATTCCCATTAGAAAAAGACTACCGTGCAAGAATGAAAACCTAAGTTAAAAAAAAATCTATCTACTAGATCTGAAGACAAAAAATCATTTTAATGAATGACATTCAATGAATAACTTTATGCTAAATAAACATACTGGATGTCAATTGTCAGCATAAAGTGAGGTCAGGGTAGTCTACATTTTTAATTAAAACCTTCAGCACCAGCAATCATTTACTGTGAAATCATGAATATCATATTATCATATTCACCCTAGTTTTTAACAATAGATTTGCATTTTTAAATCTTAGTTAAGTAAATTCAAATTAAATTAAGAATTTTACTTATAAATTTATTATTTGTTCGGGAGAGCTGATGCTGAAACTCAGGTGTTCTAGTGTGCTATGAATTACAGGTTTTAAAAAATTGAAAGATTTCTTCAAAATAGTTTCATGAAATTCTTCACCAAAATTCTTCCTTCACTTCCGATTTTCTCTCACTGAGACCATGTGAAAGTGTCCAGTGTCCAGCATAGCTAAAGAAATAATTTTAGTGATTCACATCCTTGATTGGATTACTTAACATGTTCAGTATTCATTTGGGTTTGTATATGCAAGTTTTTTTTTTAATTTTGTTTTTTGTTTTTGTTTGTTTTTATCTTATTTTTGTTTTGGAAGGGTGAAGGATTCTCTTTTTAAAGTACCATACGAATGGCTTACTATTGCAATCTGCATGAACACTAAAATACATTTAGTATATTTATCATATATTAAATATATGATAAATTATATTCAGCTGATACTTAGAAAGAAATATACCCCCCAAATTATATAAAATGTTGGCTGTGTATTTTATTTGTTAACTGTAGTAGCTACCTAATCTTGAAGTTCCTCGTGTTTCTAACCTGAATATATCGTGTCTGTAGTTCGCTCTGCTTTTATATTCAAGCCTCCTGGGTTGGAAACTATTTCATATGCTCACACCTCATAAGACAGGACTTCCAGGATAATGAGACTACTAATTGCTCTCTAAATGTATTGTGATTTAGTAATGTGTATTTTTTTTACTTTTTTTAAAATTTAATTTATTTATTTATTAAAGATTTCTGCCTCCTCTCCGTCACCGCCTCCCATTTCCCTCCCCCTCCCCCGATCAAGTCCCCCTCCCTCATCGGCTCGAAAAGCAATCAGGGTTCCCTGACCTGTGGGAAGTCCACTGCCCACCTCCATCCAGGTCTAGTAAGGTGAGCATCCAAACTGCCTAGGCTCCCCCAAAGCCAGTACGTGCAGTAGGATCAAAAACCCATTGCCATTGTTCTTGAATTCTCAGTAGTCCTCATTGTCCGCTATGTTCAGCAAGTCCGGTTTTATCCCCTGCTTTTTCAGACCCTGGCCAGCTGGCCTTAGTTCCCGATAGAACATCCCCATTGTCTCACTCATATTTGGTTTCTAGCCATAAATAAAGGACATTGAGCCTATAATTCGCTATCCTAGAGAAGCTAAATAAGAAGGTGAATCCAAAGACAAACATATAGGCATCCTCCTGAATATTAACCTTCATTGGGCGATGAAAGGAGACAGAGACAGAGACCCACATTGGAGCACCGGATTGAAATCTCAAGGTCCAAATCAGGAGCAGAAGGAGCGAGAGCATGAGCAAGGAACTCAGGACTGCAAGGGGTGCACCCACACACTGAGTAATGTGTATTTTTATGCTACATTTATGAAGTATATGTGAGATCTCACACAGTTTACACAATGCTAATATCTAAAAGGGTATAAAATTTAGGAAGAGTCAAAATTCTAGATAATAACCACATAAGTGTTAAGGTCGCTTGAAGGAATTTAAATTGTGATAAATTCTAGAGGAAATAAATGTAATTTATATTAAACTTACACATTCATAGACAAAACTTCAAATTCTAATATTGCACGTTACTGAGAGAATAAACTATATACTATGATATTTAACTCCTAAAAACACAGAGGAGGGAGAAAAGAGTGAATGGTTGAGGGAGATAATGAGAAAGGGAATAAAACACCAAAGTAAAGCAAAATCCTCTCACGTTTACATGGAAAATGAGCTCACTCATAACAAGAGTGCATGGTCTCCTTAGCCTCCTTATTTCCCAGGGAAAGGTGAGTGTGATTGTTTCCCCTTTCCATAGCCCCAGGATGCAGGACAATCAGATGCCATACAAGTTAAGTCAAAGCAGGAACTCAGTTTATTACTGCGAGTGTCAGCTTATATAGGTTAAGTGATGTGGGGTACCTCCAGCCAATGAGAGACAGCCAATCCCTCCCTTTGGCTGGAAAAGCATCTACCTAGATTTTGCTGTCTCATCATCACTCGGTTCCCTCAAACTCAAGCCAGACTTTTTCTCTGTCCTACAGGCCCTGAGGTATAGGCCCTGAGATAATTTCTGCTCAACAAAGAGGAAACAAACTCTAGAACTGACCCCAACAACAAAACTTTTGTCTACTATTATAAAAATATAGCTCACATAAATATGTATGTATTTATTGTTTGAGGTTAAACTAATATTTCTGAAGTCCTGTTGTTTCCCCCTTTTATTGAAAATAGTTTCTTTTATCATATATATATATATATTCATACATACATAAAAACACACACATATATATATAAATAATGATTATTGTTTGTCCTTCCTCTATTCCTCCAGCTCCTCCCCCACTTTCCTTCCCATCTAGATCTATCCTCTTTCTATCTCTCACTAGAAGAGAACAGGGCTCTAAGAGATAAGAGCAAAAATAAAATAATAAAATGGAGTAAGATAAGCTAACATCATTAAAACAAAGTTGGACGAGGCAAACCGACAGAAAGAAAAGAGCCCAAGAAAAGGCAAAAGAATCAGAGACCCACTCATTACTATACACAGGATTTCCATAGTTTAAGCTACAATACATACACTGAGGACCTGGTTCAGACCCATGGAGGCCCCGTGCTTTCTGTTTGCATCTCTGTGAGATCATATGAGCTTTGCTCAGTAGATAGATATAAGAGGGTCTTGTTCTCCTGGAGTTCATTTCTTCCTCTGCTTCTCAGACGTTTTCTACCTTGTCGTCTACAGGGTTCCCTGGAAACATTCTCTCTCTCTCTCTCTCTCTCTCTCTCTCTCTCTTTCTCTCTCTCTGTACACACATGCATACATAAAGTCTAGGTAAGTTTCTGTCTTGTTCCACCTGCCATTGGAGGAAACTTATCTGATGATGACTGATATAAGCCTCTGATCTATGAGTATGGCAGAATATCATTAGGAGTCGTTTTAGAGCTACTCTTTTTGATTTTATAAGATAGCAATATTTGGTTTCATCCTAATTCGCTGGGCTACTATCTAATCACTGGTTCCTGGTCAACCAAGCACTATCAAACATGGGGCAGTAGGACTTAAGTAAAATCAGAGATTGGTTGGTTACTACCAGAATTTTGGTGCCAACTTTGCCTTAACGTATTTTTTTTGGCAGGACATCATTATGTATCAAAGGGTTTGTGATTGGATTGTTGGTTATGTTTCTCATTTGGTCACCTGCAGAGAGACCTTCCTGTACCCAAAACACTAAAACATGGCTGTAAAACATTTTATGTAGGCACTAACTCGGGCCAGTTTATGTTCAATGAGTTGTGTGCTATTGTCTTCAGCAATGGCGCCTTGCTGCCAGTTTGTTTTGGCAACTGGTCTGGTGATTTGAAGATTTCCACGAGACCCTTTGGCTAACAACTGGATTAGATGTAACCCAGTCCCAGTAGTGGATGCTTTGTTTGGTGACAAAAGATGGTCTTTTCAAACTGTCTTCTCCATTATTTGGAGGCTTCATTGAGCCTGCCTTTATATTTTGTAGGGAGATTTTGTTGTATCAAGCTTCCATACCACCCCCAAATACCCCTTAATTCTACCTATCTCTCAACCTATTCATTCCTTCCCCTCCTACCAGATCCTCTAGTTTTACTTCTCTTACTCCCAATCTGTCCACAGATTCTATTCTGTTTCCCCCTCCCAGGAAAATCCATGAGTCCCCCTTAGTCCCTCCCTCTATACCTAACCTCACTTGGTTTAAGAAATGAAGCTTGGTCATTACTTGTTTAATGGCTAATATCTTCATATAAGTGAAGACGCATAATTTTCTTTCTTGGTCTGGGTTATATATTAATTTTAAATTTAGAGAGAAAGCAGTCAAAACACCAGAATCTCCTTAAAATTGTTTAAGTGAGCTAAGTGCTCTAAAAATTTGTTTCAATTGGGACAATTTGCAACATAAAACGACATAATCCTTGGAAATATCTTATGCATGTAAAAGTGGAATCAAGTGTGTAACTCCTCCACAGACATTTAACTTAATGGCCCAGAATTACACTGAAGGATGTAAATGCTACAGGCAATGGGTATTTTTCCTTACTCTTGGCAGTCCGTTGGATGTCTTCTGTGTGGTCTTAGCAGATCTCTGAGTCTACTAGCTTCAAGGGACACAGTCTGTTTCCCTCAGGCTTACTGCTTGTTGACTGATACCATAAATCTCTCGTTTCTAGTTGGCTATCAGTTTTTTACTACAGGGTAGTCTTGCTTTTCCTCAGGGTTCCACCTAATTGTAAGGCATTTCTTCTCTATGACACATAGGGAACACTGTCTTAGTCTCTCTCTCTGTGTGTTTTTTTTTTTTTCTCTTCCGAACTGTGCCATTTCCTCCTAGCAGTTCAACTTAGAAATCACAAATGCTCCTTTTGCAAAGCCTATTATGTTCAGGAACCTTTAAACTTGAGAATAGAGGTGGATAAAGAGAGAGCTCTCTTCTGTTTGTTTCTCTTCTTTATAAACATGTTAGTTAAAACCGGAGCCAGAACTAGTATATCAATTAAACTTTTAGGGAAACTAGACAAAAATTTACAATGTTATAATTAAAATATTAACAGAAAGTAGTTTTGTTTCCTTAGATGGCTATTTTGAAATGACCATATTAAGGGAGTATAATTTAGCTTTTCTTCTTCTATTATACTTTTTACCTCTTCAGAAAGTAGGAAGTTAAAGAGAGGTTATCTTGAGAGCCAAAGTATACCTTCAATTTCTCAAGGTGGAGAGGACAAATGTTCACTAAATTCTAGAGAAATAAGATTTCCTTCTTTAACTCTAGATAAGTGGTTCTCAACTTAAGGATCACAACCCCTTTGTGGGTCTCATGTCAGATTTTCACATTATTATCCATGACAGTAGCAGGATTACAGGTACGAAGTAGCAAAAAGAATAATTTTATGGTTGGGGTTTACCACAATATAGAAAACCTTATTAAAGTGTTATGTCATTAGGAAGTTTGAGAAACACTGTTCTAGATAGCCTTCAAGAACCAGCAAAGCATTCTCCAAAACCACCTTTACAAAAGAAGAGACTCCACCCAAGTCCACCTGTGCCCTAAGGAAAAAGTCAGGATGCTAAAGAATTCCAAGTGTTCCACATTCCTCTCGACATTTATCAATAGAGTCTCTGAATTAAAAAATGATTGATAATGAAAGCAAACCAAACAAAATGCCTATTTCCCAGAGGACAATTTCATTTGATCATATTATTACAAAATTAAAAATTTTTGTTGTATCTCTGATCAGCTGAAATAATCCCTGCCTCTATTCAGCTGAACATGTTAATATTTATGGAAGCAGACTCTGTCTTTCAATGTGCCCAGCATAGGGTTGCAGGTAAGAATGGCTGTGGATGACTGTTATAGACAGAGTCTGGTTTAATGCCCTCTCCCTCCACACATTTCTCAGAAGAGCCCCTCATGAGTGCTGTTTACTCTAGGATTTGTTTTATACAGTTAGGCTTAACACTCTGAAATACATGCAGATGTAAAAAACTGTCTGTGTTTTTCCGTGTTTTTACCGTTCTTCATTGGAAATAGACATCCGAAAATGGCTAGAACATCCAATGGAAAACACAATACCATACAGATCCAGCAAAGGTGTTCCAGTCCAACAAAGGGCTGTATATCCTGCAGGCCTATAAATGAGACTAGTACATACCATCCATTTTAGTTTCTTCCAGATGAGCGAATGTCATGCATCTCATCATTGAGATTAAAATTATTCATACTAGAAGATTCAGCTACTTACTCCTCTGATGGGGAGATAATAAAAATTCACTTAACGTGGAAACAGCTTTTAATTTTACCAGCCTAGGTGATGCCATGTATGCTGTATCCTTCCATACTTCAGGAGCTGACCTGGATGGGATAGCAAGGAAATGAGTAAATGACAGACATACAGACAAACAGAAGCAGCAAGCTGGGATCAGGTGTATTGAACTCTGAAGGGAGAAGACTTAAAGCCCAGAATTTTGGTGTTTTTATTATGGTCTGTTGAACATGGAGGCAGTTGTCTGCATAAAGCTGACTGAATCAAGGAAGGAGATAATCTCAGTAGGAGCAGTCATTGTGGAAAGCAGTCTTCAGACTTAAAATATATAGAGGGGAGAAATTTATGATGATATTTCCTACATACACTGTCAACACTCACACTTTGGTCATAAAGAAGCCATTGCAAACCCTCTGATACCTAGGGAATTTTTGTCACTTACATGGGACAGCGATACTGGAATCCTTGGCATTCCTGTACCCTGTGATCCTTAACATGGCTGTATCCTTGTAAACTGGAGGCATTCCCTCAGGATTTTGTTCACTCAAGGACTCCTCTGTGACCCACTCATATTTTTGGTTGCTGGGAAGCAGTTAATTATTGATAGTGCTCCTCCTTAACTGCATACATACATTTTTAGTAAGATAAACCTAATTAAAAAGCAAAAATGGGTATCCCAAAGTACACTAAAAAGCAATTAGTTATATGTAGAGTTTGAAAAATCCCAGTACAAAACTCTGGTTGTCTTCAAGAATTATGAACTAATTAACTGAGAGATATGGAAATCAGACAAATGAAAATGGACATATCAGTTTTGTCATTGGAATATGCTAATTTAGAAGATGTTTTGTAGGAATTTAGAATCAATGAGCTCTCTGACACTTCACCTCAATTAAATTTATACACATCATCATTTATAGAGTAGAAAGCGTACAGAATCATGGGGGTTATATAGGAAATAAAAATAAATAAAAAGGGCATATATGGTCCATATGTGTGTGTGTGTGTGTGTGTGTGTGTGTGTGTGTGTGTGTTGCTATTAACCAAGAATTCAACTTGTCCAGGGCATTTGTGTAATCAAAACCAAAAGGTAAAAGTCATACTTTCATGCAGTCTATTTTTCAACTACATAATCCTACCATAATAGATGTGAAAGTGCTCAGTGTTATGAAGAAGTAGAAATCAATACATAGTGAGGGCTAGGTTGTTGCAGAGTTTTGAAAACAGTGTATTAGAGAAATGGTGTTGGTACAAGAAACAGTACACGGAAACTTGGGTGTTTAATATTGAGGTTTATGAAGAGGATAATAGGCACAATCATAGATGAAATTGCATAGAGCTATGGCTAAAAGAGAAAATTGGTTAAAAACGGAATTTATTTGTAATGAGGAAATCAATGGGATCATCATGCATCATTGAAAATGAAAGGAATTCTTGATGATAATAATAATATTTTCTGTTTTTTTTTTTCTTTGCTTTTCTTTGTATTCAAAAACCTGAAGAGACGGTTCAGCAGTTGGGAGAACTTAGTGTGCGGAATGATTACTCATGGTTTTCAATTTGACTAAAACTAGAAATTACTAAAACTTAAGGAGCAGGGCATACCTATAGGTATTTTTTTCCTTTATTAAATCATTTGATGTGACAAGAAACAACTCTAGTCTTATTTTGAAGTGGAAAGACCCTTTTAATCTGGCTCACACCTTCTGCTGCTAGATTGTAGAAGGACGTGGAAGAAGGAAGTTTTCTTTCTGGCTGTTTGCTCTCAGTCT
Source organism: Microtus oregoni (assembly GCF_018167655.1). Classification (NCBI taxonomy): domain Eukaryota; kingdom Metazoa; phylum Chordata; class Mammalia; order Rodentia; family Cricetidae; genus Microtus; species Microtus oregoni. Next base: position 69,708,865 of record NW_024543060.1, on the reverse strand, counting down.
TACTGACTAGTCTGCTCTTCCACTGGCATTAGACCCTGCTTCTTTTGGATGTTAGCATATACTGAAAATCAGCGAAGATATCCAATTCTGTAAGCTGAACAACTACTGGACTTTTTACTTCCCATTGGTAGAAAAGCACTGTTGGATTCACGGGACCACAGCCTATGAACCATTTTAATAAATCACATATATATGAGAGAGAGAGAGAGAGAGAGAGAAAGAGATTTCTCAATATATTCTTGTCCACCCCTCTTCCCGTAGACCTCTCATCCTTGGATTTATCAATCATGTAGACTCCTGTAGGCAGGCAGAGAACTGTGATCTAGGGGTACTGGAAGAATAGCAAGATTATGACCACACATACACATATATGTGTGTATACCATATATTGCAAGATTATCAATATATAATATGTATATATGTATATACAGCCAAATATAAGAATATGTTGTCATTATAATAAATTCCCTTTATATGTATATATATATATATATTACACACAGAATATATTGAATAAATAAAATTGTCTTAGATAGAATTGGTAACTAAGTCAAATAGTATATTCAATCTGTGCTTTGCTTACTTGTGACTTATGGAAAGAGTAAAAGTCTAGAGAGACAACTTCAACAGAGTCCTGTTGTTCAGATATCTTAGCAAAGATATCCAGAAGTCAGCCATTTCTTCTAATTGCTACGAGAGTCCTTAAACAGAAGTAGACTCTTACCAAGATCACTGTCCTAAATTATTCTTTTACTACCTTTCCTTGACATTTTAAATATTTTATAAGGACACCTCTACATCTTTCATATCCATCCCTTTTTCGCTCCCATGATGTGATCAATCCCATACCTTTTCACAGAGAAACCCGACAAATTTCCCCAACATAAAATCATTTTGCTCTTTCTTTGCTAATATCTTGTCGAACAATAAACAATGGTTAGACTCTTGGGTTAGCATCTGCTCATATTATGATAAGGCCTGCTCTGTATCCATCCTCTGCTTTCTTTTCTCTACCATCTAGCATTTCAATGCTTACTTTCTCTTTTATCCAGAAGCCATATTACTTCTGTCCTTTCTGCCTAGTATTCCCATAGTCTTCTGTAAATTTTAAGATGATTAAGGAAACTTTAAAAGAGCAGTGGATCCTTTACAATACTGAGACCCTTTGCAAATAGTACATTGTCAACTTATATTTTGAGAAACAAGAGTACATATCCTTTATTCTGAATGAACCTGTGTCCTGTGGTTACCATGAGTACCACAGAAGAAGAGATTGCTTTGACTCTAAGCCCAGCATCTACTGAGGTCTTAGAAGGAGTACTAAAATTAACAAATTTTGCCTAACAATACTATTTTCTTGTGCTTAAGCATCATCATTAAAAAGTAATCCTTGCTAAAGACATTTTGCTGTCATTTTAAGCAATCACTGTAATTAATGTTTTCAAAATTATGCACACGTGTTAACCACTCATGAAAGCATGTGTACATAGAGGCACACATAGTGATGTCTGCTATCTTCTTCTTTTCTTTTCTTTTCCTTTTGAATATGCAGTGAATCCAGTCAAGAGACTTAACCAAGGTAGACAGGTGCTGAACCACGGAGCAACATTCTCAGCCTGATGTCTGATGTCAAATTGCCAGAGTTAAAACATTATCATTTCTTATCATATCCCTAGTAAATGAAACAGTCGTGTGTGTGTGTGTGTGTGTGTGTGTGTGTGTGTGTGTGTTCATGTAAAAGAGAGGGAGGGAGATCAGAGGAAGAGATATAAAGCAAGGAGAATAGTGTTACCAATAATGTTCACAACATTTGGTGAGTGTTAAATGAGTAGTCACATACAAAGTATTACTTGAGCAATTAACACATTAGAAGTGATATATGTTTGCTATTCTTACAAGAGCCTAGTTTCCTAGAATATTATTAGATCATCATGATATAGAGGTGAAGAAGAAGAGAGATTTTTCTAATTAAAATTAATCTTTCCAGGTTAGCTAATACATAATTAGTAAAACAAGACTGGATTTTGAATAAGGGTACCCATGTACTAAAAAAGTAGAGGCTCTAAAGAGACAATGATAATTTCATACAATATGGATGATAGGTAAATGTCTGCAAGGATAAATAATACAACATAGAGAAGGAGAGTATATATTCCCTGGTAGCAGCATCCCACATATGTGACAATGTCTGATGTCACATATGCTTGTCTGGCAATGAGTAGGCATTATGAATCAAAATCAGCACGTATCCTGAAAAAAACATTTGTTTTACTCAGTAGGCAGAAAAGCATATCACAAAATTTATAAGCAGAAACTCCCTAGGTGCACAAAAAGAAAAGACAATATTGCAATCAAGAGAGAAAGAATTTTAAAATTGCCTCATTTGAAGTCAACATGACACACTCAGAAAGTGAGATGGCATAGGTTTCGTGTGATCAGAGGTTAAGAATAGGTAAGGAGCTCTCTATAAAAGAAACTCAGGTTTGTGGGCACTAAATAGTACAATATCTGATCTTTAACCTTTATAATAAAAGCTTTTGCAAAAATGAAAAACTCTGATTATAGAACATCTTCACTTCAAAGATTTTATTGTGAATAGTATAAAATAGAAAGGAGAAGTAGCTGTTGGTGAAGAGAAAGAGATGCATTACCTGGCTATTGAGAAAATTTAATATGAGGAAAAAGTTCAGCGGGAAAAAGAATGGCATTATGCTTACAGAACTCATGTTGACATGGCAGAATTTAAACATAAAAATATGTCTCAGTAGTCCTCATTGTCTGCTATGTTCAGCAAGTCCGGTTTTACCCCATGTTTTTTCAGACCCAGGCCAGTTGGCCTTTGTGAGTTCCCCATAGAACATCCCCACTGTCTCAGTGTGTGGGTGCACCCCTCGCGGTCCTGAGTTCCTTGCTCTTGTTCTCTCTCCTTCTGCTCCTGATTTGGACCTTGAGATTTCTGTCCGGTGCTCCAATAGGGGTCTCTGTCTCCTTTCATCGCCTGATGAAGGTTAATATTCAGGAGGATGCCTATATGTTTTTCTTTGGGTTCTCCTTATTAAGCTTCTCTAGGATCACTAATTATAGGCTCAATGTCCTTTGTTTATCGCTAGAAACCAAATATGAGTGAGGACATCCCATGTTCCTCTTTTTGGGTCTGGCTTACCTCACTCAGGATAATGTTTTCTATTTCCATCTATTTGCATGCAAAATTCAAGAAGTCCTTGTTTTTTACTGCTGAGTAGTACTCTAATATGTATATATTCCATACTTTCTTCATCCATGCTTCCATTGAAGGGCATCTAGGTTGTTTCCAGGTTCTGGCTATTACAAACAATGCTGCTATGAACATAGTAGAGCATATAATTTTGTTGTATGATAGGGCCTCTCTTTTGTATATTCCCAAGAGTGGGTATTGCTGGGTCCCGGAGTAGGTTGATCCCGAATATCCTGAGAAACCGCCACACTGCTTTCCAAAGTGGTTGCACAAGTTTGCATTCCAACCAGCAATAGATGAGTGTATCCCTTTCTCCACAACCTCTCCAGCAAAAGCTATCATTGGTGTTTTTTTATTGTAGCCATTCTGACAAGTGTAAGATGGCATCTTAAAGTTGTCTTGATTGAACATAGCAGACAATGAGGACTACTGAGAACTCAAGAACAATGGCAATGGGTTTTTGATCCTACTGTACATACTGGCTTTGGGGGAGCCTAAGCAGTTTGGATGCTCACCTTACTAGACCTGGATGGAGGTGGGTGGTCCTTGGACTTCCCACAGGGCAGGGAACCCTGATAGCTCTTTGGGCTGACGAGGGAGGGGGATTTGATTGGGGGAGGGGGAGAGAAATGGGAGGTGGTGGCGGGGAAGAGACAGAAATCTTTAATACATAAATAAATTAAAAAAAAATAATATGTCTGAGCATGTCTCATGGGAGCAGGCGTCTCCCAAGATTCTCCAAGAGAACTCCCATATTCCACTAGGTTACCTGGCGCTTCTCCTCAACCACAGTTTATGAGTAGATAATAATGTTCCCATTTTGGTCTGTGATTAAGAGAATTAGTGGCTTACACTATGTATCCTGAAGAATATTGCACTGGCATAAATCCAGTTCAAGAAAGGGAGTCTGAATGCTTTGACAGTACTTCATTCTGAGAGGGACATACCTGTTTATGTACTGAGAACACATCAATATATTAAACTCAGAAAACCTAAAATAAAATCAAAATACCTTTTCAAAACCTTCAGCACTGGCAAGTTAAGACTTGAAGCCTCAATACAGAACCCAGTTTAGTATCTTAAACTTCCCAAGATAGTCCTGTTATGCCGTATGAAAAGAGAAGCTGCCATGTCTGATTTCTCCACTAGATTCACAGTTGTGTACACAATAATGTATTATTAAGGAATTCATCATATAGTCTTTTTTTTCTGATGCAAGAAGGAAGAAAATAATTCAGCGATGACTATTTCTTGTCTGGATTTTTATATTGTAATCTTAAGAGTGAAGTGTTCGGATTTATGTTTCTCTCCAATTAAAAGCCAATATATTTTAAAACTAACACTTGAAACACTACAATAAGCAAAAACAAAATCAAACAAGCATAACAGCCTTCAGAAAACCAAATATATAGCATTTAATAACTAATGATATAACTAGTGAATATAATGGAGAGATCATAATAAACAAGATTTTTGATTGCATGACTGAATCAATATTGGTAACATTAACTTTAAAAAGAGAACTAAGTAAACAAAGTTATTTGGAAATAATGAAGCAATTCATGTGGCTTATTTTTGTGTTTTGAATTACTGGGAACTGGATAAAGAACTTCCCTTTTGCTAGCCCACTGTTCTACCATGAACTTATAGCCTCTGTCTGAATTCTTTGCTCTCCATCTAATGTCAGTTCTCAGAATATATAAACAGGAAATAGCTGATGATTCTAATATATTTTCTGTATTAGTAAACAGCAATTTTATTATCAAAGACTTATAACCTTAATGAATAAAAAGCACACAATTCATTTATTAAAAGAGGAAAGCAAGAGAGAAATCTGACATTACTGTAGATTATTTTGAGAATTAAAAGATCACTTGTAAACTGAATAAAAACAAAAGCAAATAAATAAGAGGTTAATGAATCTTATGTTCAGAGGTCGCAGAGTGGATGAAAATGTAATAATTGCATACACCAAGTGTAAGCTAGTGTTCCTAGAAGGCCAAGGAAATATAAAGTAATATTTTTCCAAGTGATAATTACAATATCCTCTTTTTCTACATAGTAAACTAGCATGAAAGAGAGATGATAAAATCATACTGAACCTACTAAGTATTATAGATGATGGCCTCACTCAATATTAGAAAATCAAAGTTATGAATGAGGTGATAATACATTATCACTGTCGGAAAAATAACATATAATTGCTTTATGCACCATCTTATGGGTCTAAGGCATATTTGATATTTTACTTTATTTATTTAGTGGTGGACTAATAAGATGGCTGTGTGGGTAAAAGTACTTGTTACAAATCTGATACTCTAAACTCAATTCTCAGGAGTCAAAAGGTAGAAAGAGTACCGTACTACCAGTCTAAAGATGTCTTCTGACCTTTGGATCTGCACGTCTGTCACTCTGTCTTTCTGACTCTCTGCCTGCTGCCTGAAAATCAGAATGTACGGTCATCAACCACTGCTATGGAACCATGCTTCTCTGCTTCCCACCTTAAGGAACCTGGACTCATCCTCTATAACTGTAAGCAAGCCCCCAATTAAATGCTATCTTTTATTAGCATTGTCTTGATCGTGGTGTCTTTTCATAGCAGTAAACCAGTAGATAAGCCATTGAACAGAATCAATTAGGGGAGGAAAGGGTTTTCTTGACCTCAAAGGTTAAAATCAATCATCTGAAGAAGTCAGACCATGAAATCAAAGCAGGAATCTGAACACTGAAACTGAAACAAAATCATAACAAAATCATGGCTTGCTTTCCATGACTTTCTCAGTTTGCTTTTGTATACTTCTCAGGACAACCTGCCCAGTGATCTATGCCCTCTCACCTCAATCTCGAGTCCCACAGAAAGGCCTCCATGACAATCTGATGGGGTCATTTCCTCAGCTGAGAGTCCCCTGTTGCAGTTGATTCAAGATTGTGTCAAGGTGGTTAAAAAAAAAAATAACTAGTGCAGAAGTGAACACAACAACGCTAAAATGAACTTTACAAAAAAAAAACTTTTAAGTTAAAAATGTATTTTCAATGTGAAGTAAAATTTAAATATATTGGTATCTCTAACAAAATTATTGTTGCTAAAGAAATAATAGAATGAAGAGGGAAATTCAAAGGGACATATTTTGTCAGAATTGAAATCTTTGTGCTGCCTTTGAGATCCATAAATTCTGGAGTGTTCGATTATTTTCACTTTTTACATTATATTTAATTGTAACGTTTATCCCTCCCCCTTTCTCCCTCTAAAAGTGGGGTTCTCAAGCTTCTTTATGCTGGAACCTTTAATTCTGTTCCTTTTCATGCTGAGGTGGATCCCGACCATAAATTTATTTTCTTTGTTACTTTATAACTGTAATTTGGAATTTGGCTACTTTTATAAATCATAATGCAAATATCTTATATGCAAAATATTTTATTTGTGACTCCTGTGAAAGTGTCATTCAATTTTGAAAGGGATCATGACTCACAGATTAAGGACTGCTGCTCTATACATGGCTTCTTTTTTTAACATTAATTATTATTACATGGTTGTACATGTATATGACTATATACTGTATATATACACAATTATATAGTTATATACACATATAATTATATGTGTATATGGTTATACGTACAATCTTATATGTATTTGTGTAATATATATTAATCATGTATATACATACATATATACCCCTAAATATAACTGTTTAGTCTATATAATGTTACCTGTATGTTTTCAGGCCTAAACATTTGGCATTGGACATCCATATGTTGTGCTCTTCTCCCTTTTCCAGCATTCCTCAGCTGCTTATAGCTCTTTGTGTGGGGTTGAAGGCTCATACCTGACTATTCCTACAGGTCACTTTAGAAAACTAAAACATTTCAACCTAGCTTGACTCTAAACTGCCTTTGCTTCCTGCAGAATTTGTTCTGTGTCTATCAGCACTGCTGGACCTAGTTTTGCCAGAGTAAAGAACGTAAATGACCTATAAAAGAAGTCTATCTGCATGGAGCTAGGGTAGGAGAAATATTTTCTGAGGATCAGTGCATATCACACTTCATTTACCAGTGACGGATTATGACAAGTAATCAGAAAGAAATCCCCAAATCTTTAGCAAACAATAAAATGTGTATCAGCAACACAGCACAGATGGTAGCAAAAAGAGGCTTTCAGTGTGTTCAAATACAGAGGGATCCTGATAGCACTCAGTATACTGCAGAGTTCCTAAGTCATATTTCCACAATGCACTCAACATTTGTAGGTATTTGGAGAACACTTGTCTAATATGGGTACAATACTGAGCATACATTCTCTGCACTTAATCTTAATGAATAACTTTTAGTGATTGGAGAATGTGCTGCTTAAGGATTACCCATGAAAAGCTGTGCAAACAATGTAATGAAATAAAGAAAATTACATTTTGAATTGGCAATTTGAATGAGATTATAAAATAAAGCTAATTATGTGTTGTTTTTGTCATTATTTTGGTTTTTCCTATGATTACAGTAGTGTTTTTCTAGCATATTTTATTAAAAATGAATGATTAAGAGTGCAGAAAAGGAGTTAGATGATTGCTGATTAAGACATATATCAGAAAATCCTTGATTGTTTTGTTAATAGTATGCATAATAAAAGCAACGGCAACACTTGGATGATCGCAACTCACTAGCATTTTTTCTTTATTATAGAATAAAAAGAGGGTGTGTTTTACTAGTGTATAATAGAGCATATATCAGTGTGTTTATTTTATTGAAACAGTATTACACAATATGCCAAACTACAGAATACACGTCCCATGATAACAATTAAAAACATCTCCAACAAAGACAGTGGGCAAGTGTCAGGTAGTTGTCTACAACTGAAGTTCACACAAAGCACCACCGCATTTATTTTCTACTAACATAGACCCTCTTGCTATTATGATATGCTAACTATGACATTTAAAAATTACAGGTTTTTTGGAATCTATGGTTGTTGCTCTTTTGGACTTATGTTATTGCTTATGGCGGGGAAGAGACAGAAATCTTTAATAAATAAATTAATTAAAAAATATATATTTGAGATAAAAAACACACCTAATAAACACAAGGTTGCAAACAACATAGGATATGCTATGCCTCTGTTTATAAAGGAGGGGAATTATAATATTCAGAATCATAGGTTCAGAAAGTCAAATTGTTGGTGCCTATTAAGAAGGATTGGAGAGATTAAGAAGGAGTTTGTTTTTTAAGCAGATATGAAAAGAGGTCTGAAGATGATACTATTGATGCTTTTCAATATAAATGTATTTCCTTCTCTTAAAAAGTACCCATCACAATGGTGTAATTTGGCAGACTTTACTTTATATTTTGTTGTAAACTAAAAATGAAAAAGAAGTCATGACATGTTTTTTTCAAATATATATATATATATACACACACACACATATATATATACATAAAGGTTGATGCAATTGATCATCTAAATTTAAATTATATTAATTGTGCATAGTTATGTTATATATAATTATATGATATATAATGTTATAAGTTTAGTGGCACTTTCGTGCATTTATTATTCACATGCACACATACAAATCTCACTGACATGTCTTCATTTGTTATGGTCCCTATACCAAATTATTTTCAGGAGCTTTCTTTCCTGAGTAATTCTTAATGTCCAAATATCTGTCACTTTATTAATAAACAAAAATGTCCAAAAATGCTCTCTAGTCCATCATATCTATAGAACTAATTTTAGGAACTATTACAATGAAATTCTGGCCCCCAAATACATCTATTTAACCATGGTTCCTTAAGTCTACAGACACCTCTGAAACAGCTAACCAAACCATGACTCAACTCTTGCATTCATGTTTGTCTTTTCCTAATAGCTTACACTTTTCTTATTCCTTCTCATTTGAGCTTCTCCTAAATCAGAACCTTGTACATACATCCCTTCTGGTTCTAGAGAATGAAATGATGAAGTAGTAACAGGAGCCATCATATGCTCCTCTTGGGCATTTGAAAATAATCTCTGTTACAGTAGGACTATAGAATTGAAGAATTATCAAATACTAGATTTATCTGTATTGCTTATCAGGTTTCATATGTAATTTAAATATTATCTAAACTTTCAGATTTAATAATATGCTAAATACTTTGGGAATATACTTAACTTTAAGCCTGTTATTCAGAGTATTTCAAGTCTGAAAAATAAAACAGATTATTACCATTCATAAAATCTTGTGTATTATAGAAGACAAGTCCAGATGGATGGCATCGGAAATAGCCACGGACCTGATGTTAATATATTAATTTTATGATGAGTAGGTTGGCAGAAAATTTAAAAGAAGCTAAAATATCCTTATGGACATATGGGAACATCAGGACATCTTTCACAATGGAGAATGGCGTGTAGCTGAAAGATGACTGCATAGCTATTTCCAATAACCTTAGCCAGAATATATTAAATAGAACACATCATGGCTATTTATAGCTCATGAAATGGTTAAAAGAAAAAAAACATGGGTCATATCTTTTGACAAGTATATAACAAAGAATTTTATGAAAAAGTAGATTCTTGTTGGTTCATAAGCCAGGTCTTATATCATGAAAATATGAAAAAGGTAAAAATGAGAAGACCAACAGCGATCAGACTGTGGGGGCAACTGGGCACACACACACACACACACTCACACACACACACACACACACAGAAATGGTTATTACCAATATTAAAGTGTTGGAATTGATATTTAATGGTCTGGAACCACTCATATAAAAGGGACAAAATTGAGCATTCCACAGTCTGTATGCACAGAGAGTTAAGCTTGGTAAGTATAAAAGGAGAGAATAAAAAAAAATGTTTGTGTGTTTATGTGTGTAGTGTAAACATGTAAGCCTGTGTGTATGCTGTATGCTGATGCACACATCCCTGAATAAATATTTATATTAGAGATTCATGTCTGGTTGAGTACTATGTTTGCCGGTGCAAAAACATACACCCCTGGATATACATGTGGAGGTCAGAGGTTAATGTCTCATGTCTTTCTCTATTTTTCCCCACCTAAGTTTACTATGTTTAATGTTCTATCAGAGACAGTTAGGATCCTGGTGAAATATAGATAATCATAACTAAAAAAAAATATTCTTGGTTTTAAAAATATGTAGTGTACAAAGTTCTGCAATATTACTCAAACCATGTAGAATACATCAAATTATGTATCCTATAAAATATCTATAATAAATTTTGGCTGTTATTACTGTGACAAGGTATATTCATTTTTCTTACTTTGTGGAAAAAAATAATGATTTAAAATCTCTACATTTTTCTCATTTGGAAATCTGTCCATCAGCTTTTATGGGCATACCTGTGAGTGGTTTAATTTATGTGCATGTGAATTATCACAAGCCCTGTGGATATTCCATATCATTGTTTGCTCTAGACCTGGGGATTAAATTTCTCATTGGCAGAAGTTTGTGTTTACTCAGTTATGTCCAGTACTAAGCTCTAATCCTTTAAACATAGCACATCACCCAGGAAAATTTGAAGTCCTTATAATTCAGATTAAATAGATTAGAGAATTTAGATCCATTTATTAACTTTTGAAATACAGTGATTTTTGTTGTACATTGGCAAAATATAAATAACACAAAGAGACCCCAATATGATACTTTGAAAACTTATATTCATAAATCAAAGTAACAATAATTATAAAATGAACTCACAGCAAAACAAAACTCAATGTGTAGTTTTGTGTGTGATTTGTTGTGTAACTGTTTTGGTAGAGATAGTGTATTGATCCAAGTTGGTTTAAAGTCTATACCTGGTAAGAATAGTTTACCTGGTAAATATACCTGGTAAGAATATACCTGGTAAGAATATATATCCTGATTGTAGTTTTCCCTCCCTATACTGCTCCCAGTTCCTCTCCACCTCTGCTCCCATTGGGATCTATGTTTTCTGTCTCTAATTAGAAATGAACATAATAACACAAACACAATGTAGCAAATTAAAATGTAGTAAGATTAAAAAAAACACGCTGAAGTTGAGCAAGGTCAATCAAGAGAAGGAAAGTATTTCAAGAAAAGTTACAAGAATTAGAGACCAACGTGTTCATACACTCAAGAGACTCATAAAAACAGTAAGCTGAAAACTGTAATAAATACACAGAGGACCTGGTATAGGCTCATACATCCAAAGACTGGAACAGGAAGATCTGGTGGAGAGAGAAGTAAACGCAGGGAGTGACAGCTAGAGTTGAGGGACATTGTGGCGGTAGAACTCAGAGACAGACAGAATTGAGGGGCATTGTAACAGTAGTTAGTAAGCTTGCTGTAGTGAGAACTTCCTAAAATGCTTGAAGGTGACCCTAACAAACTCTCCAAATAATTAGGGAGAGTAACTTCCAAGTAGCCATATCTGTCACGAAATAACGTTTCACAACCCCACAGAAACTAGAACCTTCTTCCAGAAACAGATGGAAGCAAATGCAGAGATCCACAACTTACCACTGGGCTGATCTCCAGTCAAAAAGAGGGAAGAACGATAATATTTATAATTTTATTTTCACAATTATAAGGCCATGACATTACCTCCTGCTTTTTTCTCTGTCACAGGTGTACTGTAAGCACACATAATTGAAGTATTATGGATATAAAATATTTTATGAGTTTTATGAGCAAATAACAAATTTAAGGAAGTGTTCGGTTAAGCATATGATGATTAGCAATGATAAACTAATCATATTATATTATGTTCCTTGGAGAAATAATCTGATGCTGCTAAATTAATTTCTTTGTGTCTTTTCTAATTTACAGCCAGATGATAGTTTCAGAAATGAATGACTAAAGAACAAAGATGATGCACAAGCTTGAGCTGCTGTTTCTATTTGGCTTCCACATATTTGGTTGCTGGAGAATGGATACTATGAAGAACATGTGGTGTGGGATTCCCCTCTGTATGCTGTGATTGGCATTGATTAGTAAAGAAACTGCTTTGTGGACCTATAGCAGAGCAGAACATAACTAGGCGGGGAAAACTAAACTGAATGCTGTGGGTATTACTTTAATATTTTACTAACATTTTACTGTAATGTTAATGTGTGTTGCATTTGTGTGTGCTTCCTTTGTTAATGATGTAAAGATGTGTTACATTGGTAAAAATAGCTTTCACCTATGAAAAATTCGTAAATGGATAATCTGCTTTTTCTTTAAGTAGATTTTTTTTCTTCTATGTGTTTTCTTTTATCTGTTTCATGTTTTATGAAATTTTGTGTGTAACTTGAAATCATTTTTGTCAATTTGGCTACTAGGAGGATTTCTTTAAATTTACTGAAAAAACTATTTGTCCTTTGATATAGTTTTAAGTCTTGTCAGAGAACAACTTTTGTGTGTGCGTACATGTATTTATGCTTTTATGACTTCTAATACTTTGGATTTCTTTTCATTATGTAGTCAAAGAAAATAATTTCTTTTTTTCACTATTTTTGCTGAACTATATGTTTTTCTCTACTCCTCTCCCTTCCTCTCTTTTCCCCTCTCATATTGAAGAATATTAAAACTTGAAATCTGATAGTATCAGAAAAAATTTCTAAAAGTTGTACTTATTGTTCATAATACTTTAAATGTCTACATATGTTTTAGTTATAACTAACTGATTATCATAAAAAATCCTGCTGGAATTTTTTTTTTCAAATCAGTTTCATCCTTTAACTGAAATACTAGCAAGATTTTGACTCCAGAATATAATAAGGTTTTAATTTTTAATGTCAGTTTTCATTTCTTATAGCAAATCTTAGGTTTACTTGGTAAATATTTTAATTCTCATTTATTAAATATGCTATTTTATAATTTTTGACAACACTATTTGTAAATTTATTGTTTTCTGATAATATCCACTATTCTGAAGTAGGTCATATGATAGCTTCAGGAGCATTTTTTAAAATATCCTTTGGATTGTCTGTATGAACAGTTGTGAGATTTGAGAATATAGAATATTAAAATTTAAAGTAAAATATTTCAGTTGTCATGCATACTCCTGTTGCTGTACTGTTTAAATTGTTCACCTCACAATGAAAAAAAAAACTTTCAGAAAAGATATCTTAAATTTTCTTGCCTGAAAATTTAATGAGAAACTATTAAATATTACACCATTAGTAAGCTCTTCTAGATTGGAGAGGTAGTACAAGCCTCACTTTTTTAATTCACTATTTTAGAAATATAATATTTCTATTTCTTGAGTTTGAGTCCAGTCTGAGAAACAAATCAGGAAATTATCTAAACAAAATGTTTCTTTATCAGAACAAGGAACAGCCCTTCTGTCAATATGCACAGATTCATATTACTGTCCTAATATTCTACGTCAGGTAACTGATATGCTGACTTTCTTTTATGGCATTTGAATATTAACTTCTTCATTCATTTCATAAATATATTTATTACTTTATAATATTACCAATCAAAATTCCCACTCTCTCCCCTCCTCACAGTTCCCTCCCACTCCCCCTCACACCCTCTCCCCAAACCCCCTCAAGTTCTAAGAGAGGGCAAAGCATCCTGCCCTGTGGGAAGTCCAAGGCCCTCCCCACTACATCCAGGCTTAGGAAGGTATGCATCCAAAGAGAGTAGGATCACAAAAAGCAAGTACATGCAGTAGAGACAGATCCCAGTACCATTATCATTGGCCCCTCAGTCTGCCCCAATTGTAAACCACATTCAGAGGGTCCAGTTTGATCCTATGCTCATTCATTCCCAGTCCATCTGGAGTTGGTGAGCTCCCATTAGCTCAAGCACACTGTCTCAGTGGGTGAATCATTCCCTCGTGGTCCGAACTTCCTTGCTCATATTCTCCCTCCTTCCGCTCTTCAGCTGGACCTTCGGAGTTCAATCCAGTACTCAGATGTGAGTCTCTGTCTCTGTTTCCATTCATCACCAGAGGAAGGTTCTATGGTGATATTCAGAATAGCCATCAGTCTGAATACCGGGCAATGCCAGTTCAGGCTCCCTCTCCTCCACTGCCCAGGGTCCTAGCTGGGGTCATCGCTTTGGACTACTGGGAACACCTCCAGAGCCAAGCCTCTTGCCAACTCCAAAATGGCTCCCTCAATTAAGATATCTCCTTCCCTGCTCCCATATCCATCCTTCCTCCATCTCAACCATCCCACTCCCCCAAGCTCTCCCCAACCCTCCTCTTCTCCCCTCTCTCCCCCTCTCCCTTCTCTCTACCCTTCCACCCCATGCTCCCAACTTTTGCCTGGCAATCTTGTCTGCTTCCAGTTTCCTGAAGGATCTATATGGTTTTCTATGGAGTCACCTTATTACTTAGCTTCTCTATGATCATGAACTATAGGCTCAATGACCTTTGTTTATGGCTAGAATCCACTAATGATTGAGAACATACAATATTCATATTTTGGGGTCTGGATTATCTCACTCAGGATAGTGTTTTCTACTTCTATCAATTCATATGTAAAATTCAAGACGTCATTGTTTTTTACCACTGAGTAATACTCTAATGTGTAGATGTGCCACTCTTTCTTTCTATCTTTCTTTCTTTTTTCTTTCTTTCTTTATTAAAGATTTTTGTCTCTTCCCCACCACCGCCTCCCATTTCCCTCCCCCTCCCCTAATCAAGCCCCCCTCCCTCATCAGCCCAAAGAGTAATCAGGGTTCCCTGCCCTGTGGGAAGTCCAAGGACCACCCACCTCCATCCAGGTCTAGTAAGGTGAGCATCCAAACTGCCTAGGCTCCCACAAAGCCAGTAATACCACTCTTGGGAATATACCCAAGAGATGCTCTATCATACAAAAAAGTATATGCTCAACTATGTTCATAGCAGCATTTTTTGTAATAGCCAGAACCTGGAAACAACCTAGATGCCCTTCAATGGAAGAATGGATGAAGAAAGTATGGAATATATACATATTAGAGTACTACTCAGCAGTAAAAAACAAGGACTTCTTGAATTTTGCATGCAAATGGATGGAAATAGAAAACACTATCCTGAGTGAGGTAAGTCAGACCCAAAAAGAGGAACATGGGTGGTCCTCACTCATATTTGGTTTCTAGCCATAAATAAAGGACATTGAGACTATAATTCGTGTGCCACACTTTCTTTATCCATTGTTCAGTTGACGGGCAACTAGGTTGTTTCCAGATTCTGGCTGTTACAAATAATGTTGCTATGAACATAGTTGAACAAATGCTTTTGTAGTATGATAGGGCATCTCTTAGGTATATTCCCAAGAGTGTGGTATTGCTGCATCTTGAGGTAGGTTGACTCCCAGTTTTCTGAGAAAATGCCACACTGATTTCCAAATTGGTTTCACAAGTTTGCATTCCCACCAGCAATGGATGAATGTTCCCCTTACTCCACATCCTCTCCAGCATAAGTTATCACTGGTGTTTTTTATCTTAGCCATTCTGACAGGTATAAGATGGTATCTCACAGTTGTTTTGATTTGCATTTTCCTGACAGGTAAGGAAGTTGAACATGACTTAAGTATCTTTTGACCTCTCAATCTCTAAATCTTTTTCCTTAATATATGTGTTTGTTTGTTTACGTATGTGCATGCATTGCATACACATGCATTAGAATTTTTTTTTTTGCACATGGGAGTCTTGTAATCCTCTTGGCCTTATTTCTCCCATATGACTTTTTATTTACAATCTCCATCTTGAATGTCCATTTTGGGAGTAATTTGTGACTTTTCGAGGTGTTTGTCGATTCATTTTAAGAGTCTTTCCTCTAATTTCTTTTTTTCTATGACTTGCATGCTTAATTTCTGTACATTCACTGTTGCCTAAAACTCTACTATGTGAAATCTAAAGCTTAGCACATTTCAAGTGACTGTGTGCATCTTCATGCTCATATATGCAACAAGAGCTGAGTAAGACATGCACACTTGAATCTCATTCTGTTTTTTTTTATGTTGTGTAAGATTATTTAGAAGTTTCTTTCTAATTTGAATAACTTTCACCATAGCTTATATCAGTTTCATAGAAATAAAAAAATAGATGGTAACCAGAAATTTTTTAAAATAAAATGGTGAGATGACTCACTGTTGAACAATCACACAATATAATTAAGATTTACTATGTTCTTAATTTGGTTACTGTTTTTCATGTTAAGGCCCCAACTTGTCTATTACAGATGTGATTTTATTAGATGGCGTTCCTATGTTTTAGATTCTGCAGGTCTACGCAGATCTAATCAAATTCACATTTCTGTTGGCAGCAACAAAGAAGAAGAATAGGATAAAAGCATCCCCTTGGCTTCCACAGCCCATGAGATAAGATAGAGGCACACTATTAATAACCAGATGCCATTACATATTGCATTACACTTAAGCTATTCCCCTTCTTTCATACATATTAAGCTTCTCAAGCCGTGCACAACAAAAGATCCCAACAACAAAAGTGCAGGTAATAATCAATATGCAATTCACCTCCTTATCACTCTCTTTGATGTGTGCAGGCTGGGCCATGGGATGTGGATGTTCATGGTAGGGTTATTTTGAGGCACTTTGAGCTGCTTATTAGCAGGTCCTTATTACTAGCTCTCTCAGGCAGTTGTGACATGTTTTTAAGATAACTCTTTTGTTCCATGAAACCACAATGCCGACTTTAATCTGCAGTGAATTCTAAAAAAAAAAAAAAGACAAGGAAAGGCCAATTAAATTATAAAGTACCTAAAGGTCCCTGCCATGTATCACTAGCTTTTACACCTTAGACAATATTAAATTATAGAGATTTTAGTGAAAAACACTAGCTTGCTTTGAAACTAGTCTGGCAGCAATGATGTGAGCTTCCCCATAATGATAGGGGACTGAGAAATTAAGCAATGACAATCACAACTGAAAGAAGCCAATAAAGGAAAGGACTTAGAGAAGCGAGTGTATATTATACACATTTTGATTGAATGATGGGTCAAATATTAACACAGGAAACAACTTAATGACACTTTATTGTGGGTAATCAGCTCCAGTACTGCAGAACTACAGTTCTTTCCTGTTGGTTAATTCAAATCACTTTCTGAAATCACTGCTTTATAAGCCTTGTGAATAGCGACACCCTTGCTTCCTAAAGTGCAGACAATACTATTATGATTTTTGTTTTAGTGAACTAAAAAGAGTAACAGATTTATCAAGTTACATAGTTAATAAAAAAAGCACATGCAAGCAGAGCTGAGACTTTGTGAAAGGAGAAGGGTATTAGCAAAAGTAGACAAGGAACAAGAGAGAGTAGTTGGGGTGGGTGAATGTTATCAAAACACCACAATATGAACATGAAAATCCCATGAGATTCATTATTATATAGAATCATCATATGCTAAAAAGAACTTAATAGACAGACTATAAATGATAAATAGATTGAACATATGGTGATAGATGATTTATAGTTAGGACGATGGACAGGAATAGATAGATGATAGGTAGATAGATAGATAGATAGATAGATAGATAGATAGATAGATAGATATTAGATAGATAGATGATAGATAGATAGATAGATAGATAAATAGATAGATAGATGATAGATGATAGATAGATAGATAGATAGATAGATAGAGACTAGTAGATACATAGATAAACAGACAATGAGTCTGTGAAGATATATGCAAGTTTTGAATCTAGCTTATGAGCTATTAGGCTGCACTAGACTTTTGCCTTTGAACGTTATTCATTGCTTCCCCTTCTGTTTGTTTGTTCCATATGAAGATGATGTCATGTCATCCCCAAGAAGCAGTATTTCACATACACTTGACCAATCTTCTTAATATGCCACTTGGGATACATCTTTCTTTGTTTTTTGATTTTGTTTTTTATTTGACTAACAAATAGCTGTCATTTCACATGCATGAAATTAGAACTATGTAATGATCTAATATTATCAACATATCAATATTGGCTATTTTGACATGGTTTAAATCATATACTTATTTAGGAAACTCAAGGAGGTGGCAGAATGTTTGTGTTCCTTAAAATCATGTATCATAGTCCCAGGCATGGTAGTATTCTTCAATCCCTGCACTATTGGGCAAAGACAGGCAGATTTCTGTGAATTTTGAGACCATTATGTTCTACATAGCAAGTCCTAGGCCAGCCAGGGTTACATAGTGATATTTTGTTCAAAATAAAATTGTACAGAAGAAGGGGAAGAAATTAAACTCAAAAGCACAGAAAATATATTTAACAAAATCATAGAAGAAATCTTTATCCACCTAAGAAAGATATGCCTATGAAGATACAAGAACCTTAGAGAACATTAAATAACAAAATTTAAAAAAAGTCCCTTTGCAATGTAATAATCAAAACACTAATCATACAGAATAAAGAAAGAATATTAAGAGCTGTAAAGGAAAAGGGCCAAGTAACATATAAAGGCAGACCTATCAGAATTACAACTGACTTCTCATTGGAGAAAATGAAAGACAGAAGGTCGTGGTCAAGCGTAACGCAGACATTAAGAGACCATGGATACCAGCCCAGACTGGAACTGAATAGAATACTCTGATATTAATCCACACACCTTCAAACATCTGATTGTTGACAAAGAAATAAAATATATCAAATGGAAAAAAGAAAACATATTTAACAAATGGTGCTGGCATAACTGAATATCAACATGTAGAAGAATGAAAATATATTCATATCTATCACCATGCACAAAACTCAAGTTCAAATGTATCAAAGACCTCAACATAAAGCCAGACACACTGAACTTCACAGAAGAGAAAATGGGAAGTACATTTGAACACATTGACACAGGAGACCAGTTCCTAAATATAATCCCAGTAGCACAGACATTGAGAGAAACAACTAAAAAATGGGACTTCCTGAAATGGAGAAGCATCTGTAAAGCAAATGACAAGATAAACAAGACAAAATGCTCCTTATACTCAAGCATTGTTACTTGAATGAAATATACAGAGTTCAATCAAGATGAGTAGAATACCATAATTTTACAACTCTATTGACATCAAGATGACTCTAAAATATGAAGTCTTCCAAATTATCATTTTCATTTTCATACTTTACTATGATACATAACATCATAACCTATACATTTCCCTAGTCAAATATCTGACAATCATGTATAATTTTGATTTTAGCCCTATGTTATATGTCAGTCCAGTCTACAGTTGTCTCTCTTTGATAAAATCACCAGCTATCAATTAGATCTTTTCAATGAGTCTGAAATTAAAAGCTTAATTGTAATGAAATATCTTGGAATATAGAGCTTGCTGATGTTTGTTATTTAAACATTTTGCCTACATCTCAATAACTCCTAGGTTAATAACATCAGATTACTTTTCAAATAGAAATACAGCCATTGAATTGACTCACATATAACAGATTATTAAATGCTTTCTTGCTTCTTTGCTGAGAAAGGAGCACAATCCATGCACTTCTATCCAAGGAACAAATTAAATCAATCTTGTCATTTAAGTTGACATTTTCCCTGATAAAAATGGAAGAGGAAGATTAATAATTTTTCTCTCATTTCAAGAACAGTGTATTTCACAACCTATAACATAAATTTTCACTTCAGAGACTACTTAGTTTTCCAGCATTCAGGGAAAAGAAGAAATGCAGTTGCACATCCCTCCCGGACAGATGACTGCATAAATCTCCAATATCTGATTATCAGATAAAGGGAGGGTGGCGTAGAGCTCACAATACTTAAAAGCCTATTTTTGTTCCCATTGAAAACTGTCTGATATAATAAAGCCTGCTACAGAAAATGTCTGACACTGCAAAAGCCCTGACCTCAGAAGCAGCCTGAATTATTTGTTAAGATGGTGGTTTCCCAGGATGTATTCTATTCGAGCATCCTTACTGAATGTCTGTGTTCTTGGAATAGCCAGCCCCCGAGGACTTGACTATCATGAACCAGAATTTGTATAAAGAAATTGCCTATGACTTGAACTCACCGTTTCTAAGAATATCACTTGACAGTCTATTGGAGCAGGGGAGAGTGGGAGACATATACTTAAATAGCAGACTTAAGTAAATTCTATCTGTCAAAGAGGGATAAACATAATATTTATATTAGTTGTGGCATAAGAAGTTTAGAAAATTAGACCCATGCTGAAAGGGAAACTGGTGAGAAAGAAAAAACTCATGCAAGATGTTAAAAAAAAAAGAATTTAGAAGAAAATCAGCAGCTTGGACAATAGGTGATTTAATTTCAAGTAAGTACAATCTAGAAACCTTCTGTTCTGAAAGTCTTTGAACGTCAACTTGTTACATGGGAAAGGACTCACTCTATCAGTTTTCTAAATTGCATCATCTTTCAGCAAGTATCTTCCAAAGAAATTCTGCAAAGAGGATTTGCAAAGAGGAAGGTGAGGAGAATCCACTTGGGATCTCACAGAGGACAGAAGTTTTAAAGGAAATTGTGCAAGAGTAAGGATGGAATGCCACTAGGAAATACAATCTCATAGCAGTGTCTACGTATCACTTGAGTTACAAACCATTCATTAAATTTGTTTGCATATTTAAATTATCTTAAAACACATGACAGTTTCACTAGTAATAATAGTGAACAGAAAAACTAACTTTAACAAATGTGAATCCTGAACATTTTAAAAAATAAAGTAGGTTGATGATAGGTAAGTGAGCAAAGTTAACATGGGTTAGCTTCGAAAATGGCATGGGAAAACATATCAACAGAATATATTTGCTTCATATCTATGTAAATTCTCTTATCATCAGATGTGGCAGAATGTATTGACAGACGTTGGGAGTAACAGAACACATACTAATAAACTAAAGTATCTGGGAAGAACGTGGGATTGTTACTAAAGAATTATATGAATTGGATTTCTATGTACTTATCAACTCAATCAAATTCAGTATGTTCTATTTCTCTGGTACTGCTGAATGTTTTTGTTTAGTGGTGGAACATTGGTTTATCTTAGTCAAGATTAAACATGGAAAGGTAATTTCAATGGAAGCTTAATTTTTAGACTTGAAGATTCTGCAAAGCAGAAACTCTTATAAACTTAAGCATTGGAAGGCAACACCAGGAGGATCGTGATCACACATAGGTGACCAGACATAGTGAATTCCAAGCTGGCCTTCACTAAAAACTGAGACCTCGTTTTAACAAAATCAAGATTTGCAAGATCTCGACCTTTGAAATTATCACTAAGGGTTTATTATGAATGCAAACTGGGACAGAGGTAAGTTCCTATCTATTAAAGTAATTGCTCTCCAAAATAGGTATAGTTTGACTTAGTTTAGTATATAGTATTGGCAAAAAAAGGGATTGAAGACAGAAAAAAAGATGAAAGATTTTATCATATTCAACCATGACTAATGTAGGCTAAACAGAGGAATAATTAAATGTTCCCTTTTGTTAAATGTTTTGAGGTTTGTTTTGACTTCCAATAATAAATAATCCGAGTAAAGGAACGGTTATTACAGCCTCTATTTCTTTGTATTTCCACTCCACATTTGGTGATCTGACTTGTTTCTCCAAAAGGAGCTATAAGATTGTCTTTGAAAAGAACAGACAGCTTTAATATCTTTGGAGCTGTATTTCAGTCCATTGTTTTACAAATGACCATTCTGAGCAAACTTGTAGAGCCGAGGAGTCCACAGCATTTTAGCACTGATGGGTGCTGTGGGTGGGACGAAGTACTACAGACAAGGAAATGGAGCAGCTTCAGAAACTTGGCTGGTACAGACGTCTTCTAATTAAAATGGGATACAGAATAATATGATTGCCACAACTGAAATAAAGATAAGACAATGGACTCTTAAAGAAAAATAAGCTCAACAGAGTTGAACACAATTTTTAAGAAAGAATAATATCACATCTTCACAAACACTTTTTTTTTTTTTTTTGGCAGAAGGAGAGAGCTGTGGAGATGAAATTCAACCACCAAAAGGCTTGGGTGCCTTCTTTCAAACCTAAAATAGAATATTTTGGTGGTTAAATTAGAATAGTCTTCATGGCCTTTGCTTAATTATATTTGATGTACAAATATTTCTTTGTAATTAATATAACAATGTGATGAGTTGTGATATTTGCATG
This sequence comes from Microtus oregoni, assembly GCF_018167655.1. Lineage (NCBI taxonomy): Eukaryota > Metazoa > Chordata > Mammalia > Rodentia > Cricetidae > Microtus > Microtus oregoni. The sequence continues at coordinate 69,686,637 of NW_024543060.1, read as the reverse complement.
TACCTGTGATGAGATCACAGCCAAGGCAAAAAAAAAACAAAAAAATCTCCACCTCCAAAAGTTTCCTTTCCTCATGTTTCACTTTTTGTGAGAGTAGTAGCAAGAATACTTAACATAAGATCACTTCTCTTAACAAATTTTTAAGGGCACAATAAAATGCCATGAACCATGTGCTAAGTATTTTAGCATATTTCTAGAAGTCATTCATTTTTATCATTATCGCAATCAATCACAATTTCCTTTCTCTATGTATCTTCTGGAAAACACTAGGCCCTAATATACATCTGTAGCTCTGAGCATTTTAGGCAACTTGTGCAAGTGCAATGATCAAGGGTGTGTTCCCTTTGATTGAGTCCATTCACACTGCAGCAAATTGTAAAATGTCCTTTTTGTTAGGTCTGAATAATGGTCCATTGGATAGTCCCATACCCACGGTCATTCAGATAGTCCAAGGTTGAATGCAGTGAGCAACAAGGCAGAGTGACATGAACCTCGGAAGGCTCCTAGGGGGGGGGGGGGGGGGCAGGCAATAAGTTTCTGGTGGGTGTGGCTAAAATAACGCCTTCATAACACATATGAAATTGTCAAAAGTAAATGTATTAAGAAAAAGATAAAGTGCTCTCTCTCTCTCTCTCACACACACACACACACACACACACTCGTATGTGTGTGTGTGTGTGTGTATGAATGTGCTTTTCTTCTCATGTGAATGTGGAGATTAGCAGTCTACATTTAAGATAGAAATGCTAAAATGCTCTAGAATTGCATCCAGAAGACAAAAACAATTTTTGCCATAACCAGGCTCATATTTTTACAATCACCATCCTTAACACAAATGTGCAGAATAAAACCTAAGAATTAAAAAAAACAAAACATAAACCTATTGAAAATACTACTCATACTTCAATTAATGCATAAATATTTTCCCCGTGTGTGGCTCTGTGAGCACTGATGGCCGGAACATGAAGCTGACAGAAGTCACCTTCTCTCCCTTGTGAACTATTCTGTCAGGCCAGCACTGATGTCATGTTTTTGCAATCATTCCCAAGTCGCCCAGAATACTTCTTGCTCATTGAAGATTTTCCTGAAAACCTGTTGCCCATTTTTCTCTAAGTAGCCAATCTCTTGAAAATCCCATTGCATTCCTGTAAAGCGCACTTATCTGGCAACTCACATTTACTCTCTTCTCGTGTTTAATATCCTTAACCTCGACTTCTGGGTATGTCCAGGCATGTGACTGGCATTTTGCTTTTTCTACTTCAATTTCCGATAAAATTGTAATGAAGTGAAGCCACAAGGTAACAGAAGACAAACTGTTTCAGAACAATTAGTAGCAGGACACTGTTTTAAAATTAATAAAATTACCTTATTTGTAAATCAGTAATGCCCCATCTTGGCTACCATTAAGTAAGAAAATAAATCTGCATTTCAATCTGGATAAACAATACACTCTTAACCTTAAGAATGTTCTTTTTTTCATTTATTCTCCAAATTTACACAGAACTACTACTGTGTTATACACTGGAGTTACCTAGGAGAAGAAATGCAGATAGGCAAATTTTGACTCTAAGACAATGAGAGAATAGGAAACAAATGAAATATGAACTGAAAACCACTAGGGATAATGGAAATAACATAATGTCAAATTTAAAAGACTAGTAAAAAATCAAGATTTTAAAAAGTGGTCATGTAGAAAGGGAAGTAAGCATAGAAAAAAGCAAAAAGAGCCACGGTTCTTATTTGAACCAAATAACTGTTTTTGTGTTTATTTGTTTGTTTTTATGTTTTAGTACATATTTATTGTATGTAACTTCTCTGCATCATTTGTTGCCTTTTTCTTAATTGAAAAGAGGTTCTTCTCTCATACAGTATATCCAGACCACAGTTTCCTCTCCCTCCCTGCACTCCTCACACATATCTCCTTCTATCCACCCTCTCCCCCAGATTCACATCCTGTCCATTTCCCTTTCACTTTCTGTCCATTTCCCTTTCACTTCCTGTCCATTTCCCTTTCACATCCTGTCCATTTCCCTTTCACATCCTGTCCATTTCCCTTTCACATCCTGTCCATTTCCCTTCAGAAAAGGGCAGGCTTCCAAAAGACAGCAAGCCAACCTGACAAAACAAGGTACAATAAGACAAGGCAAAGGATCTCAAATCAGGGTTGGACAAAGTAATCCAATAGGAGCAAAGGACTCTTAACAGTGGGAAAGGAAGGGTCCCTGACTGATTTTTAAAACATTATCTCACCAGGCAGTGGTGGCACACGCCTTTAATCGCAGCACTGGGGAGGCAGAGGCAGAGGGATCTCTGTGAGTTCAAGTTCAGTCTGGTCTACAAGAGCTAGTTCCAGGATAGGCACCAATAACTACAGAGAAACCCCGTCTCGAAAAAAAAAAAAAACACTATCTCTTAAAAATTCATTTTAATTCCTGTCTCTTCTTCATACTTTCATACTAGGCTTGCATCTCTCCTGTAATTTCATCCATTTGCCTAGGATACAAAGCCTCATCCAAGGAATTATTTGAGAATTGAGAATGCCCCCACTCATTTCTAATCCTGAACTTAGCCACTACAAGCCACATGTATCTGCGTTACTCTAAGAGTTTAAGACATGCAGACATCAGCCACAATCTGGAGAGGAGAGGGTCCTAGCACCTCCTGTAATTCTGTTGAACTCCAAGCATGTCTCACATTAAAAATAAACGATAAAAATCAATTCCTTACAGGAGAAGCACAAGGAATGAGAGCTGTGTTTATTTTTAAAAGCACATGGCCAAATATTTGTAAAAGATGCATTTGTTCCTCGGCTTATCTGACAGTCCGCATTCCAATTGGATATCTATGACAACCTATAACATCTGAATCTCCTTGTCAGAAGACTTTCTCTCTCTCTCTCTCTTTTTTTTTTGGTTTTTCAAGACAGGGTTCCTCTGTAGCTTTGGTGCCTGTCCCGGCACTAGTTCTTGTAGACCAGGCTGGCCTCAAACTCCCAGAAATCCACTTGCCTCTGCCTCCCGAGTGCTGGGATTAAAGGTGTGCACCACCACCACCCGGACAGAAGACTTCTCAAAGGAGAGAAAGTATGTGTCAGGAGAGAGAGAGATTAACATTATGCTCATCCATCTTGCTGATAGAACTTCAAAGTATGGCTCAACAGAAAAGGAGATTAAAGATGAGCTTGCTCACTCCCTGTGACATATCTCTGAGTTGTGACTTTTATATAACTTCCCAGAATTCTTGGTAGATTTGGGTTCTGGCCATTCAGGATGGCTGTTATCTTCACAATGCCTATGATTTATTATATATTCTTTGTCTTGATGCTTTCAACAATTGCTTCCTTCCTTTCACCATTAAGCCACTCTTCCTTCACACTCATGGTGGGATGTTTATTCTGAAAGTATTGCATGGTTTTCTCTCAAAGCTTTAACAGTGGATAAATTCCTACTCTAAGGAGCAGCGAAAGATGAAAAATAATATCAAATATTTATGTGATATAAAACAGCCATCTCTCTTGCCCTGTCTCTGGTCATGAGTCTACCTTCCACTTACCAGGGAATGATGGAGATGCCAATCATCCCCCAGATGAGAACCCTCCCTTTCCTGGTTGGAAACAGCAAAGCAAAAGCAGTGTGTCTCAGTCACTTTTTTGTAATAAATCAATAATAATGTAGAGTAACAGGAATTCTGGCCCAAGACTTAGGACTAAAGAGGTGTTCTTGATTGGGGAATTAAAAACAACAACAACAAAACAGACAGAGTATTAATTTCTTTTTGTTAAGTCTCCATAGGCCAGTGTGATCTGCTGAATGGTTACGTGATTCCCAGGTTATCTGTACTTTTCTAAAAAGGTCAGATCTTTTGATAGGAGGAGGAAATACACTGCAGTGGTTTCTAAATATGTGGGCACATTGGGACATTTATGCACTAAATGGAAAGAAAATTGATCATTTCCATGATCCTACCCTTTAAGTCTTTGCAATCCCCTATGCCATAATGCACAAAGATATGTAATACAACTCTTCTCAGTATACAAGAAGGACTCAGATCACAAAGACAGTGTTGAAGTATCTACCAACTGGATTGTCCCTGCAGTTAGTAAACCATATTATGGTGTGTACCGCTTACCTCAGTGAATCATACTGTACTGTGTATATGGTGTATACTGTACTCTGTATATGGTGTATACTGGGTAATTATAATGCTCACTTCAGTGAACCACACTGTTGTGCGTACTCTTTGTGTATACTGGGTAATCATACTGCTCACTGTGTTCAAATCCTTCATTCAGTATTCCATTCAGTGTGTACTCTGTTGTGTCAATAACACACATTCATCTTTAAGAAAGGGTACTTACAGCTCATATTTAGATAAGGGTACTAAACATTAGAACATGCAAAAGTAGGCATCTTGGAGGTGCATAGTATCTCACTTGTACTTTTGTTTCCTTCCTTGTTCATCAAGGAGAATCACTACCTCTAGGTAAAGACCTTCTGCCAACAAAGTACTCAGGTCACAATGAAGTTGAGGATCATGAAATTTTCTAAAACACAGTGCTGAGAATTTTATACTACATTTGAAATTGTTAAAGGCACATAGTTACATTTCACACAGGAGACTTCAATACTTCTCTGAACATATTGAAGTGGTATGACAGAGAATATAAAAATCAGATGCTTTGTATCATCACTGAAAATTGTAAATAGTTGTGAGGATTTGCTCCATTTGCTGACTACCACAATGAATAATTTACTAGAAAATGAAAAGGGTTTTCAGTACTACACTGGGGGTTCCTCACATACGCTCATGGCACCTGGACAATGAGTACTCAGATTTTAGGAAGAACAATAACAGCAAAACAATAACAATTATTATCACGGCTGAAATCTCCTGAATTCTGACTGTATATCAGAAAAGCTTCTTAGGCCTCAGACTTCCAAATATGTATTAAAATATTTCATTTCCACAAAAGAAGCAAATATAATTAATAATTGTATTATACGTAATGAAGTTTTAAGTCTGGATTCGTTAACTTGTTCAAGATCAAGGTATATCCTACAGGCAGTAAGAATTGTGGCCAATGTATTTTTCTAAATATTGCCATATTATAGTAATCATTGTGACAAAGTGAAAATTATAACATGAAGTTTTTGCAGCAAGTATGCCACCAAGAAACTCCTTTAATTTTTCTTTCCCTTTTCTCTTGAGTATATCATATAAAATGGTAAGAAGAATAAAAAGTGTTTGATTTAAAAAAAATTATTTGGAAGATAAAAAATTAAGTTTGCAGAACGATACCTTGTCAGCATATAGACAAAAAGGATGGGGTCTCTGGAGGTGGGATGTGGAAAAATATTTTGCCTTTGGATTTAAAAGTTGAGACTTTCAAACAGGTGTTTGAACACACATAAAGGCATATATATCTGATTTGATGTGATTCATTAATGATGAAACAAAGATACTAGTAGGAAAGATGTTCTTATTCACATTATCAGAGGTAAGAAACCTAAGATCATGAATCTGACTGGAATCAAAATATGACAGAAACTGGAATCTTTTTTCAGAAAGTAAAGAAAGTGTTTTGAATAAAATGAATGTTTAGAACATTTAAGACAGTTGTTGGTTACAAACACTGCCCAGCTGATCTTTTCTCTCTCAAGTCCTAAAATGCCAGCTACTTTAGATCAACTATAGGCGTACTTGATAACATGTGGATGCATCTTCCAATACTCCTCCAATGTTGACTGTAGACTAGCGATGCTGATTATGATGGAGTTAAATGCTAAACCATAATCAGAGAAAAAACTCTAAAAATGAAAATAAATTTTGGACAACAAAGTGTATCTGTTCTAATTTTTTTCTTTATAGAGAAAGAATACATGTTTTAAAGGTTTATTTCTTTTTTTTTCTGAGGAACAAGTATATTGAAATAGAACCTGCATTAAAGCAAAGACTAGGGGACAAAGTAGAAGAACAAATATAAGGCTAACAGTATCAGAGCCTTGTATTCAAGTGTTTCCTCTCAATCAGTTTGCATGTGCTTCTATTTGAGTCCTCAAGTAGCATTAAGGGAAATGAATCTGTTGCTGCATAATACAAAAACCAAAAATATATTTGAAAATTATGATCTTATGCTTTTAATCATAATGTATATTGACAGCAGAAAGGGTGTATTTTCATTTTGGTCAATGTCGAGATGTTGTCAGATGCTCAATCCACATTTAATATAAACTCCTCAGATGAACAATCATTGCAGCTGAAGAATTAACATTTAGAATGGAGAAAAAAATGAATATAAAAATATCTATATATATTTTTCCACACAACATGAGCACACTGTATTCTAATATTCTTACCAATTTGTATTTAAATTTCAAAATGAAAGAAAATGTAGGTTCCATTAAGAAAACATCTCAACTAATGTATTCTCACTCTATTTAGAACTTAGAACATTTAAAGGACAATTGCATGTGCCTACTTAATACAAGTGGAAATTAAAATGGTTGACCAATGATGGTAAATGCAGAAAGAATAAAATATATATTAAAATGTTTTTAATTTCTCTAAATGAATGATCTTTTGCCATTGTAATTCATATCTATTTCAAAAAAGACTACAATAAAAAAAGTGGTAGTGAAAAAAAAAATCACGTTTTGGTTACATTGCTCAACGTTGCCACCGTGCACCACCTGTTTTACATTTGTAGAGTGGACAGAATTCCTCAGAAGAATTTTCTCTTAATTTTCCTGTCATTCTCCTAGTGACAGCATATTACAATTTCTGAAAGCCATACCAATGTTTTGAATAAAGCTGCTGTGGTTATTTTAAGCTCGTCATGAATTTAGTAATTCTATGAATTTCAAAATATTGAACCAATAATTCTCTAATTTGAAAACTTATTTTTAATTTTACCTGTTCCCCTTTTCAAAGTTCTATGGAAAAAAAAATCTTTCTTCTCCTGCGTCTCCAAGGATACATGTAATATTCTTCCTTTTCCCGGATTACATTTATTTATATTCCCCCATCTCTTCCTGTGTTTATGTGAGCAAGTGTACATGAACACACATTGGTAGACCTTAAAACTGTGGAGGACAACTTGCTACATTTTGCTTTCTCATTCTTGCCTGTGGGGCCAGATAACTTAACTCAGATCATCAAACTGATAACAAGAATTCACACCCTTTCAACAATTTCACTACTCCTCATTTTCTATTTCTTCTCTTCTTTCTCTTCCTTTAATAAACTAATTTCATTATGATATGTGTAGGTATGGATTTTCTTCCAAACATGCTGTGCACATCTTTAATCTGTGAGTTCAAAGCTGTAAATACTTTGTGTAATAAGTAGACTTTTAAAAATATCCCTATCCCATATTCCATTACTTTCTTCCAGGATTACTTTCATGCTAAGATTAAAACATTCATATCTTTATTCTTCTTCTATTATTTTAAAAATCTTTTGCACTTATATTTTTCCTGATTTATAGGATTATGATTGATACTAATGTCTTTTACATTACCAATCAGATCTTTGCATAATTTTTCCTTATGACCATATTTACTTATTACTCTGGATTTCCATTTATTGTTGTTTGATTGTGTTTGAAATACAACATTCCCAATATTATTTTCCATTTTTATCTTTCTCTAAATTTCTAGTGGTTCAATATATATATGGTAGTGATAATTTCTTATCAGGACTAACTTGAAGGATTTCTTGTTGTATTTCTGTGCATTTACTCTTTGATCTCAATGTAGTGTTTGTCTCGTTACTGAGATGTTTAAAAATTGAAATATGTATCCAAACATTCTGCAGATGGCATGAAATTAATGAATGAAGTCTTTGTCGTCTCTTCATTCCAAAGAGGATTAGAACATATAAATAATTCAAAAATCTCAAAATTAGATAGTTCAAATGACATTAAAATCTGAATATACTTTTAGGGAGAGATACAAATCGTCAATAATATTATGAAATATTTTTTTTAGTCTTCAGACCAATGAAAACTATTATGATTCATCTTATGTTTGCTAGAACAGATATTATCAAAAGGTATTCATATTTGGTTAAAAAGAACCCTTTTATGAGGTCAAGAATATAAATCAAGATAGTCATTGTACAGAACAGTACAGGAGTTTCTACAAACATTGAAGACATAAATACCATATCATTTAATTATTCATTGTATGGGGGTTAATCAGTAAATAGAGTCCAGATATATAAAAGTTATGTGTGCATACTTGCTGTGACATTTGTAATCGCCATGTTGAGGTGATGGGTCAGATGTCAGTCGATAAATATATAGAGAATATGGTATGTAATAACAGTACTATCCAGGCATGCAAAAGAAGATACTGTTTTTTTTTAAGGGAACTGGATGTGAGTTGAAGGCATCCTATGTGAGCAATTAAAACTTTTATTTTTTAAAGAGAAAAATTGTTTTTAAAAGTATGCCAAGTAACAGACCTGAAATTAGAAAAGGAGCCAGTAGGAGCTGGACAAGAATTGGGAGAGAAGTAGGGAGACAGTAGAGGTACATATATGTAATTAATGAGTAACATAATTACCTAATGTGAGGGTACAGTGAACCCCATTTGTATAGTTTATATAATAAATCAAAATGTGGCAAATATTTAGAAAAACAAGTAAAATGTTAAAAATTTCCCTGTGCATTTGGTTGCTCTCTACAGCATTTATAGATGTCCTTGCTTCTGAGCTCAGAGATCTATACCGAAGTGGACTCAAACTGAGAGAGCCAGAGGTGATGGATGGCTCCTAGGAAGCAGAGTCCATCAGATGCAGCAGCACTGGTGCACACATAAACTCAGAGGTTGTGGCAGTGTGCCCTAACCCTGTGCAGGTTCAAACTAGACAAAATCTCATCTCTGCGATGGGGAAGGACACAAACATCCCCGCCCTGAACAAAAAGCTCTTAGCAAAAGATAACTGCTGGGAAAAAACAAAATCTGCTTTTTCAATGTAATTTAACTGCATTTATAAACCAAACTTCAGGACTCACTCCATGCTCATAAATGGTTGCTAAGCATAAAAAACCTCCACATTTGGGGCAGGGGTTCGTGATATGTATGTTTGCATACAACTGAGTGCATGCATGTGCTTATATGTGTTCTTGTTGATGGTGTGTGTGTAGGTGCATCCATGCATGTGTGTACGGTGCACGTGTGTGCATGAACATGTGTTAGCATACACATACATGTATGTGTATGTGTGAACGTATGGTGTGAGTATTGCACATGGAGAGATAGGTGTGTACATGCATGTGTGTTGTGTGTTGTGTTCATGTGTGCATACATGCATGTGTAGGCATGTTCTTTGTGTGTGTTCATTTGTGTTGGGGTTTTTGTTTAAATGTTGTTAATGTTTTAGTTTTCTTGCCTGCTTTCATTTTAATTTTTGTTTTGTGGTTTTAACCATGTTTTGGTTTTGTTTTGAGAGAGAAACAATAGGAAGTTGTCTTGGGAGGGGACAGGAAAGGTCTGGGAGTAGTTGGAAGGAAAAAAAATATGTTTAAAATATATTGTAGAAAATTTTAAAATGAAAAAGTTAATTTTCTGTTATTATTCCATTATAGAATGTCAACAAGAAAGCATTGGGCATTAAGGGCATTGACATATAAAATGAAATATCTGTTGTTTGAGCTAAAGAAAACAGCTGTATCTAACTTATTTCCTAGATGAGTACTCTTTTCTAATATTTTGTAAAGTATGGCTGATATCTAGTGTTTTATGACTTAATTGTATTGGAGAAGATTTACCTGCAGTTTACATAACCAAGATAAAGTATGTTCCCATTTGTGTGATAATATAGAAAAATTAATATGAGACTATATAATACTAATATTTAGAAGTATAACAACCTTGTTTTCACTGCCGTGAATCATTGAATAGTATTGCTGAAAGGAAAATAAGAAATTAAATAACCTTCACATATCATTTTATATTAATTATTCTGGTGAAAGTGCTGAGTTAGTATGAGCTATGTGTAGAATTGGTTCCCTTTTGATTTCACAAATTCAGAGTCTAGTTTATGCTACGTTATTTTATTCACATGATTTCTCATTTAGTCAGAAGACATAGAAAACATACTTTTTAATAGAATTAATATATAAATTTGCTCTTTACACTGCTCTGGAGATCCACAGCAAATTCAGCTAAGCGTTATCTTCCCAAGTTAGCCTGCAGATAGCAATAACCCTAGGTGTTCATTGCACTGTGTAATTCCAAAAACAAAATGTGTGTGATGCTTTTAAATTTATGGATTTTTATAGCAATAGGATATTGGCATGCATTTGGCTTGATAAATCCTAGTAACCAATTTGACATTGTCATCAGACTTTATCTTAAAGAACCTTGCTGACAAAGTTGCTGAACCTCACTGTTAAAATCTCAACAATCAACACAGAAAGTGTTATTTTACCAAGATAATTGAGTACTTGGATGTAAAATAACAGACATATTCAGAAAGGTATTCTATTTCAGGACTCATTTTTCCTTTTGCCAGTTCTTTTATAACAGGTATATAATTTCAACAATGAATATTTGTATCAAATTATTTGTCTTTATTGTTATGTTTTAAAAACAAAAGGCCTTCTTTGAATCTTATCTGGTCAGTAGAGTCCAGAAAAGTCTTCGTTTTTCTTAAAAGAACACATGGTCTAGAAATAAATGTCATTGGGATTTGAAATGTTTAACAATATTAAAATTGTCTTAAATATCTGTTAATATATACTAGGACTGATATTGCATGTTTAAGTTCAAATTACACAGGATTGATCACGTATTTCTTCCTAATCTTTTAAAGATGATAAATAAGAAGTAGATGGACTTTGGAAAATATTCCTTTGTTGTAAACCAAGTGCAGAATGGTGGGAAAAAATACTGCAGAGATGTAGATAAAAAGTGGGAAGGAATTTGCAAGCGAGTTCCGTGTTCCTGTGGATACCTTTTATCTCACTAAATTAAAATAGCAAAGGTAAACCAATGTTTTGGGGGGGTTGGTTTGTTTGTTTGTTATTTTTTATTTTTTTTTGGGGGGGGATGAGAGTGTTCAAGAAAGGGTTTCTCTGTGCAACCTTGAAGCCCATCCTATAGTTCTTGTAGACTAGGCTGGCCTCAAACTCAGAGAGAACTTCTTGCCTCTGCCTTCCAAGTGCTGGGATTAAAGGTGTGTGCCACCACTGCCCAGCAAACCAGTGTAATTTTACAGGGATTATCACACACACACACACACACACACACACACACACACACACACACGGATGTGTGAAAGGATATTTTAGACATGGATAATGTATAAGTTTGAAGAATCTTGATATCTGTTTGTCACATTGTATCTTTTCAATAGATTTTTTTCTTATTATCTTTCATGATTATCATGGTCTTAGGAGGGAGTGTTAATTGCCCTCCTGTGTCTGTTCCCTTTATCATATTCTCTTTAATAGTAGATCTCTCAAATTTAATGTGAATGGAAAACCTAACTCTGCACATTTTACTGTCTTGTAACTCAGATGTACGATGTACTTATTCAGGGACAGTGTATTTGTAAGCACTCAAGAATAAATTTTGGATTTTTACCCTGGATTTCCTCATTAACTTCTCTCCGGTGGATAGGGACAAAAGGCAGCATCCAAAATGAAACAATTAGGGATGATGAAGCAAACTGAAAGAGACCTGGATGTCTAAAATTTTCATCAAGTACACAACCTCCAGTACTACCAAAGAACAACGATCTCACTTCTTCTCACACAACACACATCATTTGTTTTTTTTTTTTTCATTGTTGCAAAAGTATTATTTGAACACTAAGAAGTATAACACTTTGTGCCCCAAAGTGGGATTTGAAAACCATGGAGTGACTAGTGGTAATTGGGAGTCACAGCAATCACCTTTGAACGTGTACCTGCAGGGTAGAGGCTAGAGAAAACAAGGGTGATTCTCTTTCTTGTGACTTCTGGCAAAATCCTATAAGAAAAAGATAAGCCCAGTCTTGGATTTACCAGTGTGCCAGCAGAGGTAAGGGTGTGGTTCTCATTGCCTGTGGCCAGCAATCTAAACTTCTGAGAGAGTGATGAGACTCAAAGAGATGGAAAAGTCAATGTTTCTGTAACCTGAACAGCAGGGAATGTGACTGTCGCTCAGAACCCTCCTAGTCAGCTGCAACCAGTCTGAATTCCAAAATGAGATTTCATGTAGTATCCTCTCACTTGACGTTGTGTTTCTCTTTGTAACTGTTGAATTGAGTCAGAGAAGCGAAACTCAAAATTTATTGTTATTTCTCAACGTAATTCTTTCACTGAACAAACAACTAATCACTACAAAGGGGTGGAGAATAAAGTAGGGTAAAGCTCATGTTGTTCTACAAGACAAATGAAACCTCTCTAGATTTTTTAAAAATGATTTTGTAAAACAATTTCTATCACAAAAATAACTGCAAATGTTTATGGGCTACAAAGAGCTCTTTTGAAATATGTATACATTTTGAAATAATCAACTCATGTAGTTAGCATATCTTTCGTCTTTTTTTTTTTTTAATATATACAGCTTTTAATGGGGAAATAGACTTAGAGAACCACCGTTCCTGCAGAGACCAGGAAAGCAGAAGTAGAGGCTGGGAGCATGCTCGCCAAATTTATAGGCAAACATTAGCCCAAGGCGAACACGCCCCCTAAGGGGTGGGACTTATCCCTACATCTCCCCTTTTTGTCTAAATAAGACAGAACTAAACCAAATACAACTATATACAATAATAACAAATAATAAATATAACAAACTAACACATTCATTATTTCTTTGATAAGAACATTCACATCTCCTTTATCTTTTTAATCACAGTGCAGCTACAAGATGGTTGAATATTGACACCCCCGGTTTAGCAAAACACCATGTAGAAGGATGTTAACTGGAACCTAGAGCTAGAGAACTTTGTGAGATTTAATATTACATAGGTTTTCTGTTTACTTTTGGTTCTAAAATGTATAACCTATTATTTGAATCTTATCTGGTCAGTGTGGTCCAGAAACTGTCTTTGTTCAAATCACCTTAAGCAATAGTCAACCATATAGGATGACATAGAACCTGACATCATCCAGACATTAGATTTCTACTGGTAGATTATTGATAAAACTTTTATGAATTTGATTTTTAAAACATTAAAATTTGGAAATATCTTTTCCTCTAATGACAATAGTTAACTTTATAAGATGCAGCCGTCCTTGAAATCTGCATGTATGACAAAGTAAAAATGTATTCATCAGACTATAATAAAATATTTGTGTATATATATATATATACATGTATATATATTTATATGTTCAAAGTAAGTGAAGTTATCAATTTGAGATTGTTGTGGGACATGGAAAGGAAGAAGAAAGTGATGTAAATATATTTAATTTAAAATGTAGAATAACTAAATAACAATAAAAATATTTTTATTAGAAACTTATCATTTTTTTATTTTTATCATGATAAGCCAAGAGTCAATGGCAAACAGGCAGAAGATTTGTTGGTGAAATAAAAGAAAAACAAGAAAAGCCAGGGCTGATTGCATAGCCTAAAATCCTAACTATTTGAAAGGCTGAGGCAGAAGGACCTTGAATTCAAGGCCACTTTGGGATATACAGTAATACAAGATAACACTAAGCAACTTAGTGGGATCCTGTCTCAACAAACACAAGGCAGAACCATAGGTTGGGTAGTAGGTAGGTAGGTTATTGAGTGGATGGATGGATACACAGACAGTTAGAACTGTAGCTGAGGATTAATCTCAAACATTACTCCCTCCCTGCACTCATAAAAACCCACACACACAAGAAGAGAAAGAAGCAATCAAACAAGCAATTAACAGCATAAATAATATATAGGCTTCTTACCACTTATCAAACAAATTTCAATTATATACTTTCTCAACTGTTCATGAATCAAAATCATTTAAATTTTTCCGATAGACTGCAATAATAAATATTTTCCCTACTGTTTCAGATATAAATGCTTAGGTGAATAAATCAACATTTCTGAAATTTTGAAAAGTGAGAGACACAGTTACATTTTTATTGAAAGAACAATCTAGTCATCAAATAAAATGCAAGATGAGCAATACTTACATACATATCCTTGGAATAAGTTTCACGTCTTTTTCTTAATCTTTAAGGACAGTTAACTATTATGACATCAGCAAATAGCAGCCTGAATGTTTTGAATAAGTGTTGGTTTGTCTTTGAAGACAAATTTGATATCAAGAAAGAGTTAAACTGAATAACCACATGTATATGAAATGTGTATTTGAAGAAATTACTATGAGGCAAAGTAAATGCAAAAATAATATCTGTATATGTGTCTTTCATGATAAATGATGCCTGAGGCATATTTAATTGCTTTGGTTTGTCCCTTTGCAACATGTTTTAACTAGCACAGTTGATTCACTTTTTAAATCAAATATTACATGGAACAAAATTATTATTTTCATTACTAAGATTAAATCACATTTTGTGACAATTATATATTTTAATGTCATAAAATCATTTCCCCATACAAATGGCATCTGGTAGTTATGTGGATAAAGTTAATGGATCTACCAAACGAGTGCCAATACTTCTTAATCAATTCTGCATCCGTGGTTTTGTTATAATTGCTTTTCTCGTCTCACACATAATTTTTAAACGTTACACTTTTAGATATTTCCCATCGTAACCAAACTAAATATAATAATATATTTTAGTATTATAAAGAATTAATTAAAATTTATACCCAGATGATTATATAATTTGAATATATGTTCATATTCATCTAAATGCTATCATTTATACTTAGATATTTGTTCCTTTAAAATAGCATATGGAACATTTTGGGTGGGATTTGTAAATATGTGTGTTTCTGCTCATGTATCTGCGTTTATGTGCACATGAGTGCAGGTGCCCACAGAGGCCAGAGCTATCAGATACCCCTGAAACTGGCATTGCAGGCAATTGTAAGCTGCCTGGTGAGGATGCTGGCAATTAAACACAGGCCTTATATAAGAGCAGCTTCCCCTTCCCCACTTAGCCATCTCTTTATCTCTTGAAGACATAGTTTTGAGCTATTCATTTCATTACAAATACCCAAAGAACTCAAACGGTTTTGTTAACCAAGCTTAAACAAAAAAGCAAACAGTACCTTAAAAGCAATCATAATATAGTTAACTATCACAAGTAAGTTATCCTCCCTTTTTTAGGAAGTAGAATAATTTGGGAAGGAGAATGGCTTAGCGAGTACCGTGTTTCCACCCTGAATGTGAACACCTGAGTTCAAATCCCCAAAACAGATGTATCCCAGTAAGGTAGCAACCATTAATTATCTCAGTGCCCTTGTGGGGAGATTAGAGATAGAAACAGAATCCTCCGAGGTCATAGACCAGGTATCATTGCATATACAGTGATGAACAATAAGTGAGATTTATCTCAAACAAGCCAGATGATGAGGCTCAACCCCCCAAGGCTGTCCTTTTACCTCCACATGCCACCTGTTTTATATCATCCCACTCCCAGGGAGAAATATACATGCACATAGGCACATGTGTATTAAATACACACATAAAAATTAGAGGGAAATTAGATTATATCAATGACATGTTTTTCTCTTTCTTTCTAGGGAAATACAAAATTAATAGTGACACTCTGTTGATACCCAAAGGGACTGATGATCCTGAGACAAAGGAAGAGCTAAATCTGAATATAAATTATAAAAATATATAAACAAATACAAGTAAATATGCATCTTTTGGAAAAAAGGACATAGATGATTGTTGTTTGACAAAGGAAAGGCAAATCAGATTTCTGACATAAAACTGAGCATTTCTATGAAGAGCTAAATATGCTGGAGATTGGCAGTCGTGGTCACTGGGCATGAGGGTGTTTGTAAGTTATCCTGGGAGCAAAAGTAAGAGGCAAAATTTGATTTTACGTAGAATAGGTATCATGCTGAAAATTATCAATGTTAGGCTATGTTCATAAGATCACTGTGATTTAATATGAGAATTTAGCATAAAATAACTAGGAAAAAACTTGAAAGTTTAAGATGTATGTAAACTGGTTTTTCACATTGGATATACTCGATAAAGTTGTTTGTTTTGATTTTTATTATTGGTTCCTTTATTGAGAAAGATAAAGTTGGGTACTGAGGGAGGTAGGGCGAATCTTAGAATATGAAGGGAAGAAAAATGATGAAGATATATTGCATAAAACCAACTTTAAAAAAATTAGGCATGTCAGAATGTACCAATGACCACAAGTTTAGGGGTGGGGCAGTGACAGTTAGATTAGCAAACCAGCCTAGATGAATCATTGAGCCCCCAGTTCAATGAGAAACATAGTCTCTTAAAAAAGAAAGGAAGGAAAAAAGGAAGGAAAAAAGGGGAAAGAAAAGAAGACAAAAAGGAAAGAAGGAAGAAAATGAAGAAAAAAAATAGTTCCTGACATCATTTTCGATCTCTAAATAAAGGTTTTATATTAACGCAATTATTATACACCTTGTCTCTAAAATCAAGATTGTTACTTGTCAAGTTTTTTTTTTTAACATTTTTTTTCTTTTTTGGTATTTCAAGGCAGGGTGTCACTGAGTAGTGTTGGAGCCTCCTTGGGAACTCATTTTGTAGACCAGGCTAGCCTCGAACTCACAAAGATTTGCCTGCCTCTGCCCTTGAGTGTTGGGATTAAAGGTATTTGCCACCACCATCCAGCTACTTGTCAAATTTAATACAGCAGTTTTTCAATGATTTTTCAGTATATATTACATTCATCTGTGAATTCATCCAGATGAATATACAAGTACAGAAAAGGAGTGTGTAAAAAATAGAACGGCATGGTGTGGGTAAAAACCTATACCATTCTTAACACGTATGCTTCTACTCTGAAGTGATACCAACTTCAGGACCTTCAGAAACCATTCATTCTCCTGAGTCTATTTATTTGTTAACCCTAAGCACAATACTGTACAACTCTGTTACATCTGAATACACTTATGCTTAAATACAACTTAGTCATCAACATAATTGTTATGGAGCTAATATAACAGGGAAATTTATATTTATTTAAACCCTTACTGCACTAGTCATTCGATTTATATTCCTGTGTAGCTTTGTTTCTGTTGCTGTGATAAAGTCTTCC
This sequence comes from Microtus oregoni, assembly GCF_018167655.1. Classification (NCBI taxonomy): domain Eukaryota; kingdom Metazoa; phylum Chordata; class Mammalia; order Rodentia; family Cricetidae; genus Microtus; species Microtus oregoni. Next base: position 69,669,482 of record NW_024543060.1, on the reverse strand, counting down.
CATGAAAACAGTTTAGGGGAGGGAGGATTTATAGAACTTATTTTAGCTCAGAATTCCGGGTTACAGACAAGCACTATGAAGAAACCTCAGGAGCAAGTGATATCAGAATCACAGCTAGAAGCAGATGGAATACACCAGTCCTTCTATACACTTAAACAGGTCAGGATCACCAGCCTTGGGAACCATATTACCTACTTTCAAGCTGTGACCTCCCACACCAATTAAGGCAATTAAGGCAATCAAGACAGCCCCTCAAAGGCATGCCCACAGGACAATCAGATTGAAGCAATCTTCATTCTCTTCCCAGGTCAATCTAGGCTCTATAAAGCTGATCTTGAAAATTGTCAATCCATGTGTTATCTAAATAACTAGGAATTAAATTGCCTGCATAATTTTGATATATTAAAAATTTCAAAAAAAATTTACAACACATTGGTGCACAGGAAAATGCCTAAAATCATGATGATTAATGTTTGGTGGTATGTTTTGCTGTTTTACAACTTCAAGTATCCAAATATTTCCAACCTTGCTACATTACACCAAAACATGCTTCAGACATTTTGTCAGTTTTTAAAACATACAATAGTTAGCTCACGTTGGATGATGCAGTGCCAGTGAGATGTGGATCCACAATTTTCATAATTCAAGTAATTTCATATACCATGCAAAAATCTATTCCCAATAAAATAGTTTTCCATTGGTAGCCTTTTTTGTATTGTATGATAAAAAAAATCTTACAGCATAAAAAGTGCAAATCTTAGTTGCTTCTTATTTATATGGATAATTTTGTGAAATAGTTTGGAGTTGGTTTGTCATACTGTCTGTTCAACAATTAGAATGCAACATTTATCAACTTGCAATAAATTAAACAGAATGTAATATTAAAGCTTAAGAAAAGAATACAAAGGAAATGTTGATAGTAAGGCAATAGTTGTCCCTTTCTATTAGTTTGTGATAAACCTTGTAGTACCTCTAAGAAGAGCTACGAAATGGTTGTTTTTTACAATGTGTAACAAACTGGAAGTACACTCCAATGCAGTACAAGACTTGAAATATTTTGGCCACAGATAAATGAATCTCGTGTTTACTCAGACAGAATTCAGAGTGGGATTTCACCTCTAAAATAAACTAAAAAAAAATAGATTAATAAATAAAACAGTTCATCTGATTCTGGATTCTTAGATTGAAAGGGAAAGTGGTTCAGCTCCTGCGTTAGGATTAGCAAATGTGACATCGCTTTCCCATTAGGATTAGCTGGCACCATCAATTCTAATACTGCAGAAATCACAGTTCTACTAGGAGCTGGAAAAAGATGATGCTAAGGAGGGACTATCAGGTTCAGCTTTTGCTGTGGAGAGCCAGAAAACCTTATAAGACGGTAAAGTCTGGTGAGAGCAGTATCAAAAAGGGTCTACAAAAAGAGAACTGTTGTGCCCTAACTTCCTTTTCTTTTTAATTAATTAATTTTTTCATTTATTTTACATCCCTTCTACAGTTTCCCATCCCTCTTCTCCTCCTGTCCCCTTCCCTCTATCCATCCCCAATCCATTCCTTCTCCGTTTCTGTTCAGCAAAGCTCAAGCCATTCATGGGAGTCAACAAAGCAAGGCACAACAAATTGAGGCAGGACCAAGATCCTCCCACTACATCAAGACTGGATGAAGCAACCCAGTGTGGGCAATAGGATCCCCAAATCCAGTTCAAGTGCCAGGGAAACATCCTGATCCCACTGCTAGGAGCCACACAAACAGATCAAGCCACAGAGCTGTCACTCACATGCAGAGGGCCTACCTTGTTTAACTTCCTTTTTTTTTACTGATGAACTCTGTTTCTTGGCTCATCTCATTTTCATCTATCTAAATGGCCTTCCTTGTGAGAGAGATATATGCCAGGTGGTATTTCTTGCCTGTGCAGTTTCGGGGGGAAAAAAGTGACTCCAAACAAAGGTTTTCATGGCTTATGCCTCCTAGATCGGAAATTCAGTATGTCCAACTTTAATAATCAGTTTTGGGGCTGAAGAAGTAAATAACATTCTGGTGTATTAAATTACATATGTACATATAAATACATAAAGTAATGTATCAATGTATATGTCTCCATGTATATTAATACATATACCAGTACATTAGCATATATTTTCCCTGACTAACTTTTATATAGCAAACATTTGCTGATTAGTTAGAATTTTGTAAGCATTGTACTAGGAGCTGAAAGGAAAATAAATGTGCACGAAACAAAAGCACTCTTTTATTCTTTAGTAAGAAAGACAGGAGCATACATAAAGAATGGGGTTGCTGTGTTCAGCATAGGGAAGAAAGGAAGAGGAGAAATTGAAATGACAACATAAGGACCCAGGTTACAAGAAATATATTCTAAACTCTTAACTCAGCAAATGAGTTCTGGGTAAACATGCCCATTAGTTCTATTGAGAGTGAAATGGACGGTTTATGCTTACATTCCTTCAAGGGTGGTTGTTCACCAGACGTGGGCAGCATGTACTGTCATCACTCAGAACTCTCCAGGAAGGATAAAGGATTTAGAAGGGAATTTTTGTAATACTTATCGATTCTACAATGTCCACATCCTTTGAGATGACAAATTCACAACTAGGAAATGCCTCCCACCTCCACAACAAGGAAAATTGCATTCTGTTCCTCTTGAAAATCCTCAAAAAGACATTGTTACAAGAAGATCAAATGAGTAACCACCTACCTAACCATTCAGGAAGGAACATGCTTAAATCACATTGGTTACAATCACATAATTGAAAGAGTGGAAAATAACAATTATTTCATATTAGTGTATGTTTACCAATAATAAAAGCACTCACAAGAGATTATCACCACAGAACAATGCCTAACACAGTCAGTACTCAATGTAAGAATGCTTACTCTTCCACCCTTCCTTCCCCGCTAACCCTATATTCCCAGTTTTGTCAGGTGATCTTGTATAGTTTAAGTTTCCAGGTGGATCTATATATGCTTTTCACCTTGTTACTTACCTTCTCTAGGATCATGAACTATAGCATCAATATACTTTGTTTATAGCTAGTGTGGCGGTTTCTCAGGAAATTGCTATGTGCAAATTCATAAAGTCTCTTAAAAGCCAACAAAAAGATTGAGTCTTGTATGTAAAAGCAAAGAGCCTTTATTTTTTGCAAATTTGCAAACTCGGTCTCCCCGCATGTCCAACATATTGGAATAAACAAAAAGCCCAGAGCCCAGTTAGAATTGGGTTTTTAAGACAGTAAAGGTGGGGGTGAGGGGTTTCTGAGGTTTAGGACTCCTGATTGGCTGACATTTGTCTAGGGGTGTCCTGGTGAGTTTGTGCTGGCAGATGATTTTATCTACAGTGGTTGAAATGCTAGGCATTTCCTTTGGATGGTCTGTTTTTGGGTGGTGCTCAGGTAATCTCAGTTTTTGGTTCTTCCTGCAGCCAGGCATTGCTTTAGGGTAAACTACTAAGACTCAGGCCTCTTATTAAATTTATCAATGGCTGGTCCTACTCTTTTATGTGATAATGGTTGGAAGAAAAGAATTTCTTTTGGATGACTTGTTTATATTTAGCTTATCATGGCTGGCTCCTTCATTTCCCCCTTCACAAGAACAGATGACAGGACCCAGGTCCTGCTTGTTGCTGGTTTTAAGGAGGTATGAAGCTACTTAAATTAATAAATTATAGGTGATTATCTTGTCCTCCATGACAGGGAGTTTCCTCTTGTCTGAGCCTTTTAACCTATTTTTGGACAGAGGGTACGGGATGATGTGTTTCCTTCTGTTAGTAATTTAAGCTGACATTACAGTGTTGTTATCCCGACCCAAGTAGGTTGAAAGGCCAGCCAAAGGTGGAGAGGCAACATTCATCAGACTGTGATGAAGGGACAGCGAATGTTTATATCAGCTGGACTGGTCCACATCAGCTTTCAGGAAGACCAGGGCTTGGCGCCATTTAGAACAGGCTGTAGTCAGCAACTGATGCTTAGATGTGTCTTCCAGCCAAGCAGAAGCCTATTGAGATAAGTTTAAACTAGGAACAAAGGTTAAAATTTAGAAAAAGAACAGATAGCAGATGTCTATAAACAAAAGGAATAGACTCATACCTTTAAGTCCTATTAAAAACTAAAGATTTTGATTACAAGTATGTATATTTTTCTGCTGTCCAGAGAATCATGTATGGTTTGGACAGAGATGTCTTTGGCCCGATGAGAAACACCTTTAAGTTTATATTTAAATGGCAACCAGAATAGATCTAAAATCTTGAACTTGTGATCCACAATAAGTAGCCATTGCTTTATTAGCCTATTAGAACAATATCATAAAGGGGAAAAGGAATCAAAAACATTTATTTTTATCTTTACTTATTGTTTCAGACCCTCAAGCTTATGAACTTTATATCCTCAGACCTGAAAATATTTTTTAATAAGTTAACAAGATGGCTGTAGGTTTGTGGAAAAATGTTGATACCTTTTGTTATTAAACTGATATTGTAACTGCCCTAGCTGTTAATACTATCAGAGATTTCAGAAGTATAACTAACGTATATCTCAGTACAGACTAAATAGTTTTTAAATTTATTAAAACTGACAGGGACCAGAGTCCATATGCAATCAGTCATACCCAGGTCTCCGTCTCCATAGCATTGGAGGCAGAAATATCCAGATCAGCAGTCTTACTAAGTCAGGCCCATAAGGTGATTTTTTTGAGAAAGAGGGACACGGAAAAGACTAAAGACTGACCTTACTTTTTCTAGGCAAAAGTGGTGCAATTAGTTTTCTAAGGTCCTGCTGTTTGTCCACAGTCGGGACAGGGTCCTGGCAGCAGGTGTTGCATCAGGACATCTTGCCCAGTGGTCAGTGCCATCCTAATCCAGGTGGAGACCTCATGGTATCTTATAATCTTCTCTGGAGACCTTGGGTTGCTCCTAGGATCTCAAAGTCTCTGTCTAATATAATAAGTTTTTAAATCAATATTTTAAATGCCATATTCTACAGATTTCTGACATATGGGGGCTGCCTAGGTATGGCTCAGTCAAATTTGGTTTCTCATTTGCTTTAAGATAGACTTTAAAAACATACACAGGGAACTAAAGACTTATTTTTGTAACTAATTATATCAGTACTTTAAAAGATGACTGACTAACTTGAATTTCCTAACAGTCTAGAACAACTTAGCAGCTTTCACAAGACCAGAACTTCACATTCTCTAATGATTTCGAATTAAAGCTAATAAAGAAACTGAATTAATCATTCCGAGGGTAAACACAGAACAAGTTTCTATCTAGCTGTTAATGCTGTCTCCTGCAAAGGCAAGGAACACATCCCAGGGTGAAATGGGAACAGCAGGGAGTCTAACAGCCAGCATTGCCCTAGGGCAAACTGAGATTCTGGTCTATTTTCTGTTGATCTATAGAACCCATCCTGGCAGGTGTGTACCTGGGAAAGCTGCCTGGGCCCAACATTTTTTTCTCCCTTCACAAGTACCAATGACAAGACTCAATCATGGGTCCTGCCTGTCCAGGGGCTCAAGGAGGTGATACTGGAACCACAATACCATCAGTCAAACAGTATTGACCCGTTCTTGAACAAAAGCCATTAAGTCTGTTAATAAGAAGAAGCAAGATCATTAGGGGACTTTTAGAGCTGAAAGTAAAGTTGTTAACCAGGGAGACTAGTTGAACAAGTTTTCATCCAGCTTTAGTGGGAGTGTTTTGTTCTCTATCATTAGCAAGGCCATTGAATCTCTAATTACCCCAGAGTGATTGACATAGAAACAACATTTTTTTTTCTTTAGAAGAGGAGTTCCAAACCTTTTAGTATCAATAGAAAAATTTATGACTCAGTTTATCCAAATAGCTCAAACCCAACAAAGTAAGCAAAGATAAGGAGGCTAAACATACATTTTTAAGCCTGAATAGATGTTGAACAAAGAAATATATTTTAAGCCATTAGTTAATATATTAATGCTTTTACCTTTTAATATAGTTTTTTTTAAAGTTACAGTGATCCTCTCATTACAGAATTTTTCCTGTTGTTATTTTACAACTGCAGTTTTGCCTATGTTGTGAATCTTAATTTAAACATCTGACATACAGGTGGTCCTAGAAACCCCTCCAAAAGATTGAGATTTATAGGCTTGAATGCTGTTCCAAAAACTCTATCAACCTGCTTAGGTCATTGTCTCCTGCATCACAAGAAACGAACATGTCAGTTTCTAGTTAGCTTTTGGTGCTTATGGCTCTGACCTTAATTTTTAGCCTTTTATTTTAATTTTAAATATTACAATATAAAACATCTTATAGCACAGATGTCTCACAGTCTTATAAATTTATTTAATTTTTTTAAAAAAAATAAAATTTCTTAAATGCTTTTTACAATATCAAAAATAAAGTACTTCTATGGTCCCACCCTCAACAGCATATACATAACCTGTCTTTTAGCTCTCAGCCTGCTCCATTTCACTGTAGCTGGTATTTCTGGTGACTATCACCTGGAACAGGCACTTTTAAAATTATTAAGGTCCGTTATTGGAATTGCACATTCTTTGGGAGTCTAGTTAACCTCAACTGTTTTTATGATCCCTTTATGTCTCTTTAAACATTATCACCTGGCTGACTTTTATATTAACAAAGTCTAGCTGGCAGAACAAGGTAAGTTTTTGAGTATAAAAACATTGAGGTGCAGCTTTAACATTTTAAATTATATATATATATATATATATATATATATATATATATATTTTATCTTAACCTAAATTATTTTTTGAGATTTGTTAGGCCCATTCAACATGCTCATCTTTAATCAAGGTAGGGGTGAAATCATGCGGCATCTATTTTTTAAAACTCCAGTAAAATGGCAATCTAAAATTTAAAATGGTATTATATATTGTGTTTTTTTTAATTATCCATTCATAAATTTTATGCAAATAAAACATAGTTCTAACAAAGGAGGAGCCATAATTTAATTTTAGAGCCAGCTTTTTCCTTTGCTGATCTCTGACGTTGTTGAAGACTATATAGTTATAGTTTTAGTTTTCCTTGTTTAAGAGACTCAGAAAAGCAATTCCCTAAAGTTATTTAAGATGTATAAGGTTGAAATATGTCAAAAGATAGTTTTGAATGGTAATACAAGTTATGAGAGAAAGTAAATTAGGTACAAGCCTTAGTAATCACCAATGATAGGCTAGATATGCAGTATTTCCTCTGAATTTTTCATATGCAAATGGACTAGAAATTGTTAATGTACTTATTGCCTTTATGAATTGCATATAGTTATTATACTTATTACATAAAGTTATCTTATATTAGTTGCCTTCTTTTTTATTTTAGACAAAAATGGGAAATATAGTGATACTTTCTTGGTGTAATAATAAATAAAGCTTTTCTGATGTTCAGAGTTCAGGGTTAAATACAAAAGGCCAGGGAGTTGTGGCATCCACTTTTAATCCCAGGGCTCAAGGCCACCCTGTGCTACAGGAGATTGAATCCATCTAAAAAGAGAAATAGAACATATACAAGGCTGTTCCCAGAACTCAGAAGTTCCACACCTTTAATCCCAGCACTATGGAGGTGGACACAGGAGGGATATGGCTGGATGGAGAGAGGAGTATTCAGTAGGAATACAGATGAGAGCTCATTGCAGTTTGAAGTTGGTGGAGAACATTGCAGTCCACAGTCACACTGAGGATAGGAGAGCCCCTTTCTTTGTCTGAGCCTTGGTAGAGAGTGACTTGGTTGCCTTGCTTTTTTGATTTTCAGTTTGAACCCCAATGTCTCTTACTACTCATGCTACAATAGGGAATTGTTCAGTTTCCATGACTTTGTAGGAGTTTTGTTGGTGATATCCTATTTTAATCTATGGTGGTCTGATTACATACTTGGGGTTATTTCAATTTTCCTCTATCTTATGAAACTTGTTTTCTTTCTAAGTATGTGGGACAATTTTGGAGTGTGTACTAAGATGTGCTGTGAAAGAGGTATATTCTTACTTGTTTGTGTGAAATGTGTTTATAATATGTTGTGTTAATTTGTTTTATAATGTCTTTAATTTTCAACATTTCACTACTGAGTTTTTCTCTTCATTACCAATATCCTGACAAGAGTTGAGAATTAGAGTCACCCACTATCAGTTTTTGAGGGTCATTTTTGTGATTTTGGCAGTGACATTGTTTCTTCTAAGAACCTGAGTGACCTTGTCCACAAGTGTTTAGAATGTCAATACCCTCTTGGTAGATTTTGCCTTTGATGAAGAAATATAATATCCTTCCTTATCTCTTCAAATTCCTTTTGGTTTCATATCTATTTTATCAGATATGAAAATTACTACACCAGCTTGTCTCTTAAGACCATTTGCCTCAAACAACTTTTTTCATTTCTTTTACCCTGAGGCGATGCCTATCCTTGATTTTAAAGTGTGGCATTTGGAGGCAGCAGAAAGGTGAGTCTTGTTTTTGTTGCTGTTGTTTCTATTTGAGGGGCTTTGGGTTTTGATATTTTTAAGAAAGAAATAGAACATGAATTTGTGTTTGTAGAGATTTGGGAGAGAATCTGGAAGGCACTGAGGAGGAAAAAGTTATTATCAAAATATGTCATATGAAAGTCTCAAAAATAAACAAAACTGAAAAGATAATGAGTTTTATCAAATAATTAATACTAAATCCAAGATCCTTAATATATATAAATTTTCAATTCTTCTTTTTAATACATTTTTTCCTTTCTAGTTGGTCATTCAAGTGACCTGATTTAGCAGCATTGCTGAAATGTCAGTAGTAAGTTTTGTTTGGCCAGATTAATTAAGTACCATTTTCCTTACAGAAGGAAATTAGCTGTTTAGATAAACATATTAATTGAGTGTTTCTTTTTGTTAATTATAATCAAATTCAGGACCCCTTGGCACACAACACTATAATCCCAAAGCAAACCAAGTTTAAAAACTTAAATCATTTTTTTTTCTGTCCAGGTTTTATTACACTTCCAATTCTCTGTTCACAAAACATCTTGTAGCACAATTAATAATAAGCCAGAAACAGATACTGGGGTTCAGGCCAAAAACCAGAAAAGCAAAGCAACCACGCCACTAGAGAAGTCTTACTTCTACCAAGGCTGGGTAACCTCCTTAAAAAGCCAGAACCTCTCTCTCTTCCCATTTTATATTCCCTCTGCTCCTGGGATTAAAGGTGTATGGCTCCTAGTACTGGAATTGAAGCTGTGAGGCACAGCCACTTGGATTTGTTTCTGCATTGATCTTCTGTAACTCAGAGTGGTCTTGAATTCTCAGAGATCCATCTGCCTCTGTCTCCCAAATCCTGGGATTAAAGATATGTGCTACCACTGCCTGACCTCTCTAGCCTTAGCTTTGCCCTCCTGATATCCAGGCAAGCTTTATTTATTAAAACATAAACAAAAATATCACAATAATATCTTATGCTTTTCAAAGTTTATGATAAGTTCATCAGTCTTTATCACTTCTGAACTGAAATATTTTCAGAAACTATGGGAATCAGGGTGATGCTGCAACCACTCATTCATTCCAAGCAGAGTAAATTCAGTCTCTTTATTTCTTGATGTATGGTGACTGACATTAGCAGGACCATATAAGAACTCTGCACCCCAGGAACTCTCACTAAAGATGACAGAAGTGTATGTCACAATCTTTTCCACGAGAGAAGTATGAGAAAAAAAAATCATAAGCGATTGTGTTAGAAATCTATTAAGTAAGGAAGAATGTTCTGTATAGATATTGCGAGCTTTGTAAATTCGGGCAGAAATGTTAGGAGAGCATGGTTAGTATGATCAAACTGCAGTAAATATAAGATAGTCAATGAAATGCTGTCAAAATGTTGAGTTTCTGGTTTGACTAAATTACTCCTTGGTAACTTATGATAACCACTGAAAAAGGAAGGCCATGCTTCAACTCAGCCCTTGAAAACTTTTCAATTTTTCACTGAGAAGGTTGCATTTTAGCATTTATTAGACATTGTATGTGTATCTTATTATGCAATTTAGACAACAATATGAACAACATTCTCATTTGTTTATGACAAACTCAAAACTTTCTAAAAAGGGCCATATGTTTTCCATTGACATTCTTTCATTTACAGCATCACAAGTATTTCTTTTACATATACTCCACTGATATATGAGAAACATGGGATCAAATAAAAATTTGATATGTATGTTTTTTTCTATGCCATAAAAACACGAGAGAACTAGGTTAAAGTGATGGGGAAGAGAGAATAACATAAATTAGAAATAGCTATGGTTGAACTAAAGTTAGTTATGGCATTACAAATTTATTTTGCTGGTTATCAAAGGTTATTTAAATTTTTATTTGAGAGGTCTCAGATTAACCTGTTACTCACAAGTCCCCTGTTGAAAGCTTTTAAAAGCTCTACGTTGTCCTTTAGCTGTAACCTCCATTGCCTTATCTTGCTAAGTTGTTTTTCACATATAATACCTTAACTTAATGGTTTGCCCTATTGCAAAATGCAAGTAATTTGGAACAGAAATACTCAAATCTTGATAACACTGAGGTATCAAGTAACAAATAGATCATTAAATTACAACTAGACAGACAATAGTAACTGAAGCTGAAAGACGGGGAGCATGAACATATAGAATGGGAATCAAAAGACTGGACTGTGAAACTTAGGAGAAACTGTGCGAGACATAAGAAGAAAAACTTAGAGCTTAAACTATGGGATTTCAAAATTCTGCTCATGAGCCCAGCGGCCATAGGAGATGCCCCAGCTTTGCTGTTACAGACGAGCTCTGGCCGGCCATTGTCTATGTGGTAGCTGGTAGACATTCTGATTCCACTTCAAACTCAAATACCTGTGGTTAATGTGAGACCTCTGGTTAAATATCTTTCTTCCACCACAAGCCCACACCTAAATTAAACTCTCTATACAGAAATAAAATCAATTCAATATACTACTGTTGTTTTTCCTATTGTCGTGACATTTTTTTTTTCTCCTTGAAAATTCTATTTGTCTTAAGGAGATTATCGGTTGAAGCTTGCTACAGTAACTGAATTAGTTTCTTAGTCCTCCCAATCTTTTCTTTTAGAACTGGGTTCATTTCCCTGTTTCACAGTTCACTGGAGCCCTTTCTGGTCACCGAGTCCCATCCATCTTATTTGGGGTTGACTTTGTGCTTCTTACACATTTAGAGCACTGCGAAGGGATAAGTGGAATCTCAGAGCAAAGGCCTCACGTTGGATAGGCATGTAACACCTAAAAGTAGATTTGACAAAAATGAATGAGACAGCTTGGGAAATGACGGCCACAATGAGGGTGATACCTTGTGTGTACTCGCAAAGAAAATATTCAGGCTCTTTATAGCACAAACAGCATGAATTTTTGTACGTATATTTTCAAAATGTTACAGAATTCATGAATCAGTCCATATAAGCTATAATTCCGATTCTGGTGTCTGTTGGAGGATCACAGTTTGTCTCAGCATGTCACCCATGTTCTTTCCTGTCCATCTAGAATTTATCGCCTCTCTTATACTGTTCTGCTTTTATCTCCCTGGCTTGTGTACTTTCTAATTGCATCTCTTTGGTTTTGTATTTATACTTAGCACTTATTTGAGGCTTTTAATCTTCAAAGCTCATAGAGAGGATTACCTAATTAATACTCCCCACAGACTTGGAAAGAAAGTCATTATTAGAACATCTACACTTTACATGTGGGGAAAAAAAAAAAAAAAAACAAGGCAGAGGTCAGTTGACTTAACAGAAACCCGAAGGGAGGGAGCTGCAGGCTGCAGTGAGTCTAGGTCCAGTCCACTCTACCACAGTACTTCTGTTTCTTTCGATATCTTCCCTCTTGTGTTCTACCTTGCGATTTATTTGACTTGACACCGTACATTTTGATTTTTTCATATTTTGATCCCTCCCTGTGAACCACAGATTTCCTTTATTTAAAAATAATTCTCTTTTTAAAAATAGATTAATTTTGCATCTCCAAAATTCTCAATGTCAGGTTTGGAATTCTCCTGCTTCTCTGTGTTAATTTTTTTAGTTTATATGTTTTATCTAGCTTTTTAACATTGTACATATTTGACCTATACTTTTTTAAAAGTTTAATTTAGATTGAATACTTACTCTGACATTTTTATACATGTTGTGCCAATGCATTGGTTCTCCTGATCCATTATATCTTTTTATATATTAAGCAAATGCAGCATATATTTCCTTTTCCTATGAAAAATATGAATGAATGAATACATCACGTACCTGGCATGGCTTCCACATACATTTTTTCAAATTTTTATTCCATTATCTCCACAATTTTTCTAAGTTAAGATATATTTTGCATGTATTTAAAACATAAAGCATTAAGTGTGCATTGTGTGATATCTAAAAAATGTGACGGCATATTCTTAGCTAGCTCTTACATCTTAAGTTAACCCAATTCTATTACTTATATTTTACCACAAGGCTTATGGTCTACCCTCAAAGTTCTGGCTGGTGGCTTGCATCTTTCTCCTCTGGCAGCTGCATGGCATCTCACTGACTCAAATCTATCTGAAGGCATATTATTTTCTGAAAATATAAATTTGTGGAATGAACTTCATACATTAAGGGTTTTCGTGTGTTATCCTTTATACCCAACCCTTAACTAAGTCTCTTATTCTAATTTTATTTCTTAGTCAAATATTATGGCATTATGGAAGACCTCCCTACAGGCAAGATATGGTCAGATTCTTTGTGCTGAATCTAACCTTTTACGTTCTGGGTGCAAAGCTACAAAAGACAAGCCATATAAATAAGTTGAAATGTTAAAAAATGTGAGCATGTCACAGCTATAAATAAACAACCAAAAATTTTTATTAGACCAAGAAAAATTTTAGGTTTGTAAAATTGTAAACAGGAGGAAAAGCAAGTCTTGGAGCTGTCCCTTCCTTCCCATCTTGTTTGCTCTCTTGAACTTTTGTCTTTACTTATTTTCTGTCCTCATTGGAGATGAGCGTCATTTTAGACAGTATCTTGAAATGCATAAAATAATCAATAATAATGTGTGTTGTCACAATTGTTAAGATTTTTGCTTTGTCTGGTAAAGAAAAAAAGTCATTTATAAAAATAGTAAAACCAATATCATCTCTCCTTTAGCTTGGCTAGATATAAGACATCCCTAGATGTCACAAGGCTCTTTTTCCATATGCTATAGCTGTTCTTGAGGACCTCTATGACGTCTCATTATCTTCTTCCATATATTCAAAGAAGATGAACCCAATCATTTACAGCAAATAATCATTAACTTTCTTTTAATTCTAATAACATAAACTATTTCAAGAGGAACATTGATTTTCAAGAAAGATGCTATTTGATCCTAAATAAATTCCTATCTATTCCTGTCATAAATAGGGTTTATTTTTGTTCTTTAAAGTTATACTTTATGTATAGCAAGACAAGTTACATGCTAATTAGCACTATACTAGGACTGTTTGATAGAGTTTTAAATCAAAGTAAAAAGAGAAAAAAAAGTCAGGATACAGAATACCAAATTTGAAATAGAAATTCACTTTTGCCAAATTGGTTAAAGCTACACATGTACTCAGTAACTGGATGTTTAATGTGCTAAGGACCAGTGCAATGAAAGAATAAGCTAGGTTTTCATAACCACTGCCTTTTGTGAGGTATCTCCAAAATGGTTTCAGTAATGGTCCTCTCAGTTTTCACTTCCATCAGCAGTGAATAAGCGTTCCTCTGTACTGATATCCTTTTAAGCATTTGCTGTCAGACTTCTGAATGGCAGCCATTCTGATTGGATGAGGTGATATTTCACTGTAGATTTAGTATGCATTTTTCTGATGTCTGGTGATATTTAAAATTTTAAAAATAGTTACTGAATATTTGTGCTTCTTTCAAACTGTCTGTCTCATTACTTACATATTGGCTGGCAGTTTTATTTCTTGATATTTACTTTTAACACTTCTTTGTAATTTCTGTGTACTAGCCCCCATTCTGAAGTTACAGCTCATGGAGATTATCTCCAATTCTATGAGTTCTACCGAAAGTTTCTTTTTCTGTTCAGAAACATTTCAATTTCATGTCGTTCCATCTGTAGATTCCTGAGCTGGTTTCTGGGCTAGTGAAGTTGGGCTCAGAATGCTCCTATCTATTTTGGTGTCTTCCTGAGCACTGACAAAGTTTTCCTCTAGTGGCATTAGCCTTTAATGTTATAAATCTTTTGAACTGCTTCAAATTTATTTTTTTGTAGAAGGTGAAAGGAAAGATAGGATCTAATTCTATTCCTCTGCATAGAGATATCCAGCTACGTCATTTGTAGACTAGGCTATCTTTTTTTCAACTGCTAATCTCTGTCATCCTTGTCAAAGATCAGGTGTTCGTGGATTTTTCCATTTGTTTTCAGGTCCGCTATTATGCCCCACTGGTAAGTGTGTGTGCTTGTGCCATTCAGGGTTATCTTCATGACTGTAGCTCTGTGATGTAATGAGGTCAAATAGGAGGGTCCCTCTAGCCGTGTTCTTTTCTCTCAGGATTAATTTGGCTATTTGAAGTCTCTGTGGTTCTTTATGAATCTTTGGATATTTTGTAGCTATATTAAATTGGACACCAGGATTTTCATAGATAGTTCACTGAATCTGTAGTGGGTTTAATAATCTGTCATTATTTGGCATCACTGTTCCTCTTTGTACTGAAAAAATAATAGTCTATTTGCTGAATAGCATCCTCTAAGACAAGAAACTGCTGTTACTCTGGTTGCTTCATTTATGTCCCCATTCACCCTTGTGGTGAGCATAGATTACCATACATTAATAACCTTTCAAGGTGTTATAACGGTGGTAGGTTTCACAGAGGTAATAACACTAAATAGGCAAAAATATCATAGCTATTTTCCTGAGGCTAATATATAGTCAATGTAGGGCACCATTATTTAGGTAGCACTCAGGAAGAAGAGACTATGCTATGGAAAGCAATTTCCACTTCTTGCATATGCTTTCACTTTGAAGAGTATTAATGGAAGAGAATCCATAGATAGAATACCATTATGATCTTGTTTGCTTAAAAAGCATATATGAACTATAGCTGTTAAAAGGCCATTAAAACCTTTTCATAGTCAATCTCTAGTCAGAATCTTTTCAATTTACAGTTTGAGTATGTAAGTACGTATGTTTGTATGTGAGAATGCTTCTCATGCATTATCATCCAACATGAATATACATGTCAAAATAATGTTTAAATATATGTATACAGAGAATTTGTACCTTCTACAGTTGATCTACTACATTAATATTCCAATATAGCTTTATTGACATCTAGTTTCAGAAATCCGATTGCAATAATTTAGTAGAGATTGTTTACATAGCAAGCATCTTATACTGAGGACCTTCACTAAAGTAAGATAATAAAGTCAGATTTGGGTAGCTCCTTTCAAAAACATTTGGCTACTCTAATGAATATGTGTATGCCAATTTCATGATTAATTCTGAAAACATTAGTTTTTAGTCTGAGTTATGCAGTATAAAGTTCCCCAGATATGTCCTCACCCTAATCCTTGGAATCTGTGACTGTGTAGTAAAGTACAGTGAAGGAGAATGGAGGGTACATATAGATAATGCTTACTAATCAGCTAAGCCTGAGATGAGGGAACTGTAGCAAATATTACATGTGAGCACAATGCACTCACATGTATCCTTTTAAGAAAAAGATTTGCTCCCCATTAGTAAAGATTAGTGTTAATATTTAGTAGACATCCACTATCTTAGTTTCACAAAACCAAGTCAGTGTGTTTGTTTATTGGTTGGTTGAATGGTTTCATGATTTCTCAGCAAAGAGACTGGCTTGGTGTAATAAGTCCAACAAGTGGAACTTTTTGCTCCCAGGAGTTTATATTTAAAATAATTATAATCGTCTCATGTTTGCATGCTGGAAAACTTCATTATTACTATTGAAAGGACGGGATATACACAAATCTTCTGGAGAGTAACCTTGATTGGAGTCGCCACATTTGGTTAATCTGGCAGGCTGCCTTTCAAGAGAATCGAGGATCTTATTAACATGAATTCATTCAGCAAGAACCATTGTTAGTAATCAGATACCAAGCCACTTTCTGACAGTGGTGATTAATAATACAGATTTGTTTGTTTGTTGGCCAAATTATCAGACAGTGTGCTTTATATTTCAAAGGCATCTTGGAGACGCATAAACATGAAACAGCCTATCACAGACTATGTCATTCAATACCACACAATCTAATGATTGGTGGAAAGTTCTCACTAGTCTTAAAAATTAATTTTGATTGTAAACTCTGTTAAAATAGATAGACATGGAATAAGAGCTGAAGAAATGCTGCATTATTTTTGAAATCTTTCATTTCATGTCTTGTCAAAGGTGCTGGGAATGTACTGAGCAGTAGAAATATTTAATTCAACACAAGAAAGCAATCTCACTGGAAATTAACTTCTACCTTCTCTCTCATTAGCCGTCTGTGTCATCGCAGTGATGTGTGCCCTCAGACTCAAAGATGAGGAGAGAGAGAGATCAGCCATTCGCTAAAATTCTCACTCACCAAGCACAGCAAGGAATAGTCATATAACCTCCTCCCCCCCAAGTGGGGCCAAGGATGGGGGTTGCAGACGTGAATTCCAGAAATGAATTTCTAGCTGTGTGTGTGTGCCTCCTAGCAACTGTTTCCATAGTTATGCAAAACATTGCACTGTCTCTCCACCTTTGTTTCCCCTCTCATTAAGCATAATTTTCCTCAACAGCAAAGACTAATAAAGCAGAACCTTTTCATGAACTCTGAATTTCTGTGAATGCCTTTGGCATTTTTTTTTTTCAGTATAGCCAGCTTCTATAACAATAGCACATTCAGAGTGACCAATCTGGGTGGCTAAGAAAGGTAATTATTTCTTTTTATTATTATTATAGTGGGTCAATTAAGGGAAATGCAGAACTGTAGCTCTTACAGATTTACTATAGAATCCAGTGGAAGGTCACAGTACCCTGCCATTTCTGAGAATTCATTGGGTACATCATAATATATTACAATAGAAGTAGTAAGAGCTGTCCAATGGAAATAGTTTCATTTCTGAACTTTTAAAATGGTAACAATATGTGGTTCACTGTCATATGGTAAAACAATTTATTTAATACATCATCTGTATCATACATAACTCATAGATTTTAAAACAAATATCTGTATATTTATACCACATATGTACAGACACAAATATATATATACATACATATATATATATATATATAAATGTATACACACACATATATACTAGCTTCCTTATTCACAAGGGTGTTTCCACAAACCCCTAGTGGATGCTTAAATCATGGGCCAAAAGTATAATAATATGCATAACAAATATGCATAGAGTTATTAAAATATGTATCCTAATAAGTTATATACATGATATATCATAGATATTATGTTAATATATAATTTATTAGCATACCTATTTCTAATGAATTTTACATAGTGAAAACCTGACATCAATAATAAAAACTGTCTCTGGCCTTTTTTGTTCATGCAAGAAATATCAGTCAATAATCAATATTTTCCTATCGCATAATTTCATATTTCCTCTCTAAATTCTTCAATCTTAGTACAATATAATGTGATCCAGTTCTCGTACATTTTGTCATTGACAGTCCCACACAGTTTTGAGGCAGGAAGTGCTTGATGTGTAGGACTCACTGCCAGGGCAAGAGCTTATGTGCACAGTGACAGTTTTCTTCATTCCCTCCTGAATTCTCCTCCTGGCACTGACTGTATTTTATCAAAACTAACTTGCTCCAAGTTGCATAATTTAAAATCTTCCTACACCTGAGATGACATCTATGTAACTCAATATCCCATACTAGGTTTGTTCCTAGTTTACAATAGTTCAATATTCTGCCTTATTTGGGGTGATACCTAAGTAAATCCCATCAAGACTGAGGAGAAAGCATAATGGTAGAGCCAAGAGCGATAAAAACAATAGTTAATTTTTGTACCATCATTGCCAAACACATTAATAAGTTCATTCATGGTTTTAGTGTGTTTCTCTCCTCTCCTCACAAGTCACTCTCTTTTCTTTATTTCAACAGTCTCAAGGGGAAGACAATAGAGGTTCGACTCAGCTAAGATTTCCTCCTCTGATTGCACAGTATGAAATATCAGACTAAGCATCAAATTCCAAAAATTAAGATTCCAGATCACTCCATCTGAACCTCAGTGTTATGCTTGCAGTTGTTTACATCCCCAAGCCTAGTTTTTCTTAGTCAAATGCTTTGACAATCTAGTGGTATAGATTCTGAGGCAACTCATCATTAGTTGAATCATGGCATGGGTTTTACTCAGGGTGTTCCAACAAGTTTGACTGATAATCTCCAGTTACATTTAGCTTTCAATGAACCATTGGAGCTGAGGAATATGTTAGTTATATGTAATATGTATATGTAATAGGACCATTTGGGCTCTAATTCCACAGTTACTATTTCCAAGTATGTAACATTTTAGGGGAAGGAAAATTAGAACTGTAAGAAAAGAATGATGAAAGAGCCATGCTTTTTTTATGATCAGTTAATATGAAAACAGCTTTTGTTACTGCCAAAATGACTTGGTCCAAACCATATTCCATAATACAGATTATGTAATATTAATGTTCAATACTTCTACCTGGCTTTGGATAGATTCAGATTTGTGAATTTTTTTTTCACTTTTGTAATTTCTTTTAAAGATGTTGCCTTCACATTTAGTGAAGTTACATTTGGGAAACTGTTTTGTAACTCAGCTTCTCAGTTCCTTCCCTCTAGGAGAAGTGCAGCTTTTAGGGTCTATGTGAAATATTGGATTTGATTCTCATTATCACCTCGTAATTACCTACTGTGAAGAATGTGTTACCTTATAATTGACACATTGTAAAACATTGATCTACAAATTCTCTGCAACACACAGGGATCAGTGTGAATGTCTTCTTTCAGTGACTAGATTTTCACAAAACAAGGAAATGTTTTAGAGACAGTCAAAGGCCATGAGAAACCCCTATGCCAGAATATTTAGCATCCTCATTAATTTTTCTGCTATATATATGACCATGGCCGCTGATAATTAACTTTTACATGAAATCAATAACAATGAAATTAATTAAGTAACACATGCTAAGAAAATGTTATGTCTCTTATATTCATTCCCCAAAGGTCATGAGACTCTTTCTACTGAAAATATTTATGTCTCAATTAATATGTAATACAATTTCACGTGCTTGTAGCATAAATTATTTGCTAAAGCCTGCATATCTTATAAGTACTCAACTCCAAAGAAGCAGTAGAAACTTAGAAAAATTATATAATTGAATCTATTTAAATAAAAATATAAAGATTTGGAGATTACTTTAAACACTTAAATCATAAACTTAGCAGCACTTAGAACACTGAAAGAGTTGTAGTAATTTACTGGGCAAAAACAAAGATAAATTGCATTGATGTTTGAATGGTTTGTGTAAGTTTACTAATTTTTAGTCACGATTTATTCAGTTACTAGAAGCAGAGCTGTAGCAATTGAAAAAAAAAAAAGACAACCAAAATTCAACTTATTTTTTTCAACGAAATCAATTTAATTTCTGAAATCTTGGAACAAACATCAATCTTACAACCAGAATAAATGCCGGATTTATCTGAATGCATGTACACCCACAGGGGAAAAGAGAAACACACTTCCGGGAAGCCACACTGAAAGGTGATGCTATTGCTCCACACCTGCCATCTGGTGGGCACGCATGTTTATTGGAGGATTAGACTTTGAACCTGTTTCCAAAGATGGCAGGGACCGTCCGTGAATATAAGAGGGAATTGCTTATAAATTCTAAATACGCTCATTTCATAAACATTCTTAAACACCTTATGATTTGGGTTCTCTTCCATAGGTGTAGGTGTTTCCAAATCTAGCCAGTCTAAATTGATCTGGATGAGTGATTTTGCAGTTGTTATATTTTAACATGCTCTTGTCATATGACTGCTCATGCTAAATTTCTGTTTCAATTTTTTTGGGTTAGCCCCTAGGAATCTGAGGTCCCAAGTTCATAAACAATGCTGATGCTGCAGACTGTATCATAAGCAAATGGGATGATCTGCTTCAGAAGACTGGAGTCAGGAGGGGGAAGCTGGGTTTTGAGCATTCTCCTCGCTAGCTCAGTTTTGGGATTATTTTCAGACTTGCTTTCAGTTGAAATGTTATGGGTGTTTCAAAATATAAATTCACTACAACAATTCCTGAACTAAATGAAGGCTCATTTTACAAACACAAGCCTGAACGAAATGGAAATCTTTATATAGTCAAGGAGTAGAATTAATGGGTTCTGTAGTAGTCTTCCTGTTCTGTGTATTTTTTACATATGAAGCAGCATCATTAGCAATGTGTGTTTTATATTTTCAACAATACTTCCTGATAAAACTGTGAAGTTCCTTTGGAACACTGAATACTTTGGCACTGCATAGCAAAACAACATAGGAGCATCTAGTCACTGTTAGTCATACTAAAAGTTGTGTCAGAGATGGATTTTTTAAATCAAGTATTCAGATTTTTATGCTAGTATACTTTTCTGCTCATAAATTGACTTGAAATTATAGGAGTAAAATCACCTTTACACATTAATTGATAAGAGAAATGTAAATTGGACGTTGTATTTTTAGTTTTGACTCTGAACCTCATTACTCTTAAGATGCTTATCTTTAGGCAATAGTTTATTTCTTTGAACTGCATTTTAATTTATATGCAAGTAATAATATTATTTGAAATGATATTATCAGAGGAATTTTTCATAGTAGATGCTGAATTGAAAAAAAATGTTAAAAAGAATAGGACAAATTCAATTTTAAAAATCAGCTTTTTCTTAAAAACTACTGGGACAACCAAGTAGGGTTAGAATTCTCTTGATCTTCAGTTACCATCAAAGACCACTTTTATGTTCTAGAAAAGCTAGAGTTCTGTAAAATGGGTTTAGGATTCAGTGATGTACATGTACTTGCTCCCAAAGGACTCTTTGCCTCCGCCACCATTGCCTTCACCTGAAAAGTATTCCCACGTTATCTTTACTTCTTGTACTGGGGAATGTAATATTCTGAAGACTTGGAGATTTCTACAAGAACACAAAGCTATTTGTCTTCAATGCAAAGAAATCGTGAGAGCTTTGGAGGTCCTTGTGTGCTGAGCGCAGCCTCCCAGAACACAAGTCCTTTGCAGTGCCTCCTTTCCCCAACCCAGTTTCCCTCAGTTATTTACAGAGGCACTGATCTCAAGGGTACTTTCTACAAATCTTGACCACTAAGCTTTAGAACACAATTTTCCAAAGAACCCTTCCTCCAACTTGTGAGTGTAGAGAAGAAGTAACATACCCAGGGCTGTCAATAGTTTCAGCAATTCTATTTGTAGGCAATGTACAAGAAGTGCATACTTATGCTATAATATTCTATCTTATTTTATCACAAAGATGTATCAAATGAATTAGTATAGTACCTATCTTGCCAGTCAGAGCATGCAGCCCCGCATTCATTATGCCTTACCTTAATAGCAATATTCCATTAGATGAATTTAAATTAAATCAAGGGAGAGGGTAGCATTCAGAGAGAAAGAATCACAACTTCAGTGACAAAGATATAGTCCATGAGCCTTCCTGTGTGGCTAAGGCTATGTGGTGTTCTAGAATTCCATTCTTTACGATTGTCATTGATAGCTATAGTGATAACAAGGAACCTTTTTGCATAAAGTTTGTGTTTGTGGTGGAAACACGAACACACACTGTAAAACGTTTTTTGTAGAGGAATTGACAGATGCCCTGTCAGATGAAAGTAATAGAGGAAGACAACAAAATGTACAAACAGCATACTATTTAGTGTCCCCTTGGGTGTTCACCAGCCACATGATCTAATTCCTCTTTTACCCTAATTAGATAATCCAATGCAGTTTCTCTCAGTCACTTGCTCCAAACAGTGTCTTTGTCACAGAAGGAAGAGAACAAGTTTGCCTGGGATGAAGTGTCTCCCTGTACACTACTTGATTCAGGTCAATTACTACTGCTTACCATAACAACCAGGTCAATTGTTCCACTAGAGAAAGGAATCTCTGGCCCTGGTTTACACTGTGTGACCTGTTAATTGCTAATTGGCTGAAGGTTTCCTTGACTGGACTGCAAACTACACTAATAAAATGCAGATTTGTCATTTCTTCTCACTTTCTTTTCTTAATTTTTGGTTTACATGTCAGAGTTTCTCTGTAGGTGTGGAGCCTGACCTGGAAACTAACTCTTGTAGACCAGGCTGACCTCAAACTCACAGATGTCCCCCTGCCTCCGACTCTCACGTATTGGGGTTAAAGGCATGTCCCACCACTGCCCAGCTTCTGCTCACTTTCTAATCCTGTACCCAAAAGAAGCATCTGTAACAGAACACAAACTTAATCAGCCGTGTGCTAAGGAGTTTGTTAAATACATGTAATACAAAACAATAAACTGGCATTAAAATTATGAGCCAGACTATGCACATCCCTGTAGCCACAGTGCTCTTGGGGTAGAGACAGGAGGATCTCTGCAAGTTCAAGAGTCAATCTGTCCATATTTCAAGTTTACAGACAAAAATAATTTTAAAAAAGACTGCATAGTAAAACAGTCTCAACAAGCAACAAAAAAGCAAGCAAATAAACAAAAACAAAAAAGCAATTAAAGCAATTTCTTAAACACCTGACATCTAAATTATTGTTGTTAGTTATTAATAGTGTTTTTAACATTGATTTATTTTGTTTTGTTATCCAAACTACTATGAATAGATAGATAGATAGATAGATAGATAGATAGACAGAGAGAGAGATAAACAGAGAGAGATAGATGATAGATAGATAGATAGATAGATGATAGATGATAGATAGATAGATAGATAGATGATAGATAGATAGACAGACAGAAAGAGTAACATATGAGAACCTCACTTCATTCTTTATTACTAAATCTTCAAAATTATGTGACATTTGTGTCTTTACACTCATGAAATTTGTTTTGATTTTAAGACAGTTGTATGGAGAAATTCTGTACACACACATGCAACACACATGCACACGCACATACACACACACACACACCACAATGTGTATACACACACTTTGGTTTTTACCCAAAGTTGCATTCTTCATTAACACCTGTATTGAGAGGAAAAATTGGAGATTTTACATTCCTCATGGTCTTAAAAGTTATTTAGCATGCTTGGAACACTTACCTGTAGACTCTTCTGGTAAGTTTCTTGTAACTTGTGAGGATTGATAGCTTCAGAGACACCAGTTATCATGGTGTCTCTATTGCTTAGCTGTTGAGAAGCGATCATTCAGAAACCCGTTATCCTCTCCACTGACCTGAGAAACTGTTTACAGCACTGAGGTCCGAGAATGAGGACTTAATAGTGAGTCAGGCTCTTTTCTTTTGAGAATTCAGCTGAAGCCCCATTGTCCAGACACTGAATCAATCTGAGACCATTAATGTACTAAGAGCTCCACTTAATATTTAAATCATTTTAAAATTCATCTTGATATAACAAAAATACATGATTTGACAGACATTCACTGAGTAATGTGGGGAAAAGTGAATTCCTCAATAATTGCATTGAATTACACTGTTAAATAAGTTTAGAAACAGTTTTAGCAACATTGTAGGTTTGTAAAGTTTTTTTTAAATACATTTGTATAATTTGATACACTGTGTCTAAAACTGTTCATTTGAATGCTCATTGATTGTTTTGTTTTTAGCGTGTAATTTAATTAAAGCATTTCTCTCTTCCCTCTCCTTGCTCAAAACTCTCCCTTAAAAGTCTCATCAGCAGCCGGGCTGTGGTGGTGCACGCCTTTAATCCCAGCACTTGGGAGGCAGAGGCAGGCGGATCTCTGTGAGTTCGAGGCCAGCCTGGTCTACAAGAGCTAGTTCCAGGACAGGCTCCAAAACCACAGAGAAACCCTGTCTCGAAAAACCAAAAAAAAAAAAAAAAAAAAAAAAAAAAAAAAAAAAAAAAAGTCTCATCAGCAGCATTGCAACAGAACACCTACTGCAGTCTTCCTTTCCCTCTGCCCAAAGCTCCTGTGGATCCCACAGTCTATCTTTTTCTAACCTTCTTTTATTGACCTGGTCCTTATATCCCAGCCCTAACCTCTAGCAAGCATCCTTGCTAACCCTGAGGTCACCCCTGTCAGAAAACTAAGACTGCGCTCATATCTTCTCTCTGTTTCCCTAGATCCAATCCCCCAGCCTCAACCCCACCTCTGTAACGGAATGCTAGCTGTAGTCTTCCCCCACATGATCCCATGGCCAGCTCACATCTCCTGTAAATCCCACAGTCAATCAATCCCCTCTTATGTCCCCTTCCCTTCTCCATCACTTTATTCCAGCCGACAGCCTTTGCTAAACCAAGGGCCACGCCTACTAAAGCAACAAAGTAGACTGAAGGCAGAAGCACATCTCTCCTACTGCCTCTGAGATCACATCCCTTGGGTCTCATCCTCAACTCTGGAAACCAGTTGCTGTCTCCATTTCCTATCTAACCCCATCCCCAACAGATCACAAACAAATTCTCCACCAAACTTCTTTTCTCCAGCTTATTCCATTATCCTAGTGTCTAACACCAGTAGACATTTCAGGGAAACAGATAAACAAGCTGAAGACCATCATCACTCGCTCCTCTCCTCCCATCTTCCCGTCACAAGATATCAAAAGAAAATATTGTAAGCAAACACAAATATATATATAGGATCAAATAACCACTTCTCTTTTTAAATAGATTAAACCAATGTTTATGACATTCATTGTTTTTAAATAAAATCATTAAAAAACCATTTATAAAATTTTAGTTATTGTAGTGATAGGAGCAGCGGGGCTGCATCCCCAACACCCCAGCTGCCTGCTAGCTTATACCCTGAAATAATTACACGGAAACTGTATTCTTTTAAACACTGCTTGGTCCTTTTAGCTCTAGCCCTTACTGGCTAATTCTGATACCCCAATCAACCCATCTCTAATAATCTGTGAGCATCGGTCTTAGTGAACACCTGTCTTACAGGGAAGATTCTAGCCTACGTCCATCCTGGGTCGGAGCTTCATCACATGTGTCTGCCCGGGAGCGTGGCATGGCGTCTCTCTGAGGCGTCTGCCCCCGAGAGGAGAGCTGTGGAGTCTGAGCTCACTTCCTCTTCCTCCCAGCATTCTGTTCTGCTTACTCCACCCACCTATGTTCTTACCTATGAGGGCCAGCCAAGCAGTTTCTTTATTTTTTTAACCAATGACCTTCCTCCATCAAGTTATATTTTGTTATGTAAATTGTTTGCCTTTATTAGCTAACAGAAAATATATCTAAATAGGCAGGAGATAAAATTTTTCATACTTTTATTTTTAATAATTTCAAAAACAAAATATAGTTACCTTACTTCCCCTTTCTTTCCTTTAGACATTCCTGTGTATTCTCATCCCTTTGATCTCTCTAAAATTCATGATCTGTTTTTATTTCTACATTTAGGTAACCACACAGCTGCTCATGAGTAATCTAACAAAATCATCACACACATGATGACACAAAATGATCTGACATAATTATGCATGCCAGGTCTTAAATCAGTTTACTATTTGCATTTTATAATTGACAAAGTGTGTGTTGATGAGGTAGAGAAGACAGAGAAGTTTCTAGCAAAATAATTCAAGTTATTCTACTTTCTTGAACAAGACATATGTTAGTTAGCTAAAGAGTTACCAATGTTTCTAGCAAATTAACTTCAACTTTTTGATATAAAAGTTAGTGTTTAAAATGTATTTCAGATTTTATCTAAATCTTTTAATGTTTGTGAGTGTCACTACTCTGGGCTAAGCCATTCAATTGCAAATTCATTTGATAGGTTTCATTACAGTTTATGACTCACTGACTGAACATTTTTTCAGTAATTTTGTTGGAATGAGGATCAATTAAGGGAATAATTTGATAATTGTTCAATGGGCAATTCTTGCCACTAGTAAGACTAAGCTAATATTTTGATTGATGTACATTTCATTTGGATTACATGTGTTTTTGTGTGCTATTGGCTTTAAAAAGTAGGTCCATTATCAAATTATTTTCTTATTTGAAATGGGGCTAAATTAAATCAGAACTCTTTAGTACAACACAGAATATTAGGGTAAAAAATTGAAAATTACACCAACACCAACACTCCCAATTTGTATAACCATAACTAAGGATACTGGTAAATTTTAGATAATTTGATTATTTTCAAAAAATAAATAAATGTCATTTTTAAACTTTACATGTATAAGCAATACATAATTTTATATGCATAACAGTTTAGGAAATAGGATCAGTGCTGATTTTCATTTTGCATTAGTTGAACAAAAGCAAAGGATTTAAGTGGGAAGGTTTGGGCACACTTCATAGTTCAAATATGCTTTCATAGTTCAAAATGCCTTTCCCTCTACAGGTGAAATGGGGTCCTTAGAGGATTTATTATGAGAATAAAACTGTCAATCAAACATTTAATAATGGACCTCAGAAGGAACTAATGAGAAGGAAATTCAAGGTGAGATTTCATCTTTGCTTTCAAATAACTCTTAAAATGTTTATTTCCTCGATAGTTTCAATCTGTTTTTTATATATACAATGAAACAGCATTTTTCTTTTTTTTTTGAATATTTGAGGCTTTCTAATATTTCTAGGAAAACAATATCACGGACAATACTTCAGTTATACAAATTCTCCAGTAGAAGGGAACATAAATCATTTAATACTAAATCATGACATAATCTGTTCAAGTCCTTGTCATATTCCTTCACCAGTAACAATACAGAATAAGTCCTGGATAAGTCAATGGTGATCTTTATGATTATAATAAAGTTAGGGGAACAGAAAACAAGCTTGAGAAGACTAGCGAAGAGTATAAGTTGGGAGGTTCTTATATGGTTGCGAACTCTTTAGTACCTTACTAGAAAAACTGGTCAGTCCACCTTTCTTAGGTTTTCATGTGCTGACATTTAAGAATTTCTGCTCCTTTCTCACAGAGGCCCACTCTTTTGATGATGCCCACAGCAACGGTGAGGACATGCTACCACAGCAAGGGGTAGAAGTCTGTAGAACTTGGTCACAATACCCCACATAGTAAACATCTATTGCTGGTCTGTTTTCTTCCATATCACTTCCTACTTAAAGGACAAGTATACATATTTATTTATGGATAAATCAGTGGAATCTGGCTGCTTTAACTCTATCAGTCAGCATAACAATTTCTATTAGCTGTTCCATTGCCTATGACAGCCTGGTTTCTTCTCTCAGTTTCTTTCTGGTAACTGTAATAGCAGAGGTTTAAGGTTATAAATGGAATAACATTTAGAATCCTATAGAATAACCACCGAGTAAACAATTGCTGTTGACTTTCAAACAGAAAAGTGTGGAATAAAATCAAAAAGAAAAAGAATAGAGATAAATTTGAATAACTAGAATCTAAGTGATAGAAGGAATGCAGTAATGTAAATATACTAAAATCTATAAGACATCTATCAAAGAGCATAAAGAAAACAATTTAACACTGAGTGTGTTTATATATGTGTGTGTGTGTGTATGTGTGGTGTATTCTAATAAGTTTGCATGTCTATAAATATGTTTGTAGGGTTGTATGTGGAAGCCAGTTGTGACATTCAGTATCTTTTTTGAACATGTTCCAAACATATTTGTTTGTTTGTTGTTTTGGGGTTTTGTTGTTGTTGTTGTTTTGTATTTTTGTTCTTTTTGAGACAAGGTTTCTCTGTAGTTTCTGTGCCTCTACCTGAACTAGCTCTTGTAGACCAGGCTGGTTTTGAACCCACAGAGATCCACCTGCCTCTGCCTCCCGAATGCTGGGATTAAAAATTGTACCACCACCGCCCAGCTTCTTTTTGTTTGTTTCTTTGTTTGTTTTGTTTTGTTTTTAGAGACAAGGTCTCTTATTTAACCTGGAACTCATCAATATGTCTAATCTGTCTGTCTGTCTAATAAGCTCCAGGAAGCCCCATATCTTTGCCTCCCTCTGCTCCAAAGGGCAGGATAACAAGTACATGACATAGTATTGAAGTAGATTCTACTGTACTGAAGAATCACATCCTCATACTTGTTCCGCAGACACTTTACCAGCTGACCCATCTTCTCTGTCCTTATTATCTGTTATCCGTAACATACAATAATGACATTGGCATACAACATTCAACTGTAAGCAGAAAGGCAGACACAATAGAATAAAATTAACAGAGCATATCTTCAGATGTCACCAACTAAGAATGACTTGACATGGTGTATCAATTTTACATCATTGGCGCAGAAGCTGGCATTGTGTAGAAATTGCATTTTGAATATTGAATTGCATAGCTTTTCTCGAGCACAAAATTTGTGTCTAAATCTTTTCTCATGACGTTGGTTGACAACAACAAGTTGCAGCTCCCAGGTACCCAAAAGATAACAAGAATGAACAAACCATGCTCCATGACCTTCTATGCTGCTAAGATAGAATGTTCTGTAGGTGAGAAGCACTAATACATTTGACTTTATGTCCAACTTATCATGCATTATGGGGGATTAAAGGTGTGTGCCACTACCACCTGGATTAATGATGTCTCATTCCACAAGCCTGTCTCTCATCGCCTCATTCTCATTCTGCAAGCTTTCTTCCCCACCTAAAATTGTGTCTTCCTTTTGTGTAAATGCACTGAATTTAGTTAGAGTATCTCCTCCAGCATTTCTGGGTGGTTGTTTACTGGAGCAAAGTGACTTAATAGAAACTACTACATACCAACAAGAGTTAATTGCCAATGGTGTGTCAAAGAAGGTGGTCTCTCTCTCTCTCTCTTATTTTTTTTTTGAATTTTTCGAGACAGGGTGGTGTCTCTTGAAAACCTCTTCTATCAAGGGGGAAATATGGAGGGACCCAGTCTTGTGCAGGACCTGTGAAGACAACTTCTGCAAGTTCGTATGTCCAGTGGCTATGTCATATGCAAAAGACAACATTTTGCTGAAGATTTCCGTATCCCCTGGCTCTTACACTCTTTCTACTTACTTGTAAATGATACCCCAAATGTGAAAAACATTGATGAGGATATAAAAGACATGAAGAAGATAATTGCCAAACCTTATTTAATTGGCATAAATAAAATGACTCACCTAAGAATAGGAAATTGTATTTTCTTTTAATTATGCATGTAGAAGAATCACAGTATATTAAATACAGTCATTACATTAAAGAGTTTGCCCTTAGTATAAAATAGTTTAAAAATTAATAGTAACAAAAATGCTATATCTTATAATATTAAGATTTCTTAAAACTACCTCTAAATAACTAGCTGTGGTGACATTTATAAAACATAAATTTAATGTAGATCATAATTAGATAATATCTAGCTGTATATTCAAAATCCATTAAAATGTATGAATTTTACTACATGTGAGTTATATTTCAGTAAAGCAGTTGAGACTATAGGTAATGCTTTCTATCAAACTATGAATAAAAGATAATTGAAGTACACAATTGCCCAAAGGAATAACCATTTCACAGCCTAAAAATGACCAATAAATATGTAAAGTACGGCTCACCCTCAGTACAAACCAGAAGAAAAACACAGTATAACCAAAAACAGTAGTAATTTTGTTCTGGAAACATAATATTTTAGACATTTGAGAACATTCTTGAAAGAACATAGCAAGACAGATAAGTACTGTTTTTAAGGATTAAAAAAGAAAAAAAACTTTCTTGGGGTGAAATGGCATTATGTTAGAATATGTGCAATGTACCAGCAAGGGAGACTCAGTGACTAGAGCTCTTGCCACCAGTGTCCTGAGTTTGATCACAAGAGCCCATATGACTGACAGAGGCAAATGATTGATGCTCGATGTCCTGTGACCACACATGCCCATAGTAAATGCCCCATCCCCAGAATGTACAAAAAATGAAAGTAAATTGTTCCAGTGTTTGATTTCCTTTTCTTCAAGGCAGTATGTTGATAACCTAGCTTCAAATTCTGTGAAGATCTTTTCTCAAAGAATAAAGTGGAGGATGAAAGAAAAACGTAGCCGTAGCTGATGAGGCAGCCCAGGCTTTAAGAACACATGTTGCTCCTATATAGGACTCAGGTTCATTTCCCATAAGCTGTAGGATGGCACACAGCTGTCCTGAGTTCTAGGGGATCCATTGGCCTCTTCCACATAAGATCCGTAGAATGGCACACACTATCCTGGAGTTTTAGGGTATTCCTTGCCCTCTTCCACCCAAAATCTGTAAGATGGAATACAACTGTCCTAGAGTTCTAGCGTATTATCCCTTGCCCTTTTCCAACCAGAACCCATCAAATGATACACAGTTGTCCTGGAGTTCTAGGGGATCTTTTGCCCTCTTCCACTCAAAACCTGTAGGATGACACACACCTGTTCTGGAGTCCTAGAGGATCTCATACCCTCTTCCAATCATTTTGAGCACCAAACACAATGGGTACATATACATTCATGTAGGCAAAATATTCAAACACATAAAAAGAATGCATCTAAAAATAAATTACAAATAACAGGACACTTGTCCTCTTCCATAAAATTCCTTTTGACACACCATCTGTTACTAGGTATTCATCTTATTCTTTGCTTATAATGCTATTGTGTGTATGTGTGTGTGTGTGAAACAATAACCCTTTTCCTTTTGTGTCTTGCTCCCACTGTGCCCCACTAGTTTTTCCAACTTGACAGTAGCTAGGGATGCCTGTAAAAAGTGACATCAATTGAGAAATTGTTTTCATTGGCTTATGGAAATTTTATGGGGTATTTTATTGATATGGGAGAGACCAGCCAACTGTATTCAGTACTATCCCGGGGTTGGTGATCTTTGGTAGTATAAGAAACCAAACTGAGCAAGTAATGAGGTGCAAACCAGAATATAGGTTGCCTCTATGGTCTCTGCTCGATTTTCTTCTCTAGGTTCCTGCCTTGACTCTTCCCTGGTTCTGCTTTGTGAGAGACTGTAACTGATAGCTGAAGAAAACACTTCACCCCTGCTGCCTGTATTCAATATTTTAACAGTTACAGAAACAAATAAGAGTAAGAATGGAGATATTTCTCTGCAAATATTTAGTAATTTGCTATTAAATATGAATGGTGGCTTTTGGATTAGTATAGTCAATTTTATCAACCTCAGTACTTGATATTATCCTTATAAATGCTAGCATTTGTGGAAAAGACAAAGCTGTGTCACACAAATCAACTTAACTATTTTACAAATGTTATATTTCTTCATTATTTTAGCACTGTGTGAAGTCATGCAAAAACTAAGAGTTTTGAGGATGCCCTCGGATCAGTTAGTTAATAGGTAGAAATAAAAGTTTTATCTACCCAACACAAATAGGTCATGATCTTGTTTACTTTATCATTTATCTAGTAATAAATATCTTAAAAGTTCCAATCTATTTGCTCTCTCTCTCTCTCTTTTTATACACATATAAACACTTCCACATAAAACATGCATACACAAACACACACGATCACACACACATGGCTGAAGATACACAACTGGACCAAACCAGAGCTAAATCAAAGCCAGAATGCTCACAGCCACCCACTTCTCTAGAGTTACAGCATGGGAAAAAAAAGAAAAGAAAAGAAAAAGAAAAGAAAGAAACAAAACTGGATGCACAGCTTCCTAGGCCTGGATTGAGGAGGGAGGGTCGTGGACTTCCCACAGGACAGGGTACCCTGACTTCTCTTAGAACTGGAGAGGGAGGGGGAGGAGGAGGGGGAGCTAAATGGGAGGAATAGAGGAGGTGGAAAATTTTAATAAATAAAAATACAGTAAATTAAACATTAGGTTAAAGTCACAAAGCATTAAGTGTTAGAACTTGGAAAAAATAAAGCAATCTATGTCTGAAAAAAAAAACCTGTTTACTTCCAAATGAAATATAACAATCCAAGACTATATCTGTACGCTGAAGTTATACAATTTAGGGAACAATGCTTTCCCCCAAACAAGATATGGAGCAAAACTCCAGAGGCAGACGTGGGATACTTCTCTTATTGTTGTTGGGCAGGAAAGTACAAGACCCCCAGAATGAAAAGGCTTTTGCCATTGACTTAAGTACTTACAGAAAAAAAAGACAAGGCCTCATTGCTTAAAGAACCCACACACTTATGGCATTTTTGATGCTTTGGTTTTCTCACTAACTTCTCCCTTAACCTTGGAATGTGACAAAAACACAGGCTCATCTATAATACATACCCAAGTAGAACAAACCAGTGTTAATGATATACAATTAGAACAAACGGGAGCTGACAAACAGTCAACATGCTCACAGACATTCCTTTGGGTCAGAGTACAGTAACGTTATAAAGCCTCGTTACTTCTAAAACAAATCAGAACACACCAGGAAACAGCAAAGAGGTGGCGAAATAAGAAAGCAGTTCATAAATATCAATGTCAAACAGTATATACAATGATACCAAGGTCACTTATTCAGCCTTTCTGGAAATTAATCAATTCAGAGTCAAACTCCTTTATATTCAATAAGAGGATGAGGATATCAACTGTTATTAAGCCGGAAAAGATATCAGCTCTTCACTGTAAAGTACACAGAGAACCAGGATGAAGTGTTTCTTAAGTATCTCCAATTTGCAAGGTATATACTGAAGGTTTTAGGAGTGCAGGAGAGTGATTGGAAGGCAGCTTAATGGTGCGGTGTGGTGGTAGCAGTGGAAATGGACAAAGAACAAAAAATAAATCATGCCAAGAGTGCACTGTGCCCTTGTGGGACCATCTAGCTTTGCCTTGTCTACTGAGGCTATTGTGCAATGCTTGGTTTTCTAGGTTTTCTCTACATTCTGTCTCTGATTCACTAGAAATGCTTCAACAAATTCTTTCTCAGCTTAATTTGTTTCTGTTGTTTGTAGCTACAAACCACCATGACTACAGTATAAATCAAACTGTTCTCTAAGAACAAGTCCCCAGAGCCTTAAGGAAACTGGAGATTTGTGTCAGTGTACTTAGGCCTGATAATAATGAATATCCAATTGTCCTCAGGTGACACTTTCCACTGTGTGCCACACTAAAAACCTGTGAGTTCTGAGAGGCAACCTCGATCAACCAATAGGAACAATTTATGAAAATATCTGTTTCTATCACACTGAAACAGTAAGGTAGAAAACAGTAGATAAGACTGTAAAAACCTCATCCATTCCAAGACAATGATTGAGATCTAAGGTCCTTATGGGTACTTTTTAAGTAGACCCCATGAATAGAATATAAATTTCACATAGGAATCTCAACAAAGGAGGGGAATTTATTTACTTTTATATTCCACTAATACTTATAGAGAACAGATTCTTTTACTATGCTCTGTATTATAAAGGAAGTGATTTCCCTCCGTTGTTTGCACCCCTGTGTGTAGACAGACATGGAGTAGGATGATTGTCAAAGGACACATGGGAGGGTAGAGAGACGCTAGGTATCTGCACACTTCAGCTCCTCTATCTACTGACTTGAAATTTCTGTAACTGCTTTGGCTAACGAGTTATCTTGTAAAATGGAGCCATTTCTCCTGCTGCCTCTCACTTTCTTGTTCCCTCTGTCACTAGATGGCAACTCTAGCCTCCAGTGCTCAGCAAGGAAAATGAAAAACAACCAAATACCAACAGCAATAACAAAATTCCATGCAACTCGTGGGGGAAGCACTGTCATTCTGAAATGATTTTCATATTTTAATAACTTGGAAGAAGTCCATACGTTATATTTAAGATGGATTTTGCTAGTGGTAATATAATAAAAATTTTATTTTCTTTTTTCTTTTCCTTCATTCCTTCCTTCCTTCCTTTTCTCAAAAATAGTCAAATCAATTCAATGGTTTTTGCTGTAATTAGAATAGAACAGAGGTTCCAGCAGTATAGAAATAAAATGTCAGCATTGGTAAGACATGTACCAGCACCAGGAGCATGGCTATTCTAAAAGTGGTGTTGTTCAACATATCTTTTAACTCTATTTTCCTGAGCCTAACTTTGTAGACTTTCAAGATTTCATATAAAAGTTCATACCCTCCATCACAAATCCCTGATATTTGCTTAGGTAATGTGTGTGTGTGTGTGTGTGTGTGTGTGTGTGTGTGTGTGTATGCACATCTCACAGAGATCCTTGAGTTGGAGTTCCAGGGAGTTGTGAGCCCCTGACTTGGTTGGAGGGAACCATTCAGATCCTCTGGAAGAGCAGAAAGCAGACTCAACTGCTTAGCCATTTCTCCACTCACTAGCATCTGGTACCTTCCTTTGAGGCATAAGGTAATTGGTACTTAATGACTACTAAAATGGGTTTATGGGGGAGACAAAAGTGTTACTTATTTTCAATTAATAGAATGTTATATAATACATCCATATTATTATAATAATAGAATTTCTAATAGAAAATTAAAAATGCTTGTGTGTATTTGAGGTGTAATAAATACACACAATAGACCAGATCTTATATTAAGGAGAAATTGCAGATGGGTATTTGAACTATTTTTTTGTTTTGTTTGGCCAGGATATCAATATGCAATGTGATGCTTTCATGAAGCCAGGTATCAGCACTGAACTGATACCTGCAAGTTAAAGTCAAGCATTCAGAACGATTAAAACACTATGTCCCACAATACCTTGCTCCAAGTTAAATTTTAGGTAGATGTGAGGGTTAAAGTTCATTGTCAACTGGGCTAAAAATCTCTATGGAAACACCTCTCAGTATAAACACAGGAGGAAAGACCCAGTCTGGATATGGGTATCACCATATCATGGACTGGGGGGTCCTGAGGTGGACAAAGAGGGGAAAGAAAAAAAAGTCAACTCTGTAAAAGTGGAGGGTTGAATGGTGGTTGCCAATGGCTAGGAAAGTTGGGAAGCTGGGAGCTATTGGTCAAATAGACAGAATTTAGTGCTTCAGGGTGAATGATTGCTGGCTAACTCATAGCGATGTGATGTTAGTTAAAAATGGGTTGTTATATGTATGATTCCAATTGTCTAGGGAATTTGATCTTAATTATCTAAGGGTTTTCACTTAAAAATTATTTATATAGCATGTGTAGCACATGAAAATATGTTAATTAGCCAGATTGTGGTGAACATTTTATAACATCCATGTGCACATAAACTATTTGTACAATCTGAACTTTATAATGCTGCCCTCTGTAAGACTGAACAAAAGAGCTTGTGAAATTGACAAGTAGTCATTGTCATGCAGCCGTAGGTTATCACCTGATTTAAGTTCTATGAAAGGCATTATGTGTTTAATTATGCATAAAATCTATTTTTCTCTGATCCTGCCTTCTTAAGGAATATACAACAGTTTAGTATTTCTTTATCATTTAATATGTAAATTTAAACTAAACTGAATGAAGAATATGCCCAGATAGTTTGCTTTCCTATCTTCTGTTTTAGGAACTTTATAAAATTACATATGTTCAATTAAATGTCAAATGACTGTATGGCATGTTTGTTCATATGATATATATATATTCTCCCTATGAAAAGACCTAACAAATAGTACTAAAATATTTTGAAGTGCAATAGAAATCCACTTCTATTTTATTTATGATTTCCTGACATTTGTTAGTTCTAATTACTACAAGCATTTTCTTTTCCTTTCCAGGATTGAGGCGTTGTGTTAGCAGAACTGCAGGTGGGAGAATGTGAGGATTATTATTTTTTTTCCATTTCATTGGTAATTATAAGCAGGAGGTAGTCACAGCTCAGCTACTCAATGTGGGTGTGTACTTAGTTTAGGGAGGAGGTGTCCTATTATCTATAGAGTAAGAAAATGACGCCTTGTACAAATCTAAAAGTTTTTCAATTAAGCCAAGTAATTAGATTTTGGAATGTATCCAGTGAACTTCCGCTAAGCACTCTAAATGGGGATGCTCAATGACATTTCTTTAAAGGTTGTGTATAAATTATAAGGAAAAATAAAATGATGTTTCTGATGTCCAGTGAACGCACTCACTGCAGATGTGTTTTAGGTCACAACAAAGAGCCTGTGGTTTCCAAATCTCTCTGATAATATCTTCTCCTCAACTTTGAAACAGAATTATAGTTTTAAAAGCAACAAGATTAGATAGCCACAGGTTTTCATAGATATAACTCTGCTTCTTAGAATGGAGTAGCCTTTACCCCCAACAGCAGTGAATCTCAATGCATAACAGAAAGCAAGTTCTTACTAAATATGCCATTGTCTTGTTGCACAGTATGTTTTCAACTATAAAAATAAAAACACTCTGCTGGGCAATGGTGGCGCACACCTTTAATCCCAGCACTCTTGAGGCAGAGGCAGGTGACTCTTTTTGGGTTTGAGGCCAACCTGGTCTACAAGAACTAGTTCCAGGACAGGCACGAAAGCTACAGAGAAACCCTGTCTCGAAATACCAAATATATGTATGTATGTATGTATATATATGCATATATAATAAAATAAAAACACTCACTTTTTCTTGTCATTAAATTTAGCAACAATAAAATATTTAAAGATATATAAAAATAAGATCATATGCAGGAGTTAAAAATCAAAGATAAATACTCTTCACAGGGTCTAATGAAATATCCATCGTGGCTCTAAGAAGTAATGAAAATAGACTGTATTTGTCGTTAATTAAACTAAGCTCTATCATTTAGAAGACTCTATTCTTGAATTTTATTCCACGTTAGCAACATCTCACATTTTTTTTGTCTTTGTATTTCTCACCCATTTCTATATATTCTTATATTTTATTTTCACTTTTTTATAATGGAGTAATAAAGGGCCAAAAGATTGTATATGTATTTAATACACCTTCCTATCACAAATATCTAATAGTGTACAGTTCTGTGTTATCAAAGAGAATATATGTTGCCAGTGATGATGATGAAGATTATTTGCTCAATAATAATTATATTTGTTATTACAACGGCAAGTGCCTGTTGTGATAGAAAATTTAAGTGCTAGCTGTGAATGGAGGAGAAGATAGGAAGCTATCGAAATGAAAACACCTTCTAATCCAGAAAAATAGATTTCGATTGTCCTCTGCTAGGGACAATGCACTACTATGGATCACAGTCTCAGGATGTTGTCGAACTCTCTCACAAACACGTAATTGTCCCCAGGATGCCCTGTTATTTTCCTGTGCCTATTAAAAATAGAAAACTGTACCAAAGCCAGCAATAGATGAAGTGCCAACATTAAATGGCACCTACACTTTCAGAGAACTTTAGCAGCACGGTGGAGAGTGAGAAGGCATGGAATGCAATGTGTCATTTGTACTTTGCTGGGAAACACATTTTTACACTTTAACGTGACAAAATGAGGAAGACTCAAGAAGAACAAATGCAAATTCCCCAAAATGGCCACTGTAAATGTTACTTAGCAAAATGTTTTGTCTTTCCAAAGAAAAGAGAGTTAAAAGTGGTCAGGTCTCTAAAATACAAAGTGAGTGTCACTATGTCACCATAAAGAGAGGTAACTTAGAAGAAGGGGTGGAAGAAAAATGGCTACTGATTTCAGGTCACTCTGTCTACCTATTCAATATGGCCTCCAGTTTTCTCCAGAGAAACCCCACTGTTGGATTCCCATAGCTCTGAAGGCTGAAGCTTAATGTCTTTGCACCGAAAGTGAGCACTGTCGTCACCAAAGTCCATTAATTTGTCATTGCTAGGTGTTATTAGTATTACCATTGTTCTCAGTGGAGGGCCCTTCCCACAGAATTTTTACAGCTCTCTGGCCTTTGCCAAAAAGAAAAATGGCACATGATTTTGCCCACCAGTTATACCAGTCTCCTATGGTATCCAATGGTAACACAATTTGTTATAACAGCAAGAAGCTGGCAGAGGAAAAGAATTAATATTCAGCAGCTCAGTTAGTTCTGCCACCTAACATGTATTTTTATGTAAGGAAGTAAGGTAATATTTTTTTAAATGATGATGGTTCAAAAATATTTAATTTGTAACTGAATTACAAATTTCAGTGGTCACTGAAAGGCTGAATAATATATATATATATATATATATATATATATGAATATATATATAAAAGAATTAATCCATTCATACATAATCCTATTTTTCTCAAAACTATTTTTGTTTAAATATCTAATTCTAAAGTTTATTGAGGAGAGATAGATGCTTGCTTTATTGCTGTGAATGAAAACCATGGACTCTTTTGTTTGTGCCTTAAAATATTTTGTTTTTGTGTCTTTGAAAAATAAACTTTTGTGTTAGAGTGGAACTTTAGACATTCAGGGAAGATAAGTTGCATGCTGGTAGGATCTAAGCCTAGATGGGAGGGGCACAGCTATATCCTTCTCTTAGATGAGGTTTATTCATTTTAGACTTATTCCCTTCTCCTCTCCATATACTCTTCCACAACAACTGATGGTTGTAAAGAGGAGAAAATGCTAGATTCATTGGGCTGGAATGAATTTCAGTGTAGAACTTCAGGGTCATGTCTCACCTTAGAGTATGAAAAGCCCTAAGAGGCAAGCTGTGCTATGAGAAAATATTAGAGGGGAGCACGGCTGGTAACAAAGTACCCTGTTCTTGAAGTGATTTATTTCTTCATTTGTTAAATTTTATTTAATTTTTAAAAAAATTATTTTTATTTTCTAATTAAAATTTCATTTTAAAATTTTCAATATCCATGGCATGCGTACTGGCAACACTTAGCCATCCTCCCTGTGGACATGCGGTGGCTATTTTTTTTTTTTTAGCATTCTCTGTACGTTATGTATGAGTTAACAAAAGCCAGCTAAATGTGAAAGAATCAGAATTTGTGTGGTGACATTGGAGTTACCTTGCTCATCCCATTAGGTGAGAAAAACTCCATCACAGAAAGCAATTAATAATTGATACTAGAAAATGCATGTCAATGTCTAAGTAAATGATGAAAGTGGACACTTTAAAGTTATAGACAGACATTATGTACGATAAATGAATATATATATTCTTATATATATATATATAATTAAGGATGTCAAAGATAAATAAAGAATTTGATTTTTTGCATTGACTTGTATAATCATTATGAGATTATAGGTTACAGGCTCCAGATATGACTTCAAGGAAGGCTTTTCATAGAAAAATCACACTTATCCAATGACTTTAAAATGACACATTTCCCAATAAGTAAAGAGAGAGATGAAAGTAATAACTCAGAAAGAAATGCAGAGGCTTGCATGGGGAAAAGTATCAGCTCTTACAGACACAATGGAGATTGGCCAGAACAAGCGTCTCGGTTCAATTTGAGTCTTGTATATGAGAAACTGACTGAAGAGAGGAACTGATCTTGGTCCCAGTCAAGTTTTAAAGACTATAAGGCTGTAGTTCATGTACAGAGTTGTGCGGTTTTAATGTTTGAATTTTTAGCTAAATATATTCCTCACCTTTCAAGCCCCATCATTCCATTTCAGGTTTCTTACCACCCCATGTATTTAGAAGAGATAACCAGCTCTGAAAATGTTGATGATTGTGATGCCTTAGAGAAAAATTATATCTGTTACAAAGGTTTCTGAGGAAGATAGAAAGATTTGGAGAAGCTTTGTGAAAGACAGTGTGGAGTCCAGTCTTTCATTGGAGGAATAAGTATAAGGCAGAGATTTCAAATAAACAAAACGTGGATTCATTAAAACAGGACAAAAAGCCCAAGCACTAAAGGAAGATAAATTCAGAATTTAAATGCCTTGCACGCATTATCAAAGATGAATATGTAAAATAGTTTCATTCAAAATAACCAAAAAGAAAGAAGAACTGAGATTGGGGGGGGGGGTATTTGTTTTCAATAACTTTAATATATTATTATTTACCCTTAATAGTTCCAAAATTAAAATACAGCTCTTTGATACCTTAGAATTATTATTATATTGGTATGATAGTTAAAGTACTAAATGCTTGATTAGTAAACCTACCAGCAATAGACATTTAGTAATAATCTGTCAGGAATATAATATACCAAAAGCTGAATAAACCCTATAGTATATTGCTGCCTAATAGATAATATAACATCTTGAAACCAAGGTAAAGAAATGCTGTAACTATTCATTATTATTGGATGAAATAAGGTGTGTACTAAAAAGAGAAATGAAGTATAAAATAATAACAGAGTTTAAAATGGTCCATTTGCAAGGTAATATTAATAAGTTTTCATGTTATGCCAAAATATTTTATTTAAGCCAGTAGTTTTATCATCTTTAGTAGCAAATATAATGTATAAAGTGCACAAATAGAAAGCCATAATACATCCTATGAGCATTTTACTGGGGCGTTAATGACCTGCCTGAGTTAACACCTTGGGTTTTGCCTCCAGCTTTAAAAATACAGTCAATTATTACTTGTTCAAATCTTCACCAGCATGCTCTAAGTAGACTAAGTATACTCTTAGGAGAAGTAAATATTATACTATTTGGTTTTCACTTTCGGGTTCTAAAATCATAGCCATTATTCATAATTCAATTGTGCAGTTTGGGGTCTGTTGTAATGCATCTGTAAGTGAAAATTATGTACTTGTGACAGTATTTAAGTTTCTTGACTCACAAAATGTGAAATATCAAAGTGCAGAGTGATGTAAAACACTTTGTCATATATACATAAATAGTGCAATGTAGTTAAAGGAGCAGCAGGCTGTGTTCCCGCCCAGATCCTGGCTAGCTTACCCTGGAAATAACCAAACCAAATTGTATTCATTTAAACACTGCCTGGCCCATTATATCTAGTCTCTTCTTGGCTAACTCTCACATCTTGCTTTAACCCATATCTAGTAATCTGTGTATCACACTGGGGTTGTGGTTTACCGGGAAGATTGAACCTACATCCATCTTGGGCCGGAGCTTCATGGCATCTGCCTGTCTCTGCTTTCTTCCTCCCACAATTCTGTTCTGCTTTCTCCACCTACCTATGTTCTGACCTATCAGGCCAAGCAGTTTTCTTTATTAATTAACCAATGAAAGCAATAGATAGAAGACCCTCCTACATATGTGCATTATAATTAATTGTCCTCTTGCTCCAAGTGTATTTATACTAAGTTTATAACTTTTGAGATGGTGTTAAAGAATTTTTTTCACAATAAACCAAGGATAACAAGCTACTGACAAAGTATAGGGGAAGTATGTAGCATTTATATCAAATTTCATGCAAATAAGAAATGACTATTCATTTGTTCATTATTTGGATTAACTACTCCTTCTCATTAACAATAAGAGCAATTAATATTTTTAATTATTCTCAGGGACACTTGTAGGAAAGAGGAGAAAATATTAAACATGATAATATTCAGGCTATTGCTTTTATCTTTGCTAAACCAAAACTTAGATAATATTTGTGTACATGCACACTGTTGGCTGCATAGCAAAGGGATTAGTATGATTTTAATACAGGGATTGCCTAGTTGTAAGAAAATTAATATCAACCAAAAATTGTCAAATAGAAATACAACATGATTTCTATTAATGAAAATGTTAATGAGGTTATAAGGGTAATAACATATATATATATATATATTTCAGTTAAGCACATAAAATTTTCAAAAACTATTGTAAATCTTGTTAGGAATCATGAGAGCTACATCAGGTGACAACTAGTGTTCAGATGTCAACCCACCGGAAGAATGGTTATCTGATGGAGGTTAATCCTGTCCGGACAAGGTCTTCAGGGCCATCGACAGAAAACTGTGGCTCACTTTTCTTAAACAACTTGGTGTTTGCCCAATACCTGCATTGTAGAGTATAATCTCATGTAATGTATATATCTAATCTCATTATTCCATCTCAGTCTTATAGGTACATATATGTGTGAGTGGTCAGAAAGATTGCACTTTATTTAGTTATATAGTTTGATATGTAGAATGTATATTAGGACATGCTTCATAACTGGATCTATTTGTCCCATGAGGACTGTAGACACTTAAATACCTGCTTATTTTTGTAGCTAACTAATGACAATGTTATTATGTGACAATTATATGTTTATTTTTTTAACATTTCAATGGGACAGTTACAACTTTGTAGAGAAGAAATTAGTATGCAAAGCATGTGTCTTTACAAGTGTTGTTTGTGGTAATACTGGTGTCATTACTCATTTATAAATACTTTCTTCTTAGCCATAATGTAGTTGCATGTATTATATCATTATTGTAAATAAATCCAGAACACCTTACATGTAAACCCATCATATCTGATGACACCATGGGAAGGTGTCACTTTTAATTTCGGTTGAAGGGCAATGCAGTTGAAATATGGTCTAGTAGTGATGGAAATGAAAATAAAACTGATTGCAGTTACCGAGAAAAAGATGACATAAATTTGGCACAAAAATAGCTTGTTCTCTGACAGAGCTTTTAATAAATGATGACTTTTCTAGGTAAATTGGATGACTATTGAATGACTTTTGAACATAGAATGGTATCCGTAAATTTCTACTTCCGAATAATTCCAAAAGTGACATTTCAGACATTAGGTACTGAGAGTCGGTGAGACGAAAACAAGCTATTCATGGAAAACAGTGCAGGAAAAGAATGAAAAAGTGACTCAATAACTGAATAAGAGTAGAGAGACATAAAACCCCAACAGGGGATCGGCATAACTTTCAAAAAGACTTGCATGTTGGAATTTCACAAGCACAGGGTTATTAGGGAATACAGTTTTAAGGTATGCTACTTTTATTTATATTGCATTTGTTTTACTCTATGAATCTGTGTTATTATGCATTTCTAAAGCACCTGATGGTCTATTAAAGACCTAAATGGCCAACGGTGATGCAGTGGAGACAAATAGGTGGGGCTGGCAAGCAAAGGGAGTAGATATGAGGAGAAATCTGGGAAAGAAGAAGAAGATCTGGAAACAACAAAGGAAGGAGGACTTCAGAAGCCGCCACTCGGCCATGCAGCTACACAGCCAGACACAGAGTAAGATAAAAAGAATAGGTAAATAAGAATAGAGGAAGATAACAGCCCTGAGGCCAAAGATAGATGGATTACTTTAGGTTAAGAAAAGCTGGAAAGAAACAAAACAGAAAAGGCTGGACATTCATACACAAGAATAAGCCTCAATGTGTGATTTATTTAGGAGCTCCCACAAAAAGTCCAAAAGACTAAAGAGCCAAAAGAATAAAACATTATACAACAAAGAGGAACAAAGACACTTGTAAAAGTCTGAGAGATAAGTAAGTCTATAAAAGACTTTTTTTTAAAAAAAAAAAAGTCCTAAGTTTGAGCCCCAACACTGACATAAAGGGAAAGGCACAGTTCTACCCTTGCTGTTAAACTGATCACTGGAGAGAAAAAAAATGGAAGGAACCCTTGGGGATCATTGGTCAGCCAGCCTAGTCTAATTAGTGAGCTTCAGGACAATGAAGAACTTTTTGTCAAAAGACACAAGAACAACACTTAGAATTAATGTCTGAATACTACACTACGGTACACAAAGATATACACATAAACCCCAAAACACATGAACACACACAGACACACAGGAATACATACATAGGAGCACACATACACATAAACACAGCAACAATTGGCAACATATGGGAACAGACATTATCCAGCGCAACGCACCTATAATATAAAAATGTACACATATACATAAACAGAGAATCTTTGAATATATTAAGTTTGATCCACAAGAATGTTGGTAAGGATTGTGTAGGAGAAGTGATGTCCTTATATATAAAGTATGATGTAAAAATTGTTTTTAAGCATTCATAAGTGTATCACATGGGTTGATTTAAATTGATGTAAATATCTCCTAACAATAAGATCTAGAAACATTCAAGAATATCAAAGTAAAGTGTTGATCTGTTTGAATCTTTTCAACTGTCCATACAGCAACTAAATTTGGTTGCACACCATACGAGAGATACTGTGCAAGAAAGTAGAAATC
Source organism: Microtus oregoni (assembly GCF_018167655.1). Classification (NCBI taxonomy): domain Eukaryota; kingdom Metazoa; phylum Chordata; class Mammalia; order Rodentia; family Cricetidae; genus Microtus; species Microtus oregoni. Next base: position 69,625,620 of record NW_024543060.1, on the reverse strand, counting down.
AAACAAACAAATATGCTCTAAGAACAGGATGCTACAGCCATTGGGAAAAAAGGGAGATTCAACCTAATTTCTGGATCAAGAAAAATCTGTGTTCATGTGGCAGCTCATAAAAGGTGCAAAGACATAACAAGTGTGTGAATAAAGAGGGTGAGTATTAGCTAAAAGACAGAAATGGCTAGGTGGATGAAAACTATGCATGGAGACTTACCTTAAAGGAAAACAGAAAAGCTATAATAAAAATACCAAGAAGTACAGCTATACTGAACATCACTGTCAACTGATTAGACTTTTGTAAGAAACATCAATAGAGTCGTTTCTTAAAGCACTCATGATCCTTTGAACACTTCAACTTGAAAGTGAAAGAAATCAGTGATCCTCAGCAGAGGAATGCCACGACCATGTTGGTGCTTTTGTGAAGGTGGTTGATCATTACATGTGTGCATAGGATGAATGGAATTTGCATGATATCCTGTCAAGGGGCTTTTATGGAATTCTAGCAGAGGTTAAGAAAGGCCTGGAAAGAATTTGTTTCAATAAGGAAGGAAGGGAAGAACACGGAGAAATGTTTGGAGGTATGATGGATAATACTTTAGTTCCTGTATGTATAAATGTTATAGGAGAAAGAGATAGTGTGAGTGACAACCGGTTTTATGTTTAAGTAACAGGATGCTATTAGATGCTATTATTCACCCACATAAGAAAAAATGAAAAGATTAGCAGGTCTGGAGAGGAAGGAAGAAAACACATCCCTATATATGTGGGTATCGTTCTCAGTTGATTTTTTGTTACTATAACAAAATATCCAAGACTTCAAATTTTATATAGCTTTATTTGATTCATGGATTTGATGTCTGAACATCTGGATCACCAGTTATTAGGGTATTCTTGATGCATCATAATATGGCAAAAAGTTACATATGGAGTATTAAAACAGGTAAATTAGCTGGCATTATCTTTTATTCCTCTAATAAAGCCACTACTACCAATGTGTCCCCCGCCCTATTTTGGGATCTCATTGAATTCTAATTACATCCCAAGAGTCATTATCACATATATTTGGGGTTATAATTCCCAATATATGAATTTTAGACCTGGTCATGCCAGTATTACTGAAGCTTTCAAATATATCTGTCCATTGAAGATTTGGAAATAATTTTTAATTTTAAAGTAATAAGAATAATCTTCATATATCGTCTATGCCTGTCCTATTTAGCTCGAGATTTTAATGATCTCCTTAAGTGTTTCTGTGTTTCTCTCAGCATTATGACCACTTTATGATTTAATGATAGACTCCTACCGATGAGAGATAGTAAGATAAAAGAAGAAAAATACAAAATGTGTATTATGGCAACATAACTATTTGTTGTTCATATGTATCATCCTTTAGATTAATAAGTGTAAATTAGAAAAATAAAGAAATCTCCACTTTAATATTTATTTCTGTTTTAAATGAAAAAGTAATTTGATAAGACTTTTTAAATTGTAAGTAAGAAGTTCATGCTGTATATTAGGTCTGTTTTTCAGGTGGACCACAGCTGGAATCTTTGCACTTTGAGACTGTGCCTAGAAGATGTAGTGAGTTTGAAGCCACAAGTTAAAGCTATTAAGTGAAAGCCTAGCAAGACTGGCTATAAATGAAATATTAAGAAGAAAAAGGAATAAGAAGAAGGAGGAGAAAGAGAAAGAGGAAGAGGAGGAAGAGAAAAAAGAGGAGAATGAAGAAGAGAAAGAGAAGGATAAAGAAAGGAGAAGAAACAATTCATGTTAATGCAAGCAACTATATAGTTAATATTAGAGGTCAAAAATTCATAAAACATAAAACAACCATCATCAAATAAGGATGTGAGCTTGATAAATAGAAGGAGTGTTTAGGTTGGGGAGGAAGGAGGAAAAGAGATGAATGGCGATAAAAATAATCCAACTTCAAAACCATTATCTACATGTATGAAAATTTAAAAGAATCTATGAAAAGAACACAATAATGGCCACAGTGGTGCACACACAAGTAACCCCAGCAGGTGGGACATAAAAAGAAAGTGAGTCAAGAATTTAAGGACATCCTTAGCTATATTTAAGGAAAATTTGGACTACACAAGGCCATTTTTTTAAAGAAAAAAATGAGAGAAAGAAAAGAGATATAGTAGTAAATAGTTGTTCAATTGTAGGGAATGAATCAAAATATAAATTATAAAACCACATTGTAGTTGAACAAATTGTAATTATCATGAGTTGAGTAAACATTCAATCACAGTGACTGTATAATTGACAGTTACTAAGAAGAGTCTCAAATACCTGCATTACATAAAAAGATCTTTTAAGAGTGAACACTATTTAGGAAAGCACTTTTGAGACTTTTGAACAAGAGTTTAATATGACTACACAATTTTCACAACTCAATTTTTTTGGTTAAGAAATGTTACTAAAGGTGTTCCGAAGGGCCCTTCTGATAAAAGATCTAAGTTAGAGTAAATTAGCAGGCCTTCTGGACACATTGAGTAACATCAGTATCTACATACATGTATAATTAATATTAATTATTATTATAATTATTCCCACCCACCCACAGGAGGAATGTGCCCCAGGGTTCTCAAGCCTTATGTCTTGCTGCAAAGGTCACTGTCCTTTAAAGAATGCTGGATAACTATCCTGGCAGCATAAAGCTCTACACTATGTTAGGAGATTTTGTTTTTTATTTCAATCTGTTCCTGTGCTTCATATTAAATTTATTTATTCTATGTGTGTGAGCGTTTTGCTTGCATGTATATTTATCACGTGCATGTATAGTGCTTGTGGAGGTTAGAAGCAGGCATAAGTTCCCTTGAAGCTATGGATGACTAGGAACAATTGTGTGGGTGCAGGGAACAAACTCACAACGTCTGGAAGAGCAGAGCAGGCAGTGTGCTCTAGACAGCTGAGTCAGCTAGATTCCACATTATGTTCTTTTTTATGAAAATGGTTTAAGAAATTTTCTGTAGAAATTAAGATGATTCAGTTCACAGTTTCAGATTGTATCTAGCTAATTCTCAGGTTAGTGCTTTATAAAATCAAAGTATGTCTTCACTGAACAAAGATTTGCTATTAATATGCAAATAAATGCTGTAAGACAGATGACATGCGTTCCCAAACCACGTTCAGTTAACAGACTGATAACTCTGATGCTCCTCCACAATCAGAATCAAAGTTTTACATGATAGATTTTTTAACACTTCTTAGATACCAAAAGGAAGAACACAATGATGCTGTGATTTGTGACTATGACACACATGGAGAGCGTAGAGAATGAAAAGCATCCTGAAAAACGGCAAATATGTTACATACACAACAGATCTATTCATCCACTTCCTTAGTCTTCTGGGTTGATTATTAAACAGAGATTCATAATTACATTAAATAGGATGCAATAGTAAAATTGATAACCCTTTCCATCTTTTAGATTAGAACAGTAAATCAAGCTCTCTTTTATACTCTAAATAAAGATGAGGTGACAACAAAAACAAAAAAAAATAGAAAAAAGAAAAACAATGATAAGGAGGATAGAGCAGAGGCCAAGAAACCCTGACTCCCAAGTATCACCTATAAGTTCAGAGTTGAAGCAGTTTAAAGGACTAAAATTCAAAATTAAGGATTAGCCTTAAGACATTGTCCACCATCTCTATGATAAATGGTAAACAGGATGATTTTGCTTCTCAGCATACTACATTTTCCCTGTCTAAAGTATTATCTACTCGGATCAATATGGCATGGAAATATTGTGAGTTCAGGAATGATTTAATGAAATTCATTTATTCATTCATCATCCACTTATCACCCATTATACTGAAGAAAATATTATAGATTTGTGGGCTTTAAGTGTGGAAGAGAAACATTCTTTTAGCAATCAATATGGTTCTTTTACATACTGAATGTCGCTTTAAGAAATATGTCAATAATTTACAGTACATGCTGTAAGTGCATGGTTATAAAAATGAAATTTTAGTTTTTAAGCTAACTTTTCTCAACTGTTACCCATGTCACATACATTTTCAATCAATCAAACATATCAGAGTCTAATAAAGCAATGAACGCAACATTGCACGTGTTGACCAGTTTATCAACGGCCTTACTATTTACCAAGGAGTTTTAATTTATTACACTTTCCCCTGCTTAAAAATCTGGCTGCCCTTCTATCCCCATTTCTAACACTCAGTGAGAATACTAAGACTTGCTCTTTCTCGCATTTCTGAAATGTTCAGTCCTGTGAGTATCATGGCTATGAATAGATTTAGGATAAAGTTTTCATGAGCAACACAAGATTTTTCATTTTTTTTTCAAAACACATATCTTATCCCAAACATTAATTTAGAACAGTCTTTTCCTGCAGAATACAATGTAACGACATTCTAAATCAGAAAGTGGAAAGTTCCCGTCCTCAACAAAAGTCACTACTTAATATTTTAGGCATATCACAGTTCAGTTCAATAATTCACATATAGGATGTATTTTTGTCACTAGTGTGAGTGAGTACCAATAAATGATTTTATGCAACAATAAATCAGAAGCTCAGCTTCAAAAGTTCCTGTTGTCTTGCTGGTGTTTGCTCTAACTACCCTTCAAAAAGTACTACATTCCCTTAAGGTATCAAAATATGCTTTTTATATTCATATATTATATTTAGCTCTAGCAGGAGTTCGAAGACTATTTACTCTTTACATCGGACAAAATAAAATAATAAAGAAGATAAAAATCACAGAGATCAGGAACTCACAGTTCTGCAGACACACATATCTCCCCCCTCTTTTTTTCTTTATCATGTGATGGCTAGAAGAAGGAAGGAACACTGGAGATTATCTCAGTAAAATAAATGACACATTAAATAGACAAATCAAATGCTTCTTTGATAGACTATTTCCCATTTGTCAGTCATCATCTGCACTATCAATGTTAAACTAAACCACAGTTATAACACTCAATATTTAAACAAATTAGTTAATTTAATGTAAACATTGGATTCCATATTTTGGCTTCAAAGTTGACTTCCTTGTAATTTTTAATTAACAAGTACCATTCCTTTGCTGTGTAATGTATAAGTTACTTTGAAGTTTATATGCATTTTGAAAAGTTAAATTTAGCCAAATAACAAATGGCTTCCTTCACTTACTGAGCACTTGCTAAGTAAAAGCACTTATCCACTCTATTTTCAAGAAGGCAATACATTGTCATTAACTGTAGTCACTTGCTATATTAAATATCCTTTGGAAAAAAAACACTCTACCTACGTTTAACTATTTATTCTCTGAGAAAAATCTATTTTCAGTTTCTGTTCTTGGTGATATTAAGAATACTATTCTCAATCTCATTGAAATAAAGAGTCTTAGATTTGAAATTATGCAGTATCTTTCTGACCCTGGTTTGCTTCAGTCATCATAATGAAGAAAACTATTCCCTCAACTTCAGGATAGATCTCTCCACAGTACTTTTCTTCATGCTCCTAGTTTGCTTGCACATATCCTCTGACACGGATAACCAACAGTATTAATATTACTCTTGGAAAATATAATAGACTCTAATGTTTTAGTCTCAACAGAAATCATCCTATGTTATTTCAAAACTTAAAACCAAGCTATTTGATAAATGTTTGAGATGTATCAACTTAATTGATTAGTTTCAAAGTATAACTTATTTCTCACAATCTACTTCTCTATATTTGCTTATTGTTATTATCTGTTGATTCACCTCAAAAATAGGATAAGCATTTAGTTAATTAATTTAGGGAAAACTGTACATACTTGTTCAATCACATCACAGTTTCTTAAAATAAGTACAAATTCTACTAATTCTACTTTTCTTTTATCATTTATTTCATCGAAGGCCAAAGAACAAAAAAGTCCTTTTCAAAAGAACTAAAATGAATGCCCCAATGGATACACAATAGAAAAAGGTATAATGACTGGATGACTAATATACCCAGTCTTTTTTACATATTGAAACAAAAAAGAAAAAGTTCTCTACCTATCTGTCTCTATCTTTGTCTTTATCACACACACACACACACACACAAATTCTCTCTCTCTCTCTCTCTCTCTCTCTCTCTCTCTTTCTCTCTCTCTCTCTTCCTCTCCATCTCTCTCTCTCTATCCCCTTCTCTCTTTCTCTCTCACACACACACTTACACATGCACACACAGTACTCAAACATATTTTTTTTCATGTGGTATGTTATAGAATTACTCTCAAAGACTTCTCTGCCTCCTATTTTCCAATAAAATTTGAAGAACATTGCCCCAATACTAGAGTTTAGATCCATACAAGTTACTTACTTGCACCAGTAGCTAAAACTAGAAAAGATAAGAATTTATTTCATACCTCTGACACACCCTTTGGTTTTGTAGCTGCCTTCCAGTTATGGAAAGAGCTTATTCCAGCTGGAAAATGGGCAGAAGGTGAATAGCAGTCATTAATGGCTAGAAAGAACTTTCAGTCTAAGCCAAGTCACACGATATACACACAAATATATGGTTATGTGAGTTAAATAGCTGAAGCTGTATATTCCACTAAGATTTTTTGATTGGATTGATTAAAAGAATGATAGAGGCTGATAGATGATTAACCCCATCTGTCTTCAAGCACCTGGTTACAGTGGCCTTTCTCAAGTTCTGTGTCCTCACAGTACAAGAGTTCATCTCAGCCTTATTCTTTCTATGATTTAAATGTATTTACCACCTTTTCATCTTCCAGAAACGTGGCATAGTCTACTTAGTCAAGACTAGAATAAAAGAAATCTCATGCCACATATGACGGCACATCAAATGAGGAAAAAAATAGACTACCGAATGTTGTTTAATTATCTCCTGTAATAGGCAATAGACAATAAGAATTCAAATTTTGGCAAGGTTGCAAAAGGGTGTTTATGAAACAGGTCATTTTCATGAATGTAGCAAGTAGTAATCACCTTATTAAACTAGTTGGCTCACAGTTTGGGTACAAGATCAGTGGGTTCCATGGCTGTAGGTTCCACGTGAAGTGATACATTATGAATTAAAGAATAGTTAAGCATTATCAGTAACCACATGTCTAAGAAGGAAACCAGAATGAGAGGAGGAAGTTTCATAGGCCCCATTCAAAGGCATACCCATTATGACCTAAAGATCTTCTCTACACATATGAATAAAATATAATTTTTATTTCTTAAATATACTTACAATCTACTCAGACAGGTCTATATGCATCATACTGTCTAGAAAAAGACTTAGATGAATATGTTTGGAAATACTGTATTCCAAATATAGAACAATTTTACACTAGAGTTCCAAATTATAAATTCACTAGCTTAGTTTGGCAAACATATTAAAAATACATTTTTATGTTGTAGTATTTGTTCTAGTTCCTCAGGCTTGGAGCTTGGAAAAAAAAATACTACAAATTTCTAACATGATTGTCTGTATTTAAATAAAATATGAGATGATGCTGGAAGATAAATCAATCTTTTTCCTTATAGAAGGGAAAGCATCTTACGCAATAATACCAAGGAATACAGAGCATAGGACTGGTGGTTTCTGAATTTGACTAAGAAATGCATTTAATAAAGAGCAGCTAAATAAATATGTAATTGCCCTACTCTCAAGTTGTGAAGAAAGAAGGTAATCTTGAATTTATTTCTTAAATTGGTTTTTATGTTATTTGTAATTTATTTACATCTAATACAACTGTGCAAAAAATAATTGAAAGACACTACTGAGAAAGTAAAGTGTCAAACTTTTACAAAAAATGGGACCTTTGAAAATGTTGCACATCCTATTTGGTGATTACTTCATTCAGCAATTGAATATTTCTGTTATTTGTGGACTTAACTCTGTGTCTTGCGGAAACATTTTATACTTTTGTGTGTTCTTTCCATCTTTGCCCAAACTTATGTTGAAATCCCGAGATACCTTAGTTGTGACATGAAAAATGTAATGTTCCTGTTTCATAAATGTTTTGGCTTCAGATAATATACTATATATTTAAACCTCGATAATAGCAACCTAAGAGATACCTTTCTTGATGATTTATAGAATTTTATACAAAGCCAGAAATGTCTTTTTGTGGAATATTTATTATACTGTATTTTCAATCATTTCCCCATTTACTCATCAGTCCTTTGTTAGACCTAGTCACTAAAGATTGTCATATTCTCCAAGTTTGACTATTACTCATATTTTTTTTAACATTTTTGGTCTACTATTCTAAAAATGATGCAAGATAAATATCCTGAACTTATTGTTACTGTTTTTATTTTGTTAGACTCAATCCCTGGGATTTGATTTCGTTATTTCTATTATAATCCTTCAGTCTTGGATTACTGCTATCAATGAAAATAATGAAACCGAAACCTGTCCCACTCTACTTACAGACAAATGTATCATTGACTGGAAATTCTGGGCATGGCTAAAAATGGGAATTATACACCATAGAAAACAAATATTTAAAAACAGCTTATAGGTATATTTGGAAAATACCTTAAAATCTTATTAAAGAGGCAAAGTAGCCTACTTTACATAAGGGGTAATGTATCAAATTATTAAAAAATAAACTGATATTGCTTGACCTTTTTGTACAACAAAATCATACATAACCCACCAATAGGACAAAAGATAGCATTGCAGTAAAAGCACACACTCATGTGAGTCAATCATATGAAAGAAATGAAGATAGTAAATTTTTTATGCTTGATGGAAGTTAAATTTTCACAAGGATCATCATGCAGGTATTCCTTAGTTGTGCTAACAAATGCAGATGTTTATGGAAATCCTTGTAGGACTTTTTTAAAGTGCTGAGACCAGGGCTTCATGCTTGAGTTTATGATTCTTTCGGTCTGCTCTGGGATAAAGGAATCTCTATTTTCCATGCAAACCACTCATCTTCGTCATGAATTTACAGGTTTTAGCATCACTTCTCACAAGAAGCAGAATCCATGGACCTTTATTTATTAATATATGAAGCACTGTCTTCTCTGTTCTTTCTCCTCGTCATCATTTTAGGAAGAATCTCGAAGCTAACAGCATGCTCCCTTTATTCAAATACAAACTATTGCTCAGAGTTGAAAGCGCCATCCCCCGTGGGCTACATCTCCCCTAGCCGGAGATGTTTTGCATTGTTTTCCTGTCAATCATTCTTTCAGGAGTAATGGCCTATCAATTTCACAACTCCTGTCAAATGTTTTCATGGCTCCAACGATGTATGTGGCAGGGACTGCTTTCCAGGGAAAGGTATCAGTTCTGAACACTGTTTACAGGACGAGGAGCCGTCTCGGCGCCATGCTAGCAGTGATTACCCTGAATGCTATTGAGTAGTTGGAACAGCTTGAGATTCGGAGGCAATTCTCCCTGTACAATCATCAGACAAACTCAGCATGTTGGATTTCTTTTGCCAAAGGGGTGAACAAACAAACATCTCAAAGTTCAAGAGGACTTGCTTCATAATTCAAAAATCTATTCAAATGTATTCCAGCTTTATCAGGGTAGTGATGACAAATTAAAGTGGTGCATGTATGTACGTTGTATGGCATATTTTAATCTAAATTAAGCTTCTTTAGTATCTCCCTCAGTGAAAGTAGATAACTTGCCCATGGCCTCACCTCACTGCCCTCTTTTCTGTGGAGATAACATTTAAAAGCCATTCCTGGAGGAAATTTCAAGTGCATGTTGGGTTATTAATTATACTTACAATGTATGAGATATGACTTAGCTTACTACAGCTTATTTATTTTTTATCTGTAAAAAATTGCATTTGTATTGTAGTTTATTTCATTTTTGTCAGCCTCTTGTTTCTGGAAATCACCTTTCAACTCTATGTCTTCTAATTCTGATCTTTAAAAAACTGGAAAACTCCGATATTATTCGATCAGTGATAGAAGGCAATTGAGAGTGTCTGTGCTTGGTCAAGCCTTCAATAGTGACACAAGGTTGCTTTTTTGTTTGCTTAACTGCAATTTGACCTTATTATCCGATCTTAATAAAAACATTCAATTATTTGCATAATAAAATTTTAAAGAAGTTTTATTTCATTAAGTCGGATTTTATCATCTTGGTAATTAATGATTTGAAAAACTGTCAATATGAGACAAATAAAACAAGGCTCTAGAAAGAGAGTGAGCATGTGTTGCTCTCATCTGCAAAGTTAGAATACTTTTTGACTTTTGCTGCATCATTGTTAGAATTCAGTCTGTTTCCTCTCCCATCTATGTCCAAGAACAGTACGTAAATAAAATGTTTGTTTTCTTAATCCCTAACAACCCCGAAGACAGTTTACACTGAAGCTGTATGACTGTAGAAGTAGGAGGATGCACTCAGATCACCCTGAATTTCTTTAAATGCATCCTCACATAGTGAAATTTGCTACAACATCTTACTTCATATAATAGAGTCAATAGACACTAAAATTAAAAAAAAATAATGTCACAACTACATAGTTATCATCCTTCCTCATTCTAGAGTGTTGTTGTAATGCAGTTTTAATTGGACTGCTTTAATTTACATTGTTATATCTCACAAAGCTTGTGTTCTGGCCATGGGGGGTGGTGGGCATCTGGCCATATAGCCAATTTGTTGTAATTAATATCTTCAAATTTCTTTATAATCCACGATTCTATGATCAAATCTTAGAGCTAAAGAATTGATGGTTATTGCTTTTCTACCTTCATGGGATATGCAACCTGGATCTACTATAGGGAAATTAAGGCATAGTTTGGACAGTTTTGAATTTGTATACAATAAACAATTTAATATTACTTTGAAACAAAGACAAACACATAGGCATCCTCATGAATATTAACCTTCATCAGGCGATGAAAGGAGACAGAGACAGAGACCCACATGGGAGCACCGGACAGAAATCTCAAGGTCCAAATCAGGAGCAGAAGGAGACAGAGCACGAGCAAGGAACTCAGGACCACGAGGGGTGCACCCACACACTAAGACAATGGGGATGTTCTATTGGGATCTCACCAAGGCCAGCTGGCCTAGGTCTGAAAAAGCATGGGATAAATCCGGACTAGCTGAACATAGCGGACAATGAAGAATACTGAGAATTCAAGAACAATTGCAGTGGGTTTTTGATCCTACTGCACGTACTGGCTTTGTGGGAGCCTAGGCAGTTTGGATGCTCACCTTACAAGACCTGGATAGAGGTGGGCAGTCCTTGGGCTTCCCACAGGTCAGGGAACCCTGATTGCTCTTCGAGCAGATGAGGGAGGGGGACTTGATCGGGGGAGGGGGGAGGGAAATGGGAAGCGGTTGTGGAGACGAGGCAGAAATCCTTAATAAATAAATAAATTTAAATAAAAAAAAAGGAATAATGGACAGAATTACAGGTAGAAAAATATCAGTGCTTGACAATTTAATATTCTCTCTTCAAAATTTATAGATTGAAAGAATGAAATCAATCGACTATGTAGTAGGTTAAAATACCACTAAGTATGCAGGCACTATATAACTTCCAAATAATCATTTATTAAGAATACAAAGACACACTAGTCTACAAAGGTAGTAATATTAGATAGATTGTGTTCACGTACCAAAAATTACCAGAAGGAATTAAGAATTGATAAATAAGTAATAAAATATACTTTTAGAGCACTGAAATATAAAGGTATAATAAAGGATATTGTTCTCATACATTCATCAAAATCCATAGAAACTATGAACAGAATAGCTAGTAAACTCCAATGCAAGCTATACAATTGATTAATAATGGTGAATTAATATTGGTTACATTGTTGCAAATATATGTTCTCCATAAAAGATGTCATTCATAGGGAAAGAAAATCTCTGTACATGTCTGTGTGCGTGTGTTTGTGTCTGTGTGTGTTTGCCTTCACGTATGTGGGAGTGCCTGTCTATGTGTCCAGAGATGCATAAATCAGTGTGTTCCTGTGGTATGAAGGATGTGGTGAGAGATATATGGGAACACTCTGCACTTTCTATTCTGTCTTCAGATGAATTTCAAATTTCTTAGAAAATGAACTAGAAATCCAATGAAATTAGACAAAATGGAATTAATATACCTTCAAGTAATCAAACAACATATTAAAAATATCTTTTGTTAAAAAGGGAAAATGGCAAACATTAAGTAGAAAGAGAGAAGTATGAAACCGCCTGGATGAACTTGAATTGGGGTGATGGGAGTGGATAGGTTCTTGATACATCATATACATTTATGACTTTTTTAAATAAAAATAGAGGTTTTAAAAGAAATTAGACAAATTTAAAAAAACAAACACATTAAGGGTCTATATCTGTGGATATTACTAAAATGTTACTTAGACCATTGATGACAACTTACTCATATTTATTAGATGGAAGATATGAGACATGAAGAAAACAATAATAGAAAAATCAAAAAAAGAAGACAATGGAAAAATTGAAAGAAAGGTTTCTTTCAAAATTAGATTTTTAAGGAGAAATGGCCATGAGTTAACATATTTCTACAAAACTTTCATTGCAATAGCCATGATTTTCTTCAGTAAGGCCAAGAGTTAAAAAGGAAAATGTAGAAACACAAAATACAAATGATGAAAATAACCCCCTAAAAACCAAAGAAGCAGTATGTATAACAAATAAAGCAATTTTAGCAATAATAGTATGATATGATGCTGTCTTTGAGTGTCTATTGCTGTGATGAAAACAACCAAAGGTACTTTGTAGGGATAAGTCCCGCCCCTTAGGGGGCGTGTTCGCCTCGGGCGAATGTTGGCCTTTAAATTTGGCAAGCATGCTCCCAGCTGTCCCTTTCTGCTTTCCCTGTCTCTGCGGGAATGGTGGTTCTGTAAGTCTATTTCGCCATTAAAGCTATATACATTTTTACAATCTGTCTGCATTTGTTTATGCCATTACAATACTTCAGGAAGAAAAGTTTTATTTGGTTTATGCTTCCAAATCTCTGTTTATCACTCAAGAAAGTCAGGACAGGGAACTCACACAGGGTAGAAACCTGGAGGCATAAGCTGTTACAGAGACCATGGACGAGTATTGCCTACTGGCTTCCTCCTCAGGGCTTCCACACCCACAAAGGACTGGCCCTCTTCCATTAACTAAGGCTTTATAGGTTTGTCTACAGCCCACTGTTATATGGAGGCATTGTCTCAACTAAAGCTTCCTCTTCCTCTGGGACTGTAGCTTGTGTCAAGTTGACATAAAACCAGGCAGCACAAATACCTTTGCAAATTAATTTATGTAAAATGTATCTAGTAATTTACTCAGGGAAATACATGCATTTATTAAATAATATTGTTTCAGAAACGTCTCAGAGTTTATAAAACACGCATAAAATAAAAAAATTGAAGTATCACAAACTTTCCTGATCCTCACAATCACTTAAAATATTTTATACTCTGTATGATTTTTAAGGTTGATCCTGATATAGTTTATAGGATCAGAAATTTTTATATGCAATGATTTCTAGAAATAATACAGAGAAGGAATAACAGAACTGTGGAAGAAATTCGAACAAGAGCAAGAATCTGGCATATAGGTTTAATAGCAGGTTAAAGTAAAATTTAAATAGCAAAATCAAAATAAAGCTTAAAGGAACAAAGCTTCTTCCATTCACAGAGATGAAAATGCCAAGTACTATTTTAGCCATTTGACTCTAAAAGAGTATTAGAAATAATTCACCATAAGATGGTGTTATGATTTGAACCTAACAATGCTTCTGAAGGTTCAGGTTTGATTCTTAGTGGGTTGAACTTCTGAGAAGTTTTCCAATTATAAAGACAAAAGTTTTGTCAATAGTTTGTGGTGTTTGGTTTTTTTCTTTTTGTTTTTGCCTTGACCCAAGCTTGGCCCTTCTGTGAATTGCAAATCAGAGTTCAGAACTTTTCTCATCTTTTAGGCAGTTTTTTGGAACTTTTTTATTATTAATAATTGATGTGCTAAGAGAGACTTACATAGATCTAATCTACATGGGAAGTAGAAAAAGACAAGATCTCCGGAGTAAATTGCAGGCATGGGGACCATAAGGGAGGGTTGAAGGAGGGAGGGGAGCAGAGAAAAATGTAGAGCTCAATAAAAATCAGTAAAAAAAAATGATGTAGGAGAGCACAGTATACTGGGGGTCGTGCCACCACTGGGCAGGTGATCCTGGAATATGGAAGCAAGCTGGACAATCAATGGGGAGCAAACCTATAAGCATCGTTTCTCCCCAGTCTCTGCTAACTGCCTAGAGAGTTTTGCTTTGAGTTTCTACCTTGATTTCCCTGGCAACATATTTTGACCTGGGCCATGTAAGCCCAATACCCTCTGGTCTTAAGATGCTTGCTGTGGTTGGCATTTATCATAGCATTGCAAAAGTTATGAACTTACAATTATAAAATAAATTATTATTAATTTACGTATTTTGCTGTGATAAAATGTCCGGGACTAGAGTATAGTAGTGATAAAGTAGAAATTATGATTGAAAACGTGTCCTTGAAAACTAGCAATAACACTATACGTTTTTATTTTAATATAGTTTAATTGAAATAACACTGCATCATTTCCATCCACTTTTCTTTTTTGGACCCGGCTAATATACTTCCATTCGTAAGTTGACAGCCTCGTTTTCTTTGTTTGTTAGTGCTACATACATAGAAGTCTGCTGTGAACACATACATTTTCAATGGCAAAGACGTTGAATGTCATGGAAATTTATGATGTAGTAAACCTCTGGCCTTGGGACTGACAGAAAGTTTATTCTCAGTTAGTAACCTCCAGAAAGCCATGACTCATATCTAATCACAGGGACAATGCATGTGGCAATGCTCAAACGGCAAATATTCTGAGGCTTGACTTAAAATGTGCAATCACAGGACAACTTTACAATGAGGCTGAGTCAGACTGGAGCATTCCCAGGTGACATTCTGGTGCTACCAGAGCAAGTGGAAGAGAATATGAAATAAATGCTTGAAACAGCCAAGGTAAAATTGAAGTAACAAATCCACAACATAAGGACCAAAGAAATGTGATTCGAGCTGCTTTAAAAAAACTCAATTACAGACATTGCCAAATTCCATAAAGAAAACTTAAAAGTAAAATAATATGGAATAAATTCCAATTGGACAATGATGGTGATTTTGAGATGTATCCCCTGTAATAGCTGACACATAAAATATGAAGTTGTGTATAGACATGTGTGTGTTGAGAAAACTCTTTTTACTCAGAAAGTTCAATTAAATAATAGCAATTTTTTAAAAGAAAAATACCTATTTCTAGACTTCTTTTCTAAAACTAGAGGGGAAAACATAATTATAAATTCTAGAAAGTATAGAAAATATAAACATGGAATAAAAATTTAGTTCTATGATTCATTACTATATAGAAAAACTCACATTTTACTTTCCAAACTCTTAATATCTGTTTTTCTCTAAGTAAAAGCATAATTTTTGAAGAAGTTTACTAAGATATGATTTAGTATTTAGAGATGGTAGCCAGTCATGCGAATTTTATACGCGGAATGTATATTTCCTTTCTTAAAATTTGTAAATAGATATCAAATATCGGTAGACTCATACTCTTTCCTTTTTGGATCTTTGTAGCCTGAAAATAATTCTGATTATATTGAGATGCTCTGTAGCAAAATGTGTCTTTGACTGTTTCTAATTTAATATCTGTAAATTAAAAAAAATACTGAACTGGTGCTTTTTAATAAGGCCCTATGAAATATATTCTTATCTAAGGAAAACATTTGATGATGAAAATACAGCTAATAGTAAATATTTTTCCTGTTCATTTATTTTCTGCTTCACCTAGCAAATCATATTTTTTTCCTGTTATTTTAATTGGTTTTTCCCAGGGCATGGGGCTCCAGAAAAGTTTAGTGTAACGTACAAGAAGTGACACCTAAAAAACTGGTCACTAACAGAAGCTTAAGCTGCATTCCTGGGTCTTCAGATCTCTAAGGCTCACGTTAAGGAGAATCAATAACAAACAATAACAGTACTTAGTTAATGGATGGACAAATTTGTTACCAGAGGAATCATCACCAGATGAGACTATAGTCACATGCCTTTTTTTTTAATTACTTTAAAATAATACCAATCAAAATTCCCACTTCCTCCCCTCTTCCCCTTACCCTCCCCTCACAATCCTTCCCCCCTGGAGTCCTAAGAGAGGGCAAGGCACCCTGCCCTGAAGGAAGTCCAAGGCCCTCCTCACTACATCCAGGCTCTGGAAGGTATGCATCCAAAGAGAATAGGATCCCAAAAAGCCAGTACATGCAGTAGACACAAATCCCAATGTCATTATCATCAGCCCCTTATTGTGCCCCAACTGTCAATACATTCAGAGGGACCAGTTTAATCCCATGCTCGTTCATTCTCAGTCCAGCTAGAGATAGTGAGCTCCCATTAGCTCAGGAACACTCTCTCAGTGGGTGAAGCCCTCGTGGTCCTGACTTCCTTGCTCATCTTCTCCCTCCTGCTGCTCTTCAACTGGACCTTGGGAGCTCAGTCCAGTGCTCCGATGTTGGTATCTGTCTCTGCCTTCATCCGTCGCTGGAGGAAGGTTCTATGGTGATATTCAAGATAGTCATCAGTCTGACTACAGGACAAGTCCGGTTCAGGCACCCTCTCCTCCACTGCCCAGGGTCCTAGCTGGGGTCATCTCCTTGGACTCCTGGGAAACGCTTCAGAGCCAAGTCTCTTACCAATCCCCAAATGGACTAACTTTTTTTCCTCTGGATGTGAGAAAATGCTTCAGCTCTGATAATCAGCTGGCACTTGTTCTGAGATTCTTTCCACCCAGCAGTCTTGGCATAACTTTGATCTTGCCTGGCTGTCTGAGGTTCTCAACTGCAGCTGTTGTTTGTCTATGCTCAGTGGTGTGAGGGCAAGGAAGAAATGGGAGAAATGAGCAGAAATAATAGCGCTCTCTAAATTGCCTGCCTCTCTTCCAAAGCACCAAACCTCGCTCCCTCTACCCTGAGCTGTGTGCCTTCTTCACTGGGGCACACCTGCCTCTTATCTTCAGGGGTTTCTCATGCACTCCCATTTCCACCCTGGCATCTTTCAGTGTTGTGGGAAAGATTCTGCCTACCAGGTTGTCATCTTTGTATGAGCCAGAAATCTCAGATACTTATTTAAACTTTCCTTTTGCAGCTGCTGGTACAATTCCGCACATATTTAGAAACAGAAATAAACGCAATGGCATTCATGTGTTCCCTCCACCTTTTGAAAGCGGAGTTCTTAATTTTATACATGTGAATTTAAATCTCACAAATGTATTGTTTTCTGGGTTATGAACTTGTTTTGGCAGCTGAGTTGTTCTTTTTTTTTTTTTAAGGTTACATTTTTGGGGGTGGCAGGTTGACACAAGGAAAAGTGGGATGTTGCTTGGTTTGAATCCCTGACTACTGCTTCTGCAAGAACTCCCAACAGCAGATTGGGAGAAAAGAGCTGCTCTTTCCTCCCTTAACTCAAAGTATCTCTCGGAGTCAGCTTTATGCATCAGATGCGCATGTACCACAGCAAGCAGAAAAGAGGATGCTTTGACAAGTGAAAATATGGTTAAAAATAAATTTGAAAGGCGTGGGAGACAATATGCAGTGTCTCCTACAAGGAATCATTTACCTCTCCTAATTGATTTTAGTATAACTTTATTGATGGCATACAGATAAATTCAGGCCCTTTTGTGTACATTCTGAAAGGCTTGATTCTGCGTAGTTAAATTTGTGCCTCAAAAGTCAGTTTGCAGACAGGGAATCTTGAACTGAATATAAAACAATGGAGGTGAAGGCTTGGATGGCCAGAGTCTTTGTAATAAGAAAATAATTCTCATTTCAAATTAAAAGTTGATAAAATTCTAATCTTATTTCTGAGATATATAAAAGGAAAGCTTTTCCAAAATGAATTCAAAATTCACAGAGGCAACAGCTATGGATCACCACAAGAGTGACGTTGATATCTAGTCTGAAGTTTCCCTGAAGGAAGGTTGTGATTAACTCTGCACTCTGTGGTAGAATTTCTTGGCTTGTGAAGATCAGCTAGAAGTTCACAGTAGGACTAACTTTAATGATCTTAGTATTTTGACTTGAAATATCTTTCAAGGCACTACATCTACATTACTGAATCTATGTGTATTCCAAAAAAAAAATAATGCAACTGATTTTTTTCTCATGTCAAGGGTAATTTCTCTTTCCAGTTATATAAATGAAATTGGCAGATGGTTTGAATCACCAAATATTATATTGTCTAACTCTGTGGACTGTAAAGAGAGAAACATGAATGTGTTGTCATTTAATAACAAAAAATGCCCTAAGTAAGTTGCCAAAATTATCGAACATCATATAATCCTATGTAAGATGTGTGTGTTACAGCTACATCAGCAGCCAGTAATTTAGTTAATTTAGTACATTTGTATTATTCAAAATTTCCAGTGGAACAGACCAATGGGGTGAATGTCATCGACCTCCTTATCATATAGCTACGTGTCTACCTCCCACCCTTAGACTAACTCTTTTAAGGAAGTTGACATTTACTTAAATGACTTATCTTTTCTAAGGATGATGAAGTCTGTACAGCACGTCACCAAGTTGTAGACCCAGTTCAGAATTGATGCTATAGTGTATGTCTTAAATTCTACAGGTCATCTGTGGATTCCGATATAGCTTTGATGCTGCCTTTTCAAGAATTCCCTCTGTGAAGATGGAAGGAGACTATCCCATTTCTCTTCTTCAGTTTGCAGTCATTTGCTTCTGTTTCAGGGAAGTCTATGATGCAGGGTCTCCATCTTCATCTTCTTGGACAGCTCAGACTGTGTGCACATATCCATATGTGAACTGTCTCTTTTGTGAGGACAAAATTCATGCTAGATTAAGCCCCATTAGAATGACTTCAACTGAACTAATTAGAGTTCCCACAGTCTCTGTCAAAAGAACATCCCATGGTGAGGAACTGAGTTAGGAATAACAATAGAGATTCATAGCTCAGTCTGTGAAATGTGTGCAGAAGCAAGGGTCTGATACATGTGAGCTATTACTTTCAGATATGAATACATAAGGAATCCTAACTTTAGTTTACTTTAAGAAGAGAATGTATAAACTATGTAATAGTCCAAAGAGAAAATTCTTATTAGTCTTTCTTTTCTCTAGAATATCAGCAACTAAAAAGGAGGTAGTGTGTTTTTTAAAATTTCTTCTCTCTTCACCTGGAACAGAATTCAGTTCTTAAGGTCTTTATGAGCACACAATAAAAGATAATGATTGGAAAACACCCCAAGAGAGGGTCTGGGTGTTCTTCTTAGGCAATGCACCAAAGGGAAGGATCTACGGAAAGCAAATGTTTCCTGAAATGACAGCAATCATTTTTTTTTTTTAAATTTTCGAGACAGGGTTTCTCCGTAGTTTTTGGTTGCTAGCTCTGGAACTAGCTCTTGTAGACCAGGCTGGCCTCGAACTCACAGAGATCCGCCTGCCTCTGCCTCCCAAGTGCTGGGATTAAAGGCGTGTGCCACGACCGCCCGGCGACAGAAATCTTAAAACCATGCTTCTTTTAAGTTTCTAATGATGTTTTTTTTTTTTCTATAGAAATTACATCATCTTCCTGCTCACACATGAAAATATAAAATGTCAGTTGATTAAATGCAGTCACATTAAGTTTTTCAAAAAACCTTATCCGTTCTTTTTTTTTTTAACTAAAATTTTGAGGGTTTGGAGTCAGTGTGCTCAATTCTAAGAAGCAAAACTAGTGCAGTTTTTATTTTTTTTGTTTTATCTGAAATTCCCATTCATTTGCCAAATCTCTATTTGTAACTCAGCATGTCCAATTGCTTTATATAAATATTGAATTCAAGCTCAGTCACTGTTACTCTGGGGAAATATGGAAATAAGTATTATTAAAATTCTTTTCTTCCTTTTCTCCTAATTCATTTTACATTACTTCAAAATCAACCTCAAATTTTAATTTTGAGTATGTCCATTTCCACATTTGAAAGATGAAATAACTTAATACAGTCCATTAATTCCTGGACCGTAAGGGGCATCTGTGGTTGACTGGTATATGGTTATAAGCTTCATCCTTATCTCCACACCATGTGTAATGCGATTTGAAGCGCCTGTTATCAAGGGGTAAATATATTTCTCTACCCTGAATTTTACTTTGTCAATTTAAATCCTTTGAAGTGGATGCTGCTTTTAAATGCAGGCTTCTAGAGAACTTGCAAGATTTGGATCTCTTAGGATCTAAGTTTTATAAAACTACATTTTTGGGAATTAATCATTTAAAAAATTACATTTTTGCCTTATCTCACTCACCAACATCCAAGACATCCTCTCCCTAGAAACCCACTGGCCAAACTGCCAAAGAATCAACTCTCTTTCTTCACGCCATCCTTCCATCTCAATAGGAAACACATAACCCAGTCTCTTCCCGGAAACCTGCTAACCAGACAAGCCTAAAATTCAGATAGATCTTCCTGGCAAACTGAACTTTCCTCCCCTCGGTGAACCACCTCCACCTGCTTATCTAACTCATCCCTATTCCAATTTCAGTCCACCCAAAGACCTCCAGTGGTCACAACTGGCAGGGGCTCAGTAGCACTCCCTATCTGGTAACCAAAACCCACCACATACTCCTAAATCCAAAGAGGGAAACAGAAACCACCACGGAGATACAAGACCAGATATCAACACCTAAAATTATAATCATTGCAAACACAAATGTATAGATGCCAGCATAAAAACAAAATCAATAATACTCAGTACAATATTCTATGCTAAAAGCTGACAACCCAATTACAGATGGCACAGATGAATATAATATAACTGAATGATCAAAATAGCTATCATGATGTGATCAAGGATCTTAAAGATGATATGAATAAATCTATTAATAATATTTATAAGAATAAAAACATTAAAATGAACTGAAGAAATCTCTTCAAAACATGTAAGTTGAAACAGGCTCAATAAAGAAAACCAAACTGATGGAAAACTGGCAAAAAAAAGTTTAGGAATTCAAACTGAAACCTTAGAGACAAGACTTACTCACACAACGAAAGAGATGGAAGACATAATCACAGACACCAAGAACAAGACAGGAGATATGGATACCTCAGTTTAAGAAAATGCTAAATCTAAAAGAATCCAGACATTCAAGAAATGTGGAAATCAATGAAAAGATCAAATCTATGGGTAATGAGAATAGAGGAGAAAGAAAAAACCAAGGTCAAAGAAGAGAAAATAGTTTCAACAAGTTCATAGAATAAAATTTATCTAAACCCAGAGAAGGAAATTCTTATGCAGATACAAGACATTTATGGAACACCAAATAGATTGGACCAGAGAAACAATTCCCCATAATATATAATAATCAAAGCATTACATGATCAAAGAAAGAATATTAATAGTTGCAAGATAAAAGCTGCTATACAACAGACCAATTGGATGAATGTCTGACTTCTCATTGCAAATTCTGTAGGACAAAAGTGTCTAGACTTTAAAAACTCATACTCTGCCAAAACACGAATAGAAATGACTAATTTCCTTGATACATATATACCACCTACCAAAGTTAAATCATATCAAAAAAGCAATTTAAACAGACATATAAAGCATAGTGAAATAGAAGATAAAGTAGTACAACCTACAGAAGCCTGAGCCAGATGGTTTTAGTGCAGAATTCTACATGACTTTCAAAGAAGGGTTAATGTCAATATTACTGAAATTATTCCACGAAAAGAAAAGCAGAAAGGAAGGAAGGACAGAAGAAAGAAATAGCAATACCGCCTTTTTTTTTTTACAAAACCACAGCTACATTGAAACCTGAACAACATAGACAAAATAAAGAAAGAAACTTACAAACCATTATTTATGAACATCAATGCAAAAAATATCAATAAAACACTTTCAAACTGAACCCAGTAATTAATAATAAATATCATCCACCATGATCACATAGACTTCATACTGGAGGGTCAGGGCTGTTCAATGTAACATAAATTCTAACTGTTCTTAATAAATGCCTGGAGTCAGATATTATTGGGTGAAAGCTGAGAAATCAGAGAAACAAAGTGACCAGTCACTAGAGAGACCTTTCACCTCTACAGATACTCAGACCTGTCCTCAGACAGCTTGCTCAGATTGCATCCTCAGACTGCACTAAGCTCCTGTCTTGTCCTTCCTTATATTTCTCTTTCTGCTCTGCCATATTATTCCTGCCTCTGCCTTCATAGTGCTGGTATTAAAGATGTGGAATCCCAATTGCTTGGATCACCTTTGTGTGTGCTGCTTCTCTTTCAGATAGGTTCAATCTTGTATAGCCCAGGGTGGCCTCGAACTAACAGAGATACATCTGCCTCTGTATTCCGAGTCCTGGGAATAAAGGTATGTGCCACCATCCCCTGTCCCTAGTGTCTTAGGTCTGTACTCTGATCTTCACGCAAGCTTTATTTGTGAAAAACGTAACCAAAATATTACTACATTTCAAAATATGTAAATCAATAAATGCAATCCACAGTATACACAGACTAAAACACAAAACCAACATACTCATCTCATTAGACAAGAAACAACATCCCTCCATAATAAAAGTCCTGGAAATACTATGGATACAGGAACAAACTTGTACATGATAAAGCCAATATAAAGCATTTCCACAGGCAACATCAACCTAAATAGATAAAAGATCACAAATGTTCCGCTAAAATCAGGAATAAGGCTAGGTTACCCCTTTATACCTTTTCGGTGCAGTACTTAAATTCGTAGCAAGAACATTAAGACATCTGAAGGAGATAAAGGTGATACAAACAGCAAAGAACAAAATAAAATTTATTTTACAGATGCTATGACTGTATCCATAGGTGATCCCCAAAATTCCACCAGGAAGCTCCTACTGCTGATAAACATTTTCAGCAAAGTATCAGTGTACAAACTGATACGTAAAAATCAGTAGCCTTCCCATATACAGATGATAAATGGACTGAGAAAGAAATCAGAGAAACAATACCTTTTACAGTAGCCTTGATAAATATAAAACGGCCTGGTTAACTCTAATCAAGCAAGTGAAAATGTGTATAATAAAAACATGACAACATTGAAAAAAGAAATTGAAGATGATATTAGACGATGGAAAGATCTCTCACACTCATGTAGGATTAATATAGTAAAAATGGTCATCCTACCAAAAACAATCTACAGATTTAATGTGATTCCCATTATAATTTTGATACAATACTTCACCAATCTTGAAAAAACCATTTTCAGTTTCCTGTGGAGACACTGAAAACCAGGGACAGCTAAAAGCAACTTGAATAATAAAGGAGCACTGGAGATAGTGATAAAAAGAAAATTATTGGCATAAAATGGGACTTATTTTTCACTGAAGTCAAATTGAAAACTCAGGCATTATTCCCTACTTCTATACATCCATGATTGTATTTTTTTATAGAGAAAGGAGAAATGCTTACTGGAAAAAGTATCTTCAATAAAATAATACATTAAAATAGGATACAATATTAAAAAAAAATTGACCAATAGAAGTAATTCAAATTTATTCCGCAAAGCAAAATCAACACTGAACTGATCAAAAATCTAAACATAAGGCTAATTACAGATTCTGTTAGAATAGAAATTGAGAACGGTCTTGAACTCATTGACACCTTAAAGGGCTTCCTTACCAGAACACAGTTAGCACATGCACTAAGCATAGCAATTAGTGAATAGTAGCTCATGAAAATGGAACCGTCTGTTTGACAAAGGACACCAACCTCCAGGCAAGACTATGGTCTATAGAGGTTAGGTATAAATTAAGAACTAAAGGGAGAATCAGATCATCCTAGAAAGGGGAGATAGAATAGATAGTTATGGATGAATGAGAAAGACTGGGATAGGAGAACTGAAGAAGAGAAAGAGTAAAGAAGGGAATTAGGGAGTTAATACAGAGAGGCACAACTATAGCCAAGGGCCATTAAGGGTTTTATAAAACTCAAATTCAGTTGAAGCTTCCTAAAATATATACATGTATGAAGGTGATCTAAATGAAGTCATCAAACGGTAGGGAAGATAGAGCTCAAGATGGCCTTATTTTTCACAAAATAAAGCCTCCAAGATAGGAATTGGGTTAGAAGTTTTTAGTCAAATGAGCTCAAAGGAACTGACAAACAATCCTGGCTATGGCCAAGTCTATTGGTTATTATCCACAAATTTTTGGTAAGCCACAATTACTAAAGACAGCAAGTACATTAGTCATTGAACATGCAAAAAATTGAACTGGTGCCTAAACTACTTAAAGTCTCCACTCCTACAGACTTGTGTCCATGGAAGGTACTCTAGTACTAGAACTAGAAGGTACTCTAGACTAGTACTGGAAGGTACTCTGCTCTCTACCAAAAGGATCTTTGTAAATGAAAATTTCTGTCTCACCCTGACCCACAGCCTTTCAGTCCCAAAGAAACACACAGAGACTTATTTTTAATTATGAACGGATTAGCTTATTATTCAGGCTTATTATTAACAGCCTCTTACAATTTAAATTGACCCACAATTCTTATCTATGTTTAGCCTTATGGCTTACCTCAGTAAGGCATTCTCATCTTGTTTTCTCTGCTTCTGGATGATGACTGCATTTCTGCCTTTTCTCTTCCCCAAATTATCCTAGTCTTGTTGATCCACTTATACTTCCTGCCTAGCTACTGGCCTATCAGCATTTTATTAAAACTATATGAGTAACAAATCTTTACAGTGTATAAAATTATTATCCCAGACCATTCTCCCTTTTTTTTCTTTTTAAAATCAAGCCTGAATTTAATCTCCCCCCCCCCCCGCGACCATTATCCATAACAACTTGTAACCAACACTCTAAACAAAGGCAAACATCCATCATCCATTTTTTTAGGAATATGGCCATAGTTTTCTTGGCTCCTTCCTGATGATTTTTTGGGGACCCAAAGAAAATTTAGGATTATGGTCAAGTTCAATATAGTATTCTCTGAGGCTGGATCATCTCAACCAGCAGCCATGAAGCTGCTCTGGATGCAGAACTCAGAACACCTACTCTGAATCATTGGATCATCTGGGACATCCATTCCTATTGGAGACTTTTTTCAGAGACTCCTCCTTTATCCAACCTTATTTTTCTTAACCCAGAATGAATCCACAGCCTCTTATTTCCTGTGGAAACAAAAGCAATACCTCTACTCCAAAGTAGCATAACTTTTAACTTAGACATTGAAGTCATGCTTTTTCTAAATATATATAGGTGAGATTAATCTAGCAGCATTTATAATCAAATGGGTGTTTTTTTTTGCAGCTGTTGCTTATTCCTCAACAGTCAAACAATACAAAGACAATACAAAACATACAATAGTCAGACTGTCTGTGTATTTTCCATCTTTACCTGGCTTTTTTTTTACTATTTCTTTTGGTTTTAATTTTTAATTTTTGATTTTTTGGGACAGGGTATCTCTGTGTATCTTTAGCTGTCCTGGAACTCACTTAGTAGACCAGACTGGCCTTGAACTCATGGAGATCTGCCTACTTCTACCTCCCAAGTATTAGGATTAAAGGTGTGTGTCACCACACTCAACTTTTTAAAGGACTTTCTTTATATTTTTGCTTTTCTCTCCCAAGCCTACATATATTTTTAAACAAACTGTTTAGGGTATTTTTTTCCATCTGAATCTGTCTTTACTGTATATCTCTTTCTTTTACTAATCGCATGAGTCTTTAATTTGCTTAGTGATATGGCCAATGAGCATTTTATTAAAACAACATAGTGACAAATCTTGTACAGTGTACACAGGACTATTTAAGACCTTGTCACTTGTATTATTTTAATAAAATACTGATTGGCCAATAGCCAGACAGGTAGTATAGGTAGAGAAATCAGACTAGGAGAATTCTGGGAAGAGGAAAGGCAGAGATGCCATCATCATCCAGAAACAAAGCAAGCAAGATAAGAATGCCTTACTGAGAAAATGTAACAGGCCACATTGCTAAGCATGAATAATAATTATGGGTTAATTTTAGTTGTAAGAGGTAGATAGTAATAAGCCTGAACAACAGGACCAACAGCTTATAATTTATATAATTCACTGTGTGTTTCTTTGGGGCTGAATGGCAGTGGAACAGTTTGGGACACAAACTTCTCTCAACAAATGGCAGTGAATGTTGGGTTCAAACCCACAACCCTGAGATTTAATCCTAATCACGCTGCCTAGCAGACTGAAGATTCACATGGTCAGAAAAAGATAGAGATATATAGTAAAGACAGATTCAAATGGAAAAAATCTTTAAATTGTGTATAGTGTGTTAAAAACTACATGTAGGCTTTGGAGAGAAAAGGAAAAGGATGGAGAATATCCTCAAAAAATAAATAGAGTTAAGAAAAAAGACAGGTAAAGATGGAAAATACACAGACAGTTTATATAATATATGTTATTGTGTTGTGTTTGAATTGTTTAACTATGAAAGAAGGAACAACAGTTACTAAAAAACATTCAATTATAAATGATTGGGAATCAATCCAACCTATATATTTAGAAAATGCCTTGACTTCAAAATTCAAGTCAACAGATATGTTACTTTGGAGAATAGGTTTGGTTTTGTTTCCACAGGAAATGTGAGGCTGTAGATTCATTCTTGGTTAAGAAAAATAAAGTTTGATCAAGGAAGATGCCCTGAAAAATATCCAGTGGGAAAAGATAGCCAAGATGATCCAATGTTTCAGAGCTCCTGTTGGAGTTTCTTCTGAGTTCTGTATCCAGAACTGCTTCAAGGCTGCTGGTTGAGATGATCAAGCCTCGCAGATTACAGTCAGAACTTGACCGTAATCCTACATTTTCTTTTGGTTCCCATAATATTACCAGCACCCATAGGCAGCATGGAATTTCCTAGAAAGCTATGCCACTTTACCAAAAAAAATGCATTATGGATGTTTGTCTTTTTTTAGAGTGTTGGTTACAAGTTGTTATGGATAATGGTCAGGGGAAAAAATAAACAAAGGAGATTAGATTCAGAGTTCTTGCTTTGAAATGAAAAAGGGAAAATATTGTAGGATAATTCTCTTGTCACTATAAAAATTTGTCATTCATATTAGTTTAATAAAACACTTATTGGTCAATAACCAGGGAGGAGGTATAGGTAGGGTAACCAGACTAGGAAAATTCTAGGAAGAGGAAAAGCAGAGTCAGTTACAACCTAAACACAGAGAAAGGAAGATGAGAATGCTTCAGTGAGAAAAGGTACAAGCCACATGGATAAACATAGAAAAAAAAATATGGGCTAATTTATGTTGTTAGATCTAGTTAGTAATAAGTATAAGCTATTAAGCCAAAGAGTTTATAATTAATATAAGCCACTGTGTGTTTCTATGGGAGTGAATGGTGTGGAATGGATGGGACTAGAAATTCTATTTACAGATCTTTGTTTTTCTGTTCATTTGTTTGTTTTGTCATAATCAGGTATGGTTGTTTTGGTTTTATATTATTTATTTATTGGTTTATTTTAGTTCTGTATTTGTTTTCTAATGTAAGAGATCAAAAAAAGGTGTGAATTTGGACTTGTAGATGGGGAGGAACTGGGGGAGGGGCAAATCATAATCAGAATATATGTTGTGAAAATCGTATTTCAATTAAAATGGTACTTCTTTATCTTATATGTTATAAATATTAATGATCTGATATTTTTAACAGTTTGTCTATCTTGTATATTTTGCTCAATTTTCTACATTTTCTAAGAATGTTGTACTTTTAATTTGCAAAAATGTTTTTACAGTTCAAGACTGTCTTATCTGTATGGAATGTGTAAATTTTTGCTAAATTTTATTTATTTTTAAGGCACTTTTGTTTTTTTTAATCATTCATTTAATATACCTACTGTTATTTCTGACATGAAAGTTGTTTGGATTTTTAAAAGTACACAAACATTTTTTCATATTTATTTTTTATAAAAGCATCAGTATAACACTTTCTGTGTTTAACTTTCTGTTGTCTGACTATCTAGCTAGTTGCTATATACAGATCAGAGTTTGTTTGCTATGTCAGCACTTGCTAACTGCCTATCTATCTATATGATAACATTAAATAACTAGTGTTCAATTAAAGTTCATATTTGATTAGATTAACTTTGCCAATACTCACTTTCTAATATCCTGGAGTTCATAATTATTTGGATTCATTCCAGTTAGATTTATAGAGCTTTATTGTACAGGGTAGGGTTTTCTTTTTCTTTTTATTGGTGTCAAATAAGCCTTTTATTGAAATCACTTTATATTTAAGTTTTCTAGAAAATGCAGAAATGAATAAATAAGTTCTTTTGTGATTCCCAGTAGAGGATTGTGATTTTATTCATATAGTCTCACTCATTTCCTCTTATCGCTACTTGATGGCAATTTATTTGGGGGAAGCTGCTATAATTTGACTCATTTAAAATTTTTCATGCATTATACATTTCTATTCATTGTTGCAATACATTGTCACATTTTCATTTTTAAATTTAATTTTATATTACCATGAAAATTAATTTTTCTGAATTTAAGCCTAAAAACCTGAATAACAACAAAAAGGATACACACTGAGTCACATATAATTTTCAACTTTGAGTGCACTCTCATTTCTCCTGTTTATTTAAGGATAGAGGTGAGCTTTCCTTCTTTAGGCATAATCCTCCTCTTTAAAGCAACCAGTGTTAGCAAGTCCTTGTGCAAATACAAAGAAAGTCTTCCATCTGGGATTGTGTCCAAGTAATGATGTTGCTGCTAAACTTTCTGCTTAATAATGAGCTAGGTCCTTGTTCCATACAAAGAGGAACCCTATAAAGTCATTAACTAGACATAATTTTTCCCTTTATTATTTTCCTTTCTTAGGTTGAGAGGAGATCCCTCTGGCTGCTGAGTTTCTAGAATTTAGAATTCAAGAGAGAATTTGTTTGTATGTGCTTCTGTTGTTTGGGCTTAATGAAGCCACTGTTCTGCCCATATCCAAAGAGAAAAGGAATTTTAGGGTAAAGATTCAGCCAAAGACTCAAGCGGAATGAGAACAAATCATCCAAGGAACTTTTTTATGTGTTGTAATTTTCTCATGTTGTTTCTTAAATATTCCAGATATTGTTAAACAATAAAGCTTTGTTTTACATGTAAAGTGGGGTACTACACTAATTCAAAGCATGATGGAACAGGAAGAACTGCATTGGCCTTAGGCTCTTTATGATAACACTGGAGTTGATAAGTGTAGATTGCAGAGTTATTCCTATGGCTATGTAAGGACAATCTTCCTGGGGTGTGTGCTTCCTCCAATAATAGAATGGATTTCCTTCAAAATAAGTGGTGGTTTATCCCAATAAATATTATAGAAAAGTTTTTCATATACGCATCTAAAATACCATGAGAAATTTTATCACAATTGTCTTTACCATTGACTTAGCAATTAAAACATATATACAGATTATGCTAAGGAATGACTTAATAGTTAAGAACCCTTGCTGTTCTAGCAGAGGACCTCAATGCAATTCCTAGAACCTATATGGGAGCCTTCAACTTTCTGCAATCCTAGGTCACAGGTATCCAACACTGTCTTATGACCTTTATGGTCACCAGGTATGAATGTACAAATACATACATACAGGGAATACATATGAACATATATATTAATAGAAGTATCTAATAATAAAAAATAAAACAAAAACTTACTGCTGAAAGAAATTGACCAATAGCCATACTCATTTGTGATTAGTGTAAATTACAAGAATGTGTGACAAGATATACCTATAGCTGTAATAGTGGCATTATTGTTAAGGGTATAAAAACTGCTTTCCAGTTGGTATTAAAGTTCACACCACAGGAGGTTATGTATGTTTGGTATTGAAAATCTGCTTTAAAAGTACTTATGTTTGGGAAACTCTAAATCCAGAGTAGATATGAGCCTACTACTGCAATTTTGCTAAACACAATATCAAACTGATTTCTACATTTCTAAATTTTTATTCCTATATTCATAGATTTGTGCAGCTCTCAGATCCTAATCAAGAAGTTTTATAGTATAGAGTACTATGATAAATGCTGAAACTCAAAATTAGTCAAAGTACAGAGATTAAGTGTCTGTGAGATGTTCTGCCACAAATAGGACATCATATCAAAACTCCTCCTCTCAGAACGAAGGAAGACCAGCAGAGAGGAACAAACAGAAAGAATGGAAGAGCAGAGAACTTATGAATATGACAGGAAATCTGAACTCATGAAACCACAGCTGCTGTTGTTGCCTGCCCAAAATCAAGGCAGTCAATACCTCATCATGGAGAAGGGAGGGGTCTGTTCATAGTCTCCACCTTTACAAGTACGGAGATTTAGTTTTCTTTAATAACATGGTCCTCAGTAGGTCTATCATGCTCTAGTTTAAGGACCACACCTGTGAGTTTGTAGGTCGACAAACTGAGCTTAGTGGGTTGTTTTGAAATTGAATTTTATGGGCGAAAATAGCTGTGCCTCATGACTGAATTTGATACCTCATTGTCATGCAAGTCTCATCTCAATATTTTTCTTTTTCTTTTTTAAACTGTGTTTTAACTTTAACAAACTATGTTTGTTGGTTGAGCTACTTTGTAGGCTCTCTTCACAAAAAGAGAAATAGGATTGGTGACTTGGAATTGTAAAGACATAGGCTTTTAAATTTTTAATAAATCTTTTAAATCACAATAAATCCCCAAAAACGTTGTGGTTTTCCCTTATCATTCAATTATTGTATCCAAGACAAATACAACAGCCTGGCAAAATACAATTGGCATTTGCCCATGATTTTAATTGAACAGCAGAGGGTGCTGATTGACAGCTTCATAAACAACATGACAAAAAGTATCTGCAAAACAAAATACAGCGCTGTTCATGGATGTGGTCATAAGGTATATATAGCACTCAATAATTAAAGATTAAAGGAAAGATATGTGTGTGTGTGTATGTGCATGTGTGTATGTCTGTGTGAGTATGTTATGTGTGTATGTCTGTCTGTATGTATGATAATTTAGTTAGCTATGAAACCCGGTTTTCAGGTATTTTTATTTTGTTCCGTTTTGGGGGATCTTCAAGAAAGGATTTCCCTTTGTAGCTCCTGGAACTAGCTCTTGTAGACCAGGCTGGCCTCAAATTCACAGAGATCTCGCTGTCTCTACCTCCCGAGGGCTGGAATTAAATGTGTGTACCACCACTGCCCAGCTTTTTGTTTTAAAAAACTTTTGTTTTAAACTTTTGTTTATAAGTTTTATAAAACTTTATATGTAGATTAATGTACCTAGATAATTCCCTTGGTTTTGCATATTTTCTTTATTTTCCATACTATATTATAAAACAATCATTTTCAAAAGCATGAAAGAGCTCACTTGAAGAATAATAGAAGTTCGTAGTCTTCTACAAAAGCAATTTCCTAGAAGAATTTTATTCTCTTTATGTTAAACAGTTTTAGAATATAATTTGACAATTTCTATTTTCCAGAAAAGCGTCCATTGCATTTAAATGGTCATTCAATAAAGGAGTATAATGAGAAGCTTGAAATGATAAGTTGGGCTGAGTAAAGATCATTTAGGCTGGAAAGGTGATAAATGAAAAAATGTCCATAGATTTAAATATGGTCAATATTTGTTTGCAAATTTACATTATCTTTGTTTCTTGTCTTTTATAGCATAATATCAAAGAGTGAGCCATTCATTTGACTTTATAAATTGTTCTATTTACTGTTCATTTTCTGATCCATTAAACGTTGCAGTTATATAATAACTTATTTCTTAAATACTTGTTACATACATTAAGAAATGTATTAATTTATTATCTTCTGATATCATCTTTATATAATTAACTTTTTCAATTATGCATGGATTTTGTTCTGCTTGCTGCTTTAAATATGGTTCAAAGCTGACTATGAATTCATGGTATCCCTGACCCTCTGCTCTCAGTGATGATGGAGGCATGGGCCATCTCTTGGTTCTGAGTTAGTTTTCATCTGATGGCAAGTTTTTTTTTTTTTGTTTTTGTTTTTGTTTTTTGATTTTTGAGACAGGGTTTCTCTGTAGGTTTTTGGTTCCTGTCCTGGAACTAGCTCTTCTAGACCAGGCTGGCCTCGAACTCTCAGAGATCCGCCTGCCTCTGCCTCCCGAGTGCTGGGATTAAAGGCGAGTGCCACCACCGCCTGGCTTGATGGCAAATTTTAAAGTTTAAAGTTTCATGAGGAATTAATTATCTAACAGACGATGGAGTCAACATTAACTACTCCCTGAACATATCAGTATTTTAAGAAGGTATTAATTTTCTTAGGACCACAAATGTAATTCATGCATTTAAAATGTTCGATGGAACTGGGTGTAGTGGCTCAGACCTCTAACCCCAGAACTTTATGAATGACAACAGTTAAAGACCGTTTTGATCCATTTGGGAAGTGTGTATGTGCAACACGTATGTGCCTGGTGCCATCAGAGGTCAGAAGAGTTATCTGTTCCCCTGAAAATGGAGTTTATAGAGCTGAAAACGGTCATGTTGTTGCTGAAAAATGAACTTGAGTCTTCTACAAGGGAAATGAAGCTGTTATTGTTATATCTCTATCATTGAAGGATTATGTACCACCACATTGACAATATTATTTACCTACATAGATTATATATTACTAATTTCCCATGAAGTTTATTTGAATACATCAACTGATTATTTGATAACATCTGAAAGTATATATATATATATATATATCTGTTTCACGAATTCAAAGAAAATGGAATAAATATCCATTCCATTTATTTGGCATAGCTTATACAACATTTGGAATATCTTGGGCATTTTATTTTGGGAGTTTATCTTATTAATCACTTAATTATTCTTTATTTTTTCTCAGTCATATAAGAATGTATACTGTATCTATAAAAAGTCCTTAGTTTTTTCTTGCATAAAATGCTACCTTTATAACCACTTTTCTCATTGCAATATTTACTTGCATTTTTATACTCCATAAGATAGCTTAGTAAAATGATTTCAACGGTTTCTATTTGAAGTGCAGTTTCAGGCTAACTCGGGAGTTAGAGAGAGCATCTCCAAGCAGACAGGTGTACAATGGGAGAGTATTATTCTCATCTCTGCAGAGCCCAGGCGACTTCTAGGTTATTATTGGCTTTAATTATCACTCGCATGAGCTGCGATATTCTTTACTGTTGGTGAAGCAGTACTCCGCAGAGTGTGAAATCTTTCTCTGCTTTTGAAAATACCCAAGAAATGAACTGAATCACTTCCAATCTGCTGCAACAACTGAACACCCACTGATAAGTACGAGCAAGGGGCAAATTTATCATCACCAATAGAAAATGGGCTTTTTGGAAGTGAGATTTGAGACATCTTGCTGGCTGCTTACTACCAGAGAAATCAGCTAAACCAAATCTACTTCCCTTTTAAACTCACAGGCATTTTATTTTCCCTGATTGGTATTCAAGCTGATAAAAAGCAGTCTATTTTTATGTCTGCACTTTATTTAGTGATATAAAATTTAAACTCTAAAATATCAAGATAAATAGTTCTCATAGTTATAACCATTAACTCTCAGCCCCACTTTGCTCCACAATGCCTGCGTTTTTCCTTCCTTTAGCTTTTTCAAGTAAAAATCAGACCCTTGGATTTTGAAAAGGCTTCATTCAGTTCTCTCCAGATGTGCAATGCTTAAAGTCCCATTTTTTTCCTCTTAAAGTAAAGCATCTATAAACACACAGCATAAAGACATATGCTATTCAGACCAAAATCAGTTCTCAGTGATTCATGTCTCAATACCACTGTAGGGTTTCAGTAGGTCCTTTGATTCTCATGCTAAAAGAGCAGTGATGTCCCTACTTGTTTTGCTACTTTGAATCTCTCAAGAAGAAAGAGAAGGCTTATGAAAGAAAGACTGAGAAAAAAAGGGACAGAACTCTACAAGACAGCAATGAGATATTTGCTATGCCTTGCTTTAATTACCTAGATATGAAAGGATTACTACAAACTAAGCAATAAAGATCATAAAAAGTCAACACAATTTAAGTACATTACGTTCTGTATTTAATTTAACAATTTAGTCTAAATTCATCAGTGTTATATTACAATAGTTTTCTCATTTAATTTTAATTGAAAGTTTAGAGTTTTTCTCTATCACAGTGTTTTCATTTCTAAAACCAAGAGCTATGACTGACTTATTACTACATTAAAAATTTTACATTTGTTTGAGACGTATCAGATAACTAGTGATATGGCAAAAGTGTATGAACACAAGATAGCCATTTACTGATGTTCAATGTTACCATTTCGTGTGTGTGACTGCAATTTTTAAATCTTGTTGTTCTTGAAATTATAGCTATGAGAACCACGAGGTAAATCAAATCAGAGAAAAACAATAACTGTGAAATCAGTTTCTTTTGCTTGGGTTGTCTTGTTTCTACAGATGTTGGAAATAGAAAACCCTACAGAGGTTTTATAAGTGGCAGAGAACCTTGATCATAGGAAATAGGAGAATTTTTAACACTTTTCTCTTTATATAATGTATTTTTACTCTCAAGTTTCTGAACTTAGTGGACCTCATCATTAGGAAATAGTAGCTCTCAGAAGACTAGAAGGTAACGCTACATGGTTTAAATGCATAACAATTCATGACTATCCTAATTTGAGACTCATGAATATTCGGTATGATTTCTACTTTCCTATCCCATTTTCTATCACACAGTTATATTTTAGTGTACATTAAAACCTGGTGCTTCATGAAAATGAGGAGAGGGTATAACTGTCAGGAGTATGGAGAAGAATAAGGAAAAGAGAAATAAAATTAAGCAAGTGACCCCAAATGGGATCATTTTGCTTGAAAGATGCATACCAAGTGAATCCATAGAATATTTTCATAACTTTAACCGAACCTCTCTGTTTCTTAAAATGACAGTTCAACATACATTAAGCCAAGATTTGCAATTCAACACCACAATCACTTCAGAGTTAGCACTTCTGTCAGTGATCCATGCTGTGTTCTCACAATAGTGGGTGTCCCTTTGCTAGCTTGTTAATACTAAACATGCAAATTGCCTCTGTGTTGTGGCACTGTGGGTCACCTGGAGACTTGCCATTAGAGCTATTATGATCAAAGCCAGAGTGAATTTCCTTCAAACCATATTTCTTAAGCTCAAGGGCATTATCCAGAAGCAGTGAAAATGACAAGGCGCAAAGAATATGAGCAGAATGAACATACAGCAAAGGTGTTCAAAGGAATATGACTGAGATAAAAAAAAAAAAAACTGATTTTCTAAACCTGCCCAGTGATTCTGATGGTGTGGTATCTTTAAGTTTTAAACACGTTGAGAAAGGATGTGTGAATTGCTCTTCCAATTATGTGGTACTTTTTTTTTTTTTTTGAGAGACTGCATTTCCTTTTAAAATACTTTCAAACTTAGTCTAGGCGAAATAAAAATGGCATGAAAATGTCAGCTGTGCTTATAAGATTTAGGGTGCATTGCTCTGAGATTTAGTTGCAGGCAGGTATCAGTAACCCAAGCAGTCGATTCCTTTCTATTTCATCTTCAGTGTGAACAATTTTAGACATGGATTATAGGAACAAGAATATGAACCCTTCCCTGACCGCTTACCATGACATTGAAGACATGTTAAAGTGTTTTTTTTTTAATGTATGTGTCTATCTCTATACTGTCCTTTTAACAAGTGTGAGTTTGCCTAAATGTCACCCTTCAGGGAACCTCTTCAGATTCCCATCATCCAAGTGTACTAGTGTGTACTTCCATGTTGCTTTTATGAATACTTCTAATGTATCCTTAAAAACAGCATGCGCTACTGAGTGCTAAAGGGTTCTTAACACTTGTCTGTGGGTTCTGGAACAACAGACATCACACCACACTATCACTTTTATTCTTAACATACCATCACAGAGTTTACGACTATGTTATTAGCTCAATTAAATTTTCATTACGTCACTTTTGTATGAAAATGAATTCATTAGGTAAATAGAATATTTCCCATATCCCAACAACCAAACAAATATCATTTGCAAAATTTTAGTAAGAAAAAATTCTCTCTGACCATATATAACTAATTGTATCATTTTTGTTATTATAAATGAAGCACTGTGTTGGGAGCAGTGAAACCCCAGATCCTGAATTTCTTGTAATCCTCTGATCTGATGCCTACAGCTGCTCTGAGCACGAGACCTTCAGGAATTCCTGATGGCAGGAGAGTGGTTTCTGGTGGGTTTGGCTGGGACGTGGCTTTCTCTATATAATCTGCCCCTGAACACAATAAAGGGGGCATTCTTGGGGAATTCAAGCATGACCCGTGTCGCTGTCTCTCTGTCTCTGTGTATCTGTGTATTTTAAACTCCAGCCCCCTTGCCTGAAGGGCGTGGCACGTGGCAATTGGAAGTCTCCACCTAGATATCGGGAACTGGCAGCACTGCTTTTTAAATTTAAAATTAATAATTTTATGAACAAATTTAAAGGATATATTTGTTGTGTTTTCATTTATTTTTAGAAGCATTTATTCTTTTATGTTTTTTGTTGGAAGACAAAATACAAACAGGACTTCTTGCCCTTTAAAAGGTTTTATAATTCCTTATTTGGAGAAGCAAAATATATCTGAATGGATTTAAAAGTTAATTTCTTATTAATTTAGGCACTTGTCATCTTCTACAGTAGATATTATTAAAATAGTTCAGTGAATAAAACTGCACTGAAAATTCATTTTACACAGTCAGAATGGCCAAGATCAATAAAACAAATGACAGTTGATGTTGGCAAGGATGTGGAGGAAGAGGACCACTAATTTACCACTGGTGGGAGTGTAATATCAGCAGTCACTAAGGAGATCAGTGTGATGCTTTCTTAGAAGGCGGCAAGTAGATATTCTTCAACATCCATCAATACCACTCTTAAAATTATACCCCACGGGTGCTTCATTCTACCACAAACATACTTACTCAGCCATATTGAATACTGCTCTAATAAAAATAGTCAGACATTGGAAACAGCATAAATGTCCATCAATTGATGAATCGAGAGTCTTTGTCTCATAATTTTTAAGGGAGGGCTGGTTTTCTTTCTTTTTTTTTATTTTAACCTTAGAAGGCCTTTGTGTGTATATAGTGGCTGATACTTTATTTGCTTTTTTGTTTTTGTTTCTATGGGATACTTGTGTGTGAACATGTGCACCTCTGTCTATATATGTTTTTTAGTGTCTTTTCTTTAGCCCCTTTTTTTCATGTTTGTTTGTTTTGACTTTGTTTTAATTCATTTATTTTATTTTATGATTAGTCTAGATTCCTGTTTGTTTTCTAATGAGGGAAAGTGTATGGATTTTGATAGCAGTGTAAGAGGGGAAGATCTAGGGTGAGTTAAAGGAAGATGGAACCCTAATCAGAATATTATGTACAAAAATAATCTATTTTCAGTAAAATAAAAATGGAGGAAAAGCAAAATAAATAAATAAAGATGTGTCTTAGCAGTTGCATGAAGATTCACTTATTTTTTAATTTTTATTGCAAATGAAATTTCTTGGAAGAGCATAACAAATTGTATAATTATTTATGGAAAGGAGAGAAAGGATGGCTCACTGTTGTGTTAGCATTCACACTAAAAGCATCTCTCTGTGAAAGTAATACTGTCTCACTAGGTTTGGTAGTACCCATCTTTAACCCAGTACTCCAAGAGCAGAGGCAGGCAGTTCTTTCTGAGTCTTGGGACAACCTAGTCTACAGAGAAAGCTCCCAGCCAGCTAGAGCAATGCAATAACAATATGTCTCAATAAATAAATTAGAATTTTGAATCAGGGTGGTGGTGGCACAGGCCCTTAATCTAAGCGCTCAGGAGGCAGAAGCAGGCAGATCTTGATGAGTTCGAGGCCAGCCTGGTCTACAAGGGCTAGTTCTGGAACAGGCTCCAAGATTACAGAGAAACCTTGTCTTGAAAATTAAAATAAAAATATTGCGATAGTGCCAGGCGGTGTTGGGAGGCAGAGGCAGGCGGATCTCTGTGAGTTTGAGACCAGCCTGGTCTACAAGAGCTACAGGCTCCAAAACCACAGAGAATCCCTGTCTCGAAAAACAAACAAACAAAAATAATAATAATAATAATTGCGATAAATATCTTAAAAAACTGTAAACATTTCATTTCTCAAACATTTAAAAATATTATAAGCACTAGTTACACAATAACAAGTGAAGGGATAATAAACAGTAAAGTACAAAGAAATAATGGGAGACAGCAGGTAGACGTGTGTGTTTGTCTGTATACATATATATTACATAACTAGGATTCATTTATTTACATTACTAGAATCCTATCAAACCTCACAATCATAAAGTTCATCATAAAGTTTAGAAACTAAAGTTTGTCATAAACTTTAGAAAATAAACTTGCATTAATTTGCACTAAGATAACATAAAAATGTGTGTGTGTGTGTGTGTGTGTGTGTGTGTGTGTGTGTGTGTAAGATTTACCAGCATCTCCCTTTTAATTGAAATGGGTTAGTAATAAAATCAATAATGGTAGAATATACTAAGAATTTAAGGAAGGCATTATAGTATTTTTTAAATGTTCATGTGTATGTATGCTTTGCCTATCTGTATATCTGTGAACTATGTTATACCTGGTGCCCACACAAGTCAGAATGGGACATCAGACCGCCTGGAAATGGAGTTATAGACAGTGAGCTGCCATGCTGATGTTTGGAAATGATCCCAGGACTTCTGGAAAAAGAGCAATTTTTTTGACTGCTGAGACATCTTCCAGTCCCAGTGATATTTTCCACTGTGGACGAGATCCAAATTTCTGGCTTAGGACCATGTACCTTTTGATTGATTCATTGTGTTTTGTTCCAGATAATTAACAGCTTTGAACCTGTTATTTCAGATTCAAACTTCTCAAAGCATACTGGTTATTAAAATAATATTATATATAATTTTATTTTAAACATATATATATACACACAGATATTCAAATATGCAGTTTTTATCTTGTTTATAAGTGGGAATGCTTCTTATAAATGCTTTGTTTTCTAGTTTCCTTTCTGTTGCTGTAACCAAAGGCAACTAGCAGGAGAAAGGTTTATTTCTTCTTACACTTCAGGTCATATTACATTACTAAGGAATTCGAGACAGGACTACCTGCTGTTCAGTGCAGCAGTACATTCAACTAGGCAATTCACTCGCAGCCAAGGAAGCATATTAAAAGAAAAATAAAAGAATGAATTTTCTGCATTGACTTGTTCTCTGCAATATTCAAAGTCTAATGTTTCACTAACTTTCATGCGTACCCAGTATCCTCTCCCTGGAGATTGTGCTGACCATCCGAGACTGGGACTTCACATCTCATTTAATAATCAAGACAGTTCTTCAATGCCCACAGTCTCATCTGATCTAGACAATCCCGTAATTGAGGCTGTCATTTCAGATGACTATAGACTGTGCCCAGATGATTCTAAAAGCTAATTAGGAGCTTTTAACGTGACCCAAATTTCATGATTTTGTCATTGTCCGAAAGAAAATGCGGACAGAAAAAGTACAGTTTACTATACACACCTAAGGTGTCCGTTACAAGTTTTAGCTCACACCCCTCTACAGCACGCTGCTGTCCTGAATACTTTAGGTACTTGTAAGACCGTGCTGTTTACGAGCATGTCTAAATATAGAACACAATAAACAGAGCTGGGAATGTTCAGCTCTGTTTTGTTATGATACCGCCATTGTATGAGCAGTACCTTTCTGGCTACACATTTTATGTGTCACATGGCGACACACACAAATACAACACACGTGACTCAGCATATAGAAACCCAGCAGATCTGGGTAGGATGAAGTGTGGAATAAGGACTGTGGAATCACATTGACTGGGTTTGAATTCATCTTGACTCCTTGGTATGGGTTAAGACAAAACATAGGATTGCTCTGTGTCTTTATTTCTTTGTCTATAAATATGATCCCATTATATATACTGTTATAAAATTTGAGAAATACTTTCAAGGTCACATAAAAATCCCTGTACCTCTCTCTCTCAGCTAGCGGTTTTGGTGATGGATAGAAATCGTGGCCACTACAAGTTATACAATAGAAAAAGCCTCGGTCGGTAATAATAGAACTTGGACCAAAAGGCAATAGTAAAAGACAGCTAGACAAGAAAATGAGGTCTTATTAAATAAGGCATAAGGGAGAAAACCTTATCATTTGACCAAAAGGAACGTTAGTACAAATTACTATTATAATGTGTAAAAAAAATTAAATGCTTTGTTTAAAAAAAAAACAATAAAATAAAGTTGTATCCTTCTTAAACCACTACAGAAAAGTTTTAAGGGTAAAAATCCCGCAAACATGGAAAAACTAATGATTTTCTGCACAAAAGCATTTCTGTTTATTTAGCCTGGCTTTTTCCTATCATAGGGCAGTTGATAATCTGGGCTGGGTAACTCTTTGTTGTTGAGGTTTATTTGTTGAATGATCAGATATACAACAGCCTTATTATTCTCTATAAAGGACGTCAGTAGAACCATTACATTTATAACAATTGAAATAGTATTCTGCGATTGGCAAATGACTTGAGATAGGAGGAGGTATTAATTCCTATGAAGAATCACAATCTTTCCTAGATAACAAAATCATGATTGTTCCGAATGCCAGCTGAGCAGTTAAGCAGAGATCTCAACACTGTTATTTTCTCCTCAGTTCCTCTAATGAGTGTGCCAAGATTACCCCTTTTAAATATGAAGTATCCTTTCACACCCAAAAATCACAATACCACTGTATTTTGTGTCTGTTTCTTTCAGGGGTATTTTATTTTTTATTTCTGTTTTACTTTTACTAAACCTTTTTATTATTATATAATCTTGTATAGAATACTCACATATCTATTACTAAGCTTCTCCACATTCTGCTAGCCATGAATTCATGGGCCAAATTTCTGCAATCTGGAAATATTTGATCCAGGAGTACATCTGAACTTTTGTATGTTTTATTCTTACCTGTATGTGGGGCCATAAGGCACATGACCTTATAAATAAATCAGATAAATGTTTTCCATCATGTCATGTTTAAAGACAAGGGAACAGTCACTATTTGTAATACAACTTAATATTTGTGCTACATCTTTTTATACTTCATGAAATAAATATTCTAGAGACAAAATTAATTTATAATTAACAGCTGTATTCTATACTTTTCCGAGGAGAAATACTCAAAAGATAAAGAAGTCATAAAAAGACAGTAATCAATGAAAGCAGAAAAATCAATCAATAAGATTGTGGGTTTGCCACAAACACCCATGATAGACCATCCCTACTTAGCAACCAAATACTATCTGACTAATACATGCAAGTGATAAAAATAATGTTAGAACTCTTCATTCAACACTATCTTGTTTAACGTACTATTCTCTTTTGTCCAGTTCATTATTAAATTGTTCTCATTGCATAATGTAAAATATTTTAAGAGGCATTGTAAGGACCACAGATTTATAGAAGCTTATTTTACTTTATTCTGATTGCAAACAACATCAAAATGCCTCAATGAAATGCTGAAATTTGTGTGAGTATTCCTTCATCCCCTGAGTCTATAGTAAAGCCCATGTTTTTCCTTCTAATTCCAGACAAACGCCGTTTTATCGGGTGTTTTCCTTAAGTCAGTCTATTACCAGACACTGATTCTCAGCAGTACACCTGCATCTGCTGTCATAGTATGATGCCTTTGTCGGCCAAGTTCCTTCTGATGATCACGTTTAGGGCTCAACAGATTATTCTGCTCCTCCATCAGTTTATACCGACATAAAATTTGAAGAAATTGTAGGCCAGGTTTTTTTCCACAGGGTTGATCAATATATTTTTATGGCAAACAGCCATGGCGTCTCTTTGAACAGCACAAATAATGAATTAACAATTAAATACAGAACTTTACATGCTGAGCATTTTATTCTAGAATCTATAATCCTTTAAAACACTTTATTGTGTTTCATATCTTTTCAAAAAAATTAGGATATTTTATATAGCTGCTGCAAAGGCAAAAGACACACTGCCATTTTTGGTCACTTTGAAAATCCAATCAAGAAAATAAAACTTCAAAGATGAATATAAATTCACTAATTTGAAGACCCCTAGGGAAAGGAAAATAATTTCAGAACAAAATTATTATTCTTCGTTTTTCCATTGCTTAAATTACTATCTAGTACATGGAAAGAATAGGTAGTGACTACCGATTAAAAAAAAAACCAGGCAAAATAGTTTATAATAACTTTCAAAGTACACTCAATTTCACTCCCAAGTTCATTGTCTTAAACGTCTATAGTTTAGAAATCAACCATTTAGCTAGTTCTATTTGTTTACCTAAAAATTTTCTTTCACTTTTCCTTCACAGCTGATTAAAATTTCACTGTATATGTGTGCCTTATTTGTATTATCCATGCATCAGCTGATGAACATTGCAGGCTGTTTATACCATTTTCTAGTTGTATTATGGCCAGCTTCACAGGACAGAACTCATTCCTGGTACTCTAAACTGAGAAATACTCTCCTGGCTGAGAGATCATAGACCATAAGGGTAAACCTGATGCTATTATTTTGCTTAATGGACACAGTATCAAATTGCCTTCTGGATAGCTATCCAGATACCCATAGATTTGTGCAGCTGTCAGCCCTCATCTGAGAAGTTTGTGTTTACAGTGACAGACAGTTAATAACGGGACTCATAACTAGGCAAAGTGCAGAAAATGCGTTACTGTGATTTCTAAACATGACCCCATACCCTCAAGCCTCTGAAAAAAATCACAGAACAGGGACCAGAAAGAATGCAAGAACCAAAGGCAGGGACCACTTCAGCTGAACAGTGTTTTCTGGAAATGAACGTCGAATTGGAATCGTCAGCTTGTGGTGCCTGTGGTTAATTAGTTAAGACCTATGCAAAATCAATTCAGTTAGCATTCTATCATGGAGCATGAAAGTATCCCAAAGTACCACTCCCTGCTTAGAGTTATTGGTGGCTGATGGCTTTAGGGTTTGGAGAATCAAACTTCTTCAAAGATGTAGCTGCTGGTATGATAGCCATACTCCTGTGAACAGTCTGCACTCTTGCACATACAGGAAGCACAGGCAGTTTTGAGCTGCCATATAAATACTGGGACAAAAACCTTGATCCTTTGCTAGAACACCAAATACTCTTAACCTCTAACCATCTACCATCTGTAAACATGCCTTCTATAGACAATACTCATTCACCTGCTTTAATGGGCTAGATTAGGTGACTATCAAAGATCTTTATTTTATATTGTTTGTCTTGAAAATCAATACTGTAAAGAATATGCTAGGCGGTCCTGCTGTTTTACTTACGATTTATTTTTGAAATGACATTTTACAATAGAGTTTATTTCCCTAACATATTTATAAATGGAAAGAATACATAGAAATATCACCAGAAAAAAAATGACTTTCACATCCTTTCAGGTCAAACATTTTTCATACTAAAAACTGAAAACTCTGTGAAAGAACCATAGCAATAGGCTAAAACATA
Organism: Microtus oregoni; assembly: GCF_018167655.1. Classification (NCBI taxonomy): domain Eukaryota; kingdom Metazoa; phylum Chordata; class Mammalia; order Rodentia; family Cricetidae; genus Microtus; species Microtus oregoni. The sequence goes on along the minus strand of NW_024543060.1, from coordinate 69,582,185 downwards.
TCATTTCTTGAATGGCAAGAGACCCTGTAACTTAATCCATTATGCGAGAAGAGGCTAAATGTCCCCCAAACTTGAAACATGAGAAACTATGCCTTGTCAGACAAGAAATACAATAAAAACATCCTGTGGAGTTGAACACTGGGGAGTGATGCCCACACAGGTGGGCTCTGAATTTTCATTTTGTTTTACGCTCTTCCTTATAGCTGGAATACTTTTTTCTGTGGTGCCATAGAGGAGAAGCAGATACAGTATAGCCCTAATGTTTGGTACTTTTATGATAAAATATTTTATATTAGACATTTTTTCCCCACAACATCATTAAATCTGCTGCAGAATTGCTATGGGCTTAATACAAATTTAGAAAGCAAAAGTAAAACATATTGCTCCACATGCTATTCCATCAACTGTCAACCACCGGCAAGAAAGCTAATGGCAAAATGCCTTTCCTTTTCAAACTCAATTCACTTCGAAAATACATTTGACCCTCTCAAGTCTTTCTTTCCAAATACCGATTACAATGCTTATTTAAATGATATTTTTATTATTAAAATCTTGATGAGATTTTTATTAAAAGGCTAATCTGGGTTGAAGGACTATAATAACACAGACAGTGGGTGCCACTATTTATAAAACAAACAAAAGAGTTTTATATTTAAAAAGGTTGGGGGAGCTCAGAGTCAAACAAGATAAAATAGGTCTCTTGACCATGAAATATGCGAAGCCTTTAGTATGCTAATTCGTATTGTGTCTCTCCAAGGTATAGAAAACAGCATTTGTCAAAAAACCACCATGGAACCTTTTTCTTGTTTCTCCCCTCGCCCCCCGCCTTTGGTAGCTATTTTCTATTTATTTGTCATTGAACAAATGCTTATTTACTGCATTTTTACTATCCTTTATGTTTTCTCCAGATGATAGTCCTGAATGTCAGCGACAGGCACATCAATTATGAGACATATTAAGCGAAGGACAGTAGAATATAATGGAGTACAGGGAAACGTGAAATTATAGAGAATCTAGAACATGAGTTGAAAAGACAACTTATGAATGAGTACATGCCATGTTCATCCTTTTGGGTCTGGGTTACTCAGGATGTATTTTCTAATTTCAATCATTTGTATGCAGATTTCAAGATGTCGTTTTTTTTACTGCTGAGTAGTACTCTGATGTGTAAATATGCCACATTTTCTTTTCTTTCTTTCTTTCTTTTTTTTTTTGATTTTTCAAGACAGGGTTTCTCTGTGGCTTTGGAGCCTGTCCTGGAACTAGCTCTGTAGACCAGACTGGTCTCAAACTCACTGCAATCCGCCTGCTTCTGCCTCCCGAGTGCTGGGATTAAAGGCGTTCGCCACCATCACCTGGCGCCACATTTTCTTTATCCATTCTTCAGTTTAGGGACATTTAGGTTATAATATTGACTACAGTTTACCCCTAATGCACTTTTATAAATATAAGTATCTATACATTTTTATGTATAATTTTTTGCTGACAACTGTGTAAATATACAACATAGGAAAATATCTAATCACATAGAAATACCCTTCCATATTCAGTAAACAACTTAACTAAAATTTCAACGTAATCACATGCACATAAATGTTTAGCTAACTAGTAATTATAGCATAATTATCACCATGTTCATGATGAAAGTAAATAAGCAAAGATATTTTCAATAGATTTAGAATCACAAATCTGTTTTGCATATTAATTATAGCTAATTTCAAAGGTTAATTACAAACACAGTTTTAACCCCTAAGATATATACTTAATACTTACTCAAAAAACATAATAAGCTTTTTAACCAATAAGATAAAAAGATCTATGAGAAATTATGTGTTTAGAGATAGAAAATTAATGTTTATTTCCTGTGCATGATGTGACTGAATAAAAATGATTGTAAATGAAAAAGATCATCTCTGATGAACTAGTGTCTAACTATGAATGTCAATATGCTTTCTAAATTTTAGAGTCCAAAAATACATGCTCTGCAATATTGGACACAATTTTACCTTATTATACTTAAATATTCTAATGTCATGAGTAGACCTGTGTCAAAAATATGTAGGAAATATAAAGTTTGAATTTTCTTTTAATTATCTGAATAATTCTTTTGAAGAATAAAGACAAACCTTAGGGTTGCCAAAGTCAATAAACTCACAGTTCCAGTAATTAAGAACACAGATTTCTATACAGCAAGCATGAGAGAAATTACACATAATTTTAAACATATGGTATGCTTTGAGGTAGAATTTCTAGAAAGCACTTATAGACTTTTGTTTTACAAATACTTTTAAGAATCTTCTCTAACCAGTCAAGGCCATTAGAATGTGGTGGACATTGAACCTTGACTGATGCTGAACACAAATGAAGAATACTTGTTAACAGAATTTATAATCATCACTTCCAAATGCTGTGAATGTTTAGTGAAAATAAACTGAAGTATCTTTATTAATGTTGTTTGAATATTCCAGAAGCTTAATTTTATTAATATTAAATGAGATATTTGAAAAATCAGACCAATAATTTTTTTTTTGGTGAACAGTTGCTTCATTATTGAAGAGACAAGGGTATCTAAGAATTCTTCAGTGGTAATTCCTACAGCTAATCCCTAAGAATGCAAAAACTTGTATAGATTTGATAGCATATCCACTTGTAATTAGTTTCTGCTTCTCAGGCTTGCATACATGTACACACAGATACAGATACATGAATATGCTCTATTCATACATTCATAACATTAAGACACCATATACATTTTTTTCTAGGCATTTTGAAAATACTGGTTGCTGACTCTGACTTCTTACAGAACCATAGGCTGGACTGGTCTGGAAAGTCCTTCTGTATATATGCTGCTTTTATTGGTTAATGAATAAGGCTGTTTTCAGCCAAGGTTTAACAGAGTAAAGCCATGAGTGAAATCCAAACAGAAATGTAGAGAGAGAGAAGGCAGAGTCGAGGAGAAGCCATGGAGCTGCCATAGGAGACAGATGCCACACAGAAACTTACACATAGGCCACAACCACATGGCAATACACAGGCTAATAGAAATGGGTTAATTAAAGATATAAGAGCTAGCTAGCAATACTCTTAAGCTATTGGTCAAGTAATGTTGTAATAATACATTTCTGTGTGGTTATTTTGAGTCAGGGTGGCCAGGAAAAGAATGAAGAACCTCTGACAATACCTTCTGAAGATAGGTTGTCTGTTTACATAAGAAACAGTTATCTTCCATATTAGTGTAAGTTAATTATACTAGTTAAAATGCCCAAATTACAATTAAGTAAGAAACACATTTTGGATGCAAATAAAATTCACAGGACAAATATATCCTATATAGAGAACATTAAAAAGGGAATTAAATGACTCTGTGCATGGATGTTTGTCTCTTTGTGCATAATTTTATATAAATAGCTGTCTTAAAATTTAATTGAGATTTAATGGAAATATTATTTAAAGGCTTTTAATGTTACTGTTTTGCTTATAGTTATGGCTGTGTGTCATTTGAATGCCTAGTACCCACATATGCCAATAAAACAAGTTAGATTCCCTGTCACTGGAGTTAGAGATGGTTGTGATCTGCTATATGGGTACTCAAACCTGGTACTCCAAAAGAGTAATAGGTGCTCTTAACTGCTAAAGCAAATCTTTAGTTCCCAATAATAGTTTAAAAGTTCAACTACTGGGTAAAATAATGAACTGTATTTAGTGCATGTGTTTGAAGGGTGATATTTTTAATCCAGTCTATATTGACAAGGGAATCCCAAAATATTTATCTTTGATGAAAAGTGATAAGAGAGCGTGTTTCAATGTTTCAATTTTTACAGAATTTCAGGATTCCCTGAGGAACTTGAAGTCTGAGGTCTCTTGAGAAAGGAATGGTGTGATGGAAGTACTCTACATGTGTTATAGCAAAGTGTTTTTTAAAACACATTCTGAATAAATGAACATTATCAGTAATCTGAATGAAACCCTATGGGGAGAAAATTCAGTTCTGCAACAAATAAAATCCTGGACATAAAAATGCAGAGAAACCATGATCTCATAAGCTGAGTATGATGTCTTTTCAGAAGGCTAATTTCTGGCTAAAGACGAGTCTACCAAAGACAAGCGGATCACTAAGTATATTATAAATCTAAGTTTGTATGTATTTTTTAAACACAGCAGGAAAAGATAAAAGGAAAGTCACTTTGGAAAACTTACTACAACATAGTAGTATCTGAAAATAAGAAAAGATCCCATTGCTATGGAGGCATACTGGCTAGCGACCTTTCCAGAACTGTGGTCCTTGGATACAAGCACAAACTGAGGGGAGACACAGAACAGCATTAATCACCTTAAATAATTTTGCCACTGTTCAGAAACTGGAAAATAAATACTTTTCCTGTCAATAATTTGATGAATGACAAATCATTAACAATGTTCGAAATAATAATTTTGGGAGAGTTAGGCTATATACATCTTTCATGCCAGGAGAGATGGCACCAAGCTGATGAGAAACATTAATTACAAAGGGCTGATAGCTATTGTCTTTCAGATGGATGTACACTCTAGGAAGTTCAGATGGTCTGTTTCTGTTTCCACAGGAGTTCATGTGATTCCTTTTTATTTTTCTCTTTTTCTCATTAAAAAAAATATTTTTACACAATTTATTCTGATTACAGTTTCCCCTCCTCTAACTCCTCCAATATTCTCCCCACCATCCCTTCCAACCATATCCATACATTTCCTATTTTTTAAGAGAAAACAAGTATGTATCTGGTCAATAGTAATAAAATAAAATAATGGCAAACAAAATCAGACAAACCAAGATAGGATAAAAACAAACAAAAGTTGGGGGGGGGGAGTACAAGAAACACATATTGAGAAACACAATTTGCACATACAGGAATCTCTTGAAAAAAACAAAACAAAACAGACAGTCATGACATAAACCCTAAAGGGAGAGACAGAAAGAGATAACATTATGAGACAAAGAAGTCCCCAAAATGCCATTGAGTTTGTTTTGTGTTTGCTATTTACCATGGGACACGGAGGCTACACTTAAAAGTGGTTTGTAACACCAGTGAGACTCTTTTGGAGAAAATTAGTAGTTTCATTTGCAAGTCGCTATCAGCTAAAGATAGTTTCTAGTTTAGGGATGGGAATTTTAGCTCATTCTTTTCTCAGTGCAAGGATCCCAAGTCATGCAGATTCTGGCATGCCCTGGGCATGCTCCTAGAGTTTGCATGAATTCATATCGCACTGGTTCTGCTGTATTTACAGAGCCGTGTTTTCTCACTTACCTGGATCCCTTCAGACTCTTAGTGTTCCACCATCTCTCCTATAGAGCTTACTGGGCCTGGGGGGGCGTGGATTTGATGGGCTCACTTCCTGCACACTGTTCTACCATGCGTCTCTGTATTTGCTCTTATCTAAAGCAGGAGTAAACTTCTCCGATGTCGGCCGAGTAAGTACTGATACAAGTGTAGTAGAATGTTGTTAGAAGTCATTTTATTGTTATATTCCTGTGGCAGAACAGTGGTATTCAGTTTTCTCCTAGAAACATGGCCTATCTACTCACAGGTTCTTGGACACCAGAGATTTGTCACGAATAAGTTTTATCTCATTGAGTGGGGCTCAAGACAGATAAGGTGTAGGTTACTTCTACAGCTTTGGTGCCACGCTTGCATGAGCACATCTTGCAAGCAAGTCACAATTGTAGACCAAGAGTTTGTAGCTGGATTGTTGTTTACCTTGCTCTCGTGGTAGCATGCAGGGTACCCATCAGCACCATGAACACTAGTACATAGTGGCAAAGGCTCTAGCAGGGCGCCTGATTCACTGCTCCATGTTCAGTGAGTTGTATAGATGCTTTTCTAAGTAATAGCACCTTACTGTCAGTTTATGGAGAGCATCCTATGTCCTTGGTAAGTTACTGGTTTCTTTTGGTGTTTTCATTGGACCCATTTGGCCAAAAATGTGATTAGATGTAACCTCTCCTGGCACTAAATCCTAATTTTGTAACAAGAGATGTCCACAGCAGAAAAAAAAAAAAAAAAAAAAAAAAGTAACAGCATCTTGAATTTTGCAGGCAAATGGATGGAGTTAGAAAACATCATTTTGAGTGAGGTAACCCAGACCCAGAAAGACAGTTCCCACATGTACTTACTCATTAGTGGTTTTTAAACATAAAGCAATGAGAACCAGACCACAAGTTATAATCCCAGAGAACCGAGACAACAATGAGGACACTAAGAGAGACATACTTAGATCTAATCTACATGGGAAGTAGAGCAAGACAAGATCTCCTAAGTAGACTGGGTGCATAGGGACCTGGGAGAGGGTTGAAGGGGAGGGGAGAGGCAGGCAGGGGAGCAGAGAAAAATGTAGAGCTCACTAAAAATCAATAAAAAAATTAACATAGACAAAGCAGAGAGAGAGAGAGATTTGATTGGGGCTCCATCTTCTCTATTATTTGGCAATTTTATTAAAAACATCTTAGTACATGCATATATTAGGAAGCTTCTACCATTTTAGGTTTACATATGACTGACTCTTAGTTTTAGATTTCCTTTCCCATATTTCCACCCTTATTGTCTTTGCTACATCCCTTTTGATTCTCCTGATACTTCTCCCCAATCTGTCCATCCATAACTATATCTTCTATTTCCCTTCCCTTTGGAAATCTATTCCTCACCCCGAGTCACTTATTTTATATTTAATCTTGTGGTTACAGAGACTTAGCAGCCAACATCCAGAAATAAGGGAATACAGATGTATTTGTCTTTCCAGATCTAGGTTATTTCAATCACAATGATTTTTTATAGTTCAATTTATATACATGATTTCATTTTTCTAATAGCGGAGTGATATGCTATTATTTTATTTTAACCTTTCATCCACCAACAGACACACAGACTATTTCCAATTTTGAATAATTATTTATGGATCAGAAATGATCATGGTTAAGAGAGTATCTCTGAAGTAGGATGTAGAGCCCTTTGATATTTGCCCAAGAGCAGAATAACTAAATCTAGAGTTAGATCAATTTCCATCTTCTCAAGAAACTGCCACACTAATTTCCATAGTGACTGTACAAGTCTATAATCACACCAGAAATGTATGATGTTTCCCGCACTCTACAACTTCACCAACATGAGTTGTCAGTTGTTTTAATAATCTAGCCGATTCTGACGGGGTTTAGAAGAAATCTCATAGTAGTTTTGATTTGCATTTCCCACATGACTACCAATGCTAAACATTACTTTAAGTGTTTCTCAGTCATATGTGTTTCCTCTTTTGAGAATTCTCTGCTTAGACCTATAATCCACTTATAATTGGGTTATTTGTTTTCATGATGCTCAATTTGCTGAATTCTTTACATATTCTTTAATATTAATCCTCCCCCACATGAGTAGCTGTTATAAATATTTCCCATCCTGTAGGGTACATATTTTTCTGAATGATGAATAGCATGCTTTGTCAAACAGATGCTCCTCAGCTTCATGAGGTTCCAATTATTATCTGTTAGAATCAATGCCTGTATTATCAGTGATCCTTTCCAAAAGTCTTTTCCTGTGCCAATAATTTCAAGACTATTCTATACTTTTTCTTCTGACAGATTAAGTGGATCAGGTCTTATGTTGAGGTCTTTGGTGTCATTAACCAATTGGACCTAGTAGATACTTACAAAATATTTCACTCTCACACAAATTTGGCTCACAGAACTTTCTCTAGAATTGTCTACATTCAATCAATGGCAGTAACAGCAGAAAGTTAATATACTTACGGAAACAGAACAACTCACTACTTTATGAAAAATAAGACACTACATAATTAAGAAACTTAGAATATTTTAGAGTTAAATGTAAATGAAAAATACTCAAACCTATGGGCTAATGAAGTTTGTTCTAAGACAAAGTTCATAAAACAAAGTATCTACATAAAAATAATTTAAGATATTTCATATTACTAACTAGTGGCACACATGAAAACTTTAGAACAAAAAGAAGAATCAACATCCAAAAGTAGTATTAGACAAGAAATAGTCAAACTCAGGGTTGAAATCAATAAAATAGGAACAAACAATACAAAAAAATCAATAAAATGAAGAGTTAGTTATTTGAGAAAAGCAATATGATGGATAAACCTTTTGCTAAATTAACTAACAGACAGAGGAATGATATCTAAATGAAGAGAATTGGAGACCAAAAGGAAACCTAACAAAAGACAAAGAGCACAGCTAGAGAATTGTAAGAATAAACATTTAAAACCTGCATGCCACCAAATTGGAAAATCTGAAAAGAAATGGATATTTTTCTTTAGATATACCTCTATCAAGATTTAATCAAGACCAGAGAAGCAATATAAACAGACCTATATCCCCAATGAAATAGAAGCAGTAATTACAGTTTCCTAACAGAAAAACAAAATAATAATAATAAAAAAACCACAGGAACAAAAAGGTTATGCACAGAATTCTACAAGGTTTTCAAATAATTGATATCAATAACCTACAAATTATTCCACAAAATAGAAATAAAAAAAACTTTACTAAATGTTTTTTTAAAGCTACCATTTCTCTATTACTTAAACCACATAGAAAGAGCATACCAACATAGAAAGAGAATTATAGGCCAATTTCCCTTATGAACATAGATACAAAAATTCTCAATAAAATACTTACACAAAACTAATACAAAAAAACATCAAAAGAACATACACCATGATCATGTAGACTCTATCCCATCAATGAAGAGATTTGTATTAAGTCAACTGCGAAATGTAATCCACCATATAAACAGACTGAAAGACAAAACCTACATGATCATCTAATTAGATTCAGAAAAGAATTTTGACAAAACCCAACACCCATTCATAATAAAAGTGCTGGAGAGACTAACAAGGCAAGGGACCTATCTCAAAATGATAGAGTTAATGTACAATTAGCCCACAGCAAACATCAAACTAAATGGAAACACTAACAAGAGAGAGTTGCCCACTCTCCCCATGCCTATTCAAGATAGTACTTGAAGTCTTAGAGCAGTAAGAAAATGAATGATATCAAGACAATAAAAATAGGAAGGAAAAATTCAATTTATCTTTATTTAATGCATAATTGTATACATATTTGTACCTAAAACTTCTGCCAGGAAACTCCTACAGATGACAAACACTTTCAGCAAAGTAATGGGATACAAAATTAATACACAGAAATCAGTATCTTTCCTATATACAAATGAAACATGGATAGAGAAAGAAATCAGAGAAACAATATCTTTCACCCTAAAGGATATTAAATGTATTGAGATAGATCTAACCAAGCAAGTGAAAGACTTCTGTTATGCAACTTTAAAACATTGAAGGAAAAAAAATTAAGAAGGTATCAGAAGATGGAAAGATCTCTCATGTTTGTGGATCTCTCAGGTATTTATCATAAAAAACGGCAATTCTACCAAAATTAATCTACAGAGTCGATGCAATCTCCATCAAAATTCCAACACAATTCTTTACAGATCTTGAAAAAATCATTTTCAACTTCAAATAAAAACTCAAAAAACTCAGGATATCCAAAACCATCTTAAATAAGAAAAGTATTGGAATTATTACCACCCACAACCTCCACATGTACCCCAGAGTCATAGTAACCAAAGCAATATGGACTTGAACACAAAATAGACATGTTGTTCGATGGAATTGAATGCAATAGCCAGATGTAAGTAAATACATTTACATACACCTGATGTTTGCTAACGAATCTGAAATACAAATTAGAAAAAGACATCTTCAACAAATGCTGCTGTTCAGACAGAATGACTGCATATGAAACAATACAAAAAGATCCATACCTATCACGCTGTACAAAATCAACTCCAAATGCAACAATTTTACTCCTGCTCTTTAATGAAAGACAGGATATATGTCGCCTTTGGATTGGGCTCCTCTAACAATTTGCATCATCATCATCCTGAAATTTCAATGAAAAATCTAACCAACATCTTCTGTTTGAGGAAGAGAGTGAAACAGTAATAAATATAGGATAATTATGTCATGATGTAGGCTATCGGTATTTATGTACTATGACTAATGTTATCAAGTACAGTTCAGCTTTTCTTCAATTAAAATTTAGTGTTTTTAGACTACTATCCAAGCTCACTGTTCAGTTGGCATCACTGTGATTTTCTAGAATCGAAACTCATACTCATGTAGAAAGTTAACTGTTCTAATTCACAAAAGGCAAGCTTCTAACATTGTGCTTAATAGTGTGGGACATCACAATTTCATCTGAATAGGTCTCCTTAATATTCCTAAGAAGAAAGCAAAACAGGGATTTTTCTAGCAACTTTCCAGGATCAGATTTCTAATGCATTGGAAATATTCTTAAAAGTTTCCAACTCAGATATTTTTTCTAAATATAAAATGTAACTATAGTTTTCTTACTACCGGATAAGATATGCTCAGATGAAACTTAGCACTTGGGAAATTTCAACATGATTTAGTTTGCTGATTTCTAAGTTACCTCATCATCTTAACATGAAATTTCAAACTAATTTTCTCTAGGTAAAATTTGCATTTTTATATGATGATTCCATTTTATCCTCTTCTGCATGTGTTCTTGACTTATTATGTACAATTTGATTATATACTCCCCCACGGACTTTGAAATACCTTCATTTTTCAATGGGTATGACTTTTCTGGAAACCCCTTCTACTTTCTCACCTTGTTTTAGATTATTAAATGTCATAACACATACCATTTTTCTTTTAAGTCATTTCCTCCTGGGTATTAGTTCCCATTCTCTTATCACATCAAGGAAAGCTTTCAACACATTAGATTCATTGAAAATCTTACATGTAAGTGAAATTTTATCAAATATATGGGAAGTGCTTACTGATATTTCACATATATCATGACATGATTCAATATACAAAATATTACCTGTGATTAATATTTTCTACAGGTTAATTTTATTATGTTTTAAAATATTACCTAACCTTTCTTAAATATAATGTAAAGATGTATTACTTTCTGATTTTGTAAGTTAAGAAAGATAATTTCAATTTTAATGAAGATTTTGGTCTAGAATTTCTACTTTAAATTCCTTCTCTAGAGTATAATTAAAAATAACTGCTATATGAGAGAATTTTCATTAATTCTTTTGCTCATTCATGCAATGATCATTTTATTTCTTTATGCATTACTATTATAGGTAATTAAAAAGTAAGTAAACAAGATGGAACTCAGTCTTTCAAAACTAGTGATTTTGTTACACATAAATTATTTATCAATTAAAGTGACAGTAATTTTATTCTTTTTTTGATAAATAACTTTCAAAAATCTGTGAATAAAAGTAAATAATGTGGGATCATGAACTAAAATCAATTGAAAAGTTAAGTAATATTTAAAATACCCTTAAGAAATAAAATATTCACACCACCACATGAAGAATTTTCATTGTCCTTTTCCAGTTAAACAATAATGGTAAATATATATGAATAGAGAATTTACAAAACTAAGAGAAACAAAAGCAAAACTGGCCATGGGATAGATCAGACTGATAAGGTTCTGAAATCAAAGAATAAAACCCTCAGTTTGTAGAGAAATCTAGAGAATCCAAAAAATATCAACAAACCATATGGCTCAGTTAAGATCACTATTGTTTTGACAAAACACCATACAAAAAGCAACCTGGAAGTAAAGGGCTTATTTCTTTCACATATTCATATAACAGGTCCTCATCAGAAACAGTGAGGGCAGGAACTCGTGCAGAGCAGGGACCTCGAGTCAGGAGCTGATGCAGATGCATTAAGGATTCTACTTACTAGTTTGTTCCCCATGGTTGGTTCAACCTGCTATGTTATAGAATCAGGGACCCTCTGCTCAGTGGTGGTTCCATTCACAATGGTATGGGCTCTTACACATCAGTCCCTAATTGAAATTATCTATAGGCTTGCCTAGAGCTGGAAGCATTTTCTCAGTTGAGGATTTCTCATTTCTGATGATTCTAGCCTGTATCAAGTTGACATAAAATGAGCCAGCACACTATACATTTGTTCAACAGTTAATATATATATATAGTCACAAAATACTCAATAGAGAATAAGTGCATATATAATGCATGTTTATTTTATCAATATCCACAGATGTAAAGAAATATAAAAAAATTAAGTGCCACTGTATTAATGATACATAAATAAGATGCAATGGACATATAAAGGATAATTCTAAACACTCATTAAAAGAGTGAGATCTTATCAATAACATGACAGATGGAACTGAGGATCACTACATTGAATAATATGAGTCTGGCACTAAAGCACGAGAAGTGCATGACCTTTGCTTATAATGTAGAACATAAAGAAGTTGATAGCAAGAAGGTGGAGAGCACTGGTTTTTAAAAGATGCTGGCCAGAACTGTGAATGGGATGAATGAAGAACAGGCAGTATCCACTTAAAAACTAATAGAAGAAGCCTCAGCCTGCTGTTGTAACTCCAGACAGAAGTAATGTACTAGACCCTTCAAAAACCAAAGAAAACATTGAACCTGATTGAAGAGAAAGTGGGAAGTACCCTACAACAGATGGGCACAGGAGATCGCTTCCTATGTGTAACCCTAGCAGCACAGACATTAAGGGCAACATTGAATAAATGGGACCTACTAAAACTGAGAAGCTTCTGTAAAGCAAAGGACACTGTCACTAAGACAAAAAGGCAACCTACTGACTGGGAGAAGATCTTCACCAACCCCGCAACAGACAAAGGTCTGATCTCCGAAATATATAGAGAACTCAGGAAACTAGACTTTAAAATGCTAATTAACCCAATTAAAAAATGGGGCACTGAACTGAACAGAGAATTCTCAACAGAAGAAGTAAAAATGGCTAAAAGACACTTAAGGTCATGCTCAACCTCCTTAGTGATCAGGGAAATGCAAATCAAAACAACTTTGAGATATCATCTTACACCTGTCAGAATGGCTAAAATAAAAAACACCAATGATAGCCTTTGCTGGAGAGGCTGGGGAGGAAGGGGTACCCTCAACAATTGCTGGTGGGAATGCAATCTTGTGCAACCACTTTGGAAATCAGTGTTTCGGTTTCTCAGGAAATTCGGGATCAACCTACCCCTGGACCCAGCAATACCACTCTTGGGAATATACCCAAGAGATGCCCTATCATATGACAAGAGCATTTGTTCAACTATGTTCATAGCAGTATTATTTGTAATAGCCAGAACCTGGAAACAACCTAGATAACCTTCAATGGAAGAATGGATGAAGAAAGTGTGGAATATATACACATTAGAGTACTACGTGGCGGTAAAAAAACAATGACGTCTTGAATTTTGCATGCAAATGGATGGAAATAGAAAACACTGTACTGAGTGAGGTAACCCAGACCCAAAAAGATGAACATGGGATGTACTCACTCATAATTGGTTTCTAGCCATAAATAAGGGTCACGGAGTCTACAATTGGTGAACCTAAAGAAGCTGAGTAAGAAGGTGAACCCAAGGAAAAACATATAGTTATCCTCTTGGCTATGGGAAGTAGACAAAATTGCTGGGTAGAAAATTGGGATCTTAGGGGTGGGGTGGGATGGGGGTAAGGGGAGAAGGGGAGAGAAAAGGGAGAAGGGGAGGATGGGGGGAACTTGGGAAAAAAGGATGATTGGGATAAAGGAAGGTTGGATAGGAGAGCATGGAACCACAATTCTTAGTTAAGGGAGCCACCCTGGGGTTGGCAAGAGATTTGAACCTAGAGTGGCTCCCAGGAGCCCAAGGTGATGTCCCCAGTTAGTTCCTTGGGCAGCTGAAGATAGGGAACCTGAAATGACCCTATCCTATAGCAATACTGACGAATATCTTGCATATCACCATAGAACCTTCATCTGGTGATGGATGGAGATACAGACAGAGACCCACACAGGAGCACTGGACTGAGCTTCCAAGGTCCCAATGAGGAGCAGAAGGAGGGAGAACATGAGCAGAGAAGTCGGGCCCACGACGGGTGCACCCACCCACTGAGACAGTGGAGCTGATCTATTGGGAGCTCACCAAAGCCAGCTGGACTGTGACTGAAAAAGCTTGGGATAAAACTGGACTCTCTGAACATGGCAAACAATGAGGGCTGTTGATAAGCCAAGGACAATGGCACAGGGTTTTGATCCTACTTAATGTGCTGGCTTTGTGGGAGCCTAGCCAGTTTGGATGTTCACCTTCCTAGATATGGACGGAGTGGGGAGGACCTAGGACTTTCCACAGGGCAGGGAACCCTGACTGCTCTTTGGACTGGAGAGGGAGGGGGAGAGGACTGAGGGGGAGGGGGAGAAGGGTGGGAGGAGGGGGAGGGAAATGGGAGGCTGGGAGGAGGCGGAAACTTGTTTTTTTTTCCTTTTCTCAATAAAAAAAAGAACCTTTCAAAACTTAAAAGTTGTCGTCAAACGAAGGAATATTCAGTGTTTAAGAAGATAAATATTATTTTTTTTATTTTTTGACACAAAGGTTCTCTGTGTAGCTTTGGTTCCAGTTTTGGAACGAGTTTTGTCGACCATGCTGGCCTCAAACTCATAGAGATCAACCTGTCTCTGCCTCCATAGTGCTGGAATTAAAGGTGTGTGTCACCACTTCCTGGTTCAAAAGCTAAATATTTAACCTGATTTGAATATTATAAAAGGTACATGAGTATAGCAACATTATAAATATTTATTTGTTCTGTAATTGTAAAGTACTCAAAATTAAACTTAATGAAAATATGAAAAAGCAGAATAATACAAAATAGTATAAGAAAATAATTTTTTATTATATTCAGTTGATTTTATTTGAAATTATGTCTTTTAAAAATGTAGATTTGGAGTTAGATTATGATGTGGAAAGTCCTTCTTTCTGATTCATGGAAAAGTCTTCCAGACACTATGGGCCTATAGGCTGAAGATGGATACCTCAATGTTACAGAAGAACTTTGGGTGACTCTCCAGGCAGCGAGATGGTTTCTGTCACTTCTATAACTTTGGAAGCTGTTTACAATGCACTTCCTCTTTACTTAGGTAATAATATATCCTTCTAGGGTCTTAGAAGAGTTAAAGACAGATAGTTATAGGTAGTTTTTCTTAGTTATGATAAAAGTAAATTAAACATTAAACTTTTCAGATGCAAATAGACTAAATATTTTAAGTGTAATTCTTGGTTGATACTTATTTTGTTATATGTAATTTTATTATGTTAAAACTAAAACTTTGTTTTTAACTAGACAAAACGTGGAAGATTATGTGGGATGTCGTTTTGTATATGTGTTGCTTTTTATTAGTTGATGAATAAAGCTGTTTTGGACAAAGGCTTAGCAGAATAAAGCCAGGTGGGGAATCTAAACAGAGATATATAGATTAGACAGAGTCAAAGAGACTCCATAGTAGGCAGAGTCAAAGAGCTGCTATGGAGCTGTCAAAGGAGAAAGATACTAGTCAACTACAGAGGAAACAAGACATATAGAAATTAACAATAATTAATATATAATAGTTATAATATTATAATTAAGATTAATAGAAATGGATTAATTTAAGATGTAAGAGCTAATCAGGGATATGCCTAAGCTATTGGCCAAACAGTGTTGTAATTAATGTAGTTTCTCTGTAATTATTCGGGTTAGGGTTTCTGAAAAAGTAAGCACAGTCACTGTTTGCAAGATTACATAAAATACATACTTAGAATGGTCATTAATAAAGCTAAAATTAAATTTCACGTAGTTACTTAGTGACAAATGAGAATATTTACAGAATAATGTAAAAAATGAGGATAGTTCATTCCATAAAACCTCCTTTTTTTGGTGCAATTTTCTCCAAGTTGATAGAAACTCTACTGAATAGACTCTCCTTAACAACACAGAAGTTAAGTTAAAACTGTCCTGTCCCTCCAGGAAGGATAGAGGAGGTTCATGAGACACCAGAAATAATGAAACATCATAAGTCTCCAGCAGTTCATGAAACTAACAAGTCAATCAAGGCCCTCCCCCAAGATTATGAGTCATCAAATGTCCAATGCATAGGAAACTCTGACCTGTCAAGATGTCTTCAGGTAATGCAGAAAATTTCAGTCATTTTTATAAGTTACATGCACATTTACTGTCTACGTTAACTCAATTTGTCAGCACACACACACACACACAGACACACACACACACACACACACACACACACATATATATATATATATCTGCATTAAAATTTTCACTCGTGTATTGCACATAACATTTGAAGGAACATTACCCCCACTTAAACATGTGCCCTTCTCCCCATTCCCTTTGCCTTGCTAACAACTGTTAGATTACTTTCATAAATCGAGTGACCAAGGTCTATTCCCTTATTTGCTTCCTTCTTCCTGTGGAGATGGGCTACCAAAGGCCAGCAATCAGAAGATCCCTCACCTAGCTAACATGTCCAGTTAAAGTTAAATACCTCATCCTAACATGGGGTTTCCCTCTTTACCTTTATAAAGTGCCTTTCGCCTATGTGCCACGTCTGTCTGCTCTCTATCCGGAGGCAGGCCTTTGTGGCTTCAGGAAAAATATCCCTGTCCCTTTCCCTTCTTCCCTTCACCTTCTCCCTTGTCACCAGACCTCTCCTTTTGTTCTTTTCTGTTTGTTTGTTTTTGTTGTTGTTTTGTTTTGTTTTTTTCGAGATCAGATTTCTCTGTGTAATTTTGATCATCTTGGAAATCACTCTGTAGACCATGCCGGCCTTGAACTCAGTGATTATTTTTTCTAAACAAAGAAAATAATATTTGTTTAAAAAAACACTTGGCGTCTCTAGTATCATTTCTAGAATGACTTTGACTTTCTCAGGATTGCTGGGAAATATGAAAAAAGTGTTTATGATACACAGCAATCATTACAAGGTAGAAACAAGTACAGAACCTAGGGAGCTGTTTGCTCAGATCAGAATGCTGGTATTTAAAATGCCTATCTGTCACCAATTTCCTTCTAATAATGTAAAGGATATTATTACTTAGTTCATTTGTGTTATTAATTTGTTATCAGTAATAGAAGACCAACAATACTTTGTTTTACTCAATTAAAAAGAGATTAGAAAAATCAGTATTATAACACACAACTTCTAAAGTATTTCCTGACAGAATATATGTTCAAAAAATATGCTATTATTCTCTTTAAATAGGTGTACGCACAAATACATGGGAAATAATACTTCCTATTCTATGCTTTGAAAACATAGCTAAACAATGAGTAATTCCTTCTGAGACCTTATGGATATAAGCCGGGCTCTTTCTGCATTGTTTTCTTTGTAGTTATTCAAAAATGCATTTCCTTTAAGGAAGTTCTAATGGCTGTCACTATGATTTAAAGCTTTCTGCAGAATCTCTCACACAGGGCATGGCTGCCTAAATTACTTTGGACCTAATTTTAGATAAACTGCCATAGCAAGTGTTGAATAAATGCATGAGTAAGCAAAGGAAAGCGAAACAGATATTTAACATTTGTGACTGTTGTTATCTTTCTGAAGTGTTTGAATAGAAGTAGTTTACCTTGGTTAATTGGGTTCCCCCCAAAACAGAAAATCATGTTCAGAAACATTACATTACATTCATCATCTCTTTAAAACGCTTGTCACTGAGTTTCCAAAAGAGCAAGAGACTGAAGACAGACAGAGAGAGAGAGAGAGAGAGAGAGAGAGAGAGAGAGAGAATTTAAATCAGTTCTAATTGTATTTCTTTCAGAAACACTACTTCATCTTTTACTTCAAAAATATCAGATTATGGAATCGTGATGTGATCCTACACCATGGGTAGCTTTCAGGAGAAAAGTCCCACCATCTTTGTGATATTATGTTTGTGACATATTCTCTATTATGTGCTGTGCAATTTTCACTTTACTCTTTGATTTTTACTAGACAAATGTCTTCAGGAATGATATAAATCTAATACAATTTTTGACAAGATGGAAAGTGTAGGAAATGACACCTCTCTACAAGATATAGTTGGATTTTTTTAAATTTAATCTTTTTTGAGTATTTCATACGTGGATACCATATGACATCATTTAGCCCCTAAACTCTGCATACAAATCCTCTCATGTGTCTCAGACATCTCTAACTTAAGCACACAACAACACCACATACACATACCACACATATCACATGCACACATACAAATATGCATATACATCACACCACACACACAAAACTATGAAACCATTCAGTGCTACTCATATAAATATGCATTTATCGATAACAACTTGATATTGCATAGTCTAGCAGGAGACTGTCCCTAAAGAAAACTGATTCTCTCTCTCTCAGAAGTCAGTCATTGCCTATAGCTCTTCATTTAGTGTTAAGTCCTTGTTAAATGCCCCCTTCCATGTTGTAATGCAAACTACTTTTGTCATTATGAAGATCTTGTTTAGGTAACCATATTGTTGAAGCCTCATGGGTGCAGCTTTCCAGTCATGTCTAGAAGACACTATCCCTCCAGAGGTACTCTAGTTCACTGTCTCTTAGAATCTGTCTGCCCCTCTTCATAATTTTTCCTGGGACATAGAAAAAATTAGGTATTGTAGATTTAGGTATTGTATTATAGACGTTGTCATTCGGGAGTTGGAACCTCATGGTCCTTTGCTTTCTACATTTTCAAAAGTTACAGATTTTGCTGGGTAGTGGTGGCACATGCCTTTAACTCCAGCACTTGGGAGACAGAAACAGGCAGATCTCTGTGAGTTCAAGGCCAACCTTGTCTACAAAATGAATTCCAGGAACAGACTCCAAAGGTGCAGAGAAACCTTGTCTCAAAAATGCTGCAGATTTATACAATACTCTCCATCTGTTGAAAAACAAACTTATTTGAAGAGGAATCATATAAGTATTTGAGGGTTAGAAGGAACAGGTAACAGTGGATATAGAAAGCCAACCATCTTTCCTCTCCTTTTTCTGATGAGAATATAGTATCACACAAGTATTGACTAATATGTCCAAGACTGTCATGGAGCAATTAGTGATGGGCAGAAGTTTAAATTTCCAGTATTCTGCCCCTAGAACGTTTTGCAGATGGAGGACTTTCAGTGGTGTCTTGAAAGTCTCTTTCCTGGGAATTAGCTCTCATAGTACCTGGAGGTGTTATATAAGATGCCAAGGGATAAATGCAATCGAAAGACCTACCTGGCTGTAAAACTGAACTGGCATTGGAATAGTTCACCAATGAGGCAATGGTGGCACTTGTAGCTTCATGACAACTAGCAGCTGTATAAATGGAATTAAGGCCCACTCCAGAGGAAGGAATACACGCCTAGTCGTAGAAGACTAACCGACTATAGAAGCATAGCTAGATAGTTCATAAACCCTCGATACTACAGTTTTCTTGAAACAAAAATATTTGGAGCTGTTCTTAGATTTTAAATGGAGCTAAGAGTGCAATGGAAACATGGGCTACACAAATGGAGACAATTATATCCCCACCTCCATTGTCTCCTCTCTGGCAAAGTAAACAAAGAGCACGGAAGTCTTCTTGCAGACTCATCTCTAAACACATCATAAAGTGATTTTATTTTAGCTGAATTTTCTCACAATTACCGAATATTTAAATAATCTTTAATTAGCACATAAGAACAATTCCAACTTTGCCCTCGTGCGTTTGCTAAAGGCAGGTGTAGCAGAGGACTCATTTTGACCTCTAAAACTTCTTTATAATAACTAATATTAGAAGTAGTTCTACTAAATTGAACGAAAACTTGAAATGCAAAATGACCACAGGATTAGATCAATAAAGTATACCCAAATGCTAAATGAGATCAAAGAAAAGAGCATAAGAAAAGAGACAAATCAATAAAGTGATAAAATGACTGAATGCGGAAGTTATCATAATCAGTCATAAGCATCATCTCCCTTTCAATATGTCAGAGGGAAAGTCAAGTTTTTAAAAGAAAGGATATTTTCCTTTATTGATTTATTTATTAATTAAAATAACATAGTTCTCATCTGGAAAACTGAATACTTTCAATCTTACACTCTCCTCATAATTACAAAAGAGTCTTATTGATAGCTAGATCATTAAAATTCTCCTTAGGTCTATGCAGCTTGTATTCTATCAAGAGGGTCAGTTGATTTTAGAGCCAGTGAAGATTTTCTGTTGTTTTTGTTGTTTCTTGTACAGGGAGAGAAATGTATCAAACCTTTGGATTTTAAGTATTCATTAAAAAAGTGCACATTCTGTTGAACATAACTTACTGCAGTATTAAGACATATTAACAAAAACATTTTTAAGAATAAAGATGAAGCCTTAAATTGTGATCTTCTGGCTTTCAACCAGACCGTCTCCCTGCTAAACCATAATGCCAATATTTCTGCTGACTTGAGCCAATTTGAAAGAAGGCTCTTGCCAGCAATGGTATGGTTTACCAAGTTTATAATTGCTCCACTTTGGCATCCGCTCTCTTCCCCCAGGCCGCATGAATGGCCGTGGCTTTAGCAGATGGAATACAGATTTTCCATGTATGCAGTGGGGTGAGTTTCTTCCAAGATGCTCTCGAATTCTGATTTCTGAGTTTTCACTATACACATTGTTTCCCAATTTTCTTCCCATCTCCTAATTTCTTAGCAACTAAAAATAAAATGGGATGGAATATAATATGTCATCCCAACAGGTAGAATCTGTTCAGAGTTCACTATCATAGACATGATCAGTTCTCTCCTTCTACCATATGGGTCACAAGGGTTGAGAATTTCATTGTGGGTCCCAGAAGAATGGTTTTGCTCATTCTATTAATTCATTTTTTGTTAGTGAAATAAAATACCTTCAGGAAAATTATCTTAGAAGACAAAGGGTTTGTGTTGGCTTACAATCACAGGAATGAAGTTCAAGATGACAGGAAAGACCCGAAAGGCTTAATGGTGGGAGCTCACTGATCACATTCCATCTGATTTAGGAAACAGAAAGGGGCATGGAGGACATGACAAGAGGCAGAATAGGCAGGATTGCATACCTGTGTTTGTCCCTTTGCATCTATACTCAATAAAAAGAAATACAATAAAATGTAGGAGTATCCTATCAAACCTCACAGTCTATTATAGGAGTACACCTCCTCCAGCAAAGCTCCATCTCCTAAAGATTCCATAATTTCCCCATACTGCACAATAAACTGTGCACCAAGTTCATCAATGAGAAATATTTCATATTAAAATCACAATATTTGCTGAACCATCCTGCCTACCCCCAACTTCTGTTTTTACAGAAGTTTATCTGAGTTATTATTTAAAAGAGCAAACATTAGAACTAACGGTGCTGTTCAATATGTTCCCTTCAGAAGCTTCCTAAAGACAATCACTATTAAAAAGCAAAAGCTTTGTTTCTTCAACACCATTTGTTAAAGATGCTTTCTTTCCTCCAGGGCATATTTTTGGCATTGTTGTTAAAAACTGGACAGCTATAATTGTCTAAACTTATGTTTGAATTTTGCATTTGATTCCATTGATGTTGCACATGGCACACAAATCACTCCAAATGTATCAAAGACCTCAATTCAAAACATGAAACTCTAAAACTATTAGACAAACAGGTAGTAATCATGGTAAAAACATGTAGGCAAAGAAGAGATTTCAGACAAGGAAGCAATTTGCTCAGAGATTCACTCCAGCTATTGATACATGGAGCCTAATGAAATTTATGAGACTTCTGAACTATAGTCCAGTGAAGTGGAACACCACAGGGTTGGGCAAAAAAAAATCTATTGATCATATACATCCAATAGAAAACCAATAATTCAAAAAATATCTTAAGAAAATAAATCACTGAATCAAATATTGGGCAATACAAATTAATATTACTTTGTGATTTCATTGCATAAATGACTAAGATTAAGAAAAACAAGTAAAAATATCCTGGTTTATATTTGGGAAAAGGATAACTTTATTCACTGTTGGTAAGAGTGACACATGGTGCAGAGACTATGGAAATAGGCATGAAGTTTTTCAAGTTAGAAATAGATTTACTGTATGATCCAGTTTTACCACTCCCAAGACATATATCCAAAGTGTTGATGTCATACTTCAGAGACCTGACTGGTTGCACATTCATTGCTGCTGTATTCACAATAGTTAAGAAACAGGAATTGACTAGATACACATCAGTCAATGAGTTGAAAATGAAAATGTAGTATTTATTTACTGTGGAATTTTATTCAGTTCTTCAAACAGAAATCATCAATGTCATAGATTAAATGGTCCCATAAAAGATGGGACTGGGAGTAAAAATTCTGATTGAGGTATCCCAGACCCAGAGAGATCTTTCTCCTCAGCATGAAGACCATAGCATCACATATGTGAGATTTGTGGGTTTAACCTGGAGTACCTTTTGAAGGCAGGAAATTAAAATGAGGGATAGGCTTTAGAACTTGATGGAGAAGGATAACATTACATAGTTAATATGAAAATGGAAATAAGTAATGATAGAGAGGTACAAGTGAAGAGGAGATACAGGTGTAGGGTACATGACATAATTTTTGGGATCACTACTCTAAGAATATTTGTCCTGGATAATTGAAACTACATGGCTGAATAAGTCATAGGTTGTCAAAAAGATCCTACTGCCAAGTGTTAAATCGCTCCCTTCAAGTTTTCATTCAGGAAAGTCCCAGAAACCACCCTTTATAAAAATGGGGGCTTGTTATTGCGCTTTGTCATCCATCCCATCAGAACTTTATTGTACAACCTTATTACTGAAAATAAACTATTTATACTTTGGTCAAAAAAGTGGATAAATCAAGCTGGTTCTGTTGTAAATTTTTCCTCACTGATGACTAACTCTCAGTTCAAGAAAGTACAATGCAAGCTGTAGTAAGAGAAAAGTCATCAACAATCTTTATGTACCTATGTACCCTCCTAGCTAAAATAATGTCAAGATGTGACTATTGGTGCAATAGTGGCATAAATTCTGATGTACCCAACAGATTTCTCATTGAATTTAAGGCCAATTCCATAGAAGAGAATTCACAAATGGTTCCTTAAACACAATGAAGATCTGTGGATGGAGGCCACACAGGATCTAAGAATGTACATACTACTATTTGCTGAATAGAACTAGTGTCAAACACCCTCTTAAATAGTCATCCTTATCACATATATTAGTGAAGATCCCGTTCTTTATTAGAGAAGCTACTTATTGCAATGAATGGAAGTAAACACAGAAATTCACAATTAACCTCTGCAGAAAAATAATCATATTGAAATCCTGAGGTCCTAATTAGACATATATATCAACTCCTCTTTCCAAAGTTCAGATAATACCACATTGTAGAATATGTGGTGGAAAGATTCTAATAGCCAGAAAGTCATGAGGAGCATAGTGAAGTAGTATCTCCTATATATGAAAGAGCCATGAACTCACAGTAACAGTGGTTGCCTTGCACAATACTTGTACAAGATCAAGGAAGTGAACATTCTGTCATGGATATGGAGAGATGCAGCCTTCCATTATGAATAGGGGCGGGGCTACTGCCATCCCCTACCTAGCAGCTGATGAATGACATGTAAGAGAGAACCAGTTTTTTTTTTCAGGGTACTATACCTTGCACTTTGTCCATGACCTTCTATGCATGCCAATTCAGATGGTTTTAATTGGAATACTTGGATTATGGAGGAGACAGAAGAAAAGGCAGAAACAGAGGAGGAGAAAGAATAAGAGTAGGTGGAGAATTAGGAAAAAGAGATAGACTTACAAGATGCATTCATGGAAAGTCTAAGAAAAGAATGGGATAAAGGATATGATTAAAATATATCATATTTTTTCCTGAGTTGCTATCACTTTGAAAGATAGTAGAAAGGAATGTTACAAAATATCTGGAATTTAATCTGTTTTTATCTGTGGGTAGTTAATTACTATTAAATTCACAGAGGTGAATTGGCTGAATAAATCATTTACACACACACAGACAGAGAGAGAGAGAGAGAGAGAGAGAGAGAGAGAGAGAGAGAGAGGTGGAAAGCTAATTATTATTAACTCATAAAATGACTGAAGCCAAACAAGTCTGCTTATGATGGGAAAAAGAAAAAACCCACATTATTAAGTTAAGTAATTATTTCTTTTCATTCTTCCACATAATTTATTTGAAGATCTAAATATTTACACAATACATAAGTGAATTCACAAATTTACATATAAAATTCTTAGATGTGACAGTCACTTTATAAGTAGCAGTTAAAATAGGACATTTTCTATCTAATCATATAGTAGGTTCTGTTTTCTCCTTTTGATTGTGAGCCTCACGCTTAAACAGTGGATCCATCTTTCCAGACCTTGTTTTTCCTTTTCAATCTACATTGATAAACACTGCAAACTTAGACAAATTCCCTTGCTTTGTGTGGTTATTCATTTGGAAGATGTTTATCTAGTAACAGGGTCTGAAACCATCTCTAGCAATGACAAAGGTCTGGATCACAAGTTGCCTGGTAATTGGCTCTCCCCTGTAACATTTTGCTCTTCAGCAATGGAACCTTTGATTTTAGACTATTTACACTGTGAACCTGTCAGTTCCAACTCTTTTACAGAAGGAAAGTACTGCAGCTCTTGCTACAAAAATCAATTTTATTCATGTCTAATAATTCTGACACTTGACAAATTAGGAAGGAAGTATTTTGTCTCAGAGGTTATGATACCTAGAGAAGTAGAAACTTAAAGCTCCAGAGGAGGCAAAAACATAATTTCACAAAAGTCAGGGCTAACTGAAACTCTGATGGTTTGTATACTAAAGAAAACAACCTCAGAGTCAATATCTTCCAATGACACCTGCATATCAAAGGGGACCCTAAAACGGAAGATTGTTCAGAAGCCTTCACTCTCATGTTATGGTATGGTGGGGATATACAATTCAATTTTCAATAAAGCAATAATCAAGACTTTCCACCTCAAACCTAGGGAAGAGTCTACCTCAATATTTAATAGATCAGTGTCATGTGTTGTTTGATGTCATGAAGTTACAATGAAGTTGTGTGAGATCTTGATCATTAATATTCCTTACTACGAGCAAATCTTATGTACATCTTTAATTCAAATAAAATTCAGGTTTATATTAGGTGCAGTGTTGAACATGTATAAGCACCTAATTATCATATTTGAAGTAATAACAATTCTTCTAGCTTCCATGATTTTCCCACAAATACACCTTTGTTCTTATTAAATACTAATTGGTTTCCAAGACATAAACACTGACGAATGCCCACAATCTTCCTGAAGAACAAGTAGACAGCATATGTGAAGTGCACTCATTTTTCTTTTTGTGTATGAAAAATGCAAATGTCTGATCAACATAAGTTTTATTCCAATTTTCTTCTCCTCAGTAAGATGAAGCCTGGTGGTGTTATATGATGACAGCTGCAGAGTTGACTACTGGCAAACGATACTGGATGGAAAATGGTTGTGTCTGTCTGCAATGATCAAAACTGCCGCAAGCAATACCCACATACCAATCTCAGCACCTGACAGCTTGACGGGTGCATGGAATCAAGGAGCAGGTGCAGGAGTCCAGCGACAAATCAAGGTTTTCGGAATCTCGGGGTATTTTGTGTCAAGCACAGTCAAATACAAAGAGAGATGAAGGTAATTTTAGAGCAAGGGGAATGATTAAGGAATAATGATGTGCTGAAAGTACCTACCTGGAGGGACAGGAAAGAAAGATGCAATGATGGAGGGATGGCAAAACATAGCTAAGGGTGAGTATAGCATCTGAAGTAAAATTTGGAAGGAAAACCACAAAACTTTCCCTCCCATAAAGAGAAATTTCATTTTCTTTTTCTATCAACTGTATATCAGCAATCTTTTCAATTTTCATCTCAAGGCTCTAAACTTTTGCTATCTTTTAGCCACCAAAATATTTCCTCCTCTCATGTGCCTTATCAGTTCAATCAGTACCAAAGATGATACACTTTGTCCATCCTCAGGAGTAACTCTTAGGAATACAGGGATTGTTTTCCTAGGTCCCTCATGAGAAGGATATGGGCTAATAAACCCTCCAATAAAAAAAAATTCCAAGATTAACCAGGTAGACTATTGGATCATTGAAGTCCATATTCAGAAATCACTATGAAAAGAGATGAAACCCAAGTTTCTCTTATTAACTATATAAGAAAAGTTGACATGGTTTGAGATAGAATCAAGCCATTTTGAAGAAGTGCAAATATAATGTTTGATAAAAAAAAATCATAAATTTAGGGTATTTGGTGAAGTAATGAATGACTTTGGGGCAGGCAAATATGTCACAAGAGAAACTTTGGTCAAATGTAAAAGCTGAAACAACATGGAAGCAAATAACACTGCCTGCATATGGAAGAGTACTTAATAATCCTCAGAATGTGCTTTCTAAGATTATGAGACCTTGCTTTCATAAGGAGATTGTGATTTCTTGCTTTTAAGACTGATCATGAATCTAGGAATGAGAATTTAAATCAAATAGATACAGAGCTACTTTCTAATGGCATGAAAACATCAAATATTGAATGAGATTTAGAAAACTTCCCCACTGGCTACATTCTCAGGAAGGAACAAGGGTCTGAAAAGGTAGGGGAAAGGGCAAGTCTCTCTGTCCCTGGTGACTCAGATGTAGATGTGTTTGCTGGCAATGGTCCGTAGTTATTTTATTCTGACAGTGTGATGTGTGTCAAGATTGATGAAGAAGGGAAGGAAGTGGCCTCAGTGCTGAAAGTTCTCTTTCACATGGCTGAGTTTTAAGTAAACTTTAAGATGCCTAGAATTGCTGGAGTTACCACAATTTCCTTACTGCCTTGGCTGGCCTGAAAACATCAAGCACAATGGGACCATTCACCTTTGTTGGCACTCTCATCTGTTACTGGTATTTGTTCAGGAAAAGACATTATGAGTGCGTTTGTATAGATGACAAAGTATTACGTCGCAGCGGTATTTGTCAATATAATACCTAATGAATGCTTTAGGTGGTATGTAGATCAATAAACAATTTTATATTCTTTGTTGTTGAATGTCATCAGTTTAGTCTACATCTGGATTTATAAATCCCAGTGAGGCCAAGCAGTTGACCTTACAAGGTCTTCTTAGAATTGTCATCTATCAAATGAGGGTCATAGCTGCCTCTGTAGTTTTTGGGGTGATTGGATGAGATTACGTATTCATAGTGTGTAATGTCGTAGAAATGCAATTAACAGGATATTGTATTATTACGTTTTGTTACTCTTAACTCTTACTTCTAAAAAATTATAAAAAAAAACTGTCTGTGTTCATGGTGTTCATGACCATTAGAACACACGTTCTAGAGTTTGAAGGAAGATTTTTGAAATATAATTGATCAACAATCATTGTGTGTGTGTGTGTGTGTGTGTGTGTGTGTGTGGTGAAAATCTCTTGAAATCTATTGATATTATCATTAACTAAAAACTTCACCAAGACAGACACTTTACATATGGTATAGAAAAATGTTCATTTTTATTGTGTTTACAATTCTTTTGAGATGATTACATTCATCTTTACAAAAATTTGATGATAAAGCATAATTCTAAAAATTTTCTCATTTCTTTTTGTTGTTAGTTTGCTATTATTTTTTGATTATTGAGACAGGGTCTTACTCTATATAGTTATATAGGTCTAGTTATATAGGTCTTATATAAACCTTATATAGGCCTTCAGCTGACAGAATGTTACTCACCTCTTTCCCAAGGGTACTAGGATTAAAGTTATATGCTACCACATAAAGCCTAAAATTCCTTTTTGGGGAGTAAAAAGCTGAAATATTTCTTGATAAAAGGGTTTCAATTTTATCATCAACATACATTTATTGCCTCATCCAATTTTTCCTTTCATTTTGAAATTTATTTTTCATTGATGAGACATAAAAATTAATACAATAAAGTATATTGTATATAATGTGCAAATCAAGTTAATCTTGTATATGTATGTATGCATTCATCACTTCTCTATGGTGACAACATTAATAATTCTATCTAGATGTTTGAAATGTTCAACACAGCTTTGTTACCTACATTATCTAACTGTGCAATACATGTTCAACCTAGCCTTGTTACCTACATTCCTGAACTATTCAAAAACCACACTTGATATATTCAACCCAACCTTATTAACTACATTACCATTACCCAACTGTGCAATACACATTAGAAATTCTAATATCTGCTTCCCTATACTTTCTTTCTCATTAATCACATTTATCCAACCTCTGTCTCCTATACTTCTTAGCCTCAGGGAAACTTCACTCTATGATCAACTTGGTGAGGGCAGTTTTTACAGATTTCCACACATCAGGGAGAATATATGGTAGTTCCTGTGTCTGTCCTTTCTTTTTAAATTTGCTCAGTGAAATATTTTCCAGAACAAATAATATGATTTTATGAAATTTTGTGACTGAATTGCATTCCATTGTGTATATGTGCTAACTTTTCTTTATCGAGTGATCAAGTGATAGATAGACATTTGTTTCCATTTCTTAGCTAGTGTGAATAATGTTGCCATTAACATGGAGTACATCCTACACTGAAATTTCTATAAATTTTATATGACTATATGGTATGTCCATTTTAATTGTTGATGAGTTTCCATATTATGTACCATAATAGCTGCATTATTTTACAATCATAATAACAATTAGCAGTGGCCCTCTTTTCTCTGCATCCTCGTCAATTGTTACCATTTTATGCCTTTTTGATAATAGCCATCATTACTGAAGTGATGTACTGTTTTATTGTGTTTTTATTTGTATTTCTCTGATAATTTGTGATGCTAAATGCCATTTGTTTGTATTCTCTTGAGAAATACTCAAGTCTATTGCCTATTTTCCAGACTAATCCTCCCATGGTGGTTGACCTGGCTGGCATCCTCAGTACACTCCAGAATTCACAGATATTTTTATATTAAGTATAGGGCTCAAGCTCATGTCCTGATACAGGGCAAGCTCTTTGATTGCTCATCCCTCTTTCCCTCACTATCGTACACAAGTCATTCTTTTTACCAAAAATAAAGTCATTAGCCATATAGTGTAAGGAATTACGATTTATCCACAAGTGAAACCATATGTTTTACAAGTTCATTAAGACTCATACATTATTAATATAAGGTGATTATTGAGTATAACTGTGAATCTACGGGTAGCAGATATTTACAGTGTGAAATGTCAGTGAGAAGATAAGCATAGGGTCAGATCATCACTTCTCCACTTGCCTTTCTCCAGGCTGTGCTGTTCCTCTGCTTTCCAGGTCTTCTACTCTTTATTGGTGTTTTCTCCAATAAATTTCTATATCTTAAAATTAAAACATCATATTTCTTTCAGATTTTTCCACTCACAAATTATAATCAATCGCTTTTATGGAAATGGACTCACTTTATGCTTACCCTCTCAGAATTAAACAAGGATACCCCTTTCGAATGTGAATGATGTTTCTTCACAAGCCATTTAAACATAATTCTATTACATCTGTAAGATGTTCTCTTAATATTACTTTACTTGAGATAGTTTTGTATGATACTTATGATCAAAAAACAAAATAAATGAGTGAGTGACTTATATATTCAGACCTGTTAAAACACCTTTAAATACACACAAACAATTACAATCCCTTAGAATAGTTCAATAACTTTGCCTTCACTATTTAGAAGCAACCATATCATATGGTATTTTAAATCAATCAGTAGGTAAATCTTGACCACGTTGTACCCCGGAATGTTTCATGTACAGTTTTAAAGTAAACAAAATTTCTTCATACTGCACATTCCCTGACCCATTAAAATGCCTTGTTCTATTTTAAATGCATTGATTAACTCAGAACGAATGTAATAGGAAACTTTCTAAAACCCCACTTTGATAAGTTTAACTTCTATACCTAAAATAACTGCAAACTCTGAAGGGAGAAGAATTCCCATAAAAACAAATTATTTCACCGAAAATTGGCAGCTATTGTCATAGGAATTCGTGGGGTACACATTTGTTGCTTCACACAGCAATCATTATTAGCATAAATGCTGACATTGTCACAAAGCTTGGCCATGATGACATAGAAAAGGCTTGGAATGATTACCAGTAAGTTGACACGAGCCTGAGCTGCCAGCATCAACACTGAGGGCAATTCTGCTAAATAAACGTCACTTTTGAGAAATACAGCAGATTATAGAACAACTAATTAATATCACATCTATTCTGGAAGAGGGAGTGTTTCAAAAACACCCAGAGGCATAGACAGTCATCAGCGCAAAATTGATTATCCACAGGTGGATTCCGAACATTGCAGTCCCCCATCACAGCAGATTTCCCCGCTCAGTGACTTCACACCACCTCAGGCAAGCTCAGCTCCACAGCTTGCATTTCTGCTGCTCAGTCAAGCTGTCTTGCTATTTGCAAATTATGCAGGATTGTGGACAGCATCAACCCCAGGCCTCAGCTTTGTGAGGTTCAGTATGCTTCTCCTTGCCTACCAATGCTATTGGATTCTCAGCTGGCTCTTCCAGTTTGGCAGATGAATTCTTACCCCCAAAACACTTCTACTTCGTCTTACAGGAGGGGTCCTGGTTGCTCCATAAAGTAACTTGTGTATAAACCTTAAAATCTTTCTAATATGGTATTCTCTTTCCCAGCACCCCAAGACATTGGGAGTCTAACCTGACTCCCAATCAGTGGCTTTTAGAAGATGCTTGAAAAAAATGCCCAGAGTATAAAAATGGCAAAAGGGAAAACCAGAATGTCTTCCCAGCATTCCATATGGGACACAGTATTTATATAAGTACAATATACAACAATTACCATGATTACTAGCAAACATCAGACAGCCTTTCAAACTACTACTATGTTTCAAGCCCGTGGTAATGAAAACCTATGGACATCTTTGTCACCCTTACATTTGCAAGAAGTAAAGTATCTAGGGAAGACAAAGTTACCAAAAGAACTATCACTTGAGTGCAGAATATTCATGTAGAAAGTGATTTATACAATGGTTCCTATGACCTCCTATGGTAACAGAGGCCACAAATATTAGCACAGACCCCAACTGTAGCAGGGCCACAGATTCCAATATGGTTCACAGCAACAGCTCAGTCCCAGCACAGTCTGAGCACAGCCCTGTGATACCAACAAAATCACAGACTGCAGCCAAACTCCCTGGCTTCCGTGTGGCCTTCAGTAGTAACATAGGCCTTGAACTTCAACAAAGATCCCAGCTGCCATAGGAATATGGGTCCAGACATGGCCCTTGGTGGCAGTCCAAGTCTGGACATCACCATGACCCTCCCTCGGTGATTAGCAGGCCTCACACATCAACTTACTCCACACTGCCCTCTCTTTTTTCAGTTCTACCTCTTTCTGCAACACATGACTTATTCTGTTTCTCTTTCTCTCCCATTTCTCCAGTACATATTTATTCATCAAAGTTGGATCCACCCTCTTGATGGCACAGGCAGGCCCATGGTTGTCTCCCCAGCAGTCCAGGTCTTGAGGCTAGCCTGTGGGTGGCTAGCAAAACCCTGAATCAAATGGGATCAGGTGGGCCCATCGATGTCTTCTAGGCAGCACAGGTGTTAAGGACTCAGGCTGGATCTACAACTGGATTTTTCTCAATTGAGGTTTCTCCTTTCAGATATCTCTAGCTTGCATCAAGTTAACATCAAACTATATAGGACAAATTATAAATATACTCTTCTCAAAGCAAATAAGTCAAACTACGGAAACCCCAACTATGTACGATTATCCAGGCAAACTGACATGATGGTATAATAGGAATTTTAAATTTTAATTGAAATTGGTTTACTTTGTTTACTGAACTACCTGAGAAGCATCAGAATGGCAGACTACAAGAGGTACTGAGTGAGTGGCAGGCTACAGGAGGGACTGTGAGGGAGTGGCAGACCACAGAAGGCACTGTGAGTGAGTGACAGGCTACAGGAGGGACTGTGAGGGAGTGGCAGACCACAGAAGGCACTGTGAGTGAGTGACAGGCTACAGGAGGGACTGTGAGGGAGTGGCAGACTAAAGCAGACTCTGTGAAGCACCTTTCAAGCCTGCTTGTCCTCTCCTCCCTGAGCTTAGGACCTCAGACTACTCACACTCATGAAGATGGTAGTAGGTTTTTGAGGTTGTACTTGTTACTTGTCTCATTGCTGTGACAAAGTACACAGTAAAAGCAACTTAAGGAAGGAAAATCTAAGCTCCTGGCTTGAGGATGCAGTCTATCATGACAGGAAGTTACTGCAATGAGAGTGTCCCTAGTTGGGGTGGCATCAGACAGCTGGTGACATCATGTACATTGTCAGGAAGCAGAGTCATGAACCCTAGTGTCCCTTTACCTGAAAAATGCTCCTGATTTGGTCTTTTTCCAGTAGCCTGGGATATCATTGCAACTTGGGCTATACCATCATCACAGCTTTACAACAAGTAGCCATTTCAAGATCTTGGTGTAGGGAACATTCCTCCACTACACATTGATCCACCTCAGGATGTATGAGTATTCAAGCCTCCTAGTGCCCACACTCATTCAGGCCTCAAGGATAACATGAGTTTCTGCTATCAGCTCGGAATATATCCTGGTCCCGTTGAGCCCAGCTATAGTACGCACGAATTTGCCTTAATTCACTAACCCAAGAAAACACTTCCCTAATCATTTTTCCATCAGAAGAATATTTGGAAGCAACCATCCTTTTTTCTGTCTTCATTGAAAGGAGTCATCTTTTTTTAATCTTTGAAATTTCTGTTGAGATTTTTAGGGTTACTTATGCTTGCTACCATGGCATCTTCAGATAAAGATGCTTTGACATCTTTATTTCCAATTATGACAATAACTGCTAACATATAATGACTTATGCTGTTATTAATGCCCTTAATTATTATCCCAAAGTGTTAAAACCATGCATACTGAAGGTAGACAGCATCGAGCTGAGTCAGACAGACCAGTGATAACAGAGAAAAGCATGAGTGTTTAAAGTATAGTCATGAATGTGTTGGGAAGTGTAGCAAAACATATAGATATTCTAAAACAAATTAAAAGTTTAGGAAGAAAGAAAGCCGGCACATTGGAAGAAAGCAGAGTCTCAGATGCACTTGAAGCTCTGTAGAGAGAGAGGCCTTAATACAAGTGTTTGAAAAGGCAATATAAGATATGAGATTGTGGCTAAGATGTAAACTGATTGAATCAGTGATTTTTATACTAGAGAAGTTTGAAATGATTTTGGTTAAAAGGTCATGAGACAGCTAATGCAAGGTAGGTGTTGGAAAAATCATAACAGGTGAGACAAAACTTTATTTTATAAATGGGATGTTGTAAATATAGAGGATGAGACATGAGCCATAACAGGGTGTTTAACAGGCAAAGCAATAGCTTGAAATTGGTGTTATGTATGAGCTATTTATAAAAAAGACTTTGAACCAGTTTCTGAGAAAGGGTCTGGATATGTAGGAACATATAAAATGCAAATTACTTACCTTAAAGAGATGAGTTAGACAGGACTCTGGATTCATTAAGTCTGTTGTCATATAGGTCTTGTTGTCATATAACCAAGCATGATTTTTAATGTTTATAGATAATCAACAAGCCACTCTACTGATAGGCAAATTCCTAGACAATTATCTTTGTGTGTGAACTGGAAAAAAGAAATTATCTTCAATGACCAGAATATTTTTAGACTAAGGACACAGTTCATTTCCTTCTTAAAGATCAACATATGGTAGCTGGTTTATATATTTAATATTCATCTAGAATACCAAGTATTTTACACACATCTTTTCAAGTCTGCCCAATAAATCGCAAAGGAAAAAGAAACAACCTTATTTAATACCAGAAGAAACTAGCGTAAAAATACCATTTGACTAAAATTTTAACGTAGCCAAGTGTATTAGTTCCATTGCTATGACTGTGTTAAGACATCAGGACTAGAAGAAATTTGTGAAGGAAGGAATTTGTTTGTGGCTTAAAGTTCCAGAGAGATAGAACTCTTCCGTGGAGGGAAGAAATAGCAGCAAGTGACAGGCATGGCAGAGGCAAAAGGAGGGTGAGGGGATGCATCTTCAACTGCAAACAGAAAACAAAGAGAGCACAAACTGAAAATAGGGTGAAGCTAAAACCTGTCAAATCCTTCCGCACCTTGACACAATTCATCCAGTAAGGCTGAATCTGTCTATAGCCTATTCAAATGGCACTACTAGCTTGGAACCAAGTGTTCAAATTCCTGAGCCTATGGAGGATATTCTCCTTAAAATCATGACACTAGGATAAAACCTGCAGTAACCTGATTTCACAGCTTCCTTATTTAAGTATTTACTTAAATAAGATAAAAGATAAAATAAAAACCTGAATAATTTGTGGAAAAAGACATTTTGAATGCATGCTCCCTGTTCAAAAAGTTTTGAGAATATCAAGAAAGCCACCATAGAGGATTAAAATGGGAGCGAAACCTTTGTGAGCATGGGGTTTGTTCCACGTAATAGATGGCAGAAGCCTCCACTAGAGTTGCCCCATGAGCAATGTCTCTCGGTATGAAAAAGAGCACTGCAAAAAAAAGTTGCAATATAGGAGATGGTGGCTCACACCCATAATTCCAGCGTACAGATGAATTGTCAGGAGCCAGAGGTTAGCCTAAGAATTAAGATGCAGTTTGTGCAGATGGTTGCGATTTTAACTGTTGAATGTTGAAATTCAAAGACATAAATTAATTACTGTGAAGATTAAAGCCTGTTACTGAATGAGCATTTTTTATATACAATAAACAACACAGGTTAAATGTTACAATCAGACAAATTTCATAACCACATTAAATTGACTTTTACTTACTGCCATTTTTATTTTTTAACCTATGCACAAATATTGGGGAAGTTGCATAGCACTTTAATCATCACTACTTTATAAACTGTACTTGTATTGCGGTAGTCCTTGAGCCAGGATATTTATGGAGAATAAGCCTCTCTCTAGGAAGTTATTGAAGGCTTTCCACCGAATCAGTTAGGAATGAATAGAAAGTGTGAAGAATGATGGAATGATGAACAAATAATAGATTTTCTTTGAAGATCCCACTGAATAGCTCTGACTGGAACACAAGGCAAAGGCAGTAAGGGGGAATTCATATATATATATATATATATATGTGTGTGTGTGTGTGTGTGTGTGTGTGCATGTGTATGTGTATATAATTTATTACATAGATTTCATTATAATATTATTATATTAAATCTCTCTATATAGCCTAATAACAGGTTCTAATCTGTGGCAATAAAAATGAGATGCAGAGACCCTACAACAGTCCAGTGTGATGGGTTTTCCACTAAACATAGCCACAAGTTTGACAATTACAAGCCACCCGTGTTGAGCAAAAACTCAGACTCAGAATCAAAAAGTGGTATAATAATACTTTCCCAACCATGTCTGGAGTGAAATAATGAGGAAATGTTTGAGATTATGACAAGGCAATGAATAGTTGTTCAAAGAAGGATGGGTAGGAAGTAAAGGAAGAAAGTGGTGTATGATTTTTGCATCACTGTCAGTCTCCTCATAGGCATAGAGTAAAACCAAGTTGGGATGCCTAATGATAATCACCAAAGGAACCAGACTATAGAAATACAAAGCAATAGGAAGAAGAAAGAAATCATTATGATAACATAAGGAGCCAGGACTTAAAGCAACCAAATGAAGAAAGAGAAAGAGAACTCAGCTGGAACGTCTACCGTAATAAATACAAGATGAGAAGCTGGGATATGTGTGACCAGAGAAGAAACACACAAAGCTGTAAAGCTTTCCTGAAACTATTTTTTTTTTCTGTTTTTGTATCACAGGTGAAGATCATTATACCCCAGGACAAATTTCAATGAAACAACTTGAATAAATACAGGTTGAAGAAAAGGCATCATGTGGAGATCCTGATTTGAAAATTGTTGTCACAGCAGTGACAGAGTCGATATGAGCTGGTGACACAGTAGCTAAGAGAGACGGTGGTGATGGATAAAACTTGCATGTCATCAACATGATCATCTATGTGAAATGAATATGAGAGCAAATGTGAAATTTTCCATAAGAGTTGGAACATGATGAGGTATTACTGCATACATCATTTTATATCATTCAAATAATAATCTGACAATAGCCCACCACTAAGACACCAATGAGTTTAAATGTTGCTGTTAGATACCGGGGAATCAATAACTTAGACACTTTATTTATACAATTACAAAAACTCATACACAGACAAAGTGGATTACATATTTTCTCTGTAATTGTGACAAATAAAAATTAGAGGCCTCCCTGTACTTAATAAGTCAAGGGTTAGGTGGTTTTCCCTTGGTCAATACAGAAATCCTTGTTTCTCTTTGTATTTTCTCTCACCCAGTTATGGTGTTTGGTAAAATACGGCTGTAAGGGAAACATTAATTGTATTATGACTCAGTTCAGTTTCCTCTGTGATTCTCTAGTGAGCCTTGAAGAGCTCAGAAATATTGCTCACATCAGGGTTATATTTATTGCCTGTCTTGTGTGCTCTGTTTGTGTCTCTGCAATCATAGCTCAAATGTTGATAGAAATCTCTGTATTTTAATGGGATAGCCCGATCTATACACTCAGTATCAACTCCATTATACATTCCAGAAAACTATTTACAGCTTTAACTCTAATGAAAATCAGAAAATCTAATTGAAAACTTGCAAGTTACTCAACAGCAACAAGAATTTCCTAAATA
This sequence comes from Microtus oregoni, assembly GCF_018167655.1. Taxonomy (NCBI): domain Eukaryota; kingdom Metazoa; phylum Chordata; class Mammalia; order Rodentia; family Cricetidae; genus Microtus; species Microtus oregoni. The sequence goes on along the minus strand of NW_024543060.1, from coordinate 69,545,548 downwards.
GAAGATGACTTTTTGTCTAATAGATATGAATTACCAATCATTTCAAATTTATGCTAATTCTAATAACAGTATTATACCATGAAAATGAACTTGGAACTTATGAACGTTATCATCAGAGATATCAAGAAAATTGGTTGTTAACTTCTTACACAGTTGAAATGCCTTTTATTATTGCCATATTTTGTTCCAGCCAAAAAATATCATTCATATTCTGGTAGGGAGCTACTTAAATGGCTTTGTGCAAAATTTCAACAAATGAATAAAAAAATTATTTTTATATGACCATGTTTAATCAGTCCCATCTTAGAAGAACTCATAATAGCAGAAAATCACATTCAAAGTATTATAGAGGTGTGTTCATTCTCATTACAAGAATCTCTTCTTAACGTCCCAGGAAGTATGCATATTAGAAAGAGACTGAGAGAGTATTTTTAACATTGAGATTCTCTAGTAAATGTGAAAATAAATTAGTGGGCTACATTACTTAAAGACCTTCATATGTTAGCAATAATGAATTTATCTCCTGGTTCAGCTCTTTCCTCTGTCTGATACTTTTGCTTTTGGGACCTTTGGAACACACATGCACAGATGTGATTATCCTTCCTCTCTGACTTCATTTTTGACAAATAAGTGAGAAATAACCCAGACCCCCTCACACCATTAGTAAGTTTAGTTTCTATAGGATATTGAATGCATCTCGTGTGTTTCTTTACCTATGGTTAGTATTGGTTCTGTGATGGGGTTTACTATGTTGCCTATGTAGCTAGTAAGAGAATGAGAGGAGAGAGAAAGGCACAGATACTGGAGCTGAAGATAAAGGGAGACAAATGAACTTGGATCTTTATAACAAGAAACCAGAGGAAAATTTAAAATGTGTTTGGAAGGGATCTTCTCTAAGTCTCTATCTTTGTGTGCGTGTTGTTGTTGTTGTTATTTTCCCTGTCTTCCTTTATTTTCCTCCCCAAATGACCAGAAAGAAAATATCCTTGTTTCTCTCAAAGAAAAGACATAATCAAAATTCAAGGACCAAATTGTAGTGATGAGGCATGCAGGCCTGCTTTTCGTCCCGCCTGGCTCCCACCCTGCTAGCTTAGCCCCCGAAATAATAACACAGAAACTGTATTCATTTAACACTGCCCGGCCCATTCATTCTAGCCTCTTATTGGCTAGCTCTTACATATTGATTCAACCCATTTCTAATAATCTGTATCACCACTTGACTGTGGTTTACCTGGATGAGTCTAACTGGGGTCAGTCTCAGAGAGGACAGCCATAGCGTCTGCCTGACTCTACTTTCTTTCTCCCAGCATTCTATTCGGTCTACTCCACCTATCTAAGCTGCTGTCCTATCAAAAGCCCAGGCAGTTTTTTTTATTAATTAACCAATGAAATCAATAGATAGATAGAAGACCCTCCTACATCACCAAATAAAATATTTTAGTATTCTAACTTATTGACTAAATTTTATATATAAAGTAAATTTAAAAAAATTTTGACTCAATCATCAACCCACTACAATGGGGGAACCCCTTTTAAGGAAAATGGCATTACCAATTACAAATCAGACTAGGAAGTAATAGTTCTTTTAAACAAACACATCATCAAGAATTCAAATTCATCATACAATTAAAGAAAAAACTTCCATTCTGAAAGGTAATTGGAAAGAATTTTCAGACAAACAGAACAAAACAAAATAGAAAACTACAGAATTTTATAAAAACCACATACATAGAAGATAATATATGTTCTTGGATAATAGTATTCCAAAAAGATAACTTGCTAGCTTTCCAATGAAACTCCATCATCAAGAAAGAAAACAACTGTGGAACCAGCTATAGGAGAATACCCAGGATTAAGGTCTTCCTTGGGCAAAAATCACCCATTGGCACAGCTGCTTCCAAGAGATTGCAAAGGAAAATAGAGGCAACATACGCAAGCCGGAGGGTTCCTTCTGGAAAACCTGGTGATACTGGAGAAGTTTTTCTACTCTAGTTCTGATTCTTGGCAAGAGATGCCTTAAATACCAAGAACGTCACCATGTGTGATTTGCTCTCTAATCTGCCACAGACGTTAGCTTTGTTAGTAATTTACACTTGTGAAACTTTGTGAGTATATGTACAGACTTCTTATCCAATTCTCAATGGTGATTCATTTCTCAGTACTCTTAATGTAGCCTCTAAAAAGAGGGGTGTTGTATAATGTTAATATGACCCTGCAAAGGTGCTGAATTTTAAAAACATTATTCTTCCAGAAGTATAGAGATAGTAAAATCATCAAACCTTAGATTCAGCAAATTCCTGAGAGAGCATCTCTTTCATTTTCTAGAAAAGCAGGTAAAAAGCCATAGGCCTGAACAACACTATTTCTTTTAAATGTCTGAAGCTGTTGAATAAACTGGTGCTTCATTCTTCTCTTATCCTTTTAAGTTTAAGATATTGACCTTAATACATTTTTAATATTTTGATGAAGCACAAATATATTAAAGGTTGGCTCATGCAAGACAACCAATGCCATTTCCAATAAATGGCAAACCAAACAAAATGATCTCTTTAAGAAACGTCTAGGGGCAGAAGCATGCATAACTGCTTTTAATAGCATATGCCTTTTTTCAGAACATAGCCATGATAGTTTAGCTACCCACCATAGAACTGCACATAAAAGCACAGAAGATGGTTTTCTAAACAAATATATTTCCCACTGTATCATCAGCATTAGGCTAGGTACAGATTGTTTGTTTTTGCTCTGATGCAGCTTTTGGTGAACTCACCATTAACACATCTTTATTGAACTCAGTTTTAATAATAAACCCACTGAATCTTCAAAGTGTAATGTCAGAAGCAAGAAATGCTGCTTTAAGAAAATCATTTATAAGCCAATTATTTTTCTTGACTTTGTCAAATTTAAAATTATAGTATGTTTTGACTAATGCAGCAATTAAATTGTTCAAATGGTAATCAAGCTACACAGCACGTGGGTGCCAGCTAATGTTTCTCTTTGCTGATCCTGACCAAAAAAAGTTCTAGCCACATGAAAACGGTGAAATAGTAGAATTCCCCACAGACTGCTGCTATTCTGTTCTGCTGACTGGAAAGTCAGTAACTCTTAAATTATACAGGACATCAACACTGCATTCTCAAGACAAATGCACAGCATTTATAAACTGAATTAGTTTGCTTATTTCATGTTTTCCTGTTAATATTACTAGGCTATATGTCTTTAGAAAGAACAACTTTAAAGTCATTTTAAATCAACAATGAACAGAAGATTCAGCATTTCTCATCTGTTGTGATATTAGGGAATGTGATACAGAGGGTTGACAACAGAAAAGTAAGTTGTAAGTCTATCCATGGGTTTCATTTTAAATATTCAGAGAAAACCAAACACCTGTCATATAAATATTGGAGAAATAATATTTCAGCAAGAGGAACTATGTATGAAAATATAGCATATAAATTTACTTTATAATACTATAAAGCTTTACATAGTAAAATGTGTAACATTAAGATTTTAAAGTAGAGAAACACTTCAATATAGTTGTAAATACACTGAAAAATTCCTTAATTCTCAGATAATTTCAGTGCAGATGTTACAGTTTCATTTGCTGAAATACATTTATTGACAACTTATTGTGCTAAATACTGTATTGGGATAGAACATGCCAATTTTACAGACTTAAGAGATAAGCTAGCACAATAATTTAGTTCTTAAGTTAATGGTGAAAGGAACATAATATTTTTAATAAATTCAATTCCATTTTAGATTGAAATATATATTTACATTTTACATAGTCATATTTAAAGGAGATATATGTGGGACTTTCCCTTCAATTTCTTGTGATAATATTGACTTTTAATATTGGCAATTTTCAAATGTTGAATTCAGTGGTTTTTAGGAAAATTTTATTGTTAGTTATCTTAGAGAAGTAGACATCTTTTTTCATTTAACAAAATTCACCATTCAGTTCTCCCTGCAGCCCCTGGAAGAACCCTTAATTTTTTACTTCTGGAACACAATTAAGTGGGAATGGAAATCACGTTACCCTTTGAAGTTTATTCTGCTTAGTGAAATAGCCTCAGAGTTTACTTGTTACACGATCTGTCTAAAACTCCTTCTTTTTAAGCTTGAGTAAGACTGCTGTGTGTCTACCCCACAATTTACTTAACTATAATCCATCCAGGGTCACAGTTAATTTCCACTTTCTAATGCTATAAAACAAGGTTCGTTTGAAAATGAGCTCAGCAATCTAAATGTGTCTGCTGTTCTGCTGTTCCTTCCTGTTCCCTCCAATGTGATGATGACCTTAGAATGGCCATCAGGAACTGCTTAGGTCCTGAGGATGAAGATGAAACCTTTGTGATTGACTATCCTTTCAAAGAGTGGAAAGTGATGAGATGCCCTTTGCCTATATAAGAGCAGAGAAAGGAAGTATTGCCTATGAACAGAAAGGTGGCTTCCCCAGACACTGCACCAACTGTTGTCTTCCTGTTTAACTTCCTAGCCTCAAGATTGAAGGAAAAAAATCCTCTTTATGAATTACCCAGTTTATGACGTTGTATTAAAGTAGAATGCGGACTAAGATGACCAGTGAATCCTCCTAATTCTTCCCCCAAAATTCCACTAATTTGGAATCAAGTATTAAAAGATATGATTCCATGGGGGTCACTCTTACTCAAACAACCACACAAGGGAAAGATTACCTCTGTATTCCAAATAAGATAATGCTCAAAAGGTCTTACAATGAATTTTAGATTTAGTGTATTTCTTGTAAGAACAGTTTTTGCAAACTGACAACAAACACACATTTGTTTTTGAGAAGGATCAAAACTATGCAAGCTATTGGGAATTCAGGGACTCTGGGAAGTCAGCTGGGGCACCTTGTATGGGGCTAAACTAGGCCTTCTGAATGTGAGAGACAGTTAAGTGTCTTGAGCTACTTAGGAGCAGGGTCCTGGGAGTGGGACCAGGACTTACCTTGGGGTACATAAACTTTCTTTTGGAGTCCATTCCCTATGTTGGGATACATTGCTTAGCCTTGAAACAGGGGAAGGGGCTTAGTCCTGCCTTAACTTGGTATGCCAGACTTTGTTGACTACCCATAAAAGGCCTAAACCCCTCTGAGCAGTGGCAGGTGGAGGAATGAGAAGCAAGAGAAAGGGGGGGGGGGGGGATTTGCTGTAGGTATGTAAAATAATAGAAAAAGAAAAAAAAACTGTGTGACTATTTGGTCGTTAAAACTCCAAGAACTCCAAGAAAATCTGGGGAGCAAGCAAATCCTCCTTCCTATTTATCCTCATCTTTTTTTCTTTATTCTTCACTTTGAGGTTTTAAAGTCAAAAGACAGTCTTTTAAGGTTTTAAAATGCTCCCTTCACAAAATAAGACTTTTTTTATGTTGTTAAAAAAGTAGTTATTTGGGAAAGATTACGTTCTTCTATCCTAGCCTGTCATTAGCTGTCACAGATCTTTAAAGATCTGTGTTTTCCTTCACATCAACACCTGCAAGTCATACATATAGCGCTCTGCCTCTCCAGGTATGGCTTGCAGCTTAAATGGATGATGTTGTCTGTCAAGAAAGAGCTACACTGCTGCTGCACAGACTTGAACATGATGAGTGTATTCTATATTTTCTACATATCTCCACAGATCTTCAAGAAGATACAGAAACCTTTGTCATGTTTACTTTTCTCCAGTTTCAGCATCCGTAATGTCCATTGAAATGCTTCATCAGAGAAAAGATGCCATCTTAATATTAACACCAAGTAGTGGAAAATTCCAGAAATATGGAGGAAGAGTTGATAACCACATTGTGGAAAGACTTTGATACACACCTGGACTTGTTCTGGGAGACACATACTCACTGTGAAGAATGTCCAAAACAGTGCTCTGGTCTACAGCTATCTTGTGAGTGTTAATCTGAATGGACTTCAGGGTAGATCTCCATTTGGTGGTCTTATACTGTCTCTTGCTCTAAAAATTAGGAACCTGGAGGAATATATATATATATATATATATATATATATATATATATATATATATATTGAACAAACGATCAAGGCTATCTGCAGAGATGAGTCAAATCTAGCGAAGCGGAGAACCCTGGGAGCCCCTGAAGCCTTGGTGGGGAACATATGTTCATTAAAACCATAAGGCAACAGTGCAAAGCTGAGGTCCAATACACACCTCTTTTTGGCAAGATGATAGATATACATTGCACTTAGAGAGATCCCATAAAGGATGGCATCATATTAGTAATATGTGTCCCTGCATACCTGTATTTCATTGCCATAGCATAAAATATCTTTATCTTAAAATTGATGGCGAAATAAGCATCCTTGAGAACAAGAATAAATTAACTCTAAACAACTAAGTCAGCAGTGTAAAGAAATCTAAATGAATATTATACTAAGAGGAAGAAGAAATCCTCTATCATGAGTGTACAGAAAAACATGTATTCATGTGATGCATAAAGAGACGAAGGAGAAGATCACATTATGTGTAACACAGTAACCCTCACAACCAAATACTAATAAAAAAAGAAAAGAACAAAAGCCAGTCTAATCAACCACAAAAAAATGATCAACAAGGAATTAGGAAATACTGATAACTAATAAACTTAAATATAAATAACCTCAACTCATTATTAAATAGATGCAACTAATTTAGTATGTTAACAAATAATATTCAACTACACATTGACTATAGGAAACTCCTTCATTAGCAAGACATCCGTAGGCCAAATCAAAGGATAAGAAGAGATCTGTCAGGAAAATGGAAGTTGGTCCAGGAAATGACATAGTGGGAAAAGACACTACTGTGTAAATCTGGAAATCTGAGATTATCACTAGAACACACATGAAGGTAAAAGGGGAGAACAATAAATTTGTCCTCTGACCTCCACACACATTCACATGCACACACACACACACACACACACACACACACACTAATAGTTAATTAAAATAATATTTCCACAGAAATGGAGGATAGGCTGCCATATTTATTCTCAGTTCTGATTAGGGAGACCTCTGGTTGAAAATACTCTGAAGAGCTAAGAAGGCTTTACATACAAATAATGGGGAATAATTAATCAAAAAGACCTCCCAATTGTAAAACAAAATATTGCATCCAATATCAAGGTTCTCCATTTAATAAGACAAACACAAATAAAAAAAAGCTGAAAAGACCTGATACAAAATAAGCAAGTTTCTTCTCATTTTTATACATTTTATGCCATCTAAAATTCAACAAAGCAACTTTAGAGATGAATTCTATCATATTCCAAGTGGACTAAGCTGATATGTACAGAATATTACATCCAAAGAATATAAAACACACATTTAGCAGTCTATAAAATCGTACCTAAAACATGCAAAATAATAGGCCACCCACAAAATTTAAAACATTTCTTTTTCATGATCTTAAAGGAAACATTTTAGTCTTCCAATTGTAGATGATGTAAGTGAATAATTTTATATACTCCCTTCATTATATTGAATGAAATTGCTTTATATTAAGATTTTGTGTTTTACATGAAGAGATGCTGAAATTTTAAATGTTTTTCCTTTATCAATAGAAATCATCATGTGGTTTATGCTTCATTCTATTTACATTTTGTATTATTTTGGTGGACAGATCTTTCATATGTGGAAATGTAGAAGAAAACCCCACTGGGTCAAGGCACAATAATTTTATATTATTTTTAAACTAAAATATAATGATATTATTCCCTCTCCTATTTTCTCTCTCCAGTATCTCCTCTTTTAATGTATATTTGCTGTTGACTTTCAAAATTATGGTCTCTTTTTTAATTGAAATCACTACATATATACATATACATATTTACATATATATACATATATGCATAGTAATGTATAATAAAATGGAAGGATATATATATATATATTTCTAATTTATACATCTATTTTACCATTTCCATTTTTGACCAGCTGGAATATAATGTCAGGATTGATCATTTCATATTGGGTAACTAATTAGGGTATGCAGCCCTGGAAAAGATTATTAATGTCTGTCACTCTGTACTAATACACCTTAGCTGTTACCATATCTATTGATGAGTATCAAACTTCACCGAGCCTTATTTGGGTAACAGTATTGTTGACATATCTATCATGAGTGCAGCTTCCCTGTCATCTCCGGGAGACATAATCTCAGAGTAGAATTCCTGGGTTTCAAGCTCTTAAAATATTTTCAAAATATTTTCTTTGGCACAGAAGTTGTGTTTTAAGTATAACAACTGAGACTGAGAATCCACAATGACTTTTTATGTGAATTTTGACAAGTTGTTGTCCACTGTAGTGGTATCTATCTGCGGCAAGAAGTTTCTTGGATGAGTGGTGAGAGCTACATTTATCTGTGCATAAAGGAATCAATATTTACAATGTTTGCTATCCTTTGTTGAGATACTCTTGAGTCTTGATCAGTCATCTTTCCAATTATAGTACTCTTCTTTTCTGTTTCTCTGTTTTTTATTCATAGCAAGTTCTTCTTTCTAGAAATTTTCTTATTTGTCCTACGTTTTCTATTTTTAGTATACAATTACCCATAGTATTCACTTATATATATATATATATAATATATGGAGTTGATAATATTTCACTTTCTTGTCTTTTTTTTCCTTCCTTTTTTTTTCCTTGTCTTGTTTTTCCTTTCTTGTCTTACTCATTGTACTATAGACTTGTCTGTTTTATTGATCTTCTCTAACAACCAAATTTTGGTCTCATTGATTTTTTTTTAATTGGTGTATATTCATTATATGCAGCTTTAGTGGTTAGTTCTAATTGTCAACAATCTATAATCACCCGGGTTGTGAGGAACTGTCAATATCAAAATGGCTTGTGGGCATATCTGTGTAGGATTGTCTTGAATGCCTTAATGGGGAAAAACAGCCTATACATCGGCAACATCATTTGAGGTTTTTTTACCATGGATATTCTGAGAGGTGGAAGCTGAGCAACAAACATGCATGCATTTATTCCGCCCTAATTTCTCCCTTGGTTATGGTGTGACTTACCTGCTTCAAGGTCCTGCCTTACTTCCACATAGTGACAGATCATAACCTAGAATTGACTGCTAATATAAATCCATTCTCTCTTAAGTTGCTTTTGTCAAGGTATTTTATCACAGCAATACAAATGAAACTAAGAGAAGAGTGGTGATATTTACCAAGGTATTTCCTTAAAAGCATATTATGTATCTTGACCATATTCACCACATAAGCGCTTGCCACTCTTTGTGGTCCCCACCTATTTTTCCTAGGCAGACTTGCTTCTACTATTGTGTTCTACATTCCAATAGAAAAAAATCTAGATACAAAATCTAGAACTACATATGAGAGAGCTAGTTCTCTATGGATTTGTGGGTAAAATAGCCATGTGATATCCAGAAGACAGCATTTTACAATTTTTACTAAAGCAAATATGCTTCAATCACTGTGTTTACTTATAATCAACAACAATCCCTGATAAACTTGATAATTCTCAAATAAATGGGGTAGGAAAGTGTGGGAGTGAAAATTGAGTTAGCAAATGTGTCTGTAGTAAGGAAGACTTTATAAAGCTTAGAATTAGAAGGCACAAGTGTCGTATTTAAGCTACTGATGGCAATCTGGCTAGGATATACAATTTAGGAAAACAACATATGGAATCATATAATATTTAATTCATCTAGCTAAACTGAATAATACAGAAAGCTGTAGTGAGTTTCAGCAAAGGAAAATACAGTTTAGATTTCCAGTTAATTCAACCCAATAGATTCATTTATTACTGCCAGAAGGAAGAACAGAGTGCGTCATATTTAAACATATACATCAATTTCTGTGAGTAAAATTGTCAGTCAATATATGTCAATAAATTGTAGGTCAGTGTATTAAAACAGTTGTCACAAAATGAACTGCCATACCACTTAACTCCTAGTTATGTTTAAAATTATTAAAATAATATAGGAGGCCTACTTATTTTTTGGAGTTGATCTTGTGTCTTGTTAAATTACTGAAGTAGTTTATCAGCTGGAGAAGTTCCCTCATAGAATTTTTGGGTTCACTTATATATTCTATCATATCATCTATGACTAGTGAAAATTTGACTTCTTTCTTTCCAATTTGTATACCCCATTGATCTTCTTTAGTTTCTTATTTCTTATTTCTCTTGGTAGAAATTCAAGTACTATGTTGAATAAATATGGAGAGAATAACGAGCCTTGTATTGTTCCTGATTTCAGCAGAATCACCTTGAGTTTCTCTTCATTTAATTTGATTTTGACTGTTGGTTTGCTGTATATTGCTTTTAATATATTTAGATATGTTCCTTGCATCTCTGAAAACAGTGTGGTATTGGCATAAAAACAGGTATATCAATAGAATTGAGATGAAGACCCAGATATTAATCCACACACCCCTGAACACCTGATTTTTGACAAAGAAACTAAAATTATACAGTGGAAAAAAAGAAAACATATTCAACAAGTGGTGCTGACATAACTGGATGTCATTATTATTATTATTATTATTACTATTAAAATAAAATGTAGATATTTCAGTATTCCTATAAAAACTAGAGATTGAACCTTAATAGGAATTTTGATATTTTTGTATAAAAATGCTGATATCTTTTAATGTGAGTATCCCAAGCCACAAGATTCCTAGTTTCTTTATAATGTTAATTCATTAATAGATAATATATAGCAAAAGTTTCTCAGTATAAACTTGAAGCATAATATTCAAAATATCCAATCAACAAGATTTCTATTAAAGAGAAAGATAATTCCTGTTAGCTTCCTCATGTTTCTAAGATTGTTTTAAACATACACAATCTCATTAGTTATTAGTTATTATTAGTGCTGACTCTTTTTTTAAATAAGAATTTTCTTTATGTTCAAATACTTGCAGTACAAATAAGAATTTTTGTCAATGAAAAATTACTTAGCCTAGAAGAGAGGTTTTGAGCATTTTACTTTAAATGTATCCTAAAAGTGGATATTCTAGAGACAGCATTGAAGTCATCAGGCAAAATTGAGATCATTTCCTGTTTTCTAAGTAAAACAGGATACAAACTGAGGCACGCACACAGTTCCAGCTCTGGGAAGACAGAGGCAAAGAGAATGTTGTGAGCTGAGACAAGCTTAGTTTATATAAAGAGGACCAGGCCAAAAAGCATTATATTATGAAACTTTGTCTTAAGATAAAATGAGTATTGAAGCGTATTTATACATATTTGCTTACATATCTAATCTAACCCTCAAACAGAACAGCTCTTGTTTTCTCCAAACTTTGAATGTATAGTCAACCAAGCACAAAATAGTAGCCTCTCTACAATATAGAAAAACCCCAAATAGTGTTTCCAGGTTCAGAGTCATTACCCATCAACATTGCTCAGAGTTCTGTGTGTTATGGGCCACAGAAGACTGTCACAGAAAAGGTCACAAATTTAGAGAGAAGAAATTGAAAGAAAGTAACTGCCACATACACAACTCAGGTCCAAATGGATCAAAGACTTCAACATAAAGCCAGCCACACTGAACCTTACAGAAGAGAAAGTGGGAAGTACACTTGAACACATTGGCACAGGAGACCACTTCCTAAATATAACCCCAGCAGCATAGACACTGAGAAAAACAGTTAATAAATGGGACCTATTGAAACTGAAAACCTTCTGTAAAGCAAAGAACACAGTCAACAAGACCAAGTGACAGCCTACAGAATGGAAAAAGACCTTAACTAACCCCACATCAGACAGAGGTCTGATCTCCAAAACATGCAAAGAACTCAAGAAATTTGTCATCAAAGGAACACATAATTCAATAAAAAAAATGGAGTACAGACCTAAACAGAGAACACTTAACAGAGGAATCTCAAATGGCTGAAAGACACTTAAAGAAATGTTCAACATCCTCAGTCATCAGAGAAATGCAAATCAAAACAACTCTGAGATTCCATCTTACACCTGTAAGAATGGCCAAGATCAAAAACACTGATGACAACTTATGCTGGGTAAAGGGAAAACTCCTGCATTACTGGTGGGAATACAAGCTGGTACAGCCACTTTGGATGTCAGTGTGGCAATTTCTCAGAAAAAAATAACGACATCTTGAATTTTGCAGGAAAATAGATATAGCTAGAAAACATCATTTTGAGTGAGGTAACCCATATATAGAAAGGCAACTATTACATGTACTCACTCATAAGTGTTTTTTAACATAAAGCAAGGAAAACCAACCCACAAATCACAATCCCAGAGAACCTAGACAACAATGAGGACCCAAAGAGAGACTTACATAGATCTAATATACATGGGAAGTAGAAAAAGACAAGATCTTCTGAATAAATTGGGATCATGGGGACATACCCACAGAATCAAGTATTTACTGTACAACAAGACTGAGAATGGTACAGTATGACTAAGAAGTATCAAAATTTAATATTACATCAAAATTTTAGAGTAATTAACATAAATTGCCACTATTTATCTAGCATTATAGGAGTAGCATAAACATAGATAAGTTTTTATAAGTCACATCTAAATATAATTGGTTCATATGCATTTAACTAACAATAATGCTTGCCTATAGTATGCCAAGAAAATAAATAGCATTTATAGCACAAAACAGAAGGTAAATACCTCTGAAAATAACTGATTCATAGTTTTGGTTTTGGAAACATGAGGATCATTTCTATAAATACTGTTTTATTAATAAACTATCCCTATAAATGAAACAAGTGAAACGATAGAAAGATGATAGATAGATAGATAGATAGATACATACATACATACATACATACATACATACATACATAGATAATAGATCTCCATATTTTGGTGCACAGAACTTCAATATATACTATACCTGTTAAAGGTGATTCTGCAGCTGTCACACTGGTAATCCAATGGTAGAAAGAGAAGATATTTTGGATTATCACTATTTATCCAATACTTATCATGAGTTATTAAAACTGAAGTGCCGAGTATAGAAACATAAGGGAGGAAGAAGAGCTAAGGATGCCATTTGATAGGCATCATATAGGCATTGCAATCATGAACTTAATGCAACTGTACTTGACTTCAGTAATGAAGGAGGAGACTGAGCCTGTCGACAGACAGCACAAATGGCACAGGGGCAAGAGGCCCTCAAGCCCTGAATACTGAAATAAAAAAATAAATCAATACACGAACAAAGAAAAGAGACTTGTGGAGAGGAGAACTGGTTGATCAAGATAGAAGAGAGTTAGGAATGGGTAAGGGCAAGAGTTTGCAGAATACATCATATGCATGCATGAAAATATCAAAGATTTCTTCCTAAGCCCATAATGGCTCCCTCTGTCATGATGTCTTTTTCATTGCTCTTCCTCTCAACCCCTCCCACAACTCAACCATTCTGTTCCTTCATGGTCTCATATCCCATTCCTTCTCCTCCATACCCCAGTTTACCCAAAAGATCTTACCTCTTTCCCCTTCCTAGGGCAATCCATGCATGTCCATTTTAAGGTCATCCTTGTTAACTAACTTCTTCTGGACCTGTGGATTGTAGCCTGGCTATCCTCTGCTTTAAATCTAGTATCTATTATGAGTGAGGACATACCTTTCTGGGTCTGGTTATCTCACTCAGGATGATTTTTTTTTCCTAGGGATGTCTCCTAACAATAGTGGAGAGGTTTACTTGATTCAGCCTTTTCCTGTGATCAGATTGTTGATTTCCTAATTGTCATAATAGAACCTACATACAGTAACTGAAGGAAGCAGATGCAGAGATTCACAGCCAAGTTCTGAGCAAAGCTCCTGGAGTCCCGTCGAAGAGAGGGAGGAGGGATTATATGAACAGGTTGAAGGGGGCAAGATCATGGTAGGGAAACCCACAGAGACAGCTGGCCCAAGGCAGTGAGAGCTCATGGACTCTAGATTGACAGATTGGGAAGAGGCATAGCACAGACCAAGGCCCTCTGCATGTGGGTGACAGTTTTGTGACTTGATCTATTTTGGGGGGGGGGGGTGGGGCTTGGCAGTAAGACTAGGATTTATCAATGATGCATGAACTGGCTTTTTGGAACCAATTCCCTGTGGTGGGATACCTTGTTCAGCCTTCATGCAGTGAAGAGGGACTTGGTCTTGCCACAACTTCATATGCCAGGCTTAGTTGACTTCCCATGGGAGGACTTACCATCTCTTAGGGGTGGATAGGAGTTGGTTGGGGGGCGGGGAGGTGGAAAGAGAATAAGAAGGATAGGAGGGAGGGGGAACTGCAGTTGGTATGTAATATGACTAACAAAGTGTCAAAGAATAAATTTAATAATAAAAAAGAAATTAAAATCATGGTTTTTAGTCATCTGAACAAAAACATAGTTTCAAAAATCTTTGAAACATGTGTTTGTTTTCCCTCATCACTAGTGTTTTAACTCTTGAGGAAAAGGTAATGTTGTTGGATGGCCCTCTTGTAGAGAACTTCATTCTTTAGTCAGTGTTAAGAGCTCTTGTATAAAACATACTTTCTGATACAAACATAAACTCACAAAATTACCCTATCCTTTGGAGCTGAAAAAAATTGACAGATTTCTCTCAACTGTGTTCAGGGAGCATGGTGAGAAGGGTCAAAATGAAATTATATTGCTCTCTTTCAAGATGAAGGAAGGAGAACATTAGCCCAGCAATGTAGTTGGCATCTATAAGTTGAAGAGAAAATGAAATCAATCCTTCTCCCAAAGAATTGAATTCAGCTTGTCCATTTTAAGCCTTGTGATGAACTTGGCTTCCCCAAGAAATCTGTCGAATTTTAATCTACTTTTGTAATTGGAGAACAATCAAAAATCTATATAATAATTTTTCAAGGACTCTACTGTAGTTATTTGGTTTAATACCCTTATGAGATAATGCTGAGAATCAGCAGACAGTAAAATGATTCTCAGAAACATTAGAGCATCTTTCTTATATGGGTTTAAAAAGAGTGTAATTGTGATGAAAATCAAAGAGATGTAATGTACTTCAAGACAGTTGACAAGCAGCTGAGGTTGCTGCAATTGAAACAACCTAAATTAGAAGTATGCTTATGGACCTAGAAACTCATTTTTTTCATCTTTAGTTGAAAGATAACAATTGCATACAGTTATATGGCAATCATAATGCTTTGGTATGTTTATAATACGTAGCAATTAAATCAAACCAACAAATAAATAAATATGTGAACAATCATATTTAGTATTTTTGGTGAAATTATTTTCCATTGATAGTTTTAGCTAATTGAAATATTTTAATGATTATTATTTATTACCATTCTGTGTAAGAATTCTCTAAAGCTTATTCCATCTAACTAGATGAAAGTGTGTATATGATCAAAACTCTTTTCGTACTGTTAGTGATAACCATTATTTCTGATTTATTTGTGTGTGGCTTTTATTACTTTATTCATAATATAAGTGAGATCATGGAGTCACTATCTCTTTGTACTTTGCTCCTTCTTCTTTTAAGGGTTTATTAAATGTAATTATATGTCCATGTCTGTATATACATACACATATGTGCAGATAGCTATGGATGCCAGTGGTGTCAAATGCCCTCAGAGCTGAAATAATAGAGAGTTGTGAGCCTCTGATGTGGGTGCTGTAAACTAAACTCAGATCTTCTGGGTGTTAAACAAGAGTTTAAGGCTGAGTTAGTACTTCAGCCTTGTATGTTGTTTCTATACTCATCAAAATGTCTTCCAGATTCAGTTAATATTATCAGAAATGACAGCTTTTTCCTTCTTAAGACTAGGATTTTATTATGTATGTAATTCCATATATTTTGTAGCTTTTGGGATTAGAGCTCCAATGACTCTATCACAAAGACAGGTATGTCTTTACAATACATTTCTAATGTAACTTTATTTATCAGTTTACTGAGTAACTTGTATATTATTTTCCACAGTATATATTTATATCCCTACCAACAACAGACAAGAGCATTTTCTCAAATTCCTCAAATGTTATCTACCTCTATCTTTTAAATAATACAGCCTAGGTCTGGGTCTTAACTAGGTTTTTACAACCTCCTAGTTAAATCACAAGACTACGTTAAAGTTAAACTTGTCTGTGAATCAGTTAAGCATACTTGTTGTTTTCAGAAATACAAACAAGGAGCATCTGTTCTTCCACACTGTTGACGTCATTCCCCAAAGTGACTATTTCACCTGTGAAGTTTAGTTCCATTCACCGAACACTTTTCATAGCAGTGAGTGAGGCCCCACTTCTGAAACCACTATTGTCTCTTAAAAGAAAAGAGTGTCTATCTTGAAAATGACCGGTCTGAGAGGTGGGGCAGATGTAAAACATTTTTCAAACTAACAAGCTAGGAAGCCACTGAAGATGATCAAAGTACTCAGGAATCACTTGCATAAGCACCACTCATTAAAATTTAGGAAATTGAAACATTATTAAGGATTGTAACGGCAATGGATTTGAGCACATCAAATATTTCCTAATTTTATAAAGATATGAAAAATAAGAAAAAAGCAAAACTTTAATTGGTCATTTTATCAAACCTAGTAGAAAAGGTAATTAGTTGTGTTTTAAAAGATAAACAAAGGAAAACAATGTGATATAATTCTTGCCTGTAAAACCTACCTAACCAACCAGGAGATGAATAGAAATGCATATTATAGAAACATTCTAGAGAATAAAAACATCTGTTGGCACATCCTAGTTATTACTCAAGTTATATGGGATTAATTCTACTTGACATTAAATAAATTAATACAACGATCAATGCAAAAGAGAGACAAATTTATCATCATAATAGAAATATGGTCATAGTCTGAAAGATATTTCAAGAAAACATGAGAACCAGTATCAAAAGCCAAAGCTTCTAATAGTGATCCCAAATCTAATGCCAAATAGTTCAGTGGTTCAGAGGAGAGGAATTTTATATGACACCATCTATCCCTGGTGAAGGAATATATATGCTCAGGGAAAACTTTCGGGAATACATAATTTATAAGAACTAAAAGAAAAAAAGCATAAAGTCTACTCTTTCAACAAGTTGGCATGTATACGATTCAAATCCTCTCAAGATGAAAGACAGGGAGAAAATTTAGGAAGATGCAATTAAAGTTAAACATCCATTAGCTGTTTGAAGACATCTCACAACTGTATGTGTGAGAGAACTTTGTGATAAATATTTTAAAGCCTAATCATTACAAAAACAAATTTGATGTAGGAAAACTTATATAAAGTGTAGTACTTTCCTCCAAATTTTTTTGGGGTGAAACGACACTGAAGCTAATGTGGGTCTGTGCAGGAATGATGTGCACAGGAAGTAGAGTTGGATAAATGAATAGCATAGACCACATTGGTCACTATCATTGAAAAGTGTATGAAAAATAAAAGAAATTCACTACACTTGCTATTTTTACAATGAATATTTCTATAATAGAAGGTTAGGAAGAGAAGGAGAAAATTTCTGCAGATGTAAAAGCTGCGTCTAGAAATTATTCTATAATCTTCTGTTGCAACTTCTCTTTTTATAGTCTACAAGATCAGAGAAGTAAATATTCTGGAAAATGAAGCTTTCATGAAAATAAATGTTTTTAAAAGAGCCTTCACTTTATTACTTTCAATGACCCTATTTATATTTTCTATCATTAATAAGTTTCTTTGTAATAACTATGTTATTTGCAATCTGTCTGTCTGACTCTTTTATTTCCCACTGTTCCTGAATACCAAATTCTTTTCACCTACTAAAATTACAAGGCTTTATTTTGTTGTGACTTATTCATAACATTAAAATATAAATAGTCACAATCCTTGCATTGAGAATGAAAAGTATGAGCAGCCCATCCTTTCTGAGACAAAATGAGCTTTCTCAGAAGCAGCTTCCAGAGGTCTGCTAGGCAACCCCAGGGATCCACTATTCAAAAATGACCTAAGGTTTGTAGAGAACAACTGTAAGACACACTGCTAAAATTATTGTGCATCTTCTGTCTAAGCCTGCCACTGGTGTGACAATTTCATTCTTTAGGAGTAGGATAATTTTTAGGAGAATTTTCCTTTTCTTCTCTCGGCAATTGTTACAAACATAATATTATAACATTCTCTGTGCACTAGAAACAACAGTTTTAAGAAGAATTGAACAAGTATGTGTGACAGCAGCATCCTCAGAATCCCAAAGAGCCACCAAGAGCTAAAGGAGCTGAGATCAGATAGCACCCAAGAGAACTTAGGCAAGTTGAATACCACTTCCTTACAAAGGTGAGCAGCTGGAACTCCCTGCTGAGCTTGGTGTCTCTGGGCTACTTTCTCATGCTCAGACTATCCTGTCAAAGTCTAGGCTAATCATGTCACAGTATTCCTTGGGAATATCTGATTTTCCTACTTTCTTTTCTTTTTAAGTTCTCTTATGTTTTTAATGTATGGGAAGTGGCAAGTTATTTTCCTTTTTAAATAGGTTTTAGTTGAGATAATATTATATCATTTTCTCCATTCGGTCTCCCCCTCTGACTCCTGTAGTGTACCCTTCTACCAACCCCATGCATTTCCTCCCTATCAAGTTAATAGCCTCCCTTTCTATTAATGTGTGGGTATAAATATATTATAAATACAATTTGCCAAGTCCATTTGTGTTGTTTTTATATGAATAGTTTCAGGGCTGACCATCCTATAATAGGCAACCATAAGAGGCTTAACCCTGGTAGAGCTAACTCTCCTCCTCCTAGTTGTCATTTTTTTTGCCCATAATTCTTTGTCTCTGAGTGAGATACCACAAACTTATTTCTCCTTCACATTAATATATCCATAAATAAAGATGTTGTTCTGATCTTTTTTATGTAGCAATTACTAGAAAAGATTGTCTCACGGCAAACAAATTAATATTCTGGTTCTCATAATCTTTCCGCCCCACCTTCCACTATGTTCACTGAGTGACAGATGCAAAAGCTATGGTGCAGATATATCCATTGTGGCTGGACACCACACGGTCCTTTAATTTCTGTGTCCACTTATGTTTTTCTTTGATTGCCTTCATTTAGTATAAAGACCTCTTACAGGAGGAGTAATAGCCATATTTACCTGTGGATATAAGGATAAAATTTAGAATGATTTAAGGAATTATTCTCTTCTAACAAAGTAGTGGTGGTAGATTATTTTCTAAGATCTATGACCTCGTTATATCTGGGAAGCGTTTCTATTACCAGGTACAATTTCTCTCCTGTTCAGTCCGTCTTATGTTAAATTAGACAGCTATTTGTTAGCATCCATATGTGAGTGGCATTAATGCATCTTTACCTGTAACTTGCCATGCTGGTTCTTGTTGTTCATAAGTATTGTAGCTGAATAAGGGCGTTCAATTAATGCCCACTCTCAGATGCTTGAACAGTATTTTCTGATATCATGGTGGTGAGATCATTGGAAAGGGTTTTTAGGTCAGATGCAGTTCAATCCAAGTATGTAGGTAGTCTAGGTGTATAGTGTCTTTAACAGTAGGAACCCAGTCTCAGTCCCTGAAAAAGCAACCAATTGAAACACAGACAATCTAGGTAGTTTGGTGATTAACTTGAACAACCATGAACACCTATTCAAAAGGAGGTTTCTTGCATTGTCTGAAGACTTTATCTCTTGGTGCAGATGCAGGATTTCCCCTAGAATTTCCATTTTTATAACTCCAGGATAATTATTTGTTCTACTGTAGCCTGATTCCAGGGTTCCCTCATTCCAATCTACTCCATTCCCTGAGGAACTGGGCTCTAACTAAATACAGACCCTATTCCCCTAACTTTTTCTTCAATTCCTTTGTAAGCCTCTCTGCCAAGTCCATCTCCATTTATTTTTCACCCACAGAAGTTCTCTCTACAAAAAATTCCACAGCCAACAGAGAGACAGCAACAGCACCAACCCCAACAGAAAAAGAAAAAAAATGTCAACACCAAGCACCATCGCTCCAGAGTCCATCAGAGAAACAAAAACATTAGCAGCCAAAAGAATACACCTCAGATAGAAGCCAGTAACACTATTTCAGAATGCCCTGACTAATACATATATGAAGTACAGGACAAGGACTTCAAATTGCAATTATGAATGCATTCAAAGAGTTTATACGTAAATCCCTTAATGAAGGCCATAAAATCACAAATAGTAGAAAAAATAACGAAAACAAGTTGAGACAGAAAAGCTAAATTTCAAAGAGAAATAGAATCACTAAAAAAAAAATCAAATAGAACTAAAACTGAAAATAAAAACTTTAGAATGTCACACAAAAAAACCTCAGAAGCAAGCCTCATCAACAGATTGCAAGAAACAGAAGGAAACATCACAGATGACAAGTAGAAAATAGAATAAACTTATACATCAGTCAAAGAAAATGGTAAATCAAATAATGTAAGCACAAAATATCCAGGAAACCTTTGTCACTATGATAAAACTAAATCTTTGAAAAATGGGAATAGAGGAAGTAGAAGAAAGGTTAAAGATGGGGAAATATTTGTAAACAAAGTCATAGAAAAAAAGTGCCTTATCTAAAGAAGTGTACAAAAAGCATACACAATACTAAATGGGCAGGACCGGCAAAGAAATTATCCATGATACATAATAATCAAAACACTAAGTGTACAGGATGAAGAAAGAATATTAAAGTATTCTTTTATTTAAATAAAAGGGAAATAGATCAACTAACATATAGAAGCAGGTCCATTAAAATAATATCTGATTTCACAATGGGAATTCTGAAAGCCAGAAGGGCCTGGACAGATGTTGGTCAAACTCTGAGAGACTACAGATGCCAGCTGGGTTTATTATATCAGCAAAACTATTAGTCACCGTATACTGAGAATAAAAATATTCCACAATAAGACCAAATTAAAACACCATCTATACCCCAATCCAGCTTTATAGAAAGAACTAAAAGGAAAACTTCAGTCTGAAGATGTTAATCACACCCAAGAAAACAATGGAATAGTGCTAGACCAGTAAATCAAAAGAGGAGCAGGGGAATCCACACCATAACAACAAAATAACAGGGATCAATAAACACTTTTCATTAATAACTCTCAAGAGTAATGGTCTCAATTCCCCAATATGATGACACAGATTATCATATTAGATTAGAAAAAAGATCCATATTTCAGTTGCATTCAAGAATAACTCACTATCAAGAACAGATAAAACCTCAGAGAAGACAGATAGATGCAAATGGGACTTCTAAACAAAAGGATCTTAGAAACATATAAGTACAGCCATTTTTAATATCTGACAAAATATACTACAGACCAAAACTCAGCAGAAGAGATAAATAAGGTCAACATATTTTTATCAAAAGAAAAATTCCCTAAGAGGACATTGCAATTCTAAACATTTAAGCACCAAACACAGGGGCACCCAGGTTCATAAAAGAAACAGTACCACATCTAAAATCGCATATTGATCCTCACATATTGATAGTATGTGATTTTAATACTCCAATCTTACTAATAGACAGGTGATTTTTATTAAAAAAAAAATGAACAGAAAGAAAGTCTCCAGAATGAAGAATGGCTTACTTTTGTCAAATTATTGGCCGCATGGGCCCGTAGAAATCCTCAATCATGGTCTATTGACCAAAGCTACTGTCTACTCTCCACAAAGTAATGACAAGGCCCTGCTGTTGAAATGACACCAACGTATATGATCAAACTAGAGAAACCAAGCTGTGTCTAACTACTGACTAGCATCCATGTTACATGAGGTCACTCTGCAAGCTCCCTGATGGGGGAAAGGTAATCGTCATTATCACCCAGCTACCATCCCTGTGACCTGCCTGCAAAATATACTGGTGTAATAGCTGCAGAAACTTTGTGGGAGTAGCCACCAACTATCTAATTGGATATAAGACCCATTTTATGAGATAGGACATGGGCCTAGAGTAAGAAGCAATACTTTTTTTTTTTTTTTGATTTTTCAAAACAGAGCTTCTCTGTAGCTTTGTAGCCTGTTTTGGAACTAGTTCTTTTAGACCAGGCTGGCCTCAAACTCACAGAGATCCACCTGCTTCTGCCTCTCAAATACTACGATTAAAGGCGTGCACCACCACCACCTGGCAAGGCGCAATACTATGATTCTGCTAAAGTGGTATAGTAGTCATTAGGGGTAGAACTTCTGGTTAGACACCAGCTTGACCTAGTAATATAACAATTTCTACTGGCATACTCTTCTATCCATAGATAAGTACCTTGGATGGACCTTATGAGAGAAGCTTATACTTCCAGTAGATGGGAATTGACAAAGCAATCCAAAGCTGGACAATGTGAAGAGAATGAAAGGCTTTGGAGCACTCAGTTCTAAATAGCAAGACAGTGTCCTCCACTCAAGGATAGGGGGAAGAGGAGGGCAGATCTATTATAGTGGCAACAGGTAAGAGCTGAAAGCGGGAAAGGTGTCTTTGAGACACAATAGAATTCATGTACAAATTCACAGAGACTGTATCAGCATGGATAAGGTCAAGTATAGGAACAAAGTGAATGGGTACCAAGCACAGAGAGGGGGAATCAGATATATGGTTCCACTCCTAATCAAGAAACTATCAGACTGATACCTGCTGGCAAGAGAAAAAAAAATAGTTTTCTCCAATGAATTGGGTATAGTACCACATTCCAGGGAAAGACCCATGACCAGGGGTAGCTGCAGCACAAAATATAACCAGTGACATGTTGTAGGTATTTTGTGTCTCATTTTGCATTGTTTAGATTTTTTATTGCCTTTTCTTTGATTTTGATTTTTGTTTTTATCCTTTTATGAGACGGAATGTGCTTATATCTTTTTTGTTTGTTTGAAGAAACAAAAAGAAACAAAACATAAATTTGGGTGGTATGGAGGAGGGGAGAATCTAGGAGGAACTGGGGAAGCAGAAAAATGGTCTAAATATATAATGTGAAAAAAAAATTTCAATTAAAAAAAGTGAATGTTTATTCTGTCTGTTACTGAGGATTTGTTAGTCTATAGATTTTGGCAGAAAGCATTGAATAATTGAATAGAATTTCTTACAATTATGGCTACTTACTATAGTAGTGAACTTTTTTTAAACAAGGAAATTATATTTAGAAAGTATTTTGATAAATGGCTCCTCTTTCCTAGGGAATTAGATCCCAGTGTACCCGTGGGCTGAGCTCGGCAATTCTATACAAACCACACAAAACTACAGAAATGGACCAAAGCCGCAGACATGACTAAATTATTTTTAAAATGTGAAACTATGTTTTTCTCTCCCCATCTCCCCTTATTTTCTCCCCGGCAATTTTGTCTACTTCCCTTAGCCAAGAGGATAACTATATGTTTTTCCTTGGGTTCCCCGGGAGATGGGGAGAGAAAAGTTAGAAGGGAAGGAGGTCGGGCCTTGGGAAAGCAGGAGGATTGGGATAAAGGAAGGTTGGACAGGGGAGCACGGAACCACAATTCTTAGTTAAGGGAATCACTTTAGGGTTGGCAAGAGACCTGACCCTAGAGGGGCTTCCAGGTGCCCAAGCTGAGGTCCCCAGTTAGTTCCTTGGGCAGTTGAGAATAGGGAACCTGAAATGACCCTATCCTTGAGCAATACTGACGAATATCTTGCATATCATCATAGAACCTTCATCTGGTGATGGATGGAGATAGAGACAGAGACCCACACTGGAGCACTGGACTGAGCTACCAAAGTCCCAATGAGGAGCAGAAGGAGGGAGAACATGAGCAAAGAAGTCAGGACCATGAGGTGTGCACCCACCCACTGAGACAGTGGAGCTGATCTATTGAGAGCTCACCAAGACCAGCTGGACTGTGACTGAAAAAGCATGGGATAAAACTGGACTCTCTGAACATGGCGAACAACGAGGGCTGATGAGACGCAAAGGACAATGGCACGGGGTTTTGATCCTACGTAATGTGATGGCTTTGTGGGAGCCCAGCCAGTTTGGATGTTCACCTTCCTAGATATGGACGGAGGTGGGAGGTCCTAGGTCTTACCACAGGGCAGAAAACCCTGACTGCTCTTTGGACTGGAGAGGGAGGGGGAAAGGAGTGGGGGGGAGGGGGAGAAGGGTGGGAGGAGGGGGTGTAGGGTGGGAGGAGGGGGAGGGAAATGGGAGGCTGGGAGGAGGTGGAAACTTGTTTTTTTTTTCTCCTTTTCTCAATAAAAAAATAATAATTATATAAAAAAATGTGAAACTATGGACTGGCAAGATGCCTTAGTTTGTTAAAGCACATTCACCAATCTGGATGGCCTGAATTTGACTCCTGGGACCATAAGATGAAATGTGAGCGTTGACTCCTGCAGATAGTCCTCTGTTTTAAACCTGTATACCCAATCACACACATATAAATCACACACACACACACACACACACACACACACACACACGCACATGCACACACACAACAAAGAAATAAATAAAATTTTTAAGTAAATAATAATTTTAAATGAATAAAGTATAAAACTAGCTGATATATTTACCAATTTTCCTTCACTTCGGCTGCACAGTTGGCACAAAATAAAGGTATCCATTGTATAGATTAATGGTGTTTTTATTTCAAACCCTTTCTTTGTTTCACATTTTCTTATAGTTTACATGAGTTCTTAACTTATTTTTTTTTTATTTTACTTATTTATTAACTCTATATTCCATTGTCCTGGTGGTTGAATCCAGACCTCATGCCATGCCCTTGCTTTAACAGTGAAGGAACAATGACAGCTGGACTCTTCAATTTCCTTTAACATTTGTAGTTTTGAGTACCCAGTCCTTTGTCCTTACTCATAATAGAGCTGACAGCTTCCTCTCTATGTAGTCTAATTAACACTTCAGACATGCGGAAAGTCTCTATTATAACCATTCATTTTTCTGAGCCTTTCTCTGAAGAGGAAAGAGGACTCAAAGTGTTGCCTCATTTATTAATTACCTAAAGTAAGCTTCAGGCTCAAAGTCACAATATTTCCTTTGATTAAAATGTAAATGATTGTAGTTCACATTTAGAAAAATCAAAAGGAAAGCTCCCAAATCTATTGAAGTTCAGACAAACAATGAAATCAGTCCCTTCCCTGCTTCAATACTTAAAAAGTTGAAAGCTAGTAAAACTTAACCTCACTGCTAATCATCATACTGAAATTAATTGAAATAATGTAAATAAATTGTTTCATAAATGTTTATGCTATATTCAGATAAGGTATTATTAGTAATCATCAGTTCAATCATGCTATAGTTTTGATTATGCAAATAAACATTTATCTCAAAAATATTAATTGGTACTATAATGTCAAAGTAAAGTACATATTGGCTTTGTTGGCTGTGGAGGTTTATCTTACCATTCAGAATTTTAAAAACAAATATATCCATATATATGCATATTTATAGTTTAGTAACCACACAATCAAAACTAATCTGTTATTTTATGCATAAAAATTATAATCCTATAAGAAATAAAGATGAGGTATTAAAATTTAAATTTGTGTTCAAATTGAAGGAGTTTCATAGGTTAAAGTGCAGACAAAAGAAATACAGCATATACCAATAAACTCATGACATTCTCCAAAAGATTAAATAAAATGAATGAACAGTATTTATTTACTACTATTTATATAAATGCCTTTTGAGAATTTACCAGCAAGTCTCCTCTTTCTCTCTTAAAATTTCACCTCAAATAGTGTTTATAATTAACCTACATCCTCATCCAAAGCATTACTGATAGAATTCAAGAGAAATTTGCCTCAAATTTCCATAATAATCACTGAGATTTACATAACATTTACATAATAACAATCATAATTAAGTATCATTATAGTAATGGTTAAAAAAACAACCCTCATTAATAGCATATACTGGTATATGTCTAGCAGAGACAGGAGTTTAAAGCCATCTCTACATTTATTTTATTGTCTCATTTTACTGGAAATGTATTCAGGTAAATTATCTTTTATAATATGTGTGCCTTCCTTCATACAGCTTTTGAGGTAAGTTACTGTTTTTGTTTTGAGAGTCATATAATCTTGTGTAATGATATGAGGACAAGTAATTTACAGTGTTTCCGTTTGTGAGCAACACTTAGAGATACATGTAAGGAAAAGCACACCAACTGATTACCCAATACCAATAATTTGCTCTGACTATGTATGTATATGCATATATATGATATATATTGCATGGGATGCAATATATACATATACCTTATTGTGTAATAACAACTAATAAAACTAGAGCCTGTGAATTTGAAATAGAACAACGATAAATATAAGAGAGGGTTAAGAGGTTAAAATGAAAGGCAGAAATATGTAATTAAAATCTCTAAAATACAATATAAAAAGAGAAAAAGAAAGAACATGGAGGAATGACATTGAACAGTTCTGTTGTTGTACATTTTTCATATGTTTTATATTTTTCCTCCCCCTCAGCTTCTTGCAATTTTAACACATTTTTGGGAGGGGACATTTTTTCTGAATTCCTTGGGATGCCCTAAGAGCAAGAGAACTCCAGCTTGTGTTCATAGATCCCATGTTCCCTCACCCAAGACTTCTGAGTGCTGGGATTATGTCCTGCTCCTGCTAGACATTTCTACCTCAATTTAAAACACGCTTTTCTACTCTTGACATTTTACTCCTTTTCCCTCCAGACTGGCTAAATCTACATGATCTGCTAATATGAGTAATGAATAGACAGCACAGCATATAAGAAAGACAATGTGTATTTACAAGGATATTAATTAGAAAGAAAGGAGAAGCCCCCAAAAAGCCAAAAGAGCAAAAACAACACACAACGCTATTGTATGGAACAATTTGAGGAGTATAGGTATTAACTCTTCTTTGCAGTTCTGGTAAAATTATGCAGTGAAACCATCCAGCTCTGGGTGCTTTTGTTTTTTGTTGTTGGGTTTTTTTTTTCTTTTTAATTTTTTTCAGCTCCCAAATAAATCACATACAAAGGCTTATTCTTAGATATAAAAAAAAGAAAGAAAGGAGAAAATGAGTACAAAAATAATAGAAAATAAAATTGTATATAATCATGTGTACCGTGATTATTAATATTCTCATCCCGTGGTTTTTGATCTGTAAAAGTAAATGTGGAATCCTAAGGCATAATAAAAATATGTGTGGGGCAGTGGTGGTGCACACCTTTAATCCCAGCACTCGGGAGGCAGAGGCAGATGGATTTCTGTGAGTTTGAGGCCAGCCTGGGCTACATGAGCTAGTTCCAGGACAGGCTCCAAAGCTACAGAGAAATCCTGTCTCAAAAAAATAGTGCTTACATATTTTTCTTAATATACAAGAAAATAAAACAATAAATATGAGACAAAGGAATAGGTCTTGAAGAGATGGAGAAAAAATGGGAATGAATATGTTCAAAATAACTGTATGCATTATGAATTCACCAAGAATTGATAAAAGTATGTTGGTGGAAAGAAACATTTCAGAGCAAGGTTAAACAAGTCAGGTAGTTTCTGTTGAAGATAACTTACTAAAGGGGAAAGAAATTGAATTCAATACAGTAAATCAAAGGAGAGACGGATGATAAACAATGGAGATAAAGGGAGAGTATTAGAAGATATCAGGTTGAGCTTCTTCTCTGTAATTAAGCTATGTATGCTTGCGAATTTGTGCTTATCAAAGAAATGTTATCCTCCACATATATTAGAGGAAATTATTTTTTTCTAAGTGCCTCTCACTGTGGTCTTTCAATTGAGTTTGTATAACTCAGAAGAAAAGCACTCCAAAACAACAACACACAAACAAACACAACTATGGGTTTGATAACAAAATAAGAAAATGTTTTCTTCAGCTTCTGGAATCAGCTCATGGCTTTGGTTCCTTGGCCAGATGGTTTTGGGGAGTGGGTGAATCCTTGAGCCGGGATGCATGGCTTAATGGATTTTCTGTGGACCACAAGGCAGTCAGCCAGGGAAATAGAAGAGAAGCATTCATTTACATAGCAAAGTCATAAGCCCTGGAAATTATGAATCTGTAATTGGAATAACCCTTTCATGAGATCAGATATTTTTCTGCCTTTTTAACTAAGAATTTTTTAATACAATTTTTTCTCATTTTACATAGTTATCCCTGTTCCCACTCCCTTCCCTCCTCCAGCTCCACTCTCCCCCCAGCTCCCATCCACCTCTCTGAAAGAGTAAGGCGAACCAAGGGAGTCAGCGAAGTCTGACACTTCACTTCAAGGCAAGATATGGGCCCTCACCTCTATACCTAGGCTGAGCAAGGTTTCTCACCAAAGAATTGTGCTCCAAGATGCCAGTTCAAGCACTAGGGATAAATGCTTGTCCCATTGCCAGTGGCCCACAAACTGCCCAAGTCTCACAACTATCCCCCACATTCAGTGAGCCTAGTTTGATTCTATGCAGATTCCCCTACTATCAGGCCAGAGTCAGTGAGCTCTCACTAGTTCAGGTCAGCCATTTCTGTGGGTATCATATCATGGTCTTGGCCCTTTTGTTCATACTATTACTCCTCTAGCTCTAGGAGTGGTCTGTGGTAGTCTGGCTCAGGGCCTTGCTCTAGATCCCTGTATCTGCTTCCATCAGTTGCTGGATGAAGGTTCTATGGTGACGATTAAGGTAGTCATCAATCTGATTACAGGGGAAGGCCAGTTTAGGTGTCCTCTCCACCCTTGCTTAGAGTCTTAGCTAAGATCATCCAGTGGATTCCTGGGAATTTCCCTAGTGCCATGTTTCTCTTTAGCCCTTTGATGGCTCTTACAGTCAAGATATCGCTTTCTTTACTCTCCCTCTCTGTCCTTCCCCTTTCTTGAGCATTCTGTTCTCCCATCTTTTCCTTTCTCCCCTTATTCCCTTTCCCTCCCTTTCCACCCTACCTTATTCCCTCCATACTCCCAATCTTTTCAGGAGAGCTTATCTGTTTTCTTTTTCCAGGGGATCCATGTAATTCTCTCTAAGGGTTTTCCTTGTTATCTTTGGGATAATGGACTATAGGCTGGTTATTATTTTCCTAAATGAAGAGAAACTCAGGTGATTCCACTAAAATCAGGAACAATACAAGGCTGTTCACTCTCTCCCTAACTATTCAACATAGTACTTGAAGTCCTAGTTAGAGCAAGAAGAAAACAAAAGGAGATCAATGGGATACAAATTGGAAAGGAAGAAGTCAAACTTTCATTATTTGCAGATGATATGATAGTATATATAAGTTACCCAAAAAAATTTATGAGGGAACTTCTCCAGCTGATAAACACCTTCAGTAGTGTGGCAGGATATAAGAGCAACTCTAAAAAAAATACGTATCCCTCCTATATCCAAAAGATAAATGGGATGAGAAAAAAATTAGAAAAACATCACCATTTACAATAGCCACAAATAACATAAACTATTTGGGGTAACACTAACGTAAGAAGTGAAAAACCTGTTTGACAAGAATTTTAAGTCTTTGAAAAAAGAAATTGAAAAAGATATCAGAAAATGAAAAGATTTCCCAGGCTCTTGGATAGAAAGGGTCAACTTAGTAAAAATGTCAGTCCTACCAAAGGCGATCTACAGATTCAGTGTAGTCCCCACAAATATTCCAGTATAACCCTTCACAGACCTTGAAAGAAGAATATGCAAATTCATATGGATAAACAAAGCAATCTAGGATAGTGCAAATAATCCTTCAAAATAAAGAAATTTCTAGAAGCATCATCATCCCTGACATCAAGCTCTATCATTGAGATCAGATTTTGTATCTAATATAATAGTAACTACAAGCACAGTGATATATATCATATCTCCAGAACTTATTATTTTTTTGAGTAAACAGAACCTTAAGCCGGTTGAGTAATAACCCCTCAATACTATCAGTATCTAGAACAAACCATAGTAAACAATGTCCTCTTCTATGTTTTCTTAATAAAACTGACTTTACATATCATCAGAGAACTTATTGAATCAACCATATAGCCTTTGTTTCTTTAAATGTTATTTTTTGAAATTAAGGATCATATGTGTATGTTCCTGCAAACCGGTCAAAGTGAAGTACCCAAAATAGGCAATATCTTTATAGCAAACAATCATTTGCCCCAGGCTTTGAGCTTCTTCAATTGATAGCAAATAGAGGGTAGATTAGCTGTCCCCATTGAGATCTACGTAAATCTCAAATTCAAATACGATGAAAATGACATGTTTTAAGTTAAGAAGTATTTTGTGATAGAAACAAAATAGTAGCACAATGTGTAATTTGCAAAAAAAAAATCTAAAATTAAATAAACTTTGATGATAGGAAATGGATTTTTATTATGTCACTTTCTGTATTCTGGTACTATTGAAATATTTAATAAGAAAGATAATTTGTCTACTCTGAAACAAAAATAACAGAGAAGAGATTGCACAATAAGAGAATAGCATTGTGAGTAAGATTCATGTTTTGAATAGAAAAGTTGGCTTTTGAATTGAAATTTCGTTATACTGATAAATCACTATCAATAAAAACAATGAGGACCCAGCCAGGATCCAACACTGGGTGCTTTATAACAAACACTTCTGAATTGCCAAATTCCACAGACCTTTCTGTGTCCATCCCTAATTCCAGGCTTAGAAGGACAATGCCTCTCACTTCCACAGAGACATGACAAAAGGCTTGACAATGAAAGGGATCTGCCTGGAGAGCTTGCTAGGTGGAGTTTCCTAACCAATGTTATGTTTGATTTCAAACTTTGCCGCTAGCCATGGTTCTGACTTCACTCCAGCTGTTGGAACTGCCTGAGCCTGAGTTTCTACATATAGAAAATGAAGCTTTTTTCCATCTGCCTTGCAGGGTGTTATGAGGATTAGAGATAAGGTGCTTAATGTTTATAACAGAGCCTGGCATGGCAAAGACACCCAGTATTAAACAATTGTTTCAAACACTGAAGCTAATCCCTCTTGGAGCAAGTGTGAAGAGATTTCAAATCCTTGTCTAATCAAGAAGGATCTGTTAATCTCAGAGATGAGTTATGATTCTCTAAGCAGTGATGAGCTTGACATAAATGAAAACCACACAGATGACAGTAGAAACTTAAATAACTTTACATAACACATATTCAATAAGTTCTAGAAATATCTGTACTAAACTTAATATGAAGTGACTAGATTATTATAACCTCTTTAAATTAAAATTATACATGTTTCAATTAATCATAACAAAGTATGCTATGATTTCTTGAAAGAACTATGGAAATGGGTACCTCAATGATTAGAGCCATAAGAGCAGCTGGAGGAAAGCTGGAGTAAAAACAGTCTGCATGCATGTTTGGAAAATTCTA
This sequence comes from Microtus oregoni, assembly GCF_018167655.1. Taxonomy (NCBI): domain Eukaryota; kingdom Metazoa; phylum Chordata; class Mammalia; order Rodentia; family Cricetidae; genus Microtus; species Microtus oregoni. The sequence continues at coordinate 69,514,355 of NW_024543060.1, read as the reverse complement.
GAAAGTGGCCTTCAGAACAAGATGATATTCCTAGTGATGATGAGGTGTCAAATGGCAATAGCCTTCTAAAATAATAATTCTCATTATAGCTGGGACAAGTGGTTCATGCCCGTCATCCCTTCATTTTGAAGACTGAAGAAGGAGAATGCCATTAGTTTGAGAACACAGAGACTCCCTAGCAAGACCTTACCTCCCAAACAAATAACCAAGCAGAACAAAATCAAAAGAAAGGACCTTCATTCGCCATCTTCACAGGTTCATACAGGAGGAAAGTTCTTGGTGGAAAAGGAAAAGGAAAGGGTTTTTTTTTTTAAGATTCATTTTATGTATATGTGTTTTGCCTGAATGTGCACTCCATCCACTTACTGTTCATGGAGGCCAAAAAAAGGCATCAAATCCCCTGGGACTGGCATTACAGTTATTAGTCACTATGCTGGTGGTAGGAACAAAAACTGATCCTCTGCAAGAAAACTGAGTACTGTCAACTTCAGAGCCATCTCCCCAGCTTCAAGGGAGGTCAAGATGGAGTGAAAGGGTTTGCAATTTTGGAGTCAAATATGATTTCTAGGTTTGAGATCATCACTTACTTTTCAATATAATTAACCTCAATTAATACCTACCTTAACTACATAATGTTGTTTCAGAAATTAAAGTGACGAAAGCAAGGGCATGAAAAAAAATATATGCTCAATGAGCACCACTCCATTCCTGCTTTTCCATTTCCTTCAGAGCATGTCCTATTTTTGCTCCATCCAAGCTGAAAATAAATGCTGCATCATCCTTCATTGGCACAAAATCTCCACATGTGCATTGTCAAGGTCATGAGATTCTACTAAAGCAGGATAAGTTCTTTGATCTCAAAATTCACTTATCAAAGACTTACAGGTAGAGAAGAACATTTGTAGACTATTTGAATGACATCATGGAGGTATGCATAGGATCCTAGAAAACAGTGCTTAATAATAGAAGAGTACAGTGGCATCCTGGCATTGGGATTAGGCTGCATGGGTACAGTGGATGCAGCAGGTAGTGAATCCTAATACAGCCATTCCTTCTGATGGGGTACAGATATAATGCATACCCCCAAGGATAGCAGCACACACTAGTGAGTGCACAATGAAAGAAATCCAAACTGCTTCACTGTAATTAGACTTCAGAGTCACTTGCATGCCAAAGGTAGGATTGTTGTTAGACACTTGCTTTGTTAGGTTTTCAGGAAAGAAACCTTAGTGCCCTGTTGGTAACTGAATCCCAAAGTAAAATCATTATGTTGGTCATTTCAAATGAATAGATGTATGAGTTATCTCTAAGATGAGGGAAGGATCCATAATTATGTGGAAGCTATTTATTAAGACACATGAGAAAATGATGCTTTAATAGCTTATAGTCATAGAGCAAACAATAGAGAGAAGATTTAATTAATAGAAGCAGCAGTGGGTAAAAATTCAGAATCAGACTGGGAGTATTATAGAACAAAGAAAAAAAAATAATGTGTGTTTAAAAAATTGCAACCCACGGTGAGATCATTAGATTGACAAGGTCAGCAGGAAACAAGAACCTTCTGAAACTGGTACAGTGATCGAAATTAAATCAGGACAACACATCCCGAACACAATATATCATCCTACATGTGCCTCCATGTTCTGTGTCCTTCTGTTATGAGTGATAAACACAATCATCCCATTTCCCATTGTTCTTTAAATTACAAACAAACCCAGGACTGGAAGCAACATTACAAAAGAGACTGCCAAAACGTGCTGACAGCCAGTGGGATGGTTCATAGCTGTCACATTTGGGATCCCTTTGCACAAATAACCCAAAACAAGCCAATAATCAGCTACAGATAATGCCCCGATGGCGGGATGCTCATGCAATGTTGTGAATATACAAGAGAACATATGAAATACAGAATCATCTGGCAAATTTCTAATGCATCCATTTAAGTGCTTCATAATTCCCCATGTTCTTTCATAACGTTCATGTTGGAGGGCTAGTATCCTAACTTTCATTTTAAAATGCTCAAAATTTGCCTTTATACTAAGTTAAAGATTTGGGATTAACCAGGGTGGGGGAGTTGAGGGAAATTGTGCTATAATTTGCCACTCCATTTCTAATTTTGAGATGAAATAAACCAGGCAGAAAACCCTCTCGGCGGAACAGCCATCATTTTGTTCAGGCAGTGTTGTGCCCCTGAGTACCAGAGTTACTTCTGGAGGCAAATAACTATAATACTAAAACATGTTTGCTATATGCTTCAAACAGTCTCCAAATGGATTCTGCCATCAAATCAAAATTCTCATAGTTCCAAGAGATATTTTCTTGACTTATACTAACTATTATTTCACAAGGCTCAAATGACATCTTTTAGTGCATTTGTGCTTCTGTAAGAGAATGCCACTGACTGGGTCATTTGTGAAGGACGGGTTTTGTTTTCCCATAGGTCTGTAAGCTTAGACGTTCAAGTTCAATGTGTGCAAGTTGCATTGTTTGGCCAAGGTTGCTTTCAGCTTCACAGGTGGTCCCATGGAGATGTCTGTCACTAAGGAGGAAGGCTGATTTCATGGAAAAATATAAAGAACTATAGAGATAGCACTATGTGACATTTCCAAGAAAAGAGCCTCCATACTTCAGCTACTGCTTACTAATACTACACTGAATTAAATTTCTTCTCCTAAATTTTGGACATGACATGTTGAAATCATAGGTGTGGTCTCAATAAAATGTAACTATCTCTGAGAAAAGCATGTGGTGCTTTGGTCTCTTTTCCCAGAGTGGTATGGTGTTACTCTATCATTATATGGGGAGAATAAATAGAAAAAATCTATTGATAAATCAGAAAACAAAGTGTAGATATATTGAAAAAGGATCAAAAGTTTACATATTGATATTACTATAGCCAATGAAATAAAGCAAAGTAATATTTCCAAAATGATTTTCCAATATTTGTTCATTTCTAGTAAACAGAAAACAACTATATTGAAAAGGAACATGTATTTGTAAATGAGTGTTTAAAAGTGCCCTTCAGCAATTAAACACACAAAAAATATAGATAGCCATATTTTCAATATGTGCAATGTACCTTTGAACTATAGATTTTTACAACAGTATTTTAATAGTATATTCAATTTCAACTGAATGTTTAACTTAAATTCTAATGCTATTTCCAAAGTTCTATAATTTATTGGTAGAAACTGAGCACCCAGTCATATTTACTGAATCAAAAATGATGTCATGTTTATTTACTTTTTCTTATTGATAATAGATATTTTATACAATAATTTGTGATCATGATTTCCCCTTCTAGAGTCTCCCCAAGACCCCATATCCAAATCCACAACTTCCTTTCTCTCACTTGTTAGAAAAAAAATTAGACATCAACCCAGGAAACTAACAATCAGAATAGGAGAAAAGAAACAAACAAAAAGAAATAAAAGTCATCGAAATAGCACAAGAAATACAGACAGACAAAGAGACACACACATTCACAGACAGAGATTTCTCATAAGAACACAAGGACCTCCCAAGGAAGGGGAAATCAAATACTATTTCTGATGCTTTTTTTCTTTAAATTTTCTAAGAGTGGTTTTCAATGACAGGACCTTTCAATTGTTCAAAAATTGGTTCCAATGGCCATTTTGTACTCACCCTTGGAGGTGGGGTCACAGACCACTGTCTGCTGTCATCGAAAACAAAGCTGAACTGATTCTGATACTATGCAAACAGCACACATTAACCTAGATCAGAGTATTGGTAAGACAGAATCCATTACATGAAGTACCTATTTCTCAATTCTCCATGTCATTTCCCACTTCTAATAAATTAGAGAAACTAATCTACCATTAGTATCTGTGTTTATATTTATTGTTTTAATTTAATATGTAACTGAAAAAATCCAATTTAACCCTTAAAATATACTTCTTAAAAATAAGTAAATGTACTTATTTTATTATTTTTGACATAAATACTTATCATTGGAAATAAGAATACAAATACACCCTGAATGATTATAACAATATGTTTTAGCCTTTAAAACTCTACTACTTGCTAACAATACATTTCAAAAGAAAAACTATAACAAAATTTAAAAACTTCATTTTTGAGAGATCAATATTTTTTGCTAAAACAAGTTTTTTTTGTATTTATTTATACAAAGCATACCACAGAACTTAATTAAGGCCACCCAGGATTAACTTTGTAGCATACACCTTTAGTACTTCTTGACTTTTACACATTTATTAAATAAGAAAAAAATATTTGAAAACCATGGAATCTTTGACACATTTGAAGTACTTAAGCTTTAAGAAACTTATTTTAGATAAAATAGAACCCTTGCTGATCCTGGCCCACTTTTAGAGACACATTCACACCCCAAGCTTTTGTTATTTCTGAAGTAGGTTGTTAAGTGATTTTTCTTCGTATTTCCCTTTTTGCCTGAGAGGACTCACTTCTAAACACTCACATCGTTTGTAAGGGCATTTCTGGAAAAACAGAAAGTACAGTTATAAATTTCTTTTCTCACACTTAAATTTCACAGTAAGTCCTTCTGTAGACTTTTTAATGGTCGGATTACATATATCAAACTTCCAGTTTTGTAATAAGGCCAATGCAAACACCAATCAGATGATCACAAACATTATTTGGCATTCTGAGTTTCATCTTTATTCTGATATCACCACAGATTTGTGGACTTCATGACTTTTCTTGGATTTTCCAATGAAGAACAAGAACAAACCAATTCTGGGAAATGGTCATCATTATATTGAACCACAGTTACCTTCTGTTCCATTTCTTTGCATCAATGACAATAAGAATTTTGGTCCAATTGTGAAAATACATCTTTTGTGAACAAAGTCTTCCTACTTGAAAGTAACAATAAGGAATTGACACAGGGGCACAGGGACGATTTAGACAAATGTGACTTTTTCATATATTGGGAATATGTTTTTTTATGTTGTTTTCTGGTTTTGCTATTACTGAGAACAACAGCTAGTCAAAATGAAAAGAATAAGTCATGGTAGAGTGTCCATCCCCAAACAGGACACCTAAAATATAACTCTATACCAAAGGTTCAGAGAACATCATGGAAGAGGGAGTGAAAGATTTTTGAGGGCTAAAGGAACAAGAGAAGTGTTGTAAAACAGCATCTTCTGGATATGACAGGAATCATGTGCCCTTGAACTCTCAACTATAGATTTGTCTGAAGAAGATGTGAATCACACCATACCAGTGGACATCTTAGCATGGAAAGGAGAAAGGCTCCCAAGTCACACCCTGATTTAAAGACCTACAAGCAGCATGACTGGCTTGGAAGATAATTGCCCTCATGGGTCGCCCATCTCCAAGGGATAAGCCTTACACACATGTGCATGCTGACAATAGTAACTGGTCAAAATGATGTTGAGGCGCATATACTAATAACAAGTATACATGAAGAAGAAGAAATGAATTAGAGAGAAGGTTATGTGAGGGTCATGGAATAAGTTTGAAGAAGGGACACCCAGAAAGGGTATTATAAAATATATGTATTAAATGTTCAAATTAAATAAAATTGAAATACTTTGAGAATCTACTCATGACAGGCATGATAGTGCACACCTTTAATCCCAGCACCCAGGAGGCAGAGGCAAATGGATCTCTGTGAATTCAAGCCCAACCTGGTCTACTGTTTCAGGACAGTCAGGATGGTTACCCAGAGAAACTATTTTGAGTTATTTTGAGAAACCAAAATAAATAAGATAAATAAATAAATAATATAAAAAATAGAAAAAGAAAATCTACTTATATTTCTTAGTGTTAATTTTTTCTGCTTATTTTATTCAGCTTCCTGAAATTCTTTAAGACTTTCAGAAGTAAAGAAGAACACAAGTAGAAGTTCTCAAGGAGAGTATTGATAACTCATGACCATGACAGGCAACACAAATCAGTAACTATCTTGGTCAATAATCATCATGAACAGTAGTAATCGTTTCACAATGAGAAATTAAAAATGATTTGTCATAGTCATAGTCATACATTTAATAAACACAGCACCTATCCTATTCTTGAAAGTTAATATAAAAATATTTGCTCTTCTTGATTTTCATTTGTTTACATCAAACTTTAACCATTATATAACTGAAGCAGATATGTATGTTATTAATAACCCAACTTAGGATGTTTTGAATTAAAGATTTATTGTTGGGAAATACTATTTTAAGGTGTGTTACTTTTGTTTATGTTGTGGGACATTTGTTTATCGATGCAAATATGTGTTGCTTTTGTTTATACTGAATTTGTTTAACTCTGTTTAGCTGTGATTATTTGCCTGTCATTAACAGCTAATGGTCTAATAAGGAGCTCAATGGCCAATAGCGAGCAAGGAGAAAGGATAGGTGGAGCAGTCAGGCAGAGAGGATAAATAGAAGGAAAAATCTGGAAGGCAAAGGAAGGAGCAAGAAAGAGCAGGGGGAGGAGGAAATAAGGGGTCAGCCACCCAGCCAGCCACAGAGTAAGACTGAAAATAAGATATACAGAAATGGAGAAAGATAAAATTCCAGAGACAAAAAACAAGACAAGCTTAAGCCAGGGTGTTTATAAGTTATTGGAGAAAACCAATCTGGGTAAAAAATTGATTTAAAATTCTCACTCTGATCATAAAATTCCCAATGTAATGATGAAAAATGAAATGAAAAGAGTGAATGGTAGAAATTTCTGCAATTAAAAGAAAATCTCTTCTCCAGGAAGAAGAAACTGGAGGAGGTTAAGAATGCTGGAAATATTGATAGAACTAATAGAAACATCCTGGGCTTTCATTTATGTGAATTGTTAACATGATATGTAGAGGTTTAGGGGAAGACAGGCAGTGTAACAAACATAGTTTGCAGTTGAACTATAGCTTGGTATATTTAAATTTTAAATTGCCATGAGTTAATGAGTACCTATTCACTGTCAGTTTAAAATATACATTTTTTTCTTATCCTATTTTTAGAACTGTACAATGAAATACATAAAACATGTAACTTATTTTTACATAAAAAGAATATGTTACTTTCCAATGGTAAGAAGTGATAATGGGTGAAGTCAAAATTGGAATTCCGATGATCTAATTACCCTTGGACTATGTTACTGCTAGGAAGTCAAATGAAAACAGATGTCTCAGTGAGTATGAGACACTTCTGACTGAATTTGTATCCATCAGTAGACAGATGCATAGACACCAGTATGAAAATATGGCAAAGACATGTTTCTAAAGCCTTTCCATTTTGTTTCTAGACCGCAAATATTCTGATTCACAATGCTGTTATAGGGATTCTTAATAATCCAAACAGCTTGTATAATGACAAAATGCTTACAAAGTGGAAGTTTGAGAAATTGTAAAATATACTAAAAGAAGAAGCAAAAAAATATTTTTTCATTTGTATATCTAGCATAAATGTGTGTGTGTGTGTGTGTGTGTGTGTGTGTATGCACATGTACAGTGTGCATGTACTTGTGGTTCACAGTCATGCCATGGTGAATATGCAAGGGTCAGGTATTGGTTCTCTCCTTCTACCTTGTGGGTCAAGGGATCTAATTTAGGCCATCAAGTTTAGTGACAAGTGCCTTTACCCCTGACCCTCTCACAGGTCTACCATCTGATTTCCCTGGAGACCATACATTGTTTAGAACATACATTTATGACTTCTAGTAAAACTTGCCTTAGTACAATAGATACAATTCTATTCAGAGAGGATCTATTTTTGATGAGTTTAATGATGACCACCCAAGTACAGTGTCTCACCTTGTCTCTGATTGTCTTAAAACCTGAGAATAAAATCTCCCCAACATGGTTAGAAATTCTGTCAAAGCCAGAACTTAGCCTTTAAATCACCTCACACCAGAATGGGTTCCACCAATATTTCTGTCAGGCAAGCTAATTTTTTTGAAAAGAACTTGTACCACTCACTTTGACTACCAGACCATGACAACATTGTGTCCCATGAAATTGGGATTCCTCCAGGCCAAAAAAAAAAAAAAAAATGGCCAATGTTTGAGCCAGCCAGAAGGAAAGCTTGTCTTCCAAGAAAAGACTTACAATTTTGGCAGCTGTGAAAAGAAAACAGACACAATTTGGGTGTCAGCCACTCATAGTGAGCTAACCTAGAATGAAGAGGAAAAAGTGAAATATCCAAATGCAGCCACTAAATCATTTTACTCCAGAAACTTTTCTTAATCTTCTAACGGTAGCCAGAAGCAACAGCTTTTCTTCTTTCTCTCTTTTAAATGAAACAGAATATGAGTATCTAGACTTTGTTTCAGACATAGTATGACCCTTAATAAATCCAGTAGCAATAGTATGTCTGTGATTTCAAGAGGCACAAAAAGTACAAATTTGGGCTGATCTGATATATTTCAATACACAAGGCCAAGTTTTGCTGTTGAAGAAGACCTTCCTATGAGAAACTGGATCCATAGCATTGAGCAAGCATTCTCTCATTGTGATCCAGTTTTGATGAATGGCCCCTTGAACTGTTCATCACAAAGTAGATGTTTCTTAACTTTTTAGATTGTGCAAAAGGATCTCCTACTCTTCTGATTTATTCTACTCCCAGGGAAGGCACTCTTTCTATGGAAATTCAGGTCGAACCAGCAGTTTTTATGAACGCTTCTACACCCCTACATCTATCTCATGTAAGAGAACACATTGTTTATACATTATTGATTCTTCCAATTCTTGAACTAGTAACCATAACAACCAACATAAGCGGATTCTGAGATAAAACAATGTTCTCAAATAAGGAGTCATCCCAAATTAAGCTAAGTTCTTCTTAAGTAGGTGTATGCCTTATAGACTTAAGATGCCGATTTATAATTATAATTTTATAATTAAGGGATATTGTATTTGTCAAAAGCTTTTTTGGCATCTAATAGATGATCATGTGGTTTTTATTTTTTCAGTTTGTTTATATGGTGGATTATTTTGACAGATTTTCATATGTTGAATCATCCCTGTATCGCTGGGAAGAAGCTGACTTGATCATGGTGGATGATGGATCTGAAGTGTTCTTAGATTTGATTTACCAATTTATTAATTTATCAATATTTATTACAGATTGGTCTGTAATTATCTTTCTTAGTAATGTCTTTCTGTGGTTTGGGTATCAGGGTAATTTTAGCCTCATAAAAAGAGTTTGGCAATGTTCCTTCTGTTTCTATTGTGTGGAGTAATTTGAGAAGTATTATTTCTTTTTATCTTATCAGATCACCATGGTTTAAAACTAGAAGTCAACAGCAATAATAATTCCAGAAAGCCCACAAACACATGAAAATTAAAAAAAGCTCACCTTAATCATCAATGGGTCAAGAAAGAAATAGAGAAATTAAAGACTTCCTAAAATTCAATGAAAACGGCCATGCAACATACCCAAATTTATGGGACACAATGAAAGCAGTGTTAAGAGGAATGTTTATAGCACTAAATGCCCACATAAAGAAGTTTGAAAAATCCCACACTAGTGAATTAACAGAACATTTGAAAACTCTAGAACAACAAAAAAGCAAACTCACGCAAGAGAACTAGATGGCAGGAAATACTCAAATTGAAAGCTGAAATCAACAAAATAGAAACAAAGAAAACAATACAAAGAATCTATGAGACAAAGAGTTGGTTCTTCGAAAAAATCAACAAAATGAACAAACCTTTATTCAAACTAACCAAAAGGCAGAGAAGGAATATCTAAATTAACAAAAATCAGAAATGAAAAGTAGGACATAACAACAGACATAAAGGAAATACAGAGAATCATCAGGTCATATTTTAAAAACCTATACTCCACAAAATTGGAAAACTTAAAGGAAATGGACAACTTTTAGATAAATATCACTTGCCAAAATTAAAAGACCAGATAAGCAAATTAAACAGACCTATAACTGTTGAAGAAATAGAAACAGACATCAACTCTCCGAACCAAAAAGAACCTAGGACCAGATGGGTTCAGATCAGATTTCTACAAGATTTTCAAAGAAGGTAACGGTTTTTTTTTTTTAACAATACGTTGTGATTGAAGTTTTTCCTTCTTCACCTTCCCTGACATCTTCTCTGTTTCCCTTCCTATCAAAATACACACTGTTTTGGTCTCTCCTTAGAAAATAAACAAGCATCTAAAGAACAATAATAAAATAAGATAAGGCAAAACAAAAAATATAATAGGAAAAATGAATAAACAAAAAAGAGGCAAGGTTAGATGCTTAGATGTTCATCCACAGATACAGATTCCCATAAAAATATAAAACCAAAAGCCATAATATTTATGCATAGAATCTTTATTTGGGAAGTTAAATTCATGGATTTTACTATAATGTGTTCATAGAAACTGAATTACAATAGAAATATTAGAATTTTGTTTTGTTTGCTGGATTGGATACACAACACTGAATACATCTTAATCTAAACTAAAATATCACACAAAAAACAACTCAATAGGACTTATTGAAATCATTCTTTATGAAAACCACATACTTAATTAAAATGAAGTTCAAATTTCAATAACAAAATCTGAAGTGTATTTTACACATCTGATACAGAAACTTTATATTCACAAAGTTCACACAAATCATCCGGGTTATATATTTGAGACACTGACATTTTTTTTTTCAAATTTATCTCCTTTACCTTCTAGTACTTAAAACAGTGTGTAGGAAAAGATGACACCAGTATCCCCCAGATTTTATAAAGGTGTTTTATAATACATGTGTTCTCTATATAAATTTTGCAGGGTGGATAAAAACTGAAAAACACCATCATGTTGACCTTGAAAGTAAGCTGTAAGTGATGTATTTCCTGCTTCTGGTTCTGTTTTTCACACTGGTACACATTTCAGACATAAAGTTGTGTTCATCTTCAACAAGAATAAAGCATTTTATTTTCAGTCATCATTGAGATTTATTCTGTTTCCTGAGAGCTTGACTCGAGTGCTTAAATAGTATTCTCTCTCTTGTTTCACTCTTCCAATTGAAGGTAGCTTAAATGAATTAAGAAAATATTTAGAAGTTTCAATAACTTTTTTCCAGATAATTTAGTATCTTATGTGTTTAAAATACTCTCTGTGTTTATAAATATACATATACATACACACACACATATATAAATACGCATACATATATCTAAAAAAATTTTTAAAAAAGATGTCATGAATTTGAACAAAAGCAGGGAGGGGCATATGGTAGTGTCTGGAGAGTAGAAGAAAGGGAGAAATGATAAAATTATGATCTCAGAAAATAAGAAATTTAAAAATTTTATCAATAATATAAAATCCAGAAGTATTAACAGAAACATCACAGGTAAATGTTTTTCATTCATTCAATAACTATTTATTGAGAGATGATAGTGTGTAGGCAAATATTCTAGTGTTTAACCATATATATTTTTGTTTCTTTTTATTACAGACATGTAAGGTACTCTGATTGCATTCAGTTGTTTAGCTTGTCCCTTCTCATTCCTGCTGAACTCCTTGTTTTTCAAACAAGTCTTGCTCTCACTTCTGTGACTTTTAGCAATTAAATAATGACTTTCAGAGTATTAATTGATGGTATGGTCCTATTCAAAACAAGAGCTATAACACTTATTTCTCAGTATGTCCTAACACTTACTAAATGTTTTTTGCATATCAAGAACTAGAATTATGCCAGGCAATGGTGGCGCACGCCTTTAATCCCAGCACTGGGGAGGCAGAGGCAGGCGGATCTCTGTGAGTTCGAGACCAGCCTGGTCTACAGAGCTAGTTCCAGGACAGGCTCCAAAGCCATAGTGAAACCCTGTCTCGAAAAACCAAAAAAAAAAAAAACTAAAACTATCATTAGTACTTTTACATCTCAAATTTTACCACTAATACGATTTGGAAGAATTTAAAAATATGTCCCAACCCTTTCCTCTTTTGGGACACATATACAAACACACACAAGAAGAACCAAAAGACTTACTTCATGTCAACTGCCTTGTGCCAAAAGGAAAGGTGACTTTATTTAGCATGAATTGGGGTCTTGATACAAAGTCTCAGGACTTAAGAGGTACAACCCTTCATTATTCTAGCATCCACTAATATACTGGACCACAAACAATCATCAAGACTGAATATGTACCCTCTCTGTCCATTCTTCTGTCACTACTGCCATTAATCACAACTGAAGAAACTATAACGAGACTTCAGGGCAGCATCTAATTGAAACTGAAATCAATACACACTTCCAAACTGACACCTAAATACGCCTCTTCTAGATAAAAAAAAAAAAACTTTTATTACAAAAGTCATCCTGTAAATGAGTTAAACCCACCAAACTCATCAGATAAACAAATATCAACATAATGACAAAAGATGCATTAAACAGTGTAACTGTGAAATGTTGACAGAAGTTTCTGTTCTGCCTGGTCCCATAGCTGTTCAGTCCCCCCCCCCCCAAAAAAAAAACACACAGAGGATTATATTAATTGTGAAAGGTTTGGCCTGTAGTTTGGGTGTAGTAATAAGGGCGGCGGGGCTGCGTCCCCAACACCCCAGCCGCCTGCACGGCTAGCTTATGCCCCGAAATAACAACACACAAACTGTATTCATTTAAACACTGCTTGGCCCTTTAGCTCTAGCCCTTACTGGCTAATTCTGATATCCCGATCAACCCATCTCTAATAATCTGTGAGAACCGGTCTTACCAGGAAAGGTTCAGCATGTCTAACCTGGCAGCTTGTTTCATCGCGTGCGTCTGCCCGGGAGCGGTCTTACCGGGAAGATTCTAGCCTAGTCCATCCTGGGTCAGAGCTTCAAGGCGTGTGTCTGCCTGGGAGCGGGGCAAGGCATCTCTCTCTCTCTCTCTCTCTGAGGCGTCTGCTCCCGAGAGGAGAGCTGTGGAGTCTGAGCTCACTTCCTCTTCCTCCCAGTGTTCTGTTCTGTTTACTCCACTCACCTAAGGGTGGGCCTATCAAATGGGCCTAGCAGTTTCTTTATTGCTTAACCAATGAAATCAACAGATTGATATATGACACTCCCACATCACTTCCCCTTTTTCGGTTTAAACAAAAAATGGAAGGCTTTAACTTTAACATAGCAAAGTTACATATAGCAAAAGAGTTATCAAGCACGAATTACAGTTACAATATTTATATCTATTTTATCTTTTATTATAACTAAGGAAAACTATAACTATCTATTCATTCTTCAACTCCATCAAAGACTCCAGAAGGATAAAATACTACCTAAGTAAACAAGAAATAAGCAACTTTTAAAACTCTAGAAATGACAGAGACATCTTGCTGCCTGGACAGTCACCGAAAGTTCCTCTGTACCGTTGGGGCATCCATCTTCAGCCTTCAGGCCCATGGTATCCAGCAGACATTTCCATAAAGCAGGAAAATTCAAAGTCAGTTCAGTCACTATCTGTTGTGTCCTGCAGAATGTCTCGCTGACTCTTTCATGAATCAGGAATCCCGAAAGATCATCTCACCTTAGGCAAGTTCAGTAGTCCTCTCTCTGTGGGTTCTCTGTGTCCAGTTTATGCAATAGTCCAGGCAAGAGCAGTTTCTTGCCCAAATGGCTATCAAACTCCATAACGAGCCTCTTCGATGCCCATCTTCCTCTCGAAGTAGATTGGTGCTGCCAGGAGCAGAGTGTCTCATTGTCATGAAAAGTCCTCAGTTATTAAAACATTAAATGCCCTATTCTGTAATCTTTGAAAGACATGAAGAACGTCTATCTAAAATATATCTCTATATATCTAGAAAATCTAACTAACATGATTACAAACTTGACTATTATTTATGATTATTCATCAACAACCTATATTTCCTAATTATACATTACATTTTAATAATGAACTACACAATCACAATACCTTAATAAAGATCAGAAATACATATACATATAACAAAATTGACTGTAAATCTCTATCAATAAAGCAAAATCTATACTAATGCAAATTATTTATACCTATATCATTTGGGCTTATTATTAACTTGTTCTTACAACTTAAATTAACCCATAATTATTATCTATGTTTAGCCGTGTGGCTTGGTACCCTTTCTCTGTAAGGCACTTTCATTTTGATTCCTCTGCTTCTGTATGATGACTGTGTCTCTGCCTTTCCTCTTCCCAGAATTATTCTAGTCTGGGTCTATACGTTGAAGATGGATGCCCCAACACTGCAAAAGAACTTTGAGTAAGCTGGTTGTGGTGGCGCGAGCCGGTAGGATTTGCTGAAGGAGGCAGAGGCAGGAGGATCACGAGTTCGAGGCCAGCCTGGGCTACACATTTTAGCCGGGCGGTGGTGGCGCACGCCTTTAATCCCAGTACTCGGGAGACAGAGGCAGGTGGATCTCTGTGAATTCGAGGCCAGCCTGGTCTACAAGAGCTAGTTCCAGGACAGGCTCCAAAACCACAGAGAAACCCTGTCTCGAAAAACCAAAAAAAAAAAAAAAAAAAAAGAACTTTGAGTGACCATGCAGAAAGAAAGATGTCTCTGTCATTTCTAGAACTTTGAAAGTTACTTACAATGCATTGCCTGTTTACATAGGTAAAATTACATATTTCTAGATATAAAAATGGAGTTGAAGACTAAATAGCTATAATTATAGTTTTCCTTAGTTATGATAAAAGATAAATTAGATATAAAAATTTAGACTCACAAAAATAGAATAGATTATGAGTATTTTCTTTAATTTTCAAAATATAAATGAACTAAATATTGTAATTATAATATTTGTTTGATAACTATTTTGTATATATAATATTATTATGTTAAAGTTAAAACCTTCCTTTTTAATTTTTTTATTGATTTTTATTAAGCTCTACATTTTTCTCTGCTCCCCTCCCCATCTCTCTCCTCTCCTTCAACACTCTCACAAGGTCCTTGTGCTCCCAATTTACTCAGGAGATCTTGCCTTTTCCTACTACCCATATAGATTAGACCTATATATGTCTTTCTTAAGATCCTCATTGTTGTCTAGGTTCTCTGAGATTGTGGTTTGTGGGCTGGTTTTCATTGCTTTGTGTTCAAAAACCACTTGTGAGTGAGTACATGTGATAATTGTCTTTCTGTGTCTGGGTTACCTCACTAAAACGATATTTTCTTAAATATGAAAGGAAACTCAATTCAAGTTATATGGAAGAACAGGATAAAGGCAAGTCTAAAAAGGACTTATTCATATTTAAGAAACCCACCATGAAGAGACAGCAAACGTGTCCAAAGAAACATTACAAGAAAGGGGAAAATAGATTTGAAAATAAAATTAAAACAAAACAAATACTGGCAAAACCATGAAAATCATACTTCAGAAACTTAAAGCAAACTAAAAGTTTCCCATGGATGGCAGGTGGGAGTACTGAGCAACTTATAACTGGCATATCCCAAAATACTGAGAAGTGTGTGATACCTTGAATTACCCTATGCTAATAATGGGTTGCATTTGGTGAGCTATTGTCCATAGGATCCAATAAAACCCTCCAAACCCACATGCTATTTCCTAAGCTATTGGTTGATCTCGACAATCTGATGGTAAGGCCATATTACTGAAGACAACACTTCCTTAAGCCATTGAACCAGGAAAAGTGGAGCAGATGACCAACCAGAAACTTCTTGCTTACTGACCACCAAGTACTGGAGGGTACTCTGTAATCTCTCACAGGACAAAGGTAATCATCAGTATTACCACCTACCAACCCTGTCATCTATAACAGTGACCTGCCTTCAGGATATCCTAGTACAATAGTACCACAAATTTTATGGGGATAATCAACTATTTTTTATTGAATTTAAGGCCCATTCCTTGAGATGGAACTCCTATACGACTCTGCTAAAGCATCCAGGAACCTAGGACTAGAGAACTCATGGACATAGAGGAAAAGCTGATGCATTCTTCTGCTAGAGGATCATAGAAATAAACTTAGTCTTAATAACATACTGCTTATATTAATAAATGTCTTCTAGAGTAACATAATTTGTAGAATAAATCCTTTTCGATGTATTTATAGGGGATTTACAAGAATGACTTACAAGGTATGGCCCAGCAAATTCTACAGTTGTTCCCTGTGAATTCAGTAGTGGCTCAGTCAACAAGGATGGATGTATCAGATTATTTTCAGTATATACTGGAAATACCAAAGAATTAGGCTCTAATAACACTGAAGGAATGGACTTGATAGCAAGGCAAAGGCAAGCAGGCAAAAAGCAAAAATCTTTCTTCTTCCACACCCTTATATAGACTTTCAGTAGATGGTGTGTCCCAGATCATGTGTACGTGACTTCCTCCCTCAAGATTTGGATTAAAGTCATATGTTTTCCAACCTCAAAGATTCATAATCAAAACAACTGAGATACCATCTTACACCTTTCAGAATGGCTAAAATCATATTAGAAGTTTTATCTACCTACTTCAAATTAAGCAAAACTGTTTCACAGTTGTGCCCTCCACTTTGGATTTTAGTTAATCTAGATGTAGTCAAAAATTACCCATCACAGTGCTATCACCAAAGATCAATGACTTGCTCCACCCTCATCAGAGATACTTCTTGCAGTAAATGGGAATCTATGTTTATATCTTTTAAAGAAGACTAAGCACAATATATTAGGGATAAGAATGTAAGTAGTGTACCTTTCAGAAGATAACTAATAGGAAGTGCTTCAAGAAATAAAGATCAACAATGTTGTTTTGATTAAAAACCTCTAAAGCACAGGACATAAAATAAACTCATACAAGTGGTATCATATTAACCTAAATGTTTTTGATAAAATCGAGTCAAGAAATAATCTGTAAAATGTGAGAAAATGTTAATTGTTCAGCTAACAAAAGAGCAATAGCGTAAATAAATAAGGAAAATAAAACAAAACTCCCAATATATGAAAATCAAATAAGTCTAATAAAAATGGAAAAACTTTATAAACATTTACCATAAAAATATCTGCAAATGACAAAATCACCCATGAAATATAAATCAAAACTAGCAAAATTCATCATTACATCCCAATTATAATTATAGTGACTATTATCAAACATAAATATGGGAAAAGTATAAATAGAAATATCAGACATTGTTGGGAAATAAACAATTACTGTAGTTATTATAGGAAACAAAATAAAGGCACCTCAAATACTGATTGTAGAATTACCACAATTCAAACATCTCATAATATGTGTGCATTACAGAGAAAAAGACATCATTATCAAAGAGACTCCTGAATATATCCATGGTTATTGGAGCACAATTCAAAATAGCTAAAACCTGAACATCCATCCGAATGAAAACAGATGAATGGATTAACAAATATGCATTAATGCCGGAGACTGTATTCATCCATTCATCCATGAAATAAAGGAATGACGAGTAATCAGGGTTCCCTGCCCTGTGGAAAGTCCAAGGACCACCCACCTTCATCCAGGTCTCGTAAGGTGAGCATCCAAACTGCCTAGGTTCCCACAAAGCCAGTACGTGCAGTAGGATCAAAACCCAGTGCCATTGTTCTTGAGTTCTCAGTAGTCCTCATTGTCCGCTGTGTTCAGCGAGTCCGGTTTTATCCCAGGCTTTTTCAGACCCGGGACAGCTTTGGGCTGACGAGGGAGGGGGACTTGATCGGGGGAGGGGGAGGGAAATGGGAGGTCGTGGCAGGGAGGAGGCAGAAATCTTAAATAAATAAATAAATAAATAAATAAATAAATAAAAATACTGACAAAAAATAAATAAAATAAAATTTTAAGGCTGAAAAAAAAAAGAGAAAGGAATGACGATCATTAAGGAAGCATGGATGGAACCACAGAACATTATGTTAAGAGAAATAAGTCTGTAACAGGAAGCCATTATTCTGTATGTTCTCAGTCATTACAGAAGCTAGAAGTGTTGATCACATAGAAAAACATTAGAATAGAGGGCATTGAAGATTAGGAAGTTATGATAGGTATAATCAAAAGGTAAATTAACATCCAAACAGTGTTGAAATATGCAGGTATTTGTGCTATTTTGTGGCGTAAAAGGACAATCTATAGGAATCTGTGTATTTCTAAGTCCCCAATGTAGAAGAATTAGAGTTTCCATCATCCATCACTGTCAACATTTGGACAGATGAAAAGGCTAACTACCTGGATTTATCATCATTTGTATTAATTTGCCAGGTTTTAATAATTTACCCATAATACATAACAATAAAATTAAAATATAAAAATAAATATCAAATAAAATATAAAATTAATATTAGGACATAAGTACCAAAGTTCAAAGCATTCTCAGAAGATCATACACACACTTTGATGAAATCAGTTTGACTCTAATATTTATTTTCCTCCCACATTCAGTTCCGAGGAGGCCAGAATAAGGAGAGAAAAATCCAGATATTAATTCAAAGAGAGGTATATGTGATCAATAATTCATTTTTATACAATCCATGAACATATTTTAAATATTTTTTTGAACAACACACATTGCAATTTACAGATGATTTAAAAATCATTTTAACTATAGTGTAACCTCATTTTATTTGTTAACATATGTTTGTATGTTTGTGCATGTGTGTATGTGCGTGCTGTTTGTGTGTGTATCTATCAAGGTCAGAAGAGGGTATCAGATTTCCTAGAAAAGGAATTACAAGCGGTTGTGAGCTTCTGGACTTTGGTGCTAGGAACCCAATCCTGGTGTCCTCCTGAAAAAGCAGCAAGCACTTCTAATGACTAGGATATGCTGTAAACCCCCAGAGTAAATTCATAAGAATACACATAGTCTACATTGTACATGCTCTTGTTTTAAGAACTCTCTTTTAGTCTTTATTCATTGGTCAGGTCTATGCATCCTGATTATTTTCAGTCTCAGACACACCTAATGGAAATGGACCACAATGTTTCTTAGCTTTTGTCATCTTATAACAAAGCAGACAACATTGACATAATGACATCCAAAAACTGGCTTATTGTTGCTTCTGAAGGAAATTTCAAAGAGTTATCAGATAGACGAGTTTGGCCTTAATTGTGTAAGTTAAAAATAAAAACCAGGTGTTTTGATTTTGCAAAGAAAACCAATACAAGGCAAGTGGTTTAAACATATTATTATTATTATTATCTTGAACCTTTGAGTTCCATTCACTGCCCAATTTGCAAGACATGGATTAAAGCTATGAGACCACTTCCTGGTGGGCATCATATAAATCTTCAGTCACAGATACTCTGATTGTACTGGGATTGTTTTGTGTACTACAACCACTAACTAATCTCTCCCACACTCACCACTCCCAGTCCAGAGATTTTGAGTTCAGTTCAGCATACTTAAACAGTATGAAATCCATCCTGGATGCTCTGACAGTAGATTAATTCAATGATTCAACCAAAAGTAAATCAAACACTAAAATAAGCTCATATATTTGTTCTGCTCCTGATACATTACCAGAATAAATATAAAGCTGCTTACCTAACCATTAAGTGAATTTGATTTTGTACTGGCTTGTTTATTTATGAGGTTGGACTGCTCCTAGTTCAGCAAACAAGGTCAAGCAGGATACAAATCTACATTTTACTTGACTAAATAGGTATAAAAAATACACAAAATATTTTTTCTGAAACAAGTTTAAGGCAAACTCTGTTAAATTAGAGAATTTAAATTCATGAAAGGTAGAAGATAGAGGAATTGGACAATGGGTTCACATTCTGTGATGCAGTGAACTGACAATTCCTTTTGGATGCTAACTAGAACACTGCATTTGAGCAGCTCATCCCTCTGGTACTGTACATCTGGCTTCTCTTTGATGTTCTCCCTAAAAGATTTCGTTTAACTTTTCTCCTCTTATAATTCAGAGGAAGAACAATAGTTTTCTATAAAAATACACACACACACACACACACACACACACATATTTTACAGCTCCGGTTTCTTAAAATTATTTTTAAATGAGTATATTTGTCTCACTCAACCTTTTCCATCATCTATAGCAGAGCTCAATCTTTTTTTCTTAACATCTAATTTAACACAAATTTTATGTTTAAAAAAAAGAAGGAAAGAGAGAAACAAGGAAGGAAGGAAGAAAAGGAAAAATTCACTGCAGCTAAATATTTCCAATGCTTTTTTGTAATTACTTCCTTCATGATTATTTTCTTCTTATTGATAAGGAAATTTCCATTTTTGAGGCTTTCTTAAACTACTGTGTGGCAAGTAGACCACACAGAATCAGTGCAGAAAAGGCTATAAGCCCTACTCTAAAACTACTAAACTACTGATTTGGAATTCATGAATATATCAATTGTATACATGTATCTTACATTTGGATCATTTCAACCAGTGTGCACTACGACATTTGAAGTCTCTTCTCGATGAATCGTTTAGCCTTTTGGTCTGATTTTCATAGCCACAGTATAATTCATTTCATATTAGTAGATATTTACATAGATTTAACACAGAATGAAGAAAGGTCATTTTAAAATAATAAAAAAATGCCTCATTTGCTGCACATAAGAATGCTGAGTCTAGTTATTCTGAAGTGTAAGTTATGGGTGTGTGGGGGAAGCAAAGAAATACAAACAGACCATATGAATTTAGAAAAGTATAATTGGAGGCCCTCTCATGCACCCCCAAAAGAGAATAACATGTCAAAATACTAACATGTTGGGAACTAGGCACCAATTGGCATCTTTGATAGATTATCAGACAGGGATATAAAAAAGAAACTGAACTGAGACAAGGTTGCTTCATAAACTAACCCAGACACAGAAAGACACTTATCACATGTACTCATACGTAAGTGGTTTTTAAACATAAAGCAAAAAAAAAAAAAAAAAAAAAAAAAAAAAAAACGCCTATAAATCACAATCCCAGACAACAATGAGGACACTAAGAGAGACATACATAGATCTAATCTACATGGAAACAGAAAAAGACATGATCTTTTGAGTACATTGGGAGCAGGCAGACCTTGGGGGAGGGTTGAAAGAGAGGGGAATGGCAGGGAGGGGAGCAGAGGAAAATGTAGAGCTCAATAAAAATCAATAAAAAAAAGAAAAAAAAAGAACTGGCTACAATGTCGTGACAACTGATTTAAATTTTCATTAGTCTTTGGAGTAACATAGTAACACAGAACAGTTGGATGGCTTTGCTTTATCAAGATAGAGTCACACTGAGCATATTTTATTCTGTAAGCTCACAATCTCCTGTTCAGATCACGATCTCTTTTCAAGTGGCAAAGCTATCTTTAGAACTTGTTCTCTGTCAATCCCTTCAATCAATCTTTCACGATATCCATGAAATGAGCGTGGGGGTTAATGGGACAATGACAATAGTCTAAAATAACAGATGGAAAAGGTATTTCAAGAAACCTCCTATTTACTGAAGTCTTTTCGTGTGAGTCATTATGAGCTAGATATTTGGGGAAGAGCTTTCAGAAGATAATGACTTTTAAACATGAATATCTTGTATTAACACATGAGACAATATATAAATGCAACTCTCCACTGATGCTTTAAACACAAAGTTCTACATAATAGACAAATTAGGCAAAGCAAGTTCAGGGTTGGGAAGTGTTTCAGTGGAAGAGTACTTGCCTGGCATATATGATATCTTTAATTCAATTAACACTATTAAAAACAAGAGAAAAAAAAAGAAAATGGCCCCAGCAATATAAGACATGGTTAGCAACTTTCTTCCCCATGGAAATACTAATATATGAGAAGCATGAGGTAAACAAGACCTTCACTTGTAGTAACAAGAGCGGCGGGGCTGCGTCCCCAACACCCCAGCCGCCTGCCCAGCTAGCTTATGCCCCGAAATAATTACACGGACACTGTATTCTTTTAAACACTGCTTGGCCCATTCTCTTCTAGGCTAATTTTCACATATTAATTTAGCCCATTTCTAATCATCTGTGTATGGCACCCCAAGGTGCGCTTACCAGGAAGATTCTAGCCTATGTCCATCCTGGGTCGGAGCTTCATCCCGGGAGCGGGGCATGGCGTCTCTCTCAGGCGTCTGCTCCAGAGAGGAGAGCTGTCTAGACTGAGCTCACTTCCTCTTCCTCCCAGCGTTCTGTTCTGTTTACTCCTCCCACCTATCCTCTAACCAATAAAATGGGCCAAGGCAGTTCCTTTATTAGCCAATGACCTTCCTCCATCATTTCCCCTTTTTCGGTTTAAAAAAAAAAAGGCTTGGGCTGGAGAAATGGCTCAGCGGTTAAGAGCACTGACTGCTCTTCTAGAGGACCCAGGTTCAATTCCCAGCACCCACATGCTAATTCAGATTCAACACAAATTAAAATTTTCAATAACTATTATAATTCAAGTGACTTTTATAAGTCCTAGTAGTGTGGACCAAAGATCTATGGTTAAAACTATGGAAAGGCCAGCTGGCCTAGGTCTGAAAAAGCATGGGATAAATCCAGACTAGCTGAACATAGCGGACAATGAGGACTACTGAGAACTCAAGAACAATCGCAGTGGGTTTTTGATCCTACTGCACGTACTGGCTTTGTGGGAGCCTAGGCAGTTTGGATGCTCACCTTAGGAGACCTGGATAGAGGTGGGCGGTCCTTGGGCTTCCCACAGGTCAGGGAACCCTGATTGCTCTTGGAACAGATGAGGGAGGGGGAGGGGGAGGGAAATGAGAAGCGGTCGCGGGGAGGAGGCAGAAATCCTGAATAAATAAATAAATTAAAAAAAAAAACATATAAGGTACACAATGCAATGATTTTCTATTGGCTAACAGTTATCTACCTAAACAGAATGACCTTCTGATTGTGGAAACAGGTGCATCAATTGTTACTGATAAGGTGTGAAACTTTTTCATTAAAGTCAAAACCAGAATTATATTAGAAATTCGGGATGAGAATATCCTTAAATCTTATGAGTTTGATTTTTCAGGGAAGAGTGAAATGAACTTTTCATGGTATTATTTTTCCTCCTAGAATTTCATTATTAAGAAGAGAAGTCCATTCAGTTGCCACTGTCATACTGACTACTCTTAAATGAATAAATAAAAACCTCTTTTAATACAATTTATTCACTCCCATAATTTTCCAAATCCTTCAAGGTATTTATTATATAAAAAACTTTGTTTTTAATGCAAATATTCAGTTATAGTGTCGAGTCCATTAGAAATAACCTTTCTAGGGTATTTTATCACCCTTCAACATCACTTATCTGTGGCTTCAGAATATAAAGTAACTAGCCCAGTGACTTACAGTGGTAATTTTTGTCTGGCCCGTGGTTCTGACATTAACTTCTCTCATGCTTTAATTTAAAGTCAGCTCACAAGCTAACTAGCTCCTGGCTTATCTAGCTAAATCTAAACTAAGAAAATGCAGCTCTGCCCCAAATACCCATTCATTCTACAGCATGACCACTTTTTCTCATTGTATCTGGCAACTGGTATTTTCCTGCTGAAGTTTGGAAATAGTATAGCCTGTACACACACCCCACAACCACACAATACACACACAAACATACACATGTACGCACACACACGCATGCACACACACATGTTCACACACACACTTAGTTCACGAAATTTCAGGTTTAAAAGATTGTGGTAAAGACTCTACCATTTAGTGAGGAATAAAATGAAAATTAAGAGGAAAGCAGCCCAATTAATACATAATTCATAATTGGAAAGGATAAGAAAACATATGTGATGTGAAAGAAGAAGGCAGGTTTAAGTTTTGATCAAGAATGTGGACAAGGGCACGGGAGTAGGGGAGCAGTGTGTGACAAAAATCCCTGAAAAGATGCTATACAAACATCTATCATCCCAGACAGCGAGCCTGTAACAGAGCAAAGTATGGATACCACCCAAGTTTAACTTTTTTGGTGAATGAATACATTTAATTGGGTTACATAAAGTAATATGGATAAGGGGTTACTTATAGGAGCAGAAATGACTCAAAGACAGCTGGTTCACTAAAACACGTCTCAGAAAGGGAAACAGCCCACAAAATCTGGGATGCTGGAGCATACTGCACAGCCTACAGGCAGCTCAACAGTTAGAAGAGCATCCTTTCCAAGTGATGCAATTGCTATAAACATCATTCAGGCAACTGGGTTTATCTTTGTTTTTTTCCAGGCAACTGGTCTTCTTTGTTACTGGATATGTCTGAGGATCACTCTCAGTTACTTTACTGCTTACTGTGGGAGGGAGGACCTAATGAACCTGGTCAGTTTCAAGGACATCTAGAATTTATGTGGAGTTCTTTTCCTTCCTGCTGCAGGAGCTTCCCTGAATGATGGAATGTTTCAATAACAGAGATAGATGTCACACAATACAGAGTGACTGAGGAATTAGTAGAGAAAAGGATGTATGAAAGTATTACAAAAACTCTTGTTAGTAAGATAATTTTAAAATGATATTTAAATGGAGATACTTTGTATGGGCTGACAAGGTTGTCTTAAGAAGATATAAGTTATTAAATGAAAATCCAACCATCAGGCTTGGGACATGTCCCTGTTTCTTACTTATTGGTCAAGGAAACCCCAGAGATCTCCTAAACAACATTAGCTATTGCTACTGCTCTTGGCTACCCATCTTAACTCTATAGTAATGCCTTGCTTTGTTGTAGGACATAGAAAAAACTATCTCAATCTCAAATCAACAAGGATACTTACTCCATGAATGTTAGTTTCCATTGAATTAAAAGGTACTCTGTAAGCTGTTGATGAAGGAAAGACTTCAATGTTTGTTGACTATCACTGTATCCTGCATTCTACAACACCAACCTGCAGCCAAGATATACGCACTAGTGCAATGATGTCATGGCTATTAGTGTGTAGAACCAAGCGCTTTCTGGTTTGATTTTGTGTCCTAATCTAGAGGAGGGAATTTCTTGCCTGAATCTATAACATTGGTCAACAGCTCATGGCTTGTAATGTCATAAATCCTAGAGTAAAACCTGCTTTTGTTATTTTGCTTAATGATCATATTAACAAACTACTTAGTTTTATGTTTCTACCCATAGACCTGGGTTGCTCACAACTTTAGTAAGAGAAGCTTCTTTTACAATGGGCAATAGGTGACGCAGAAACCAGTATTTGGTCAAAGGGATGAGAACAGAGACTGAGAGTGTCATCCTACATGGAAGACCTTAACCCACCCCTGGTTCCTGGTTGACATTTCACTTCTCAGGGGACACAATAGAAATGAGACAGGAAGATTTTAGGAGTCAGAGCGTGATAAGAGTGATGTAAAATGCTGTCCACTGGACATGAAATGGATATTGCATTTATGAACTCACAACAATTGCTATTACCTATATAAGATGAAGCATGAGCAAAGAGCTCATGAGATGCCAACCCTTACATAGGATCTACTGGTAGTTGATAGCTGATACTTAGGGAGAATCAGTCTTATTGAAGATGACCACTGACAGGTTACCCATGTTCTATGGGAGGCCATCCTGCATTAATGGGCTGAACTAATTGGACTTAATTGATGAGTTATTTCTAATAAAAGCAATAATATATGAAGTTATGAGGAGATGTGTTAGAATATCAAGGGGAGTTTGGAAGGCGGTGATGAGAAATACATACAATCATGTTTTAGTATATGTATATATGAAATACTCAAAGAATGAATTATTACAAGAAATATGTGAGGAAATAGCTGTGACCCTTTATGCTGTTTTTGAAAGTCAGCAAAAGAATATGCCATGCACATTCATGTTATTCTAAGCATGGACACAATAGATAAAGCTTTCCCAGAATTTCCTAAACTCATTTTGAGGTTCATGAAACTGAGTAGTTACAGCTGCATTGTGGAAGCTGGCTTTGTTTTCTTAAAAAAAACCTCAAAATTTAACGGGTATGCTAAAATGTGTTCTTTATTATTAAAAGTGACAGGATAGAAAGAGTAACAGAATAATTTTTGAATAATGTCTTTAAAGCTTAGATCTGTTTGGTGGAAGTTTATCTAATGCACCTTCCTATGGATGAGTTTTTAAATCAGTAGGACCTCCATTCAGAGATGGCATTAGAAAGAAAAGAAAATGAGGCAGAATGTTCTGTTCTTTAATGTGGGAAAAACTGTTATGTGCACATATTCTATTTCAATAGAAAACCACATGCAAATGTAGTATTCCAAGCAGAACCAGGATTCAGTACAATGCTCCCTAGTAATATGACATCTAAAAAGCTATCATAATGCATAGTTGGATTTCGGGAGTCTTGTTGCTCATGAATGTTCAAAATGCTGGAAAAACATATTTAGAATAATTGTCTGTTTAAAATCACAACAAAATACTTTCCTTGCTTCGTCCTTACTGTGGATATGTGTGCAGAAGTTTAAATGGAATTACCAAAATTTAAGAAGTAGGCAAACAACATCACCTATGTTGTTGGAGTGAAATATGTATGAATTTCATTAAAAATATGTACATTTTCCAGAGATTGTCACATGTAGGCAATGTATTCATGTTTTAGGGGAAGAACCTATTTATATTGGCATGTTCCAAAAGATTTTACATTGGGAAGTAAGTCATGAAGAGTTTGTCTTGTGTATTTGTTTGACCAATATGTTCACACAATTTTAATTTTTGGTATTCTCCTTAAACATGCACAAAATATAGGACACTCTTTTTATTCAACTCTATGAAGATACTAAAATTCATGTAGATAAATTACTTCTTAAAAATCACATTGTTAGTATACAAGTCTAAGGGGGAAATGTTTATTTTTCAGTTCTTTATCCAGAGCACTTCACCACATACCAGAATATATTTTGTGTATATATATATAATGATTCTAATATACAGTTGCAAATATCAATGTAAAATGAAGATGCATCTTTGGTTTTATTTAAATTTAGCTGGGATCTAAGACGGGCAAACTTACAACATGTTGCTGGAAGGAGGTTAAAGGATCTCTGGGGGAAAAATCTTGTTGAAAAAAGAGGTGGGCATGAAGGATTTTATCTTACAAGAATATTTTAGTAGGAAGAGATGAATAATATTTTTGAATGTGGCAGAAGCCATTTAAATCAATTTAAGACCCATGTTTTGGCTGTATGGATTCATGGTTGTGTTGTGGGAGAGAATAAGCAGTAAGCTATTAAGAAAAAAATAAATGTTCCAATGCATTCTGTAAACTGTGCAGACGCAACCTTGCCACAACTCTTCTTCATTTAAGTAGAAGCTAAAAGATTTCTCATCTCCACAGTGCCAAAGAGCTTCCCCACTGCTGTATGCGATCCTTGTCTCACTTAGTGAGTGATGAGGGGGTGCTGTTGACTCCACACTGGTAACTGTGGGAGACTGTGAGTTCCTGTTGAGAATGAGTAATCCCCTGTAGGAGGTTCAGCTTTAGTGAAGCAATAGCCAAGGAAGGTGTGCTTGTGAGTACTGTGTTGTAAAAGCTATGCTTGTTTCCTAAGATTTTTCTAATATGACTTTCATCAGTTCTTCCAATGAAGAACATTGGTTCCTTAAGCTACAGTCTACTGTGTCCCATTCAAGTATACTTGATATGGTCAAGTGTTTTGTCGAAATAATTTAAGTCATTTCCCACTTCAATATCTTGCTATCTGTAAGGTAAATGGCTATCTCAAGACTTTTCAACCATGTGAACTCTCAGTCTTTATTATGATCCAAAACCTTCTCAGGATTTTGAACATTTCAGATCAGGAAAAGGATAGAGTTCCCAGTAGTTTCTAAGAAAGACTCTCCACTCTGACCCCTGAACAACAGGGACTCTCTGGGCTCTTTTGTCTTGTTATTTATCTTGGCTTAGTGACACTCCATGTATAGTCTCACACTTTTTTACACGCTGCATCTTGTTATTTTATGCAGTTAGAGATATCCTCACTTTAAGGCACTGCTGCAGGATAGATATGGTTTGCACACTAAGCCTCCATGCATTGAAAGTTTAATTCTCAGTTCAGTGATATGACGGATGGGGCAATGGAACCTTATAAAGTCTGTTTTCACAAATGATCCTATGGTCATTGGAGACCTCAACTTTGGTGAAAATGTGAGATTGGTTCTGCATGCCTTGTGGGCTTTATAACTGCAATATGAGCTCCAAATTTTGTACCTTTTCCTGCTCTGTTGTCATCTGCCATTATGCTTTTTGAACTATGCAGATGAGAACAGCATGTCTTCAAGTCATCAGAACTGTGAATTAAATAAACCTTTAATTTATGAAAATACTCAGACTCATGTTTCATTATAGCAATATGAAATATATCAATACCTATCATAAACATATTTGCTAATTGACTGTACTTCTGCATACCACAAAGATGTCTGCAGGATTCAGGAACAATTATAAGCTATCTTATTTATCTTACCACACTATGATAAGGATTCCAGGAAACTCTGGGAGTTTATCCAATGGCATCTTCCAGGCTTTTTTAATAGAAAGAGGTTTTAGTCTACTTTCCAGATGCAGTGAGAGTAATGGGGAAGATAGAGTCCCCATTGTCCACAGTCATTTCTGATGTAAAGTATTCTTTGTGATGGTTATATATAAATATGTGTGTGTGCATATATGCATATATATGCATAAGCATAACATGCAGAAAGAAATGTTGACTTCGTAACTACTACATTCTTTGCATCATGACTCAGGCATTTTGACTCATGAATGAAAATCACAACTTTTGTCTTGCCACAAAGCTCTCTCTATACAATATACAATAGGTTCTGCTTCTCTGAAGAACTCCATCTAGTACACTTGTGATAATGGAAGTTTACTAGGGTAGAATACTAATATCTTTCATTAAAAGAGGAGAACAGCTAGGCTGGAGTGTAAGCTGAGTCAGCACAGTACTTAACTTGCAAAATAAATGGTCTGAATTCCATTCTGAAAAGCCATGCTAAAAAATGGAATCTAGTCATGGATTGTGTGCTTACAATCCCAAACACAGCAGCCTGAAAAGGAGCCACTGAAACTTGCTGGCCAGCAGTTGAGTGTATTTAGACAGTTCCGGGCTAGTGATTTATCCCATATCAAAAAGGGACAGGGAGCAACATCTAGAGAATGACATGTTTCTGCCTTTGTCTCTGTCCATGTCTCTCTCTGTCTCTCTCTCATGCATACACACCAAAATAAAGATAACTCAGCCGAATAAAATATGGATCATTTTGATAACATTTTGTCAGTTATACCTACAAAGAGATAAAGATAATAAATATCCCCCATCATAAACAAGAGTAATAAATAAAATTGCAAATGAAAGCACTTTTAAGATACATAATATTGTATGTAATTACTAAGTCATTTTTTTGTATTTCGTGCAAATCTGTGTTACCAGATTGCTTGGTGTAGCCAGATCAAGTACTCATAGTCTATGCAATGAAAGGCAGGGTCACTAAATGGCTTCTGCTTCAGGAAAATGAACCAACCTACCATAGTATTCTAATTTCATTTCTTTTGCAGAGTACAAAGACCCAGGTTCCTCAAGACACGTTTTCCTGGTTACAATCAGCACATCTGAAACCTCTTAATTTCACATCTTCATTTCTCATCAACAAATCTATTTTTGTTGGATTTCTTCATGTAGTTGGAATTGACTGATATATTTTTCCCTCTTAATTCTCCTTCTGTCCTTTTATTTCTCACAGTTTCAGGTATCATATTCAGTGGTAAAGAATGACATTGAACAAGTTTAAATATTTACCTAGGAAGTTGTATTCAATATGTAGTAAGCAAAGAACAATAAATAAGCAGAAGGGAAGAAGTACTTGAGATGCATCATCAAGAGAAGGCATGATGCTACAATAGCAGTTATAGTTGGTAGTTTAACAGCAGTTAGGAAGCAATGTCAGGAATCTGTCCCATAAAGAACTCCCACAAAACTGCCAGCTAGGATTTTTGCCTTGCTGCTTTGATTTAATTGATCATATCTTCAACATTCCTATCTGAAAATGAGAACAGGAGTAATAGCTATTTTGGAGAGCACTGAGACTAGAAGTATCATATTATCTAGCATATCTAAAGCATACTTTGGACACACTTGTCAATTGAGGATAGTTAAGGAAAAAGAAAAATGAGGAGGGGAGGGATTTAAGAATTTTAAGTGAAACTTTCTGAGCAGAAGAAATAGTCCATTCAAAGGGTGATAGAAAAGTTAATTTCTGTTATTCTAGAAATAGAGAAGTCACTAGGGGTCTACAAGATGGTGAGCAGGTGGCTGAAAGAGAACATGCGGTATTTTTAAAATTCTTGATTCAACAGAGATGTATTGGGAGTTTAATAGGTTGTTTTCAATATTTAGTTCGGAGGGTGAAATAAGTTGGACATAAAAAGTCACTGTTTTATCTAGTCATGAGATGATTGTAATTTGTTGTAGAATTAAAACTGCATTGGTGAAGTGCGTAGACTGCCGAGCAGAAAGGAAGGTGTCAAAAAAGATATTATGAAGAAAGGAGCTGAGAAATAAACACATCCCAAAAGTGAAAAGTAGAATATTCTTTAGAAAAGAACTATCCATGTTCTGGAGACATGACTAGTTAAAAAACAGGAAATGAGTACAGGAAAAGAATGGCTGTCATATAGTTATGATCGCTGAACATCCTAAACGGTTGTGGAAGAGACAGGGTTTCACATAAGGAGAACTGGAGAATGTGGAGAGAGAGAAGAAATTACAGAAAACATTCCTGGGGGCTCTGATGTGAAAAGATGTGGCCTTACAGCAGATATATTGTTTTAAATAATAATTATTTTTATTATCTGGTTGCTTGATATTATTGTTTTTAATAAGCAAAATACTGAAGCATCAGCTTTAATTTTCTAGAATTATTTTAATTGCTTGTCAGTAGATAAATCTATAAAAAAACTTCAGACATCTACTAACACTGCTAACATTTATTTTTTCATGATTTAATGAGTTTGAGCTGCTCAGATATGCAGATATTCTTGTGACTCAATGATATAAGGAGGAAGAAAACTTTGTGTTCATTATTTTAATGTGTTCCTATCGAAATACATTGCTGGTTTGTTAGAGGTCAATGCCTGCCATAAGCCTACCAGCGTTTTCTCTAAGCTCAACAATATGGAGCTCCCTCCCTCCTTTCCTCCCTCCCTCCTTCCTTCCCTCCCTCCCTGTAAAGCTTCCTGCTCTCTAAGTGCACTTATCTGGAAAATGTCCCTGGGCCTGGAGGACTGACCTTATCTGAAAGGTGTCTCTAATGCCAGTCTCTAAAACCAGATGTCTGGCTCATTTTTAGCTTGACCCTTGGCACAAATCCCTGCTAGGAAGACTTGTGCTAGAGGCTCCACTATAAGATCCTTCTGCCACATACTGAGCCATGTGATGGGCGTGTCACCCTTAATGCAAATTAGGGTTTGTCTTCAAATGCCCCGATTATACATGTATATATATTCCTTATACTCTGGAGTAAAGTTGAACGTCTTCACAGAAATGTGTCTCCCACAGGGTTGTCTCCATTGGTTCTCATGGGTAATCTACAAAATATGCCTTCTGCCTCTTTTCTATCTCAACCTGCTGGTCAACAGGCTGAGAGGGAAAGAGGAACCCCACATTTTCCTATGTATTCAATGATCAAAAGTCCAAAATGAAGGGGCCAGTGTTGACCAGAGACCCACTCAGCATGAAATGACGCCAATGAATGGCAACTGAAGATCATGTAGGCTATGCTCTTCCTTTGGTTTGTGTTAGCTGACTACCTTTCAGTCCTAGACTCAGATTAAATGGTAACTATCTACTTTAACATTTTCAAATACGGGTTCCCAAATAACTCAGCAATATTAAAGGAAACTGTACTTTGAGTCAACTGTGACCCTTCAATATACCTAATCCCCAGGTTCCTGATGTTCTGAAGATTCCCTCTCTGAATGTTTCACACGTGACATAGAACTTCAAAGGTGTGCCTGATGTCTTGTGTGACACAATGAAAAGACAACATAATCTCAGGAATAGCCTTCAAAAGGTTTAGGCTGGATCTTGTAATAGAAGATGCTCTTCCATTTTCTGGCTGCCCAGATCTCAATAATCACTCAGAAACTATATTAACTACCAATGCAGCTTGGCCAGTAGTTTAGACATTTGTCTAGCTAGCTCCTACCTCTTAAATTAATCATTTCTATTCATCTGTGTATTGCCACAAGGCTATAGCTTATCAGTAAGGATCTGAGTTCATCTCCTTCAGCAACTATATGACGTCTCTTAGACTCCAGTTACTCTCTCTCTCTCTCTCTCTCTCTCTCTCTCTTTCTCTCTCTCTCTCTCGCTCTTTTCAGATTTCCTGTCTTGATATATTTTGTCCTGCCGTAAGTCAAAGCAATCCTTTTATATTCAGAGCAAACAGAGGGGAATCCCACACCAGGATCAGATAGGAATGTCACAACTAGACACATTCAATTGGAAACTGTGCAGGAAAACAGTTCATTCTGGCTCTGCACTCATTTTATGCAGACTCCACGTAATGCAATAGGAAGGTAATGCTCTGTATTGACAGAAACGGACAAGAGATGACACCAACACGCCACATAAAAACATTAGTGAGCTATAAAGTATTATTTTACAAATATAGCTGAAAAGGCAGAGTTCAGACAACTATGAGCATATTCATATGGGCTGTAAATTTAGATAAAAACATTTACATCAATGTCACATTTTCTAATACTCATGCCAGTAACTTGTAAATATAAAGAGAATGCACATGCTTTTAGGAAGTAAAGGCTGAATAAATGATGCAAATAAAAATTTTGTGCTTATATTTTTTGTTTTTCTTTCTTTGTTTGTTTTCATATTGGCTTTGGTTTTACTTTTCATGACATGGTTTCTCTTTGTTGCTTTGGAGCCTGCCCTGGAACTTGATCTGTAGACCAGGCTGGCCTAGAACTCACAGAGATCTACCTGCCTCTGTCCCCCAAGGGCTGGGATTAAAGGCACATGCCACCACTGCCTAGCAGTGAAAGAATTTTTGAAAAGTTATACTTAAATGATTCAGGGAGTGATAAATAACAGAAATGCATGTAAATAACAAGACACTAGATTTTGTAATTTGAGATAGGTGGGTGTTCAAAAGAAAATGTGGCATATTTTCTGAGGTTTAGAGATTATTTGCAGTGATATCTCCAAATAAAATATGAATAAAAATGCATTCTAACTTTATAGTCCATATGTAGAAATTTAATCTCCACTCCAATGCACACAGCACTTGCTCACTAGTAGCAATATGGTTCCAATTTGCTGGATTTCATAAGCCTTCTAGGCAAGAAACAAGTTATATCTTATTATATAAACATAATTTCTAGAAAACAAGAAAGGGACAATGAAGTAAAACAGGCTCAAGAAATGTTTGTTGACCCTTACGAAAAGTGTTTAACATACCAAGGAAGGTGCTCCTTCAGATACATTTCATCTCTATAAAGGAAAAGTTACAGCCTATGTAATTTTTTTTTAATTTCAAAAATTAGTTGGACTGTGTCGGCACACACCATTAATCCAGCACTCAGGGAAACAGAGGCAGCCTGATCTAAAGAATGAATCCAGAACAGCCAGAACTACATAGAAAAACCCTGTCTCAAAAATATATTTATACACTTCAAACCCCATAGATCTTCAGTAAAAGATACACCTCAATTTAAACTGATTATCATACTGATCGTAATCAGTTACACAAGTTTTTAACCAACCTACTGTGGAATGAAATTCAATAGTGAAATATAAACTAATTTTACTTAGAAG
Source organism: Microtus oregoni (assembly GCF_018167655.1). NCBI lineage: Eukaryota > Metazoa > Chordata > Mammalia > Rodentia > Cricetidae > Microtus > Microtus oregoni. The sequence goes on along the minus strand of NW_024543060.1, from coordinate 69,480,762 downwards.
TTAGTTAGAAAATATAAAGATAAAAACCGAGAAATTTGAAATATATTTAAATCACACCATTTTAGCTCAAGAATAATTAACTATATCATGCATTTTTAAAAACTGTACTTTTATTGAACTGCACACACATACACACACGTGTGTGTATCTGTATACACATATTTGCAAGTGTCCCTGGATTACCTCAGGGTGTATCAGATTCCCCTAGCACTGGAGTTAATGGTGACTGTGACCTACCAGAAATAGGTGCTGAGAACTGGCTGCTGGCCTCAAGAAAGAGCAGCAATGTCACTTAACAACTGAAGAGACTCTTTAGTCTAGATTTTTATTTTTTTTTATTTTTTTTATTTTTTTTATTTTTATTTTTTTTGGTTTTTCAATGACACAAACTGACCTTTCTGTTTACAATTTAAAACTCAGTGTTTTGATTTTTGAGAATATATTTAAATGGTTTCTTCTTTCCCATTCCTCCCTTTGAATTTCTCATATACCCCTCCTTACTATTGTTCAAATTGATGGCCTCTTTTACTTTGCTATTGTATGCATATATGTATGTGTATACACACACACACACACACACACACACACACACACACTTCTAAATATAACCTGCTCGGTCTCTCTGTTAATTGTGTGTATATTTTCAGAGCTGACCGTTTAGGACTTGGATAACCAATTCGTCTGCTGTTCCCTGGGTAAGACTTTTTCTCTTGCGCCCACATCCCTTAGTAGTGTGTAGTTCTCTGTGTAGGCTTTGGGTCTCCTGGGCTTTTTGCTTTCCACTTTGTCAGGTTAGTTTTGAATGGACAATTTATACAAATCCGGCCTCTAGCCTTTGCCAAGAGTTCTTTCTAAACTGTTTCTCAAAAAGCCTTGTAATAAGGCAGGGTTACTGGTAAGTTAGAAGAAGCCAGATTGCGTGAACATATATAATGCATAACTGCCTTTTAAAATATCATAATAAAGAAGTTAAAATTCTTCTGTTCAGAGTGAAGGAGGATAAAAGTAATGAGGAATAGATACTGTATAAAAAATTTTAATTAAAGTTTTTTTTTCAGGTAAACTTTTGATTACTAAATTATATTCTTTTAATATTTAATCCAGATTAACAATTGTTTAACAAATATTTACTAGAAAATTCCCTTGTTCATTTTGCAACTTTTTAAAAATTCAAATCAGTTTTTATTAAAACAATCTATCCGATAGTAACAAAAAGAAAAACAGCCATATCCAGCTTATTCCTTTTTTAATATTAAACCTGGTGCTTTGGAACAAGTGCTTAACATTTTTGCCTGGTTCTGACTTCTCTGGCGTTTGTTCCTAAAACTAAAATTTGCTCATACAGCTTCTTCTTTGTTGGCCATTTCAGATTTCTTTTTCTGACAAATGAAGATTTGCCTCTTCTTAACATCATTTCATCCCTGCCTATTTTTATACAATATGTTTTCATCATATTCTTTCCCTCCTCCCATCTTCTCCTTTCTTCTCTCACTGAGCTCCAAGGAGCTATGGAAATACTGAGAGTTGGGGGTCTTCCCCAACCCTATCATTTATGTTTGTTTATTCAAGAGCATTGCCAAGCAACAGTTACTATCCAGAATAATTCCTGGGCAGTGGTAGTACATGTCCTTAATCCGAGCATGTTGAATTGGAGGCAGAGGCATGTGAATCTTTAAGACTGAGGCCAGCCTGGTCTACAAAGTGAGTTCCAGGATGGCCAAGGTTACACAGAAAAAAAAAAAAAAACTTGTCTGGAAAAATCGAAAACAAAAAACAACAACAAAAAATCCAAATGTGAGATTACAAAATAGATTTCCCCAAAGAGGCTCAAAGATTTTGTTTGTTTGTTTGTTTGCTTGCTTGCTTGCTTTCGATATTGTTCCAGTTTACTTCCAAATTGTTGTAACCAAAAACTGACCAAAACCAACTGGGAAAATTTGCAGTAATTTGGTCTACATTTCCAGGCCATAGACTATCCTTCACAGAATTGGAGGAAGGAACTCAAGGCAAGAACTAAACTTGGCATTAGGAACTAAAATAAGGAACACAGAAAAACATTGTTTATAGGCTTGCTCTCCATGGTTAGCTGTTCTCTATGATTAGCTTAGTCTTTAGTCTTCTTCTTTTTTTTTTTTTTTTTGTTTTTTTTTTTTTGTTTTTAAACAAAACTCGGGACCAGCTGCCTACCAAGCAAGGACTTAGCCCTCCCAGATCAATCACTAATCAAGAAAATATCCCACAGGCTTGCCTACAGGCCATTCTGATGGAGGAATTTACAAAGGTCAACATTGCCTCTTTCCAAATGAACCAAAAAAATTAACCAACATGACAAACTTCATCAAAGGTATTTGGGTTTTTACATTGTCGAATCAATTCCCCTTTTTAGTGAGAGAGGAAGCACCTAAGGCAGATATGATTTACTGGGATTCTAATGCAGAAACTGACCGCTCAGAGGCAAAGATTATCTGTCTGTATCCCAAGGTCAACAGAACATTATGCAAAACACAAACCTCTACAGAAGGAGCCATTCGCTTAGATCCTTTCCAGGAAAGACTGATCCTGTAAGAAAGAATGAAAAAATAAATAAATAAAGCCCATCTTGTGTGTGAAGCTTTGAAGAAGCTTAACGTCTTCTAGTAAATGGTTTCCACACATATTTTGTTCGTCAATTTTTAAGTTTCTACACACTGATCATGACAAAATGACAAAATGTTTCTTTCTGTGCCTTCAGTGGATGATTTTTCTGTGTTCTCCCTTTAACATTATCACTTGCAAAGTGGTATATAAATAGCCAGGGTACATCATTCATTCATAATGGGAGCATAAATGTATAAAACATACAGTCACCATCTGTATGCCACTGCAGATTTTACTTAATCAACTCTCTGAAGGATTTCCCTTTATGTTCCTTTGAGTGTCTAACCTTTCTTCAACATCACTACCTGTTCACACACTCACTTACCATCCCAGTCTCTAAATAAATGATTATTAAAAGAAGTCATGAGTCCCTCCCAGCCAAAGAAAATCAGAGAATATATTCTTGTCTATAATGGGAAAACAGAAATGGCTTAAAAACTTAGATGAGAGCCTCTTGTTACATTATTTTGACATGAGCAAGCAGCTGTCAATGGGTCAGTGTTATCTTTTAGGACCTCTTTGTGGGAAGTACTGCTTTAAAGTATAGTACAGTGTATCTGATCCTCTTGCAAAGATCACACTGAAACAAAAATGTCAAAGTAGGAGAGGTGAGAAAGCAGTTAATGCTGCCGACCCCCGAGGGTGGAATGGAAAATCTGTCATACAGGGCAAATCTTTTTTATATCTTTTAAAAGATATTTTCTGAAACAAAAATCTTAAAGGTAATCTAAGGTTAAAACCCCAAACAAGCAGGGGGCCCTTTTTCAGGCAATTTGTGTGATTTGATTCAGAATTCTCAGAACACAGGGAGAATCATCACAATTCTGTCCTCCATTCGAGAGTCCTTTCACGTATTTTAAACTCACCTTTACCTCCTACTTTTATTTTATGTTCATTTAAGCTATCCAGCCATCAGTACTTCATGAAAACTGTGTCCTCAATCTTCAGAGTGATTTGACCCCTTTTAGAAGTACACAAACCTTTAACTATATTACTAACCCGTTTTAACCCATTTCCTCCCATTTTATCATTTAAATAATGCTGCTTTTGAGCAAGGTTTTTGATATGGGAAGGGTGAGGTCTTTGAAAGTAGTTGAAGCTTGGTCGCTCACTTTACGTGAGCACAACGCAGTGTGCTAGGGCCTCAGAAAGATCAAGAGATGTCAAAGCAACACCAGGGTGGTGGCTTCCAGGCCTTTTGTTTAACTAATTAAAAAGTGAAAATCACAAGCAGGAAGGAGAGTCTAAACAGGCACTTTTTTTCATTTTTTTTTTTCAGGATTGCAGGTGGAAATGCAAGAGAGCAAACCAGTATTAAAGCATCAAGTCCTAGTAAATAGGGGGCATTGACCCTTAGAGGGACCCTTAGAGGATACATGCATTTTGTAGGGTTTAGGGTTGAAAAGGGGGTGAGGAATGGGAAGACAGACTGATCAGTTCAATCAGTCCACCCACAAAGGCAGGTGTCTCTCGGAATTCTTCAGATAGAGGTTCCAGACAGGGTTATTCATTTAGGATAGGTAAGAAGGGAAGGAAGATATGAAGTCACACAAGGAAACAGCTACCTTGTGGCATTTCTGGCCTCCTCCCGATACAGAACCAAAGTGTTTGGAAGTTCTTGTTGTTTGCGTTTTTTTCCAGCTTCAGGCTGAGGACAAGAATTAGATATGTTTGTCTCATAGTCACCACCCTAAAACTACCTGAACAGTTTCTAGCTGTTGTTTTAATCACTCTGACCTTAACTGAAGAAAAAGCTTAGAGGTAATTAGGGATACTTCCATATTTGCCAAAATAGTTGTCCGTTTAAGATGGTCAGAGAAACTTACTTATGACTCATTCTTTGATAGCAGAGATGTTTTATGTTAAGTGATTTTAAAATTACCAGTTTAATAAAAGTCAAGTGGGACTGGAAATTGTAGTAATAAGGAGCAGTGGGGCTGCGTCCCCAACACTCCAGCGGCCTGCTCGGCTAGCTTATGCCCGAAATAACAACACACAAACTGTATTCATTTAATCTCTGCTTGGCCCATTTCTATCTAGCCTCTTCTAGGCTAATTCTCACATATTAATTTAGCCCATTTCTAATATTCTATGTAGCACAGCTAGGTGCGCTTACCGGGAAGATTCTAGCCTATGTCCATCCTGGGTTGGAGCTTCATTGCTTGCGTCTGCCTGGGAGCTGGGAGCATGGTGTCTCTCTGAGGCGTCTGCTCCGGAGAGCAGAGCTGTGGAGTCTGAGCTCACTTCCTCTTCCTCCCAGGGTTCTGTTCTGTTTACTCCTCCCACCTATCTTCTAACCAATAAAATGGGCCAAAGCAGTTCCTTTATTAGCCAATGACCTTCCTCCATCAGGAAATTTTAATTATGCATGCGCCATTAAATAAGTATATGCATAAAGTACAAAAATATCAATTTATTCGTGTACTCTGTATTTGAGTGTTTAATATAGTTAATTTCTATTTAAAATATGCCCTTAATAAGGGATACAATTACTTCCTCAAAACCAAACTGAAAAGCTTTTTTTTAAAACACATTTCAGATTTGATTTGTCCAGAGTTCATTATACAACAAAATTTGAAGTTCCAACACAAACCCTGAAATTAAAAGTAAGCTCAATATGTACTACCTGCCTACCTGCCTATCTGTAATTTACCTGATTCATTTTGAACACATGAATGCCTTTGTTGACGAGTTTGACCTGTTCTCCCACCCACACATGCCCTGCCCCTGCTAGAAGTGGTGAGTTCTTAGGTACAGTGTCATTGTTCTGTTGTCCTGAGGGCACCTGTGTGCCATTTAGCTGCACTCTGAATTTTTAATATCACTGTGGTACTGCTAAGGAAATCCCTATATTGTGTTTGCATCTGTGGACATAAAGGGTCCTATTGTTACACAGGGTACTGTGAAGAAAATGCATGCCTTTTATTCCTGTGGTCTCTTTATAGCATCTGGTGTTATTGGGGCAGAGACTGCTGAGGGCAAGAAAAAAAGTAGGGCATGCTAAGAACGGGTGAGTTAGTGCACGTCCTTTTGTGTTCCCGGGTGGACCACTCTTGGTAATAAAATCTTTCTTTTTGGCACTCAAAATCCTGAAATTAAAATGACTATAAAAACATATCATAAGCTATTTACTTTTGTGAGACAGATGATTTAAATCTGTGAGTTATGTGCTTAAACTAATAAAATACCAAAACAGAATTTGTGCCTATTGTTGACATGATTCTGGATTTGATATTTTGGGAGAGCTTCCAGCAGTACATCAGAACACACAAAAGTTTCATGTAGATTAAGAACTACTGAAAGTTAAACTGAACATAAGAAAATTTCTGGAACTGTGCAGGAAGCAACACTCTACACACCATGATTTCCTTACCAAGTCTGTGATATTGTTAGATTTCCACTCTCTTCAGAGTTTAGACTATCTGTTTAAAAAACTTATTTAACAGCTGAGAAAAATGCAGAAATATGAATAGATTTTATCACCTTTTATCTCTAAAGCTAACACAGTCATAAACAAATTGCAAGTAATTTGTTGATTAAAAAAGGTGGGCAAATAGCTAACCAAATCATAACACAATTGAAGGGATTATAGTGTCTGAATTTCTGGCTTCTTATAAAGCCAGAGTAAGGTGATATAGTTTAGATGCAATAACACACAAGCATATTTATGGAACCAAATAAAGATAACAGAAAACAGAAATGAAGTTATGAAAATATAATCAAGTGTGCAATCAAGTGATTTTAGAAGAAATAGAGAGATGGAAAGACAGAGATAGAAGCAAGGAAAAGAAAATTTATAAAGAAAGTCTTTACAACAAATGTTTCTGGAATAATTGGATATCTACATGCAACCTAATAATAAGAATAAAGATCAATTAACTCCTTAAAATACATCAAAAGCCTGTATAAAAATGGAAAACTATAAAACTTCTTGAATTAAAAATAGGAGAAACCTGGGACTTGGCAGTACAATTTCATAAACAGAATCAAAGCATAATTCATAAAACAAATATTGAAATCAGAGACTTAAATAAATATCTATGAAAGATATACACGAAGGAATGAAAAGAAAATTAAAAAAGAAGAAAATAGTTATAATTTGGCATAGCTAACAAAATACTTATATCCAAACTAAAGAAATAAAAATAACCTAATGATAATACATAAGTAACCATATTAGAAAAATTGTGCATGCATTTGGATAACCATGTCAACAAATAAATATAATGAGTGCTAATATCAAAAGGTTGTAGGAAGCTCAACATGGCCATTCTCCTGAAAAAAGGAAACCTAAAAAAAAACAAAAAGACCTAACTGAATAAATATTAACAAAACTAGAACAGAATAAATGAATAGGGGAGGCTGGTTAATGCCCCTAATCCCAGCACTTAGGAGGCAAAAAATGAAGATTTTGTGGTCTAGGTCCCTGAGATACAGTGTGAGTTTATCTCAAAAATGAACAAAATTCTCATTACTCACTTTGGAGCGACGCCAAACATTTCTATCTTCTGAGCAAGTGCCAAAGCAAAAAAAAAAAAAAAAAAAGAAAAAGAAAAAGAAAAAGAAAAAAAAAGTCACTGTACCCCAATACTGAAGTTTGGCAGGACTTTTATTTCCATTTACTAGGTTTTCCTTTCCAACTCACTATATGTATGTTTTCAGAGATGACCATTTGGGCACTGGATAATGAATTGTTCAACTCTTCCCTGGGGAAGATCACCTCTCCAACTATCAGCATTCCTTAGTTGACAGTAGCTCTTTGTGTGGTGTTGAGGCCTTGTGTGCTTTTCCCTATCTACTTCAGCATGCTTCTTGTAGTCCTTGTTCTACTCATGTTTAGGCAGTCCTTTTGATGTGGCTTCGTGAGTGTAGCTTCTGCACTCCCTGGACATATTATCTCACAGCAAACTGCCTGATCTGGGTATTTCAATATTGATGCCTCCTCCCCACCACTTTTGCAGTGATCCCTGAATGATGTGAGAGTGTTTGGAGATGTATCCTGGGGTGCTGGGGTCCGCAACTCTTCATTTTAGTTGGTTTTAGATTTTTGTATTGGTCTTTATCTGTTGCAAAAAGATGCTTTCTTGGTAGGGAGAGAGAACTATACTTATTTATGTGCAGGTATGTGAACAAATATTTAGAATGTGGTTAGAGATTGTGCTGATTTAGTAAGGTGAGAATTCTCTATTCTCCTCCAAGGTCAATGATTTCACCACCTCAAAGTAGCTGTATAAGTTTTTAGTACCAGGCATGACTCTCTTTTGTTGACTAGGTCTTAAATCCCAATAGAGAACTGTTGGTTACCACCAAGGTATTTATCCCATTACTACAGTCTTAGGATTATGATGTCATGCTTTTCATTATTGTGGTTCATAGATGGGAAGGATTTGTAGGACAAATGTCTCCCTTTGGAAACTTGCGTGGCACTTTCTGGTACCAAGAAAGGTATACAATGATGTGTTCTGATCATATTCATCCTTTCCAACCACCTTTTCCAAGGTCGACCCTTTCGTCCTTACACACCCAATTTTGTGCACTCTTTTCTCTCTCTCTTTTTTAAACCTTGAAGTCTAACTTGAACTTTGTGTATTTTCTTGAATGTGTTGATTTGCACTGGAGCACAACTGACATACTTACCAGGGGTTACACTCTTGAAGAAAACTGACTGCCACCTTCCCAGAAGCTATCAATTATCAATAGCTACTTTTCTATACATGAGAATTTGTGCTTACCTTCCCTCTTGATAATGCGACATGAGCTAGCTTGAGCTTTCAGAAGTGTTTGTACATGCTCTCACAATCTTCTCAAGGTCATATGTGCAGCTGCCCTGCTGTGTCCAGAATGCCCTGTGTCTTTGAAGCTATCTGCCACTACCGGCTCTTACAGTCTTTTCTGTTCTCTCTTCCATAATGATCCCTGGGTTGTGTAATGGGAGGGTATTATGTGCATAAATGGGTGGACTTAAATTCTTTTTGACCTAACAAATATATTGCACTGATATAAAGTATGAAAAATACATCTAGTGACTACAGGTCCATCATATATACATGAAGACCTGAGTTCAGATTGCCAGTGTTTATGTAAAAACAAAGCCAGGGGTTAATAAAAGAAATTGAGGCAGCATGTGCCTATAGTGCTTGTGCTATGAGAGGTAGAGGAGACAGGCAGGTTCTAGGAGCTAACTGACCATCATCTTGTTTAGCTGATCTATGAGCTTTGAGATCAATTAGAGATACTGTCTCAGCAAACAAGGTAAAGAAGGAAGATAGTCAAAATCAACCTCCAGCCTCCAAACATGTACAAATAAATACACACACACACACACACACACACACACACACACACACACTCCATGTCACACACAGAGGCACACATAAATATCTAATTGTATATGAGTTATATGAAAAAAATCCTCATGGTCTATCATGATTTTTATGAAAATCTAAAACTGTCAGTAATAATAAAGTTAATATAAAAATATAAGCAATTTTCTTCTATCCTGAGATAAACATGTATACATTCATTTTTTAATAATGTATTCATTTGTTTATTTTACATTCTGGCCAGTTTCTCATCCCTCATGCCCACCCTCTATTCTCACTTCTCAATCCTTTCCTCCTCTGTTTAGAAAAAGACAGCTCTTCTATGAGTATCAACAAAACATGTTATATCAAATTGCAGTAAGACTAAGCACTTCCCCATATATTAAGGCTGAGCAAGACAACCCAGTATGAGGAGTAGGATACCAAAAGTCAATAAAAAAAAAAAAAACACTCAGAGAAGTCCCTCTTCTCACTCATAGGAATCCCACAAAAGTACCAAGTTTCACACCTGTTTCTATTTTATGGAATAATTTGAGGAGTATTGGTACGAGCTCTTCTTTGAAAATCTGGTAGAATTCTGCATTAAAGCCTTTTGACCCTGAGCTTTCCTTAGCTGGGAGACTTTTAATCACTGCTTCTATTTCCTTAGGGTTTCTTGGTCTTTTTAAATGTTTTATCTCATATTAAATTAACTTTGGTAAATAGTTTCTATTAAGAAATTTGTCTGTTTCCTTTAGATTTTCCAAGTTTGTGGGGTGCAGGTTTTTGAAGTATGACCTAATGATTCTCTAGATTTCCTTGAAGTACTGTTATGTAACCTTTTCATTTCTGATTTTGTTGATATGGATATTCTATCTCTGCCTTTTAGTTTGTTTGATCAAGGGTTTATTTATTTTGTTGATTTTCCCAAAGAACCTACACTTTGCTTCATTTATTCATGGTATTATACCTTCTCTTTCTATTTTTACTCATTTCAGCCCTCAGTTTATTTCCTGACATCCATTTTCCTCAAGTGTGTCTGCTTCATTTTGTTCTAGAGCTTTCAGGGATGCTGTGAAGTCACTAGTAGGAGACTTCTCCAAATTCTTTTTTTTTTTTTTTTTTTTTTTTTTTTTTTTTGGTTTTTCGAGACAGGGTTTCTCTGTGGCTTTGGAGCTCGTCCTGGAACTAGCTCTGTAGACCAGGCTGGTCTCGAACTCACAGAGATCCGCCTGCCTCTGCCTCCCGAGTGCTGGGATTAAAGGTGTGCGCCACCATCGCCCGGCCTTCTCCAAATTCTTAATGAAGGCATTTAGTGCTATTAACATTCCTCTTATCACCACTTGCATTGGTAGACATCCATTTTTGAATGTGTCTAAGCATGGAGTTATGTGATTGGAGAGCATGTGAAACTGTCATCCATATTAAAGATAATTATCCAATGAGTAGTTCAATGGCTGGGTTAAATGGTCATGGCCATGCTGTGCAGTGTTTAAGATGGGAGACTCATTTACAATAAAATTTAAGCAAAGGGATAGAAAAAGACTCTTCATTATTGGGATCTGTCATTTTCTCCTACCTCTCCATGGGTGGCAGCCTCCATAGAAAGAGCGATGCATTTAGAATTTCTAAACAGATTGCTAAAGAGCTATTGTCATGACCTTTATTCCTATTCCTTCCCTGAAAAAGATGAATGCTTCCCTTTCTCCTTTGCTATTCATCATGAATGTTCATATAGTTTTCCTGGAGTCTAATGACTCCAGAAGCCTTAAGGCCGATGACTGACCCAGTGGGAAAAAAAAAGAAAACAGCTTCCTTGACTAGTCAAGCAGAACAATTTGCATGACCCATGATGAACCCTGGATGCTCTCCCACTTGGGTTCTAACTTAGATTGTTAAGATATTTCTAGAGCCCTAGGTTATTATCTGTGACTGAAACACAGTTATTTTACATAAATGTGTTTAAAGAGAAAAATGGATGCAATAATGCTTTTATTTGCATTTATCTATATAGCAGATTGTCTACAAATTGGCTAGTGTTACCTGACAAGTCCCAAAAAATGTCTTAAACAATAATAAGACTTTGTATTTGACATAAAGTTTCAAAAACGGAAAGGTTGAACCTACATTAAAACTAGTAGTAAAATGGGCATGGTTACAAATAATTAAAAACAAACTATAGAAAGAAACCATAGAATCAAAATTAATAGATTTATGACTAAATACAGAAGGTAAGACTTCTAAATTGATACTCCAAGTTCCTACTTTAAGAACTTTTTCAAATAACATTACAACCAATAATTATTAGAAAAATTGGAAATGATGAAATATCAGTAAAAATTAATAATATTGAATTTTATAACAAAATTCATGGTTTCTAAAAGCAAGTATTTGCACAAAATAGTCAGATAGATAGATAGATAGATAGATAGATAGATAGATAGATAGAGATAGTATAATAAAACACAGGACATTCTCTAAAATTTTTCAGACACAAAGTGAATATGTCTGAAATATCAAAATATGTTTGCTGCAAGCATGCCTGTATCTTCACACCATTTTGCTCTCTCATTCTTTCTCTCAGATTGACTAATGTACCAAGAAAACATATTCTCCTTTTTTAGTAGTACATTATCAAGAAGTATATTATTGCTCCCTCAGTGGTCAACCTCAACGTAAACCCAACCACACTGAACCTCAGAGAAGAGAAAGTACACTTGAATACATTGACACAGGAGATCACTTCCTAAATATAACCTCCATAGCATAGACACTAGAGAAATAATTAATAAGTGGGACCTCCTGAAACTGAGAAGCTTCTGTAAAGCAAAGGACATGGTCAACAAGACAAAACGGCAGCCTACAGAATGGGAAAACAGAGGACTGATCTCCAAAATATACAAAGAACTCAAGAAATTAGTCCAAGAAGAACAAATAATCCAGTAAAAAAATAAAATGTAGTATAGACCTAAACAGAGAACTATCAACAGAGGAATCTAAAATGGCTGAAAGACTCTTAAAGAAATATTCAACATCCTTAGCCATCAGAGAAATGCAAATCAAAACAACTCTGAGACTCCATCTTACACCTGTAAGAATGGCCAAGATCAAAAACACTGATGACAACTTATGCTGAAGGAGATGTGATGTGAAGTGAACACCCCTGCATTGCTGGTTTGAGTGCCAACTGGTACAGTCCCTGTAAATATCAGTATAGTGATTTCTCAGAAAAATAGGAAACAACCTACTCACCTCAAGATCCAGAAATACCACTTTTGGGTATATACACCAAAGGATGCTCAACTGTGCCACAAGGACCTGTGCTCAACTATTTTCATAGCAGCATTGTTTGTCATAGCCAGACCCTGGAAACAACCTAAATGCCCCTTGACTAAAGAATGAATAAGGAAAATGTGGTACATTTACACAATGGAGTACTACACAGCAGAAAAAAAATGACATCTTGAGATTTTCAGGCAAATGAATGGATCTAGAAAACATCATACTGAGTATGGTAACTCAGGCCCAGAAAGACATAAATCATGTGTACTCCCTCATAAGTAGTTTTTAGACATAAAGCAATGAAAACCAGCCTACAAACCCAGAGAATCTAGACAATAATGAGTACCCTAAGAGAGACATGCATGGATCTAATCTACATGAGAAATGGAAAAAGACAAGATCTCCTGAGTAAATTGGGAGCATGTGGACAATGGGAGAGTGTAGAAGGGGAGGGGAGAGGAAGGAAGGGGAGCAGAGAAAAATGTATAGCTCAATAAATTCAATAAAAAAAAAGAAAAATGTAAGGATATTATTAAAAATAAACTGGCAAAATACTAAGGGGCAGTATACTATGATCTTTTATCGTATGGGCAACACAAATGAAAAAAACTAAAGGAAAACATGAAAACTATATTTATTGAGTGAGTAATTATTATTTTATTACTGAGCGTTCACACAGATAAAAGGTTTTTTTTTTCTGTTTGACTCTTTTGTAGTATATCATATCTATGTATTCCTCACGAGTAATGGTAGCAAATTTTTGGAAAGTTACTATTCATTGTTTTAAGCTTGATGCCTCACAATCAGAATGCATTGGATTAGGGACAATGGTGCAAGACTTCACAATTAGAGCAATATTCTTCATATTACTTTTTTCAAAGTATCCAATAGAAAGATGCTCAAGGCAGGGAAGATTCATCCCTGAGACTTTAACAATGCTAATGTATTCTAGTTTATTTAAAGGCCAGTCTTTCTGTCTGCAGAACATTTACCAAGTGCCTGTACGTGATATAAAATTCTAGACTCTGATGACGTTGAAGTAAACAAAACAGAACGTTCTGATGTTTATAAATTCATAGTATACTCTCACACAATGCAAGGTGACCATGTTGTTGTTGTTGTTTAAACCCTGTATACCACAATCTGCTGGAAAATCTGCTCAGTGAAAATAAATTGATAATCATGCACATTATAGTGTCCTTTGGAAGGGAATTTTTAAAATGATGATGAAAGACTCCACCCTTTTATCAAAATGTGCCTGTATGTCTTTAATATTTGTTTGAAGTAATTGTAAAATAAATAAATATTAAATTTAACATATACTTAACCCATGAGTCTCAACTAATGTATGCTATGCTTGGACATTTCATGTCTTGATTGTGAATTTTGAATTATCACATGACCTCTCAGAGGATCTCAGGTTGTTACACTTGAGATTAATGAGGCATTGGATAGCCATTAAGAAACTATTTGAGAATATGCATTTAATTAAAATGAATTATGTATGTGTGATAATGCCATTCAACCTTTTTAATGTAGGGTGATAAATCATGGCTATTTTATTCCTGAAAAGGGTCCTAATGTTGGTAAATTGAATATTGATGTTACAATGTCCAAATAATTAATGCCAGTCAGAGTCATCCATAATGGTATATCCTGAGACTTTTCCTCCTAGATAAAATTAGTATTTTTTTTTTGAATTGACTATGTGTGTTCTCCGTGCACATGTAATGAAATACAAATAGTAACTCTTACCATAATCTCTGAATACAAAATACTGGTAACATCAATTCTGAAGAATATACTGGCCTGTCACTGCTTTGACTTATGCATCAGTACTGGTGGCTCCTCCTCCGTCTAAATGCCCTCTTTAAACACACACACTATACATATGCATGACATCAACCATCTATTGACTTAGCAAGGCTTCCAGTGATATTTTCTTCTACCCAAGGGAAATGATGCCACTATTTTAATTCTAACAAGTTCGCATTCAGCACAGTGTCATCCATCTAAAGCTACTTGAGAACTCAATGAACAGAAATTGCCTTTCTTTTCTTCTAGATCTTGTACCAGCAGAGCTCTCTGTCTATGGAAAACGAGTAAAGCAGAGCTGACACCATGATCATCCACCTTCATGGGACATTGCCCTTCTGCTACGTTTGTAGATGAGGAATCATAGACGGAAGGAGTTTGAGGGGTTGCCTAACATCACAAAACAAGTAGGTAATGGAACCTTAATTTGAAATTCAGTAATCAGACGCTCAGCATTCCTGAAGGCTTGGCTGGGTGAAAATTACATCGTCCTGTGCTTAGACATCTCAGGGATATGCAATGTACCTCCTATATTGACTTATTTAAGCTTAGTGAACTCAATGGCCTCATATTTCATGATTTTTACCAAAAACAGATCCATTCTGAACCACATTTACTTTTTTCTGTTTTCTAAGTAACTCCAAATAAGTTTCACCAGAAAGAAATACATACCCACACCCTTTAAAATATTTGTATAAATATATTTTAGTCATCTGCCTACCTAATAGGCACCCAAATATAAAAACAGTGACATTCAATACAGGAGCTGAGATTTTCATAGATTTTGACTGCTTTCCTAACAACAAAAGAGGAAATAATGTTTAAATAGAAGTTTCTCTTTAAAAATGGAATTTAATAGTCACCCTGGGTAGGGAGGGGAGTGGTGAAACGTCAAGATTAATGTGATTCCAGATTCCTGAAAACATCTCATTTGTTTTTCAATCACAGCCGTCAGAAGTGCAGCCATCGGAGTGCAAGCGTAGCAGTGATCTTAAAAGGCTCCTATCACATGGTTTATGCTGCACTTCCACCAAGAGCTTCACAGCAGTTTAATCAATAAAGCAAGGCAAGCTGTGAACAATTAAAATAAAACATCTTAAGGAACGATCCACAATTAAAAGGTAGAGGAGAAAACCACCCTCCATTTAGATAAACCCATCTGCCACTCACTTTGAGAAAGTTCGAAGGAAGGGTTCTGACACTCTTGTGGCCTCGCCTCTAAAACCAAATTAACTCTTCATGTTGTATAAGAATAAAGAGTATGAGACCCAAGTTATAGGCACTGAAGCACTGCTTACTGCTGAGCAACCGGCTGCCCTTTGAAATGTCCCATGGAAGGTTACTACAAAAATCTCTGTATCAGTTTTAACAGGTGCGATGAAGCAAGCTTCTGAACTGTGGCATCTTTTCAGGCAACTGCATGAAAACTGCTAAACAGAAATTCACAGTTCATTGAACAATATATGATTACTTCCAATTTGCTTGATAATACACCTTAATAGCAACTATTACATGATCAATACTCTCTCGTAGTCTAGATTATTTGGATGGTCTGTCCTTCTCTAAATTTGAAGGCCTTAGTGGAAAGAGAGGATGGTAACGTGTAGGAGGAAGCCTCTAGTTAGTTCCTGGCCACTTAGCCCTGAAATAATCACACAGAAACTATATTATTTAAATCACTGTTTGGCCCATTAATTCAAGCTTCTTATTGGCTAACTCTTATATATCAATTTAATCCATCTCTAGTAATTTGTGTTTGTGGCTTACCGGCTAAAGATTTGGCGTCTGGCTCTGGTGGGGACTTCAGGCTTTTTTTTTCTGACTCCGCCTTTCTCCACTTAAAAACAGTGGAGGTACCATTACTGCCAGCTCTGTGTCTTTCAGGTAGGAGCCGTGCTCAGCACTTTAACTCTGAGAACGAGCATGCAGCACATAAACCCTTTTTATCTGAGTAATAGCTAGATATGCCATGCAGAGCATTGCTTGGCCTGGAAATATCTCTGTGTGTGGCGGCAAAAATCCACCATGCTCTTTCTCCTGTGCACTCCTAGCAGTCCTGATCTTGCTGCCTTCCCAGGCAAGGGCAGGTGGTGCTGAGCTGTGAGCGTGGTCTCAGTTACTTTTTCAAACAGACATACAAGCAGCAGGGCCCACAAACTCCATTCAAGTGCTCCACTATATACGGCTGGCTTTGGAAGCTGCTTGTTTGCACTTCCTGCCTACACAAGTAATATCATCTCCCTCTCAGGCCTTCAATGGGGTTGAAGTTTAGATAGTTGTAGTTACCTTCCTCTCATGATTTAGCCAAGCTTTATTTCCGATGCAAGCTTTGAAATACAATGCTTATTAAAACATTTATCATGCATTCCTTGCTTAATATTGCTTACATTGTTTGTAATTTTATCCTTGATATCTGTTCCTACTGTACATAGTTTTGTATTAGGTTTGTATTGCTCTTGTTTAGACAAAGGGGGGAGGTAATGAGGAAATCTTGTTAGCCAATTATCTTTAAGAGGTTAATCCAAGTTAAGGCATGGCTTCCTAGGACTGGGAGTTAAATGGGTGCACAGCCCAGATGCTCTTTCTCTGTGATTTCTGTGGGGCTGAAATAGCTGAGCTTGGACTTCTCGTTCCTGTTTCGTGAGTTTTCCCCTTATAATAAATAAAAATACAATTGTTTCATCCTTTAGCTTGCTTGGTTATTTCCCAAAGCAAGCTAATCTTTATGGTACAGGGGCATTAATATGACAGGTCCTGACAAGGGGCTTCTATGTGCAAAGTCCTGGTGTTTAAAACCAATTGGTCCTTTCAGATTTGTAAGGTGACTTGGAGGTAAAGGCGGACCCTGAGAAGTATTGGAGTTTACATATTAAAGAGTTAAGCCAATAAATGACATGGATGAACTCTGAATGTTCCAGTTTAGAAATGATCTCTGGATTTAGTGACAGGAAAGATTAAGTAGAAGCAAATACCATATTACTTCAAGGGGGAAGTTTAAAGAATTGCCTCATTCTCTCTATCTAGACTGCTGTTGCTAAACAAGTATCCATCATATGTTGAGACAAAGAGGAGTCTGTGCGAGGAGAACTTAGACCATGTTCTAGGTTGTATTTCTGACATATATTATCTTAATGCTTATTTTTCAAGCTCATGGGATTGCATTAAAACTCTTCTTTGTAGAAATATGTAGGTTGGTGCACATTTATATTTTCCCTTGAATATAATCTTCACATTCACTTAATTTGCAAGTGGTTCTAAAATCCTACAGTCAGGTCAAGATTATGACGTATGGGAACATATGTGATAAAAGACTGTGATAGCAGATGGAATTCTCGTAGGAATTTGGTACTAGAAGACACAGCATCTCTATTAAATACCATTCAGAAATGGAGCTCAGAAACCCTGTTTGGGTGACCCAGATGGCTCTCAATGCCCAGAGTTGGATATGCTGTGATAATTTAAAGATGTAGTAATTAAGCCGGGTGTTGGTGGCGCACACCTTTAATCCCAGCACTCGGGAGGCAGAGGCAGGCGGATCTCTGTGAGTTCGAGGCCAGCCTGGTCTACAAAAGCTAGTTCCAGGACAGGAAACAAAAAGCTATGGAGAAACCCTGTCTCGAAAAATCAAAAAAAAAAAAATAAAAAATAAAAAATAAAAAAGATGTAGTAATTAGAAAAGCAATTTTTTCCACTATTATGGTAGCAACAACCAGAGTTATGGAACAAGGTGTAGGAAACACATAAAAAATAAAAATGATGAGTGAATACCAAATAGTAGATTTACAAGAGGTGAGGATAATGAAAGAAACCTGAAATGTTATTAATGTATTATTAGTTATTACACAAAACACTATACTTGATATAAAAGATATAGCAAAGAAAATAAAAATTCTATGATGGTTATATTGAGAGGCTCTGTGATAAGTAACACCATTCTGTCCTTAACATTGTTGCAGAACTCCGGTTTGCCAAGAAGTCAGAGAATAGCAGTCTACTGTGCATTCCTATAGCAGAATACTACACACCCAGTGTTTCTAATGAACAGCATTTCTCCTGTTTCTGAAGCCTGCAAGTCCCAGGTCAAAGAGCCAGCATCTGGCAAAGATCTTCTTATTGTCTTCTGGTGCCAAAAGGCATGATAGGAATAGTGTGGGGGTTGGGGCTTGAGCTAACTCTCTCCTTCAAAACAGAGCCTGCTCCAATGATGATGGGGTTAATCACCCCTCATTACGCCCCAGCTCCATCACACTTACTGTAGGGATCATACTCTTAGTTTCTTTAAGAAGACTCATTTAAACAGAAACAATGTTGTTATGTTAGGTTTAGAGCAATTAAATGCTAATTTAGACTTTGTGAGTATTATTAATCATTTAAAATAGAATACAATACCACTTGACAATCTAATGGTAATCCAAATGAAGACTAATTAATGCTATCATTGGTTAGTATAGACAACTAGACATGAATTACGCTAACAACATAGAAAATTACTAAAGTCAGCTATTCTATGTGTCTCCACTTCTGTACCACTGATAAATTAATCAATCACTTGGAGGCTCCTACTTACTTTCTTAAGATCACGCACAGGTATTTGGTGAGGCTTCATGTAAGATTACATGTCAGATCAACGGACTGACGACAGTTTCCCTCTTATAGTGTCGATCAAGACAATGCATTTCAAAAGAAATGTCTTGGTTCAATGCCCAAGTATGTATAGTGAGTAAAGAAAATGGGTTACCTGATATAGTGGTCTTCATGTCATTGTGGAATTATGATTGGGGAAAAGGTAGCGTGGAAAATCCTCAGGGGCTCAATACAATTCTTTTTGGTCCATGTTTGAGGAGTAGGTTCTAGTACTTTTTCTCACAATGTGGACGGTTCTCAGAGCTCTCTAGTGTTCCTGAATACCATGCCAGCAGCGGGGCTAACAGCCCCATCTTCTAGGCCTACTTTAACAGCTTGTGCAACTACAACTTGAAAATCAATTAATTATAAACTGTTTAGTGTATTAGATCAGGCTTATAAGTAAGTAGCTCTTACAACTTAAATTAACCTTTAATTTTTATCTGTTTAGCCACATGGCTTGGTATCTTCTCAGTGAGGGGTTCTCATGTTGCTTTCTCTGCATCTGGCTGGTGACTGATTTCTTCCTTTCCTCTTTCCAAACTTCTTAGTCTTGTCACCCCACCCATATTTCAAGCCTGGCTACTGATCAACCAATATTTTATTAAACTAATATGGTTGACAGATCTTTACAGTGTACAATAGCATTATCCAACAGTAAGTATGTATAGCTGTAATTCATTCTTTTATACAACAAAAATAGTTTGGATAAGTGCCCCTCCCCCCCAGTCTCTACAGGTGTTAGTCTATAAGAACTGGGGCTTCATAAAAGCTTTTATAGAAATTCTTTTGGAACCCACAGGGCATGACAGCAGACAAATGGACAGCCTAATTGCAGACTTAAGGTCTATCTCCTCACCCCCAGTTCTGTAGCAGACCACTTGCCTCAAACCCTTCCCATTCTTGTCTGCCTCTATCACCAGCAGATCACTCAAATTTCCTCTTACCTTCCTTCTTACTCATCCCGTTGTCACAGCCCCCAACTCTGGCAGACATCCCCTGGGAAACCATTAGACCAGCCTGCCAGAAATGTAAACAGTCCTACACAGCAAGGAATCAGCTTCAGATCTTCAATATCCCGCCATTCCTCCAAATATAATCCCCCAGTCTCACCCTCAGCTCTGCAGATTACTACTATTATCATGGCCTCTTCTCACTCTCTGATCTCCTTCACAGGGTAATAGGCAGATCTGATTGGAACTACCTGTTTTCCCAACTTCTGTAGAATTTTCACCAACACTACTACCCCCCCACTACCCCCCCCCACCCACACACACCTAGCCCAACCTCATTTCTATGTGTCAGCTCCCAATACCTAACACATTTAACTTGGAACACCCAGTGCTCATACCTGGCAGTATCCTACAATTCCCTACAGGAAAGATACAGCCTCTACACCTTCTTAAAGATCAGAAACCAAGGACCAAAAGACCCATACATCAAAGAGAAAACTAGACATCAACACCCAAAATTAAAATAAACCAAACTTAATGCTTCTTGAGTGACCAAGAACTTTAGACTAGACAGCTCAGAGACCTAGAGTAAATACACATATTACTATTTTGCTAAAGAAATATAGCAAGAAAATGACTCCGACTAACATTCTGCCATACTTATAGATCAGGGCCTTATTCAGGCATCACTAGAGAACTTCATCCTGCAGCAGCAGATAGGAGCAAATACAGAGACCCACAAACATACAATATACAGAGAATGAGAGACCTAGGGACACTGGGCCCTCAGAAGAATGGAGATGTCTCAGAGAGCCCTTTAGAAATAGAGACAAAAAGTTTAAGAGCCAGATGGGATGGGAGATATCAAGAAAAAAAGGTCTTATAAATACAGTAGAACCAATGCATATAACAAACTCCCAGAAACCAAAGCAACTTCAGCAGGGTCTGCAACATGTTACATCCTAGAACTGAAAGAAGTGGTTACAGCCCTTATCCACAATGCAGAGGTATTGCCAGATGATAGCCATTTGCAAATGAGTACTCAATTTCCTTCAAGGGAATCTTACTGAGGACATAAACTACTCTTTGGTGTAAGCTACATGTCCAGGAGTAGATTTCCCGTAGAAAATGAACTCAAAGGCATCTTTTGAGCAACCTAGTCTCATAATATCATGTTAGAGTCTTTTTTTTCTTTTTAAGTTTTATATTGTAAAAATTTTTAAATATTTATTTATTGATTTTTCTCTACAGTTCCTTTGTGTGGGTATGTATATGTGTATACATCATGTATATGGATGACATATAAAGAGAGTTTTCAGTTTTGTATGGATAAGTTAAAATCATTTAATAGTTCACAAATATAAGCATGCTCAGGCAATTATCATTAAGATAAAAGAACTGGCTGCTTCCTTCATTTATATTAATTTATGTTGTTGACAGTATGTGACTTTTAAGGAAGAATTTTAAAATCTGCTCTATCATGAATACAGCTGTTAGAAATATCAAAAGGTTAATGATGTTAAAAAATAAGTGTGTAAAAATCAATGAGGCTTAAAAAAATATAAACTAAGGATCATATTGCAGAAGTATATTTTCTATAATGAATGATAATACTAAAAATTTTTATTTTGGGTATTAGAGTGACTAGGAGTAAATAATTTTTGCATATTTATTATGAAATTATATACCTATATTACTTCTTTATTCATACTTTTTAAATATTTTGGGTTTTTTCGTTTTTGTTGTTGTTGTTTTAAGGGTTGTGTTTTTTTTGTTTCTTCAATTTTGTTTTTTTTTTTTTCGTTGTTGTTGTTTGTTTGTTTGAGACACAGTTTCTCTGTGTAACATCCCTGGCTGGTCTAGAACTCACTCTGTAGACCAGAAAGGCCTCAAACTCAGAGATCCACCGGTCTCTGCCTTCCAAGGGCTGGTATTAAAGGCATGCACCACCACCACCTGGCTAAGATTTGGGGTGTTTTGTTTTGTACTTTGTAAGTTCCCTTTTGATATAAGGTTGTGCTGTCTTAAAAGAATAGCCATTTACTAACAAGCACACCTAAGTTAAAGAACAGTTCCTCATCCTATCATCTAAATTCCTTCATATTTTGAATCCTATATCAATTGTATCTATCATGGTGCTCTATCAACCAGTGGTTCAGTTCCTTTATTCATTGTTGATATGGGTCTCTACACCGATGTCTTTGATAAAGGAATTTAAGAGTGCATATTCTGTTGTTTTTAAATTTATTCATTGACATGCACACATATTTGAAACTTATTAATGATGTTACATATATATTTGATACATATATAATATGTATATTACATCTGTAGAGAGAATATTTCTTTATATTGTTATGAATTGTTAATCTTTGTTTATTCAATCACAAAAGAAAGAAAATTTTCCATGATGATTAAGAAATACACTATAAACATTGCATCATTTAGTTTTCTTGCTTCTCTTACAAAATACCTGATAACAGCAACTTAAAAAGAGAAAAGTTGTTTTGCCTTGGGATTCAAAGACATATAGCCCATTCTGAAGAGATGGCAATGCTAAGGGAGCATGAGGTAGTTGGTGGCATTGCATAAGATTGTTCACTCGATTAGGAAGCAGAGTACAGGGTACAATTTTTGCTTTTTTTATGGTTTTGTTCATTTCATTTGATGCTCTACTTCTCAGCACAGTGCTGCTCTCTGGAAAAGTCTTCAGACACATGTTCAGAGTGGTGAGTCCAGTGACTTTAAATTGGTTGAGATTGAAAATTAACCATCACTAACTTGTTCATTTAATTGTATATGATCATTTTCATTGTGGTTGATAAATAACAGACAATGAGATTGCTGAGTGTAGGGCTTGCTAAACTTAGCATAAATGTGCAAAATTTAGTAATCTTCAACAGTCTTCTAAAACTTAATTTATCAATTTTGCATTGCAACCTCTAAAGTGTGAGCCTTGCCCACATGACACTTCACAGTGTTTTTGTTTTATCTTTAATTTTGATGCTCTGGTATATAGATGATGACATATTGTTGAGTATTTAATTTGCATTTACTAATAATGAAGGTTATTTTGCAACTTCCAAAAACTCTCTTATAATCTATATAATTCTTGATAAGATGCCTACTAATATCTTGTCCTATTTCTAGGGTTTGGGAGGTTTTTGATTTATTATTGTTATCTGAATCCCTTTTTTATTCTCACACATGTGATTAGACAGGAATAGGATTTGTTAGTATTTGCTGTCAATGTTTAGCTTATCTCTTTCTTCTTTCATAATGAATTTTAAAGAACAAGCATTTTAAATATGTCATGATTTATTTGTCCCTTTTTTTATGTTTGTCTGTTTATGCCTGCTTTTTAGACACTTTTAATTTAGTTGCTTATCCCAAAATTTTTGCCTAAAACAATGTAACCAAGACGTTTACAGTTTTGCTTTATACATTAGATATGTGTCTATTTGTGTATAAGGTGCAATGTATGGGATTTTTCATGCTATTACACATAACTATCCAATTTTTCTGCACAATTTATTATTGGAAGAGTACAACACTGGCTGCTCTCCACGAATTTGCCTTCTTCCCTTTGTGGTATAAAGCAGTTGACTATATTTATTTGGGTCGATGTCTGAAAGCTCTGTTCTGCTTCATTAATCAACAAGTCTTATTTCCATCAATAGTACAATGTCTTGATTATTATACTATTGTAAGTCTTTAAGTCAGAAAGTGTCAGTCATTCAATTTTGTCCTTATTTTTCAAATTGTTCAGCTTCTCTGTTTGCTTTTCTTTCCCATATAGATTTTAGAATCATTCTGTCAATATTTACAATGAAATCATGGTGTGATTTTGATTAGAATTTTATTGACATCATAACAATATTGAATCTTTCATCTTTACAACATTAAATCTCTTTTTAGAGAAATTCCTTCTCTTCTTTCATTTGCTCGTCAGTTCAAGCATTCAGAATATGACAACATTCTGATAAATGCATGTCTGATTATTTCGTTCACTCTTAGTAATATTCCAAATTGTAGTTGTTTTGGTTCAAATTCAGAAAGTTTTGGTAGTGTTTTAAAATAATGTGAACTATTATATGACTTGAACTTGTGTAACACATTCTTTTGTTTTGTTCAAGAATAACAGAGCAGTACATGTATAGGACTTTATAATGAACCCTAGTTTTCTAGAGACTGGGAAATCCACCACCTGGCAAGGTCCTTTGTTCTTCATGCAGAGAGAAAAGAGGACGAGAAAGCACAATGGAAGGCTGAACTCTTCCTTTTTATAAAGAACACAGCTCCAGACAACACCATTTATCTAGGTATTTATAAATGTGATCATCACATCCTAACCCCTTCTTTTAGATGCCACCTAACAGTACTGTTATAATGGGAAATAGTAATGAGTTTTTGAGGAGGCGTGTCAACCATATTTGCTGCCTCTGAACCCTCAAGCTCATTAATCCCTATGACCACCACCCCCAAATACATTTATCTTTATAGTGTCAAAGCCCAACCACCCCCCCCTTCCCAAATACATTTATCTTTATAGTATCAAAACGTTTACCTCATTTAAAGATCAACTCAAAGGTTTGGTCAACTCAAATTCCATAAACTTATTTAAATCATAAAATAAAATTTAGGGCATGGTTTTTCCTGAGGCAATCCCTTCCTGAAATAATTGTGTTTTTCCTAAAGATGATTAAAGAGGTACAAGATTGACATCTTCATTACAAAAGAGAAAAATATGGAGACAGAGAAAAATATAGCTGACCTAAATGAGTCTAAATCTCAACAGGGTGAAGAGCATTAAATCTTTTTTTTTTTTTTTTTTAAATCCTGGCCACAGTTTCTCCTTCTTCCTCTCCTCCCAGTTCCTCCCGTGCCACCCCGGCCCCACAACCTCTCTCTGTTCCCAAGCTCCCGATCTGCTCCTCCTCTTTATCTGTTTAGGAAAGGGCAGGTCTCCCATGAGTGTCAACAAAACATGGCATGTGAAGGTGCATTAAGACTGAGCACCTCCCTATGTGTTACAGTTGGGCAAGGCAACCCAGGATGAGAAGAGTCCCAAAGGCCAGTGAATGGTCAGAATCCTAAGCTTCCATCAACACATCTTTTGACTCCATGCTTAAATCGTCTGCATATACTGGGGTGCACATTATGCTCCAGAGAGGCCCCTGCCAATTGCATCTCCATGAATTTGCTGAGTTCAGCCATTGCAGAAGCTCTAGTCAACATAATACTGAGAACTAAGTGCAAGCCAGTCCCCACAGTCCTTTTGAGCATTGTTATAGACAGAGTGTTTCTAAGGAAGCTTTTGGTTCGTATTTCCTGGGCAATTTTCTATTAGGTGTACTCTATACTGGCTCTTTTCTCAGCCTTCTGGCATAAAGAACAACTATTATATGCCTTATAAACTTTGTGAACATTCGCTGAGGTCTATGGTGCAGAGATGCTTAAGCAAGAGAATTTTCTGTTCTCTTTTTACCCTCCAAAGGGTCCACATTGTTTCACTCCCTATTACACCTGGCTTTTGAAATTTGGTAACAATGTTATCTGCATTGTACTTCTAGCTACTTTATTCTAGGCATTCAAGCATTCTGCTTGATGGAGCTTTTCATTCCTTAGAATATAGCAAAGTCAGTTGTCAAGAAATTTCTACTGTCTGACAGTTTAATCAAAGTTACATTGCTGTGTTAAATGTGGAGTTGAAACTACAGCTTTCCCCATCCCACAATGAAGCCAGAAATTTCAATAGTCACTCCACAGAATATTAAAGTACACAGATGCACAAATATTCATTAGACGTTACTAGTAAACTTTCTTAAGCAGTAGTACATTAACAAGACGAGTTTTCTATTATGCTTATGTCTGTGCTTGAATGATAACTCAAAGTCGGTTGCCAAAGAATAAAATGAACTAGCAACACATTTGCTTTTACCCATGCTGCTTCAAGAGAAATTATACTTTGTCCTCCAGATATGGGTCCCAGAGGTTCTACAAGAAGATTTAATCCTAGACAATTGCAGGGAAGTAGTGAAGGTGATGGGGATTTGGGACATTTTGCAATCAGATATTACAAACAGCTCAAAACAGAATGTTTATATCTGTGTCTATTAATTTCAGGGGACATGCAGTTCTCACCTCAGACTACACAACAAAGAATATGACACTGAAAGGTGTATGACTGGCTTTGCATCCAGGTTCACACATAAAGGCAATAGTGTGTACTTGACATCATCATAGGTAAGCAGGTAGCCATCTATAGATCTTAAGGAAATCAAGATAAAAGGAGTATTATTACCTATGTTATTTGAGAAAGAATTGCCTACTGACACAAGATTTTTTACTTCAATACCAAAGATGCATTTTAAGAAAGCAAATGCTTCTGCAAAATTTTGACTAATGTTATGTCATTTGTAACACAATTGGGGAGCTTGCTTGTTGTTGGGTTTTTGTCCTGCCTGGTACCCCACAACTGTTTAGCCCCAAAGAAAATCACACATAGGTCTCCATAAATTATAAGCTGATTGATTCACTAGCTCTAGCCTCTCACTGGCTAACTCTCACATCTCGATTAACATATTTTTCAGATCTATGTCAGCATGTGGCTCAGTACCTTTTTCAGTGGGGCAGATCACATCCTACTGCTTCAGTGGTCTGGGCAGGAGTGGGAGGAATCAACTTCCTTCTTCCCAGAATTCTCCTGTTCTCATTGCATCACCTCTACTTTCTGTCTGGTTTCCCCACCTATACTTCCTGCCTGGTCAACCAGCATTTATTTAAAACATGATTGACAGAATACAGACAATTCTCCTGCACCAGTTAAAAGAATTACCCAGAGCTCAAATTTAAGAACTAGGAAACTATAAGGGTCATAGTCAATTTGTGAGATAAACAATTTTCTTAATAAGTAGTTTCAACCATTCTGTAAAATCTCCCTCAATATCCTTAATATTTCTATTCCTACTGAAGGGGACTTCCACACAATGAAGATTCTCCCAGACCACAGATTAGGCATGAACCACGCAAAAACACCTGTTTCCACAGAGTACCTTTGGCCATCCATGCCAAAGGAGCAGCAGGTGGCAACTGAAGTTCCAGGTGTCAGTCTACCAGAAGGAAAATTTCTTGGACCAATCTCATTTAGGCAAGGTCATGGGACTGCATACCCTGGAGTGTCTTCTGCTTTGCTCTGTCTTTACATGTTTGCTTCAGCTGTCTTTCTCTAGTATGTAGCATGAAGTGAGTAGATGTGGCGAGATCTTCACAGCCTGTAGCCTATAACACAGTGTGTTTATCTCTTCGAAAGATCTCATTCTACTGAGCATTTTTATCTATTGATTGTCAAGAATACCCCTCCTTATGTTGTAATATCTAAATTAATAATTATATTAATAGCCTATATAGTGTTTTGTTTAATAAAAATAAACATGAGGATATGTTTCACAGACAGGGTCTGTGAGGAACTGCATAGATTGTAGTGCAAGGTAATGATTAACAATTGAGTTCCAGTAGCCCAGCTAATTTAAATTCTTTTAACCTTAATGTTGGGAGATGTGTCAGGTTTGGGGTGCATCACAGCTGAAACGAAGCTTTGAAAATAACAAAGTTAGACTATGATGTTTTTGTTAAATGGCTTTGAGGTGAAAAACTCAGGAAGACAATCTAAAGTTTTATAAAAGCATATAGTTAAACTTGTTAAGTTAGAAAATAAGAGAAAAGCAGCCCCATTGGCTGATGTATCTTTCTTGCTAGGATTGGTTGAAAACCAAAGGTAATGATTAATTCCTTATACCCATTTTTGTCCTCAATCTTCTGTTAGTGAAACTCTTGAAAAGTAGGTATGTACCCTAAAGATTTAAAATACAGCTGACAGATTCTTTTTCATATATTAACATTTAGGTCTGTGATTCCTTTAAAACTGTTCACAAGATTACCTTCAAGAGAAGGAATAAACTAATTGGCCCTTTATTTGTAACTGCAAAATGCTGCCTGCCAGGAAAAGATCTGATAAGAACACCTTGCATTCCCATACAGTTAATCTACAATAAGTTGTTTAGGTATGAATGTATGTAGATTCTTGGGATAATTTGTTTTCACCTGTAGTACATAAAATGTTTGAGGGTGTAAGGAATATGGAAAACATGCTGTATTTTTAACTGTTTGTTTTGTATTCATTGCAATCATTCACTTGAAAAGCAGAATGTTAACACATTGCAATTGCTATATTGCCTTAAAAACTTAGTTGGGGTAAAATAAACTGTTGGAGATAATGTATACAGTAGAAAGAACACAGCAGATGAGAGAAGTGAAGAAGAAAGAAGAAAGCCATTAAAAGAGTGTGTGAATGTTTCTTTTCCTGAACCCCCCTCAGATAGAAAAGACTGGTTTACTCTGACCCTGTGGATTACTCTTAAAGCCCTGTGATTCTGGAGCCTGGCCACTCAGACAGCAATAACAGAGAGATCCTTTATTTACCAGGCAATAAAAATTAAAGGGGCTTCTTTCTGACTCTGTCAGAAAAATAGCAGCAAATGACCTTGTAGGCATAATTTTTAAGAGAAGATAATGGGGAGGTCTATGTTAGAATGGGCTTGGATGCAGTGGCAAAAGAGATAGAGGATGCAGGAGAAGGAAAAGAGACAAGGGAAAGGATCAGGCGTATTTGTTCCTCCCCAAGAGGTTCAAAGGTCTTCCTCTCCATAGAGAGGAGATACATGTGGCCAAATAAGGGAATAGTACTTGGTGATTAACTCTAGGAGTGTCATTTAATATTTTTAGCAAGACAGGGGGATGGGGAAGAAGAGCAAAGCCTGCCAAAGCCATGTATGTTGTGCTCAAGCTAGCCCGAGTCCCTTCACCTACCATTTTAGCTTCTCAAAACTAAAAATTATTAAATGTTTAAATTGCTGTACCTCGTTCCAGCACACACAAACAATTCTTCATTTTATTTTTATCTTATTTGTTAGTCATCTTTCACACTCTTCCACTAATAAAAGGAGATAGATTTTAGGGCGAAATATACTTTCATTATTAGTCACATTTAAAATAGCAAACCTGTTTGCTAAATTGAAAAAGGGGTAAGAGATGAATGAAGTGGTGTAGAGCATCAGGAAATTCATTAGGTTGACATAGAGTGAACTCTGAAAAGTTTGGAGAATGTAGCTTTCTCTATGACAATATAAGCTAATTATTGTAGCACAGACCTGAACTGATTAATGACAATTTTAGGCAAATTCAGTACAGACTTGCATAGTTCTTTGACGGTGAAGAACATCCGTATTTAGTCAGTGTGAACCTAAGTTCAACTTATTCCTGCTTTCCATGCTTGAAGTTCAATAAAGTTGGTGTAAGTATTTGGCTTGTTTCGTTTGGCTTTCGCCATTCTTATGTCTATCTCTGCCTCCATTGTGATTTATTTGAAGTCTTAAGTGACCTAAACCACTGTGCTCAGTTTTTTTTTCCAACAACAGTCTAGACCACTCAGCGAAGGTGTATTATCGATAGGCATGATTTTTAATTATGGTTTAGTTGGTAGTCTCGGCAACAGAGGATTCTCCCTCCCATATTTGAATAGGACCCCATCCTGTAAACTGAAGTGTAGTAATAAGAGCAGTGGGGCTGCGTCCCCAGCACCCAGGCCGCCTGCTAGTTTATGCCCGAAATAACAACACACAAACTATATTCATTTAAACACTGCTTGGCCCATTTCTATCTAGCCTCTTCTAGGCTAATTCTCACATATTAATTTAGCCCATTTCTAATCATCTGTGTAGTGCCACTAGGTGCACTTACCGGGAAGATTCTAGCCTACATCCATTCTGGGTCAGAGCTTCATCGCGTGTGCCTCAGAGAGCAGAGCTATCGCGTCTGCCCTGGAGAGGGGAGCATGGCATCTCTGAGCTCACTTTCTCTTCCTCCCAGCATTCTGTTCTGTTTACTCCTCCCACCTATGTTTTAACCTATGAGGCCAAGCAGTTTCTTTATTATAATTAACCAATGACCTTCCTCCATCACTGAAGATCATCAAACAGAAGGGTAACTGCTGAAGGGGATTTCTGACCTCAAGAAAATGCAGAATGAGAAGCTGGCAACTCTCTAGGTCTTCACCCTGTAGCCCTGCTCTGAATGTCTTCAACTTACCAGCTTCCATACTATAAGTTCACATCTTCATATTCACCAACTTCCGCATATCTGGATGAATTCTCTTCTTCATATTTCTCCCACTCTGTCTCACCACATCCACCTTCCTCTCACCACATGATCCTGGCTCATGTTGAATCAAGCATATGCTTCCTTCACCACTGATTCTTCTTTTAGAAGTATTTAACTTGCTCACTGTTCCCCTGGAGCTCCATCTCACAGTTTTGTTCCAAGCACTGCAATAGAACATCAACTGCAGCCTTGCTCCATCCCTCCCCACATCTCCTGAAGATCCCACACAAGATCCCCTTCTAACCTCCTTCCACCCACTCATCACTGTATCCTAGACCCCAACTCCAACAGATGCCCTCTGTTAACCTAAGGGAAGCTCAACCAGGGCAACAAGTGGTCTGGAGGCAGACCCACACATCTGTTACTGCTCTGAAGAGCCAATTTCACCAATTGCAGCCATAACTCTGTAGCTGGAAACCTGCCATGGTCTCCCTTTCCTCTCTGACCCCATCCACAACAGAGCACAGAGACCTTCTCCTCCAACTCACCCCAGTATCCCAAGCTCCAACACCAGCAGGCATTCCCTGGGGACATACCAGCTGAGCAGGCCAGGAAAACAAGAAATGCACAGACATCATACTACCTGCAAATGCAGAGAAGAAATGAAAACCAAGAAAAAAAAATCCACTCTACATAGACAAATCCAGAAGCCAGCACCTTAGTCCTTTAATTATAGCAAATGCAGATGTAGAGACATCTGTGTAAAAACTTAATAAACCACAGTGAGGGTAATATGTCTCCACTAGAATCCAGCTATGCTACCACAGCAGGCCATGAGTATTCCACCAGAGCAGAAACACAAGAAAAAGACCTTAAAACCAACTATAGGAAGATGATGGAATTCCTTAAAGAGTAAATGAGTGAATCCCTTAAAGAATTCCAGGAAAACACAATTAAACACTTGAAGGAAATGGATGACTCCCTTATAGAAACTGCAAAACACCAACAAAGATTTGAAAAAATAAAAAGAAATACAACTGTTCAAGACCTGAAAATGGAAATAGAAGCAATAAAGAAAACACAAACTGACAAAATTCTGGGAACAAAAATTTTAGAAATTCAAATTGGAACTACCTAGTAAAGTTTTTCTAACAGAATACAAGTATAAAAGAGTGAATGACAGGCATAGAAGATATAACAAAGAAAATGATACATCAGTCAAATAAAATGTTAAATCTAAAAAACTTCTGACACAAAACATCCAGTAAATTTGGAATACTATATAAAGACTAAAACTAAGAATAATAGGTACAGAAAAAGGAGAAGAATCCCAGGTCAAAAGCCCAAAAAAGTTTTCAATAAAATCATAGAAAATTTTTTTTCCTAAACTAAAGGACATGCCTATAAAAAGAAAAGAAGCATAAAGAACAACAAATTAAATGACAAAAGAAATTTCCCAAGCCAAATAATAAATCAAAGCTGTAAAGATACTGAACAAAGAAAGAATATTGAAAGTTGCAAGGAAAAACAGTCAAAGTAACATATAAACACAGACATATTAGAATTAAACCTCATATCTCAGAAGGCTCTAAAACCCCAAAGAGACTGCACAGATGTGCTAGAGACTCTAAGGGGCCAGTGATGCCAGCCCAGACTAATATACCCAGCAAAATTTTCAATCATTATAGATGGAGAGAATATGATATTCCATGATAAACTCAAATTTAAACAATATATATCTACAAATACTGTCTTATTGAAGGTTCTAGAAGGAAAAATTCAAACAGGAAGATTAATTGTTCTCATAAAAACACAAGAAAGAAATAATGTCACACCAGCAAAATTAAAGAAGGGACAAATACACTTACACACACTAACACAAACATACACCATCACATCCACCAATACCAATAAAATAACAGGAATCAACAATCATTGGTCATTGATAATTCTCACGTCTCGAATAAAAAAAAACACAAACTAACAGAATGGATGTGAAATTGGAATCTATCCTTCTGCTGCATCCAAGGAATACACAACATCAAGGATAGTTATTACCCAGGGTAAAGTGTTAGAAAAAGATACCCAAGCAAATGGAACTAAAAAGCAAATGTTGCCATTTTAATATATAAAAATATAGATTTCAAACCACAACAAATCAAAAGAGATAGAAAAAGGTACTGCATGCTAATCAAATGAAAAATCTACCAAGATAATCTTTCATTTTTTTTTTTTGCTGTTGCTGTTTTGGTTTGTTTCTTTCTTTGATTGATTGATTGCTTTTATATCTCAAACAAAGTTTCTCCTTCTTTCCCTTTCTCCAATTTCCCCTTTCCCCTATACTCCTTCCCCATTCCACTCTTTTCTACTTCCATTCCTCCTCTCCTCTTTGTTTTCAGATACAGGTGGTCATATCATGGGTATCAGTCAGTCAAGTTATATCGAGTTGCATTCTATACTCCCCTTCTATTAAGGCTGAATGAGGCAAACCAGTAGGAGGAATTCTTGACATCTGTGTCCAAAATACAAGGTCACCGAAGTTTGTAAAAAGAAACCCTTCTTCAGTTTAAATCACATATTGACCCTCACATACTAAGAGTGGAAGACATTACCCCATTTTACTAATAGATGGGTCATATGAACAAATCTCAAAAGAAAAATACTGAAGCTAAGAAACATTATAAAACAAGTGTATCTACACTTGTTTAGCTACGTATAGAAAACTTCACCTAAACACAAAAGAATGTAGCTTCTCATCTGTACCTCTTAGAACTTTCTCCACATTTACTGCATACTTGAACACAAAACAAGTCTAAACAGATACTAGAAAATTGAAATCATACTGTGTATCTTATCTGATCATTATGGATTAGAACTATATGAAAACAGCTTACAAACTGAAGGAAACTGAACAACTCTATACTGAATGAAAAATAAGTCAAGACAGATATAGAAAGAAATCAGAGACTTTCTAAAATTCAACGAAAATAGAGTATTCAAAAACTTAAAGGACAAAGTGAAAGTAGTGTTTCGAGGAAAATTAATAACACTAAGTGTCCATATAAAAAGTTCTGAGAGATTTCATACTAGCAACTTAATAGCACACCTGAAACCTCTATAACAGAAGAAATCACACCCAATTGGAGTAGAAAGCAAGAAATATTTGAGATGTGAAATCAATAAAACAGAAATGAAGAAAGCAACACAAAGAATCAATGAATCAAAGTTGGTTCTTTGAGAAAACCAACAAAATAGACAAATGCTTATCAAATTAACTGAAAGGCAGACACAGACTATTCAAATTAACAAATAAGAAACAAAAAGATGGTACATAGTAACAGACAATGTGACAGCCTAACAAGTGGAAAAATATGTTTATCAATTCCACATTTGATAGAAGATTAATATCCTAAATATATAAAGAACTCAAAAATTTAGAAATCCAAAACCAAATAATTAAATGGTGGGGTATAGATCTAAGTAGAGAACTCTCAAAAAAGAATCTCAAATGACTGAGAAACACTTAAAGGAATGTTCAACGTGCTTAGCCATCAGGAAAATGTAAATCAAAATTGCTCTGAGATTACATCTTACACCTGTCAGAATGGCTAAAATCAAAATCACAAAGAGCAGCTTATACTGGCAAGAATCTGGATCAAGGCAAACACTCCTCTATTGCTGGTCAAAGTGCAGACTTTTACATCCACTATAAAAATCAATATTTTGGCTTCTGAGAAAGTTGGAAATTGATCTACCTCAAGACACAGCTGTATCATTCTTGGGCAAGTTTGCAAAGGATGTTCAATCATACCACAAGGACAGTTGCTCAAGCAAATTCATTACAGCACTATTCATAACACCTAAAAACTGGAGACAGACAAGATGTCCCTCAACATAAGAACGGATAAAGAGAAAGTGGTACAATTGCACATGTAAAAATACAATGGACTATTACTCAGCTGTTTAAAAATTATGTCATTAAGTTTGCAGGTAAATGGATGGAACTAGGAAAAAAATCATTCTGAGTAAGATAACCCAGACTCAGAAAGATAAATGTGACATTTATTCACTTATAAGGTGATGCTAACTATTAAGTAAATGATAACCAAGGTACAGTCCTTAAACCCAGAGAGGTTAGATAAAGATGAGGTATCTCAAAGAGAGGGAAAGATCCCCCTAGGAAGGGGAAAGAAGATATTTTATGAGCATACTGGTGGGGGTTTCAGGTGGTGGGGAGAGAGTGTAGAAGGCATTTTCTGGTGGTCCTGTGGAAACCTAGTGCAGTGGAAACTTCCTGGAATCTATGAAGGTGATCCTAATGAGAATTACTAGGAATGGGGAAATAGAATCTCAAAAGGCCATCTCCTGTGGCCAGGTGAGGTTCCCAGTGGTGGGATGTGTGTACATTCAAATGAGTTTTGGCCAAAGCTGTGCAGTGGAAATTCCCAAAGAATGCAGAATATTGCTAAGACAAAAGACTGCTCTCTGAAAAATGACAAT
Organism: Microtus oregoni; assembly: GCF_018167655.1. Taxonomy (NCBI): domain Eukaryota; kingdom Metazoa; phylum Chordata; class Mammalia; order Rodentia; family Cricetidae; genus Microtus; species Microtus oregoni. The sequence continues at coordinate 69,446,492 of NW_024543060.1, read as the reverse complement.
AGGGCCCCATTGCCGAGGCCAGCATATACATAACTCGTTGAACACTGAGAAGGAAAGCTCGTGCCATATGGAGTACTCAACTCTATGTCATAGTCTCTTAGGTGCAGGATGTTACTCTCCAGTCTACCTAAACAGAAACATTCATACCAACCATCTCGAAAACCTTTGACCTGCGATCCTTCCAACTTGCAAAACGTGCTAGGACTTTGATTGCACAAAACATATGGGGGTAGCCCACCAATGTCTGATTTGACCTAAGGCTTACTCTATGAGAATAAATTCTCACCCTATACTGTTTTGGTAACCGGGAATTGGAGACAAGATAGTCAAATATCTAATGCAAATCTAAACATTACAGGTATAAAAATTAAGCAAAAAAATAAATCAAAAAATGATTTCTAATGATATTCTGCCACACTCATAGATCAGTGCCTTGTCTGGTCCTCCTCATAAAGGCCTCCACAGCAGCAGATGGGAACAAATGTGAAGACACACAGCCAGATATTATGTGACAAAAGAGTCTTAGTGGGAAAATTTTAAGCCTCCATCAAGTCTCTCCTCTCAGAGCTCAGGAAATACCACTGAAGAGGAAGTGGAAAGACTGTAAGAGCCAAGGGGGATGGAGGACACTGGAACAAAGTCCTATGAATAAAAAAAGCAAGGAGCATATGGGCTCACAGAGACTGAGGCTGCAATCACCAGTCCTACACAGGTGCTCACTTGGTCCTCTGCATATACATTTTAGTTATTAGCTTAATAGTTTTATGGGCCTGCTGACTATAAGAACAAGTGGGTCTCTGTCTCTTGTGCCTAGTGTTGGGATACTTTTCCTCCTGTTGGATCGGTGTGTCCTACTTCAATATGATAGTTCCTTTTTCATTTTACTAAATGTTATCTTGTCATAAAAAGAGATATATAAATTTAGCCTTATTATTTTCTACAAATTAGTTAAATAAAACAGGGATCTATAGAGAAAATTCCAGATGTAGGACCTACACATCTATTCTAGGAGTCAACATCATAAATTATCACGTGTTCCCTTTATTTGCCAACATTCTCTAGATTGAAGTCTTGAATGATTTCAAATTTAAACTATTTTTGGATCAAGTTAAAATTGAAGTTCTATATATCTAATTTAATATTGAAAGTTAGATGATGGAAGTACACATTTTAAGTAAGAACTTTTGAAGAGTCTATTGTGCTACTGTTAGTGATATAAATCAGTGTGTAAAGGTGCTTGCCATACAAGCCTGACAACGTGAGTTCAGATCCCCAGAACTTATGTAAAAGCTAGACTCAGTAGCACAAATGTCTAGAATCCTAACATACCCATTGTGAGTTCGGACAGGAGAATCTTCAGAAGATCTTAAGGCAGCCAGCCTTGCTTGCTCAACTGTTACGGACTGTTTTAAACAAGGTATAAAGGTGAATATTGACTTATAAAAACAAGCCAATGCATTCATTTGTATAGATAGCACACTCACAAACTATACAAATATATGAAACAATTATGTAATTGAATTCATGAAAATTTAAACCCTGCTCAATTATCAGAAATAAGACAAAGGTCTTTGTTTACCCAGTGTTACTTAATTTTTACTGCTATACATATAGTGTTTTGTTCTATACATAGGAGTGGATTATAATGTATCAGAAAACCTAATAAGGTTATATGCTATAAGAAGAAAAAGAACTTACTATTACATAACCCTTTTTTTGTTTTGTTATTAGAGACAGAGTTTTTCTATGTAGCTTTGGATCCTGTCCTGGAACTCGCTCGATAGACAAAGCTGGCCTCAGACTCAAGGAGATCCACCTGCATCTGCTTCCCACATGCGGGGATTAAAGGCATGCACCACTACCTGGCATACTATAAAACTCTTTCATAGGATCCCCAGTAGCTGAATTACTGCTGGAACTAATTAGATTGAGAAGACAAAGGGGTGTCTACAAAATGAACTAAAATACAAAAAAAAAAAAAATTCACTGCTATAATGCCCAAAATTTTCAAAAGAAAGTTCTGAAAGCAATGAAGTAAAATATATAAGAGCAAATATCACACAATATGTGAAAGCCTTCATGAATATAAACAATTTATTTGAAGAAGATAAGTTCAATGTATAAAAGGATTTCTTCATGAATGGAAATCTTCCAATCATACAGGCAACTAAGTAACTCCTCAAAATGAATGTTTGCCTTAGTTAATGCAGATTGCTCAATAACAGCTGAGAAGCAGAGGTTGCAAATGCAGGCAATGCTTTCCCCATTGAGGTTAAAGAAATCTCCGATATAAACATAAGCACTCAAAATAGAAAGTAGTAATAAATTCCGCACACTTAAAATAGGATACAACACACTCTTAAATCTAGTCTTAGGACTGAATCTGAAATGACGTGAACTACATACAGGTGTTTCACACCTACTCCACAATTAGTTAGCTGCGAGCTGTACTGGGGAAAGTGCAATCTAAACCTACAGAACGCGTGAGAAAAGCTTGTGCCATGAATGGCAGCAACCTATTGTACATCTAAGAAAATCTCAGAAAGGTTAAGAATGAGACAAACCTGAGTTTAAAATAGGCACAATTATAATTCTAAAAGCGAAATTTTTATTCTGGGACCTGTGCATAAGTTTGCCACACTTATTATTAGAAATGAAGGGTGCTCGTTCAATGTGCTTTAATTTGCGTGTGAACATGACAATTTTGTCTCCAAGTAGGGCTAATTGTTAAAGCATATAGTACTATTTTTAGTGACATTATCTGGAGGCAAATCCCAAGGAACCTAATCTTAGACTCAGCGTAACTCAGATTCCTAGAAAATCTGTCATCTCTTCATTTGCAGACAAGAGTATGAAATTAAATCGGATGCTTGTGGAATCTTTTAACTGGGTTGTATCTTCTTAGATCTCCCCCACTTCCATCTTTTTCTACACCTGCAGTTGTGGCTAAATTCTTATAACATTTTCATACAAGGTGCATGAACAGTTCTGCTGCATTATAGTCTAGAATGTAGGTAGAGACACTATGGACAGTCTTCTTCTATTGTGGTTCCATGGAGAAGCATCTCTGGCCACAGAGGAGCCACAAGGTCCTCCTTAATTGAAGGACCCTCTGACTCCTAAAACTAAACATTTCTATACTTTTAATTTTAAATTATAGAGCCAAATTTAATATATAAAAACAGGGCTTTATACTTTTAAATTCATGAACTTTATACTAGCATCATTTACCATGTTATCTTCACACCTTGTCACATATACTACAGTGTTCCACCAACACTTGCTTTTGCTTTGCCTTACTTTTGAAATATTGTGAGTTACCAGATATAAAACAAAGGTGTTAAAGATATAGTGTGAATTCAAAGACGTCCACTTGAAACTATCTACTCAACAAATTCTACTGTGTTCTTCCCAAATATACTCAGTGGTCTTTCATTCAAAGTTTACTTTGCCTTAGGGAAGGAACAGTCACATAATGGAAATAAGTAAACTCTGTTCATGACTTTCATTGTCAGAGCCCTATAGAGTCATCCTTGCATTTCAGGAAAACAAATGAGTGGACTAAACAAATTTCAATAATTTATAGATCATTTAATTAGCAGTACAATCACCATAACTCTAGTAACGCCTATGTAAATATAACTTATCTTGTTGCAGTCCACAAATTCTTCTTATAACCATGCACACAGAAAGAACCCAAGCTATCCTAAGACTCCTCACATAAAAATGATTATGATAATATTAATAATAGCAATAATAAATAAATAAGGCAAAAAAAGGAAAAAGAGAAGCAGAGATTAGAAGGAAATGATCACACAGCTTACATGTGTGCCATTGACTGTTCTCAACATTGCAGGAGCCAGGGACTTCATGCAAGCCTCTCCTGATAAACATCATAACAAAGTGAATACAGAATGGTATAAACTCCTCCCAAATAAGCCACTGGTGTCATCATTCACTCTAACACAAGATGATCAGGGAGGCCACTATCAGCAGACAGTACTGGATTGATCCAGAACAGCAATAAAGACAAGGCAGTCAGCTCCACTAGTAAACACATTGCTCTCCCTTGGGACTCATCCTTGTGATTCAGGATTCAGATGCATCACCTGCTCCCAGAGCTATTGACAGAAACACATTCACATCCCTCCCAGACCCGAGTATAGATGAAAATCAAAATCATGTTCACACCTGAAATTCCAGAATCATTGACTAAAGGTGTTCAATGAAATGAATGATTGCAAACAAATGAAGAAATAGATATTATTTGGCACACAAGAATTTAGTTCTGCTTTCATTTTTCTCAAACTCCCTTTGATAATGTATTATGACTTGTTAATTACTACACTTTTCTAACTCTACTATTCATTTTGTTTTTAAAATTAATCTTATTTGATTTTTGTCATATTTAATTCCCATATATAAAAGAACCAGGTTAAAGGGATGTTTTAGTTGAATTGAGACATCACTGAAAAGTATTTTATGTTTCTAACATGTCCTTCAAATATGATCCAGTAAAAAATTCAGGGAAAAACAATCAGAGCTTTTTGTCGTTGTTATTTTTGACATCCCCATTATTGTTGCTATTAATTAATGGTGTGAATATCAAACTCAGCCATTCGTATATGCTAGGCATTCTATCAGAATTCCATCCTGAGCCATCTTCTGTCTTCTTTGTCAAGGTTAATTTTATTTTTCTTTCATGATTATGTTTGTTTGTGTATGTGTGTGTATGCCTTCAGAGGCCAGAAGATGGAACCAGATATCCTCAAGATAAAGTTATAATTGGATGCTAGAAACTGAACTTGGGTACTCTGGAAAAGCAAGATGTGTCCTTAAAGTCTGAGCTATCTCCCTAGTCCTAAGAAATTGCTTGCAGATAGTTCCAATTAAACATGATCAAGATGTCAATGAGGAGGAAGTCTATAGATGGATGGGAACTTCAGATGAATGAATCTATTATCTCTGCCTGTTGACATAGAATGAATGCCACTGACATTTCATTCATATGAGATATGTGTCAATATCCTGAACTGTTCATCCCTCATGCAATTGTTCTCTACCAGCAATCTATGCAAACAAACCATTTATAAGACATTTCCTCTATGTATTGTTTCTTTTAGTACAACAGTAAAGTTTCTTTTCTTAAGTGAGAGCTAAAGTGGCATTATAGTTTGACAACTTGGGGATATATTATCCATTCTAATGTGATACAGTGTGAGGGGGAAAGACAAATACTTGACAATTCATGGGAGAAGAAAACAGACTGAGGAGCCAGAGTGTAGCCACAGCAACTTGACCTTTAAGGCTTTAGGTAAGAATGTGTCCTGTGTGTCAGCAGTTTGGAATCAAAAATGCATGGTTGGTAATATCAAGAAAAATTATTTAAAAAATAGCAAAAGTGAATCTGGACAATGTGACTACGAATTAACATGAATGGTGCTTTAACAAATAAACCTAAAGTCCCTTGCAAATTAATTTTGTGAACTGCAGAAGCAGGAAATTATTATCAAAATATCCCTGTTCATGAGAAATCTGTAGTATATTATTTTGAGTATCTTTCAACAATCATTTCTCATTTTAGAGTAAATTGGCTTAAAACAACCAACTATTACTTATTTAACACCAGGTTAGATAAATTAGTCAGAACATTGGCAATGTTATTCTACTGAAATATGATCAAGAAAATAATTTTGAAGAAGGTAATATAGAAGTCATAAGAAAATGAAGTGGTTAATATGTGTTGGCTGCCATATGAGCTATGTCAAGAAGTCCGCCTTTCACTGTACTCTCTACTATATGTGTTTTGGTGGGTACAGGGTAATAGAACAGGCTTAGGACTTCATTATCTTAGGTTAACTTGAATTCAATATAGAGGCCGACAAAAATCTGTATTTTCTATTTTTTTATTATGTGCCTTACAAATTAAAATACAGATTATACATAATACATAAGCCACTATGGAGATGGCCAACATAAGGTTTCCATTGGTGAAATAAATTCTCAATGATCACACTGTAATATTCAGATGTTCTTCCTGGTATGAAACTTTATAACATTTTCCTGTGACATCAAATGTCTAATTTCTGACTTACCTGATATATTAAAAATAATATATTTCTTCCTTCCTTAATCCAACTTCTTGGAAAGAACAAATTGGAAAAGTGTAATATATTAACTTTTTATTAAAATACATGCAGATCTCTCCAATATGGGAACCAGTTTGACAGCCTTATCCCCTTTATATCTATTAAGATGCCTTCTAGTTGACAGGACAGCTTCTATCAATACATTTCTTCCCATATGAGTCATTTTCTATGGAAAACTAATTGGATCAAAGAGGGAATTTCCTGTGTGAATGAATTTGTCATCACATTAATTTCAGAGTAAATAGCAATCCCTGCAGGAGTTATACTTTTGTCATTGGTCTACACGAACAATGTTATTAAAATGATAATATGCTTTCTTCTTTATCCCATCTGCGAGATAGATACTTTTAACGAGTTGAAAAACCACATAGTGAGTTGAAAAATCACATTAAAATCCATACTTCATCTTGGTACCCTTCTCTTTAAGTCTGTTAAGACTATAATTATGTGGAGATTGAGTTTACAGTTTCTCTCACTACAAAATGAAAGGTGCTGCACTCAAAGTTTTGAATGTATAAATGTCTATGCACTATGAGAGAAGATTTTCTCTCAAGAACATGTGAAAGTCATATTGGCAGATTACAGTTCACCTTCAATGAGTCGGGATTAGACAGACTGTTACCTCATCACCCTTATCTCTAGGGCAAAAGGAATGATAAAGAGATAAAGGGAAACTTTGCTAACATAATGAGATATTTGAAGTAGAGTTCAGAAGAAGAGCTCTAAATTTAATTATGCTAAATACTTTTTTCAATGAATTTGGATTGTAATGCATTACAAGGTAGGTTGAGTTCAGCCAAATGTCAGATCCATTTAACAAGGCTGAACTTGTGTAATTTGCTTGACCAAGGGGAAGTAGAAAATTGTTGATGCTCAGGAAAACAATTTAATTTAGTATTAAAACTCTTCGAAGACGTCAAAACTTTCAAAGTTCCATGCTTACCATTCTAATTCTTATTCATTATTTTTCAAACCAGAAACTAATATATAAAAGTCTTGTTTTATATATTCCATTTCTTTGATATGTAGTAGGAAAAAAACAATTTATTGAATGAAAATGTCCTGTTAATGATGGTTCTAAAGTTATTCACAGGAACTATATGATGGTTTACTCTGGTTTTATTAATTATAAACAAATAAATGACAAAATATCGCTGTTTCATATAGATGTACAGACAATGAGAAATATATATGTATATAGATAGATAGATAAATACATATGTATGCATAATATTTTGCTGATAGAGGCAAACAAAATTCATAGCACCAAGGAATGCTCCCAGACTGTTAGGTAACAAAGTATTTCTCAGGTTTACTATGTGTATTCTCCTTCTCTCTGGTCTCTTGTTCTAATTAAAATCCTCTATAGTAATGGCAAGGCTTTGTATTTATGATGGCCTATTGATGGTGGAAAATGATGTTGACCATGGTGTCCTGTAAGGTCAATTGGTGTCAAGCCAAGCAATCAATAGTGTTAAGAAAACACAAGTCAGTCAGAAGCTAAAAGGACCCTCCCTTTTAGATCTGTAAGAACATTGCCACTGTGTCCTTGAAATGAAGCAATACAGTCCTTCAAAGGTATTTTTTAACTTTCAAACACTTAAAACAAGCAAAATTACATTTGAAAATGTTTTCATAAAAGTTATCAGAAAAGCTGCTATTTGACATAAATTTTAGAAATTGTTGAACATGGTGATAGAATTTGAAAGTTTCAGTGTTGGGCAAATCCACTAAGACCCTGGAGAAAGTTCTAGTAACAAACACAAGTTATAGATGGCAATGAAACATCAGGATAGTAATGCTTTAAATGTTATTACCCTGACTCCCTACTGAATTCTTCTGTCTTAAAATCCCAGGTACTTCACTTAGAGGTTTTATTTTTTTAACTACATAGCTCTGTTCAGAGGTAGCTACACAGGGGCTGTGAGTTTATTACAAACCTTTCTTATACTTTCCTCTGGGTATACTTCCCAATAGAGAAACATGGCCAAAGGCAGAAATTGCCCACCAACGGTCATCATAACCTGAGATGTGAGCTCAGCAACAGGAAGACTAGAAATGCCAGAAGCCGAGGGAGCAATAGAACTCAGTCAGCTGTGCCCTATCTGTTGTTGCAAGCACTTCAAACTACTCCAAATTGAATAAAGGCAACTTTCCATCATAGTTACAGAAAAATAAAGTTGGAGAATAAAGTGTTCCCCCTTTTTTACTATATACATATATACATATATATGAGTATATAATACCAACATACAAAATTTGGTATGTTTATCAAATATTTTTCAGGTTTAAAATAAGAATGAATCTCAATAGGGCCAACATAGGTAATATGGGTCCTAGAACAAACAATAAAGTAAGTTATATTTTTTACAAGGTGGTGCAGGAGAATTGTCTGTATTCTGTCAATCATGCTTTAAATAAATGCTGATTGGCCAGGCAGGAAGTATAGATGGGTCAACCAGACAGGAATTAGAGGCAGGGTAATGAGAACAGGTGTATTCTGGGAAGTAGGAAGCTCTCTCAGCAGTTCTGCACAGATCACCGAAGAAGCAAGAGGTAAGCTACCTCACTGAGAAAGGTACCAAGCCATTTGGCTAACATAAATAAGAATAATGAGTTAATATAAGCTACAAGAGCTAATAAGTAGCCTGAGCTAATGGGCCAATCTGTTTTATAACTTATGGAGATCTCTGTGTGATTTTCTCTTGGACTAAACGGCTGGGTGACTGGGCAGGACAGAAACCCCAATGAACCCAGCTCCTCATGTTACAACAAGCAAATAAAAACAAGCTAAAAAATAGAATTAAATATTATCAACTGTATTTTAAAGCAGAGTATTCCTATTGTCATCTCTAGATAGGTCAGTAAAAGAAACAGAAATGAAGAAAATAGTTTACATGTAGATGAAGGGCAGAAAGGTAGAATGGCACTAGGGGACAGAATAGATCATGGCCTGTGTTCTTATCACATCCATTCCCCTGAAATCATGATGCTTTTCTGTGCTCCCTGGCTAATAGCAGATTCTACTGAGGTACATGAAGCAAAAGAAAAAATGAGACATCAATCTTGAGGTTGTGCGGTGAAGAATCCCTCCAATATTCTACATCATGGCTAAGCACTTGTTGATTCTGTGTAAAGAAGATGGAGGCAGGAGTCCATCTTTCAGCAGGATCCTTGAAACTGCCACTATTGTTAATATCTCACAAAAATAGAACAAAGAGTCTGTATTCCTTACAAATTAGGTTGTCTACTTACAGTAACATTATTGAGCTTACACAGAGCAATATAGCTTTGAATGTGATAGCATCCAAAATTTATGTATAAGAAGGCAAGGGAAAGTTTAGAAACTCATAGGTATATAAGCAAGATTAACAGGTACTTGTAAATCAGAAGTTTTTGGAAGGTTTGGAAGAGTGTTTGAAATTTAAGAATTTTAAGTGAGTCTGATTTCTTTGTAAGTATTATAAATATATACATAGACAACGCACATAAGAATAGATTTTTAGTATAAATTAAACCAATGTAGAATGACGTAAGAAATGTATGTTAATATTGTGAAATCTGAAATCAACACCTATATATGGAATGTAGGAAAATCAGAGATAAATAGATGTCTCGCAGCACAAAGAATCAGAAAGGCATCCCATTGTGTTGCATCAGATATCTCAGATAACATTCTTCTGACTTCACCAAAACACAGAGTACTCTGGATGTGTTTGGTGTCTGAGTGTGTGACATGAGTAACTGTACAAAACTAATCAGAAGATACTTAACTCACTGTTGAAAAATAGCAAGAATCTGGCCTGTATACTCACTCATACTATGGAGGTGAATGGTGACACTCGGGTAGGAAGAAACTTGAAAATGCCCAGTAATGGTAGACACTTGATTTAAAATGAGAGGATTAAATAAAGGATTCAGGCATCCTCAAAATCATTTTTCCACTAATAAAGTTTTATTTAAACAGCCATGCCTTATAGAAAATGAATGAGAAATGACCTGGATGGTGCATGGTTTAGTCTCTTTACCTGGTGTTTTGATGAAATGCCCTGACAAAAGCAACTTTAAACCAGTTCATGGTTTAAAGGTATTGTCTACCACTGTGCAAAGATGCAGTAACAGCAACTGGGAAGGGCGTGTATGCGGTGCTTCCCTGCTTCCCTGATATTATATGCAGGTAAGGATTCCTTGTTCAGAAAATGTTCCTCCTCAGAGTTAAAATGAATCTTCTCCCATTAGCTTACTTAGCCAATGAAATTCTTCACGGATCTTCGGAGGCTAATCATCACCAAGCATCAAGACTGCTCCTGACAGTTGCCATTGCTGTGAAGGGACACCATTGACCAAGACAACATTTATGAAAGGAACCTTTTACTTGGGGGGAGTATTACAGTTCAGAGGTTTAGTCCACTATCATCATGTCGGGAAGCATGCTGGCAGCCCACACGATGCTGGAGCAGGCGCTGAGAGTGAGAGCGACATTCTGAGCTGCAAGTTGAGAGAGAGAGAGACTCCCAAGTTACACACTTCCTCCAACAAAGCACTGTCCCTTAGTCACTCAAGTCTCCTCAAATAGTGCCACTCCCTCGTGATTAAGAATTCTGATGTATGAAACTAGGGAAGTGGGTATTCTTATTCAAGCCATCGAAAGTCCTAGAAAGCACAGTACATTTCTCTTGAAGCCATCAAAAGGCAAGCATTTAAAGAAAACAGGAAATTATTGATAAATAAACAATAGAAAATTTTATATTTTCCATAGCTCTCAGAAGTGTGACAGGAATATTCCACTTCTGTAATCTAAGATAAGGACTTTGTAGGAATGTGTTAAAAAGCATAGAACAGGAAATATGAAGGAGAAAGAGTAAGTCCCTCTATCCAGAGACTGAAATGGCATAGTGCTCCCTTACCATTGGTTTTGCTTACCTTACCTAAACAATCCAGATAACCTTTATCAGGTTATTATAAATACTCACTTATTATTAATTATTTTTAATCTCCCAATATGCATAATTAATAATAACTGTATCATGGATATGTATGCATACCAAAAGGCATAGTCTATATTAAGTTCAATTACTGCTGAGACTTCAAGAACTTCGTGTTGGTGTCTGGGAATGCACCCCTGCTGATTCAGGAATACTGTATATTTTTATCATTAGGGTTTTGCCTGAACAACTCCAGGAAGGTCGGGTCTGGATTCTGGTTATTCTCATTGAACACTTGAAAAATGTCAATACCTAATTCAAAAATATTTAAAAAATCATGTTGCAAAATATTTTTAAAAAAGAAAGCATCTCACTCATAGAGAGCTTTGGGATTTTTTTAAAAAATTAATTTTATTACTTTTATATTTAAACCAGAGGTCTGTAAACAAATCTGAGTTTGAAGATGACATTGCTCTTCTGAAAAAGGACATTAGATCTAAGGACAGTGTTCAAAACAAAATGAGGTGTAATGACAGGGGCTGTTCCTTTCAACTTCAAGCAGATTTTAGAAGTAAACATTACGACCTGGTAAAGAGATCTGTGGAGACCTTCAGAACAACAGTTAAACATAGAACAACTGCATGATGGGATACCTGAGTTCTGAGAGGATGGTTTAAAATTCCTACAAAAAGCCCTAGATGCTTTTCTTTTAAAAAATACATTTTCACTCCATCACATTGGCTTATTTGGTCGTTGATCTTTTTTATTATTTGTTTCTTTGCAACATGGAGCCCTGGACGTGTTGGTCAATTACTCTGTCACTGAGAAATACCTCTCGCCTTATCCTTGAATTACTTTAAAAAGCTAAAGAGCCAGACTACGTTTAGTCCAGAAAATATGAGATAAGACTTATTTAATTAAAACTTTTGCTCCTTTAGTTTTATCTGTCCTAGTTTTTTTATATGTCCGAATTTAATATTTGAGTTCATAAGAAAGAGATATTTAAATTAGTTGTCAGAGGTTCTGCAATGACCTTAAGAAAATACACATGGTTTGATTACTAATTTAACAAAAGATGATTATGTGGCTGTGACATTTGATAAAGCTGAACCTTCTTAACAGAAGACATAGTGAATAAAATTATTTTTGCATGTTTTACAAATGTCCATTTACTTACTTATCTCATATTTCACAAAAGTGAATAAGAAAAACAACACTGTGAAGTTGTTTATTGCCTGACCAGAACCAAGTGCATTATGTCATATTCAACTAAAGTGAAGTTTGCATAAAACATATTGGTATATGTGCCTCAGATGAATATAAAGAAGAACAAAGGAAAAGGGAAGAAAAGAAAGGATGGGATTGAAAAGATATTGTTTGGAAATCATACTCAAGAGGATTGATATGCTTATGCCTAAGGCAAATACTGATATTTAAATATCTCATTATATGTCATGGAAATGTAACCTTGATTATGTGCTTTGCACATTGTATTCAATTACAACTTGTATGAAACTTTTTGACTGATATTGGAGCATATACACTAGAAATGCATACCGAGAACTTCATTTGATTTACATAGTAGTATTTCCAATACTCAGGACGTTGAGGAAGGAGGGTCATGAATTTGAGACCGTACTAGGCTCCTTAGTGGATTTGAAGCAAACAGACCAAGGTTGAACAGCAAAATCCTGGCTTCCCTCAAAAAAAAAAAATTGTTTTAAGAATTAAATGTATGCCATATGTAATATTTGTATAATATCCTACATAAGCCATCTATTATCTATATTTTAAGCTCTGAAGAGTAAACCCAAAACCTAACTCCTGGCACTTAAATGTACTCCCAATCCCCACAGCTTTTATTTGTTGTAAAACTTCCAAAGAAACAAAATACTAAAAGTTTCCCTTTGAGCACACTACTGGTGACTCACTGTCCTCTTTTGTTATTTGCATCTCATTGCCTGACAAGTTCTGAGGTCAGACAGTAGGGGTTTGTTTTGTTTTGGCAGATGTAAAATTCAGTGAAATAGTCTTCCATTTTTACTTAACAAATAACTGTACTCATGAACTAAAAGGTACACGTTTCACAAAGTGTCTCATTACGCTCTCTAATTGATCCAGAAATTAGCAAAAGATACAGCAAATGGGTATGGAAGAGTGGCTGGAGATAGCGATGCAAAAGAATGGAAAGCAGGGTAACACGGAAGAGAAATTGACATAATTTCCTACAAAGGAAATGGGCACATAACAGTTAGAATAATGAAAGAAAGAGCTAATTTAACTGAAGATAATTTTAATTAATATTTATCTCTTGAAATTGAAACATTATTACAACATTTTTCTCTTCACTTTTCTTTCTTATATACATCTCTTCTCCTCTCCCTCAAATCCATGTACTCTTTTTCTTTAAATTGTATCTCCCCCACCTCTAAGACACACACATACAACACAGACACTCCTACTTTCAGAGCCTTCCACCGGTTTATAGATAAACTCTAGTGATTGCTTTTACAGGGGGAAGACCTTGGCTCCTGCTCTCAGCCTTCCCAAATTCTCTGTGGTTCTTTGTCTAGAGTTAAGGTCTTGGTTAGTTGTCCCCTTTCTGTGTTAGCATGTCTACTGGTGTCTTCCTCATTCAAATTTTGTTAAAGCTCACTCAGCAAGAAAGAAGTACTTTCTGGTACTGAAACCTAACTAACTACCTACAATGGTTTCAGATAATAGGCATTTTTTATGACTATTCAATGATAGTTATCACAGAAAATGAGTACTCAGACACTGATTATCCTTTTATTGTCTGAGCTTTAGAGAATGTATAACCAGAGAGGGGGACAGAGGGACAGAGAAACAGAAAGAACATAAATGCAGGAATAGAATATTTTAATTCATTGATTGCTTTCCTATTGCTATGATTAAAATTAACTGACAAAAGAAATTTAGGGGGGAAAGAGTTTATTATGGCTATGAGTTCAAGAATAAAGTTCATTGTGGTACCAAAGGAAGGAAGCCAGAATCCAAAAGGGCTACATCAGAGTTAGCATGCAAGGAATGAATATGCACTGATGCTGACCCTTTCCCAGGATACCAGCATCCCAGTTTAGGACTGTCAACATGACCATTAACTCTGTCCCAGTGCTCAACTGTAGTCTTTCAGGTTTTCCAACCCTAATGCTTCCATCTCGTTTTGTCACAGATGTATGTGAGTAATATAAAATAGAGTGAGCAAGTTCTTGCTTTTCTATGTTCAAAAATACTTTTTGTGAGACTGGAAGTATCTATCACTTCAAATTTTGTTTAAATTTCCTGTAAAATGTCACGTACCTAATGACCTTCCTAAAGGCACATCCTTTACGGACACTTTTATTGTTTTTAAAAGATTATTGTTTTAGTCAGATTTCTTCCTTTTTCCAGGGTCAATGATGGCATTTTAGAGTTCTCTTCAAAATTGTCTAGGCTGAAACTTTTTCAGTATAAAGTTGTGTATACTGTTCTCTGAAAATGGTATTTTAATCTCCTCTACACCTGCAGTCATGACCTCCTTTTTTCATTTTGACAGCTTTTTTTCTCCTTTGTGCCTTCTCTCTTTATTTAGCTCTTGAACATATTTGCCAAAGGCTTGTGTGTCTTATTGATCTTTTCAAAGAACTGACTTTTCCTTTTATTGGTCAATTTGGCAGCCTTTATTTGATTGTTTCCTGTTTCATTAATTTCTGGGTTGAGGGACATATTCCTTCTGCAGTTTAGAGGGTATTTCTAAGTTTCTTTGCTAGATCATGGAATGCTTATTTCTTTGATTTTATTCCCCTTGCTTCCTAATAATTATCAGAAGAACTGAGTTTTCTTCTGTGACTTTGATCAGATGCCACTTTATTTTTTTTTCATGTATTATCTTGGTTGGAGTGGAAGAAGTAAAGATTTCATACTACAGTTGTTTGAATTCAGGTCCCAGTTATGTTAAAGGATCGTTACTAGAAATGTAGCAAATTATTTAAGCACCTGTATCTTCAATGCCAGTTACATGGGAATTGTTGTGATTTAAATATGTGCATATAAGATATTTTAACATTAATTACAATCCACAAGTATGAAAAATAGAGGATATAAATCTTTTATAGGTCCAGACCAGGGTCTCTGTTCTACATATTAAAAAAAAATACTTATTTGGAAGTGTAAATGGGTTGTTCCTTTTAAGTTTCATGTTTTAATATTTTGTGAATTCTTTCATCAACCTTTAAAGTCATTATTTTATGAAGCATAACCCTGAGCATTAATAATTTTACACATGTTTAAAGGTCTCCCTTTAAACATACCAAATATTGGCTTATATATAATGTGCTTAAGGAATCTTCACATAATTTTTCCTTCTTTAAGAACTCTGCTGAGGCAAAATCCCATAGCTATTACCTAGCATATATATACGTTAGTAACATGAGTATGTATAATAGAGGAAGCCTACCCACTGCAGCCATTTTTCTTCATTCATTTGCCTCTCTATATACCTTAGGACCATTAATACTGACATTTTTCTCTTAGTATTGGAGGAAAATGTTTATCTCTAATTGTATTTGTTTTCAGACTTTTAGTACATTATTACAGTATCTTACTCAGTGATGGCTTGCTTTTATTGAGTTTATTTAGTCATGGCTTAAATATAATGTAGTTTCTATATGTTTGATGTAAGAAGATAAAAATTAAGTTTATGTTTAGGTCAATACTTTTTAGAATTGTGTGTTTATATGTCATATCGCTTAGATCTGGAGTTTCATGGTTGTGAGACACTTGATATGGATACAAGGATCTGAACTTGAGCCTTCTGTAAAAGCACCAAGCATTTTAGTGGCTGAACTGTGTCTGTTTCCTTTGGTCACAATTTTGAAACTCAAGTGACATCACTTGATAAAGAGTCACCTAAGAGATAAACCTCTGAGTATGGGTATGAGGGGAACTCTTAACTGGGTTAACTGAGATTAAAAGATCCACCCTAACTGTGGTAGCACCATTACACGGACTGGGATCCCTGACTGAATAAAAAGAAAAAGGTGAGTTGAATTTCTGCCCACATATCTCTACTTTTTGCATACACACAGGACCATATGCCTCACATTCCTGACAGTCTATCTTCCTTGCCATGGTGGATGTTTCTCTCAAACTGTGAGTCAAAAGAAGTCTTTTATACTTAAGCAGCCTGTGTCTTATATGTTGTTATAGCCATAAGAAAAGTCACTAATAAAACAAACTGTAATACAATATGTATTGATTACATATTTTAAGTATCATAAACTGTATCTAGCAAATTTAAAAATGCTATAATATATATAGAAAAAGAAAGGAAGAGCATATCATCAACACTTCCAGAAATGCTTATATTGATAGACCCCTCAGTGCCTGAAATAAAACTGGTGAGTTGATAAAACATGAGAGATGATAGCATAAATATATTTTATCCATTTTATTTTATATTTAATATGATAATATAACTTACTAAGCCAAAACTATATAATTACAATTTTTTTCATAATTGTTTGGCAAAATTGTGATTCTTCTATTAGGGTAAACAGAACTTTCACAACAGGGAATAAATACTAAGCCATAGTAAAAAACAAAACTTTTTTTTTTTTTTTTAAGCCAGGCAGTGGTGGCGCACACCTTTAATCCCAGCACTCGGGAGGCAGAGGCAGGTGGATCTCTGGGAGTTCGAGGCCAGCCTTAAATTTCAACTAAAATGTCCAGCCCAATAGCGCTGAGCTTTCTATTTTGAGTATATTTCTTGTGTCCTGGAGACAGGGTGCACGCTCCTTGGAAAAGAGTTAGATTCAGGATGTGGGGTCATCAGGAGACAGGGTGCACGCTCCTTGGAAAAGAGTTAGATTCAGGATGTGGGGTCATCAGGCCACTTTTGCTTCACTCCCCTCAGAGGTCACAGCCCTCAGCAGCTTTTCTCCTTCGTTGTCTATAACAGGCCCTACACGGGTTGCCCCCCAGGTTGGTCGAGAAAGCCATATCATCATCCCAGGGTGCACTGCTAGGGTTACATCTCCGGTATGTTTTTTTTTGTTTTTTGTTTTGGGGGGGGGTTCGAGACAAGGTTTTTCTGTAGCTTTGGAGCCTGTCCTGGAACTAGCTCTTGTAGACCAGGCTGGCCTCGAACAAAACTTTTAATAATATATATTTACATTCTAGCATTGAAAGACATGTTTTTATTTATATATATGCTACGTGGAGTAAAATATTAGGGCATAGAACCAAACAATTCTATCATATTATTACAGTATTTTACATGATTTGTGTGACTTTGTTTCTAAGAAGAAAACTTAGGGAAGAAGGGTGAATGTTTCCTTGCAATTAAAGATTTTAGTCCTATTACTACAAGCAACTCAGGGTGACTTGAGTACATTGCATCCGCTTTCAGGAAGTAAAGAATTCTGAATGGCTATGTTCAGCGCTCATTGTCTCCTTTATATAACTTTGGACGCAGCTCAGGACATGGTACAACCCACAGTGGGTGGGTGATCCTAGCTCAACCAGCACAATCCTCACTAGCACGTCCAGAGGTCCTTCTCTGGTGGCTTTAGAGCTCATCAAGTTGACAGTCAATATTAGCCACCACAAACACTCACTTAATATGCAAGTTAAAAATGAACTCAGCAAAAAAAAAAATGAACTCAGCAATAAATAGCTTCTGTTTTCCTCTCCTTTATTTATAATTGTATGTCAAGTGAAGGAATCAGCCTTAGTGTATAATGTTATGTTGTATGGTGACATATTTGTGCTCCTGAATATTAGAACTTCACACGGCTGCTATGTTTGTCCATAGCAAATATGTCTACTTTATTGACTTACTGAATTATCCATCATATTTGTCAGATCCTCTCTGCAGCAGGAGTGGCCATCGTTTGTGAACGGTATGAGTCTTATATGCTATTTTGAAGACTATTCTTGCACAAGAATTTCCATGTATTTTATCAGAAAATTCAGAGGCAGCTTCTGATGTCTCCCCAATAGACAGTCTTTGACCACTTAAGAGGCTTCACAGGATGATAGCAAAGACCTTTACAGACTATGGAGTCTTTTCCAAGTTTGTAACTGAATATTTGAGGAAGTTAACCACAAATTCTGTCAACTTTCAACTATTTTGTTCAAAATCAACATCATATAGAATACTAGCACAAACCCTACAAGTTAATTCATATACCATGACTTTAGTGGGGGAAAAAGAAACCTGTCTGGAAACTGAAGAGCCCAAAGAGAAGTTTGGCATAAAGGATTTGGGTTCTGTGGTGTAATTCTCTAATCCTAGCATCAAGGGAGCTGAAGAAATGTGATTTCCTGGACTTTCGGGCTAACCTGTCCTCAATGCGTGATTCTGTCTCAAAAGAAAAAAAAATACTAAAATAATAGAAACTGATAGGAAGAGTACACTTTATCTACTAGTTTTCCACTTTGTTAAAAGCTAGAGAAATTTATTTTACATGCCCAGAACCTGGACATAAAAAGCACAAGTCAGCAGGTATAGGCTCTGTGGTGCAGCTCCACAAGGATGTCTTGCCTCCTCTAGCTCTTTAAGTATCTACCTTGCTGTCAAATCAAGCCAACTCCTGCTTCTTTCTTCGTGTGGCTTTCCCTACATTCCTCCTGTTAGCCATTTCTTGCAGCAGCATCAGTTAAATTTAATTAAAGCCACCTATACTGCATTTTGACCTCATTTTAAATTTCATTACTTCTCAAAGCCCTTCTTTCCCAGGAGATTCCATTCATAGAAACTAGGAGGGAAAGTTGCAGGGCAAGTCTTTGGGGATAAAATTCCACCTGAAGCACATGGCTTCTGCCCAATGCCAAGCAGGTGAAATAAATAAAATAAAATCAAACAACAACATGCTGGGAACATTCACTGAATCCTAAGGGAGTTTCAAAGGCCTGAATGAAAGGATATGATTAATTCTCCACTTCTCGCATCTAGGTTTGATGCAAAGATCCTTTCAGCCTATGCTAACTCAATTTGCATTCACGTCCTCTGCTGGTCTATGGTTTCCTTCTGTTACTTCACAAGGAACCATACACATATATAAGTTGTTTGGTTAGAGCTGAAAGTACACAGAAACACAATTTTTCATTTTCATTGCTACTTTAGTAATTGCTTCTTTTACCAACAAAATCTGAACAAATTTCCCTGGAAATTCTTAGTGGTGATTGTACCTGATGATGTTACTTGGGGACTCTCAGATGAAGGTATCATATTCCCCTGGAATCAACACTGGAAACATAAGACCTCACTTTCTATTTCCCATGACTTAAAGGACAAAGAAATGTCACCTCTAAATGGATTTTCATGTGCCATTAAGACAGAGTGGATTTAAGGTTCCATCTACTTGTCTGGACACCTAATGCCCTTATGCCCATTTAATTTTCTATCTATTGTTTTGTGGTTTAAAATGAGTTAAAATATGCTATACCTGACTCTTTTGTTATTTTCAGTAGAGACTGATTCCTCCAAATGACCTAATCTGCCATTTCTCTAGGAAGTACCATTTTTTTAAACAGTAGATGAAAAACTTTGATGTTAATCTGGTACATCAATATGAAATAATTCTTAATGCTATTTGGATAAAGAAAAGTACAGGATCAACAAATCACTACAATAAGTAAAGACTATTAATGATAAATTCAAGTGAAGTCATTACAACAAACTAATAAACAAGTAGAAAATGACAGAATGGACAAAGTATGACCCACCAGGAATTGTACGTTAGTGCATTACCTGAGGCTGCAAGAAAAACACACATAAAACTTAGAGGCAAAAAAAGAACCTTCTGTTCAATTTCTGCATAACACATTTAAGTTGCATTTCGTCATTTTTATCCCAAAATACCAAATTCAGCTCATAAATTAATGATGTAAGTGCTACATGTTTAAAACATTGTATATCTTATTTTGCTGTTTGCCCATGCCTCCTTGCCTCAGAGCACACACAAAACTTCTCCTTCGGGCCATTTCATTGCCACTTCATTTTGGATCTACATTTCCAGAAGTAAGACATTCACCCACACCCCATACACACCAGTGATTTCTAATGATCATCAATAACATCTTTCTAGAAAATAATCTCTTTGACCTAACAGCGTTTTTCTCTAGTAATAGGAAAGTTAGAAAATAGCCAGAGGAAGACTTTAATTTTTCTCCCTGGAAAATATAGAAATGGATTAAACTGATTTATGGACTAAATTAATATATTTGGGAGCATTTCAATGCCAATTGTCATGCTGACTTTCATATTAAATGGGCCAGTATGTTAGAGAACTACATTAAGGCTAGTAAATATTAATAAAGATAGCTTACCAGTGTATTTTTAATAGAAAAATAAAAAGTTAGGGATTTTAAAAAATATTATTTTATATTTTTATATATTATAAATATATAATATTATATATTCAAAAATATATTATTTCTTATCACTACAGGATAAGAAAATAACTCTAAAAGAGAAGGCTTATGAAAAAGAAGATACCTCTACTTGCAAACTGTAATGTGAAAAAAGAGTGACTTAGTATTGGATGTAAATTAGATCATGTTTGTAGCCAGGCAGGGGATAATGGTGATGGAAATGGCATGAATCTACACCTAGCAGCACACACAAGACTTGGAGTTTGGAAATGTCTTGCAGGAGCTCAGGGAAGAAAGGAATTTTGAGCATTTCAGGGTGATTTCACTCCCCTATTAGAAGTTTTGATTCAGGTGAAGCTGTTAGGCTACTTTATCCCTGATTTATATGTGGGAGCGAAAGGATGTGATGGTAGAGAGGTGGTACCCAATTGCACCTTGCTGAAGTTACTTAGACAAATAGAGAAGAAAATGTAATTGCATAACTGTAATAACTAATGAAACATGGCAGACAAAAAAACATTGCAATTCTAGAATTGTCACTAAATATCACACAACATACAAGACTGCTGAGGAGTAACTATCTTACTTTGGGTTTCTATTGCTGCTACAAAACACCATGACCAAAAAGAAAGTTGGGGAGGAAACGGGCTTATTTAGCATACTTCAGCATTGGAGTTCATCACTGAAGGTGGTCAGGACAGGAACTCAGACGGGGCAGGATCAGGAGGCAGGAGCTGATGCAGAGGCCATGGAGGGACACTACTTCCTGGCTTCCCCTGGCTTGCTCTGCCAGACTTCTTATAGAACCCAAGACACCAGCCCAGGGATGGCACCACCCAGAATGGGTAGGGCCCGCCCCCATCAATCACAAATTGAGAAAATGCCTTACTGTTGGATCTCCTGGAGGCATTTCCTCTACTTAGGTTCTTTCCTTTCTGATGACTCTACCTTGGGTCCAGTTGACGCACGAAACCAGCCAGTGTAGTGATCAAACCTCATCAGAAGACCTTTCCCTGAGACAAATATCGTATATGGTTGTGCCTGTCCATCACCCCTGACATCTCTTCCACCCACTTCCCAACTGTTACAGCCTGGGTATTGGATGAAAGGTCACCCTCGGGGGAGACTTCTAAATCGCCTTTCTACCACCGCATTCTGCCAAATTACCTTTCTTGTTCCCTTTCTAACACTTTTAAACTGAATCCTTACTCAGTAATCTTTTAGTATTTACCCTCTCAGCTAGGCTGTTTTCTTTGAGAACCAAAACTAGCTTCAAAGGCTTAACCATTATAGAAGAGTTAGTGAGCTTACAAAATAATACACAGAAGGCACTAGCTGAAAACAGAATTAAGTGTTTTCACAAGTACTTGTGTGCGTGTATAGGCAAATATGAATAAACCATATGCATTAAAAACTCCCATACCAGAAATTTTAAATTATCAAAACTATATTTTATATAAACAGGTAAAGATGTACAACTTACATTATTTTAAAATAATTAATAATAAATCCAGAGTGGTAGATTTGTAAAACACACAGATTAAAACTCTGATATATAAAAATTAAGTGTAAAATATGTAAGAATCTTTATATAACAGGAAATAAAATATTTCCCAGAAATCAGTGGAATTCTTGGGTTATAGACTATTAGACTGATGTATTTGATTATGTAATATTTTAAATTTTATATACATCAAGAAACACAATGGAATTTTTGTCTACAATTATGTTTAAGATTATTTTAGACTACATAAATGCTTATTACCAGGAATTGTACAAGATTCTTATTTCCAAGCAAATTTGTAGAAGGCATCGATTATTGGTCAATAAATGTAAATAGCTTCTTGTATAAAAGACAACAATAGCAGACACCAGCATCCTGGTCTACTTTTGTTTCCATCTTCATATGATGACATGGAGGAGCACGACCCTGAATTCACAGTAAGCTTCAGTCCAAGGGGAATGCTAAACATGTGGAACACAAATGTTTAAAAGAGCAGTAAACATGTCAGCTATTACCTGCACAGGGTATGCTGTGTTGCTTCTGGTTTGCACGACTATTAATCAGCTTGTCTTCTGTTACGAAGACTCCGTCATTCTCTTCAAAGACTGTTGAATACATAAATATTCTTGACATGTTGTCCAGATCACAAAGCAAAACCTACTGAAAGGACAGAGCCTCATGGAGAATGATATCCTAATTTTTATTTATTCTAAGCCTCTTCCTCAGTTAAACACAAATCCAATTACTCCAGAATTATGTCCCTTTCTCTAATATCCATCACTGCTCACTACCTACTGAATTCTCTTTCTCTGTCTACCTTGTAGACACTTATTTATTTTTCACTTATTTGTTTGCTTGCTCTTTTATTTATGTGTTTAGTCACCCGATACGTATGTGAGGCTGTGGGAGAGACAGAGAAAGGGAATTCTGCATGGAGGAGCCTGCCTGACTTGGGTGGGAAAGAGTGATGAGGTCATCGGTGAGAATGACAGAGCAGGAGCAGCTAAATATGCTCCTGGTACCATGACACACATTGTGACAATATTGAGACCAAGATTTATTTTTCCTTTCCTGATTTTTGTCCTCATTCTGTCTGCATGCTCTACTCTCCACACACTCACTAGGAGGCTAAGATGCCAGATCAACTTAAATAAAGCTCTTGTAAGTGTCCAGAGCCCATTGCAGTTCAACAAAAATTTTAAAACTTAAGGCTTTTTCAGTATGGAAACAATTCTCTTTTCAGAATTCCATGGAGACCTTTGACCAAGTTTTACCACAGCTTAAACTTTAGTTTCTCGGCTTGTTATCTTTCAGCACAGCTTGGTCCTTCATAAAAGCGCCTGCTACCTGCACAAAATTATGCAACTGTGGTGACTTCCTTTTAAAGAAGAAAAATTGCCATAGGGGGAGGCAGCCAACTCACCAAGGTTCAACTGGCCCAAATGTGTGGGGAAGCTGTGAAGAACATACGAGGGGAGAGGGGAGATGACTGTCGCCTAGGGCATTTAGAAAAATATAATTTGAGAAACTTTCAGTTTCCTCATGAGCATATCCAGTAGAAAAGCACTTATCCTAGCATGGAGAACCTGCCTGTGTATTTCACTATGGCAGGGGTTTAATACATCCAATATAGTCCTGCATTACAAAAAAACAAGCTTGCTGTATGTTCATGACAAAAAAAAATGGTGTTATTATCTGTTTCCCAGGACAGGGAAAATGTCCATTCTGAGTTATGGGGTTAAAACATTCTGGCAGGTAAAAAGGAAAATTTCTCCATCCCTGAAGCTATGGGTAGCCAATAGTCGAATGCACCCAATGTCTTTTATTTCATTCTAAATCATGGTCTTTGAGTGATTTTAGTACATTGACAATGAGTATTACAAATCAAGATTTGATTACTCAAAAACAAATCATTTTTAGATTAAGAAATAGCTCTAAGCTTCTTAAAGAATTCTCAAATATATTTCAAAGTATTTAATATGTTTGATGTTTTTTACTTTCAATTTTATAAAAAATATAACTAATCTAATCATTACCCTTTCTCAAAAAAAGTATTAGTATCTAACTCACTTTTGTAAAACTTGACCTTAGAAGTTATATATTCAATAATTGTAAAAGAATTATATTTTAAAGGCCAACATTTTGAACAGAAGAACTACGGGATCTGTAACTGTTCTATATATTTAATTTTGCTATTCTGGTTTTGTTATTATAGTTTTCATGTATGTGTATGCATGTATGTATACAAACATATACTTGTGCTCACAATATCTCATTCCTGGATACTTGTAAGTTAATTTACATTTATTGACATAGATGCATTTGTATCTAAAAGCATCTAAATATATGCATATAAATAAAAACGCTGCAATTCAACTCTGTGAAATTAGTTCAATGATCTAACTCATGTAAATTTTTCCTATCTTATTTTTATCTTTATTTTTGGAGACATTAATGGAAGCATTTGAAGATTAGTTCATACTA
This sequence comes from Microtus oregoni, assembly GCF_018167655.1. Classification (NCBI taxonomy): domain Eukaryota; kingdom Metazoa; phylum Chordata; class Mammalia; order Rodentia; family Cricetidae; genus Microtus; species Microtus oregoni. The sequence goes on along the minus strand of NW_024543060.1, from coordinate 69,422,052 downwards.
GAGTCTACTTACTACAATATTTTCAAGATATTTAGCACACCCTGCCCTTTTTCAAGTATGTCCAAACCTGTTCATGCTGTCTGTATCCATAGAAAGTCAACCATAATGCTGTGCTTCACAACTGAGGCACAAATGCTGTTCTTTTTAATTGATTGATTAAAATGGATGTGTTTGAATATTTTTGGTTTGTTTTACACCTGTGTGTTATGGTCTACTTTGTCTTCATATTACTATTTTAATTGCATCTATGTTTCATACTTTTTTCATGCAAGGCTTTGTGTGTTTTGTTTTTTTTTTGTTTTTGATATGGAAATGAACACTTGAAGATGAAAACTGGCTTTGCAGCATTAACCTACGGAGCAGCAAGCACAAAAGCTTAGTTGTACAGCTGTTGTGTGTTTCCCCATTGCTTATAATCTTTTCATCATAACTGTTAGGGTGGTCTCAAGTTCTGTTTCTTTTAGTTGTTTTCAGTCACACTTTCTCTTACAATATAATTTTACAAACTATCATTGCCCACACAATTGAGAATGTCTTCATGTCTTATTTTCTCGGAGAAAAATTGCAGAACTGCAGGGCGAGGTCATTTTTGCCTTCACTGAAGAGTGTCGAATTGTTCTCTAAAGTTTTTTTTTTCTTAACCAAATTATACTTTCACTAGACACAGACATGACTTTTCCTTTATGTTCTTGCCCACACAAGCAGTGGAATTACATTTGTGTGAAAGTCACTGTATTCAATTTCAGTGCGTCTTCCTGAGCTCATCTTACTCTGATGTGCATATTTTCTGAGGCACAGTTACCATTTCAGTTTCTCTTTATCATGTTCTACTTTCCAGCAACGTGTGGACAATTTTGACATCTCGTCCAGCCCCACACCTCCATTAATAGTTTATTGCTCCAAAGACCAGCATTTTAGCATGTGAGGTGATATGGTGGTGATGGGGGTGTTTCTAATAAACATCAAACAAGCCAGAGGGGAGGACATGAACCTGAGCAGATTATATGAAAAGATTCAAAGTCATGAATAAGAGATGGCCAGAACTCTGGCTAAACTCCTAGAAATGCAGAGTGGATCTTCCCCACAATAAGAGTCGTCTCCAGATCAGAGTCCCAGCATCTCTACTTATGTCCATGAAATGGCCAAATGAAGCCATTTGTGTGGCATATAAAGACTTATTATAAAGCTATACATAATCATTTTAAGAAGGTAAAGTGAAAAGAAAGTATGCATCTTCTCTACCAGTTGAAATATGCAATTCTATTCAATTCTATTTTCCACATTCCTCTTACTGTGAGATAGGTACATTAGTTTAAAATATCAGAAACACCCCACGATTTAGATAAACAATGGAAATTGAAGGTTTTCAACAATGATAAATTCTCTCAATCCAGACACTACAATAGCCCATGGTTTACTTACACACCAGCCCTAAAATTTTTGATATACTAGGAAATGAATAAATGTATTCATTCTTTCAGTTACAGAATAAACGTTTTGATTTCCAAGTCCCTGATGGTCCACAAAAATCTTGTAAACTATTCTAGAGTAATAATTTTCAATTCACAACCAATCTGCCAGTGTCTTAAAGAAAAAAAAATGCGTGCATTTCCACAGCAATGCTTGAAGCTATCTATGTGTGTTCTAGGATAAGAGACACACATTTCTCCCATGTTTCATGGGCAGGGGGCGTTACCCAACTTGTTAGGGACAACTTTTTTGATGACTTAACGTAGATTTTTAAATCCTAGACAGTTTCAACAGATAGGAGCCAGAGGCTAGAAATAGCTGTAGGGAATACATTTCCATCTCCCTCCCAATCAAATGAAAAGTGCTTGAAATCATCACTAGAACCAGAAAAAACTTAACAAGATTTGGGGGTACCATATTTGAGAGTGATGGATAAAGAGGAAGTAAAGAAAGAAAGTGGAAATAGTGAGAGAGGGGAGGCAGTGAACAGTAGAAGGGCTTGAGGAAGTTCTTTAAGGCAGCCTTCTTCTCTATAACTGTACAGACTAGAAGTTGACAAGAAGCTATTAAAAAAAAAACTATTGAGAATAGAGAAGAAAATCTGGGAAATGCAAAGGAAAGAAGTGTTACTCTTCTGCTTCTCCTTCCTCAGAGAGAATGCGTCCTGAGGGGCATGCACATGCTGGGGACAAGTGCTCTTTGCACATCTATGAGATATAAACATTTCTAATAATTTTTAAAATGAGAATACAGGAGAAGTTAGCAAAGCTACCCAAGGCTGTGTGTTTTCTTTTTTTTTTTTTGAAAAAAATGTCTGCCTCCTCCCTGCCTCCCATTTCCCTTCCCCTCCCCTACTCCTCTTTCCCTCCCCCTACTCCTCTCCCCCTCCTCCCACTTGTTTCCCCCTCCCTCTCCAGTCCCAAGAGCAGTCAGGGTTCCCTGACCTGTGGGAAGTCCAAGGTCCTCCCTCCTCCATCCAGGTCTAGGAAGGTGAGCATCCAAACAGGCTAGGCTCCCACAAAGCCAGTTCATGCACTAGTATAAAAAACCCAGTGCCATTGTACTTGGCTTCTCATCAGCCCTCTTTGTCTGCCATGTTCAGATAGTCTGTTTTTATCCCATGCTTTTTCAGTCCTAATCCAGCTGGCCTTAGTGAGCCCCCAATAGATCACCCCCCCCCTGTCTCATTAGATTTTACTACAAAAGGCTGTATGAATCAAAGTTGGAAAATGTAAAAGAAATGGACTTTTTTTTTTAGATAAGTACCATATACCAAAGTTAAACCAGGACCAGGTGAACAATCTAAATAGACCTGTTACTCACGAAGAATTAGAAAGCTATTATCAAAAACCTTCCTACCAAAAAAAGGCCAGGTCCAAATGGTTTCAATGCAGAATTCTACCAGAACTTCCAAGAAGACCTACTACCTATACTCCTTAAAGGATTTTACAATATAGAAACAGAAGAGTCATTGCCAAATTCCTTTTATGAAGCTACAGTTACCCTGAAAGCAAAACCACACAATAACTCAACCAAGAAAGAGAATTACAGGCCAATCTCACTCATGAACATCAACACAAAAATCCTCAATAAAATACTGGCAAACCGAATCCAAGAACACATTAGAAAAATTATCCATTATGATCAAGTAGGCTTCATCCCAGAGATGCAGGGCTGGTTCAACATATGAAAATCTGTCAATGTAATCCGTCATATAAATAAACTGAAAGAAAAAACCATATGATCTTTTCATTAGATGCTGAAAAAGCATTTGACAAAATTCAACATCCCTTTATGATAAAGGTCTTGGAGAAATTAGGGATACAAGGGTCATACCTAAATATAATAAAAAGCTATTTACAGCAAGCCGACAGCTAACATCAAATTAAACGGAGAGAAACTCAAAGCCATCCCACTAAACTCAGGAACACGACAAGGATGTCCACTCTCTCCATACCTCTTCAATATAGTGCTTGAAGTTCTAGCAATAGCAATAAGACAACATAAGGGGATCAAGGGGACTGGAATTGGAAAGGAAGAAGTTACACATTCGTTATTTGCAGATGATATGATAGTGTACACAAGCGACCCCAAAGGCTGTGTGTTTTCAAGCCTGCATTAAAACTGAGTTAATAACTTTTCTTTTATTTAGCTTATTAGCTTTTATTCTTATACTGGACAGACCATTTTAATCACTAAATTGAGATAATTTCATAAATCAAAATATCTAGAGGAAAAGACACACATATAAACATATACACACACTCACACACACATGTTCCTGATTGAACACATATCCAATTTGATCTATCTGCTCAAATATATGATATATGAGAGGACAATAATAGCCCTGTAGGTTGGGATTATATAGGTAATTATAAACAGAAAAGATGTCGTTGTGATTTAACCTCTGGGTGTTGCTTGTTCAATGGAAGAGTTACATAATCTGAGAGGAGCTCAGAAAGTGGGGTCAGGTATGAGTAGATCCCCATCCTACACCGGGAAATGATAGTCAATGCTAACTTGGGTTCCTCAGTTAACCTGTCTCAATACTCTTATCTTTAAAATGCCAAACTATAAAAATTAAACGCAATTATGTGCATAAAGTACCTAACAGATTGCTGGCCACATGGAGAATCCTCAATTCACATAAATTTCTTTCCCATAGCAAACAGCAGTCTTCTGAGCACATTTATACACTCTCAAAAACCATTTGAATTCAACTCCTTTCGACAAACCCTCTTCTTTCTACATAATTATAATTAAAATGGTATTGAGAGGGGGCTGCAAACGATAGCCTTTGGGCTAAATCCAAGCCACCACCTGTTCTCATAAAGGACTGCTGTAGAACACAACACCACTTATTCTCTACATACACTATGCAGTTCTTATATTAGATGGATTGGCATTTTGTGCATGGTGATAACAGAATTGAGTGGTGGCAGAGAAAGCCAGATGTCAAAGTTCAGTCTATTTCTTTTCTGACTATGAGAAAAATGTTTGCCAAATAATGCATTAAAAAAGAGTCTTTTATGATACGAAATAGGGCAAGATCCTGCCTTTATGGCTGTTATTTTGTTTGATTCTAACAAGCATCTCTGTATGCTAATCTTTAACTCCCAGGGGAATGGCATAAATACAAGTGCATTGAGTCATCGACTGAGTAAATAATCAATTTGAACAGACTGTGGCAGAGGTTGCTCCTCTATGAAGTTGCAAGAGGTCATTTATACTCACTTTGTTTCTATGTGCTTTCATTTTTGAGGCGGTGTCTTACACATAGTCTGGCTGAGAACTCAATACCCTGTTGCGATACCATGTTCACAAAGAATATTGATGTTCCTCCTTTGGCAATTATTCTCCAGAACGTGTTCACCCTTTAACTTCTTTAAAGATATGAAGGTCGCTTGGTTGTTTCTATTGATTGGTTGATAGATTGATTGATGGATTGATAAAAAGAGATGAGACCTATAATCTCCCTCACCAACCATTGTTGAAAGCAATTAATCCCAGCCACCTACAAGGAGTTGAGGCAGGAATATTTGAGTTTTTGCCAATCAATAATTTTGTGCCTTATGTAGAATATCTAGCTTGTTATCTTGGAAATTTAAACATTTTTTGCATATTTTGTGTCAGTATTTCTTTGTTCAGCAACTCTTTGAGTACTTAGTTTGAGTTTAGTGTAGTGGTTCTCCATCTGTGTGTTGCGACCCCTTTGAGGATCACATATCAGATATTCTATATATCTACATTATGATACAGAACGGTAGCAAAATTACAGTTATAAAGTAGTAACAAAATAATTTTATGGTGGGGGGGTCACCACAGTATGAGAAACTGTGTTGAAGGGTCACAGCATTAGGAAGGTTGAGAACCCCTGGTTTAGGGGATAATTAAAAAGTATGTCATCCATTTCCCCACAGATTGTCCGTCAAGTTTTCTTGAGGATTCCAGTAGAACTCAACATACTTTGCTACGTATCAGAGGACTTCTTGAACACCCCATGAACAGAAATTCATTTCTTTATGCTCATTTTTCACCTTTCTCTAATTTTCTCTGCATTTGTAAATTTTCACAGGTATCGTTTGATACCCCTCTATGCATTTTTCAATGTTTAATACTATACAGAATTAATTTCTAAAATGTGAGGTCCATTTGAAATCAAGCAGAGAAGCAACAGTTACATTTTGTAATTTCAACTCTCTATCTCTTCCTTTATGAAAACTGTAAAAAGAAAAATTCTCAGAGAGTATAACAAAAATGTGGCAAAGGATCCTGCGGAGAAGATCCTCAGGCATATTATTCAAAACTAGATCCAGTTTTTCTCCCATGCCATTATTCCTGTCCAGAGTCAGAAGGAAGCAGCTTTCAGACCTGCTGATTTTCCCCCAAATTGTCATAAATGACTGGCATCCTTATGCATGAGAATCTGTTCTCATGCAGAAGCCCACCTCAGTATACACCATCACCATGAAGGCCTCAGGGGAGAGGATTATATTAACTAGCCCTATGAGTTCTAAACAAAGAGACACAGCACACACAATGCAATTCAATTTCAGGTACTTATGGAAGGCAGCACATGCAGAAATTGAAACCTGATCGTTTGTTTATGAACAGTGCAGTGGAGTGCTGTATTCTGAACACAAAAGTCATTTGATTTTCATTAAAAGGATATTTCTCCACATTTCTATATTTTATCAAATAGTTGCTTATTTGTTGTTGAAAAAGTTTTCTCTCGGCAATGGCCAAAGACACTGTTGAGAATAATACTTTTTTTTTTTTTATGATTTGTCCACCTTAACTCAAAAGCTATTTCAATCTTTGTTTCAAATAGGGACTGTTGTTCTCTTGCAACACTACAACTCCCAGCATTCCCCTGGGGACACATTTCCCAGAAGCCTTTGCATCCCCCGTTAAAAGCAAAAACAAGTCAGGCATTCGCCCCTTCCTTCCGCCTCCCCTATTGTGTCTGCACGTTTTCCCCTACCTGTTTATTATCCCTCCCCCCATTAAAGTGTACCCACGTGGGACCGCCGCGTGTCTGTGTCTTTTCCCCATGTAAATGTCTTTACCCCCATAGGACAAACAGGAATTTAAGAACAACAGGGACTGCCCAAGATGTGTACAGTGCCCTGGTCACAAAACTGATTCTGGTAAATATTTTACCAGATTTATGATTGTCTCAAAGACAGTTTTAAGGTTTTGATTTTTACAATAAATACGATGTGAAAATGCAGCTCTCGGATGAGAGAAGGCCATAATGTTTAGACATTGAGGAGCATAAGACAATCTCAGCCACATTAAACATATAACGGAAAGTGAAGCTATGATGAAATTATGATTTTTCACTCTCCAGATCAACTCAAATCAAAGATTGTAATATACTACTTGGAGTGAGATAAAATTACACTTTCCCTCAAATATTGCTAAAGAAGATATAATTGGTAAGGCCACTCCGGGTGGGAATTAGCAGTTATTTGTGAAAGGTTTTGATCTATGAGTCATTTTATCAGAAATCAATGGAGGGAACCATTTCAGGGCTTTGAAGATGTGCTGGTGGTTGCAGTCAATTTGGGGCTGTTTTAATGGTAAAAGCTGAAAGACAAACATCTGATTCTAAATGAAACCGGTAGGGAATCAGAGAGTCATCAATAAGATGCATGATAAGTGATCAATAGAGGAGAATGAGAGTGTGCTGGAAAGTCCCTGTGTATGAAATACTCAGACGTGTGAATGGATGAAGCACAATTCAGAAACCAGTTGCTCTAAAAAAACTAGTTAGTGTTTTTTGTAACTCACACGCATTACTAATTCAAAGGTGATTTAGAAGGAAATGATTTAAGAAACTACACTTCCAATGATATGTAAGAATTAGACATGCAGTTGTTCAATTATTGCCTTCTGCAATAAATTAATATCAAGATAAACCTTTTTAAAAAGAATCAAATAGCCATGCATAATAAATCTTTCAAATGTTATGCAGTACGAATGCATTTTATATTTATTCAAGAAAATCTGTTATTTTAATGTGAAGAAGTAAATGGAAGCTGTTACTCTGCTTATTCTCCATTTCTATACTGCCTAAGCATTTTATAAAAATTCTAATATTTGGTTTTAGATAATAATGCTTCTCCTGAAATTAATCTTATCTTTTTAATTATTCAAGTTCCCAGCTTTGCTCATTCTAATTATCCCCAAAGCTCAACAGTATTAGTAAAAATTACATTCAAATTCAAAATAATTCAAATAGAGTCCTTAATATTTTCATAAGCACTTAGTTATTTTTATATTTTCACCTCTTGAGATTAAAAAAATAGAAGAAAAAGATGAGTGCAGTCAATTTTATTGTTTTCATGGAAGCTATTTTGTGTTTTTAACTTCAGTGCAATACCGTAGAAGGTGGATTGGAATCTGGTTTTTCTCTCTTCTGATTTGTAAATCCTATCTCTCATATTAAGTCCTCATTTACACTTTTAAAATTTTTATGATTCTCATATTCTTTTATTATCTGTTAGGTTAATCAGCAGACAAGATTTTATGTACATCTTCTAGTGCATTGCCTTTGAGAAATGAAGCTTATTACTCTTTCTGAATAAATAAATGTGTAAGGTTGTAATGGTAGATTTCAAACAACATTGGCTGCCACTAAACATAATCTGGTCTTCGAAGATAGGGCAATCAACTTTCTGAAAGATTATGTGCATGCATATGCAAAATAGTAGTAGGCATTATTGAAAATAATGTAGGGGTATTTGTAAAACTAAAAAATCTATTAGGGCATCTATTAAATTATGTAACAGATAATTTTCAGATGGTAATCCTAGTATTTAGCATTGATTTGAGTCAGAGGCAAGAGCTCAAGCTTATAAAACAGGGATGAATAATGGTAGCCATAAGTACCCTCCTCTCGTGAGTGAGTGTTGCGATTTGATTTATGTCAGGTAAATTAAATTATTATAGCTGGTGCTGCCTCTCTCACACCGCAGCAATATTATCCCTCAGAGTCCATGCTTCAACACTGGATGTGTGGTTTTCAAGAATGGCATTTAGGGACTCTGTATATCATCCCTTCCTTCTGAAACACATACAGCAGAGCAATCAGGCCCAACGGGGGGAAATGACTAGCTCAAATATGAATCTTCATTGTATTTTCTGTGTTTGATTGTTCCAGATGTTTACTCCATAAGTCTCCTTATTAGGGCAAATTAGGAAAAACATCTTTATTCAACTTTTTTTAAAACAAGCAAGCAAGTTCAGTTCTCTGACCTTTGAAAAATAAGTGGGATGCTTTGTTGTTCTGACGTCAGGGATGCAAAATGACAATGGATTGGAAATCCAAGCCTCCCCTCCCACTTCAGAGTATGGTGATTCCATCTCATTTTCTCCCCCAAAAGCTTTTACTGCAAGGATGTTGTACCAATGATCAAGCCCGCTACAACAGTTCTATTGACTGAACTGTTGATTCTGAGACCGCATTACTGAAATTGTTAAGGAAATATTGAGTGTTACATACCGTTGAAAATTCTTAATCATTTCCTAGGGAAAGAGAAGTCGGTAATGACTTTTTAAGGTCTAATATATCCTCAACCCCAGTTCTCGTTTGAACATAGCAGTATCAATATCAAGAGGAAACCTTCCCATCCAGATGGATGAAAACATTGGTTTGTGGGGATCACCATCTCAACTGATAATTGACAATGAGTTAATGTTTCCTCTTTTATCCATTCAAATCAGAAGACATGGAACCACATTTTATTTTTTATTTTTGTGAAAGATTCTGAAAGCAAACTGTTTGCATGAAGTGTCACCCTAGTCCCTGGCATGCATATATCCAAAGAGTCTGGAACATTTGAAAGTTCCATCCCAATCCCCCTCCCCTGGATGTTGCGTCATTCCAGACTCCACCTCTGAGAAAGCTGAAAGCCCATCAAATGATTACCCCGCCCCAGAGATGCTCCAGACCACTCCATAGGGTATTTAAACTGCCCCCTAGAGACCAAATACATGTTGTTTTTTTATTATTTTTTTTTAGTCTTCCTTCCCTGTCTCCTCTCTGGGGGACTGGAGTGCCACCCAAGAGTATTGGTATTCATTAAACCTGGGATTTTTCTAATTCAGTTTGATTTGGTCTTAATTTGAATTATAGCATCAGCGGAAAGAGTGTAAAAAACTTTTCATCTAAACATTCCACGGAGGGGCTGCTTTTCCCACTGATCTAGAGCCAAATGTTAAGAAAACATCCTTCTTTCCCTAACCTGCTCTCTGCCAGGCTAAAATCGGCTGCAGCTGGGTAAGTTCCAAGTTCCAAGTCATTGCTTTAGAGGCCCAGGGCCTCATGTGATTTTTGGGCTGTCCTCTTAAATACATGGCCATGCCAGACACCTGACCTGACAGGGACAAGGACCTGTCTTGTTCTGGGGGACAAGGGCCTACCTTCTCCCTGTGGGGCTCCTTTATCAGGAGACATCCTGTTAAGGCATTTCTCATACCCACTCTGTTTTTTGACCCAATAGGACACATTGAGCTAGAGTTTGATTCCCAAGTTCCGGCATGGACTTAAAAAAGGAATACTTAAAATTTAAGGCCTCATCTACAAATGCCCTTGGACTGCCTTTTACAAATCTTTTTTTTTTTATTGAGAAAAGGAGAAAAAAAAAAAACAAGTTTCCACCTCCTCCCAGCCTCCCATTTCCCTCCCCCTCCTCCCACCCTTCTCCCTCTCCTCCCACCCTTCTCCCCCTTCCCCCACTCCTTTCCCCCTCCCTCTCCAGTTCAAAGAGCAGTCAGGGTTTTCTGCCCTGTGGTAAGTCCTAGGTCCTGGGATGGGGGTAAGGGGAGATGGGGAGGACCTAGTACTTACAAATCTTTTTAAATTGGGGCTATCTGACATTTTACATCCATTAACGCCTAAAAATTTTTCCATATGCCCATGGTTTCTGGATGCTGTGCTCCTGCTCCCACTCACCCTCCCCAACCTTCCTTCCCCTTTTCTAGCTGTTTATTGTTTATCTGCATTCCTGGCATGTGATATGGTCACACTGGGATTCTCTCTGAAACGGATCCACTTCCCCCTGTCCTTCCACTATAGAACTGCACAGGTGTTTCTGTTCTGCTTACAGCATCTACTAATCTGGCCCTTAACAGGATCACCTATATACTCGCCTGGATTCAGCAGCCTCCTCCAAAAGTTTTAAGTTGGTCAGGTGACACAGGTGTGGTGATGAGGCCTTCCCTCTTATTGGCTAATTCTAATATCTTGCTTAACCCATTTCTAATTATCTGTGTAGCACCACGAGGTGGTGGCTTACCGAAAAGATTCTAACCCACATCCATTTCAGGCCGGAGCTTCATGGTGGTTGCCTCACTGCCTTCTTCAGCCCAGCATTCTGTTCTGTCTTCCCCGCCTACCTATGTTCTGACCTATCAGGCCAAGCAGTTTTCTTTATTAATTAATCAATGAAAGCAACAGATAAATAGAAGACCCACCTACAACACACAGGTTCCTAAAGAAAAGTTTTATTTGTCTATCTGTTAATATATATATGTTTAAATAATGTGGCCGCGGTATGCTTGTTTTATGTCTCTGTGTGTACGTGTGCTTATTTTAAAATCTATAAAATTTGTAACTCCAGATTACAACAGCTCTGGAAAAACACAGACATATGGATAGCCACTATTTTTGGTTGAGGTCCAAATGAAAATCTCAACGCCGTCTTTGGTAAGAGTATCCACATGTGCTGGCCCTGCCAAGGAGACATTCTGCCTCCTATATAATTTGGTTTATTAAAATAGTCCTTCTAGTCCTCTTGCCTTTACTAACATTGGTAAATTGTAACTGGTTGGGTAAACTCTATGTCCAAGTTTAACTTATATGTCTAAATTTGATATACCTAACAGGTAATGGTACTCTGATTCTCAAGTGCCTTTACATATCTGAGAGTATGACATGTAATAAAAAAGCTTCTATGACAGAGACATGCCAGCTCCTGCAACATCTTATAGCTCCTCCAAGAGGGTGCATGGCTGCTGAAGACCTTCTGCCTGGAGGCTTGCCTTTGGGTATGGCAAAGCCACCCACACAGCAAAAAGCTGCCTTCCACCTCATCAGCTTCCTGAACACCACACTGGGGGATTGATCATCTCATCCTGCCAAGACAGGTAGACTGAACCCTACCCACACAGGAATCTTCAGGCCGCCAGAACTCAACTGTTTCTTAAGACTGATATTCGCCAAAGACCATGGAGAGACTTGGGATTGCCTGCATAGCTATAAAAAGCTGTCTCGCTTCTGCTCATTTATTTATCCCTCTCAGATCTGTCTGATGGCATTTGATGACTTTAGTTTAGGTACTGGAAACTCATGACGTCATTTGTTAAATTTCCTACAAAAAATACAGATGGTGTGCCTCTTTCACAGGCTTCATAGTCCAAAATTGGCAGGTTTCAGATGTATCGGTAGAGGTTCAGATTTTCCCAATTTCTTTTAATTGTCTCCTAAAATGTTCATGCCTTTCGACCTAAAGCTCCAGCCTTTTGCTACGAGACCAAGATGTAAATCTGTTCCAGTTGTCTTACAGATACCTGCAAGTCCCAGAAAACAAGCTTTGCTGCTGTATCAAGGAATTTGGTAGCCCTGCTGTATGCTAGGACCAGTGCTCAAGAACAGTTTTAAGCTCCTACACTAAGGCTACCCACCCAGAGCTGTAAGTGCCTGCCTACCGGGCAGGCCTCAGGGTCCCCTTCAGCTCATGTGCCAGGCTCTCCTGTGTTCTTCTGGATACTGCCCCTCCCTGCTCCGTTCATCCTTTTGTCCCCGGATCATTGGGCTACCAGGCGGCCCTGGTTAGTTGCTGAGGAATCCCATCTGGACTGGTGAGTGTGTGCTATCCAGGGGCTGATTGTTCCAGAAGAGAGCACAAACCCCCCTCCCCCAGCTCCTTCTGCAGGGCTGTCTTTCTAACACACGACCCCCCCCCCAAGTCTTCGTTTTCTGCAAGGTCCTTTGCTCAGGAACAGTTTTCTGCTCCTACACTAAGGCTACCCACCCAGAGCAGTGAGAGCCTACGTATGGGGCAGGCCTCAAGGACCCCCAGTAAGGGAGCACATGCACCTTCAGCCTGTGCGGCAGGGTGTCCTGTGTTCTACTTGTCCCTACCCTGCCCCCAAGTTCCCCCTTTTGTCCTCGGGTCATTGGACTACCAGGAGTCCATGTTTTGGTGCTGAGGAGTTCATCTGGATGGGAACGGTTCCTGCTTCTACACTGAAGAGATACACCCAGAAAGTCAATCACAGCAAAGACTGGACCAAGACACTAGGCCTCTCCTGGCTCCATTTGAAGGAAGAGATGGGAAGGCGCCAAGGCAAGAATTGCTCCAACAACCTGAAAGGCAACATGACATCACCAGAATCCAGGGATCCCGAAATAAGAAGAATTGTACACCCTACTCCAGAAGAATTAGAAGAAATTGACTCAAAAGTGAACTATATGAAAATAATAGAAGACCTTAAACAGGAGGTGAAAAACTGCCATAAACAATTAGAGATCACAAACAAAAAGGTAGAGGAAATGAATAAATCGCTCAAAGACACGCAATAAAACCAAGAGAAACAAGAAAAAGCAATCAAACAGGTTAGGGAAGCAGTTCAAGATTTGAAGAATGAAATGGAAGCAATGAAGAAAACACAAACCGAGGGAAGGATGGAGATGGAAAATCTGGGTAAACGAACAGGAACTACAGAGACAAGTACGAACAACAGATTACAAGAGATAGAAGAAAGAATTTCAGACACTGAAGATACCATAGAGAAAATAAACACACTGATCAAAGAAAACAGCAAAGCCAACAAATTCTCATCACAAAACATTCAGGAAATCTGGGACACAATAAAAAGACCAAACCTAAGAATAATTGGTATAGAAGAAGGAGAAGAAGTACAGCTCAACTGTCCAGAAAATATATTTAATAAAATTATAGAAGAAAACTTTCCCAACCTAAAGAAAGATATTCCTTTGAAGGTTCAAGAAGCATACAGAACACCGAGAAGACTGGATCAAAAAAAAAAAAAATCTCCTCGCCATATAATAATCAAAACACAAAACATACAGAATAAAGAAAGATATTAAGAGCTGCAAAGGAAAAGGGTCAAGTTACTTATAAGGGTAAACCTATAAGACTTACACCTGACTTCTCTATGGAAACCATGAAAGCCAGAAGGTCCTGGATAGATGTATTTCAGAAACTAAGAGACCATGGATGCAAGCCCAGACTACTATACCCAGCCAAGCTTTCGTTCACTATAAATGGAGAAAACAAAATTTTCCAGGATAAAAACAAATTTAAACAATACGTAGCCACAAATCCAGCCTTACAGAAAGTAATAGAAGGAAAATCACAACCCAAGGAATCCAACAATGACCACAATAACTCAAACATCTAGAGACCCTTCACCAGAACAACTCAAAGAAGGGAAACACACAAACTCTACTACTAAAAAAGTGACCGGAGTTAACAACCACTGGTCATTAATATCACTTAATGTCAATGGACTCAACTCACCTATAAAAAGGCACAGGCTAAAAGATTGGATACGAAAACAGGATCCAACATTCTGCTGTTTACAAGAAACACACCTTAACCACAAAGACAGGCACCTACTCAGAGTAAAGGGCTGGGAAAAGGCTTATCAAGCAAATGGACCTAAGAAACAAGCAGGTGTGGCCATACTAATTTCTAACAAAGTTGACTTCAAACTTAAATCAATCAGAAGAGATGGAGAGGGACATTTTATACTCATAACAGGAACAATTCATCAGGATGAAGTCTCAATCCTGAATATCTACGCCCCTAATATAAAAGCACACACGTACGTAAAAGAAACATTACTAAAACTCAAGGCTGCCATCAAAAGGCAAACACTAATAGTTGGAGACTTCAACACTCCTCTCTCACCAATGGACAGGTCAATCAGACTGAAACCTAACAGAGAAATAAGAGAATTAATGGAGGTAATGAATCAAATGGACTTAACAGACATCTATAGAACATTCCACCCAAATAGGAAAGAATATACCTTCTTATCTGCTGCTCATGGAATCTTCTCGAAAATTGACCACATACTAGGTAACAAAGCAAACTTCCACAGTTACAAAAAAATATTCGTAACCTCCTGCGTCTTATCAGACCACCATGGATTAAAGTTAGAATTCAACAACAATGCTACCCCCAGAAAGCCTACAAACTCATGGAAAATGAACAGTCAACTTCTGAACCACAGTTGGATCAAGGAAGAAATAAAGAAAGAAATCAATGTCTTCCTTGAATTCAATGAAAATAAAGAAACAACCTACTCAAACTTATGGGACACTATGAAAGCAGTCCTGAGAGGAAAGTTCATAGCACTAAGTGCCCACTTAAAGAAAACAGAGAAAGCACACATTGGAGACTTAACAGCCCACCTGAAAGCTCTTGAAAAAAAAGAAGCAGACGCACCTAGGAGGAGTAGAAGACTGGAAATAATCAAACTGAGGGCTGAAATCAACAAAATAGAAACACAGAAAACAATACAAAGAATCAATGAAACAAAAAGCTGGTTCCTGGAGAAAATCAACAAGATTGATAAACCCCTATGCAAACTAATCAAATGGCAGAGAGAGAATGTGCAAATTAATAAGATCAGAAATGAAAAGGGGGACATAACCACAGACACAGAGGAAATTCAAAGAATCATTAGATCTTACTACAAAAGCCTGTATGCCACAAAACTGGAAAATGTAAAAGAAATGGACACATTTTTAGATAAATACCATATACCAAAGTTAAACCAGGACCAGGTGAACAATCTAAATAGAACTGTTAGTCGAGAAGAATTAGAAGCTGTCATCAAAAAACCTCCCTACCAAATAAAGCCCAGGACCAGATGGTATCAATGCGAAATTCTACCAGAACTTTCAAGAAGAGCTTATACCTATACTTCTTAATGTATTTCACAATATAGAAACAGAAGAGTCATTGCCAAATTCCTTTTATGAAGCTACAGTCACTCTGATACCAAAACCACACAAAGACTCAACCAAGAAAGAGAATTACAGGCCAATCTCACTCATGAACATCGATGCAAAAATCCTCAACAAAATACTGGCAAACCGTATCCAAGAACACATTAGAAAAATTATCCATTATGATCAAGTATGCTTCATCCCAGAGATGCAGGGCTGGTTCAACATACGAAAATCTATCAATGTAATCCATCATATAAATAAACTGAAAGAAAAAACCATATGATCATTTCATTAGATGCTGAAAAAGCTTTTGACAAAATTCAACATCCCTTTATGATAAAAGTATTGGAGAGATTAGGGATACAAGGGTCATACCTAAATATAATAAAAGCTATTTACAGCAAACCGACAGCTAACATCAACTAAACGGAGAGAAACTCAAAGCCATCCCACTAAAATCAGGAACACGGCAAGGCTGTCCACTCCCTCCATACCTCTTCAATTGTAGTGCTTGAAGTTTTAGCAATAGCAATAAGACAACATAAGGGGATCAAGGGGATTTGAATTGGGAAGGAAGAGGTTAAACTTTCATTATTTGCAGATGATATGATAGTGTACATAAGCGACCCCAAAAACTCCACCAAAAACTCCTAAAGCTGGTAAACAACTTTAGTATTGTGGCAGGATACAAGATCAACTCCAAAAAGTCAGTCGCCCTCCTATACACAAAGGATATGGAAGCAGAGAGGGAAATCAGAGAAGCATCACCTTTCACGATAGCCACAAATAGCATAAAATATCTTGGGGTAACTCTAACCAAGGAAGTGAAAGATCTATTTGACAAGAACTTTAAGGAATTGAAGAAAGAAATTGAAGAGGATACCAGAAAGTGGAAGGATCTCCCTTGCTCTTGGATTGGGAGGATCAACATAGTAAAAATGGCAATTCTACCAAAGGCAATTTATAGATTCAATGCAATCCCCATCAAGGTCCCATCAAAATTCTTCACAGATCTTGAGAAGACAATAATCAACTTTATATGGAAAAACAAAAAACCCAGAATAGCCAAAACATTCTTACATAATCAAGGAACTTCTGGAGGCATTACCATCCCTGACTTCAAACTCTACTACAGAGCTACAGTATTGAAAACAGCTGGGTATTGGTATAAAAACAGAGAAGTCGACCAATAGAATCATATAGAAGACCCAGACTTTAACCCACAAACCTATGAGCACCTCATTTTCGATAAAGGATCTAAAAGTATACAATGGAAGAAAGAAAGCATCTTCAACAAATGGTGCTGGCACAACTGGATGTCAACCTGTAGAAGAATGAAAATTGACCCATATCTATCACCATGCATAAAACTCAAGTCCAAATGGAGTAAAGACCTCAATATCAGTCCGAACACACTGAACCTGATAGAAGATAAATTGGGAGGTACCCTACAACAGATGGGCACAGGCGATCGCTTCCTAGGTATAACCCCAGCAGCACAGACATTAAGGGCAACGTTGAATAAATGGGACCTACTAAAACTGAGAAGCTTCTGTAAAGCAAAGGACACTGTCACTAAGACAATAAGGCAACCCACTGACTGGGAGAAGATCTTCACCAACCCCGCAACAGACAAAGGTCCTATTTCCAAAATATATAAAGAACTCAAGAAACTAGACTTTAAAATGCTAATTAACCCAATTAAAAAATGGGGCACTGATCTGAACAGAGAATTCTCAACAGAAGTTCAAATGGCTAAAAGACACTTAAGGTTATGCTCAACCTCCTTAGCGATCAGGGAAATGCAAATCAAAACAACTTTGAGATATCATCTTACACCTGTCAGATTGGCTAAAATCAAAAACACCAATGATAGCCTCTGCTGGAGAGGTTGTGGAGGAAGGGGTTCCCTCATCCATTGCTGGTGGGAATGCAAACTTGTGCAACCACTGTGGAAATCAGTGTTTCGGTTTCTCAGGAAATTCGGGATCAACCTACCCCTGGACCCAGCAATACCACTCTTGGGAATATACCCAAGAGATGCCCGATCATATGACAAGGGCATTTGTTCAACTATGTTCATAGCAGCATTATTTGTAATTGCCAGAACCTGGAAACAACCTAGATGCCCTTCAATGGAAGAATGGATGAAGAAAGTGTGGAATATATACACATTAGAGTACTACTTAGCGGTAAAAAACAATGACTTCTCAAATTTTGCATGCAAATGGATGGAAATAGAAAATACTATCCTGAGTGAGGTAACCCAGACCCAAAAAGATGAACAAGGGATATACTCACTCATAATTGGGTTCAAGCCATAAATAAAGGTCAGTGAGTCTATAATTTGTTATTCTAAAGAAGCTAGATAAGAAGGTGAACCCAAAGAAAAACATATAGCTATCCTCCTGGGTATGGGAAGTAGAGACAAGATTGCCAGGCAAAAATCGGGATCTTAAGGGTGGAGTGGGAGGGGGGAAGGGGAGATGGGGAGAGAAAAGTGAGAAGGGCAGGATGGGGAGAACTTGGGGCAACGGGATGATTGGGATAAAGGAAGGTTGGAGAGGGGAGCAGGGAAGCACATATCTTAATTAAGGGGGCCATCTTTGGGTTGGCAGGAGACTTGGACCTAGATGGGCTTCCAGGTGCCCAAGGCGATGTCCCCAGTTAGTTCCTGGGGCAGCTGAGGATAGGGAACCTGAAATGATCTTATCCTATAGCCATACTGATAAATATTTTGCATATCACCATAGAACCTTCATCTGGCGATGGATGGAGATAGAGACAGAGACCCACACTGGAGCACTGGATTGAGCTCCCAAAGTCCCAATGAGGAACAGAAGGAGGGAGAACATGAGCAAAGAAGTCAGGACCACAAGGGGTGCACCCACCGACGGAGACAGTGGGGCTGATCTATTGGGAGCTCACCAAGGCCAGCTGGACTGTGACTGAAAAAGCAGGGGATAAAACTGGACTCTCTGAACATGGCGGACAATGAGGGCTGCTGAGAAGCCAAGGACAATGGTATTGGGTTTTGATCCTACTTCATGTTCGGGCTTTGTGGGAGCCTAGCCAGTTTGGATATTCACCTTGCTAGACCAGGATGGAGGGGGGAGGACTTTGGACTTTCCACAGGGCAGGGAACCCTGACTGCTCTTCAGACTGGAGAGGGAGGGGGAGAGGAGTGGGGGGAGGGGGAGAGGAGTGTGCGGAGGGGGGGTGGAGTGGGAGGCTGGGAGGAGGCAGAAATTTTTTTTTCTCAATAAAAAAAAAAAGAAAAGAAAAAAAAAAAGGAATTTGGTCTGGTATAAACAGTCTCCAGAACCAATTTTAACAGCACCCGTTATCAAGCATATTTTCGAGATCACTCCTATTGTCGGGGACAAGACCAAATTACAGAGGGCCTACCAGATAACACTAGTTCCTACACCAGTTCATGAAACTTCACCATTGGTACCACTTCTCCTGGCTGAAATGGACACCTACCCAACAAATGAAATCTGGTTTTCAAGACTGCTCTCCTGTATGACTTATTCACATGTACCTCTCCTGTACAACCAGGGCAGTAGTTCTCTGTCCCGTTCCTTCTGGCAGTTAATCACCCTTCCATGGCTAGCCCATTCATAGGGCTGGTAATAACAATCTATTTGATCTCCTAGCAACCTGGCTTCTCATCTCCTTCAAGGAATAGATGCCTGAGGTCTCCAGGTTGGAAGTTAACTGGATGCCTCTCCAGCCACACCTCCTGCTGAGTATGAGCCCACCACTCTTCCCTTCTCCCACATTGCACCGATGCCTGGAGGCAGCAGTCAGACTTGAGCCGGTGCCCTATATCCAAAGAGGATGTTTGAATGGAAACTTCACCTCAGCCCCTGGCATCCATTTATCCAAAGAGTTTGGAATATTTGGAAGATCCATCCCCTGGGAGTTGCCTCAGTCCAGACTCCACCTCCTATAAAGTCTGCTCACCAAATGATGACCCCTCCCCAGAAATGCTCAAGACTACTCCCATAGGGTATTTAAACTGCCCCTAGAGAACAAACACATGTTTTTTTCATCTTCTTTCTCTGTCTCCTCTCTGGGGAGCTGGAGGGACACCTGGGAGCATTGGTATCCATTAAACCTGAGCTTGTTCTAATTCTGTTTGATTTGGTCTGATTTGGATGCGTTGGCAGAGGTTTATTGAGGTACAAAATCTGATAATAATTTCATGTCTTGTGAATTCTGTGGGCACTGAGAAAAACTGAGAGAGAAAATCTTTAAATATCTAGGAGGCAGCGCTGCTAATGAGATTTGCTCTCTCTTTCCCTCGTATATCTCATTAGTACCAGTTTTCAGATTTTTACATCACTGCATTGTTAAGCAAAGAAGGAGTATGATAGTATGATTCATTACCTTCCCTGATAAAGGTGACCAATAGTTCAAGAGCTACTATGTAACAGAGAGACTTAAAAAGGGCTGAATAATGGCCAAAGTTCCTTACATGGCAAAGAAGTGAAATTTATGTCTATTATTGCTCCATTGGTGACTGAGAGAAAGTGTGGGTAGATCTCCAAATATGTGTTCACTCATCTAGTGTTTGATGGCTCCGTCAGAAGTAGATTAAGAATCCTTGATAAAAATCAGGTGTTCAGCTGAGTACAAGATCCATTGGATTTCTGGCTACAGGCAGAACATACAACACGGCAGAGACTGGGAGCAAACCTCATGAATCCTTTATTGGAAACATTTGCTCTCAGGAAAACCTTTACATGTTTATTTTAAAATTTTGTTCAAAGGAGGTCAAATTTTAATTGAGTTACTAATTTAATAAAGGACCTCTAAACATCACATTTCCTCAAATAATGTTCACCATTGATAGATGAGCAGAGGCCAGTGAATAAAAACACAAATAAGTAACAAGTAAATAAAGGGCACCGTATTCCTTGGTGGTTTAAAACTTGTTTAATACTAGTTTCATTTTGGAGGTAGAAGGCTTTAGTAGTTCAAAATACATAATTTAATTCAAATTTTAATTGCAAAAAAGTAAATCAATTTTTTGAAAAAAAAAACCCTCAACTTATTTTGGTAATAAACAAGGAAAACATTGTCCCTCACAACTCCTTTGAGATAGGGTATGGTTGGTACGTTTCACTCACTTGTTTGACAATGCTGGGATCAAATCCTCATGCCAGGCAAAGACGCTATGACTAAGCTACACCCCAGGCCAGGCTTTTGCTTTTATTTTAATCTTAAGTCTGCTTCCTTAATAAGCATCGATAAGACTGGGTTTTCATCTCTAGTGTTTTCTTGGGGCCAGATCTTCCTAAGAAGCCTTTTACAAGTGAGAAAACAGCACTGACCAGAGAACAGTCTGTGATACAGTTCAATAGAGGATGACCCCGCTTGCCCCACCTACAAGAAAGACACTCCCAAGATCCATAGTCTTCCAGGTATAAGTCACTGCATCTGGTGCCCTGGGAAGGGGAAGGACCTGGGTCAAGGCATTTAGACCAGGACAGTGCTGGAGTTGATGTCAGCTCCTCTAATCTTTGGCAGGTGGCACTCTCAGCAGGCAAGCAAAAGGCTGTCTCAGTCTAAAGGGAGATTTGCATTATTTTCCATATGAATCTAAAGTCATTTGGCTTCGTATTATGAGCAGTCTCCAGGTGCAAGTTCCTAATATCTCCACACAGCCATGCATACTTCAGCTTCATATATTCAGAATTTGATTAACTCTGTACACAAACACACCTGGAATATTTGTCCATGTTTCTGTGTAACTTTTACAGACAGAAAGGGTTGTTTGGCATCATTGATTTCTTATTAGAGATGTTTAAAAGGTGGGTTTGGACACAGCACACAGTTGCAAATAGACAGAATTTATGTTGGTACAACTGCCACAGATGAAAAGAAAGGGCTTTGCCTTTGTAGTTCCCCTTTTCAATCAATATCTGTTTAGGACTCAGATGAAAGGGACTCTGTGAGCAGGTCACAGGCTTTTGTGCCGACATAAATTCTGTCGATTTGCAACCATGTGCTATCTCAGGTCTACACGGACTCTCGGCTGGGCTCTTACAATAGCCTGCCAGCAGGTTGCTTGGCATCCTCTCTCCTCTTTCTAAAGTCCATTCTTTGCATAGGAGCCAGGGGAAAAAACCCTTTTAAAGTTTGAAGAGGCTCACCACATTCCTCTACTGAAACTCTTTTCCTGGCTCCCCAGGCACTCTGATTACCTTGCAAAGTCTTGTCACGGGCTCCAAGGAGCTAGGTGATTGGGTCCTACTTGTATCTTTGGAATTACCTGCTAGCATCAACATTGAGTTCATGGAACCCTCAGAACTTTAGCCTCATTTCTCTTTATGTGAGTATTCAACTGTGACTGAGGCCTTACTGTTCTGCATCGTGACCTTAACGGTCATCTTTTAGAACCCTTATAATTGATGCTCACCACTATCTAATCAATGTCTTTCCACTTTCCTCCCTCCCTTCTTGAACAGCTATTGTCCCTTAAGTACTCACCTGTATCATTTACCGCCTGACTAATGTCTGTCCGTAGTATTCTTATCACTGCTTAATTAATTTCTTTATCAATGGTAACATGTATGTGTTGTATTATGCTTATGAAAAGCCCACTGAATGTTTTGTTCATCCAGTATTTTATAATCTACAACATCTGTTGACTGAGGTTTTCTGTCCAGCCCGGTCCTGCAGCCATTAAGTCCCAAGGAATCACACAGAGGTCTACATTATTTACAAACTGATTGACTCATTAGCTCAGGCTTCTTATTAATTCTTATAACTTGTATTTGTCCATTATTCTTGTCTCAGCTTTGGATGGCATACAGACTGCATTATATTTCACTTATTTCTGTTTTACAATCCGAGAGAAACCCTCAAAACTTGTTTTGAAAGTTATCACTGAGTATAGTAGAATATTATCTAACAATGTCTTTATTGCAGTCCTCCTTAGACCCTTAATAGACTTATAATTTACTTTGGATAATATGTAGCACAAAATAATGAAACCAATATTATTTACATTTTATATTTAAAATGTATACATATGTGCTAATGTAGGGTTTGACTGAAAATAATATTATGAAGAATTCATTCTACTCAAGTAATTCACCAAGTCACTGACTTGTTCAAGATGTAAAATCTATTTTAAGGATTGTTTATTTAAGTATATGGGGAATGCTTGTTGCATAAAGAAGGCAAACTACTTCTTATGCAAATTTAAGGACTACAAAATTTAAAATATAGTCTAGATATTTGGTGAAATTTAGCTAAGACTTAAAAAGAAAATAAATATTCAGTTTCTCTAAAAGCAATCATTAAAATAACTAGTTAGTAAACTAGGACGATACCACAAATGTAAAGCCTCTTGGAAGTGTGATTTAAACAAACAATAGCTTCCATCAATTTAATATTTAGCATAGAAGTGAAAACCTCTGCCTCCAAATAATCTTTCCTGTGCAAAATTTATGCCACGAGGACATGAAATAGATTTTAAGCAGAAATCTGAAAACCCGGGAGAAGAGGGATTACTCATGAAGGATAAAGATAAGGGAAGAGCATAGTCCTGTTACAGGAATGGATCCTAGGTCTTTGGCCAATCGTGACTCCTAGAATTATATAGCCCATTGCCCCTTGACCATAGGCCAAGCCAGGAAGAGAAGAAGCCAGAGTCTAAAGTTACTACAGTTTAGAAGTATAGTTTAGCATTCCCTGCCTGTATTCTTATTTTTTCATAGGCTAATAAATGCACCAATTTTTTAAAAGGCATTTTGAGTTCATGGTTATTTGTTGATTGCAGGAAAAAGATACCAGGCAATGTGAGTTCCTTTCTATATTCTTTTAATCTTCTTCAAATTGATAAACAATGAACAGGCAATCTTGCAGGTGCTGTGCCAGGGGACTTTATTTTCCAAGAAGATTTGCTTTCTCATGCTCCCATATAACAACTTAAAAATACTTGCCACTTCACATGAAGCTCATCGGCCCCTTTGAGCATCAGCAGGCAGTCCCATGGGGGAAATTCTTATTCTGAGGTTACTAAGTAGGAGAACAGTGGGCCCTAGACACTGCACAACTGGTGCTCAAGGGCCAAACTGCTACTTTCTTTACAAACCTGTGTTATTACTTGTCTTGGGGATAAAACTGCAGGCTGGATAGAATTCTAAATTAATAAATTTAGGAACATGAACTTTTAGTAAGAAGATTTGGGGCATGTCAGATGGAAACGATTTGGTGAATCAGCCTTCTACATGGTGTCCTTCTAGGGGAAAAAAAAGTCCCATTATAACATCTCATTTATTTGAAAGTTTAGCCTAATATTGGAAGAGCCAGGTGCATGTATGGAGTTGAGAGAAGGGTATTCATTTAATGCTGAGTATTGGGATTTACTTTATCAGTCCTAAATGTTTTGAGAGTAAAATGCATTAACTATGAGAATGATAACTTCTGAATAATAATATCCTGGGGAACGGCAGACATGGTGGTCCTAAACAGGGTACTAAACTCAACTAAAACTGAGCTGCTTCTCACAAGTTTCATAACGAATCTATAATTTTACTATGCACTCTAGTCAATTCTGATATCCTTACATGGAAACTAATACAAAGAAAATATAGTCATGTATTGTTTGAATGTGATATCAGAAATAGAGGCGCAGCAGTTCAATGAGCTAAATGTAAAACGTGGGGTAAAGAGCAGCTAAGATGCCTTACTCTGTAAAATGTTGCCTTGAAGATAAGAGCCTGTGTTTACTTCCCAGAATCCATCTGTAAAACCCCAGACACAAGCACCAAATGCTAGCTCAGAGCTATGGAGGCAGGTATGGCTCACTGGCAAGCTTGGCAACCTTCTTTGACAAGTTCCAAGTCAGTGAGAGACCTTGCCTCAAAATAGAAGGATAAATGTAGTCAGAGCATGAAAAACAATACAGGAACCTTAGGCTGGCTTTCATGTTCATGTGCACTCTGCCATACAAGAATATTTACTCATGCAAAGAAATAAAGAGGGCAGGGACTCAGAGTGTAATAACACAAAGATTCCCTAAAAGAAGAAATAGTGAGACATTAAAGGATTAAGACATTTTTTGAAAATCAATTAACTGTGTAGAAATTTTTATGAGAATGAATCTAATTATGATCATATGGAGAAAGTCCAAATAAAGAATTTTATTATATCACACTATAAAATCTTAAAAAACAGACAATAGTATTTGAACTATTCATCCCCTATATAGTACAGTAAAAATAAATGCATGTTGTTAAATACATAGTAAAGTGAACTGTTCCTTTCAAGGTAGAAGAATACTGTCTCTTTCAGCTTTGTAGGAAAATTTACTCCCCTTCCTACACAGTTTCTTTGTTGCTGTCATTTACCTTCATTAAATCATCTCCTCATGAAAGAGAGAACTCCCTGTGAGATGGTGCCCTTAAAGGCTGATTCTCAGATTACAAGAGAAGACTGAACATTGCGGGGGAAATGTGTTAATTAGGTTGCAAATTAGTCAGTAATGGAAGGTCCGTAGCCTGAGGTGGGACACACACCAATGTCAGTTGTGCTGGTCCTTCCTTAAAGAGAGCGACTAACAATTAATGGCACAGAGGGTTTCTGCACCTAAGTCTTTCATTTGGACGTTGGTTTCATCCAAGCAAATTTCTGTTGGGAATTTACAGTGTCTGAGACAGATGCATTGGAGATGTAGTACCATACAAAACGTGAAAGGCAACACAAAGCTTTTTGTCTGGTAGACAATACAAAAGATAAAATGGTATCCAAGCGAATTGTTGTCCATGTTTGCTCCACTTACACACCTATAGAGTATATTAAAGCACTGGGTGGAGCTCAATCAGAAATTTTGAAAGAATTGGCTTGTAGTCCAGACTTGAAAGAAAATAATACAGCCATGGGAGGTCTCAGAGAAGGAATTCTGATTGTGGGGGGTCTCAGAGAAAGAATGCCTAGCAGACAGAAGAGCAGGTTCAGGTTGGGGTTACAGCACAGTTGTGGAGTGTGGGTTTTGCAGTCATGAGGCTCACAGTCAATCAAAGAAACTCATAGAAAAGTGTTTGTCTACCACATACCAGCCTGCATGTTTGATCCCCAGCATTGCATGAACCAAAAAAGGTGGCATACATCCTACCATCCATGAAGTAGGAGGGTCAGAAGTTGAAGGTCATGCTTGACTGTAGAGCAAGTTCAAGGACAGACTTGGAAACAGAAACCTTATCAAAACAACCAAAAAAGACAAACACAATAGGTACAAAGCTATAGATGTGGGAAAGACAGTGGTACTTCGAGCACCAACCAAAGGTCAGCAAATGAGTAGCGTGTTGATTGTGCTTGGTGCCGGTAGGGGTTGCGGCAGGTGGGACTGGAGAGCAACAAGCATCTTTACTTCTTAGGCTTTTCTCTCTTTCTGTCTAGTGGTTCTGAGAAGAATCCTGTCTAGAAGTATTTCAGCATATAATTTAACAGTTATATTAGCATGGCTACAGCCATGGAGTAAGTGCTTACTAATGCTATGTTTTAATTGGTATTTCCTTGAAAAGATGATCATTTAACTGGCCTGACACTGATTCTATAACAAGCAGTAGATTCCAGAACTTTAGGAAGTCCTGTCTACTTTGTAGTTTTGTCTATAGGGGGAATATGCCCATGTGGGTGCTCCTAGTGTAAACAGGCAGAGTTCAGGGCCTAAATGCACAGATTTGGAAGTTGGTCACTAGGAATCTAAATGATGTTGAGAAACAACTCCTAAGAGAAGCGGTCTCCTTTCATTCACTTTCCTCAGGAAATGCTTGTGATGGCAAGAATCTCAGCCAGAGAAGATTTCCCATGGAGGCTTCCCTCTGGGAAGCATCCCGAGGAAAGCTGGGAGCTATGTCTTCCTCTGTCACACAATGAGTGTATACCATTTTCAAGAACAGCATCTGGTGTTCATTTTAAATAAATAGGTTAAGCCTCTGCATCCACTTTCACCTCACCGCTGCAGGCCTGAGGTGCAGAGAGAAGAAGACATGTAGTGACATTTCATTTGTATCTTAATACATAAAGCTTGCCTGAAGATCAGAAAAGGAGAACAGCCATAATGACCAGCCTTACAGACTACTCAGCAATGACATACACCTTTAATATCAGTAGCCATACTAGCTTGCCATAGAAACCAGGCGATAGTGTTATATACTGTTAATCCCAGAACTAGAGAGGATTATAAAATGGGGTAAGACAGCTCTCAGTCTCAGTCTCATTCTGAGGTTTCCTGGAGACAGGATCACCATTTTGGACTTAGGTCAAGGAAAGAGCCAGTGGTTGGTTGCTTTGCTTTTCTGGTCTTCAGGTTGAATTCCAATATCTGCTTCTGCCTTTTTATTAATTGTGCTTAAAAGACATAAACCTGGTTTTGAACCAACATAATGCAGGATGAAGAGCCAGGTTGCCTACTATCAGATAGGTGATCTTGAAATTGCCTGAATCTTTGGATATTGGTTTTCTCAAAGAGCTGGACAAAAGTGACTTAAAAATTATTGTGAATACAAAGGTCTTGGAATTCTATATAAATAATGGAATGGAAGACACTTCATGCAAACAGTTTGCTTTCAGAATCTTTCACAAAAATAAAAAATAAAATGTGGTTCCGTGTCTTCTGATTTGAATGGATAAAAGAGGAAACATTAACTCATTGTCAATTATCAGTTGAGATGATGATCACCACAAACCAATGTTTTCATCCATCTGGATAGATGCCTATCTTTTCTCCCTTGGATCACTGGTGTGTGTGTGTGTGTGTGTGTGTGTGTGTGTGTGTGTGTGTTTCTTTGACATGTTAAAGGACTTGAGGACTTTGCAGTCCAAGTCCCCTAGCTATTTTCCATATTGTCACATTAGGAACAGACAAGGCTGCATCATAGAAAACAACCCTGCACACGTGCAGCAAGGAGACAAAGGAAAGGGTGACTGAGACTGTTCTAATAAAAATAAATAAATACGTGGTTTGTTCTTTTATTCTAAGACCATTTTAATCTGATGTTTAAAGGCAGGCATGTTTGCCATGGGAAATGATACCTTAATGCCTAGTAGACTGATGTGTTTTCCTGTGCTGACTTGAAACAGGTGCAATTAATTTGTGATCATTTTCTTGATCCTGCTTTAATTGATGCATTAGACTAAAGTATGAGAGGAGTGTGGAACAGCACGAAATCTTATCTGTAGGGGGAGCTCTGTTAGATGCATGTAGCTGTTGTGGGCTCCTCAGGAAAATTTTAACAACACACATGGGTAGTTTTCTGCCTCTTTTGAGGTGAGCTGACTGTCTCTCTTCCCTCTGCAGAAAAAGAAAATAAAGAGTGTCTCTTCCTTTTCTCTTGAATAGTGAAACTATTAAGGGACATCAAATGCCATTAGAGAATGGGAATAAAATCACAGGATTCCATTCTCAAGAAACTGAGACTTTAGACCCTCATAAAGTTGAAATGTGTGTGGAGGCTGCTTAAAGTAAGAAAGACACAACTGAACATATTTCATTAGATTCCAATAGTTAATTCCATCTATTTTTGGCTAGAAGAGGAACAATTATTTGTGATTTTAAATCAAATCTTCCTAAACGTTGGGCATGGAACTCTATTGCTGCTTGTTTATTAGATTATCCCCTCTCTCAAAACAGCCTCTTGTATAGTCTATTAAAAATAATCGGAGAGTGAAATATATTTGTTTGGAATATTTGCAGTTTCTCCAAGGCAACTCAGGACTCATAAAAATATTAGTATTCATTATCGTATTACTTTGAGCATTTAAAAAAATAATTATGGCAAGTATTTGAGGAATCTAAATTCTCTCTTCCTTGATCACTCTCTCAAGTGTTTCTTATTTTCCAGTGCAAGCAGGAGTGTAATCCAGCAGGCATTTAGCCTAAACTATAGGCTATTCTAGGAAGGTTATTTTTTAAACAGTGAAATAAAATGATCCTCGATTTCCTTGTCATTAAAGACTGTTCACAAACCACAAGCCTAACGGAAGTGAAATGAACTGAAGAGAAATAAGTGCTACAGAAAGAGCTGTACCCCATGTTCTGGCCATTTAGACAAGATTTAATGGCACCATTGATTTACGTCATGTATTGTAGTTAAGATAGTAATTGCTACATCACACTTTATAGTGTCACTAGCACTTCTGAAAGATGTTCTTTCTAAAATACCACTGTACACTAAGAAGGTTTTGGGCCATTACTGATTTGCATGTGTTTTACTTTTGACATGACA